>NC_054084.1:12538797-14031851 GCF_017562075.2 Anopheles merus
CTCTCTTTCTATTCAATTTCAAAACCACTGCGGTATACCTCTCTCTCTCTCAATCGCAGCTGCAGATGGCGGCGATATCGCCAATACCGAGGTCGAGCGCGTCAAGCGTGTCGCGGTCGCAAAAGAGCAAATCAATGACTACCGTCGAAAGCACAAAGCCGACAGTAAGTTGCATCGTAACCGAGCGGACAGTTGTGGAGTGTTGAGGCCGTGGTTGCCCCCAAAGGCAAAGCCTCGTCCCGGCGCTAACGTCCTGGCTGAACTGTTATTGGCACTGCTAGCAACAACAGGCTTAGATAGCGCGTTAAGATGACGAACTAAGTAGTCAACTGACTAGGGATGGGAAGACCAAGACAAGACCTGTTTTTTTTCACAAGCTGACCCGTATGTGTGTTTGTGTGACGCTGCATTAGGATTGCGCCTGCCGTTTGAATGTTTTGACGCTCTGTGGATGCATCTTGAAGATGCGTTGCATCTCTCTCTCAATGCGCTTACATTACACCGTGTTTGCTATTTGTTTCTTACTGTTTCTTTTTCATCTGGTCTTGTCCGAACTGTTATTTGAGGTTCGTTTTTCTTCTCACCAGCTACCCCCAAGTTGTTGCAAGTGTGCCTGGCTGTTTTACGGCAAATAAGTGTGTCTGTTTGTGCTTTCTCATTTAACTTGAAAGTTTGTTGTCCGTTAAAGAGTGTGTGTTTTTATAACGAAAAAGTCTAGAATTGCCTGTGGGTTTTTGCATCCCCGCTTTCGGTTTCGTTCACGTACGCGTTCTCTGTCTGTCGAATGGTTTTTGATTATTATTGTTGTGCTGATGATGAAGAGTTTTAACTGTGTTTCGTGTCCGTGTTACTTGTTTCTATTTCTTTCACTCCGTTTTCTTTCTGCCGTTCTGTGTGCTACCTATTTACCAAACTATTACTTTCTATTCTTTCATACCGAGCTACCACACAAACCATGTTTTCCGTACGCATGTTGGCAAGTGTCCTGTGAATGTTATGGTCAACCGGTTCGTAATGAGGGTGCTGTAAGGATTAAATTGTTGTGTTATACACTGACTGCATGCTCGAAATCGACTCTGTTCCTAACTGCTCGAACCAATCCAACTGCTCGCTCGTTCGTTTGTTCGTTCGTTCGTTCGCTCGCGCTCGCGCTCTGTGCTCGTCCTAGTGGCGCTCTGCCGCATCGTTCGGAATGTGCATATCGCTCGCTTGCTCTGCTGATGTTTTTTTTCCTTTCGTTTTGTTTAACTTCCTCTTCATTCTTCTATTCTATGGTATTGTTTTGACATTTTCTTTCATTTAAATTTTGTTTTGTTTTCTTATCTACTCCTTCTACATCACTTTCATGTTTTGATTGCATTTCTTGCTTTACGTCGCATGGGTAATGATTCTTGTCAGGATGTTATCTGCATGTTAGCTACTTTATAAAGACGCACCTTAGACTCACACTTCTGGAAGCACCTCGTGTCTGCACCTCGCTTCCATGTTAGCTCACGAGTGTGTTTTCGCATCCTTCACATCTTCTCACGAGGCGCACCTGCTTGAAATCTGTACACCACCACCACCGATCCCCCCCGCGAGATTGGATCACTTTCACCGGACACACCGGGTAGACAGCAGGGGAGACAGCGTGTGACTACGGCGTCGATCAGCGGCTGCTTAGGGCTCCCCCCAGAAACAATCGATCAGTAGGTAGCGAGACCCAACGCACGGACACGGACAGCCGGACTGCGATAGGAAACCAACCGCCAGGACCAGGCCAACCGGGAGAAGCGCCTTCACTATGCCGCCCGCTTCGTCATCGACTCTCACGCACGCTCTATCTCTCTCTATCTGTTCTCTATCCTGCACACCTCACTTCCCCTCTCCAAATGTCACCAATCGCGCCCGGTTCCAGTCCCGATGACGCCGATCATCGCGTTCGAGCGGCTGTTCTTTGCCGTGTTCGGCCAGACGTCACCGGACGACATCAACTCGCAGCGCTCGTCCCGTCCCGAGTGGACGGAGAATTTGTTCAAGATAGTATTTGGCATTTATATGTTAGTCTCCGTAGTAGTGCTCATTAATCTTCTTATCGCTATGATGTCGGATACCTATCAACGCATCCAGGTTAGTTCGTACCGCGTGCTAAAGTGCTGTCTCTTTCTCTTCTCTTTTTTCTTTTCTCTTTCTCTTTCTCTCTCTCTCTCTTTCTCTCTCTCTCTCTCCCGATTTATTCCAACACGATGAAACATGTCGCATGTCGCGTACACTGACACAACACTTACACGACGACACATTTGCATTGGCGTGTACCGTGTGTGTGTGTGTGGGAAAAATTCGTTTCAATTTGTGGCGTCCCAATCTAAACACAAACAACAATACTACACACCCACACACCCACATCGATGACACTGTTTACGACATCTTTACTTTAAACAAAATATGAACCAACAGTGCGCATGAATCCCATACTGTCATTTGAGCTGCTCTTTTTCGCTGTATTTGGTCAAACTACCACCGATCAAACACAAATTGATAAAATGACACCGAATACGACCCGAACGCAACCCTATTGGACTGAGTACTTGTTTAAAATTGTATTTGGCATTTACATGTTGGTATCAGTTGTTGTACTTATCAATCTGCTCATTGCTATGATGTCTGATACGTATCAGAGAATTCAGGTATCATTGTCAATTAAATGTTCAAAGTTATGGTCCTTCCTCCCTTGTCCTGTTTCCCCTCTTTCGTTGATTAGTATACTTTTGTGTATTTTGGTTTTCGTAAAGCGCACCCGATTTATCGACCCAGCTACTCCTGGATCCCTTTTTCCACATTCTTCCCTAGTTTACACCAACACCATCACTTCCGGTTTTGAACATTTCCGTTTGTAGTTTATTCTGGTAAGGGCGCACACGCTCTCGCGCGGACGAGGCTTCGGATGGAAAGGGATGCCATCTCCTGACGATGATACAAAAAACCCGATGATCCCAACCACCTGCCGCTCTCTGTCAAGCAAAGGGGGCACACTGGTGAGACGGAAGTGCGCAACGGATCATGGCTACCTCTTCCGACCCGCCAGTAGTATCCCCGGAGGGTGTGCGTGAATATTGACCAAATAAAATGTGTGTTTGTTTTGATTTTGATTTTGTGTGCCAGCTTATTTCCTTTCTCTGCCGTTTTCGCCGTTGTCACACGACCGATATCAAGCTTTGCGCGATATTTTTGTTGTTGTTTTTGCTCCTTTCATCGCTGATGGGGCAGTGTGCTAAGCCTTCACTACCTTTAGCCATCTTTTACACATATGTTCTAAACACAGAAAGATACATCTTTATTTGAACGATTACCACAACGCCCAATGAGTACTTGTCCTCTTATTAATTTACCAGTTTCCGTTTGAAGTGATCTTTATGATTTGTAATCTTCCCCATTTTATCAGTTTTTTTTAAGTACAACGTTTTCTCCACGTGTGTTCACAGCACGAAAGTGCTGTTTGAGCCAAACAATACCAAGCTCTTTTGTTTTGAAAGCACTTTTGTTTCAATAAACCACACTAATATAAACTGTGTTCTTATCCTTTTCTCAAAACAACCTCACACATGTGTGCAGGCACAATCGGACATTGAGTGGAAGTACGGTCTGTCCAAACTGATCCGCAACATGCATCGAACGTCGACGGCACCGTCGCCCATGAATCTCGTCACCACCTGGTTCGTGTGGATCGTGGAGAAAGTGCGGGTAAGTACGGCCAGTTCGAGGGCTCTGTGGATCCCGCCATCGAGTGGTACCAGCTCATTGCAATTCCGCAGATCATTCGACTCACACGATCATTTTTTATCGTCGTTTGAACGAAAGTTATGATCGGTGGTAGGTACGAAAGCAAGGGGAGCTTAGTTTGGGAAGCTTGGCATGAATTTCTTGAATTTGGTTTCGAATTCAATTTCGAGAAAGAAAGGCTTGTAAATTATTGTAAAATAATGAAAAACAAAAACAATCGAAACATCATATAATCTTGCTTCTGCGTCATTTTATCATATTTATATTCAATTTTCAAGGAAATATTTATTGTATTTATTTAATTATTTTTTTCATTTATTTCACGTCCTAAAGATGTTTTGCTTAAAATTTGGTCGAACGATAGTATCAAAATTGTTGATTTTTTTAATTTCACATTTTATTCAAATTGTGTATCTTTCTCTTTGAATATATTCATTCTACTTTATGGTATTTCTTTCTCAATGATGTTGGATTGGATGTTGTAAAGAGATTAATACTTAGTAATAGAGATTTAATAATGAATTACAGGGCTTTCATGGGGTTCTCATAGTTGTGGGACACTTCCTTGACTCTATCGTATAGGAAGTGAACTTCATATGATGAAAATCGGACTCTATTGCACCCTTTTTGGACAGGCGCCTTAGAAATTCCTATTGGACTGGTCCAACAAGGATGCTATAGAGTCCAATTCCCATTACATTAAGTTCGTTTCCCGTAAGAAGGAGTCAATAAAGTGACCCACAGCTATGAGAACTCCTGGAAAACCCTGTATTAAAAGTGTTGTAACAGTATCCGTTAAGATACTTGACAGTCAATCGGATTTTAAAACAATACAATTAAAGCAACACAACACAAGGTGTCATAGGATTCAATTCCCATCACACGAAATTCACTAAATAAACAGCTGGAAATGCGCTTAAAATTGTAGCATCAAGATACAATAATATGTACCAAATAGTAATTACCCTAAATGACTCTTAATCGACCAAGTTTTGAGCTGGCTATCACCGCCATAATGCTTTGCATTTCCACCAAGAATAACCAGCAAACAAAAAAGTGATCAACAGTGGAAGCTCATCATTGCTTCAGCGTTCAATTTACGAACTCTTCGCAAGCAAGATCAGTCTTCCATCTCGTGTTGATCACCTTTTCCCACAGTCACCCTTACAATGCAGCACAACTGCAAACGTCTTGCGGCAAAACGCGAGACACAATTTAATACACAAAAAAAAAAATAGAACCAACCACACACGCTCAAACGATCACGCCATCAAACCCTTAACTTCTCTATCCTCAACAGGCACGTATAGTGAAGAAGAAACGACCGTCGCTGGTGCAGATGATGAATCTACACCGTGGGCAGCAGAGTCCACGCACCAAAGCCGGCGCCAAATGGTTGTCGAAAGTGAAGAAAGGTCAGGTGGCTCCTAAAGGTGTGCACAGTAGCGACAGCATGCGCTTGTCTGGTTTTCTTATCGTGTAGCGATTGTAACTGTAGCCCTTCATTGTTTTTCCATCGTTTCGTACTGCTGTTGAAGAAAAAAAAAAGTTTACTTGAAAAGCTTTCCAAAGCATCGTTCGAAGTAAGCTGCCAGTGGATGTTAGCTTCCCTCGAACGGTGTAAATCGTGGCTTGTTAGCATTCGATCCGCTTACCGAGCAGTGAAGAAGGTTGCTGCTTCGTAAAACTTTTGTTCCTTTTAATAGAAGTTTAATTTATAGAATTTTAAGGACCCTTTATACGACAGTACTGCAGTACTGTGGCTGTAGTAAGTACTAGTGTGTTACGTGTGTTTCGGTATCTTGACGCATTTTACTGTCATTTAGTGATCCGCTGTGTACCATTAGAAACTATGTTTCGACCTCGTAAATTTGTGTAGAGTCAACCTTACCTGTAAAAGATCATTCGGTTATGACTAGAAATGACAGTAGCAATTGGAAATTAAACTAGTCCCGTACTACATTCCAACATCCCGTAGACTTTAAAGTGTTGACTTTGAGTAATGCTTGGAGTTGAGTTGAGTTTGACAATGTTGACAGCACCGAACGATACACAAATGGCCCTGTATTTGCGTGATCGATTGTGATCTTCTCTAGATCCAGCGGTCACAGCAGGCCACCGTCTCCCACTACCACACCCGGCAGCGCTGACTTACACTGTTTCCATGTTGTTTCTTCTTCTCCAACGTTTATTCATCTACTAACGGCGATGCGTACCGACGCGGCTTTCCAGACTCGACAGCGCTTTCCGTTATGCATCTGTCTCCTCTTGGCTCGCAAGTCAGTTTCACCACTGTCAATACGACCCGAATCGAGAACGTTGCCGACTGGGAAGCGATCTCGAAGAAGTACCGCGCACTGGTCGGCCACGACTCGGAGGACGGCGGCTCGATGAAGGACTCCGAGGGCGATAACCACTCAACCAACAATGGGCCCGGCGGTGGCGGCGGCGGCAACGATCAGATGGGTAACAATGTGAACGCCAACAAGGTGTAAAATGGACGCGGCCGCCCAAGCGGCACTGCTACAGAAACTGCCAACTCCGGACTGCGACCGTGGGTGTGCAGACACACCGGTGTAGAACGACCACAACACGACAAAATCGAATGTCACTCGTGCTGCCAGCGGAATGAGGCGCATACGCCCAGTAGGGGAAGGCGCAGTTAGATAGAGTAGATTGTAGGCAGATTGTATGCAGGGTGGAGGCAAGGCGTTCAAATTTTGCTGTAGATAGATAGCAAAACTGTACCATTTGGACACGTTTTGTCCGTGACGGAAGAAGAGCGGGAGATTGTATATATATATAGGGCAGAAAGTTGATTTTTTTTTGTATTATCACCAACGTGTATAATAAGCTCCTGTAAAGTATCGTTTTTGTACCATATGCTCGTTCAGTTTGCTGTGTGTTCTATAGCTATACACTGTGGTGTCCGATAAGAGAAAACTTCGCTAGATACAGTAGGCTATGCGGTAAAACTACTACGAACTTGCACTCACAGACACGCGAGTGAGTGGAGGATGAAGGATGCTTCTGGATGGGAGTCTGTCCCCTTCCGATGGGTTGTGTTTATTCGATGTAGATAATTATTATCATGGCACAACGAATGAATTTTTAACTGTCAAGTTTCGTGATGAGATAAAGGGTAAGGTTTGTTTTTGTAAAAAAAAAAATCTCAAACGACCCAAAAGGTGCACGGTCATACCTGGTCGAATGTTGTAAGCGGATTATTATTTGAAAAGAGATGGAAAATATATTTTCTAAAATTGTACCAATAGTGTGGTTGATGTGTGGAATATTTTGAGAACAGTGTTCTATCTTGCAGAGTGTAGGCAACGATTGAAATGGTTAATGTGAAATAAACGTAATCCCAGGTACTTAACATCTTTAACCTAATTAAGCTTATTAAACGTATTAATTAGGTAATAGAATTTCCTTTTTTTCATGCGATGTGAAGTAAAAATTACAGCATTGTATGGTTTTAGCACAACTCCTTAGAACAAAAAATCGACCAACTCGAAATTAGCTTCAAATGATGACACCTAGGTGGCGCTACTATCGGATGATTGTAGGGACAGGGGTTGTCATTTACAATAACATTTTGATACTGTATAACGTCATTTAACAATCATCACTGAAATTAAAATTGAAACAGACAAGTTACGAGAGCTAAACTTGCCCAAATTTGTTTCGTTTTCTTTTGCAGTGCTTTTCTTTCGTGGTAATATTTTCTAAGTGAAAACAAGAGTTTCTTTAATTCTCATTAATTAGAGTTTAATTCTCATTTGTTCCAACAATGATTTGCCAAGAATTTAGCACAACAAACGACATTATAAAGCGATTGAGACAACAAATAGAATTGATGATTATGCAAAAGTATAAAGCTCGCCAGGCACCGGCGCGGTTTCGCACCGCAAGACCGCGAGCGGTTTCGGACACTCCTGAGGCAGGCCAAGACCGCAAAGCGGTTGTAGCACCGGATGAGTAAGTAAGCAAAAATATGCGGGATCGTTTCAATACGTGATGCGGTGACCTGGCAGGTTGTTCAGGGGACATGTATGGTGACAGTCAAAGTATTAATAACTGTTCTTATCCACCGAATGCTAATAAAATGGGATTGGTAAGGACGGACGCATCAAGGAGAGTGGTAAAAACATACAGATATATACGTATAGCGATTATGAAAATGCTCATTTCTAACACTCAAATTAAGCTACGTTCAAACCACGTGCTGCTACCATTGAATCGCTCGTCGCTTGCATGGTACGCCGTGTCATCGGATGGTGTGTCACTACCATCAAATCGTTCGCCACTACCATGCCTGAAGCGTGTCGTACCAGTGCCTCTTTTCTTTTTTTATTGTACACAACACTTATTGTTTAAGTCCTGGCTAGATATAGGGTTTCGTATGCTGCCTCAACAGGATCGTCCCAGTAATAGCACAATGCATGGTTGCTGTTTTCACCGGTGTTCTGATCCTTGCAGATTTCAATACTTTCTTCAGATGCTTGAAGGTCCATACCATCCCGTTGCTCTTATTGAAGCTAATTTGCTGACATCAGTTACCCAACGGTTCATGGCAAAAGCAAAATAAATAAAAAAGTATATTGTAAATAAATAAATAACTGAATACATTTTTTCGCATTCTCCCCTTTCTCTCTCTCTCTCTCTCTCTCTCTCTCTCTCTCTCTGTCTCTCTCTAATCTTTTCTTTTCCTCCCTCTCTCTTTCTGTTTCTTATATTTTTGGGCAATAAGAAGGAAGTTTAAGTAAAGGAGGGATTCAGCAAAATCACATAAATCAGCGTTGGAAAGAAATAATACAGTCTCATGTTGTACCCAGTTAAAACTCTTTTATTTCAAAATATAAACTAGCCACCAACTCAATGCCCAATGAACATAACCCATTCAACCAAACCGGCACACAAATTCGTCCATAGGATTGCATTGTTTATTTGCTTTAGTGTTTCGCATGAACAAAACACCAAACCAAACCACGCGACTCGAACTCGCGTGGAACTGGTTTTGATGTCGATTGGTGTTTGCTGTTTGTTTGGTTTGACGTCATCGCAGCTTCTGCATCAGCATAAATCGACAGCACCAAACTGATGACAGTGCTTTATCTACTCTCAGACATTTCACATCCACCGGAAGAAGGTTTTCTGACTGTGACAATGTTTAAAATACACCTCGTGTGGATAGTGCTTTTCCAACTACACCACTTGGAACTGTGCTCTGCACAGGGTAAGAAGTTTGTCTGCAGCTACTCCCCAACGAAAGCTACCCAGATCGGTTACCAGCCTGATTACATTCCGTTGGAGGTTTGTCCGTATGTGATCGTCAAAGCGTTCAGCTTCCCAAGTGTCGTCGGGCGGCAGATGTTGTTCAGTGTAAGCTTCCTTTACTGAGTGTCTTATACGTTTTTTATGCCTATCTTATGCATAATGTTTTCTACAAACTACAGGACAACGACAAGATAGCCTTTAGCCGTGTGGTTTCCAGTGTGCGAAAACGATCTAGCACAGTTCGCGTCGTGGCGTCCATCGATGGATACGCACGAGACTTTACCATAACATCCAGCGCGATCGTGCGCAGAAAAGCATTCGTGCAAGCCGCGGTCACGTTGCTGCTTGAGCTGGATGCAGATGCAGTTGAGCTGAACTGGATGTCACCAGGCAATAGTGGAGTTGCATCAGGCGATGGACTTGATCGCATTACAATGGTGCAACTCCTGCAAGATCTTCGCCAAGCGGTGAATGCAGCCAGCAAGAACATTCCAAATCGGCAGCGAGAGCTATGGTTCCGAGGATCGCTGCATCCAAACGTGATCGACAGTGCGTACAACATGCTCGATCTGTGTGAGCTGGTCGATCACGTCACGCTCGATCCTAACACGGCCGAGTCGTTGGAAAATGCGCATGCACCGTTGCGCGGCACACCGCAGGCGTTACCCGTACAAATCCCGATCCTCACCCAAATATTTGGCGATGTTATTGAACCGGGGACAGGATTTGTGAGTAAACGATGGATTCTTTTTTTTTAATTGAGGTTGATAGTAAGTTTACACACTATCTACAGAACACTACCACACAGCGCTGGATTAATGCAGGATGTCCTCCGAAGAAGCTGCTGCTTGGAATCGGTTTGCATGGGATCAGGAAAGCTTACTCGCCGGGCTTGAGGTCATTTCTAGGTGACAGAATTGGTTTGGACACAGCTGATACCAGATACCTGGAACATCGTGAGGTTGAAAACACTTACATCTATATTTGTTTAGTTATATGTTGCAATTCATATGTTAGTTAAATACTTTCAACCTTTACAGCTCTGTAAAACGTTAAGAGAAGATGGTTGGAACTATGCCTGGGATGGCTATGGTGGCATGCCATACGTGACACGAGCGCTGCAGAACGGACAAATGGAACGGATTAGCTATGAAGATTTGGACTCGCTGCGTCTCAAGATGGATATGGTGGAGCAGAAGCGGTTCGGTGGCATTTACATCGATTATGTGCACTCGGACGACATCTATGGACGTTGTGGACAACCATACCTTATGATCGCTTACTTATCCAGTAGAGTACGCTCGATACCGTCCGACATTGGATTTGCCATAGAATGGAATCAATAGCGCCAGGGCAAAAGATTGTGTAGAAAGGGAACTATACTAAATCATCTTGTAACGTTAATGTTTCGAAAGTGTATTTACATTATTTGCATTTGCAGTATTTGCAAAAAAATAAAATGTACCATGCCAGTCAAGTCTTTCAGCTAAGCTAAATTACATTTATATTCATTTTATATAACAGACGGACCTATTGGTCTAATCTTTTCTATTATAATAATAACACACATACATCAAGCATACACGCTACAGATCCGTACATACACGGAAGATCCATGCACACGCGGGATTTGATTTCGCCGTTGAGAAGCTGGAAGATAAACACGCACTGCGCATTTCGACGCCGTTTGCTAAGTGTTTCGAGTCCGAGAAGCAGACACCGCTGATGGTAGGAAGGCCTAGTATGGTGAGATTGCCAAGGAAGGAGCCGGATCTCGTACCTAGTGATTTTCCTTTGCAAGGCTCCAAGTCGATTTATATCACCAACAGTAAGCGGGCACCAAACCGGAGAGCAGTACTCAAGACAAGATCGTACAACGGAACAGTAATTCGATTTGATGCACATGGGATTGATAAATTCACTGCAAGAGCGCGTTGTAAGGTTAAGCAGTTCGTTACCCTTCGTGATAACACTGTCGATATATGGACGACATGAAAGTTTATCGTCTAGTAACACTCCCAGGACGCGAATACATGACGTTCGAACAAGATGTGAGTTTTTTATCGAGTAATTAAATATGATAGAGCTTCGAGCTTTGCTGAATGAAATGCATTGGCATTTATCCACACGGACATACGTCCAGTCCGTTTCTGATGCACCAACTATCGAGATCATCAAGAACTATCTGGAGGCGATGTCAGTCAATAGCATAGCATTTTTCACTGGCAGAACTGTTTCGTCGGCGTACATGAGGTGTACAAACGATATATCGTTGATAAAGATGAGAAAAAGTATTGGACCCTGATTATTTCCTTGAGGGACTCCGGACGAAATGGTAGATGTGTGAGAGCGATGAGGTTCGATAACTATGCGATATGAGCTGACCGGTTAAATAGGAGCGAAGCCAGGTAATATCAGCGAAACCCAGTATTCTCATGCTTTGAAAGCAGAATAACATACGAAATGCTATCAAATGCGGCCTTCAAAAGTCGATATATGCAGCATCAACTTGGATGGTATGGTCCATGTTGTCGAAACAGTGACCAACAAATTTGACAATATTAGTTGTTGAAGACGGGCTTAAATAACTGTTAATTAACTATTAAATAAAACAACTATTAAATAATAATTAAATAAAAAATAATAAATAACCGTGTACCGCAGTGAGTAGCGGTTTGTACAGAAGTAGTGCAAACACCTTAGCACATGCGCAGAGAGAGACTATACCACGATAAATGGTGGCTTCAAGACGGCTGCCCTTTTTATGAATTGGAACCATTCGAGCGTGTTTCCATGACACCGGGTAGATTCCTCGCGCTAATGAATCCACCAGCGATGGAAGCTTAGACTGGACAGCATCTGTCGACGGATCACGCATGGGAAGCCGAATAAACTTCGGAAGCTTTGTGCAATGGACCGTACCACGTGGGGTAATAGGAATAATATTATCCACACGAGGTATTTTTTAAGTGTTTTTTTTGTTGACTCAGAATTGTCGTCCGATTAAGTTTCATGCCGGTGAAGACGCCACTATGACGTCAAACGGTTTCCGAATCAAAACCTGTTCCAGCACATCAAATTCCGGCGATGTATTTAAATCAGTGGTCGGCAAATGTTCAGCTCTTGAGCTAGATCTGTTAGTTCTGCGAATTAAATTGATAGCACATGCGAGATAAGTTCATATGGATATAAATGAATCCAAAATAATAAAACGTTTAAACTAAACGTGCATTGTAGGGGATACGTTTTGAGCCTCTATTGTACAGAAATTTATTACATACCACTGATAGATAACACGGGATTGGCTAAAGAGCTTTAGCCACTCAATAATGCAGCCCGATAGCTTTTTGAAACAACTGAAATATATATACACATTTCGCAAAAATTCAACTAAATACTTGATACCGTAACATTTCAGCACGACCTTACTCCAATTGCGATGTTTTTAAAATGTGGCTCAAAGTCACAATTCAGTGCTCAACGAAGTTGTACGATTTATTTGAACTCACAAAAAATAAAATCGTCCCTTTACTTCAAATGTTTGCTGACCCCTGGTTCCGATCATCGCGCGATCCATCAATTTTAACGAACTCGTGTGCAGCTGCGTATTTGAGCTAAAGGTCCGCCCGTAATACTGGCGTCACTTCATAGGTCGCTAACCAAACGATGCTCCTTAGGATTATCACAACCATCAACGATCTTCATCAGCGATGAATTGTTTTTCATAATGTGTTTTTACCATGAATGACCAACTCTGGTCTCCGATATTCGTCGAATGTGTTTGTGGTGTCTTACTGGAATGAATGTGTTTACACCATCACATCAGAATCAGTGTTTCACTGACCATCGAACACATCGCACGCATTAACGAAAGCGGCTTCGTTGAACTCAGTTACAAGAATGAATAGTAACGCTTTCGTTTGCATTATTCTTTGTTTGCCATTATTAGTGAAACTGTCCGCTGCTCAGAGTAAGAAGTTTGTCTGCAGCTACTCTCCAACAAAAGCTACCCAGATCGGTTACCAGCCTGATTACATTCCGTTGGAGATTTGTCCGTATGTGATCTTCAAAGCGTTCAGCTTCCCAACCATCGTTGGGCGGCAGATGCTGTTCAATGTAAGTTTTCTTTGTTGGGTAGCCTATCCATTTTTTGAGTGTTCCTTATTTATATATATATTTTTCTCAACTACAGGACAACGACAAGATAGCCTTTAGCCGTGTGGTTTCAAGTGTGCGAAAACGTTCCAATACAGCTCGCGTTGTAGCATCCATCGATGGATCCGCTCGAGACTTTACCAGAACATCCAGCGCGACCGTGCGCAGAAAAGCATTCGCACAAGCCGCGGTCACGTTGCTGCTCGAGCTGGATGCAGATGGGATTGAGCTGAACTGGAAGGAACCAGGCAGTACTCATGCAGGACGTGGTAGTTCAAATGATCGCATCACGATGGTGCAACTTCTGCAAGATCTTCAACAGGCGGTGAAGGCAGCCAGCAAAAGCAGAAATCGTAACCGAGAACTATGGTTCCGAGGTTCGCTGCATACGAACGTGATGGAGGAAGCGTACAACATGTTCGATTTGTGTGAGCTGGTCGATCATGTCACGCTGGATCCCAGCACGACCGATTATTTGGCAAATTCACACGCTCCGTTGTACGATAGACCAAGTATGTTAAAGACAGGAAATGGCTATGTAAGTAAACGATTCATTCTTCATGGTGTAATAGCAAAGTACTAATCTGCATCCTATATAGAACACAACGACACAGTACTGGATTGACGAGGGATGCACGGCAAAGAAGCTAATGCTTGGAATCGGTTTACACGGCATCAGCAGAGTCTACTCCCCCAGATTAGTACGGTATGTTAGCGGCAGAATCAATTTATTAGACCATGTTGGTACCCATCTAGAGCAACGTGAGGTGAGACTCATGCTTATTAATTCTTTTCCATTTGGAGTGCTCATTCATAAGCGTGTAATCATTGTAGCTCTGCAAAACGATACGGGCAGCAGGATGGACCTATGGATGGGATGAGTATGGTGCCATGCCATACGTGACCAGAGCGCTACCGGATGAAAAAGCAGAGCGCATCAGCTACGAAGATTTGAACTCGTTGCGACTGAAGATGGATATGGTGGAGCAGAAACGATTCGGCGGCATTTACATCGATTATGTGCACTCGGACGACATCTATGGTAGTTGTGGCCAACCGTACTCCCTGACGGCGTATCTGTCGAGTCGGATTCGCTCCATTCCGTCTGAAATTGGGTTTGCCATCGAGTGGAACTGATAAGTACCAACTTTTTGAGTCAAACGGAAAAATGTGAAATGGTTAAAGACTGAATACGAGGAGCTTTTGAACATTATTGTTCTTGACCGGTCCGAAATGGCTAACGCCGCCAGATTGAGTTTTATGCTCGCGAACACGGTACAATGACGTCAAACGATTTCTGCAACAAAACCTGTTCCAGCACCTCAGACACCCACAGTTGCGATTTTAGAAACGCGCGAAACTAAATAAATAGCTCGAACAGGTTTAACGAACTCGTGTGCCGGTGTGTATTTGACCAAAAGCCTTGATGATGTATCAAGCCAAAAGTCAGAAGGCTCGCTTGGTTGTGTAGACAGTTAAGGCAAAGCAAAATATGATTATCAGGTTTTCAACGCCACTATCGATTTTCATTCACAATGAAACGTGTTTGCTTCCTGGTTCTTGGCATGTGTTTGTGGGATTTTACCGGAATGAATATAATCACATCTGAATCAGTGTTAAACTGTCTGTCGAACATATCACACGCATTAACGAGAGTGACTTCGTTTCAAGAATGATTAGGTACAGATACTTTTGCATTGTTCTTGCTTTGCCATTGTTAGTGAAACTGTCCGCTGCACAGAATAAGAAGTTTGTCTGTAGCTACTCCCCGTCTAAAGCTGGTGCGATCAACTACCAGCCCGATAACATTCCGTTGCAGGTTTGTCCGTATGTGATCGTCAAAGCGTTTAGCTTCCCAGCGTCGTTGGTCGGCAGTTGTTGTTCAGTGTAAGCTTTCTTTACTGAGTGTTTTATCAGTTTGTAGTGTGTTCCTTATATGGAGTTTTTCCCCCACCGCAGGACAACGAAAAGATAGCGTTTAGCCGTGTAGTCTCCAGTGTACGAAAGCGTTCGAATACAGCTCGCGTCGTAGCGTCCATCGATGGATCCGCCCGCGACTTTACCGTAACGTCGAACGCGATCGTACGTAGGAAAGCATTCGTGCAAGCAGCTGTAGCGATGCTACTTGAGCTGGATGCAGATGCAATCGAACTCAACAGGAAAGCAGCTAGAAACAGTGGAAACGATCGTGTCACTATGGTGCAACTCCTGCAAGATCTTCGTCAAGCGGTGAAGCCAGTAAATAAAAGCTTCAGACGTAATCGAGAACTATGGTTCCGAGGATCGCTGCATCCGAAGGTGATGGAAGTAGCGTATAATATGTTCGATGTGTGTGAGCTGGTCGATCATGTTACGCTAGATCCCAGCACGGCTGAATCGCTGGAAAATGCGCATGCACCGTTGTATGGGACACCAATTGTACAGCCGTTTAGTGTTCCTTTGTTAGGAAACATAATCGATCTAGCGAATGGTTTCGTAAGTCAATATTATAATCATCGATTGTAAAATGTGTTTGCTCACTGATTTGTGTATGATGCTACTCTTTTAGAACACTACCACTCAGCGCTGGATTGATGAGGGATGCGCTCCTAAGAAGCTGCTCCTTGGAATTGGTTTGCACGGCATCGGGAGAGCTTACTCACCGGGTCTAGCGCCATTTGTCGGCAACAAGGTGAATTTGTTAGACTCTGGTACATATCTGGAGTAGCGTGAGGTGAGGATCGCTTTAAATTTCTTTATTTGTTTTGATTAATTAAAAATATGAATATTTTGAAATCTTACAGCTCTGTAAAACGATAAAAGAAGATGGTTGGAACTATGCCTGGGATGAGCATGGTGCAATGCCATACGTGACCAAAGCGCTGCAGAACGGACTAGTGGAGCGTATTAGCTATGAAAACTTGGACTCGCTGCGACTCAAGATGGATATGGTGGAGCAGAAGCGGTTCGGTGGCATTTACATCGATTATGTACACTCGGACGATATCTATGGACGTTGTGGACAACCATACCTTATGATCGCTTACTTATCCAGTAGAGTACGCTCGATACCTTCTGATATCGGGTTTGCCATCGAGTGGAACGAGTAGTGTTGCAGAATCTTATTTGCAAAATTTACTCTACCTATGTTTGCTTGCTTCAGCTAACGGGTTTTCTTTTAAGCGAAACGTACCCGTAATTGTATCTTATCTTATCAAATGGTATATTTTTCGCTTGTTGTCTAGACCTTTTCAAACTCCTTATCAACACTATTAAATACACAAAACCGTATGCTGTGGTGTGAGCGATCGTCAAGCGACACATTTCCTATGGCGTCACAATCATAAGGAGAAAAAAATATCTCTTCTTCTGATTGCGATCAGTATAAGAACGACATAAAAGTTCTCTAACCTACGAGCATGAATTCGATCCGATGCGTGCGGCTTTGGCTCGAGAGAAGCTTTTAGATAGATGAAGTGTAGTTACTTGCCGTGCTGGCGATCTTCGTGTTCGGCTTTTCGATGCACATCGTCGCGCTGAATCAATCATTTCACAATTTCAGCGTCGACGAAATACGGCGGCTGCCCCGCACGGTAGCGTCGGCTGCGTACTTCAGCGACGGTAAGTCCTTGATTCGTTTGCACCCGTCCCTTCTGGTCACTAATCAGATGCCCCTGTCCCCCCTCGAAACCTTATCTAGCCTATCCATTACGGTTTTGCTCGTACCGTATATCCCTATACCATGGAGTCTCCCCACGTGGCAGCAGCAATGGTGTCATGTGGAGCGAGTCCGTGATGCTAATTCCCGTATTTAGAGACCACCGCCACCCCCTCCCCCCAACTATTTATGTCTGTCTCTCTCACTGATCTCACTGTTTGTCCTTCAACAATGACGAAGCCGCTGATAGGTAAATCTGATGCGCGGAAATTGGAACGCGGCTCGCGGTAATCTCCCCGAGCCGTCCAAAAGCCTTCGCTGACGGCAAAAGCGATCGCATGCGTATGCGAACATAAGAAGATTAATTTGAACTTAACCGTTTATGTTTATGGCTAATGTTGTTTATTTTCGTTTACCAAATTTGCATGCTCAGAGCTTTAGTCTTCAATTCTTTAGTAAGCTTTCAAGAGCCTTTGTTTATTTTGAATAGTGCTTAGTGTAGCTTAATGTGTTGCTAAACTGATAACGTTCGCTGGAAGGCTTTTAAATGGTTTATGCAATTTTATGACACTTCCAGCGATCGTTATATATTAGTTGTGCTTTGTGTTTTCTATTCGTAAATGACGTTTTGATGGCTGTTTTCTGTGTGATGGCAAATCTTGTAACAATTGAAAGTCATTTTTGAATATTATTGATTTTTTTAACAAAATTCTACTAAATTCAATAGCTTATTGTTATGTTTTATTTGTAATTTTATGTAGCAGTTTTATCCATTAATTTTACTCCGTTGTTTACATACGTTTAAGTATCTCTTTATCTTCTCACATACTACTCTATTTCTCTCTCTATGTCTGTTCTGTCCATTCCGTTCTCTATACTTTCTCTCATCTCTCTGTCTCTTTCTCTATTTATATCTTTCTCTTTTTCTCTCTTTCTATTCAATTTCAAAACCACTGCGGTATACCTCTCTCTCTCAATCGCAGCTGCAGATGGCGGCGATATCGCCAATACCGAGGTCGAGCGCGTCAAGCGTGTCGCGGTCGCAAAAGAGCAAATCAATGACTACCGTCGAAAGCACAAAGCCGACAGTAAGTTGCATCGTAACCGAGCGGACAGTTGTGGAGTGTTGAGGCCGTGGTTGCCCCCAAAGGCAAAGCCTCGTCCCGGCGCTAACGTCCTGGCTGAACTGTTATTGGCACTGCTAGCAACAACAGGCTTAGATAGCGCGTTAAGATGACGAACTAAGTAGTCAACTGACTAGGGATGGGAAGACCAAGACAAGACCTTTTTTTTTTCACAAGCTGGCCCGTATGTGTGTTTGTGTGACGCTGCATTAGGATTGCGCCTGCCGTTTGAATGTTTTGACGCTCTGTGGACGCATCTTGAAGATGCGTTGCATCTCTCTCTCAATGCGCTTACATTACACCGTGTTTGCTATTTGTTTCTTACTGTTTCTTTTTCATCTGGTCTTGTCCGAACTGTTATTTGAGGTTCGTTTTTCTTCTCACCAGCTACCCCCAAGTTGTTGCAAGTGTGCCTGGCTGTTTTACGGCAAATAAGTGTGTCTGTTTGTGCTTTCTCATTTAACTTGAAAGTTTGTTGTCCGTTAAAGAGTGTGTGTTTTTATAACGAAAAAGTCTAGAATTGCCTGTGGGTTTTTGCATCCCCGCTTTCGGTTTCGTTCACGTACGCGTACGCTCTGTCTGTCGAATGGTTTTTGATTATTATTGTTGTGCTGATGATGAAGAGTTTTAACTGTGTTTCGTGTCCGTGTTACTTGTTTCTATTTCTTTCACTCCGTTTTCTTTCTGCCGTTCTGTGTGCTACCTATTTACCAAACTATTACTTTCTATTCTTTCATACCGAGCTACCACACAAACCGTGTTTTCCGTACGCATGTTGGCAAGTGTCCTGTGAATGTTATGGTAATCCGGTTCGTAATGAGGGTGCTGTAAGGATTAAATTGTTGTGTTATACACTGACTGCATGCTCGAAATCGACTCTGTTCCTAACTGCTCGAACCAATCCAACTGCTCGCTCGTTCGTTTGTTCGTTCGTTCGTTCGCTCGCGCTCGCGCTCTGTGCTCGTCCTAGTGGCGCTCTGCCGCATCGTTCGGAATGTGCATATCGCTCGCTTGCTCTGCTGATGTTTTTTTCCTTTCGTTTTGTTTAACTTCCTCTTCATTCTTCTATTCTATGGTATTGTTTTGACGTTTTCTTTCATTTAAATTTTGTTTTGTTTTCTTATCTACTTCTTCTACATCACTTTCATGTTTTGATTGCATTTCTTGCTTTACGTCGCATGGGTAATGATTCTTGTCAGGATGTTATCTGCATGTTAGCTACTTTAGAAAGACGCACCTTAGACTCACACTTTTGGAAGCACCTCGTGTCTGCACCTCGCTTCCATGTTAGCTCACGAGTGTGTTTTCGCATCCTTCACATCTTCTCACCTGGCGCACCTGCTTGAAATCTGTACACCACCCCCACCGATCCCGCCCGCGAGATTGGATCACTTTCACCGGACACACCGGGTAGACAGCAGGGGAGACAGCGTGTGACTACGGCGTCGATCAGCGGCTGCTTAGGGCTCCCCCCAGAAACAATCGATCAGTAGGTAGCGAGACCCAACGCACGGACACGGACAGCCGGACTTCGATAGGAAACCAACCGCCAGGACCAGGCCAACCGGGAGAAGCGCCTTCACTATGCCGCCCGCTTCGTCATCGACTCTCACGCACGCTCTATCTCTCTCTATCTGTTCTCTATCCTGCACACCTCACTTCCCCTCTCCAAATGTCACCAATCGCGCCCGGTTCCAGTCCCGATGACGCCGATCATCGCGTTCGAGCGGCTGTTCTTTGCCGTGTTCGGCCAGACGTCACCGGACGACATCAACTCGCAGCGCTCGTCCCGTCCCGAGTGGACGGAGAATTTGTTCAAGATAGTATTTGGCATTTATATGTTAGTCTCCGTAGTAGTGCTCATTAATCTTCTTATCGCTATGATGTCGGATACCTATCAACGCATCCAGGTTAGTTCGTACCGCGTGCTAAAGTGCTGTCTCTTTCTCTTCTCTTTTTTCTTTTCTCTTTCTCTTTCTCTCTCTTTTTCTCTCTCTCTCTCCCGATTTATTCCAACACGATGAAACATGTCGCATGTCGCGTACACTGACACAACACTTACACGACGACACATTTGCATTGGCGTGTACCGTGTGTGTGTGTGTGTGGGAAAAAAATCGTTTCAATTTGTGGCGTCCCAATCTAAACACAAACAACAATACTACACACCCACACACCCACACCGATGACACTGTTTACGACATCTTTACTTTAAACAAAATATGAACCAACAGTGCGCATGAATCCCATACTGTCATTTGAGCTGCTCTTTTTCGCTGTATTTGGTCAAACTACCACCGATCAAACACAAATTGATAAAATGACACCGAATACGACCCGAACGCAACCCTATTGGACTGAGTACTTGTTTAAAATTGTATTTGGCATTTACATGTTGGTATCAGTTGTTGTACTTATCAATCTGCTCATTGCTATGATGTCTGATACGTATCAGAGAATTCAGGTATCATTGTCAATTAAATGTTCAAAGTTATGGTCCTTCCTCCCTTGTCCTGTTTCCCCTCTTTCGTTGATTAGTATACTTTTGTGTATTTTGGTTTTCGTAAAGCGCACCCGATTTATCGACCCAGCTACTCCTGGATCCCTTTTTCCACATTCTTCCCTAGTTTACACCAACACCATCACTTCCGGTTTTGAACATTTCCGTTTGTAGTTTATTCTGGTAAGGGCGCACACGCTCTCGCGCGGACGAGGCTTCGGATGGAAAGGGATGCCATCTCCTGACGATGATACAAAAAACCCGATGATCCCAACCACCTGCCGCTCTCTGTCAAGCAAAGGGGGCACACTGGTGAGACGGAAGTGCGCAACGGATCATGGCTACCTCTTCCGACCCGCCAGTAGTATCCCCGGAGGGTGTGCGTGAATATTGACCAAATAAAATGTGTGTTTGTTTTGATTTTGATTTTGTGTGCCAGCTTATTTCCTTTCTCTGCCGTTTTCGCCGTTGTCACACGACCGATATCAAGCTTTGCGCGATATTTTTGTTGTTGTTTTTGCTCCTTTCATCGCTGATGGGGCAGTGTGCTAAGCCTTCACTACCTTTAGCCATCTTTTACACATATGTTCTAAACACAGAAAGATACATCTTTATTTGAACGATTACCACAACGCCCAATGAGTACTTGTCCTCTTATTAATTTACCAGTTTCCGTTTGAAGTGATCTTTATGATTTGTAATCTTCCCCATTTTATCAGTTTTTTTTAAGTACAACGTTTTCTCCACGTGTGTTCACAGCACGAAAGTGCTGTTTGAGCCAAACAATACCAAGCTCTTTTGTTTTGAAAGCACTTTTGTTTCAATAAACCACACTAATATAAACTGTGTTCTTATCCTTTTCTCAAAACAACCTCACACATGTGTGCAGGCACAATCGGACATTGAGTGGAAGTACGGTCTGTCCAAACTGATCCGCAACATGCATCGAACGTCGACGGCACCGTCGCCCATGAATCTCGTCACCACCTGGTTCGTGTGGATCGTGGAGAAAGTGCGGGTAAGTACGGCCAGTTCGAGGGCTCTGTGGATCCCGCCATCGAGTGGTACCAGCTCATTGCAATTCCGCAGATCATTCGACTCACACGATCATTTTTTATCGTCGTTTGAACGAAAGTTATGATCGGTGGTAGGTACGAAAGCAAGGGGAGCTTAGTTTGGGAAGCTTGGCATGAATTTCTTGAATTTGGTTTCGAATTCAATTTCGAGAAAGAAAGGCTTGTAAATTATTGTAAAATAATGAAAAACAAAACAATCGAAACATCATATAATCTTGCTTCTGCGTCATTTTATCATATTTATATTCAATTTTCAAGGAAATATTTATTGTATTTATTTAATTATTTTTTTCATTTATTTCACGTCCTAAAGATGTTTTGCTTAAAATTTGGTCGAACGATAGTATCAAAATTGTTGATTTTTTTAATTTCACATTTTATTCAAATTGTGTATCTTTCTCTTTGAATATATTCATTCTACTTTATGGTATTTCTTTCTCAATGATGTTGGATTGGATGTTGTAAAGAGATTAATACTTAGTAATAGAGATTTAATAATGAATTACAGGGCTTTCATGGGGTTCTCATAGTTGTGGGACACTTCCTTGACTCTATCGTATAGGAAGTGAACTTCATATGATGAAAATCGGACTCTATTGCACCCTTTTTGGACAGGCGCTTTAGAAATTCCTATTGGATTGGTCCAACAAGGATGCTATAGAGTCCAATTCCCATTACATTAAGTTCGTTTCCCGTAAGAAGGAGTCAATAAAGTGACCCACAGCTATGAGAACTCCTGGAAAACCCTGTATTAAAAGTGTTGTAACAGTATCCGTTAAGATACTTGACAGTCAATCGGATTTTAAAACAATACAATTAAAGCAACACAACACAAGGTGTCATAGGATTTAATTCCCATCACACGAAATTCACTAAATAAACAGCTGGAAATGCGCTAAAATTGTGGTATCAAGATGCAATAATATGTACCAAATAGTAATTACCCTAAATGACTCTTAATCGACCAAGTTTTGAGCTGGCTATCATCGCCATAATGCTTTGCATTTCCACCAAGAATAACCAGCAAACAAAAAAGTGATCAACAGTGGAAGCTCATCATTGCTTCAGCGTTCAATTTACGAACTCTTCGCAAGTAAGATCAGTCTTCCATCTCGTGTTGATCACCTTTTCCCACAGTCACCCTTACAATGCAGCACAACTGCAAACGTCTTGCGGCAAAACGCGAGATACAATTTAATACACCAAAAAATAGAACCAACCACACACGCTCAAACGATCACGCCATCAAACCCTTAACTTCTCTATCCTCAACAGGCACGTATAGTGAAGAAGAAACGACCGTCGCTGGTGCAGATGATGAATCTACACCGTGGGCAGCAGAGTCCACGCACCAAAGCCGGCGCCAAATGGTTGTCGAAAGTGAAGAAAGGTCAGGTGGCTCCTAAAGGTGTGCACAGTAGCGACAGCATGCGCTTGTCTGGTTTTCTTATCGTGTAGCGACTGTAACTGTAGCCCTTCATTGTTTTTCCATCGTTTCGTACTGCTGTTGAAGAAAAAAAAAGTTTACTTGAAAAGCTTTCCAAAGCATCGTTCGAAGTAAGCTGTCAGCGGATGTTAGCTTCCCTCGAACGGTGTAAATCGTGGCTTGTGAGCATTCGATCCGCTTACCGAGCAGTGAAGAAGGCTGCTGCTTCGTAAATCTTTTGTTCCTTTTAATAGAAGTTTAATTTATAGAGTTTTAAGGACCCTTTATACGACAGTACTGCAGTACTGTGGCTGTAGTAAGTACTAGTGTGTAACGTGTGTTTCGGTATCTTGACGCATTTTACTGTCATTTAGTGATCCATTGTGTACCATTTGAAGCTATGTTTCGACCTCGTAAATTTGTGTAGAGTCAACCTTACCTGTAAAAGATCATTCGGTTGTGACTAGAAATGACAGTAGCAATTGGAAATTAAACTAGTCCCGTACTACATTCCAACATCCCGTAGACTTTGAAGTGTTGACTTTGAGTAATGGTTGGAGTTGAGTTGAGTTTGACAATGTTGACAGCACCGAACGATACACAAATGGCCCTGTATTTGCGTGATCGATTGTGATCTTCTCTAGATCCAGCGGTCACAGCAGGCCACCGTCTCCCACTACCACACCCGGCAGCGCTGACTTACACTGTTTCCATGTTGTTTCTTCTTCTCCAACGTTTATTCATCTACTAACGGCGATGCGTACCGACGCGGCTTTCCAGACTCGACAGCGCTTTCCGTTATGCATCTGTCTCCTCTTGGCTCGCAAGTCAGTTTCACCACTGTCAATACGACCCGAATCGAGAACGTTGCCGACTGGGAAGCGATCTCGAAGAAGTACCGTGCACTGGTCGGCCACGACTCGGAGGACGGCGGCTCGATGAAGGACTCCGAGGGCGATAACCACTCAACCAACAATGGGCCCGGCGGTGGCGGCGGCGGCAACGATCAGATGGGTAACAATGTGAACGCCAACAAGGTGTAAAATGGACGCGGCCGCCCAAGCGGCACTGCTACAGAAACTGCCAACTCCGGACTGCGACCGTGGGTGTGCAGACACACCGGTGTAGAACGACCACAACACGACAAAATCGAATGTCACTCGTGCTGCCAGCGGAATGAGGCGCATACGCCCAGTAGGGGAAGGCGCAGTTAGATAGAGTAGATTGTAGGCAGATTGCATGCAGGGTGGAGGCAAGGCGTTCAAATTTTGCTGTAGATAGATAGCAAAACTGTACCATTTGGACACGTTTTGTCCGTGACGGAAGAAGAGCGGGAGATTGTATATATATATAGGGCAGAAAGTTGATTTTTTTTTGTATTATCACCAACGTGTATAATAAGCTCCTGTAAAGTATCGTTTCTGTACCATATGCTCGTTCAGTTTGCTGTGTGTTCTATAGCTATACACTGTGGTGTCCGATAAGAGAAAACTTCGCTAGATACAGTAGGCTATGCGGTAAAACTACTACGAACTTGCACTCACAGACACGCGAGTGAGTGGAGGATGAAGGATGCTTCTGGATGGGAGTCTGTCCCCTTCCGATGGGTTGTGTTTATTCGATGTAGATAATTATTATCATGGCACAACGAATGAATTTTTAACTGTCAAGTTTCGTGATGAGATAAAGGGTAAGGTTTGTTTTTGTAAAAAAAAAATCTCAAACGACCCAAAAGGTGCACGGTCATACCTGGTCGAATGTTGTAAGCGGATTATTATTTGAAAAGAGATGGAAAATATATTTTCTAAAATTGTACCAATAGTGTGGTTGATGTGTGGAATATTTTGAGAACAGTGTTCTATCTTGCAGAGTGTAGGCAACGATTGAAATGGTTAATGTGAAATAAACGTAATCCCAGGTACTTAACATCTTTAACCTAATTAAGCTTATTAAACGTATTAATTAGGTAATAGAATTTCCTTTTTTTTATGCGATGTGAAGTAAAAATTACAGCATTGTATGGTTTTAGCACAACTCCTTAGAACAAAAAATCGACCAACTCGAAATTAGCTTCAAATGATGACACCTAGGTGGCGCTACTATCGGATGATTGTAGGGACAGGGGTTGTCATTTACAATAACATTTTGATAATGTATATCGTCATTTAACAATCATCACTGAAATTAAAATTGAAACAGACAAGTTACGAGAGCTAAACTTGCCCAAATTTGTTTCGTTTTCTTTTGCAGTGCTTTTCTTTCGTGGTAATATTTTCTAAGTGAAAACAAGAGTTTCTTTAATTCTCATTAATTAGAGTTTAATTCTCATTTGTTCCAACAATGATTTGCCAAGAATTTAGCACAACAAACGACATTATAAAGCGATTGAGACAACAAATAGAATTGATGATTATGCAAAAGTATAAAGCTCGCCAGGCACCGGCGCGGTTTCGCACCGCAAGACCGCGAGCGGTTTCGGACACTCCTGAGGCAGGCCAAGACCGCAAAGCGGTTGTAGCACCGGATGAGTAAGTAAGCAAAAATATGCGGGATCGTTTCAATACGTGATGCGGTGACCTGGCAGGTTGTTCAGGGGACATGTATGGTGACAGTCAAAGTATTAATAACTGTTCTTATCCACCGAATGCTAATAAAATGGGATTGGTAAGGACGGACGCATCAAGGAGAGTGGTAAAAACATACAGATATATACGTATAGCGATTATGAAAATGCTCATTTCTAACACTCAAATTAAGCTACGTTCAAACCACGTGCTGCTACCATTGAATCGCTCGTCGCTTGCATGGTACGCCGTGTCATCGGATGGTGTGTCACTACCATCAAATCGTTCGCCACTACCATGCCTGAAGCGTGTCGTACCAGTGCCTCTTTTCTTTTTTTATTGTACACAACACTTATTGTTTAAGTCCTGGCTAGATATAGGGTTTCGTATGCTGCCTCAACAGGATCGTCCCAGTAATAGCACAATGCATGGTTGCTGTTTTCACCGGTGTTCTGATCCTTGCAGATTTCAATACTTTCTTCAGATGCTTGAAGGTCCATACCATCCCGTTGCTCTTATTGAAGCTAATTTGCTGACATCAGTTACCCAACGGTTCATGGCAAAAGCAAAATAAATAAAAAAGTATATTGTAAATAAATAAATAACTGAATACATTTTTTCGCATTCTCCCCTTTCTCTCTCTCTCTCTGTCTCTCTCTAATCTTTTCTTTTCCTCCCTCTCTCTTTCTGTTTCTTACATTTTTGGGCAATAAGAAGGAAGTTTAAGTAAAGGAGGGATTCAGCAAAATCACATAAATCAGCGTTGGAAAGAAATAATACAGTCTCATGTTGTACCCAGTTAAAACTCTTTTATTTCAAAATATAAACTAGCCACCAACTCAATGCCCAATGAACATAACCCATTCAACCAAACCGGCACACAAATTCGTCCATAGGATTGCATTGTTTATTTGCTTTAGTGTTTCGCATGAACAAAACACCAAACCAAACCACGCGACTCGAACTCGCGTGGAACTGGTTTTGATGTCGATTGGTGTTTGCTGTTTGTTTGGTTTGACGTCATCGCAGCTTCTGCATCAGCATAAATCGACAGCACCAAACTGATGACAGTGCTTTATCTACTCTCAGACATTTCACATCCACCGGAAGAAGGTTTTCTGACTGTGACAATGTTTAAAATACACCTCGTGTGGATAGTGCTTTTCCAACTACACCACTTGGAACTGTGCTCTGCACAGGGTAAGAAGTTTGTCTGCAGCTACTCCCCAACGAAAGCTACCCAGATCGGTTACCAGCCTGATTACATTCCGTTGGAGGTTTGTCCGTATGTGATCGTCAAAGCGTTCAGCTTCCCAAGTGTCGTCGGGCGGCAGATGTTGTTCAGTGTAAGCTTCCTTTACTGAGTGTCTTATCCGTTTTTTATGCCTATCTTATGCATAATGTTTTCTACAAACTACAGGACAACGACAAGATAGCCTTTAGCCGTGTGGTTTCCAGTGTGCGAAAACGATCTAGCACAGTTCGCGTCGTGGCGTCCATCGATGGATACGCACGAGACTTTACCATAACATCCAGCGCGATCGTGCGCAGAAAAGCATTCGTGCAAGCCGCGGTCACGTTGCTGCTTGAGCTGGATGCAGATGCAGTTGAGCTGAACTGGATGTCACCAGGCAATAGTGGAGTTGCATCAGGCGATGGACTTGATCGCATTACAATGGTGCAACTCCTGCAAGATCTTCGCCAAGCGGTGAATGCAGCCAGCAAGAACATTCCAAATCGGCAGCGAGAGCTATGGTTCCGAGGATCGCTGCATCCAAACGTGATCGACAGTGCGTACAACATGCTCGATCTGTGTGAGCTGGTCGATCACGTCACGCTCGATCCTAACACGGCCGAGTCGTTGGAAAATGCGCATGCACCGTTGCGCGGCACACCGCAGGCGTTACCCGTACAAATCCCGATCCTCTCCCAAATATTTGGCGATGTTATTGAACCGGGGACAGGATTTGTGAGTAAACGATGGATGCTTTTTTTTTTAAATTTAGGCTGATAGTAAGTTTACACACTATCTACAGAACACTACCACACAGCGCTGGATTAATGCAGGATGTCCTCCGAAGAAGCTGCTGCTTGGAATCGGTTTGCATGGGATCAGGAAAGCTTACTCGCCGGGCTTGAGGTCATTTCTAGGTGACAGAATTGGTTTGGACACAGCTGATACCAGATACCTGGAACATCGTGAGGTTGAAAACACTTACATCTATATTTGTTTAGTTATATGTTGCAATTCATATGTTAGTTAAATACTTTCAACCTTTACAGCTCTGTAAAACGTTAAGAGAAGATGGTTGGAACTATGCCTGGGATGGCTATGGTGGCATGCCATACGTGACACGAGCGCTGCAGAACGGACAAATGGAACGGATTAGCTATGAAGATTTGGACTCGCTGCGTCTCAAGATGGATATGGTGGAGCAGAAGCGGTTCGGTGGCATTTACATCGATTATGTGCACTCGGACGACATCTATGGACGTTGTGGACAACCATACCTTATGATCGCTTACTTATCCAGTAGAGTACGCTCGATACCGTCCGACATTGGATTTGCCATAGAATGGAATCAATAGCGCCAGGGCAAAAGATTGTGTAGAAAGGGAACTATACTAAATCATCTTGTAACGTTAATGTTTCGAAAGTGTATTTACATTATTTGCATTTGCAGTATTTGCAAAAAAATAAAATGTACCATGCCAGTCAAGTCTTTCAGCTAAGCTAAATTACATTTATATTCATTTTATATAACAGACGGACCTATTGGTCTAATCTTTTCTATTATAATAATAACACACATACATCAAGCATACACGCTACAGATCCGTACATACACGGAAGATCCATGCACACGCGGGATTTGATTTCGCCGTTGAGAAGCTGGAAGATAAAAATGCACTGCGCATTTCGACGCCGTTTGCTCAGTGATTCGAGTCCGAGAAGCAGACACCGCTGATGGTAGGAAGGCCTAGTATGGTGAGATTGCCAAGGAAGGAGCCGGATCTCGTACCTAGTGATTTTCCTTTGCAAGGCTCCAAGTCGATTTATATCACCAACAGTAAGCGGGCACCAAACCGGAGAGCAGTACTCAAGACAAGATCGTACAACGGAACAGTAGATCGATTTGATGCACATGGGATTGATAAATTCACTGCAGGAGCGCGTTATAAGGTTAAGCAGTTCGTTACCCTTCGTGATAACACTGTCGATATATGGACGACATGAAAGTTTATCGTCTAGTAACACTCCCAGGACGCGAATACATGACGTTCGAACAAGATGTGAGTTTTTTATCGAGTAATTAAATATGATAGAGCTTCGAGCTTTGCTGAATGAAATGCATTGGCATTTATCCACACGGACATACGTCCAGTCCGTTTCTGATGCACCAACTATCGAGATCATCAAGAACTATCTGGAGGCGATGTCAGTCAATAGCATAGCATTTTTCACTGGCAGAACTGTTTCGTCGGCGTACATGAGGTGTACAAACGATATATCGTTGATAAAGATGAGAAAAAGTATTGGACCCTGATTATTTCCTTGAGGGACTCCGGACGAAATGGTAGATGTGTGAGAGCGATGAGGTTCGATAACTATGCGATATGAGCTGACCGGTTAAATAGGAGCGAAGCCAGGTAATATCAGCGAAACCCAGTATTCTCATGCTTTGAAAGCAGAATAACATACGAAATGCTATCAAATGCGGCCTTCAAAAGTCGATATATGCAGCATCAACTTGGATGGTATGGTCCATGTTGTCGAAACAGTGACCAACAAATTTGACAATATTAGTTGTTGAAGACGGGCTTAAATAACTGTTAATTAACTATTAAATAAAACAACTATTAAATAATAATTAAATAAAAAATAATAAATAACCGTGTACCGCAGTGAGTAGCGGTTTGTACAGAAGTAGTGCAAACACCTTAGCACATGCGCAGAGAGAGACTATACCACGATAAATGGTGGCTTCAAGACGGCTGCCCTTTTTATGAATTGGAACCATTCGAGCGTGTTTCCATGACACCGGGTAGATTCCTCGCGCTAATGAATCCACCAGCGATGGAAGCTTAGACTGGACAGCATCTGTCGACGGATCACGCATGGGAAGCCGAATAAACTTCGGAAGCTTTGTGCAATGGACCGTACCACGTGGGGTAATAGGAATAATATTATCCACACGAGGTATTTTTTAAGTGTTTTTTTTGTTGACTCAGAATTGTCGTCCGATTAAGTTTCATGCCGGTGAAGACGCCACTATGACGTCAAACGGTTTCCGAATCAAAACCTGTTCCAGCACATCAAATTCCGGCGATGTATTTAAATCAGTGGTCGGCAAATGTTCAGCTCTTGAGCTAGATCTGTTAGTTCTGCGAATTAAATTGATAGCACATGCGAGATAAGTTCATATGGATATAAATGAATCCAAAATAATAAAACGTTTAAACTAAACGTGCATTGTAGGGGATACGTTTTGAGCCTCTATTGTACAGAAATTTATTACATACCACTGATAGATAACACGGGATTGGCTAAAGAGCTTTAGCCACTCAATAATGCAGCCCGATAGCTTTTTGAAACAACTGAAATATATATACACATTTCGCAAAAATTCAACTAAATACTTGATACCGTAACATTTCAGCACGACCTTACTCCAATTGCGATGTTTTTAAAATGTGGCTCAAAGTCACAATTCAGTGCTCAACGAAGTTGTACGATTTATTTGAACTCACAAAAAATAAAATCGTCCCTTTACTTCAAATGTTTGCTGACCCCTGGTTCCGATCATCGCGCGATCCATCAATTTTAACGAACTCGTGTGCAGCTGCGTATTTGAGCTAAAGGTCCGCCCGTAATACTGGCGTCACTTCATAGGTCGCTAACCAAACGATGCTCCTTAGGATTATCACAACCATCAACGATCTTCATCAGCGATGAATTGTTTTTCATAATGTGTTTTTACCATGAATGACCAACTCTGGTCTCCGATATTCGTCGAATGTGTTTGTGGTGTCTTACTGGAATGAATGTGTTTACACCATCACATCAGAATCAGTGTTTCACTGACCATCGAACACATCGCACGCATTAACGAAAGCGGCTTCGTTGAACTCAGTTACAAGAATGAATAGTAACGCTTTCGTTTGCATTATTCTTTGTTTGCCATTATTAGTGAAACTGTCCGCTGCACAGAGTAAGAAGTTTGTCTGCAGCTACTCTCCAACGAAAGCTACCCAGATCGGTTACCAGCCTGATTACATTCCGTTGGAGATTTGTCCGTATGTGATCTTCAAAGCGTTCAGCTTCCCAACCATCGTTGGGCGGCAGATGTTGTTCAGTGTAAGTTTTCTTTGTTGGGTAGCCTATCCATTTTTTGTGTGTTCCTTATTTATATATATATTTTTCTCAACTACAGGACAACGACAAGATAGCCTTTAGCCGTGTGGTTTCAAGTGTGCGAAAACGTTCCAATACAGCTCGCGTTGTAGCATCCATCGATGGATCCGCTCGAGACTTTACCAGAACATCTAGCGCGACCGTGCGCAGAAAAGCATTCGCACAAGCCGCGGTCACGTTGCTGCTCGAGCTGGATGCAGATGGGATTGAGCTGAACTGGAAGGAACCAGGCAGTACTCATGCAGGACGTGGTAGTGCAAATGATCGCATCACGATGGTGCAACTCCTGCAAGATCTTCAACAGGCGGTGAAGGCAGCGAGCAAAAGCAGAAATCGTAACCGAGAGCTATGGTTCCGAGGATCGCTGCACTCGAACGTGATGGAAGAAGCGTACAACATGTTCGATTTGTGTGAGCTGGTCGATCATGTCACGCTGGATCCCAGCACGACCGATTATTTGGCAAATTCACACGCTCCGTTGTACGATAGACCAAGTATGTTAAAGACAGGAAATGGCTATGTAAGTAAACGATTCATTCTTCATGGTGTAATAGCAAAGTACTAATCTGCATCCTATATAGAACACAACGACACAGTACTGGATTGACGAGGGATGCACGGCAAAGAAGCTAATGCTTGGAATCGGTTTACACGGCATCAGCAGAGTCTACTCCCCCAGTTTAGTACGGTATGTTAGCGGCAGAATCAATTTATTAGACCATGTTGGTACCCATCTAGAGCAACGTGAGGTGAGACTCATGCTTATTAATTCTTTTCCATTTGGAGTGCTCATTCATAAGCGTGTAATCATTGTAGCTCTGCAAAACGTTACGGGCAGCAGGATGGACCTATGGCTGGGATGAGTATGGTGCTATGCCATACGTGACCAGAGCGCTACCGGATGAAAAAGCAGAGCGCATCAGCTACGAAGATTTGAACTCGTTGCGACTCAAGATGGATATGGTGGAGCAGAAACGGTTCGGCGGCATTTACATCGATTATGTGCACTCGGATGACATCTATGGTAGTTGTGGCCAACCGTACTCCCTGGCGGCGTATCTGTCGAGTCGGATTCGCTCCATTCCGTCTGAAATTGGGTTCGCCATCGAGTGGAATTGATAAGTACCAACTTTTTGAGTCAAACGGAAAAATGTGGACTGGTTGAAGACTGAATACGAGCTGCTTTTGAACATTATTGTTTTTGACCGGTCCGAAATGGCTAATGCCGCCAGATTGAGTTTTATGCTCGCGAACACGGTACAATGACGTCAAACGATTTCTGCAACAAAACCTGTTCCAGTACCTCAGACACCCACAGTTGCGATTTTGGAAACGTGCGAAACTAAATGAATAGCTCGATCAGGTTTAACGAACTCGTGTGCCGGTGTGTATTTGTCCAAATGCCTTGATGATGTATCAAGCCAAAAGTCAGAAGGCTCGCGTTGTGTAGGCAGTTAAGGCAAAGCAAAATATGATTATCAGATTTTCAGCACCACTATCGATTTTCATTCACAGTGAAACGTGTTTGCTTCTTGGTTCTTGGAATGTGTTTGTGGGATTTTACCGGAATGAATATAATCACATCCGAATCAGTGTTAAACTGTCTGTCGAACATATCACACGCATTAACGAGAGTGAATTCGTTTCAAGAATGATTAGCTACAGATACCTTTGCATTGTTCTTGCTTTGCGATTGTTAGTGAAACTGTCCGCTGCACAGAATAAGAAGTTTGTCTGTAGCTACTCCCCGTCTAAAGCTGGTTCGATCAACTACCAGCCCGATGACATTCCGTTGCAGGTTTGTCCGTATGTGATCGTCAAAGCGTTTAGCTTCCCAAGCGTCGTTGGTCGGCAGTTGTTGTTCAGTGTAAGCTTTTTTTACTGAGTCTTTCATCCGTTTGTTGTGTGTTCCTTATATGGAGTTTTTTCCCCCACCGCAGGACAACGAAAAGATAGCGTTTAGCCGTGTAGTCTCCAGTGTACGATAGCGTTCGAATATAGCTCGCGTCGTAGCGTCCATCGATGGATACGCCCGAGACTTTACCGTAACGTCGAACGCGATCGTACGTAGGAAAGCATTCGTACAAGCAGCTGTAGCGATGCTAATTGAACTGGATGCAGATGCAATCGAACTCAACTGGAAAGCATCTAGAAACAGTGGAAACGATCGTGTCACTATGGTGCAACTCCTGCAAGATCTTCGTCAAGCGGTGAAGGCAGTAAATAAAAGCTTCAGACGTAATCGAGAACTATGGTTCCGAGGATCGCTGCATACGAACGTGATGGAGGAAGCGTACAACATGTTCGATTTGTGTGAGCTGGTCGATCATGTCACGCTGGATCCCAGCACGACCGATTATTTGGCAAATTCACACGCTCCGTTGTACGATAGACCAAGTATGTTAAAGACAGGAAATGGCTATGTAAGTAAACGATTCATTCTTCATGGTGTAATAGCAAAGTACTAATCTGCATCCTATATAGAACACAACGACACAGTACTGGATTGACGAGGGATGCACGGCAAAGAAGCTAATGCTTGGAATCGGTTTACACGGCATCAGCAGAGTCTACTCCCCCAGATTAGTACGGTATGTTAGCGGCAGAATCAATTTATTAGACCATGTTGGTACCCATCTAGAGCAACGTGAGGTGAGACTCATGCTTATTAATTCTTTTCCATTTGGAGTGCTCATTCATAAGCGTGTAATCATTGTAGCTCTGCAAAACGATACGGGCAGCAGGATGGACCTATGGATGGGATGAGTATGGTGCCATGCCATACGTGACCAGAGCGCTACCGGATGAAAAAGCAGAGCGCATCAGCTACGAAGATTTGAACTCGTTGCGACTGAAGATGGATATGGTGGAGCAGAAACGATTCGGCGGCATTTACATCGATTATGTGCACTCGGACGACATCTATGGTAGTTGTGGCCAACCGTACTCCCTGACGGCGTATCTGTCGAGTCGGATTCGCTCCATTCCGTCTGAAATTGGGTTTGCCATCGAGTGGAACTGATAAGTACCAACTTTTTGAGTCAAACGGAAAAATGTGAAATGGTTAAAGACTGAATACGAGGAGCTTTTGAACATTATTGTTCTTGACCGGTCCGAAATGGCTAACGCCGCCAGATTGAGTTTTATGCTCGCGAACACGGTACAATGACGTCAAACGATTTCTGCAACAAAACCTGTTCCAGCACCTCAGACACCCACAGTTGCGATTTTAGAAACGCGCGAAACTAAATAAATAGCTCGAACAGGTTTAACGAACTCGTGTGCCGGTGTGTATTTGACCAAAAGCCTTGATGATGTATCAAGCCAAAAGTCAGAAGGCTCGCTTGGTTGTGTAGACAGTTAAGGCAAAGCAAAATATGATTATCAGGTTTTCAACGCCACTATCGATTTTCATTCACAATGAAACGTGTTTGCTTCCTGGTTCTTGGCATGTGTTTGTGGGATTTTACCGGAATGAATATAATCACATCTGAATCAGTGTTAAACTGTCTGTCGAACATATCACACGCATTAACGAGAGTGACTTCGTTTCAAGAATGATTAGGTACAGATACTTTTGCATTGTTCTTGCTTTGCCATTGTTAGTGAAACTGTCCGCTGCACAGAATAAGAAGTTTGTCTGTAGCTACTCCCCGTCTAAAGCTGGTGCGATCAACTACCAGCCCGATAACATTCCGTTGCAGGTTTGTCCGTATGTGATCGTCAAAGCGTTTAGCTTCCCAAGCGTCGTTGGTCGGCAGTTGTTGTTCAGTGTAAGCTTTCTTTACTGAGTGTTTTATCAGTTTGTAGTGTGTTCCTTATATGGAGTTTTTCCCCCACCGCAGGACAACGAAAAGATAGCGTTTAGCCGTGTAGTCTCCAGTGTACGAAAGCGTTCGAATACAGCTCGCGTCGTAGCGTCCATCGATGGATCCGCCCGCGACTTTACCGTAACGTCGAACGCGATCGTACGTAGGAAAGCATTCGTGCAAGCAGCTGTAGCGATGCTACTTGAGCTGGATGCAGATGCAATCGAACTCAACAGGAAAGCAGCTAGAAACAGTGGAAACGATCGTGTCACTATGGTGCAACTCCTGCAAGATCTTCGTCAAGCGGTGAAGCCAGTAAATAAAAGCTTCAGACGTAATCGAGAACTATGGTTCCGAGGATCGCTGCATCCGAAGGTGATGGAAGTAGCGTATAATATGTTCGATGTGTGTGAGCTGGTCGATCATGTTACGCTAGATCCCAGCACGGCTGAATCGCTGGAAAATGCGCATGCACCGTTGTATGGGACACCAATTGTACAGCCGTTTAGTGTTCCTTTGTTAGGAAACATAATCGATCTAGCGAATGGTTTCGTAAGTCAATATTATAATCATCGATTGTAAAATGTGTTTGCTCACTGATTTGTGTATGATGCTACTCTTTTAGAACACTACCACTCAGCGCTGGATTGATGAGGGATGCGCTCCTAAGAAGCTGCTCCTTGGAATTGGTTTGCACGGCATCGGGAGAGCTTACTCACCGGGTCTAGCGCCATTTGTCGGCAACAAGGTGAATTTGTTAGACTCTGGTACATATCTGGAGTAGCGTGAGGTGAGGATCGCTTTAAATTTCTTTATTTGTTTTGATTAATTAAAAATATGAATATTTTGAAATCTTACAGCTCTGTAAAACGATAAAAGAAGATGGTTGGAACTATGCCTGGGATGAGCATGGTGCAATGCCATACGTGACCAAAGCGCTGCAGAACGGACTAGTGGAGCGTATTAGCTATGAAAACTTGGACTCGCTGCGACTCAAGATGGATATGGTGGAGCAGAAGCGGTTCGGTGGCATTTACATCGATTATGTACACTCGGACGATATCTATGGACGTTGTGGACAACCATACCTTATGATCGCTTACTTATCCAGTAGAGTACGCTCGATACCTTCTGATATCGGGTTTGCCATCGAGTGGAACGAGTAGTGTTGCAGAATCTTATTTGCAAAATTTACTCTACCTATGTTTGCTTGCTTCAGCTAACGGGTTTTCTTTTAAGCGAAACGTACCCGTAATTGTATCTTATCTTATCAAATGGTATATTTTTCGCTTGTTGTCTAGACCTTTTCAAACTCCTTATCAACACTATTAAATACACAAAACCGTATGCTGTGGTGTGAGCGATCGTCAAGCGACACATTTCCTATGGCGTCACAATCATAAGGAGAAAAAAATATCTTCTGATTGCGATCAGTATAAGAACGACATAAAAGTTCTCTAACCTACGAGCATGAATTCGATCCGATGCGTGCGGCTTTGGCTCGAGAGAAGCTTTTAGATAGATGAAGTGTAGTTACAGAGTGATCGATTAAAGTGCGTTGCGAGTCTCTCATTGAGTAATAGAGCGTAGACGTCGCTGAAGAATAAGCTCTCTCTGTCGTCTCTGATGTTGTCAGTATGATGTCACAATCCTATATGTTTAACACTTCTGGATTACGTCGTACTGTCGAACAGCATCAAAACCAGTTTCACTGCGACGCGACGCTGAGAAGGGTGGTTGCGTATCGTTCTACACGCGGAACCAAATAAACAAATCAATCTCCAAACGAAGTTCTGTACAGGTGTGTGTGTGTGTGTGTGTGTGTGTGTGTGTGTGTGTGTGTGTGTGTGTGGTGTGTGTGTGTGTGTGTGTGTGTGTGGTGTGTGTGTGTGTGTGTGTGTGTGTGTGTGTGTGTGTGTGTGTGTGTGTGTGTGTGTGTGTGTGTGTGTGTGTGTGTGTGTGTGTGTGTGTGTGTGTGTGTGTGTGTGTGTGTGTGTGTGTGTGTGTGTGTGTGTGTGTGTGTGTGTGTGTGTGTGTGTGTGTGTGTTTGAGCAAATGTATATTGTAATTTGTAATTTGCGAGGGTAAATCAGAGTCCCTGTGAGATGTATAAAGTTTAGAATCGATTGAATTGACACTGTAATTATGTGGAAGAAACAGTGAAAACATTAATGCTCGTAGTGCTGTGAGGGTATTAGAACGAAGTACATCCTTGAATGCTTAAAACAAAGTTATCAAATAAAACAAATAAAAAACTCTCTTGGAATTTCACCTTGGCGACCTTGAACCTGAATCTTGACGATCAGCATTATCTTCAACGACTCGTGTTCTATTGATGAGGTATCATTTTTATCACATTATTCATTCATGTTTTGGTTTCGCTTTTTGAGCAAACAATAACCGGTCTCGGGAGTATGCCCACGCTGAAACAGGTTTTGATGTGGAATATTTTTTTAGGTATTTCACCGGCATTCATGCATATCATCACACCGGCGACAGTTGCTAAATGGATGTCGAACATATCACACCTATCACAGAGTGCGTTATCATTTGCTTCTATTAGAAACACGTGGAAGAAGATCTTCGTGTGGATTGCTCTAACGCTTACATTGTGCGTGGAACTGTCTACAGCACAGGGTAAGAAGATTGTCTGCAGCTACTCCCCGGCTAAAGCTGGCCCGATCGGTTATCCGCCGGAGTACATACCGCTGGAAGTTTGTCCGTATGTGATCTTCAAAGCGTTCAGCTTCCCGAGCACGGTCGGGCGGCAGATGCTGTTCAGTGTAAGCTAAAGCATAGCAAAGTGTTTTTATTTGTTTGTTTTGTGTGGTTCACAATTCTCGTTTCTACCAACTACAGGACAACGACAAGATAGCCTTTAGCCGTGTGGTTTCCAGTGTACGAAAACGATCTAGCACAGTTCGCGTCGTGGCGTCCATCGATGGATACGCACGAGACTTTACCATAACATCCAGCGCGATCGTGCGCAGAAAAGCATTCGTGCAAGCCGCGGTCACGTTGCTGCTTGAGCTGGATGCAGATGGGATTGAGTTGAACTGGAAAGCACCAGGCAATAGTAATGCGGGATATGGTAGCTCAAACGATCGCATCACGATGGTGCAGCTGCTGCAAGATCTTCGTCAAGCGGTGAAGGCAGCCAGCAAAAGCAGAAATCGCAACCGAGAGCTATGGTTCCGGGGATCGCTACATCCGAATGTGATCGATGAAGCGTACAACATGCTCGATGTGTGTGAGCTGGTCGATCACATCACGCTGGATCCCAGCACGGTCGATTCGCTGGAAAACTCTCACGCACCGTTGTATGGAACACCGATAACAGTTCCACGTAATCCATTGTTTAATACTGATTTTCTACCATCTGTTATCGAACGAATGACAGGAATTGTGAGTGTAACCATTGTTCATTGATCGAGCTCTATGTGAGCATTGATATTTGAATTATGTTTACTCCCTAGACCACTAACACGCAGCGCTGGATTGACGAGGGATGCGCACCGACGAAGCTGCTGCTTGGAATCGGTTTGCATGGCATTAAGAGAGACTACTCGCCGAACGTATTCCCATTCATTAGTGACAAAGTGAATTTGTTAGGACAGAAAGGTACTTACCTGGAGCAACGTGAGGTGAAGACTACTTTAAACTGCTTGACGTATTATGTGTAATTCATAGTGACTTTATCCCTTGCAGCTCTGCAACACGATAAGGGAAGCAGGTTGGAGCTACACCTGGGATGGGTATGGTGGCATGCCATACGTAACTAGAACGTTTCAGAACGTACGTGGGGAGCGCATCAGCTACGAGAATCTAGACTCGTTGCGTCTTAAGATGGATATGGTGGAGCAGAAGCGTCTCGGTGGCATTTACATCGATTATGTGCACTCGGACGACATTTATGGTCGTTGTGGCCAAGCATACTCCCTGATCGCGTATCTATCGAGTCGGACTCGCTCGATACCGTCTGACATTGGGTTTGCTATTGAGTGGATTTAGATGTTCGAACTACGCAAAATATGTCACGCAAGAGAGAAATGAACGTGAACTGATATTCTGTTAGTCTTTAGCGATAAAATAATAACTAATTTTTATCAACTTAGGCTAAAATTTTTAGCACTAACTGACAAATATTATAGGTTTTCCTCGTCCCCTTATGCCTGATAGAGCAGCAATATGGAAGAAGTAAACTCTAAATTCATAACGACCTTGAAATACGTTCTTCATGCCGAAATGTGTCGTCGCACTACGCTTGTCGGACGCGTTCTACTCGGCCTGATAACGTTACATTGATTTCAAGGCTGACTGATGCTGTCACGACGTTCTGTCTAGAACGGATGTGTGGATGTATTGTGCAAAAGCAAAGAAATAAATCAACCGTTCAAACATTCATACCACGTTCAACAGGTTCTGTGGCTGGGAATTTTGGTGTAGGTTTTACGTGATAGTGTTGGTGGGTGTATTTTTTTGTTCCCTTTTGTTGTTTGCTCTACCAGTTTTGGGATTTTTACGAGTTGCAACAGGTTAAAAGTGGTGTCTTATTTTCATGCCCAGAAGCGCGAAGATCATCGCACCAGTAACAGTTCGGCATTAACAGTTGGATATTTCACACCTATCACGGAGCGAGGGCTCTTTAAATTCCATTTCAAATAAAGAAAATGAATATTTTCGTGTGGGTAACATTTACCCTATCAGTCTATGTGAGATGGTCCACAGCACAAGAAAAAAAGTTTTTCTGTAGCTTCTCACCAGGAAAAGCCGCTCTGATTGGTTATCAACCAGAGAACATACCGTTGGAAGTGTGTCCAGATGTGATCTTCAAAGCGTTCAGCTTCCCCAGCATCGTTGGGCGGCAAATACTGTTCAGTGTAAGCTTTCTTTGCAGAGTTGTCTTCTTCGTTTTTTTTGTGTTTCTTGCGAGTGATGTTTCTATCAAACACAGGACAATGAGAAGATAGCCTTCAGCCGTGTGGTTTCCAGTGTGCGAAAACGTTCGAATACAGCACGTGTCGTGGCGTCCATCGATGGAACTGCTCGTGATTTTGCCACTACATCTATCGCGATCGCACGTAGGAAAGCGTTTGTACAAGCCACGGTCGCGTTGCTGCTTGAGCTGGATGCAGATGCAATCGAACTCAACTGGAAAGCATCAAGCAACAGTGCCAACGATCGAGCCACAATGGTGCAACTTCTGCAAGATCTTCGTCAAGCGGTGAATGCAGCGAGCAAAAGCAGAAATCGTAATCGAGAGCTATGGTTCCGAGGATCGCTGCATCCGAGCCTCCTCGCCGATGCTTACAATATATTCGATGTGTGTGAGCTGGTCGATCACGTCACACTGGATCCCAGCACGGCCGAATCATTGGAAAACTCTCATGCACCGCTGTATGGAACACCACAAGAGCTAGGAATGTATATTCCAAACATTGGAAATGTACATTATCCAAAGACTGGCTTTGTAAGTAAATTAGAAAAAATATAGAGAGCAATCGTAAATTAAATGATGGATCATATATTTAAAAAAAAAATTATACTTCTAGAATACAACCACACAGCGCTGGATTGATGAGGGATGTGCGCCCAAGAAGCTACTGCTTGGAATTGGTTTGTACGGCATAAGCAGGGTTTTCTCACCGGCATTGGCCCCGTATCTTTATAACAAAGTGAATTTGTTAGCACCAAACGGTACACACCTAGAGCAACGAGAGGTGAGCTTCGTTTAAAGAATCTTTTTCTACCCTGTCGAATTCATAGTTTGTCTGACGTCATGACGTCATCGTTTGACGTCAACCCTTACAGCTGTGCAAATATATAAGAGAGGCAGGTTGGAGCTATGCCTGGGATGGCTATGGTGGCATGCCATACGTGACACGAGCGCTGCAGAACGGACAAGTGGAACGGATTAGCTATGAAGATTTGGACTCGCTGCGTCTCAAGATGGATATGGTGGAGCAGAAGCGGTTCGGTGGCATTTACATCGATTATGTGCACTCGGACGACATCTACGGAAGCTGTGGGCAGGCATATACACTAACAGCTTATCTATTGAGACGAGTGCGTACGATACCGTCTGACATTGGGTTTGCCATTGATTGGAATTAAACATTTGGATGAACGAATTGTGTGTTCATGCGGTTATTCGAGGCGCAAGGAGAATTGTGTCTCCGCTAGTCACCACAAGAGGGCCTATTGTTATTCCTATTTGGTGCTTAACGGAAGCAATGGGTGTTAGTGGAAAATTGTGTGGACATTAGCTTGATTTGATTATAAATTGATCATTTTTTATCTCCAAGGCAGTTTTAAACTATGTTTGCTTTGTTCTGAAAAATTATAAACATTTTACAGAAATTTGTTTTGCCAAAAAGGTAAGTTGTTAAAACAAAGAAAGCGTAAATAACACTAATGGGATATCATTTTACAGTACACATTTCGCTTTAATTGAATGAAAATGATTGAGATTCTGAATTATTTTTATATCGAATATGGATGCAAAAATACTTCTATTAAATATGAAATCATTAAATTTGTTATAGAACTTTATTTCGTTTCATTTTGTGTCATGATTTCGTGTAGACTTGTTTAAAAATGCTGATCTCTCGTTGCACCATTCATTCACTTTCTTGTTAAGTCTGGTAATATTTACGAATTTATTAATTGAACTATTTTAATATACTGGGGCTCAAGGGAAACAATATGCACGCCGATTCAAGCGTCTGATGAACCTGATTTTCTATTTGCAAAACAAAACCTACATCGGTTCGGGCACTTTTGGATGAAATTTTGCTTGCCGTTTCGCTGAGGGATAAAAGTCCAAATTTTGTTGTTTTTATGTGTAAAAATATTTAAAACATTTCATGTTTCGATAATATGCTTCCCAAATTGTTATTTAATTGCTACTTTAATGCTTAAAATTTTGTTTCATTCTCTGTGTGTCTGTTATGAGCTCAATATCTGTTCATAACAAAAAAAAAATCTAATTTCCAACTCGTAATGAAAATGATATTTCCGTTCCTAATTACACATCCATCGAGTGTAATTGGTGTACTCGCAATAAAATATCAAATTAGCATAATACGACACTCGTTTCAAGGACCTCATCAACCTTCACAATCTAATTATAAAACCTCTTTGCCATTTTCGGTTCATTATTTTAAATGAAAAAAAAAAAAAAAACTTCAAAACTGACCACAACGAAGCAACGATGTATGTTTCTTCCATCGTGCTGTGTTTAGAAAACACAACCGGCGATGATATGGAATGTGGTCATTTGGTGGGAAATTAGCAGCAATTAATGTAGCAGAAAATTAAAAATATATACAAAAACCAAAGGCAAAACGCGTTCGCGTACCAGGAAAACGGAGATGATTTGACCATTTCGGTTCGTTTGACTTGGTAGAATCTTATGGGGTTTCTTGTTTGTTTGTTTTTTGTTTGTTACTTGCGCTGTGGCCACCTTTTTTCGGTAGTTAATTACGCTTGAACGATAGAAAACGCGACTCCAAGTTTCACTGACCCGTTGAAAATTGCACCATAATGTGTTGCAGGAATATTTACGATCGCAAAACGTTTGGCAGGGGTGGTGCATATGTACGTGGAATGATTGTCTGCATTTTTCTCTCTCTCTCTGTTCCCTCTTCAAACAAAGGGCTTTTTTAATGGTAAACGAATTTCTACTCTCTACACACACAAAAAAAACAGTTCAGTGACAAAACGGGCAATCAGCTCAATAAACATTTAATCCCACCCAATTTGCATACCCAAATAAGCAGCTCCTGGCTGTTCCGGGCAAGCGCTCACTCGATGTGACAACCACAGCCAACAACACTGAGCAAGCAGCTTTGTTTTGCTCCTTTTGATTCGGCCATTATTCATCTAAAACTGAACTACATTGGGCGCGTTCGTCGTTACCCAAAAACCAAAAGCACCCCACACAGCCTTACCGGCCAGCTGACGCGGCGGTCTGGGCGGTGTTAAAAATCGTATTTACGAAATAACGAAATTTAATAAATTTTATTCAAATTTCATAATCCACAGTCGGCGAGCGCATCCCGGAAGAAGGGCCAGCGCCCGAACAGCAAATTGGTGTCACGCAGGGCTGGTGTACGTGGTGGCTGTGGTGAGCATAAATAAATGTCGCCCTTATGTGTATCATCGTGTATACACAAATAAATCCCGCCCCGACACCCGGGGCCAAAGGCTGGGTTGGTGTATTTAGAAAATGGATTCACAACATGGCACCAGTTCTTTGGCTGGCTGGCTGGCTGGCTGACTGGCTGGGGGTAACACATGCAAATATCCAGCGAGGGGAGATGCACGAGGGAAGGAACGGGGGTATGCAAATTTTGCCTCCGTTCCGATGCCTCTAATTTGCCTAAACAAACATTGATTGAAATGTCAGCTTCTTCTCACCCCCTGGCCGGTTGTCCCTTTGCTGCCGCGCTGCTATGGTAGCGTCATACCGATTATCATTGCCAGTGGTGGTGGATGTACGATTGGCTTGGCCTACTGTTGAGCATGGGCTATATTGTAGCTTCTAAGCGGTTGTGCAAAGTTTGATGAAAAAAAAAAAAAAAGAACGGGAGAGCGCGAGAGAGAGAGAGAAACAATGATAGGAAGAGGAAGAGTAATGAGTTATTACAAGGGATATTTATTTATGTATGCAAATTAATCAAAACATAAATTGACTTTTCTGTACCGCATGCTCGTCGAAGTGCTCGTGGATGTGGATTTTGGACCCTGTTTTGTCGTCAAACACATGTCGACGGGGACACATTGTGCTGGTGCTGGTTGGTGAAATGGTTAAAGCTTTAGCGAGAAGGGAAGGAAAAAAACTGGAGTAAAATTTCACAGCTATGACTTGTGGGCTAGCCCATGGGGAAAGGGGTGTTGTCACGTACGTATCAATCATAAATAATCTACCAAATTAGTGACTTCTTTGGGTACGGTCATGGTACGGTAGAATGGAATCTAATTGATGATATATTTTAAAAAAAAACCCTTTCCCGATCAACCAACATCTGTTTACTTCCTTATGTGAAATCAAGAGCGTAAATTGTGGTTGTTGTTTTAAGAATTAGTGGGGTAATGGCTTGCATTTCAAGACTCGTTTTTCGTTAAGTTGGATTGACGCGATATATTCATCAAACTTTAGAAATTCATCAGAGTTGATTGCATAGTAAAACACATTCGTAACCGTAGTGAATGCTGTAAATGAGGGTTTTTTTGTTTTTTTTTTATTTTTTTTAGTTCAAAGTTTAAGCTCCAAGCAAAATTTCAAGAAGGCCTTAGAAATTTCTCTATAAATAAAAACATACGCATATTAATAAAAGTTTAATAATGAAATAAATAAAAATGAACAAAACGTGTTGAAATCAGCATTATCCTAGCCTAGAAGATGGTAATCATAGCAGTGATTTTTTTGATTTTCTTAAACTTTTTATCGATTTTTATGGTTTTCCCATGAAATAGAAACATGTTTTTTCCGTGCAGTTTTTATATGTTTTTGTAAGACAAACAGCTGATATGGGAAGGATGGACACCATGAAGGGTAAGATGGTAAGACCTATACAAAACGTTGGAAATTGAAGAGTATTTTAACATATCTTATTGCTTTAGATTTTGCCTCTTTACATAGGCTCTCCCATCCAACTCCTATTCCGACACGTCCTCGTCGTGCAGAGTGGTAACATGTGCCTTCATATATCCTAGCTTGGGTACACGGGCTAGATCCAACCCCTTGGGCGGATGGTGGCATATGGCGAACCAGGAGGGGGGTGGGTATCCCGGGAAACTGGGTGCCTGAACGTCGGGGGGCAACCCGACGCTAAATAAAACGGCCACGTGGGCGCAGGGCCAGTCACCCAGTCCCATGGAACAACTGACTACAGAAAGCATCAGAAGGATACGAAACGGACTTAATGATACCGACCCAACGCAATGCCCCCGGACAACGATTAAAATGGGCTCATGGAACGTACGCACTCTTAGCAAAGCCGGAGCCTTGAAACAACTTGATGACGCCCTAGCCACATTGAGCATGGACCTCGTAGCTCTACAAGAGATTCGGTGGCTAGGGAACGGTGTGCACAACAGGCGTGGTAAGCAATGCTACGATATTTACTACAGCTGCCACGACCGCCACCACGTGCTCGGAACGGGTTTCGCCGTAGGTCCCCGGCTGAAATCCGTAATCATAGATTTCAAGGCTATAAACGATAGGCTATGCACCCTGCGCATGCGAGGCAAATTTTTTAATATAAGCCTCATAAACGTTCACGCCCCTACCGAAGATAAAGAGGAAGAGGAGAAGGACCTTTTTTACGGCCGCCTCGCTAGAACTATAGATGCGTGCCCCAGGCATGACCTCAAAATCATCCTGGGGGACTTCAACGCAAAAGTCGGTAGGGAGCCAATGTACCGCCAATACACTGGCTGTCACAGTCTGCATGAGCACAGTAACGATAATGGTAGTAGATTGGTCCAGTTCGCCGCAGCGAACAATCTGGTTGTAGGAAGTACCAAATTTGCGCGGAGGGACATCCACAAAATGACGTGGGCGCACCCGGATGGCGAATCCTTCAACCAGATCGACCACGTGTTAATAAGCCGCCGACGACAGTCGAGCCTGTTAAACGTCAGAACTTATCGAGGAGCCAATATCGATTCCGATCACTACTTGGTTGGCTTAGTGATACGTTGTAGAATCGCCCGCCCCCGCACCAATGGGGGCGGAGAAAACACGCAGCCTCGGCTCAACACGGACTCTCTAAGGGACATTACTGTCCAACAGGAATTCAAAGCCGCTTTAGACGAGTCTCTACTACCAGAAAACAGATATGAAACTACGAGCGAGAGGTGGAACGCTCTAAAAACAAAAATAATAAACTGTGCAAGAAATATACTCCCACCACGTCGTGGCAACACCAAATCTGGCTGGTTCGACGATGAATGCAGACAAGTGACCGAACGTAAGAATACTGCATACCGAGCAATGCAGCAACGGCATAGAACGCGGGCATGCGCAGAGGAATATTCACGGCTCAGACGCGAAGAGAAACGAGTTCACCGCTCTAAGAAGCATGCTTTGGAAGAGCAAAACATGCGGGAACTCGAGCAAACCAGAGAGGCGTACGGACCGACACGAAAGTTTTACCAAGCGATAGCAGGTCACCGAAACAACGTGGTACCTAAGGTAACCTGCTGTCGCAACAAGGATGGAGATCTGGTTAGTAACCAGCCAGAGGTCCTCTCGCGGTGGGCTCAGTACTTTGATGAATTACTCAACGACCAGTTAAACGAACAGCTAGAAGCGCCACTAGCAGATAGTGTCATGCTACTGCCACCTAGCATAGAAGAAACACGAAAGGCTATCCGTCGGCTGAAAAATAACAAGGCACCCGGAACCGACGGAATTGCAGCTGAACTGGTCAAGAATGGAGGTGCACGACTAGAAAACGAGATTCATCAAATTGTTACTGAGGTGTGGGATAGCGAATCGATGCCTTGTGATTGGAATCTCGGCATCATCTACCCCGTATACAAGAAGGGAGACAGGTTGGACTGCAACAACTACAGGGGTATTACGGTGTTGAATACCGCCTATAAAATATTCTCCCTGATCCTTCAGGATCGCCTTGTCCCGCACGTCGAAGAGATAGTAGGAAACTATCAAAGAGGATTCCGAAACGGAAAATCAACCACTGATCAGATCTTCACCATGCGGCAGATCTTGGAGAAGATGGCTGAATACAAAAACGACACATACCATCTCTTCATAGACTTCAAAGCCGCATACGATAGCATAGCCAGGGTAAAACTGTACGACGCTATGAGCTCATTTGGAATCCCGGCCAAACTGATAAGGCTAGTTAGAATGACTATGACCAACGTCACATGCCAGGTGAGGGTGGATGGAAAACTCTCAGGACCTTTTGCTACCACCAAAGGTCTGCGCCAGGGGGACGGGCTTGCCTGTCTCCTATTCAACTTGGCGCTAGAGAGGGCCATCCGCGACTCGAGGGTGGAGACTACGGGAACCATCTTCTATAAGTCAACCCAGATCCTGGCATACGCTGATGATATAGACATCATTGGTCTGCGGCTCTCCTATGTAGCAGAAGCCTACCAAGGGATTGAGCAGGCGGCAGAGAGCCTCGGATTGCAGATAAACGAGGCAAAGACCAAACTGATGGTGGCAACATCAGCGGACCTACCAATAAATAATCCGAATCTACGTAGGTGTGACGTACAGATAGGTGAACGCACTTTTGAAGTCGTCCCACAATTCACCTATCTTGGGTCAAAGGTCAGCAACGACAACAGCATGGAAGCTGAGTTGCGCGCAAGGATGCTGGCTGCCAACCGGTCATTCTACAGCCTGAAAAAGCAGTTTACCTCAAAGAACCTGTCGCGACGGACGAAGCTGGGACTATATAGTACCTATATAGTACCAGTACTCACATACGCCTCTGAGACATGGACACTGTCCAAATCTGACGAAACCCTCTTAGCCGCGTTCGAGAGGAAGATGCTCAGAAGGATACTTGGCCCCGTATGTGTGGAAGGACAATGGAGGAGCCGCTATAATGACGAGCTATACGAGATGTACGGCGACCTCACTGTCGTACAGCGTATAAAGCTCGCCAGGCTCCGGTGGGCTGGCCATGTTATACGCATGGAAACGGACGACCCAGCCCGTAAAGTCTTTTTAGGCCGTCCACAAGGACAGAGGAGGCGTGGTAGGCCCAAATTGAGGTGGCAAGATGGCGTGGAGGCGTCCGCCATTAAGGCCGGGATAACGGACTGGCAGACGAAGGCGCGAGACCGTGAGCGGTTTCGGACACTCCTGAGGCAGGCCAAGACCGCAAAGCGGTTGTAGTGCCGGATAACACAACACATTGCTTTCCACGTCCTGGTACGTACATAAACCAATTCTAGGCCAATATGCAACGACGGTTCATTCAGCCATGAATTTAGAAATAGTAAGCACCGCTTATAATATAGCGAAGAATGTAAAATCTAAAGCATTATTGAAAAACGCGCACTAATAGCTGACGTTGCTTCCGCTTAAAGAACAATAATCTAGAATTTCCCTTTAGAACATTACTCCGCGGAAAGACCACGACCCCAGCATGTTTGAGGGACTTGTTAATAGCTAAAACAATTGTTTCCACCGTGTCAAAATTCAACGGTTTTATATTTGTAATGCCATAGATTCTCGCATCTATTTTTGAACGATGTTGTATCAATGCCTCATCTTTTTATTTCCAAAAATTGTTCTAGTCGTCGTGACAAGATATTGGATTTCGTGAAGCAATCCTTTAATCCAAAATAAAATACCAAATACTAGCAATTGTATGAATTTAGGATTTAAAAGGATTTCATCCAAAATGAAGCATTTTAGTAGATACAATGGTCTGCAAACTGCTTTATCAATAATATCTTACGAGGACTTCCACCATAACAGATAGTATAATTTGACCGAATTAAGCACATGTTTAGGATACAATGGCCAATACGATTATTTACCTCAGGGCTGTCAAACTTTTGTACGCTACCCGCGACGCTACGAAGTCATGGTAAATTCAGGTTATATTTCGAATAGAAATTTTTTAGCATCAATATGTTACGTACATATTGCGACCCATGAACGGATTTTTGCGTTAACACGTGAGTCGCCGAACAAATGAGTTTGACACATCTGAATTAATTAAATGAACTGAATTTCACATTTTAAACGGTAAGTTACACATAATTTCATAAGTTATTACGATTATATCTTAACTGAACAGCATATATGCACATTTCATGATTATGCTTTAGTTTTAGAAAAGGTCACATATGGAAAATTGACGACCTTTCCATCAACCAAATATGCAACACATTATACAGCTCAGACGTAACAGTATACGCAAGCCTATAATCTTTTGTTCAGCGTAACGCCTTTGAAACGAAACAATTTGAGCCTTTTAAATACGAAAGCAAACAGATAAAAAAAAAAGAAATGTTCTTGCATATAAACTAGACGTATTGCCACCGGTTCCATAACGAAGTATTGGGGTAAAGTTCATTTTCATGTTCATTTCTTTAGACCAGATTTGTGTGCAATATTTAAAAATTTGAAAAGAGTTTGTACCGCTTGTTATGCAAAAACTGTAATGGTTGAGTATAGAGTACATGTACTTATGATATACTTTATTACGGTATTTTATTGGAAATAATAAAACAAATGAACCTGACGCATTTTTGTTTGTGTTAAAAATAAACAGAGTTATCCAGCAGCACGTAAGCTGTATAATTCACCAACATGCTATAAGTCAGTCCAATGAACTCCTTCGAGAGCAGTACGCGGAAAAAACTGATATGATACTGTCAACATGAGGCAAAAGCCTCAACCCCTAACATAAAGCGGAAGAACAACCAGATACAGTGAGAGACAAACAAGGGTGAAAGCAGTGTGTCTCACACTCACCCCGTCTCATCGTCTGTTACTCACATTCCAGTGAGCAGCCCTCCTGCTTCCAGTGAGGAAAAGCACTGAGCGCCACAGTTTTCCCTCCCCTATTTGCACGCACACAGTCCTGCGGAAGAGAGCGAATGAGCACCCCGAAAGAGGGAGAAAACAAAATGGATGACACCCCGCCAGTAGGCGGAGCTGCGTTTCGGTTTCCCCCACCCCCTTACACGGCAAACCTGTTTCCGTGCAGCATTTTCCCCTACGCTTGCTGCTGCTGCTGCTGCTAATGGTGGTGGTGTTGGTGCAGTTCGCGTTGCATTTTCTGCACGCCTGCGTGTCGGTGTTTGCGCGTGTGTGCGTGTGTGCGAGCGCACGGCACCGGATACGAAGCGCGCGCGCCAGTTGGGTTCGAAAGCTCATTCCGAGTACTCGTTGCTGAGCAGCGCGCTGCCCATCATCATCCCATCGGGTACGCACGCGTTGAAACGAGCCGTTGTAGCCGCCTGGGGGGGCTAGTGCGTTTCCTTGCTCTGAAAGCGATAGCCGCGTTAAAAATACGCCCCACCAACCCGAAACCCTCCCACCCACTCACTACCACCCCCCCTTCTCCTCCTCTCTTCATCCTGGTCGCGTGTGAACCCAGGCTGTATGAAACACGGCAGGGACACCGTTTTCGGCAGCATTTCGAAGCTTACCTTGCCTTCGCGTTAGTGCATGGAGCGACTGTTTGAAGTAGTGCAATAGGAAATTATTAATTCAACTGAACGAGAGCAGGTTGTGGTACAGTTTTACCGACAAAGTGTGGTGACCATCGAGTGCGTGCGAAATACCCCCTTTCCGGTAGTGAAAGTGCAGCCCAATCTGTGTAACGCGAGTACATTGCAATTGCCGTCGGTGTTTGAAACGTGTCGGATTGTTCCTCATAATACCAAGCCCACCGAAACTCAAAGCCCCAATCGATGAGGCTGTTATAATACGTGCCGTGCCGTCGTCCTCGTCGCCGCTCCGTCGCACCACCGTAACGCCTCCCAAACTGTCCACGGTGACCGGGCGCCCCAGGCTGACCGACAAAATTGAGAGACACAAACGCAAACGTGACCTCGCGAGTGAGCGGACGGCAAAAAGTGCGGCACGGCGGCGGGTTGAAGGTGGAACGCAAGTGGCCAGCAGTGGACGAGCCCGGGCCCATTCTCCAGCGGCTCGGGAGCAACAGCAGCAGAGGCGCACCGCCAATCGAATGCTGCTGGACACCCAGGGGACAGCAGGCGGCGATGGACCGGCAGTGGGACCACCGGGTATGGGGCCAGGGACCGTCCCGAGTACAGCTGCTGCTGCTGCTGCGGCGGCGGCGGCCGCTGCCGCAGCCCTGTCCGCGGCCAAGGGTGCGACGGATTTCTCGATAGCGGCGATCATGGCACTGCGGGAGGGCTCCAGCAGGAGCCCTCTGGAAGCAGTTTTCGTAAGTGGCAAGTTTGTTTTCGATTTTTCTACTATCCATTTGTTCGTTCGCTGCCTTACCCGCTAGCCGTTTAGTGTGTAGGGTGGTGGTGGTGGTAGTGGTGATAGAATTCCGATTCCGAGTTGATTAATTTTGCTCATATCGAGTGGAACGGGGATAAGGAGAGGTAAAGACGAGGGGGAAGCATGAATCGTATAGGTGAGCGTTTTTCAACGTGTTGATAGGTGGTATAATGATACAAAATGTTTATTTTGTGGCAAGAAATTGTCTCAAAGCATTTCATAGCACCCAGGCGATTAAAACCGATAAGCTTAATTGTGAAGTATCTTATACTTAACTTCAGAAAAAACGGATAAACCATTATAAAGTTAATAAAAGTAAAAAAGCAAATCAGATATTTTTTTATTCAGGATTTTTTTTAAAACTAGATTTAAATTTAAACAAATTATCTTATCAAACACGAACTAAATCTAACAGGATGTCTCTCATTCAAATCTGAATGTAATATTTAAATATGTTTTAAATGTAACCAATAAGACTTTTAAAGTCTATCAAATAATACCCCTTCAGACCAATTCTTATGTACAATTCGTTACAAAATACTGTTCATTGTAAAATTTGACTTATTTAATACCTAAGTAAAAAATCATGGCTTCAATGTGGCCTTTCCTTAAACTGAAACGGAACAGAAATAAATAAAAAAAAACACACAAAAAAGGAAAAAAAACTCCCATAAATAATCCTAACGATTTCACACTAAGAAGCAAACAACAAGCGGCCGCCATTGAACGATCGCCATTACGGTTAATCGTTCGAGATAAGCCTTCCGCCTGATAACGGCACACACACCGCATGACAGATGCACAGATCATTTACCTCAACCCAAAGTCTCAATTATCAAACCGCAACAGTGGAAACGAAATACTAATTACTATCACATCTCTAATTGGCGTTGACGGGAACGTTTTGACATATTGCCGTTCCGTCCTTCCATCCATCGCTCGCACCCAGTTGCAGCTTTGCCAAGCTGATCTAATTTTACAGCTAAATTAGATGCTACCCCGGGAACAACAGTCGGCACAAAACCGTACTCGTGGAGTGTTTTTTTTTTTTTTTTTTTGTTGAGGCGATCGTTTCCATCCCGCCATATTGGTTACGTATAATAAGTGGAATTTAATTAGTTTTCTTGGTGATTTTTTGCAAACCATATATGCACCATAAGTTAATGTATCTGCAATATGGGGGGAGGTGTTTTAGACGCAGCACACAGTAGGTGGTCGGGCGTTTGGCGCACTTATAATCAGCACCAAGCTACACAAACTGTCATCGTGCGCGACACGGGACATAAACAGTGTTTGCCGCCCCATGTTGACACGGTGGCACAATCGCGCTCTCCCTGACCGGCTCCGACTGACGTAGGCGCGAGTGCCCGGTGTCCGCGCGAGCAACAACCTGGGGAATTTTAACCGTTACCGTTGCATAATATAGCACTCCTTGTGTGTGTGTGTGTGTGTGTGTGTGTGTGTGTGTGTGTGTGTGGTCGTGGGTTTGTGTATGCGCTTATGTTGCAATGGCCACTTAATTGAATTGCGTCAGGTTTCGCCCTGCCAGACCACCCACCCGAGGTAGCCCGGTTTTAATCGTGCCGATAATCTATTTAAAATTGATTTATTCCACTAACGGAATTTGCACCAATCGCGGGGATGGGGATGTAGCGCTGGTGGGAGGGACATTCAGGCCCTCGGTGAAGGCGCGGTCAGGTGCCGGTCGACGGGACGACAACAGGAGCACGGGGCGACAGAGTGATATGCAAACAAACCCGGACAGTAGCCTGTCATAATTCAGGCTGCAATCAGCGGTCTAACCGAAGCGCTAATGCCTCTGCACTTGCGGATTGCCGCAGCAAACAAGGGACGGCGCCGGGGCGGGACACACAAGCGGCACACTCTAATGAACTCAGCGGGTATGAATTGGTGTGCGATCAGTATGGTGGCGGTTTGGGGAGCGGGATCGGTGGTACGGTTTTTGGGCCATGGGGGTTATTTTTTCGATGGTACGGGTCGTGTGCTATGCCGAGAGGCGAGGTGATTTGAACGACCGTCCCGACCGGTAGTTGAGAAGTGAAGGCTGGAAGTGCTAAAGCGGTAGTGCTTATTTAAAGCAATTAAAATATTTGAGGTATTTAGTAAGCCACACAAATCATGTGCGGCTGATTGGTTCATTACGACATTAAAATATCTGAGGTATCAAATGGAACATTTCAACCTTGTTTTAATAAATCCAGGAGGTTAAGTTGGAGTTGGAGTTGAATGTTAAGAATAAAATCCATTATTACCTTGATTTACTACGTATTTAATATATTTCCATGCAAAATGTTTTGCAAATTATGAATTCTTATTACGAATTAGTTTGAACTAGAATCCTTTGGGTGCATTATACGATGTACCCGTAAAAAGAACGCTCTGCTCTTCATGAATTTCTTAAAGGATGTCCGTCAAGGCTTGGCCACTTACATCACATTCTCTTACTCTTTGGCTCTCTCCCTTGCACATAAAAATGTACAGGAATAAATATGTAACATTACTTACTTAACTGTAAAGATTAGCTAGCATTAATTCTAGCTTACAAAGTATAATGAAGCTTTTGATCGATCCCACAAGGTTTGCTGATATCTCTTGTAGCACTCGTAGACTTGACTTCCAAAGTCATGGGTTCAAAGCTAGTTAAAATGTCTTTCTCAGTTTATTCCATGAAAATAAGAAGAGAATAAAGAAAACAGAGAAGAAATATCAATGTACGCTCGAACGAAAATGGCTAAAAATGAATGAAATTACGCTACCACAAGAATGCGTGACACAAATATTGCTTCTTTGCACATTTCAGATACATTATAGTGCAAAATAAGATTCTTGTAGTTGTTCAAAAATGTTATGAAAGTATTAAAACATGAATATTTAGATGCGTTGCTTATTAAGTTCTCGATGTTAAGTTAATACTTACTTGGGCCGTGTAGAATGTTGATTAACTAGAACGATTGAGTGAATTAGTTTGAATGGATATCATCCTTAAACTTAGGATTGTTAAAAGATTTCACTGTTCATATCAAATATTGCAACTAAAAAGAAGAACTAATAACTGATAAATTAGGGCCTGAAATATTAAATGATTTGCTCATTTGTTTTTCAATAATTTAAATTTATAAATAATTATAATAAACACGAGCACCAGCAAAACTATTAAATAAACACACCAACTCTATACAAGTGCGGAAAATGAAAGATTCACCACACCTAACGCATGCGTTCATGCACAAACACACTCTCCGCTCTTAATTAACTTTGCCATTTGTTCGCGTGTGTCATGATGGGTTTTGCAGGATTTTATTAGAATTCTCACACCTTCAGCCCACCTTCCCACCTCAGCGCGCTTCCCAAAAGTCCCAATCAAACACAAGGTAAAACGAAGGAAAAACGGAACCACCTTCAAGCGGTGGCGGTGTGCTTGATGCGTCTGCATGTTTTCGACCCATTTTCCAGCCCAATGGTGGCGGTGCGAACAATTCGCACTTTACCGCACGGGGCTCCCTCCATCATTATCATTATCGTAAATCGGTGCGCGCCTCCCGAATGACGAAAGTATTCTCATGCTGCGTTCGCAAGTAATGCTAAATACTTCAAGTAAAGAGACACACACACACAGCAAACGATCAAGTAAAGTCTCTCTTATGCTAGATAGAGCGTAACAGAAACCAGTTTAAATAAACAAAATAAAGCCCTCTTTGCATGAGGGTGAAAGTAGGTGAAGAAAATCAAACGACTTCGATTTTCCCCGCTAGCCCAAAATGAAGGAAAGCCCGGAAAAAGGGTTAGTAAAAGTTACGACACAAAGCCACCCCGTTGACAGCCCCCCGGGGTGAGGAGGGAGGCCCAAGCAGAGTTCGTGCGTATATGTCGATGCGTACGATGGTGCGTGAGCGATTGCGTGTGCGTGTGTGGGGAATTTTCGCCAGGGCAAAGCAAATCCCACCCATTTCTTTGGGCAAAGGGTTTTCGGACCTAGCCGGAAGTGGCCACCCACCTTTGCTTCTCGCCAGCCAGTAACCACCTGTTTTCTGGGACTGGGATCGTGGACCACATTTCAGTGCTCGGCAAGTAATAAAGTGTTGAAAAACTTTACGCACACACAGGAAAGGTAATTTCTCAACACGTTAGAACGTGTTTGCAAAGCGAAGGATTGCAAGTATTTCGACCCAAAATACGCGGTGTTGAAGCATTGTTGGTGCAAAGTGTTACATTGTTTGCATAGGCCGGAGTGTTGCGTGCGGACAAGTTACGCACCGCAACATGCGTCCCCGTGTAGAGTGACCTTGCGCGTGGCGGGCTGGTAATTCCTGGCTTGTCAATTAAAAATGAGTTGTGTTGGCGGGTGAACATACACAACAGAAGAAGAAAGAAAGAAAACAAAACGCAACCAGGCGCTTTAATCGATTTATGAACGTCCGATATGGATCATTGATTGTATAGATTCTGTTTTGTTCGATTGTTTTATTTTATTTTATTTTCAAGCTCACTCAACAATCGAAATGAGCCGCGTAACGAGCGAAAGTGTGATGCACTAAAAGCTCGCTCACTCACTCACCCGCCTTCCTCTGCTGCTGTCGCTCCTATGGGTGATAAATGTTGTCGCTTCGTCGATGTTGGCATTGGGAGAGAAACTCTTCACCGGTATCTAGCCGGCACCAATTGTTGGCGATTTACAGTTGATTGGGTTTTATGGGGGAGCTCTTTGGCTGCTTCGGTTGCCGGATCCATAAAAATCAAAATGACAGTAAACCGTACGTGTTTGTATGGGAATACCCAAAGAGAAATTATCACTTTTAATCGACAAAACAAAACGGATACACTGATTATATAAACAAGCTTCACCGATGTATAGCACTTTCATAAGTTTCGCTCTGATGCGATCGTATATTTGTTGGGAAATAGTGAGGGAAATATCTTAGAGCGTACATTTCTTAATACGTAGAGCCAAAATAATACATTTTGGATGCAAAATTATTCACCAAATGTAAGTGAAATAGATTTTACGAGGATGGAGAAGATGGATGCTAAAAATCAACCCTCAAGCTAATTATATTTGGTGTAACGTCTTAACTCCGACATCTGAACTCAATAACATGCTATTGAGACTCATTCAGTACCATGCATCCACCCAACTAACAAAATCGACATGCTTTCTCATTCTACCCAATAGATCAGTAAACCTGAGAGAGCGAGAAAGCATGTCGATTTTGTCGCTTGGGCAGATATTCAAGCCCATCGTCAGTCGTATTAGTTGATATCTGTACTGCCTGACCGCCTCAGAGAGAACCTATTCTATTCGAATTTACTTGAAATAAGGTAACTGCAAAGGATCAAATGAATTGCAAGGACTTCTGGGATTTGAAGATACAAGTAAAACCACTAGGGGCATTTCCATTATTAACAATAAACACACAACAAAAGGATTAAACTATTAAAGTCAATCAGTGAAACCTAAAAAAAAAATAATAATAATAATCTTTGTTCTCTACAACATTACAAAAAAAAAAAAATGGAGGATTCGCAAAAAACATTCCTTTTCCTTTAGCTATTTTTCTGTTTGGCGTAACGTTAAGCAATTATGGGTTTTAAATCAGTCAATTTCGCAGGCTAGATCACAGGCTCATTATAACATTTATTATGTTAATCTATGAAGAAAAAAAGAAGAACTTATCTTGCTAGAGTAACTAAACGTAGCTAGATTTTGAATATAAAAATTAATAGGACCAATTGTGAGTCATTTGCATTACAAAACTTTTGTAGAAGTTAAGTCAACATCATGTAACTTATTTAATTCTAATTGCTATAAAATCCTTTACAATAAACCAGTTTAAAATTAATTTCACGATATGAAAAGCAAATGTTTGAAATAACTTATCTTAAAAGCCGAACATGGTACAAAATTAAATGGGTGGAAAAGATAATGTAAGATAACTTATGTAGAAGGTTATTTAATTTCAACATACAACATTAGGCAACATTACAACGTTAGCGATTATGGGAAAAAGTAATCATATTTCAAGTCGGATTTAACCTTTTCATGTGTTTGCATCTTTCCTTTTAGTACAATTTGAAATATTCTCCGATTGGAAAGGTAAAACGATTGATGAAATCAATTAATTAAACAAATAATTAGAGCTGTGATACTTCAACTTTGATTTAATACTGTAATTGTCCAACTCATTCCAATATTTCTCTTAAAATACAAACAAAAAACTTTGTAAATCTTTCATCATTTTCACCACAGAATCTGTTTGGTATTACATGTATTCGTTAGCTTCCTTTTCTTCACAATCCTACATCTTTTTCTGTAGATGATACGATCATTCCCCTTGATTCCTATTATATGCTTACCTAATTCAATAGAAGCTTGTACCTGCTGTAATTATTTACCATATTAATTAATGAGCTAAAACTGTACCATTACAAATAAAGGAACTATAAATCTCATAAAACATGCCCCGCGCCAACGCATTATTGCTCAACAGCAAACAGCTGATCGTCAACGCCATCATCAGCACACGCATCCCCGAAACCCGGTGGGCCATTCTTTACCATGTTGCAACGCAAAACATTGTATTTTATTGTGCCGAAGAAAGGGTTACCATCTATGTGGGGCTCTCTTGTTTTATTCAATTACGAGATGACATGGAGCTTTTGGCAATAACCGACCAAAACAACAACAAAGCAAAAAGTAGCTGCTGTTATCATCGTCAGCAAATGGGTCGACAAAAACAAAAAAAAAAACAAAAATCTCTCCTCAAGCATGAAACGTTTGCATAAATATTTGACTCAAAACATACAACGCCACACAATCACACACATTCATACACACTGACTCCATGGGAGGGGGGATGCTGGCAGCGGGAATGGTTGAATGGGTGGCGATGAATATTTGGAGGCAGCAAAAAGGGAACCAAACCGGTTCGGCAGTGTGGCAGAAGGAAGAGCTGAAACTTTCAGCTTGTTAAGCGCATGTTGATTTTATTTATGCTTTGGCATTTTTCTGCCTCCCCCCCCCCCCTCCTCGCCAGTCTGTATGCACATATTCTTAGCCCGATGTTTGCTAAATGTCTCTATTGTTAGCTGGGTACCAACCGTACCGGTCCTTCAAACGGACCAGACGAAAAAGTAGGTGGGAAAATTAATATCAAAAACTGCATTTATAACAACAGCAACTACAACAAAAAAGCAGGGGGTAATGATGGCAATGAGATCAAACCACAGGACCCGCGCCACAGTGGGTGGGAAGGGGGGGGGGGTTGGGATTCACCCAATTGTTGGTGGGGAAATTCAAACGCCCAAAACCGCAAACGCTCGGCCCGAGGTGGGCTGTACTTTGTTTTTTATTGTTTCACGCCTAATTTAATGTATTTCATTTCCACGGTGAGCGTTTCAATTGCATATGGCCGTTTCGGTATGCGAGGGGGGGGAGGGGGAGGGGAGAAGGGTTTGGCAGGGCTGGGTGTATCCTTTCCAACCTCCCGCAGACCTCCGTTTTCACCAGTGCCGAAGCGTAATTGGAATTAATTTATGCGTATTAATGTTTGATTTATTAAACAAGCCGTAATCGCGGTGTTAATGGAATATTTAATTAGCTCCAGACATAGAACACTACCACCGTCCCACCCACCCGTCCTCGGACCCCTTTCGAGTGCCGCAAGTTGCGCTGTGCGTAACCGATGCATGAACGTGCGCTTTGTGATAATTTAAAATAATGTGTTTTAATAATTTGTGTAATGTTTTAATCCATGTTGTTCACGTTTTTTAAATGTTTTTTTCTCTCTATCTCTCTACCTCTCTCTCTCTCTCTGCACAGGTTCACAAAACTCATCCATGGATCGACTCTCCGAGGTGGACGATGAGGTAGACGTGGATGTGGAGGAGTGCAGCGATTCCGAGGAGCCCAAATCCTCGGACAGTGGCCGGGTGACCCACTCGCGCACAACCGAAACTCCGAACAGTGTGTCCGTGTCGGATGAGGAGCGGCTTTCACCGGAACCGGCACAAGTAAGTCAATCGATTTGCTTGTCTTAAAACCACCGAGTTCTATTGCTTAACGTCACTTTTCGTCTCTTCCCAACCCACCCGGACAGAAGCGACCAACCATCGTCGGGTCCTGCAATTCGGACGACTTGCGGCCGGTTCAGTGTCACCTGGAAACGAAGGAGCTGTGGGACAAGTTCAACGAGCTCGGCACGGAAATGATCATCACCAAGACGGGAAGGTAGGCGAAAACGATAGCTTTTTTTAGTTGTTGTTGGCAGTATCGAGGCACAGATCGTTATCTGTGTCGCCGGTGGAAAGGAAGTGTCAGAATTAGGAGTCATTTTCCGGGTGGGATTACGGGCAATAAATCATTCTGCTCAATTTTGACTTTGCCTTTTTTTTTAAAGTTCTCTAGCTCTCCCGAGTCCAGCTGGAAGCCAACTCAGAAATGCATTTTTGGGGTGTTTTTCCGGTCGAGAACACATTTGGTCGCGGGAGGAAACGGGAGGAAAGAATGAAGGTGGAATCGGAAGTGAGCCCAAGACCCTTAAGCCTCTGTAAAAAAGCTACAGCTATGAATTGGTCATTAGACAGCATTATTAGGAGTGGGAATTAGCTGCATAATGCCGATGGTCGGATTATGTCGCGGAGCGTGTGCTGCAGATGGTTGTTGAGCTCTTGCAAGTCCGGTCCCATGTATATTATCATCCGACGTGTGTGTGTGTGCACATTCCCGCGCAGATCACCGATGCGATTACAGTAATTATTGAAAGTGGTACGAGGTGTAATTTAGACTTTTGACGAATTAATACACTTCTTGGGAGGTTTTAAGAGTGGATGATGTGGAATTGAATGGTAGATAAGAAGACAAACATCTATGACCATACGATGCAAGCAAAGATGTGTGATGAATCCATGGTTTACGTTTTTTTTAGTATATCGTGTTCTTAAAGCATGAATGCTTTTGTGTAATACATTTTGAGATTTGTTGAAAACAATATAAGAAACTCCTTTTAAATAATCATCATGTAATCTACTGTTCAATAAGCTTAATAGGTCTGATGATTGGCTGTTAGTATTCACTATTGACTATAGAGCAAATCAGATAATATTAAGTGCTTTACATGCTTTACATTTGCAATGCATTTGTGTTCGAATTCAAAATGCTCTTCGATTGAAAACAATCTAACAGCAGGAAACCTCTGCCACAGGTTCCTAAAACCAAATTCTTGTATTAGAGTAAAAAATGGCATTTAATAGTTAATTTTATTTTACTTTGCCCGAGATGATATCCATGGCAATATAATGCTTGTAATTGTACCTGTTGATTGCTTAAATAATGAAGACTTTTGTTGCATGTGTGCATTTTAATAGACTAAGAAATGTAATATTCCTCACTGTACCTTCTGTAAAGAGGGCACTATTTTGTAGGATCAAGAGCTTACACTTAGAGCTAACACATAGAGCTATTGCTAAAATTGCTCACAATCTCAAGAACAGGAGCTGTTGAGCAGTCAAAAACTAGATTTATAAACCGTTGGAATTATTTGGAAGACACTGAATTTGTTAACACTAAACTGTGCTGATCATTTATCTGTAATGGAAGCCCTTTTAGTGCAGTACATAAAAAAGTGTAACTATAATGAATTACTGATCACCAAAAAAGTGGAACAAATATTTCTCAAATTCTCAATTTTATTTATCTTCCTATCGATGTAATCCACCTATTCTGATGCCGGTGCGTTGTTCTTTATTGAATTAAACTACAAAGTAGTTTGGCTTTGGAACGCGCTGCTCTGATACTATGCACACCCACACAAAAAAGCAACCAAACACCACTCAAACTCTGCAGTCGCTCGCTTGCTTCTGTTGCTAATTTATTGCCAAAATGATAGCAGCTGCATCGCGGCTAGCCCAAAAGAGGCCCCGAGCGCAGCCCGCAAAAGCCGGAAGACTAATGACTGACAATTGTCTGGCTTGGGGTCAATTTGTTTTCAATTTGAAAATTTAATGCCTTGTTTTTCAGCTTGATTTTCAATTACACCACGGCGACCACGGCGTCCCGAGCCTCTTTAATAGACCGACCGGCTCCCTGGGAACGGTTCCAGATGGTGCGGGCCACCAGTTACCACATCCATCCGTGATGAGTGTGTGTGTGGGGGAGAGGTTCATTCGCGTTGCATTGGCAACCCGGTACCGTTCCGTATTGGATGATTTAGCTCCCGGTCCGTTTTTTGTCTTTTTCGATGGATGGCGCTGCATCGAAAATGGTTCACATAAACACACATACTCCAATGAAAGTCAATGAAAGGCGGTTTCTCCCCCTCGGTTGTGTGTTTGAGTGGCGCATTCGTTTTTTCCCTGGTTGTTTTAGTACCAAGAAAGAAAAATGACACCACGAAAACAGGGCAATGGGAATTTCCTTCAATTATCCCAACCAAAAAAAGAAAGGGAAGCGAGCCAAAAAGGAAAAAAATGACAAAAATGTCGCCAGTTTTCGAAACGCAGCTCCTGTCAACTGGCAGTGCTCGATGTGTTGTGCTCTTGTTACTGAGGGATGGGGAGTGTGCTCACCCGTTGGAAACGGTCCAATCCAATATGTCGTTTGTCAGTTTGAATAACTCAATAAGGAACCAGCAAAACACAACTACAACGGGGAAAGAACCCATCATTGGGGTTGACTGAATGGTGGCCGAATGTGTCTGTGTGCGAGTGATACGTACTTGGAAAGGAAGATCATTCATCATCGAATGTAACGCGAGGAAATGTAACGCAAGGAATGGAAGTCGTACCCAAAACAGTAGGGCATTATTTCGCGCCCTTCCCTCTGTCTTCCCCGGGTCTGTGTGATACATTGTTTCAAACTGACACAACATTGGGCCGCCCGCACCGTGCGCCGTAGTTGATTGGATGGAACAGAAAATGGAGGGTGGTGGCTCTAGATGCAGGAGATAAAGGGCCCGGCCCCGTCACCGTCTAACACATCGGACGTGATAATTTATGAAAAAAGGAAGCCTTGTACCCACCTCGCAACACACCTAACACACGCGTGGAGACATTGGATGGGAAATGGGGAAGCTCCTGTTTGTAAAAGTTCGATTGCATTTCTTCGTTGCGTTCCGTCGCCAATGATTGGAGCTGCCTTGATTTGAGTGACATTAATGCTTAATGAGAATCGCACCACCACCGGCAGCAATGATTGTGATTACAGCGAAGCGTTTTACGGTTTTCAATTTACGGCATCAACGCGAACGCGCCCGTGCAATTACTGCCCAAACGGAACGGGCTCTCGATAAAGGTGAGGTGTGCAATTAAACTGCCAGCCCTTTCGATTAAGCTGCCTGCCCATGTAAAGGCCTTCTTTCGGCTGGCCTTCTGACCCATAAATTGTTCGCCTGAAAAGTAAAACTGCAGCTCGGTTGCAGCTAGCTAATCAATAGACAGCTTTACAGCTGGCCGACTTCTTCCTAATAAAACTGAATTATTAATTCACACACAGACGCACAGACACACAGACAGGCGGAAGAGACGCATGAAGGTGAAACTTACACCGATGAAACAAAACAGTCCACACTGGCGGCACCATACGGTTCCATTCTCAGACCTGTCGACATGTTAACGTGGTGCAAGGGGCATTAAACGTCAAACGGCTTTGGAGTTGGAGCAAAAAAAGAGCTGGAGCTCACCTCACCCCCTCTGCAAAGCAGTAACCATTCATCAGTCCAACGACACTAAAAACAGCTAAAAGAAGCCTAGTGGGTACAATAACAATAAACTCTCCGCCCGACTCCGGCGCTGGTGTGCGTTCTGGTGTGCCCACCCGTGGTGCACTTTTAGGCTCGGGGTCCTTAATTAGGCAAAAGGTGTTTATAATCGAACGCGCGAGAACCCGGGTTGGGAGGCTAGTGCCTCCCGCTCCACGGTGCAACTGGGACGGATTTGGCTCTTTTTTTTAACTTACGCTCAGCCAGTCCGTGATTGTTTCACTCGCTTCGCGGCTTGTCCCTCCCCACGGGTCACACTTGGGACACTTTCTTAACCCTACCCCGGCCGGGTCCTGGTGGTGCAATAAAAAATTAATAAGATTACATTTATAACACGCTTGCGTCGCCTCTTGGGAGCCCAACAGCCGATGGCGAGGAGGTAGGAAGGAGCGCTCCAAGGTTTTGTCACCTGAAATTGCTGATAAGCTTTACGGATTTTTATGAGCACTGGGTAGTAAATTTAAATTTAATTAAACCCATCCACCCATCGCCCCTTGCTGGCTGGCTGGTAGACAATCGTAACGAGGCTGCCATTTAAAAACACGTGTTCTTTCCTGATTATGTGTAGTTTTTTTATCTTCTTCGCCGGTCTGGTATCTCTCGTACGCTGCGCTGCATGCTCCATTAGCCACCAAACGAGAAAGCATGCGATTGCGTAGCCGATCGGGCGATCGCGGGATTAGGTTTTATCGAATAATTTATGGCTCTAACAAGAATTAAAATCAAAACCTGTCCGCGTTTGACCGTAGGTAAGCGCATTTAAATTAGTCAACAGAAGAAGATGAAGAAGAAGAAGACGAAAACCAGGGATAATTCGATTTTTCGATACAGTAACACAGGTATTTCCTTCCTTTTTTTTATCATCCAATCAGCCACCTTTGGGGGCTTTGCATGTGGGGATGGTGATTGTTTTGTTTTGTTTTGTTTTTTTTTCACTTTTACCCTTGTTTGATTAGAGTAAGGTGTGATGTTAACGATAATAGAGTTTTAATAGGTGTGACTCATCAGCTGCACGCTGGTAATCTATTACAGCAATGAATAGACAGTTGTTTAAAGAGGGAACTGTGGACTCGAAGTGAAAAAAAGGTACATTTTTATGTTGCTTTGATGTGCTGGGTAAACAAGTTAATTTAATGCCCGTCGATGGTAGAATCGATTGAGATTGATCAAGAGAACCTTTGGAAAAGCGTTTAGTTTAGTAACAAACAAAAGCATTGGCATTTTAATTAGTACATTGAAGTACAAAAATAAATTACCTCGAATATAGTTTGGCTTTGGACAGCTTTATAGATTCGTAAATGGTACATACAGCACATAATATTGGAAGCTTTTGCGATATAAGCAGCATTTATATATGGATTTTGACACTTGCTGGCTGAAATCATGTCAACACTCCACATACAAAATCGTACCCAAAACAAGCCTCAGTATTTCATCCTAATAAATAGGTAAACAGACGCCGTCACGGGCTCGATGCTAAGTACATTGCTGAAATCCAATATGGCGGATCGTAACTGTCACAATCCGGATGATGAATACTGTTCCACTGACAGGCTGAAATTTCAGCGCGTTGGAGGGAAAAAGAAAAGGCCTGAAAAGGAAATTATTATAATTTAAGCTTATTAACATAAGCTGGTAATGTTAATGTTTGTACTAAATGTCCCTGGAATGATCAGAACGCCAAGGCTCAAGCAAATAACTTAGTAATCTAAGTCAAAATGACTAATGGTTCTACGTGCTAAGCAGATGTTAGACAGTTTGAGTTGTAATTTGATTCTTTTTATAATGATTTGAAGTGAATTCATTGATGAAATGAGTCGTTGTTTTACTATATTTAGGAAAAAGATATTAAAGAATAATGGCCTTCTGTCTAATAAAAATTTATGTACATATATTGTATTCTATCCTGAAATTGGAAAATCTGGGTCAAACGAATGTTTCATTGTATTCATAAATCATTTATATGTTTTCAATATTATCGGATGGAAAGGATAAATAACAAAAAAGCATGCTTAAATTTATTCACATTCGCAATACAGAATGTCAAAAACTGACACATTTACCAAGCCTTATCTTGTATAACACACTGAAACACTACACTCCCGGTTTGTGCAAAATGCCACACACTCTGATGAAAGCTGCGCATAATCGAATTTTATCACTATTCAATATTGATCGATATTTCAACGATCCCGCAGCAGCGTTCGGCCTCCCACCGATGCCCTCGATAATCAATCGCAAACGCGCTGGCCACATTTAATACCGCACGGCTCACCGGTCGGTTCGAAAGCTAGCGCTGCTGTCTAGCTTCCTAATGCCGATGCCGAATCCGACACCACCCCCCGTCCTGAACCTTCCACCCCAGGTATCGGTTAGACACAATTTTTTATGACTCCCTCGCGAATTCCACACACGCTCGGGACGCCAGGTTCGCCAAAACCAATCGTACCATCGTGCTCTTCCCGAGCGCGCACACGCCGAGGACAGCGAGGACACAAAAGGTGCTGCTGCGCATAACGAACCGGGAGCTTGATTTATGGCCCAATGGACACACGGGCCCATTATCTTGTGTGCGGTGCTGGTGCCACCAACAGACACCAACGCCAAAAGAAGGTGTCTTCTGTTTTCGCCACCACTTCCACCATGCCACGCCACGCACGCTTGTATACATAAAACATACAAGTCGTCGCAGCGTATGGGCGTATAGCTCCTGCAGGTTGTGGACCGGCGGGACCGGAGGAAACTGGGTGCGCGCGCGTTTTATCGTGGTTTAATTAATTGAGATTAGTTTACTGTCGCCGAAAATGAATCCGATCCACGATAAGCTTCCAAAACGATAGCTCTACAATGTCCAATCGCACGTTCGCCCGATTGGACATTGGAACATTGGCGCAAAGAGAAAGGAGGGAGTAGCAGGCGGCGGACAGGCACGGTTTCCGTTGTCTACGTTTTTGGAACCACGGGTCCGATTACACCTCGCCGAGCAGTTTGCTCCGCCCGGGGAGTGGAGCCGAACGCTCGAATCGGTCCAGTGGGAGCTGTTGGGAAGCCGGAAAAATTATGCTGATTGAATTGTTGGTCCATAAAATGAGCAGCTGGTTGAGCGGATTTTCGGTTGTCTAATGGCGTGTTGCTGGCGCCCACGTCGTCGATTGCACTGTCGTGTGCAGAAAAGCGCTCCGGCTAGCGTGAATGGAGAGATTAGCGTTGCATGCGAAACCAACGCGTGAAGGCAAGAATAAGACATTATCCTTTAAATGAAGCCATTTTGGTAGGCTTTATCCTGCGCTGGGGCGGCTGGGCTGGCGATAGCACTCGATCGACGAGTCGATCGTAAATTAATTCAATTGCAATAGGCTTACTGGGCTGATTGTGGTAGCTTGTGTGTGTAGTTGTGGTTTCCTGCTAACGAACGAACAACCGCAAACCAACATGGTTGAAGCGAGAGAAAAAGCCGAAACACACACACATTCGGCTTAAGGTTTTAAAATGATAAAAGAAAAAAACCATGCAAACATAACGCAATCTGGGAATGCTCTTTTGGACTCTCCAAGTCTGGTTATGAGGTAGTTTTTATGCAAACGACGCCCCAACTCGAGCTGTGCAGCAACAGCAGCTGCCAATGCAGAAGGCAATTTGACGATGGATTTAGGAGTCTGATTGCTTTACGATCGACTTTGCTGCGATCGATCTCGGGATCGGTTGAAGTCGCAGGGGCAAGCCGTGATCTTGCGACATTCAATCCATTTCGTAACGTCTCGTGCCATTTCCTGCGCTCGATGGTTCATTTGCAGTGAGGAAGGCCTTTTTGAGACATATTAGCAGCAGTTTATTGCTTTATTGGATAAGATCTTGCCGTGGCAGTGTGAGGGAATATTGGGAATTTAATTCTAGCGAACAAATAAAAGAAGGCTTCGATAACAATATGAGGCGCTCAGTATTAAACAGTGCTAGCTCTTGCCACTACAAAAAATCTTGAAGTATATTTAGAGCTGAATTAAAATAACAAGGAAATCTTTATAATATTCCAAGAAGCTCTGCCGACCTGATGCCTCTTTTCATGAAGCATCTCCACCAAATCCCAACCTAGCATACCACACATCAATCTTCTTCCAAGCTGTAGACAGCTTAATTAACACCCTCTTTGTGTGGCCTTCAGAAACAGTGAACCGCCTTCAAGAATGAAGATTTCGGAGCCTCGAGCACGCTCAGCCCCGTGCACCGAGGATCAATTCTGATACCGCTGACCCTGAAAGGGCTGGCCACTCATCAATTACTGCGTGGCATCGCAATCTCAACGATTCCAAGATCGAAAAGCCCATCCCCGTCTGTTTGTGGCCCTTAAGTTCATCTTCTTCCGTGCTTTTTTGTTTCGGTACATCATCACACATTAGTCTAGTCGTTCCAAACTCCGAACAAAAGCGATGACTATTGGATAATCGTTTCCAATAAGCTGTCGATGAAGGTGTGAAAAATCGTACCCACCCAATCGTTAGTGTCACCGAAGGCCGAAGGCAACAGGAGAACGGACGATCCGATTTATTCCCCTTTGCTGCTGCCCATCTCACTGGGCCGAGACTGCCAGGGAAATCCACCTGTCGATGGCGTTCAGCCTTTGGAGGGCTGGTGTGTGTTTTGTGGAAAGATATTTGGTTACGCGCACGCTAAGCTGCTGCTGATCGTGCTTTGCTTGCTCACCCGATGACAAAAGCATAAATTATGCAAATACAGCCCACCGATCGATCGATCGATCGCTCGCGTGTATTGGATGGCTGCCCGTGGAAGGTGTCAAGGTGTTTTGTTTTGTTTCCCGAGCGAACTGGCGAGCGAACAACCGAATTCACCAATCCACCCCGGTAACAGAATCGGCCACAAGCGAAAACGCTCGATGCTCATTATCTGATTAATTTGTAAATTCATTAATTTTCCCATATCTCCCCGTGCCGATCGATCGCCGCGCTAGCCAGCGCTGTGGTCTCTGCACGGGTTGACTCGTTTCCATTCCTGTAACTTGGAAAGGATTGATCGGGTGAGGGAAGCGGCTCTACGTCGATGAAAGCTGATACCTCCCTCGGTTTTCCCAGCGCAACCGAACGGAACGGGTGTGAGGGAGGGTGAAGAAAAATCGTCTTTTGAACGAGTGTTGACAAAGTGTTGATCGAGTAACGATCGAATACATAAGCTCGTTCCCGCCCCTCGCTCTCTCTCTCTCTCTCTCTCTCCGGCCATCTGCACCAGTGTCGTAGGAAGTGGATTAAGCCAGGGAACCTGTTCGTCATAAATTACGACCCCGTTGTCAACGTGGCTATGCAATGTGTCAGCATGCAGTGCGGCGAGGGTCGCCGGTTTAGAGATGTGTATTGTTGCCTTTCCTAGTTGACACCCGCTGGCTCAGCCGACGGGTCGGTTACAATCCTGCCCAGCGTTTGGACGTCCTTTGGCCTTTGGTGGAACAATACGGGTCCTGTGTCCAGAGAGCTAAGATGGGCTGCATTGCGCACGGTAGGTGGTGGCCGTGGACGTTGCGAACGGTTAAGAACCAGTTGTCATTGTGCTGGCTGTTGATGGTGGTATGATACTGGTATTTAGAAGTGCCTTTCGATCGTTAAGAATAGGATTGTTGGCTGTGGTAATGAATGTCTAATAGCAGCTATTCTTGTTCAAAGTACCCGAGAGCCGTTCTCAGATAGGCTGCAATGATTCTTTTAAAGGAATTGTATTTAAATTGTTATTGATTATTTAAGAGATTGTGTCTTAAGATACCGGTTTGCAGTTGTTTGCTTACAAGTCTAACTACTTTATTGAGGGAAAAAACTCAATTTCCAAACACAACTGTTAAGCGAATTCGATACAAGTTTGCATAAGTTCATGGTTATAATTACGTCCAACAAAATTATTTTTATATTAAATTATCATCTGCCAGCTTATTAAATTGTAATGAAACTGAGCAATAATTAAAAACAATACTGAATGATGTTAGAGAGTCATTATTGCATCCATAATACTGCATAGCAGAGCAGAAAATTAATTAGGAGCAACTCTCTTTCTTCCCGATTTGTTCAATGATTTTACCCGACCGTATCTGACATTATGTTAGATGAAATACTACATACTTAACAAAATAAAGTTATAAAGTTCCTTTTTTAAACTATTTTCTACATCACATTAAAAACAAGATATGTAGATTTATACGTTGGATAATCGTTTCTTAAAGATGCCGATTCTGTTGAAACGATCGTTGAAGAGATCCACTCTTAAAAAGCAGCAGAATAAAGGTAATAAACATTTCCCAACATACATCTATACCAGTCTAAAATCACAAATTGTAACCTTTTGTTTTGGTTGATAACCTTCGCAAGGGAAATGTGATCTCATAAGACAATCAATGTTGATGGTGGCACCATGACAAATCTAAAGGAATCGGTTAGCAATGTACAATTGTACAATATTGTTTGGACCACCTTGCCTTAACGCCCGACTTTCCCCAGCACCCTTTTGCACAACAGTTACCCCATTTTCCGGTGACCACGAAAACAAAAACCTGCCCAAACCATGTCCCGACCCAGCCAGCCAGGCCGGGGCTGCGGCAATGGGCACAATTAGAGCATTATCGTTATTTATCGCACATAATCACCTTTCGGGGATAGAATTGTCAACGGCAAAAAGTTGCCAACCGTGCTCGAATGCGCACAACCCTTTCCCTTTCCTCGCGCCAGTTGACAAGTGTGCGTGTGTGTGTGTGTGTATTTTTAATGTTACTGTTAGCCGGGCCTGTACCAAGGGCCTTTGTTCGCAACCCGTCAACGCCGTCCATGAGCAAATAAATTACGAAAATTCAACACCCTACACCGTCCTCGATCGTCGTCTGTTTTCTTTCACTGTATTTCATACAAGTTGTCCTGTCCGTTGTTGTTGCTGATGAACTCTATTGCCACGGCTGGCGTGTTGATTAGGCTTCCCAGCTTTCTCCCGTGTGCAGCCCTCCAGCGCTAAGGGACCAGTGACATGAAATGTGGTGGAAAATTATGTGAAAAGAGTGAATGAAATACAAGGGCGAGCAGAAAAAAAAAACAAGACAACGTATTCAAAAACTTGTCACCAACTGGGGCGGGTGTGCTGTACAGTTAACAAAGTTGTGTGAATGTTTCAGTGTGTTTTTTGTTTTTTGCTCCGTACGATTGCCAGGTGATTTAGATTTTTAGCCCAGACAGTGCGCGAACCTGACCCATTTGCCCAGCTGGAACGGGGAAGGGCATGAGGGATGAATATGAAAATTTTCCAACATCATGCGAATCGATCATTAGCAGCTATTCACTCAAATGCGGGCAACTGTGTTGGGGCGTTTGGCTCGAAAGTCTTGCAGAACGCCACGCAGGACAATGTCTGTATTTAGGGGTGCTACAACTGCTCGAAGACAATACCGGCATGTGTCGTGTGACCATCTTGAGCACGGGCACAAAAGACACTTCTACGAAAGGCAAAACAAAACGCTAAAAAAACGTTAATGTTACGAAGTCAACACGTCTCAACGCACCCGGGTCCGAGACCACCGGCTGCGAGTAGCTTGTTGATTCGGTTGTGTCGTTTCGAGGCCGGCGTAGGTCCGACAAGGTTGCAGCACCTTTGGGCAACGGGGTCAAATTAAGTCATTTGCAAGACACGACCTGAAACTGGAGCGCAGTTCGCCAGCCAGCCACGTGGTGGTGTTAAACACCTTCCGAAAATGACGAGTAGCGCCCCGTCGAACGCAAAATCGCAATCAGCAGCAGCGGACCGAGCTACACCGACGAACTACACGCGGCCAACCTTTCGCACTTACAAACAACAGCAGAACGTTTCGAACTTCTGCAGCGAAACAATATCGTACTCAAAAAAAAAAAAAATACAACTCTTCATTGTGGCCTTTTTGGTGCCTTTCGTTCTTTGCTGGAAGTTCCCTACCGGTGGGTCACTGCCGCAAACGCACGACACACCAGCACGGATAAGATTAATCACCGCCGCGAGTGGCGAGGTTTATTCTCATCATAAATAAACATCTACTTAAATCCTTTTTCTTAGAGCGACCCAAACCACGCCAAACCATTTGTTTGGGCGCAAGGATCGACTGTCCTGCGTATGCGCTTGGTGGTATGGGGTGCCCAGCGCGGTCCATGCGAGGGACTTCTATGGACCTGGTAAAGAATAATGACTATTTTGACGTTTCAATATAGACACACAAATATAAGAATAACGATGCTCATTTGTTACGCTCCTTCCACCACGCTGGCCCGGTGGTGGAAGTTCTTCTGTTTGGACGCATAAGCGCATTGTTGTCCAGCCAACAAACTCTACACGGGAGGTTTAAAGCAACCGGGGCCAACTACCTTTCTATCGATGGAGGTGGAAAATGAGCTAGAATTGGAAATACAAAGCTGGAAATGATGCAGAACGTGATAAGCTTAACCGTTTGTTGATGGAAGTAGATGTTATTATGATAAAGAAATCGTTAACAATTTCATGAACTTACATTGTAAGTTCTTTATTTTTTATTGAAGACTTTAATATAGGTAACATTCCTGTGTTGAAGTATTTGAAACAATTTTTGTTATTTTACTGTGCAGTTTAAAACAACTTCATTTGGAGTATTCAAATAATGTCATTTTAATTGAAGTCAAAGGAACAATTATTCCATTGCATTTGAAATAGTTCGCTTAAGTTTGAGTAATTATTTTTTTTGTGATGGGCGTGTAGTTATTGAGAACTCTTCATATGGCCAATTAATGTCGAATCATTAAACATACTGAATCTAAAAACTGAAAGTTTCAAAAATTCTAAAATAATCTTAATTGCTCATGGATGTCTTGATGCAACGTAACTAATATTTTTCTTCTTCTTTGGCTCAACAACCGCTGTCGGTCAAGGCCTGCCTATACCCACTAGTGAAGTTAGCTTGGCTTTCAGTGACTTATTGCAGCCATAGCAGGAAAGTCATTCCTACGTATGGGGGGCACGGTCTATTCGGGGCTTGAACCCATGATGGGCATGTTGTTACGTCGTACGTTTTGACGACTGTACCACCAGACCGGCAACTAATTTTCACAATAATTAAAAATACAAATAATTAGAATTCAAGATGCAATAAGAACATTGGAGCTTTGCTGTTATCTAACATTGGTTTCCACTGTAATTCTAGTTGTACTTTTACTCTTATTGGAACCTTTTTAGTCCTACAAGGAATTAAACACACATGCTACAAGTAACAATCAATCACATATTGTCAATGGTTTAATGTTTAAATTGAAAATATTTCTCCAGACTTAGGTCACAATCATGATTGTAATGTTAAAACGTAGCCCTATCTATTTTCCTTACCAAAGTAATGCCTACCAAACGTTTCAGTCAATGCTTCGTTCTTTCAATCTCTGTACTCAATTTGAAATAAAAATGTAAACATAAAAAAATCAACAATCAAACCCCTCTAGGGTGGTCGATCGCGTGATATCATCGACGACAATCGATCGTCGGTACCATCGGGCACGAACAGTGGGGGGGGGGGGGGGACACCGAGTAAACGGCCGACAGTAGTAGCGGGTGTATAATCGTATTATCCTGCATTTTTGGGGCCGTTTTCAATTAATTATTGTTTGGAATGTTAATTTCCAGCATTCCACCTCCACAGTTCGGCGCGCTCGAGTCTCGCGGTGATGTGTTCGAGGGGAACTGGTGTGTAGAAGAAGTTGCTTGGTGGATTCCTTTTCGTTTCCCCGTATTCCCACATGCACCGTCAAAGCCCCTGGGGACTTTACACGAGAGCATGGCACTACGTAAGCGTCGAGAGCTTGAGAGATGAGAGTGAACAAGAGAGAAGAATGGCAAGCGCAACGGCCCAACGGTGTTCCGGCGATGGCCATTTGTAGCATTATTTTTATGGGCAGCAACAAACACCTTGGTGCGCACAGCAGGACCAGACCAATGGACGCCTGCTGAGGTCCTAGTGTCCGGTCCGAGGGACACCGAGGGATAAATATTGTCACCTCGGTTTGACACCCGCCGGGAAGGGTTGCATGTGTGTGTGCGTATGTTTCTGTATGCGACGAGCGACGATGTGGCAGCAAACTGCATGTCCGTAGGTGTGAATGTGCTCGGGAAGAATCTTACTCCATTGCTGTCCCGTCTGGCAGCACTGGCCGCCCCGTCGACGGTGAAATCGAGCTCAATAAACAAATATGAAAAGTTGCATCGAGCGAGCCCAGGGAGGGAAAAAAATGTACACGAATTTATCACGCTTGTTTGCGCTGCGTCTCTCGGACCGGAGCACACACAGTAAGCCTCTTCGCTTCCCGGTGGGCATCTTCACGCATGTACGGCGACACGAGGTGAGGGCATTTCGTGCCAACAAGTGTTGAAAGACGGATGCGGCCACCCACGGGTCCACGGGCTCGGAGCCTGGGCGAGGGCACGACCACCACGGGACCATCGGTACGAGCGGTGCGCGGAAACGGTTTCGATTTGGTCTCACACTTTTAAAGAGTTGTTTTGAAAAATTAGCTAAAATTAGAGGTCAAAATTATGGGTTCCCGGTTACCCGGGGGTTTTCGGTTCGTTCGCCCTTCCCTACCCTCGTTCCGAATACCTCAGCGGCCTAGAACGGGAACTTTAATTTCTTTTCGAACGGAGCGATAGTCCGCCAGAGCAAAACCGTGCCGTGGGCTTTGCCGGTTCATTGGCGATGACTGACAGCGGTATCGCGCCAATCAGAGGGTGTTCCTGGAATGGGTCAGCCTTTGCGGTACTGAAACCATCACTCAAATCCGTTCCGATGCCTCAGGCTTTTTTTGCCGGGAGACGACGAAGCAAGTGGACGAATCTTACCCAAACTACGAGGCAGACAAAAAAGCGGTGATTAGTAGTCGTTTCGTTTTGACGACTTTTTGAAGTGTTAGAAATGGGGTCTCCTCGAGGGATGGGATTCGATTGGAAAAACGGCCCCGGCAGTCATTATCATCAATTTCCGCTCCCGACGCAGGCGGTGCCGTTGCGTGATTCCTGCGAACGCCAGTTAAGACATTTCGATCATTAGCGGGATAATAATATAATTTTAGCCGGGCACTGTTGCTTCCTTGATGGGTTTCTGGTATTCTATGATAGGAGGTGTTTATTTCTTTGAGGTGAGATTGAGCTGCGGGCCTGTTTTGTTGGGTGGTCACCAAGGTCGCACTTGACGCACGGCGTCTTTTGACACGTTAGGTGACGACGATGTGTTAGCTTTTCAACAACTGCGTGAAAGGTTTCGGGTCATTTCGTCTGCAATGTTTGTGCGTGCGTGAGAGGATTAAATTTAGAGACATGGTGGGTGGCTTCGACTATCTATAGAGCTTGCTTGAGAAGATAATTCAAACATTTACTGCTACTTCATGTCGGCAATGACATCATAGAAGGTGAACAGACAGCTGAGCATGTATTTGAAATGTTCTAACACTGATCTATTTAAGGAAACTGGTAGCACCACATCGCGATAACTCGTAGACGCAAATGATCCTTTTGAACTCCTTCTGTCTTAACCTACTACAGCATAATGCATTAAATGAGTTAGCTCTTAATCAATAAAACAATTTCCCTGATAAAACCTTTACAACGACTGCAACATATTGTAAACACATGTCAAGCGATAGGCATATCTGAATCTTTTTTACTTATCTCCCTGGAAGCGTTTGATTGGCCGGAAACACTCGGCCGAAAACAACGTGATGCGTCATTAAGTTCCTTTACATGGCGATCCTTTTCATAGTACTCGACACAACTACACATCTCATGATACCTTCGCGTAACAAACCATTCCTTCGGTTCGCGTTTACAAAGTCGTCCATCATTCGGGTGCGGCCGGCGATAACTAACTGCCATACAGGACACCACAGCACCGAATAGCCGGCCGTAATAGCTTCATCAGTGCGACCACGCGTACCGTAATTCATTACGAAGCGCCCCTCAATAGTTTCTTCGTCAGCTATTCCGGTACAACATTCTTTCCATTCCGCGGTTGAGTTGAGAATGGGGGGGGGGGGGGGGGAGAAGGAACACACAAGACACTACGTCCTTCACGGGATGCACTAATGTGCCGCTGGGAAAGCGGAGATCGTTGCAGGCGCTCGTTCGGTCAACACCTTGAAGCGTACCTCGGAGCACCGCCCGATGCGCATTCCTTAAGGTCGTAATTAATTTACAATGCGCCTATCACACTATCATCAACCGCGGAAAACGCACGTTTGCAACCGACACACGATCGCGCAACAGGCGCAACGATCATCCCGATGCACGCCGTGCACCACCGTCATCAGACCCAGCACGGACGTAGCGCCGATTATCGTACGCACACAAATTTTTTTCGTTTTTATGCGTGTTTTCGGTTTTTATGACCGCGTGGACGTTATTAACCGGGGAAGGTTAAAGAAAGAGAGTGTGTTTTTTTGGACGTGCATTTTGCTTCCCCTGTTTTGAAGCATCTACGCTCGGCCCCGGTGCAGTTTAACATAGTTTGAAGTTGTAAAAATTTGTTTCATTTCAATTTTTATATACTGCACACCGTGTAGTGTCTGCTTCAGTTGGTGGAACGTGGGAAGTAGGGAAGACTTAAAAACAGATCGTTATCGACGTACCTTAATAAATGTAAATGCGGCGTACGGAAGGAATTTGAAGTGGTGCACCAAAAAAGGGAAAAAAAGAGCCGAAGGAAAGTCCAGACCCTTGCTAGGGTGCGTGTGTACGGGGTTTTTTTTTGGGGGGTTTAGGCCGTTGTGTTTACCATAATCATGGGTAGGCACGATGAAGCATGTATGTAGCATCGTTTTTTTCGACACCTTTCGACTGACTCAGTAATCTCTTTTGGCGTTTGGGAGGAGAAGGGAGAAGTCAACGAAGCCATTCGGATAATTCGGCACAGGACAGGTGAGCTTTGCATAAAGTGGCCCGATGCATGTGAATGAACGATTGGACACTTTGGATCATGTTGATCATGGTTTAGCTGCTCGGATCACTCACGAAGAAAAGATTGTTGGGAATAAATTTGCCTCACTGATTGATGTTATGAGTTGCTGATAAAATGATGATAAAAACACATATGTATGCAGTATATGCCAAAAACGGACCCTAAACAGTAAAAGTACATTACATTAATTTCCTAGGCTTTATTCTTTCTCGCATAAAAAAGTCTTTTGACTCTGTGGTTGCTAAAGTCGGCTGAACGATCATGGCAATTATCTAATCTTTTATTTATGATAACTAATTTGCCATTTCCTCATCGCATCATTTTACTGAGATCGGTACGATCCATACAAGCTATTTTGCATAACCACTCAGCTGCACCCGATTGCACCCAGTCAGGGACTGGATGATGTGCTAAAAACTTAGCGTGCTTTAAGCTCGTTATTGCCACTCGATAAAGTTTTGATCGATATAGATGTATCGTTTTTCTAGAGGATGCGTAAAGTTAAGGAACCTTTTGCTTACTTAATCAACACATTTTCGGTGTGTTATGTTGGACGTGTTTGAAACAATGCGCTTTAGTGATTGTAGTGACTTCCATAGCTTCCTTCAAACTCTAATGCAATCAATTGAGTTAAAAATGATGATTTTCTTAAAATAACGACATCAACCCGATTCGTCGCTGCCCCTCCAACATGCCTGCAGCGTTCTAAGACTAGTTTTTAATTTTCCGCACCATAAACACCCACCACCACTGTCTCGCCGAAGCAAGCGGGCACCACTTCGGTACCGACAGATGGTGCTCAATTTTCCAACCTCGCCTCGAAATGGGTGGGCCCACCGATTGGGATCACTTTTCACGGTCCAGTGTCGTCGGCATTAACTCGTCATTACCGCCATTGCTACTGGACTGGGTGCTGCCAGCGGTCGTCGTTTCTTGATTGAATAGCAAAAGGGTACGGAGGAGTGTGTGTGTGTGTGTGTGTCTGGCGGGTAATTTTTCATCTCGCGATTACAATCGAAACCAAGCGGGATAGATTTTTAATGTGCCCGATGTGGTCGATGATTGTATCCTGCCCGCCAATTGATTCTGTGTACCCTCATCGGCAAGGTGCAAAGCTGAAAAGCTGCGGCAAATTATCCGTTGTGATGTTGTGATATTGTGCTTAGCGATAGCCGGGAAGCATTCGATTGCATCCCCTCTAAACGATACAGCCGACGCTACCCTATCCACTCCACCGCTGGGCAATCGCACCACGCTCAAACGGGTCGCGATCGAATTGTTCCCGTTTTGATGGCAGGAAAATCGGTTCGGTTGAAAATCAATGATTACGGTTTAATCATAATCATTTGGAATGGAATGGAAACGCCCGGGCCCCGTCTCCGAAAGGGCCCTGAAAGGCAAAACCGGCGACCGGGGGGAGCAGTATGCAATAATCGTTTATTCGTCGATAAAGCACAACGCGTTTTCGCAACGCTTGGGACGGGGCAGATAATTAGCCGGATATTGCAATGTGTTAAATCGAGGGAACGGACCGAGCCGGAGTTTGGTAGCGAAGGGAAGAGAAGTGTGTGTGTGTGTGTGTGCGTGTGTGTGTGTGTGTGTGTGTGTGTGTGTGTGTGTGTGTGTGGTGTGTGTGTGTGTGTGTGTGTGTGTGTGTGTGTGTGTGTGTGTGTGTGTGTGTGTGTGTGGTGTGTGTGTGTGTGTGTGTGTGTGTGTGTGTGTGCGTGATGGGGCATGAAACTGGAACGGTTTTAGGAATGCTGTAGCATTACGGGTTTGCTCGAAATCGTTTGAGAGGAGTCATTCTAAAAAGTGTTTTTAATAGAAGCATAAAATTACTTTAAACATTTTTTTTAAACTAAATAAATATACTTTTGTAACACATTTATGTGATTTGATTATAAAACATCATTGAAAATGTATTCAATGTCAAGCCAGTCAAGTCACACAAGACACAAATAATTAACCTAAAAACATTGTTGAGTAGTTCAAAAGTAATAACTTTAATAGACGCAGGGAAAATATTTGAATGCCTTAGAATGAAGACAGAAATTCACAAAATATAGAATAAAACACAATTTTCCCAATCATGAATGGAAATTATTCCACATCGAACATGCACAACCGATCGTTTAGCAATGTTGCATGTTGCTGCCAGGGGGAAAATCAATTGACACCGAACGCAAACGCACTCTACATACCTCGACAGCCCGGCAGCACCGGCGCGCATTAGCGCTCGCTTAGTTGCTTATGCATACGAATAATTGAAAATTATCGAGCCAATTTACGTCGAGCGTTTTGCGGGGATGCCTGCTGCTGCTGCTGCTGCTTCTGCTGCATGTTTCAAAATCCTCTCCACGCGACCACGGAACCGCGAACCTCGGACGAAGGTATTTTCCTTCGTCATTGCAACACAGAGCCCTGACCGAGAGCCCCGCCGAACAGTGCGGAGCACGCAAAGGGGTTTGAGTGACGGAAGATTGCGTCCATCAAGAATCGGAAGCGTGTGTGTGTGTGTGTGTTTGTTGGGGCGCTCCGTAAAAACCAAAGAACGAAACGGAGAAACGGAGAAGATAAAGATCAGCTCACTTTGCGCTACCATATCCGGCCCCGCGAATGCACCCGTCCATCCGTCCCAATAGGGTGTGTGTGTGTGCTTGGCTAATTTAACAACCTGCGAATCGGGGTACCTTCAAACTGCAATCGGTACGATCGTGGCCGTTGCACTTGCGCCGCCAAATCATCATTGGTGGTTGGTTGTTTTTTTTTGTCGAATCCCAACTTTTTCGCCAAAGGTAAACAGTGCGAGCGGAAAGGAGCCACAGCTTTCCGCCGGCGATCACTACCGATGTGCAACACTGTTTTTAAGCAACATCTTACAAAAGATCGTTTTGTTACGTCGGACTCCACCAAAAAAGGGAATTTTCGACTGAAACTATTGCGCAACAGCAACCAAAGGGCAGAGGAAGAACTCAATAAAGAAACCAACCGCCAGGAAGGGAAATTGAAATTAGCATAATTAGCTTCCTGTTGCCGGCGTGTTAGGCGCGTCATTTGGTCGTATTAGACCGATCCGGACGGCGGCGGTTTTGCACCCTCACAGTAAGGGTTTTGCAAACGTCTAAAGCAGAATGACGACCATGGGCGATCTTCAAACGAAGCCGCAGGTCAAAAGGTTAAATGCAACCACGGATAGCGTGTGCCTTCTGCACGGCGAACGAAGGAGCCCTTCCCGGTGTGGTTCTTCCAAAATTCTGCCAAATTAAGCTTATTTCTGGGGGTCACTGCGCAAGGGTCATCGCTAAATTAATAGCCGGCCGATGTAGTTAGGCTGACAAATGAGTGGATGGACCTGAGAACATGGCGAGTAGGAGGGATTAGAGAAGCCAGGAAAATTATTTGATTTTAGTTGTGAAAATTCTTCCGGCCTGTTCTGCCGGTGGAGCATTGAGCTAGAAATGAAACTGGAGAGTTTGCAAGTTCAATGGACGAGTGTGTTTAGAGGTGAAACAACAAACAAACTCACAGATACTTATAGTGATAGTTCCTGTGTAGGGATTTGTTCCCCTCCCGTAACGTCAATGCCAACGAAGCGGCACATGAAAAATGTCAGCTGGCCGATGATTCGTGAGCATTAGCGGATGTCATCCGGCCGCATTTTGGGCTGCTTCGGGTTGGCGGATGGTGAGTGGATTGAAAATTCATACCGCCACGGCTGGGGACAACGGACAGTTAGCAGGCTCATGATTAAAATATGAGCTAGAGCCACATAAATCATCGGACAGTCAGCCATCGCCGCCGCAATGGTTCATGATTGGCCGAGAAATGAATGTGCCTGGCCAGATTAACGGGGTTGTTGATTTGAAATTCAACAGTGTCTTTCGTGGAGGGAGATAGGTTTCTTTGTTCGAAACTTTGAGCTTGCTTGGAATTCATCGGCTCTGCTGTATAAATAACACCCTCATCATGGTAAGAAAATTTTGAAGTAACGAGGCGTTGTTGAGTTGGTGAAGTAGATTCCAAACATCTTAAAAAAAAAAGACTAGGTTGACATTTACCGACTGTCATAGCGTGTCAACGCGCGTTTTGGGGGATTTCTACCGCCACACAATGAACTTGTTAGGATATTTTATGTGCGCCACTACTGAAATGCATCACCGTCCACCATTGCATTCGCATTGGTAATGGCTGTAAAACTCTCACAACTGTAGCCGCGCAGTAAGATCCAGTTTAAGCTTGAGACCAACAAAATGGAAGAAGTCGAGGTTACAACAATGTGTGGACCGACTTCCAAACGCGGCCGGGGTAAGTTAATCAAAATTTGGGGTGTCTAGGGAAATAAAAGACAAAAAAAAAACCACTCCAAAACATGGTTGCTACTAGTGCTGTGGGTATTAATTTGCGGTTTGTCAGTTTTCAGAGAAGATTCCCATTGTGGACTGAGAAAGAAGCTGTTGCTGGCACTGGGTGATTTTTAATTGGACGTCTTTGCCGCCGTCTTGGTTGGGTTGTGCAGAGGTTTTTGGTCAGCTTTGCGATGAGATGAGCAATTGACTTACAAATTAGTTGCCACCCCTCGGTGCTGGATCGCTGCTCCAGGTGCCGGCTGTCAAGACCCAATCAGAAACCGCTGTTCCTATGGTGCGTTTTACTACGCCTGCTCCGTAACCAACTACGTGAATTGTTACACTAACCCACCCTTAGCCACTTCAATTGCACGTGATCTTAACGCGATAGCGCGCGCGCGCACACACTGGGTTTGCTTTGTTACGGAAATACGCGTCTGGCGAGCGGGATTGTGTTGATGAGGTTGATGGCAGCACCGTCGCTGATGAGTGTCGCCCACTAATTAACGTGTTAATTGATTGTTTCAATTGAATCGTACACTGGGCGGCCAATGGCGGAAAGCCGAGCCGGTGTTTATTGCCAGGCCGGGTGAAGCTTTGGCGTAGCTTTTCAGTGCTTTCGGCCGGCACAGGAACGTGCAAATGTTGTCAAATTAACGGGCGGATGGAGATGTACAAGGGGACACAAAATGAAACGTGAGGTTGTACAGTTTCGGTCGAAATGTTGTGTCGAAAACTCTGATTGGAAAGAAAATGTCACACAGCACCGCGTAAAACGTGCTTACAGTTTACACCTCGCCAAGCATTTTATCAAACAACCAGCCGCAATTAAAATAAAATGTTTCTAAGATAAGTAACAGCACAGCACACTCAACACAGCGCAGAAACAAACCAAGTGTGGCAGAATCAGGTCAGAATGCATTCTACACATAATTATCATCATCATTACGTGTAATCAACCTCACAGCGACAATCGCTCACGCCAACTTCGTTTCTGCCCCGCTTCTGTCTCGCTCCCATGGGAAATGGAAGGCTTCCCGCTGCAGGCCAAGTGCAAGTGCAGTTTGCAACGAACAAAACAAAAACCAGGCAACCCACTGCCCCATGCCTTCGGTTTCACACACTCACACAAGCACAACCATCATCAACGGCGCAGGGGAGCTAAGGTGATAATTTTTATTCGATTAGCCGTCCCGGCACTCCGGGCACCACGTTGCCACTCCTCGTGTATTCTCCCCAACCACTGCGACAAAGAGCATGCAATTGTGTTTGTGTTGCACGTTTGGGTGCTTTCTTTCGCCCTCCGCAGGTTTGCAATTTACACCTTTTCCTTTGTCAACCGTGTGCGCTTTATTATCGAAACTGTGCCCAAGTGCCTAATCATAAGCGAGCAAAATGGCCTGAATAGGGGGGTCGCTGCTTTGTCGAGTGGAGGAATTGTAATTGTATATTTGTGAGTATGTGTGTGTTTGCAATGGATGAAGGTAGATCAATGTAGACTGCACACTCGTGGAGCATGCACTGCTGTGCGTGGAGGGAATAGAAAGGTTTAATGATTAACCCTTAAAACGCATGTTAAAAAGAGGTTACTTAAGCTGTGATTAGGGATCGTGTGAAAAATGATCAATTTGTGTATAACTTAAGATCTCAAGATCACAAACTCTTTTCATAATTTTAACAACATAATTGAACTTTTTTATAGTCAATTAGAGCCTATAATCTGTCAGGCGGTTTTGCTTTCAACCAAAGAATTAGATATTAGTTGTTTCCTAACAGTGTTGACTAGCTGCTGAATTTTGGCTCTAAAGCATCAATTTTTGATTCTACTGCACCTATTTTTGTCCGCAAGACAACTTTTTTTTCACTCTGGTGGATTTATCATAATAAATTTACAATGCATTTGAGCGGATTTATGACAACTGTTATTTGGCATAACAAAAACCTTATCAAAAACCGTTTATTTTGAATATTATTTTTTTGGGGAAGAAAGCTAATGGAATTTCATAAATTCAAAATACATTGTTTACAATTAAAATGAAATTCCAACTTTTTAGACTTTACAAAAATTTCTAAAATTGGCATAACAATTGTTACTGATAAAATTGCATTAAATTCAATTTTAATATCTGAACTTCAATTCAATTATTTTGAAACAAACTCTTATCAGACATTAGACTCGATAAAAGATTTATAAACAAATTAATTTTTAATTGACAGTCAAAAATTGATGCGTCAAAGGCAAAAGTAGGTGAGGTGGAGCAAAAATTTAGCGGCAAAGATTGAAAAGATTCACTCACTAGCAAATATATTTGAATCGATCGGATAGAATTAATTTTAAAACTTAAATCTTTAATTGGATTTTTTTATCATGGTGTAACTGGATATTTTAATTACTTTGCAAAACAATTGCCTAAAACTTGACAGCAAAAATGTAACATATTTTTAATAAAGAACCATTTTATGAAAAATATTTAACTATTTTTTTTATTTTAACTTTTACATGCAATTATTTCATTCTTGCTCACATTTCTGCTGTGCATTCAAGAGTTAATAGCATTTTCGTTGGAAATATTGTTGCACCACTACAACCACTGTTACCCGGCTGCTCATTAATTGAGCCCATTTCCTTCGCCAATTTTTCCGCCCTAGCCTTTCCACCATCCACCATCCAGCCGTGCTTCGGAAGGTTCTCTCTGCCGTCATCCCCGTAAGGGTTTCCTTCATTTCCCTGCATTGACGTACACAGCTCACGCTCAACACCCGTGCGCGTGTAGTAGAACGCAATGAGTCGTTTGTGTCTGTGTCTGTGTGTCTGTGTGTGTTTGTGTAGTTCGGCCCTTGCGCTGAACCCGGGGTGTTGGTGGAAATTAACACTGCAAATCATTATCGCGATCGGAAAGCTGTGAACAAGCGGCAAAACATGCTTCTGCATCGCCTCACCACCACCAGCGCGAGGTGTTACAGGCCTTTACCCTGCACTGCTGCTCCCTGGGGGGGAGGGAGGGAGTGGGGCGGTAGAATAAGTTGCTGCATAAGAGGTTTGCAAGCAGAAACGGAATGCGAGAGGGGAGGATGTACTGGGTGAGAAAAAAAAAGCATAACTACCTTGCACCTGAAGCATGCGTTGCCAGCGACTACAATAACCGTTGGAAAGGCATAAACTCACATACACACACACACGCACAGGCTGGCAGTAAGTTCTGAAAAAAACAGGGCTTGCGTTGCATCGGTGTGTGCAACACGCCAACTCGATTGCACTTCCTGTGCACCAGTACCTCACCTTTTGGAAACGGGTGATGGTGGAAAAGCTGATGATAATGATGATGATGATGATGATGATTGCAATGATGGTGATGACGATGCACACTCGTGCACTTGCGCGTCATAATACCCGGTGAGCCCGGTGTGGAATTATTTCGCGATCACTAGTTCCGCACCTTCTAATCTGCGGTCCTCTTGTTTTTACGCGGTCCGTTTTCCCTTCCACAGGGCTGCTTTTGCTGGTGGTGACCTTCCGTCCCCGCTGCAAGAAGCGGCCGGGTGATCCTTGGACTGAAAGAAGTAATTATTTTGATTAAGTTCTTCGCAAATGATGCATACGAATACGCTGTTCAGCGGGACAGTAAAGGGTTGGTAGGGGCGGGTTTGGGAGAGAGAGGGATGAGGTGGTATACTTTGATTGATGACATAACTCTTCGGGCACTTGACACCGGCCTCCGCGGTTCGGGGTGAAAATGTGTCAATTGCTAGATAATTGATGCGCATAATGTCGACCTGTGTTTTTTTTTTTCGTCTGTATTATTTTGCTAAGGACAAATACCGAATAGCTGGCAAGAAAATGAACGACACATAATGAAGATGAAGCACTATGTGTTGGGTTTTGCTGAGCGTTTTTAGACGAGATGAGTTAGTAAATCAGTGTCTATCCTGGCCTTACAAAAGACTAATCCTTTTAAGATGATCAAACACACACTTATAAATGTTTGCTTGTGTAACATGATTGACATAATTTGGTCTAAGTGTTGTTAAATGTTGATTTAGGTCGCCTTTTAATAAATTCACAAAAATGTTTGTTTAGGCTATGAGCTTCATTTGAACAAAACGATTAATAATTATAAATACTAAAATTTCAATAAAAACTCTTTTAAGTATTTTGTCAATTTGTTATAATAATACTTTTTGTTTAAAAATATCAATGATTTAAATGGAAATAATTATTTTAATTTATTAATTAATTAATTAGATAATGAATCGAAATTCTATGAAATAATCACTTGTGATACAAACTAGTGGCTGCTGTTTAATATGTTTTTGCATATTATTTTATCATAATTATATTGTTTTCTAAGTTCATGTTCTACAATGTTTGTAAATTATTCGAACTGTAAGCTATCCTTTTCTAAAATGTTAATTTGCTTCCATAGTGTGGAGTAATGTCTTAGCTTGTAGCAGAATTGTTCGGTTTTCTGAGTACATTAAATAATTAACCCAACATTGCAAGCATCGTTAAACAGAGTAAACAATCTAATGAACACAGCCATTGAAAACATACATCTAAATTTAATAAAAACACTCCATAGACGTTCGAAAATGAAGCTATTAAAGGGGGGCGAGCGCTCTCTGCTGCGAGACTGTTATTCGCAGCAAATAAACAACCTTCGATTGGCTCTCCATGCCTCTCCAGATGAATGATGATCGAAGCAACCGAAGTATTATGCTTCCCAGCCGGCCATCTAAATGCGGCCAGCTTTTGGAGCGTCTCCCTACCCAAGGCCAAGCCGTTGATTAAGCTAATGTGATAATTTTTCGTTTGCCCATCTAATTTATCACCAGCCGCCACCAACCACGCACGTGGACGCACAGGGGTCCACAGTCCACTCGGGGCCCGTTGGTTCGCTTTAATTTTATGCATTCGCTCCCCAAGCTGGGCAGCTCTTGGAAGGCTAAAGAAGGAGAGCGGAAGAAGGGAGAAAGGAGTAGCTTTGCTTCATTAGGAATATTTTTATCACTTGTCCAATAAATAATAAAAGTTTTACCCCGGCGCGAACAGTTGCCTGTCCCGACGGTGCGGCCGACTCCGACTCACTCACAAACACGTGTAAAAGCATGCACACACACACACACACTCACAAGAACAATGATCAATTATTCAGCGGGCAGGTGACATTGATTATGCTTGCAACAAAGGTCCCAGCAGTAGCAACATAAACCAGCCCAGGCAGCCGGCAGCAAAGCGTTTCGGGATCGGCGCACGGTGACACGATGACGCTGGTCGCTTAATTAAGTGACACCCGGCCTCTGCGAAGGTTTTGCGCTGCTCTTCTTTTCTATTTGCTCGTTTCCGCCTCCCGGACCCATTTCCCCCGGTTATTTTGGTTCCCGATCCGTGTTCTCATCGTTTGATCTTATTTTATGCAATGCTTGACGCGCAATGACCCCTCCCCCCCCCCACGCTTTGCGACCCTTCCTGGGATGACATTTTTGCGCAACACACGGGCCACAGGGCAGGATGAAAAGGCCTCGCGACAGCTTGTCAGTCATTTGTCTGGTTACGCGTCAAAACCGTTGCTCGCCTCGGCAGTGCAGCATCGGGGTGTGAAGATCGGGACCCTGGTCCGGTCGGCCTGTCGCGGTCTGTGTCACGCCGGTGACACTCCCGGGAGCGGCTGTCAGTGGGTTTTGTGCAAATTGTGTGTCGTGAAAACATTTGTGCGCTCGTGCGGGACACGGGAGCGAGAGCGAGGGAGGGAAGCGGGCGATGATTGTTGGTATTGTTGGTGGCCGTGGCCGTCGGAAAAATCACATTTTGACGCGTTCAACAATAAGTTTAATTGATGCCGGATGATAGGAATAATGTTTGCGCGACGAGGAGGAAGTTTGCGGAGTTGCGGGCGAACGTTTGCTGGGTTTGGGTGTGAAATGAGGAGAAGTTGAGCGCACGAGGAGCAAACATTTGTTTCATTTGTGGCAAAAGTTAATTCAATGAACAGTGGGTGCAATTATGTTGGAGTGAAGAGCAATTAAATTACATTGTAATGTACGTTAAAACAGGGAAGTGTCCTGGTGAGGCGTGAAGCGTTCAAATTTACAAGGGACAGGTTCTTCAGCTATCTCTTGTAAGAAACCGTTGGTGAATTGCAATAAGAATATTTTAGCCAATTGTTTTCTTTTCATAATTTGATAAAATTTAGTCGTTACACCTAGAACAAGATGACTCTCAACAAGACTTCCTAAATTGTATGCTCAAACTTCACGTTTTTCACAATCAACTCCGCTCTTCTCCATTCCTATCCGCATAATAACTGTACCGAATCGAGTATCCAATTGCTACAACGAGTTGTCTCCTTCGTCGCTGACAACAATCGGCTGACAAATCTGGACAAATTTTATGGCGTCATGCTATCTAATGCTCGACACATTTACAAACGCACGCCGCACGATGCAATCACGCAATCAGAAACGCTTCCCATGTGTTTCGCTCCTTACCGAAAAAGGACACTCCAGCAGCACACACACAGAGCGGTTTGTCGCCTTTGTCCGTATGGCCGGAAATTACGATCAACCCAAAAATTCGTTCCGGGTTTTCCGAGTGTCCGGGTGGACATTACACAACAGTGTGACCGCAAGGCGCTGGGTGGGGCACAAAATTTATGACCCAGTGTACGATAATTTCGTCCAATAATCATAACCCAGCTAATCTACGTAGTAAAATCTTTATCGCTCAATACACTGGGTCTTACTAGAGTGTGTGTGTTAGGGCCTGTTTGTGATTAGTACAGGAAGCTAAAGTAGCAAAACACGACGATTGTGTGTGTCGCTTCGAGTCGTGGTGTATTCCAAAAATCTGAAACGATTTCTGAGTTAGACAGTTTTGGGGGGAAGGAGGTGAATTTCGAAGGTGACACCCCTTTCAATTTACGCGAGGGAGTGAAGGTTGTGCAGTTGTGCACTGGGTGTCCACACCCACCCGTGCGAGGGGTCTCCGAGCGAGGACATAAATTTAATTGAATAAAATGGCCCCCACCGGGCCGAACGGTGCCGCAACGACCGACCGGAGAGGAAGGGTGCACGGTCACTGGAGCGCTAATATCTCAATCTGAACCAAAGAATGACTTAAATTCCGCACCAGGACGACACAAAGCACCGTCCTGTTGGTGTGTTGTGTAGCAAACGGGAGAATTTATGAGCTTCCAGCGATGGTGGGTTTAGATAAGCGGGCCAAATGTGCTCACTCGTCGCTGGTGGCTGGTATTGGGTTGAGTTTGGAATAAAGGGCGGTATTAGTAAATGAATTGTTAGCTAATATAAATGAAGGTTGTGTAGCAAATGCTTAATGATTGTAATTAAATTTGGTTTATTATTGGAATGCATGGTGTGGATATACACATTTAGTTGCATGCCTTGTAGATTTCGTGCGACGAAATACATTTAATTAATTTGAAATTTAAATTTAATGAAATTAATTTAAATTACATTATCAAAAACCCCCCTTTAAACATTGCTTATGTGAGAATATACAAATAGTAATGAACGTACCCCTGTGTTGGCCTGTCCCATAGTACAGTCGTCAACTCGTATGTCTTAACAACATGCCCGTCATGGATTCAAGTCCCAAATGGACTGTGCCACCATACGTAGGACTGACTGTCCTGCTACGGGAGGATCAATAAGTCATTGAAAGCCAAGCCCACAAGTAGTAATACAGGTAGGCCTTGACCGGCAACGGTTGTTGAGTAACAAAGAAGAAGAAGAAGAAGAAGAATTAACGTACAGGTGGTCTCCGATATACACAGTTAATGAGAACCCGAAATGGCCGCTAGCTAGTGTGTACCTCGAATTTCCGTGTAAGTCGAATTTCGTGATTTCCAGCCAAAATATCACAAATTTTCGAGTAATTTTGTAAGTTGTGAGAAGTTTTAGCCACTTATTTAATTATTTTACTTGATTTAAGCTGAATTAAACAATTATAAATCTTTTCAATTGGGTTTAAACATTCGATCAAAAGGAAAATAATTATTTGGTATTTGACAATTGATGTGCCAAATCAGTACAATTTGCTCAAAGAACTGTCAAATTTAGAAAACCGCGTATCTTCGAATCCACGTTAAAGAGATACCGTGCATCGCGGGGACTACTTGTAGATGCATGTAAATGATTTATTAAATTAATTCACGTAAAGAATTAGTATAACTGTGTTTACTCAACACACCCTTGCATATCCTTCGAGGTGAAGAAATGTTAAATCACAAAGAATTCAATTTGCATGACTTTGCGAGGATGGCGTGCCTTGGAAAACTAGAATTAGAAGCTTTGCCGTTGGTTTTAACAAAGAGGTGTAGATTGTTACGTGTTTCAGAAGACATATTCAAACTTGCCGTTAAAAATAGTTTGGCTTGATTTGGGTGATTATGGGGTTCATTGAAAGTATTTATTTCATGACAATGAGTAAAAGTGGTTACGAACCAAACATATCGACTATAATAATATTCTGAAAAGACCGAAAGGTATTTTTGAGAGCTTAAGGGCTTTTTGTAACAATACACAACAAGATTCACCCAAATGGAAAGATAGTATCGATCGAGTTGTTGTCAAATTCATAACTCTGTAACAGTTCCTTGAAAAAAAAAACACAACAGAAAAACCTTCAAAACGTAACGGCCACTCATCGTTACTGGTGTCCCCTATATTATCGCCCCTATCTGCAGACATACGCACACTTTGACACACCCTAGATGCACCCGGTTTTGTTTTCCGCAGAGACTTTGCACACTGCGGACGTGCGCGTTAACGTGCGCAAAGAAGATGTGCATCGCGGATAGGCAGCGTGGTAGTTGTGCATCAGTCGCTCCCCGTGTCGTGAGCCGCTCGAGATGCATCGTGTCGGTGGCGTAGATCGGGGAGTTCGGTTTTATTTTGCAACGGGTTGCAAAGTGAAAAACAAAAGCCCCGAGCGCGCCCTATCGCCCAACCATCACAGGCTCACAGGAAAAAGGGCTCACAAATTAGCAATTATGAATTATGTTGCTTATCTGCAATTATCACGCTTTAGTAAAAGCTAAGAAGGAGGCGAAAAAAAAAGTACGATGAACGAGCAGCCAACAACATCACAACAAACATGAAATGTTTGCCCGCGCCTTGTAGCCGGGCAGACCTGTCAGGTGTGTCTATTCGCTGGAGGGCACACGCACACACACACATATAGACAGCGTCCAACGCTGCCTGAAGGATGGAAGCAAGGGGGAAAAGGTGCTAGATAAAACTTGAGAAGCGAAAGAAGCAATATTCTTCGTTCGTTGCTGCAAAATATGGATGGTTGGATAGGCCGTCATGTCGAGCCTGTTACTACCCCTTTCGAGCTTTGCGGGTGGCCACCGTTGATGGCGAGTGAGGCGAGGTTGCGTGTCCCTAGCGTGTACACGGGAAGGGTTGTTAATTTTCAATGTTTTCGACATTCGAGCAGGGAGTTTAGGCTTTCGGGGATCGTGTCGTTGCCGTTGCCTGAATCGAACGGACTGTTGACAGGTTCGTTCGTGGCTGGAACCGGATCAGGCGACATTGGAATTCAATGTATAGAGATGTGATCGGCAAGGAATTTCTACAATCAATTTCGCTGGTTCAGAGATTAGCAGCAATTTACCAACTGATCTGCTGGCATCTCGACAAGCATACGGTAGCCCGCTACGCTGGGTATTGAAATATTGAGCGTACTTCAGCAATTAATGTTTGCTCGCAGCTCCCAATCTAGTCCATCGAGCGCATACCCTATTGACAGGCTAAGTGTTGCAGCTGAAACCACAACTCAAACGCACTGCTGAAGGTGCTGCTGCGGTCTCGGACGGCACGCAATCGCGTCGATCGGGCAGCAGAAACAACCTGCGCACCATGGGTGGGCAGCAGGACACCTCACCGCACTCGCACACCGTACTAACCACAGGTTTTCTTCATCTGCCTCTCCTCCCGTCCACAGGCGCATGTTCCCGACCGTACGCGTCTCCTTCTCCGGCCCGCTGCGCCAGGTTACGCCGGCCGATCGGTATGTCGTGCTGCTGGATGTGGTCCCGGTTGACAACCGGCGCTACCGTTACGCGTACCACCGTTCGGCCTGGCTGGTGGCAGGGAAGGCCGATCCGCCGCCGCCCGCCCGGCTCTACGCCCACCCGGACACCCCGCTCGGGGCCGATGCCCTGCGGAAACAGGTTATCTCGTTCGAAAAAGTGAAACTAACCAACAATGAAATGGACAAGAATGGTCAGGTAAGTCAGATCGGTTCGGCACTCCCCCCACCAAAAATCATAAAAACGACCCCGTTAAGGCAAACATTGTCCAGCACACACCAGAACAAGGGAATTCTTACCGCGCACGTCATGCGCACGCGTAATTTGATACGATCTTATAAATCACGACCACTAGGAGCAGCAGCAGCTTTTGGAGCTCTCCTTTGGAAAGAAAACGCTCTACTGCAGGCAAATCCAATCGCTGATGACGAAAGGGCTGGCAGGCAGAGGAAAAGGTTGATTAATTTGGAATCATTAGCCAGTCGACAGGCAAAACATAACCTTCAGAATTCCATCGAACTGAACCTGGCGTGTGTTACGGTGAGGGTTTTGTCTTCTTTTTTGCCCTTTTTTTTGTCGGAGATGGAGATAGACGGGTAGAACCCGACCCCAAGCCACCGTGACTGCCCGAGTGCGCGAGGAGTGAACGAAAACAAATTATTTACACGATTTTTGTCTGTCAAATTATTTCAAACTGACTTAATTCTTGTCGTTAGCGCTGAGATACGGCCTGACGCTGCGGAACCCCAGCTGGAGCCGCAGCGGTTAAGACGTGTCAGTGGAGTCAGCTTCTTATGTTACAGCTTTTTTTGTGTTTTTGGCGTTTTGCGGGTGGGACGAGCGAAGTGACAAGTGACTGGTTTTCCTGCTCTCTTTCGGAGAGAATGAGAGAGAACGAGCAAGATCGCCATGCCTTGATGAGTTGTTGAGCTCCCGGTTTCTTATTTTGGGAGGGTACATTGATCGCTGGAAGTGAAAAATCGTCCTACCAGTGCCCGCGGGAGCATCGCCACAGATAAACGGAGCTTCTGGGAAAACAAATCATTCCAAACCTTTTTCCGAGAACCTCCGAGAATGAATGGGAGCACTCCGGGGTTTGTATGGCGGGATCGGAGGATGACTCCAATCTCCCAACAGTGCGTGGCGACAGTGGCTGGCGAAGGTCGTGGCGCCAGCCGATCTTTCACGTCCCGTTTTCCCCGTGAAACGATACGAGTGAGTTCATCTGTTCTTTGTTTTGACAGATGACAAGTGCATCGTGACACGCATCATTAATTATGAAGTGCACTGGCGCACACTGTCAGCTGGAGCAGTCGAAAGGGCAGGGCTGGAAGGAATTCTTCAATCTGGGTGCAAAGGGATGATACCGATGCAAGAAGTTGATGCTCCTGATGGCTCTAGCTCTTATTAACACACTTTCGCTGGAGGATTTCACTGGAAAACGGAATCTACCGCGAGAAAATCGAGTTGTTGTCCCCGGTAAGAAGCGAAAGAAAACGCACGGAAATGTCATTTATAATCATGCTCATTAGGAGCGGGAAGTATCAATCGTCGTAGGTCATAATTTATTGGTACCGTTTCGACAGACTCCGTTAGAACAGAGCAGAGCATTTCACCAGAAAAGTAACCGGCAAATGCAGCATCCCTGATCGTTCAATCGAACAAAAAATCCATCCAGCCAAGATTATCCATACAATGTTTCAAAAGTCCCCTTCTTCTCCTCCAGTTTTCATATGCAAAACAGCCTGCCAGGCTGTTGTTAATTTGCAGTAGCCTTGCCTCAGCAAAGGCAGCCTCCAGCAGCCACCCAGCGCGGTGTTATTATTTATTGAAACGAGTTGGCTATAAAATGGATAGAATTTCTCGCACGCTTATTTATTCGCTTAAATTTTAACACAGCTGAGCGGGCCCAATCTCCGGACCTTCCAGTTGAGCTTGTGCCAGAGAAATCAACGGCAAAGACCACGACCACCACCACCGCGGACAAAAAGGTGAGAAACGTAAATGGTGATTTGATGAAACCGATATCGATCTTTTTTTCGAACGACGACGCTGGACGACGTTCGGAGAAAGGCCCGCATCGCATCGAAAGTGGTTGTGCCGAACGCTGAGACGAGGTGGCGAGCGGAGAAAATAAATATCAATAATAAAGATATAAATATCTAAGACATCGATACAGTGTGGCGAGGTATCATCGTTCATGTTTCGAATTTATGACAACTCTCCCTTTGGCTGAGCTAGCCCTGCCTCACCCTGGGTCTGGGGTCTGGCTTCATTCGTGTTCGGTCATTCGGCTCGCACTGGAGTTCAGAATGGTCCCCTGGGTGCGATGCGGGCAATGCTGCAAACTAGCCAGCGGTAGAAACACATGTATGTGTGGCAATGACGTACACGCGTCTAGATTACGTTAGGTGGATGGTGAGATTAAAAAAGAATTACGTACCCGTGGACCCGGGACCTGGGGACAACAAATGTGAGGATATAAGCGAGCTAATCTAAAACAATCTTTCTCCCTAGGGAGAGAGTATCATCCATTATTCGCCATTTGGGTTCGACTGCGAAGGGGTCGTGCGGTGTATCTAGGTTTGAGGGTGCTAGAAATGGTGATGCAACATACATTTGCTTCAACTCTTGCAAAGGCTTTTATCTACCCAAATGTGTTAAACATTGTTATTGCTTTATGAAATACATTTTACATTAAAATACTTATACTGTTACCTGATTAGCTTGCCATTCGTTGTTTGCTTTCAAAACCACAGTTTTGTGTAGAATAGTACATCATTACCTAACGCCCTGTTGTACATTTGCATTAAACGATGTTGCCAGCCGTGCCCCGAAGCGACTCGTCCGACATTACAAGGGGGAGGATCATAACGTTAATTCGAATGGCTCGAGGGCGATTGATTCTAGCTGAGCAACAACTGCTGGGGTAGGAATTGTTCCAGATGTAGCTGGATAGGGGAAGATCTGTCCGAAGCCACAAACCAACAGACAAGCAGGCAAACAAACAAACAAACAAGCTGTTACAAACAGATCAGTAGTGGCAAACACCAGTGTCGTTAGGATAGCCAATACAAATACTGCATCTCTGCGTGTATCTGTTGGTATGTTTTATTAACCCTCGAGGGTGGTTTCACGCCTAATCGTCGATTCGGAGGGTGTCTGTTCGTCGTGTTTGAACCGGGGATGTAAGTGGGAACAAAGTGGCTATACAAGAGTAGCGCCACCCTGATAGGAGGAGAATCGAAAAGGAAACTACACCATACGAAGGGTGGTGTACTGGTTCAGCAGTGTGATTGTAGCTAATGGAGTGTTTTTATAGTGGGAGTGGGTGTTCGAATAATAAGAGCCAAAGATGTAGGGATAGGGCTAAAATGGCTGCTTGTTCAGTCGGCTTACACCATATGACTTATGCTGGTTGTTCTGTAGCGAGAGAATATAATGTATGAAGACTTTGATATTTTTAAAAAAGGGTCTTAGGAACTATACTTGACAACTATTACATAGTTATTCATATGATTGATATAAATTTTGTGCATTTAATTGTTCAGTCACGAACTAAACGAAAATAATTTGCATTTTTATATTTAGAGCATTAATTATGTAACAAAATTCAGTAATTTTTAAATAATTAACTGCTGCTGTAAAAAACAATTTTCTTTAAACAGCTTAGCACATGATTTTATTCCAGTTTTTGTTGAGTACAGATATCAAAGATATTATGTAAGAACAATAATAACTCTCTTTTTTCCTAACGATTTTTCCTAATAAAATAGTAACAGATTTTTTTTGGAAAAAAAGGAACCAACAGATCAGCAAATAAGCAAACTAAGCTTTCGGTCTGAAGTTAAAATACCCTTCCCCTCACAATGGAATATTTAGTTCTTTTTTTTTGTCGCAAAATTAATTTTATTTAGTAAAAGTAATATATTTTGTGTCCTAAAAAGGTTTTAATGATATGAGTAAGTCGACAGCTGAAAAAAGACTTTGCGTTTAATTATTGGATCATTTGTTCCGTGTATGTTTGCTTTATTACAAATAACAAATCGAAGAGCGAATTAAAGTCCTTTTAATCAATAAACAAATTTCATACATATGAAAAAGAGCAACTAATTAGTCGAATATGTTCTTTTAAATGCTCTTTAGACATTCCGATTCCTTAGTAGAAATAATGTTCATACAACCGATCACTAACGTCTCGCCTGCTTGCTCTGCCCTTTACAGATTGTCCTCAACTCAATGCACCGCTACCAGCCCCGGATTCATCTCGCGAGGCTAGGGCCGGGCCAAAACATACCCATCACACCAAAGGAGCTGGCCGAGGTCGATCACAAGACGTACGTCTTCCCGGAGACGATCTTTACTGCGGTCACCGCGTACCAGAACCAGCTCATAACGAAGCTTAAAATTGACTCGAATCCATTCGCCAAGGGTTTCCGTGATTCATCCCGCTTGACTGATTTCGATCGGTAAGTTTTTTGTTTGTCTTCTTTGTCTTGTTTGTTCAATTGCTCCACTACCTCACGCGTAAAAAAGGCCGTTTCTTTAGAGCTGTTTTTTTTTTGGTGCACCCATTTCTCAAGAGCTTATTCAGTCGATGTAACGTTTCGGTTCGGCGTTGGAACACATGGGCGGTATGTCAAACGGAAGATTTAAATCGTACGCGCTGGTTCCGTCTCACCGAAAAGGGAAATTGTGTAAGCGGCTCTTAACGGGACCGGCGGGGCGGTGCGCTGTTCCGTCATCGGCCAACCTATAATTTTCCTATCGATGGTCATAATTCTATCCGGCTCGATGTGTGGTGCACCACCACGGTACACGATCTTCGGCAAAAATCAATCGAATTCGCCCCCGTCAGCCAACGGGTTTCGCATCACTTGTCGCTAATTGGCAATACAACACGGAATCGCACCACTCAACGCATTTCAACGGTGTGTAACATTGGCTTAACACAGACGCAAACATTGGGGTAAAATCGTTACATTTCAAGTGCTGTTCGAGCCGGCGTTGAGACATGATAAAATTAATTTTCTTGCATCCGTTTGATCTCTCGAAGGCAAAAAGTGGGGGGAGGAAACACCCTCACGCGAACAATCGACCGGCAGACCAGATGCTCTCCGATGTACAAGAGGTGCACGTCTGGTGCCGCTTTGGTGCAATGTTGTAGCTCATTAGATGGTGCAGGTTCATAAATAAACCGTAGCGCCGTCCAAGTCGCAGCAAGACATACATCATAAAACGGGAAAAAGCCAAACCAGCAAAAAAAAAAAAAAAACACTGACACAGTCTTAAGGGGAGGTAAAAAATCTAAAACCCTTCAAACAAATCATCAAGTCAAATGCCGCCGTTCATCATTATCATCCTCGCGATTGCGAGCGCATGTTTTTTTGCTTTGTGATGCCGTGTTTACCATGATGGATGGATGCACCTCCCACTTTTCTATGGTGCAATCTCACCCACGGGCGCGTGGGATCGTGCGCGGTCGGCGATTAAATGCGTCTTCTTTCGTTGCTGCGCGTTCGGTGTGATTGCGAACGTTGAGCATTGAAAGATGAAAATCGTGCCCCATGAGATGCGGTGATCTTTTCAACACCAAAGTGACATACGAAACATAAAGACATAAAGGTGGCAAAGCACTGGTTCAAAGATATTACCATTACCATCCAAGCTCAGCAGTAAAAGAGGTGGTCCATTCTGCTTGCAAAGATCATTTCAACATTAATAAATTTCAAAAATGGAGTTGTGTGAATGTGACTTGCATTGTAGAGTGCGTGTTGCATTTTCCAGTAATTATCGCATCGTTTTGTACTGTTCATTCTGTGCTCTTATACTTATTTTTTACGCCCCTTTTGTAGCAATGTTTGTTTTATCATTGGCCGCTCTTGTTTTATATTATTTTATGTGATCGTATAGAATGCAATAGCAGTGCCTCCATATGTGTTTCTGTTTTGATGTTGCACATTTGAAATGTTTGAAATATTTCCTTAAGATGAATTTTACGTTAATTTATCTATTTTTACCTGAATGAAATTCTTCTTCCTCGATTTGTTCTTATTCTTCCTCACCTTGTTCTTCTTCTTCTTCTTCTTCTTCTTCTTCTTCTTCTTCTTCTTCTTCTTCTTCTTCTTCTTCTTCTTCTTCTTCTTCTTCTTCTTCTTCTTCTTCTTCTTCTTCTTCTTCTTCTTCTTCATCATCTTCATCATCATCATCATCTTCTTCTTCTTCTTCTTCTTCTTCTTCTTCTTCTTCTTCTTCTTCTTTTTCTTCTTCTTCTTCTTCTTCTTCTTCTTCTTCTTATTTTATTTTATTCTAAGCAGCTATTTAGCTCGTTTCTAAGAATGTACTTTTTGTGTGAACTGGAAATTATTTTATTATATATATTGATATTTATTTATTTATCAAAAAAGTAGTAGCGTGCAAGTGAAATTCATAAGAAGCTTTTATTTTAACAGCACCTTGTAAAAATGGTATGAAAATTTATCGATTAAGGATAGCCCCAATTAAGGTTGATATTTTCTTTTATTTTATTTGTTTTTTTGCTTTAATGAATAATTTAGTAAAATTAAAAGGTGGTAAAAGGTTTATATCTTCTGCTTCTATAAGTAAATTAACTGAAATTTAAAATTAAAAATTTGTAGAATAATCGGTTGCTTTATACATATTTCATTAAAAAATGGAAAAGGAAATAAATAGTAAATTTAGTTCAAAATATTTATAAAACTGTTTATTTGTAGTAAATCGTTGGTTTCAGTAATCGATGTAATCTTGTGGCTAAGGATCTTGTGTAGTCCATATCCTAAAGAATGTGTTGATCTTTTAATTGATTTTTTATTGACATTAAAGCAAGGAATCCTTTATTTGGCCGACATGATCGTTTAGGTCGTTTTTCCAACAAGTAAAATCATTGAAAGATATGTTTAACATTTAAAAACTATTCAAACATGCATAAAAATTAATTACGATACTACCCATCTTTATGGTCGTTTTTCCAACAAGTAAAATCATTGAAAGATATGTTTAACATTTAAAAACTATTCAAACATGCATAAAAATTAATTATGATACTACCCATCTTTATGCAAATATTCATTTCGTATCACAACTCACAACAGAATGACAGCAGTTGACGACATAAATATTGTTAATTTAATGAGATCTCATTTCCATCATTACTTTCGGAACTATTTGCTGCTGCTGCTATTCTTCCCTTCGCCTTCACTTGTCCACGACAGCACACAAGCGCATCCCACACCGCCTCAGACGACTATGTTTCATACTTCTGCAAACACTTCCCATCCGTACACCCATTCGTCTCTAAGCTGCTGATTTGTTGCACTAATGGAACATTCGATCCACAAAACAGACGGACACAAAACCCAACAGTCCCCCCCAAACGGGGCACAGCAGGGCAGGGGAGGCAAGAACGCAACATTAATATTCGCGCGCGCCCGTTCGCTGGTTCGCTTCTGCTTTGTTGCCCTGTAGCTGCTGGTCTGTAATTAGGCCCGAAAAGCCGCCAACATCGCGGAATCACTTCTCGTTCCGTTGCTCAGCAGTTTTCTCGGTCTTTTCTGGGGCTTTTTTTGTTTTTGTTGCTGCACCCAGCCCAGTTTCGACTGGTTGAATTTTCATGTTTTCGCGCATAAAACAACAAAAAAGAGGGAACACAAATACATCTAAGCGCGACTACAATAACCATAAATATAGACCCACCAGAAAACGAGTCCGCTCTGGCCCCACATTCGATAGCGGGACCCTCGTTCGGTAATGGGACGATTGGACGCACAATTTTCTTTCCACTGGTAGCCCTCTCTCTTTCTCTGTCTCGTTTTCTTGGGGAACATCGCGAGAAAGGATGTATGGTTGAATTTTCCACCGCCTGGTAGACCGGCGCATGAGTGCAAGTTTGTTGCTCAAAGCGTTGAAGTATTGCTTCCTTCCTCCCGCTCAATTTTGCATCGCGTTTTCCGTTTCTTTTCTCAATTTTCCCACTCGATCGATTGCACGTTCTTTTTTTGTTTCATCCCGGTGCAGGAGCATGTCTTGCGAAACAAGAAAGCAAAAACTCATCGATTCTTCTCAAGCACTGCGCAAAGAAAATGCGAACATTGATTAATGGCAGGTTTGGGTGGCACACTGTTGGGGTGAGGCAGAGACGGGGTAGTAGCGGACAAAAAAATCTTTTACCCATACCGACATCCGGTCGAGCGCTTTCCGCAATAAAACTCAACGATCCGGGCTGGGCTGGCTCGTTCCAGTGCTTGTACCCCGGGTTGACTGCGCTAGCGTTAAAACAATTATTTTGCAATGAACAGTTTCACCCGTTATCGGAAACCTCCCGCCGCCGACGGGGGCCCCCTGCTTGGTGAGAAATTTCAATCAAGTGTCTTTGGCGGACCGTTGTTGCTGCGTCGTCTTCCGCCAGCGACACCTTCCGTGCGCCTTGTGCGTTTCTTTGTCACGATCGATCGCAGAAATGCATCGCAGAGCATGATTTATTGGGCCAATTAGTGTTATTGATTGCTTTCTGATTGTTTTCCACTTTTCCTGGTGCTGGATTACGTGTGAGTGTGTGGTTTGGGGTTTCAGTCTTTTTTGTTTTATTGGTGTGATTGGGTTGTTTGCTTGGAGGCTTGGTTTGGTGGTTGTGTAAGATATTTTGTTGCCTAGAATCAGTTCTCAAGGGAAATTGGTTTCGTCTACCAGTGGGCGGTATTGGGAAATGAGTACCAAAGGCTGAAAATAGAAAATTATCAAGAGACTTTCTTGGAGAAACTTTTTTCTTGTGTTGCCTTGTCATTTTACTAAATTATGAATTTCAAGCTCATCGAAATTTCATAAAAATGTTATTCTGCAGTTTAAAATACACGAATATAATATTATATAATAGCAAAAAACGTTTCTAAAGTATTTTTTATATAAATATTGAACAAAACTGAAATAAAAACGCAAAAAAGTAAAGCGCCTAAGTACTAAAAACCACTGAAAAAATATTTCCCCAAGATAGAGCTGTTTAGTAACACCTCCAAGTAGCATAATTATTTTGACAGCCCACTCACTGCTCCGTCACGTTGTGTCGGTGGCCACTTTGAGCACTGTCGGTGAGATCAAAAACTCCGAATGTGTCCTTCCCCCTATTCGTTTCTGTCACGCTGCATCCGTCCGTTGCAACAACAACAAAAAACACAAAAACGGTTGAACCAATTTTCTTCAATTTGCATACCGCTGCATTGATTTAACCCACGGCAAGAAGCGGCCCGCTTGTGCAATGCGAAAAACGAGCAATCAGCGGCTTCCGATGATGCACTCGTGTTGAGCTTGCCGCGAAGAAGAACAATGGCCTCAGTGCCCGGGCCTCAGAGCGCTCAAAGAATCCGCCCGTGAAGTGTTAATTTGAAGAAAAATGGCCCCAGCAGCAGCAGGTTTTGGGTTCGACCGGCTTTCGCCTGTTGCAGTGCACCATCTTCCATCTACCGACCGAGGGAGCGGTTCGCGGTACCACTGGTTTGCGTAATTAACGCGTAATTTGAATAAATTGTGAACTAAAGCAGCCTGTGACCGAGCGAAAGCATGGAAGAAAACGGGAAGGAAAATGCTAAGAAAAGTCCCGAATTCGACACCGAGTTTTTGCTGCCCTCGGTGAGTGGCGATCGATTGATCGTCGGAGCTCTGCTCAGTGTTCACCCGTGATCCGGGCCACCACTTTACAATGTCGGTTCGCGCGTTGTTGTTGATGCGTTTTGCTACACCTTTCGGGACGCCCTTGGAACGCTGGCATGAATTATGAAAGGCGAAAACCGAAGGAAAAGAGTGGGGAGAGCAACGTACCGGCATAAATGATCCGGTCCGGTCATCTTACACCTCTCCCCGTGGGCAGCGGTGGGCACGATAGCGGGATTTGTAGCACCACCTTTTCGATGTTTTCGACGCAAACCGAACGTTGTAGCGGCTCCCGCGTGTGTGCACTTCCGCTGCACACTGCGCACAAATTATGCACCACGCAACAGTTGTCCCGGTCATAGTGGTGGTGGCGGTTCAGGCAAGCAAGAACGATGCATACAGACACAGGGAAAAGGTGCAGCAGTGTGCGAGCAACCGTAAGCACTCTGCTACTGAGCAGCGGACTGGGTGCTGGGTGTGCGGTGTGGTGGTTTGGGTTTTAATTCAGCTAAAATTAACCTCAACATGAACAACTATTAAACTTTCACTTGATGATGACGTTAGAACGGGCTGTGGAATCGGATTTTTTTTTTCATTCGGCTCTCCTACCGGCATGCACCACGGTGAAAGGTGCAATGATGTAATTGTGGTTGTTCTGCATGCGTTACGGCAAGGATAATGATCGCAAGGGGGTTTATCATGCTTTGAGCCTGAGTTTTGTTTTTATTTATATTCCTTGCTGTATGAGAGCTTACATTTTGTACTACTTTACACAAAAGTGAACAATAAGTAATGTGATTTGTTTACGGTCGATCAACACGAAGTCGTATTTACAACCAAATGCTCTTATATTATTGCTCTACTTTGCACTAATAATTTCAATAGTGACATTAAATGCTCTAAACCCAACAGTTGTATTGTTTGGTATTAAAACATTGTGAAATATTTCAATTGTGAAAAGAGAAAACAATTACTGAAGGATTTTTTCAAAATCTGTTTAAAACATTTGAACATTATCTGGATGAGTTGATTTGATTGTTTTTTGTTAAATTATTTATACATACTTAAATATGCTCCTCTTTTCTATTTTAATTAAACTTTACTTTAAACAGCATAACACTTCACTACGTAACTGTTAAAATTTAAATAAAATTAATAACAATTGTAAGGTAACAGAGGATTGCAAATATTTGATTATTTAAAATTTTGTTAATTTTCTCAATAAATATGCAACAGTTTTGTCCACCCTTATGTCCCGGCGAAGCCCACTGTTGATGAAAATTGCCGCCAAAGAAAGGACCTCCTTTTTCGCACCTTAATTTCATTAAATTTTCACCTCTTTTCGCACAAACGCGCCGCCACCGTGGCACGCTGGGCCCGCTGCAACCATCTCGACTGCATTGTTTTGGGCCGTAAATGTACTCGAAACACGCTCCTCCTCAGCCAGTCCAGCTCCGTCAGTCCGTCCAGCGGCCCAGTGAGTGACCAATCTACCCATTTGAACCAAAACCCCCGCCCGAAAAATAATACGCCCCGAACGTGGTGAAGTTCATCCTTTCCAAATGTGATGATTACAGGGCGGCACAGGGCAACTATCAGGGACCGCGTTCGGGGCTCCAACCGGCCCAGTGTGGGTACTTAAATGGTTGTTAAAAGTGGTGCGTAATTATTCTGACACTTTAGGCGGCTCGGGCCGAGCCGGGCAACATGGCCTGCAGTCTGCCAGTCTCCCAGGGGGGGTGGGGGGGGCGAGAAGAGCACAATGCCCTGCACGCCCCGCACTCGCGGTAATATAGCGTGCCCCCACGAAGGACGCTGGAGATGAGTGACGAAAACAAAAACAAAAAAAAAGACACGGGTGAAACAGAAACATAAATTATTATGTTGTCCGTGTACCATCGTACATCATCAGCGCGCCACACCGTGTGGTAATGATTGATAAAAATGCAAGCGCGTTTCGCGTTACGGCGCGTCATCTTGCGCGTCACACCGTTGCCAAAAACAAAAAACAAAATATATGCTGCTGTAACCCGAGCTCGCCACGAAACGCACGCTGATGAATGCTCATTTTCAGCAGCTTCTGCAGGATGTGAGGCCCACCGGCTGCTGGGTGCTGGCGGGGCAACTGCTGGCGATGGTGATGGGAAGTGCGAAGTGGTAATTTATTCGAAATTGATGAATTTTAATGCAAAACTCGTTTCTCGTTGCGCGTTGGAAAACTTTGCCTCGGTTGGAAGCTGCGGAATGGGTATGGCGGGCGGCGAAAGGGCGGAATGGAAAAGTGAATGCAATTTGGCAATGCACCACCGACCAGAAAGGATCTCTAACCCGGTAATTTGGTTGCTCGGGACTCGGCAAAAATGATCGCAGGACGTGCGTTAGCGAATGCATGCTTCGGGAAGTTGTGAGGATTGAAGGGCTCCTATCGAGGTTGATGTCGAACCAGACGCAGTGGCGCGTCGGTTTGCGTTTGCGATGCGGCAGAATGGGAGCGGTCGGGTGGCGCGAGGAGTGTAGTTCGGGCTTTTGACTTGCGCGCGTTAACAGTTCTTTTCACGAGTGTATCGCAAGAAAATTGTGGCATTTTGTAATGAGAGATTAATAACGACTTTCAGTGTCGAAAAGCATTAGCTTACTTTCGCTCAAATCGGGTTGATACGGACAGTTTAATTTATGCGTTAGTCAATCCCGGGCACTTGCGATTTTGTTTGCAATTTGTTTGCTTCAACGCAAGCTATTTCTTTATAAAATTGTTCAAAAAATCATTTTTCTTGTCTAAATTATTCATTAGAAATGTTTCAAACTGAATTGACATGAATTACTATTGATTTGGATACAAAATAAACAATTAACATAAATGATATAATGCATTTATTCAACTTATATAAAGTGTACGAAATTCAATGCTCCTGTTCAATAGAATACACCTTTTTGGTTTTCGTCCGCGCCTTTATGGTTTGACCGCGGTATGTAGCTCTTATAATTCTTTTTTTATTTTTGCATACGTGCATAGAGATAAGGTAATGGAAACATGGATAAAGCTTTATGACGAAAGATGATCTATGAATTTGTAGAGCAATCCGTGAAGTTAAGAATGTTTTTAAATTGCAAGATTCCGAAATGGGTTGACCGATATTGTATGCTATATAATGCGTAAAAGAAGTATTTATAATTGTATTCAAGCATGTACAATCTTAATGAATGAATTTCATGTCAATAAGACTCAATTAAGGTTTTGTCATTTATTTATTTTTTACTTTCTAATGTTTTCAAACTAAGAAAGTGTTTAAATGTTAGGCAATCAGTAAAATTAAAATAAAGAAAATCAATTGAAATAAAACATAAAATATTGCCTCATGTTTTATTCACAGCTTTACTAAAACATTAATACCATTTGTACCTTGATGATTCTCTCACACAAATGGTCCCAAATGAAATAAAAATAATTTGGATAATTGTTGCATTTTTCGAAACATGCCGAAAACATGAAAAAATGCCGTTTTTACATGAACAGCCACGATACCCGTTTTAGCCAGCACAAAAAGTGTTGGAATTATTTTAAAATCTCTCCATACATTATAAAAACACATTTGAACCTGCAAAATTGGCTCCAAATCCTTCCACAAGCCATAAATGCGTGGAAGGTTGCCCGCGGGCATCCTCCAATCATCCGTTCGGCGATGATGATAATGATGAAGCTGATGGTTAGGTGTGAAGTTGTCTGCTGCACGCAAACTCCTGCACGGACGAACGTGATTGGAAGCTTCTAACGAACATTTTCAAACCATTTGTTTTTGTGTAGATGCTGTCTATTGCTGTTGTTTTGGCACGAAACTAAACACTGAAATAATGAGCACGTGCAGGGCACCTTCGAAATGGAAACTTCGAACTCCACTTTTAGCTATATTTGTGTGTACCTTTGGGTTTAAAAAAAGTGAGTTTAGTCGTTTAACGGTGTGTTTGGAGCTGTCTCGTTGCTCAATCCTCGCCGTTCATTAGCTACGCACGGGCGTTTCCAAAACCAAAGGCCGTCGTGCAATGCGAGACAATCAGGCGACGAGTTGATTCCCTTCGTGTGCACACCAACAAACCCAACACATCCTTCACACGCACAGAAAGAGAGAAAAGGAAAAATAACACAAAAACGTACCAACGATGCAACGAATCGATGGTGCTTGAGGCGTTGACGCGGATCGCATGCACTGCAGACTCACATTCCCGGGAAATGGGCCACTCTTTCGCTCTCGCTCACTGGCTGGCATTCGCTGGCCTCTTCAGGAGCATCCTCCTGAATGCACCGGCATGCACCTCAATTACACATGCCCCCCCACCCCCCTTTGCATCGTGGAAAAGGAGCTGAAAAGTACAATTTCATCAAAGGCTCGCCGAGCCGCCCTGTAATTTACGCCACAGCCGGGGTTTGCCGGCTGCGGGGCCGGTGCTGATTCGACGGTTCGACCATTCGCCGAAAGGCTATTCCCTAAGGGCGCACTTCAGCTCCCCGCGGTACACGACAGCATCCTGTGGCTGTGCAGCGGCGTGGCTAAATTGTAACTCGAAGCCTTTCCAAGTTTCCGCTCGATGTTGTTTGTTTGTGTGTGTGTGTGTGCGTGAGTGTGTTGTTTTTATTAGTGCACGGAATAGTATCCGGCCGTTTCGTCAGGACCTTGGACTCTTTCTCACTCATTCCCGTCTTCATTTTATTGCCAGTAATTGGCTCAAATTCAATGATTAACAGCTCACCTCATTACCATTCGATAATTGCTTTCATCACTCACAGCTAACCTTTTACCATCTTTTCTCTTCTCCCCTTTCTCCCCCTCTCTCTTCCTCCAGCGACCCAATGGATGCCCTACTTTTCGAGCAGCATATGCGATCGCCGCTGCGCCTGTTTCCCGATCCGCTGATGGCACAGTTCACGGCCGGCCCCAGTCCTGCCGACTTTCAGGATGCATCTTCCGCCGCCCTGCTGGAGAAAGCCCGCCAGCATCTGCAGATGTGGGGCCGCTCGCCCTACAGCGAACTGCTGCTGCCCCAGATGTACCAGCGGCCGCAAGCGCTCGGTGCGCTCAACCTGGGCGTATGGCAGAACTCGGGCAGTTGGCCCGCTAGTCCCCAGCTACCAGGCGGGTTTCTGCCCAATGCAGCGGCTGCTGCGGCGGCCGTTGCAGCAGCAGCTAGTGGTGGCCCTCGGCATACAACGCCACCACCACCACCGCCGCCTCCACCAGCAACAGCACTGGGACCTTCCGGCGGCACGATCCTATCCCCATCGACACCGCTAACGCCGACAAGCTCCTCCGGCACGCCTTCGCCGGATCCGCGGGCCAAACACTTCACCCGCTTCACACCATACCAAATACCGCAGGCGCAGCATCGGTCGTCACCGGCACCACCACCTTCCTCTCTGCCACCGGCCGGCTCGCCGGGCAGTTCTTCCAACTGATCGGAAGCGAGCAGAAGCTCCCCATCAGCCCCAGCTTAGTCATGAGATTTCGTTCCAAGTTCAGTATCATCAGTATTAGACGAACGATGCACGGCGAATGCATCGAGATGAGAAGGACTTCCACGCAGAAGAAGCAAAACTATTTAATTTATTTATGCAGATTTGTTGTGTAGCTTCCCGTTTTGGGGCTTTTCGTTACTTAATCACTTACGAAACGTGTGTATAAAGGCGAATGATTGGAACTACTTGAAAGCAGTCAATGTTGCAATATGGTAAGAAGTCGCGCGTGAGGTCAGCACTTGTATAGTCAAATAAGCAGAGGAATGCATTGGGAAGAGTGCTACACCTTTTGTATCTCTTCTCGAGGAAAACTCCCGAATAAGCATGAGCAAATCAACGAATAATCACCAAAATTGTTATACCAAGTAAAACTTACCCATTAAATAAAGGAGTTTCTTTTCAGTTTCATGTCACGGTAGAGATGTTTTCATTCGCAAATAAAGCTCGTTCCAGATGATGACCTAATGTCCTTATACAATCTGTTGTTGGCCCTGGCAGCCCAAACCAAGCAACTGATCATTTGCTGATGATAAAATTCTTCCTTAATCCTAACAAATGGAACCAAGATCCAAGCTCATACCACAACACAATGTACGCACCACGAAGTTCGAAGTTCAGACGTTGGCTGTGATCGTATCGGAGCGTCTTAATTTATTTCCCCAGTTTAACCCCTCACACGCGCACAGACTCCTAGCACGGGCTTGAAAGCGTTGTCCACACCAGCTAATCGTGTAGCATCTGCACCAATCGAACGTGCAAATCTTGCCTGCTACTGTACAATGTTTCTTGCCGCTGACCTACTAGCACCTTCTAACGACCCCGTTGGCCTCTCCCTTTCGTATGGGGTACGGTGTAAAGAAAGCGTATAATGCTGCTGTCCAAAAAATGCCATTCGAGAGGAAATTGACGGCACAACGAGCAGTGTGCAACTGCATCGTTCGAACCGTTCGGATGACAAATGATGCATCCGTTTCCCCCAGGATTTCCAACACACTTTCCGTTGTGCAGTGTGCAAATGTGGACAGTTGAAACCTGATATCTTTACCGAACCCGGAGCATTACTGAAAATGGCTCCAGCAGTGGAGCGAATCGCGCATCAGGAAGCTGTGAATGGGCTTTTTTGAGGTTGTGTGGATAAAATGTGTCAAACTTTAAACGCTGATGTTACCACGAACGAATGCGTGTACGGGAGACGGTGTAAATGTCGACTTGCTGCAATCAGATCACAAGTGGCCTCACTCAGAGTGGGAGTGTTTGCTGGCTTAGCCAACGGAGCAACCGGAACAACAAAAAATATTACAAAAAATCTCCAAAAAATTCGTGATGATTGATGACAAACAATTAATCAACGGAGCGCGAGCGAACTAGCGAGCGTCTTTTTATTTGGGACAATCTTAAATCAGCAGAGCTAAGCGAGAAAGAGAGTGAGAAAGGGCAAAAGGAATGGACCACTTTATCCATTGACACTTTCTTGACACGGTGGAAAGGCGAAAAAGAAGCGCTCGTTATCCATCCGGCTTTTGTTCGGGCTGGAATTGGACGGCGGGTGTTTGGGGTTCCGCGAGCACAACCCTGCAAACTGCCAGAATAGATGGGTGAGCTTACCCACGACACGGGTTTCGTTGTCCTGCTGCTTCGTGCCATTCGATGACAGGGAGCTGATAATTTCATCAAACTTCAACAGTTCAATCCTCGGCTTTGATCATCGATCCGGCTCGATCGCTACGATCGAAGGGTGCGCTCATTGTTGCCCGCCACAAGAGATGACGCGCACCGGATAACGCTCCGGTCTAGATGTTGGGTGAAATCGGATGAATGATTGGCTCGAGTGACAATTGAAACATTGTGAAGCATAAATGGTGAATACAACACAAAAAACCCTCCGCGAATGCTTGGTAGAGTCTATCCTTTGTGGCAAAAGGTTACAGGCATTGTTGACTTTCGGTGCGGAGTTTTGGTGGATTTTCTATGTCTCAAATTGAAAAGAAGCATAAAAATGTCATCCCGAACGTGAGGTGTACTTTCATTCAAGCTGATCATTTGGTTTGTGTGAGCATTTCGATAATCATTTTGAATCAGTTTAATAATTTCTCTTACCAGATCTTCATCACCATACAAGTTCGCTTTACCATTCATCGCATCGCAATCATGCCCAGCTGCGAGCAGCTCAAGCGAGTGCGTTAATGGGCTCTCGTAACGAAAGTGTTAATGGCCACTTCCAGGTCGCTAACGATCAGTGAACACCAAACGAGACGCTATCCGAAAGCAGACCATGCGAATGCGGAGCCCCAGCCGACCGGTCGGTCGAAACGAAACGTCCTAACGAACGCACCAGAGTAAAGTAGATGAAATTGTTTTAATATTCTGTTCACCAAGTTTGATACAGTTTTCATTGGCAAAGCCCCTTCTTCAACCCCCTTCGGGAGCTTCAACGATGAAGCATTCGTAAAGCTAGCATGGCATGGTTGGTTGTTTGCTGTAGCGCGGGCTGTTCTAAGATCCGTGGATGGCCCCTGATGCGCCACACCCCGTTTGAGGCGTATCGCGGGAAAGTTAGCGACGCGAGGCGAAATATCGTAAAATGCAATAATTTATACCGGCTAATTTGTAGCGACGCACCGGCAAGAACGGCTGGGAAGGATAGGGAAGGGGTTGCAATATCAGCCATCATCGGTCGGTATCTGCGTCCAATTTAACCGAACAATGCCGCCACGCCAACTGGATTGAGGGTTGGTTCAATTTGGATGCGTTGTAGGTCGAAAGGCCTTTTCTGCTGGGGGTTAGTTTTATGTTAGTTTTTTGTGATCTTGTCAATTTAAGTTGCTTTTAAGAAGGTGGGTTTTATTTTGCTCAGAAAAATATTTTCTAATTTAAACTCACTTGCTTCTTAAATAATCGATGGCTTTATTCAATCTTTAACTACTAGTTGGAATACATTTCTCTATACGCTGCGCAGATCCTGGTTAAGCTTCAGGACCGGAACATAATCGGCAACTATTCCAGAACTGGAAAGGCTTCAGTATCAGTTAGAGTACTGCCACGTATCTTTTGCAGGACTGGAATGGGAAAAGTTTCAGTGTCGGTATCGGTTCAATTCTTATTTCAAGTGTTTTTTGTTTGTTTGATCCAGGTGTATTTTAGACCGTAGAATAAGTTTCTCTTGGTGTGCATCTTGAATTAAAGAGGCACCTGTGCATTGCGTTGTAAAGACATGTACCCGGTACTAATTACCCTGTTAGCAACAAATTGGAGATTGAATAATCAACTATACTATTCTATTTCATGATGTCAATTGTTTTATGTATACTTCCTATAGGTAGTGGAGTTCATATCCTTTTTTTAGTTTTAGGTATTTGTGTTTTGATTATTTACTTTTTCAGTACATTTTAACAGCTAAAGTCGGAATTGGCTTTGTAAAAATACTCCTGCTTATAACGATTTTGAATGCGTTTTGGATTACTGCTTGTATTGCTAAGGAGTAATGTTGAAAATTCCGAGCAAATGATTATTTTACTTTACAGAAGTCGACAACAGTCTTTCACTGATGCCTTGATTCACTGCCAGCAGAAGAAAAATGGATACTTTTTACCAGAATCAACGAAGAGACGGCATTGTAATGGCAAAACTGAACAATTATAAAATGTATAAAATAACTAATAAATCCCTCTATCATAATTTAGGTCGATCATAGCATTCTTCTATTTATTGTAATGAATAATTTGAAATACACCGATTGCTTTTTTAACACACTCTGGTAGTTAATTCAATGGATGGGAGGACATACTTTACGACTATGCACTAATAAATCTCGGAAGTTTTTATAGGTTGACATTATCGTTCTACGCGATGGACCAAAACTAAGAATCAAAGACATTTGCAATAAACGATTAAAATGTTTAAAAAAAGTACATCAACATGATAACATAAACTATGTTAGAACAGTGGCACAACGTTATCTGTAAAAGACAACAACTAAGCTTTCATGTTTGAAAATTTAGGTGGATAAGTCCAGTAACGCTTGTGGCATAATTGGTTGATACTGATCTATTAAGCACGCATTAAATACGGGATTTTCATTTTTTTATAATACTAAATCGATATACCGTGAACTGTTCAAGTGTGTATGTCCTTTGTGTAAAAATATAGCTAAATATTTAGAATAAACATTACCTCAACAAAACACTGTCGAAATGTGTACCAGGCTAATATAAAATTTTGTTTCCTCAACACTTATCCAACAAACACAAAAATTGAAAAATAAAATAATCAAAAGTACTTTATCTGCATATTCAAACCCAGTGCAATCCCTTAGCAATAACGCACCCTTTAGCTAGGCTTTGCGAATCAAGCCCATTTTCTAGCTATAAAGGCAATTGCTTTTATCCTGTCCCTAGCCGGTGCTTCCGAATCTCCCGCTCCCGCTGTCTCGCTTAATTCATTTCGAGCAGCACCGCGAAGTCAAGCATACATTTCGGTGCTTTGACTTCTGCCTCCGCGTAATCCGTAGGGAATTTGCATTGAAAGAATGAGCAGAGGATGAGCGATTAATTCACCCTCAAACACACACACACGCACAGATATACAATCTGTGTGCGCTCGCGAGAAAGACAGAAAGGACGAAGAACGCGGTGCCAGCGGACACCCCACGGGTGGAACCGTTCCGAGCGAACATCCACAACCTAACACCATCGGTTGGTGCCATAAATCGATTCGCTGTTTATTTTGTATAATTTAAATATCTCTCCATTCACGAGCCCGGGGAGCGCTGCGTTGCAGTACACACGTCGCGACTGGCGATGAGAAGCTGGCCGTAATGGCTTCTTTTTGTTCGTCCGTTGCCCCAGCACCCGTTGGAGTGGCTCCAGCCGGTTCGTGCGTTTCAGCAACGGGGAGGCCACCCGTCGTGCGCGCTCAAACGGGGAAGCGATTCACCAAAATCATCATAAACATCCCAAAGTCACAGCTCGGGCTTCGGGACACTGGTCGTGGAGTCACATTCGCTTGGCCGGAGAGCTTGTCCGGAGAGGGCCCCATACGGCGACGCGGGCATGTGTGTGCATTCTCATAGAAGCCTACGACGCTTATTATTCAGATGGTTTGTGGCCGTTTCCTTTTTTTTTTAGTTGTGCCATGCGCGCTGCTCAGTATCAGGTGACGCTGGATCGTCCACCCTGATATCTGCATGACCACCTACATGCGTGTTCAAGCGAGAGAAAGGCGATCGAAAAAATGCACACGACGGAACTTCTCCTGCTGTGTTGAATGTAAGACCAAGGGAAGGGGGTAGAACCTTACTGCGGGGAAAGAAGAAATCAGGGGAAACTTTTCAATAAGCCAAAGATAATTCTACAAAATCAAAAGCTTTTTACGGAAGGTAATTTAATGCTCAAGTTGATCAATGTATCTTTCAATTAGCAGAAGGGGGTTACGTGGCCTTACGCAAGAAGTGTTATCTGCTCTTCAGCTCACACATCAACTCTTGGGCTTTTTTGGAACATGCTAGTGTTTGACATTTTGTTGGAATGAATCGGGAATCACATTTCTTAAGAATGTTTTCAAAAAAGGGAAAAAACAGTGTTCTCTAAATACATGCCCAACCCTGACAGCTGATTGACAAAACAATAAAGCAGCAAAGCCACACGCAAAGCGCATCGGCGACGCTTCGGCCAGGCATCTGGAGCATAATTGCATTCGATTGAGTAAGATAAAAGGGAGGCCTGTTTAATCGCAGTGCGACTTCGCAGGGCGTGCGCTTTCGCATCAGAGCCGTCCGCGTTGCTCGGTCTCGGTGGCCAGTCTAGTGCGTCTGTAACGCTTCATGCGTGTGATGGTGTGAATTCCACCTCTATGACTGTGGTGCCGATCAGATGGACGGGTCTGTGACATGACAAATGAGCGTTATTCACGCTCATTTGCACGTAATTATTCACCCTCCCTCGCCACAGCTGCTTGCACCGAAAGGCCAGTTCACTCCAAATGCAAACGACAAACTGCATGTGCGTATGAGGTGGATTTGCTATAAGATTTTGAGTAAAACTTTTAATTAGTGTTTGGCGCAATGTTAGGATCAATCGCTGCTGCTGAACACTTCCAAGTAGACGTCAATAACTTAAATCAATTAAATATGCAAAGAAGCGGTGTATTTGTTTGTAGGGGGCCAAGAATCTTTAACATTTTTGAAAATAAAACATCTTAATGATTATAAAATCCCTCTTGGGTAAAAAATGAATATAAAACTACTGGAGCTTGCGGTTCATCACATACAAACTCACGATCAAAATTCGTTTCATTTGTGCATCTGTTGCATCGTTTGCATATGCTGGTAGCAGTGATTGCGTTGACTAGCAGGAAAAAAAGCGTAACGTAGCGAGAAGCAGATGTTTACATTAATTAGATGTAGTGATAATACAATACATTAAGCACTAGGTGTGATCATAAGAAGCCGCTGTAAGTAGAGTTGAGCAGAGGCGTCAATGCAACATTGTAACATCTCTATTATTCTATTCAATTCCCTTGTATGGAGCTTCATTCTTCACACCATTTCACACGCTTTTAGCCTCCTGTATACTGAAATAGGAACTGTATACTGGAAAAGTTTTCGATAATTTTGCATACAAACGCTTGTAGAAATCAAAATTGTGTACAAATTATTGTCCTATTACAATGAACCGTCTAAAGTACAGGTATTCCCCAATATACGTCATACTCAATGTATGAAATTTTGTTACACGCGATATTTTAAATTTTAAAGTTCTTTGAGCAAATTGTATCAATTTGACACATTAATTGTCAAATGCAAAATAACTCACTTGCGGTTGAGTTTCAAAAATCATTTTAAAAGGTAAAAAATTGTAATCTTCAATTGCAATCAGATCAAATAACTAGTTTCGACAAGCTAAAACCTTATCACTTCAAGCTAAAGTATACGAAAATTAACTATGATTTGATTGAAAACCTCGAAATTCTATGATGACAAATACTTGGGATACGTGATTGCCGTCGGTCGGTATTAATTGCGTATATAAGGGAACAGGAATTCATGTATTTGGTGAGATCTTGACTTAACATCTTAGAGTATATGGATTATATTTTATTTCTTTTTTATAGTTTTTCATAAGATACAGCACAGTTAATGCTGCAGCTGTGGAGTAAATGTACCCTTAATAGTGATTGTATCATTCGTAGTTGTAGTGGACTAAAATACATTCTTTATGAAGTTTTAGAATCAATTTAGTTATTTATGACTGTATGACATGTTCTCTAGTCTCTTACAAAAGATGTATATGTTAAATGGTACCTTTCCAGTATCTGTCGACCGATATTATGACAGTATTTCTCACAGTTCCTATCAACCCATGAGTATTGAAGTAAATTCGTAATAATGTTATAAATGGTTGTGTTCGGAAAAAACTTAATAAAATTAAATAAATAAATAAATAAATTTATTTTCCTGACACTCTGAATTCATCAAAATATTCCTGTAGCACTACAAATTGCACCGTTAATGGTACATTTATTTACCATATGTACTTCACATTTTAGTTAATTTAATCAATAAATTTAAACATTTTTCATTACATAAATTAGGGATTGAATGTTTTAATTATTTACTTTGATTCCCGATGGCTATTGCATTGTACAAAACTGGAGCCAAATAATCTATTTTTCAATATCAATCAGTCGTTTCCTTTACGATACACTTTTCTTACCAAACCAAAAAATCCCACCCATCGCTCAATAGATTACACCGTGGTAGATTAAGAACAGATTTACCACTAATTACTCACCGGGAACAACCAGCGTAGCACGCGCGACCCCTTTTTCCAAACAAAAATGACATCTCTCTTCGGCAGAGTATTATGTCACCCTTCTGACCCGGCTGTTTGTTCCCTCTGCCTCGCACCGTAACCCATGACCCTCCTGTGCCAACAGCTCATCACCAGCTAACCATCACCATCATCGAGTGAGGCGAAAACTCCCCTCCCACCGCTTGCCCGGGAGTTTCACCGGGACGCAAGGGGTGTCCCAATTACATAAATTACACTTGTTCCCTGCTCTCCATTTTCCGCCGAAAAATCCTCCACCATCCTTATGGCACCGTGTGGCACACGGAGTCAAGTGCGATTTTATTAACTCCTCTCCTGTCGCTCTCTCTCATTCGCTTCCTCTCCTAGCCCTACGCTTACCAAGTCAACACACATTTGGTGCAGCCCCCGTGGTAAGGGTGTCGATCTAATGCAAACAGGATGCTGTGGTAAATAAAAGGACAACCCGGCAGGCGCACGAACTCAACCACCCCAACGCCATTATCATGCTGCTGTGCAATTTGTGAAACCGACACTGATAACAATCTACCAGTGCTCAATCTCAAACGCGTGTCGGAAGGCAGAGGGGGAAGTGCGTCTCCGTTGTGTATGTGTGTGTGTATCTCAATTTGTCTCCCGATGGTAGCTGTTTTAGCCCGGCGCCGGGAACATCTCTCCAGGGGGTACCAAATCCCAGCGGAAACGGAAAAACCGTATTGTGCAACTTCACATCCCTCCCAGGACACGATTGTAGCGACGTATGCGTGTGTGTGTGTTTGCTTCCAATAATGTTGTTTTTATTATCAAGAGTGAACTTTTCCGGTCCTGGTTTTGCACCCGTCTGTCTGTTTGACCTTACGACATCGGGCCCTTGCTGTGTGTCGTTGGAGATAAAAATGACCAAAGAAATGAAATTAGTTCCGTGCCCGCACGCAACGAACTTTAGAACTGTCTCCCGGGCGGGTGACTATGGGAATACGCACTTGATTCAATTGTCCAAATCCCCTTCGGAATCTTCGGCAGGGATGGGTACAGCACTCGGTCTAGAGTATACCAGTGTCACTTGTTCAATAGTCATCCTCAGCGCAAAAGGGGTTGCGGGGAAAAGGGACCAGGCCAAGCTTGTAAAAACAATCCACAGGAGCTCGTGTTTTTGCTCGTCCCACCAACCCGGTTCCAGGCAAATGGGAATCGAAATAAGTGTGATTTTGTTTAATTTTATTACCACTCGGAGGAAATAAATTGAATATACGGAGCTCTTTTGGGCAAAGGATCCTTGTGCATGCCGTTACCAATGGGTCGAATGCACTGGGTGCTACCCGGTATCTCTGCTCGAATGCGTCTTTTCAATTGTCCAGGGAAATGGATGGACACTTTGATTGCGGAAAGAGTTGCAGTTTCCTATCACTCCTGGGAGTGGGCCCGCACTGGTACCGGTCCAAGCCCAGCAAAACAAGTGAAAATGGCTGTTCTAGAAAGACTGCCGCAGTGGATGCAATTGCTGTCGGAAAAATACAGCCCTAAAGGTAAGAGCTTCTATGCGCATACAGTCTTTCCCTTTCTGCCTCTCTCTCTCTCTCTCTCTCTCTCTCTGAGAAAAAGAAACACAAGCCGTAGAATATCGGAAATTTATTATCAATTATTGGCTCACTGATAATCCACAATGTGTTTGCTAATTTTATTGCCATTGTTCTGTAGAAATGCTTCAGAGTGTGTGGTACTCCTGTACGAACTGCATACAATGACGGTTCTCCGAAGGATTATTGCCATGATTTAGATGCACAAGGATATGAGTTGCTGTAGCTGGACTCAAGAAGGTCTATAAATTTTCATTTAAGCACGCATATGAGTTGAATTAAACAGGTAAGAGCTGTAGAACACATATACATCCAGCAATCAATTCTGTAAAAAAAGAACTCTCGGAGTTTACTTGCCGGACAACAGCTTTGTAGTGGAATTGTCTATTAATGACCCTTTTAAGCTATCATTACATACACACGTGAATACAAAACCCTTCCATCATCTCAAAACCCGTTTTTTTACGTTCGCTTAGCTCATCTCCGAAGGCCACCCGCTTTGAAGTCACAGGTTTGATTGACGGATTGATTTCATAATTTTTAGGGTCAACTGTAAGAACGACTCCGAGATCCTTTCTATTTCTTTGTTACCCTTCGTCTACTGCTACACGTAGGAGAAAGTATAAACACGAAAAGGAACACGAATCTTCCCGGCGAATGGTTTTATGGATGTCACTTTTGATGATAGATTACCGAAGAAAGTGACCTGTGTGTGTTGTGGATGAAAACACCTGAACAACAGGACGAATTCCCATGATTTAGGACGTTTGGTTTTGAAAATCAATTGAACGCTCCAGGTGATGAGCTTCACGGTTTTCCGTACCCAAAAGTACGGAGGGTGCTCCGAAGCGGATGATCCCATTTTTTCTCACGACTCCCGTATCATCCCGTATCGGATCTCGGATTCTGTGTAACACATGTCGCAACAGCAGCACCACCAACAGCAACTCGAAAGTCGAAAGTCAGCGCGAAAAGATAAAGAAGAAAGGTTTGAACACACGGTATTGATGAAGGTTAGGGTTCGGAAGTGATAAAAGTGTGATGACGAAGATGTAAAACACGCACTGCACCGCAGCGAAAGGTTATGGGCCTCCGTTTCCTTGAAGCATAAAATCTCTCCGGGGGATGCAGAGAAAAGCGGCGTGTGTGTGTGTGTGTGTGTGTGCGTTTTGGCCGTTGGCTGCGTAAGACGCGCCAAGAATCAAGAACGGGCTAGCGAGCGGAAATTACCCACTAATTAAAAATTATCGCCACGCTTAATGACAGCGACCGACAAGATTTACGATCGCGTAAGTGTTCCTTTTCAAGGAAACGAACGGCTATCGGTAAGCGATTCTTCTCATCATCCGTCTTCGCGCAATGGTTTTTGAAGCAAAGTTCTTGAAACATTTTTGCAAACACTGCGCCCCGATGAACGGTGCAGTTTATGTTTTATGCTTCTCACGCTCGGACCGCTTCCGCGTCTTTCCGGTCCGTGCAAACGGCAAACGTGTGACGATTGTTCTTGGGTAGTGAGTCGACAATGTAATACAATGAGGATGGCACTGCAACAGACTGCAACCGCTTCGATCGCGTCCAGCTGCAAATGAGTGTATGTGTAATAGATTGTGCACCACATATGGCCAAGGTTTTTTCGAACATCGGAGCGGGATGTCGGACGTTGTAATGGGGAGACAATTCATAACCATCAGTTTGTGTCTTTGGGTTGCAGGAAATTAAGAGATAGAACGTGTCAGTATGCTAAAAGACGTTTAAGAGCAATGAAACAATCAATTGCAACGGACAATTTAAACGACACATGTGTTAATGCTGCTCAAAGAATATGGGAATGGTTGCAGTCTGTTATGGTTTCAGTTATGGCTTGTATAAACTAAAATTTGCAACATTTGTGAATAGAAATGTAAGGTTGCTCTCAATTCCAAAATCTTTATCCTGTATGACTTGTAATATGTAGACCGTTCCAACGGATCTTTATAATAATAATTTTCAAGTATGTACTTCACCAACGTTTCTAAGAATTCTGACGATTTCTGGCACATTTAGGAAAAATCACCGAGAAATCCTGTGCTGTTTTGTTAGTTTTGTTTGTATTGTTTAGGTATTTATCGTCTTCAAGGACGCCATCGACTAAGGAATCACTCTTAACTTGAAGACTTGAATTTTGACCGACTCCTTTACTAGAACAGGAAGCCGTGAGGCTTAGTTTCGATTAAGGTTTGTTCTGTTAGAGAGATTCAGTTAACGTACCTCATAAAATGATCATATTTAAATAATTAAATAAGGGTATTTATAATTCCGATTGAATATTTCCAAGTTTAACCATATTCTAGTTATTAAAATGTTTTTTTTTTCTAACTAGAGTTTATTGTATAGTTTTTTTTAAACAATGTTTCAAGCTTGGGAATTTCAATCACTTTTCTTATAACTTGCAGGAAAAATACAATATATTATTCATGTCATGATTGAATAGAAATAATACACCCATATCGAGTTTAAACTTGTTAAAACCAAATTTTTCAGATACACTATCACACAAAAAATCAATCGTTGTTTCCCCAACTTATATCAAAATCTTCTGTTTCTACTTTTGTTTTGACAAAGTTTTAGCAAAAGCAATACTTAAATAAAATTAAATAATTGTTATATTTTACTGATCTTGTGTAATATTTCTGAGAAATTGAAAATCCAAAGTCTTGTACAATGGGATACACCCATTAGATACGTTCAAATATTGAAACTGCTGGACGCCCTACGTATCTGGGCCAAGTAATTCGATGACCGGTTTTACTGCACCTATTTTGAGTTAGATTGAATCTTAATCTACTTATAACCTCGCAACCATTACTTATTAACCAAAACCAGGTTCAATCTTGTTTGTGATTTTATGTGAACGATTAGCGAACATCTTTATCCAGCCATTAAACCCAATCGCCTTCTCTTACAATCGAATTTTCCTTTGAGGTGCGGCGTTAGAACGCGTCATATTAAATACAGCCACTGGTTGGTGGTGGTCATCGATGCAACGGTACTTCCCGAACCAGTAAACTATTCACTTTATCCCGACCATAAAGTAATCGCAATCCAATAAGAAAAACTTTGTGCTTTCCGGAAGAAACCACAGCCCCCTACAACGACCGTCACTTCCTATTTTGGCGTCAACTGCACCAGTGTGTGCTCAGCGCCGGGCAGTAATCAGGTTGAGGAGGAAATCTTCCCACTGCTTATTTGTAGCCGTGTGCGTTGAGTTTACTTATCGAAGGAAATTTAATGAAAAAGCGATCGTAAAAACTTTCATTGCAAGAAAATCGAATTCAAACAAAAGTCTCGTTAGCTCTCGCCGGCGAACCCTCGGCAGAACAATTGGCAAAATGGTGGAGAAAGGACCGCTTACAAACACTCCCACGCACTCACTCACACACACAAAAAGCCAATCGTCAAGGATTGTGAGTGAGAAGCCAAACAAAAAAAAGTGCCAACGTTTCTCCCCTTCACAAATTGAAAGCTAAAAGCCGAAGCGTCGGTGTAGGGAAAAAATCTACGCGAACAATTTCGCACACAGTGCAACGGCCGAAACTGCCGATGCGTTAGGGAGGCAAAAGGAGGCAAAAACCGGGCAATTTGGAATGAAATTTTACGAGCCCACCCAAAGAAGCCCGCCCGCCCAGAAACGTTCGCAATGCGAGCCTGATTCGATTATTTGGAATGCGAACGGTCGCCGGTGCCCTTTTCGCGGCACTGATGGCAGAAAACTCATCGGAAAATCCTCCACCGTAGCAGGTGCAGCGGGCTGCGGACGAAGGGAAGCACGGTATGGCGAATAACAATCGACCACAAATCGATGAACGGAAAGCGATAAATTATATCGTTCTTATTGCGAGCAGCATTTTCCACCTCCTTGCTGACGGTGACGGTGGTGGAAAGGCGGCTTTCCTCCCTGCTTGGCGTGTGCACTTGAGTGCGTGTGTGTGGCAGGAGGGAATCGTAATTTTCCTCCGAGGCGAGTCTCGTTTTATTGAGCACACACATAATCTCGCGAGGATTATTGAAATCGCAATTTTATCGAAGCTGTGTGCTCGCTGGAAAAATTAATTATGGGAAAATGGGATACATTCTCGTGAGAAATTCGCATACGATGGCTTGATCGATTGAATGGAGTGGTGGGAAAATTGTTCAATAAAGGGATAAGATACAATTCATTCTAGGAATGCTTAAATATCCTTGTATTGTTTTAGATAATAAGAAGCTACCTAAAACGTTATATGCTACGATGTTGGAAAAACGCTTTGCTTCATTGAAACTTGATGAAATATTATCACTGGAAGGGCCTGAACTGAAACCACGTGTGGCATAAACCCGAACAGCCACGTAGATCGCTTCAGCAGGCAGAACATTCCTGAGCGCTCACCTTAGGCCTCACCCCCCACACAGACCAAACGGCCATCCATTTTTACCCGTTCATTTTCACGCTGCTTGCCGGCACGTTATTGGAACATTTTCGGATGATAAAATTTTATCGTCCTTTTCCGAGCGTCGTTTGGCGCACCTCGGCAAAGGACAACCATGGGACGAGGAGAGGTCGCTACTAAAAATGCCGATGCGAAAAACGAACCGCTAGCTGCTGGTCCTTGCGCTGAGTAGCCGCGGCTCGAACCGGCCACCGTTCGATCCGGTGCTGCCGTAGAGGTGTCGAGCATAAACGTGTGTGTGTGCGTGTGTGTGAGCATGAATTTATGATTCTCACACGTTGCGCAGCACACGGCTCGAGCACCAGGGCTGCATCAAAGGCTCGGCGACGAAAAGACGAGGTTCGGTCGTTTCGAAATCCGCGCGCTGCTAATTTTCGGTAGTGTTGAGGGTCATTTATACACGTTTGCGTTAGCGCGGTTGTGCTTGTTGTTGAGTGGAGTGTGAGAGGATGCAGGATTGGCAGGAGCGGTGCACGAGTTGGAGTGGATCTGCGCCACATTTGACACATTTTATGCCACCACATAAATCGACACGGTGGAGTGCGAAAAGAGCGCATAAATTATTTACCCAAACACGCTCGCACACATTCACGCAAAGAGAGAGACGATCTTGTACTATCGTTAGCCGTGTCTCATAAGTGGTCCGTGGGCTTGTTTGCGGTGGATGGTACGGCCTCAGCGATCAGCCCTAAATGGGTCTCGAAACAAATGAAATCGAGCGAACAGATGATCTAATTTCCTGCGGATTGTGCTTGGAGGACAGCATAATCGGAGAGCCCTAGCCACAAGGCGAAGGATAATAAGTCATAGGCAGAGGCAGGATGAAGATCAAATTACACGAACGCGGTAGGACATGCAGCGTCCTGACCGCGAAGTGGTTGTGCAAGATATGCACGAGGGAAAACAGGAACATTTGTCTCTCGGGCTGATGATAATGTTGGTTAGGAAGTCGGAGCACAAATGCCACCCAGGACGATGCGATTTTGCGATGGTGGTATGTTTTGGTTGAGTCGCGAGGAGTTTTATTAAGGAAAAAAATATGCTTTACAACATCATTGGGTGGGTGTAAAACATCGAGAGTAGTGAAGAAAAAGAAATTATGACGAGATTAGATTTTTTTGAACGGAAGATTGAACTTGTTTTGAAAATAAATTTTTAATATTTCTTTTTAGTTTTACTGAAAAAATCTCAGCAGCTTAATTTGTTTTTACTTATAAATGACTTGGATACATTTCACTTGTTTGTTACACACAGAATGATCAGTATAGCATGAATGATACATGGTACATATAAGCTTTGAATCTAATTGTTCGTGAGCCTAATATAAGACCTTTACAATACTTAATTATATGTACAAAACCTAATCTGCTTATCTTTAAAAAGTTGCTGATTGTGTCATCAACTTTTGAATAATTTACTATTTTCAGTGTATTTTGGTTAAAAATTTATTTCAAGTCAAATATATATTCATATCATTTGGGTTAGTTTTGGTGAAATACTTATTCTTAACTGCAACTCCAAAAATATTCGTTGGCACTGTTGAAATCCTGTCATCTCATTTGACTGTTTATTTTAAACCGTAAACAGTATAAACATGCACTAGCATGCAGAGGAAGGTTTTGGATGGTATACATAAAACGACAAGTTATGGGAAAGTCGGCTCTCCCAATTTTGTATTCAAAACTAATAAACGAATAAATATTTAAACCATACTCTGTTGTTACTTGAAATAAAGAAAAAAATCATTTATAATAAATATCGTAACATCCCAGTCAAAACAAATATATAAAAAATCTGTATTTTTAATACTTTCTTTACATTGCGTTTCTTATCTTTGATTTTTCAAACGTGTCTAATCAAACTCCTACTAAAGTAAAAACAAATATCAGTGCTTTGCATTAATTTTAAATTTATCCAATGAAACTAATATTTTTTCTGTATTTTCTCGATGTTAACGTACCCTATCACATCGCATCACAGTCTTATCTCTGAAAATTCTAAAGATGTCAAACGCTAAAGTGTTTTAGATTTTATCGTATCAGTATTTAATGGAAATGTAAACAATAAACAACCCTTTAACATGATAAAACGGCGCTTACTCTTCACCGTAAACTATATGTAAGCCAACCCTTAAATGTGACAGAATTTTCCATTCTTCCAAACAAACTTCAGAGAACACCCAACGACCCCACGATGGCGCGCGTTGTGGATCCGTTACGTAAATATTTTTACTCCGCTGGAGTGTGAAATTTTAATAAGACTGTCTTTTTCAACAGTTTTTCACTCAGCGCGGGTGGTGCGCACGTCTGTGACTGTCTCCCTCACAAACACACAGCCACCCACCCACCACAGGCCGTCGCCGAAACGATTCCTCACCATCTTGGAATGTGACGGAGTGTTTTTTTGTTTGCTGCCTCTGCCACCGTATGTTCAAAAGGACGGAGGGGCCTTTCCCGCAGCATTAGCAGTCAGCATCTTCTGCGCATGCATCACTTGCAAACAAAGGCATAAATTTCCCTGACGAAGGTTCGCCACCGCCTCCAGAGTTTTCCGTTTTCACGCTCGCTGCCAACCGATTGTCACAATCCTGTGTCCCTGTACTGGGTCGTTTCCACTCCACCCGATGTGAAATTTCAACCAGACAGTTTTTGCTCACTACTCTGTTAGATTTCTCATATTTGAATAAGAAATCGTTCGTTTTGATATCGGCTGTAGAAAGCACACTTGTTCCTAGTTTGTGTTTTTCATGTAGAGTGCCTCTCGCTCTCTAAACACTTGGTTCATTCAAACCATTTTGCTTCCCTCCCTCCCAAAACGTACCATTTTTTCGTCAGGATCTCTTGTTATCTCTTGTTTGTTATGCTTTCCATGTTTCAGCACCGTTCGCTCCGGGCTGATTCTTTCGCTCATTAGAGCCTCTTCCCGGGGGCTTGTTACGATATCTATCATGTTAGGGAGCAAAAAAACACACACTCCGGCTCAGAATGAAACTAAATCATGGTTGAGAGTGGAGAACGGGAAGGAGCAGCAGAAGCAGGAAACGGCTCGACTTCGACTGGCAATCTTGGAGAAAGCAGGCAACCTTATTTCCGGTTCTGGCAAAGGAGCAAAAACTCCACGGCGCGAGGATATTGGCCACCATATGCTACCGCCTAGTTAGCTCCTGCAGATGCGTTGCACACGCCTCAGACTGACATTTCTGGTTCGTTTCGAGCGCATTTGTCATTCGGTGCGGTTGGCGGAAGGGAGGGTTGAAAAAGAATGCTGATTGTGTTGCGTTTGACAGGTCGGCGGTTGTATAATACATTGAGCGTGTAGGATCCGGCCTGTAGATTCCGGCGTGCCTTCGCTTCCGGGGTGGTCCTTGGTAGGTGGCATTTTGTTGCTGGTAGTTCGGAACAATTTCAATGCACCTTAAGAAAGACTTTGTATATGGTGGTTTGCAACTATTTAAATATGTAATTCCATTTTTTATTCCACACATCACACATATGTCAAACAGAGAATCCGTTTTCATAGTAAATTTAATTAAATTAGACCCAAAAACAAACTTATTGCAAGCATGCGAGCATCCTTACACCCTGACAGAAGCATAAAACTCATAAAGCTATAAAAAAGTTAGATCATCCATTTGCCGCCCCGCTCCATCGTTCGCCGCAACCCATCACGCAAAAGCTTCTGTGTTGCTTTGTTACGACTTTCATAACGACTGCAACCTCATTTCGACAGTAGCGGGCAACTATTTCTGCCGCGCGAGCAGCACACAAAACTTTATCATCTCATTAGATAAGTTGCTGTACGGCTTTTCCCGGCTGCCCGGCCACGGTGGGAAATAGCACCCCCCCCCCCCTCTGTTCGAACAAATCTTGTCCCACTTCCTCCTCCCGGGGGATTTCAGCTGCGGCGCAGTAAAAGCGATTGTATAAAACTTTTAAACCGTACCGTAAAGTCGGCCCCATTGTGCCCCCCGATGATGTTGTCAATAGTGTGTGTATCGAAGAGGCGCGCTTTCCACGCGTTTACTGTTTAGCTTGGCAAACTCATAAAGGAAGCGGAAAATCGTGAGTGAGAGCATTTTTCTGCTGATTAAGACATTTCATTTCGTTTGACGAGAGCGCAGAAGGTAAAGTCACAGTTCACATGATCGGCACCGGTTTATAGATAGTACAGTGTGTCACAGCGCCATCGCCAACATTAAGCACTTTGAAAGGGTTTTAAGAATTTTTGTTCAATATTTCCCAAAAATTGTTTGAAATTTAAGGTCTACACATTAAACTTTAAAAACTAGCAGAATTCAATTTCAGGATATGGTTTAACGAGTTATCAACAAACAAATTTGCAACAGGAACATGAAAATGAGTAGTTTATTTCAATTTCAGTGGAAAAAAAATGATGACAGAAAATGACTGTGAAATGTTGAGAAAAAATTGGACTATAATCCAATAAAGTAACAATGTTCTGTACAGTCTGTCCATGTCAGTCGATACAGTTACGCGATATTCGTATCACAAAAATTTGAGTTCATCCTGTTTGTAATTTTGACAGTTTACGTGTCAAATTTGCTCAATTTTCGCCAAAAACTATAAAATTGACAATATATTTCATTATTGCTAAAAGTTTTTTTAATCGCTAAGAAGTTGGAAACACGAATTGTTTAAAATTATAATCAAGCATATAAAAATATTTTAACATAAAAGTATTCACAAGTGATTCCATGCAGAGTATAAATTTAGAAATTTGTATTATAAAAGATGATTAATGTTACGCAAAATGATAAAGTGACCAAAACCTGATTCGAGGGGCTTCAAGTATTTTATTCGTTTAATCACGCTGTAAAAAATTATGTCTTGCGCTTCTGCTGAATTAGTTTGTGAATTATTATTTTTGATATACTGATAATAATTTATAAAAAAAACACAAACTTTTCGATAACTTCAAGTAATAATATCATGCTACCACACTTTTGTTACACACTGTAATACAAAATAAAAAGAAGCAACAACAAAAATCTTCTGTTCAAAATTGCTAGCCCTTTTGCTCCATTTCGCTTTTTACAGCACTAGAACTTGATAAACAGCACCAACCAGCAATAGACATGATGCTTAACATTTTCATAAAACAGGAACCAGTTCAACACTACAAATCCGCGCACACCCACACACACACTCACACCGGTGGAAAGGCGGAAAGCGGAATGAAAATATCGTTCGCCCGCTCCCGCCGGTTGATGAATTAAAAATTTACACAGTAAAATTTCACTCCAAGACATAAAAACAAAACATCAAGAAAGGAAATAATAATAAAATAAAACATATTTTTACGAGCCGAGCCAGATCGCTGTCCGTGTCCCGCTCGCCCCGCACCGCAACACATTTGTGTTTTACGTTGCACGGGATCAGTCTTCGGTTTAGTTTCCAATTCTAACTGTAACCAAAACAGACGGCACGGCTTGAGGAAAGTTTTTTCCCTTCTGAACGGTTTGAGCAGCGGGTTCGTCTGATCTACCGCCCCACGCTTTTCTTCATACGTGCCACGGAGGGTCTCTTTATTACCTTTTGCGGGTCGCGCGCGCGGTACCATCTGACTGCAGGGGCAGAAATCAAACCACACACAAACACACACTGCCTGGAAGCAACCGGAAGCAGCAGCTTGTGCACCCAGAGAAAAACTAAAACACACGCACACACACACACACACACATACACACACACATCACCGAGCGGTCGCGGACCGAAGGCGGAATGATTGTTTCCTGACGGGCCTGGCCTGTGGGGCGGCGTTTGTTTGCCGCGTGTATCATGTTTTTATGTGCCCATTAGAAAATCGCTCATTCATATGCATGACGCTGACGGTGATGATCACGATGATACACACAATTATGAAATGGATAAGGTTCGAGTTGGGCTGGCAGAGGTCTGTTTTCGCGTCTTGATGGGTTTCATGGGGAGCGCGTAGCAGGGAACGATATCGACATGGAGTGTATCTGTGATAGATTTAACGTTTGATGTTAACGTGTTTATAAATATCGTCACGTTGGTGATACGGATGCCTGGAATGGCACTCCCAGTGCCAGATGCGCCTGTCCGTGCGGGTTTGTTCCCGTGCTCTTGATTAGCTCCCTTTCTTTTTGGTTTCGTTTTATTGCTGCTCTTTTCTCCCGTCAGCTTTTAATACATTGGTTCAAAGAAAACGATAAGCTAAATAATTCCAACGCTTGAAACAGGAAGCGTACTACAATGTATTACCACAGCCAGCAAAACAATGTCTACACAGCAGCTGACTAACTGTTAGCCAGCGACGAAAGACATTTCTTTCGTCTCCATCGTTTCGCGATTTGTGACGCACAGCAATTTATCAAATTTCCATCCATTTGGCGTGAAATAGAGCTAACAGAAACTGTTCCTGTCTACAGTGCTGGTAAAGTGAACACGGAACGATTGTGGAAAACGTTATATAGCACTCATCGAATGGTACAAGGGCTGGAACAAGCGCTACCAGAAAGTATCAGCTTACTCACTCAACCACAGCCCTGGTGGAGTGTTAACTGGTGAACAGATTTTCACCAAAACTGCTCCAATTTTCCACAGTCTCTCAACGGGCACCGTCGTTCGGAGTCGAAAATATGTTCGATTTCATGCTCATTATTGTCGAGCATATGGTTTTGCTGGCGTGGTGCGGCTCTCGGTGAAGAGTTTTCATCGTTTCACGCTATGAAGTTGATGGATTTTTGAGTTCAATGCTGTATGGCGATTCATCATGGAGGTCAGATTTCAGGGAATTCACTTCCGCTGTTGAGCCGTTTGGATGGCCGATTTCCAATGGTTAGGAAGTCTGTTACACTGTTTCCCGAGCTGTTCACGGCACAGAATGTTGAAATTTTTAGCATCTGTTTTTATTTGATCTACATTTTTTCTTTTGCTGAGATATTGCCGAAGCTGTTTAAAATAGAAATCTCTTTTCAATAGAGTTTGAATTGCAGTTTAATTGATTTAAGATAATTTACATTCTTTTTGTGTTTGAAGCAATAGTTCAAATCTATCTCTTTTCAAAAGCTGCATGAGAAGTAAGGTTTGTCGTCTGATTTTTTATTTATTTTAAATTTATTACAATCTTGCTAAATGCTCTTATGCTTTCCGTTATTCCGTTATATTTCAAACTATTCCACACGATGTGATGAGCATTTGGCAAGGTCAGAGTGACCAAAAACAGTTAAAATATTTGACAAAAGAGACATCTTATCAGTTGCCTGGTATTTTTATTGGATTTTTTTTTCATTAACTTATGTTCTATAACATCTGCTTCATTCTTTTCGTTATTGATCTGTAACTGTCCTTGACAAAGATATATATTTTCATTTCAAACATGCAACACCATGAATGAAACTGTATTTCAAGCTACGTTTAACTTTCACGCCAAAAAATCATCGCCTACTTATCCTCAGTGCCATCTCACTGCTTTTCACAAACTCATCAACACGATCTTGGCCAAACTTGTCGCTACTAACTGCACCTAGCGAAAGCGAGCTTAAACTGCGTCACCGAGGCATTTTAAAAAGAAACACACCCGCCCGTGCAACAACTCGCGGCCAACGAGTGTAAGCCCAACCAAAAGGCGAAAGAACCGTGCCCGAACCCATATCTCAAATTCACACGTAAGTGAAGACGTTCACATTGAATAAATTCGCCATTTCAACAGCTTTCAGTTCGCTGGAAACGATGCCCTGTCCCTCCCTGTAGCGCAGGATCACCGTTCAAGCAGTTGCTCTGCATCCTAGCCGAAGAAAATGTCTAATTTACTAAGCAATAAAATTTACATTTTAATCACATTAACAATCAACCTCGGCGTGTCGGTGCGGCCACCATCGTCAATGTCGTCGTCGTCGTCGTCGTTGTCGACGGCGAGGTGTGCGCCATGTTGGAAACCATTAGCCACGGCTGGAAAATCGGACGATGAAAAGGCGACGGTTTTCGCCTCACACTCTATCACACACACACACACAAAAACACATAAACAGGGTGTACATCAGACAGCAACAGCATCCCCGCCGCGCGCACGGGTAAAGAAAAGCTGCCCGATAGACAAATGCGCTTCGTTTGCTCATCGTTTATTCCTTTCTACTAGCGTGCGAAAAAGGACGATACTGGGCAGTGCACAGGGTGTCTGCTTGCTTACCGCTACCGCTCCACAGCTCTCCCAGTGCCCTGTTGGTGTTAGTGGTGGTGGTGGTGGTGGGACTAATTTCGCGCTAAAGAAACGGCTTGCGAGGGGCGGTGGTTGTGCTGATCGCACAACTCCAGGCCCAAGGTAACGTTTTTCATGGTGCGAAGCGTCAGCAGCCAACCATCGGGCGAACATCGGATCGGTACACGGTGCTGTTTAGCATAATGATACATTTTAGACCAAGCCAAACCACTAACAAGCGCACCATCTGTGAAGAGTTGGTCGGGTTTTGGTCGGGGAACAAAAGCATGAGCGCATTTGCTGAGCGCTGCTCCGGTCGACGATGAAAAATTGCCCAACAAACGCCTTGCCAGGATACAGGCGGGCAAACGTTGGTGGTTGGTGGTAGTGGTTGTGGTGGTGGTGGTGCTTATGAGCTCATATTTTAAACCATAACTAAGAGCGAGAACATTGATCAACCTCTAGAAATGGACTGAGAATGAGGACAAAGCTAAAGAAAGTGTATTTTAATCGGATTTATATTAAATGCAAAGAAAACTGCTCAATATTACGCTCTTCTCTTTTGGGGAAAATTAATAAAATCACGTAACACAAGTGCTCGGATGCATCGTAAACCTTTCACCAAATGCATTCAAGGAAAAATGGAAAGCTCTGCTTCCTGAGCGGAAGGGATTTTAGCGGGGGGAACTGCAACCACAAAATCACCACCCAGGACGGCAGCTGGACGGACTGCTAATCCTTTACCCCACACGCTCTGCAGAAACTAGTTTTCCGCCTTAAAAAGGTGATGAAATTTTACAGCCGCTCTTGTGTCTGTCCCTCTCTCTCTCTCTCACCAATGGCTCTGTACGGGGCTACACTAATACCACCAAAGCTCCCTCCCTGGGGAGGATGTAACTAAACATTCGGTGAGGGTTCGGTTCAGGCACCAAAAGCGTGCAGCTTGATGAAACCCAGCCACTTCCGAAATCCAATTTAGCTTCTGCACGAACATAGACGTTCCAGTACTAAGTTGAAAAAAGCTTCACCCTGCAGTACATAAGCACACATACACACACACACACACTCAAAAAGGGAGCTGGAACCACGTTTCGGTGGTTCTCCGTCTCGGGGAAAGGGAAATCGATTTCATCACTTCTTCCTTGCCAAGTGACTAAAGTGACCAGTGCAAACTATCAACGACTCGTGGCAAGCATTCTACATCCCACCACCCCCCCCCCCCCTTGCAGTAACCATCCCCATCCGAACTAGAAGTACGGGATATACGGGTACGGTTCCACTCACCTCAACCCGCCACTCCATCATCTCGCGCTGCGCCTCCATTAGAGTTGGCAAACCATTCAGCTCACCCATTCCAAGGGCTGCAGCAAGGGAGCTTTCCGCGAATGTTCACGGGGTGGATGCTGTCGGTTCGAGCCGCTTCTTGGAACTGACGGGCTGGAGCAGCTGCTGCCATTTTAGACTGGGGGCGTGGCCTTCACCAGCCGTCGGTGAGTCTGCGAAACGAGGTGCGCTTTCTGCGCAATCGCGCTCTTTTTCGACCGAGCGCGCGCCCTCACCCTGCTACCTTGAACTGCAGCTCTCGAGAGCGTGTTGGCAAGCACCTTTGGGGTAAAGTGGAAAGATGATCCCGGGAGCAATGGGGAGAGAAAGAGAGCGAGCAAGCGATAAACATTAAGAAAAGGAAGAGACATGATTGCAATTTAATAACAGTCGGTGGGGCACGGTACAAAGGAAGGGCGAGGAGTCGCGTGAGCTTGGAGCACCAGTGAGCCCGATGAGCTTTGGGTGAAGATTGTAAGGTGAGAAGCTGAAGACGGTGCCGAAAAGGATGCGCTAAGGTGTGAGCAAGATTTACAAAATCTTTATTGTAAATATTTATCACACATCATTGGAAGTGTTTAGAGTGTTTTGTTTCGATGGGTTTGCACTGGGTATTTTGTGTAAATAACTAGTGCATAAATCTTTATTTAGTAATTTTTAGGATACGTTTCATATATTCATAATTGAAAAATTATATTTCACTAAATGGATAGCTGTCTGTTTAGTTAGTCATTTACAAATGCAAAGGAATAAAGAGATAAAACAAATATTATTAATGTCATGAAACAAATGGTTTGAAGGAAACGGGTTGAACCCATTTCCACGCAGCAAAACATTTTCTTCCCTAGAGATTTGTTTTTTTCCACTCAGGCAAGGGTGTTGATGCGGTGTGGCATCGGCTCCCAAGAGACACCAAGCGTTGAATTGCGTTAGGAAAGTAATAGGGTTCATTTTTTTCATATTTTCTTTTTAGCTACGTTGCGGGAGGATTACGAAGGAATATTTTAATTTAAGTCTTGATGTCAAACAATTTACACAATAAAGTGGAGGAACGGTTGTAGATACGCCATGTTAAACAAAATTTTCTGCTGATGATGATTATTTTGATGAAGGTGATTGTAGAGATGGAAAAGTTGTATGAAATTTATTTAAACGAGGATATTCAAAAAGGATTATTCGCATCGATTGTGATTTGTTTGTGACGGACTAATTACAATAAACTGTTGTATGGTGTTTCAGTTTTTTGAAGTCAAATTTTGATTCTTGGTCGTGAACCTCAAGCTATTTTTAAGCAACACTTATATGAACCGTTGCTTTTTATAAATGCATAAATCACTAATCATCAAAGAAATTTATAAATTTGTCTTTCGAAGGGACGGCTAATTTTGATTTTAAAATTTAGAAAACTCGATTCTGTTTCAAACAAAGTTATTGTCTGAAATTGTGAAATACATGCAGCTAGACAACACGATTTCAGTTAATGTTTAATTGACTCTGGTGAAGTATTTTTATTTTAAATAATATTGTGATTTATTGAGGCCAATGTAGTATGAAAACAATTGTAAGCTAATTGACAAACATAAAGCATGTAGAAAAGAGAACTTGTCAATTTATTACAGATTTATTAGATAAAACTTTAATAGCTACACTTTCAAAATTGTACTGAAGCTATACTCAAGGTGAAGTATACAAACTTGTCAACAAACCATGTTCTAGGGTTCAATGCAAAAATAAAAACCAAAACAACAAGGTCCGAATTATGCACCATCTTAAAGCATTTATTTAACGCTTTCTCTCGGTGAGCAAAGTTTTTTTTTGATTGCGAAACAATTCTGCAGCTGTCGCTTCTGCTTGACGTTCTGCTGCGATTAAGCGAGCTGGACGCGTTGCGATGATTTATCTATTTTCCCTCCGACCTGGCCCTCGCTTCTCCACCAACCCATCAAGCAGATCAGCTCGAAAGCGTAAACCCATGTACTCGCACCGCATCTAAGTAGGGTACTAGCACCAGCAACAAAAAACAACGCACGCAAACGCACCATCGGCTTCATCAAAAAGCGATCAATCGCGGTCAGTTCTAACGGGAAGCTGCACGGTGCAAACAGGTGAACGAGGTCGAACGAGTGCCTTTCCAAAGTCCGACTCCGACGCTACCTGCTCCAACCTGCTGACCGGCCCAAACCGGGGCGGATGGATCCTCCTTCACTCGGCGATATTATCTGACCAAAGAAACGGTAATCAATATAAACAAAAAATTATGTCTAATTATATGGATTAGAAGGAAACAAAAACCTATGGCGAAGCGTAAATAGGATTCGTTTGCTTTTGCCAGTGAGCCGCTCGGTGCTCGGGCGCAGATGGGACTGGAGCGATAGGTTCTAGGTGCTGTTGCTGCTGCCGCTGACCCTGCATCTGTGGGACACATTTGATTCAGGTGTCGAATAATTGTACAGCCCGGAATGGTTGCACCCGGATCCGGTAGGTAATTATTTCGGGTAGATCTACCGAAACTCACAACACAATTACAGGCGGTTCGGTTGTGATCCTAATGTTTGTCTAGAAAAGAAATTGCTTCGCAGTAGGAAAAAAATGGCACAAAACACAGCAAAAGGACGCCCGGTGGCTTCCAGTCACCTCCTGTTTGCGCACGATCAGCAAACAAATATTATTTATTGGATGGCAATCAATAATTGACACGTGTGGTTTTTTGCTCGTCTCCCGTTGCTTTCGAACGCCCCGAGCAAGAGGTGTCCGAAATGGGGGAAATTATAGAGCCAGAGCAACAAAGTTTCGCTTAATTATTTCTGATCCCGAAAATGATCCAGCTTGATGTGCGGCTGCCGTCTGGAGTGTTTTGAATTTTCTGACAGATTGTTTCTCGCCTTGGCCAACACCTTACACAGCCACTTCGGTATGTTTCCACTGCCAGCGGCACAATAAGTGACCTGAGCACGCCGGCTAGCGCGTCAGGTTGATCCGTTGGCCGGTGATTAAAGTATTTATCAATCGCACAACGCAGCCCGATTCGGAACTAGCATCAGAACGAGCAGCTTGTCTGGAAATAAAACCTAGAAAACAACAACACCGAAACAAAAACCAGACCAACACGTGGCCGGAACGGCTAAGTGCCCTTCGAAAGCGCAACTGCTGGTAAAAGTCAAGTGTAATCGAGCACGAGCCCGATCAATGAGTGCAACCTTTAATCGCGTCGTCCTCCCGGTAGCAGGAAGTAATCTCAAGCGCGTTCCATCTCCCCCTGAACCCTCCACCACCCGAAAGATGATCTGACAACGTGAAGGTAATCGAGTATGGGCATAAAAAAAAAAAGCAAGAGCATCGCGAGGCGCACGTTAAGCGATCTCTGGTTTGTTTCAATTTCCCTCGAAATGATCCATTTAAGGGGTGATGTTGGCGCATGATTGGCTTTTTCCTTGGTGTTTGAGAAGCCGGGTTGAAGAGAAAGGGGCAAAACAACTGTTCGCCTTTTTAACAGATAGATAGTTCGAACGGATATGGCCTATCTGCCGGAAGACGACGAATTATTTCCGCATGTACGCATGTTGAATGGTTTAATCAAGTGGTTAAAGAAAGTATTGGGAGCTGCTGGAATTGATTTGGCTGTGTTGTTTGTCACGAAAAAAAAAAGATGAAAGATGAATTGATGAAGAATGACTGCGTTCAATGAGTCTTTTTCAGTGGTAATGTATTCATAAGATTGGAAATGAGATTAAAACATAAGTAAAGATCACTTAATGGCTTAAATAACATAAAGATCACTACCCCCATTTTCATGTCACAGTGACACATTGCTTTATTGAACTAACTTTAACATGTTGAGAGAATGTCATAAATTAAAGCATTAGATACAACAATAATTTAACGATAAGGTTAATGTCTGGATCTGGTAAGTGTTCAAATCTATTTGATTGAACTTAAACACAAATCTGGTTTATATCTTCAGTTTATTTAATCTAGTAACAATTCCAATTAACTCATAACTCTGCTTATATTCCTGTGTCACGTGTTACCAGGTTTTGATACGTATCCCAAAATTGGCGGGTTCTAGGCTCTAAACATCAAATAATGTTGGGGTTAGTACATTGTCTTCTTTCTTGTTCGATTTGTTCACGTTAAACTCATCAGGTACCCTTCACTGCACCCTTGTCTGTTATACTTTGTGCAAATCTTGTTTCTATACATTAAGCATTGTACATTTCGCAATAATCGCGATTTTGTATTTTTGTTTATTAAGTCATATAGCTACAACGAGCCTTCATTTCTTTTCTTAAAAATAAAGTTAAAGATAAATCTTATTATAACAATGTGAAGCTAATCAAAATGTTGCGTATAAATTAATTACTATAAATATCTTATTGCCTTAACCATTATACGACATAAACAGGATAGTGGGTCCCTAGAACCCGACACAATGCAGGAGAAACTAACATCTAATAGGGGTCTGAACCTAAGTGGTCTGCAAGGAGCTATAACTTCGAAGTGAAAGAAGAGAGCAGAGATTGAGCAAAAATGTAACTGCAATTTGATCATTGTACCAAGACTCATTGCACGTCTATGTTACAAATATTCTAGAACAAACAGTAAACTCCTTGAATAATACACATGTAAATGCTTGTTACATGAATACATGCAAATGCTATGTAAGTACTAACGACAGCACAAAACAAAGATTTTTGGAGCTTTGAAGGGGAATCCCTTGGCTTAATATAGCATATTTTCAAAAGGTACATGGAATGTTCAGCTGTTATTCAATTGTATGTATACATAAGGTATTGAACCCCACCAGCGCTTAACATTTGCGTCGAACAATATCTAATAAAATATCGAATGAGAAAAGCGATTCGGGCTTTACGAGATCAAGAAGGTAATTTTCTGTAGGAAAATCGTCTCTGGATTTATTCACCGTTTCCCATACATTTTTGGACCGTTTGTAGATTAAATCGCGGGAACAATCAAAAAAACCTATGGGGAGGCGTTAAACATTTTTCGGGGGAAGGAATGGGAAAGAAAAGTCAATCAGAGCATCGTTGGAAACCCTGTACCACGTTTTTTTTTACGATAGTAGTCTTTCCAACCAAACCAAACAATGGAGATAGTTTTAAGAAAACGATTATGTATTGTGTTAAATTGATAAAAGAACCCAAAAGACTTTTGCTTGGTTTTCGTATTTGCAATGTTCTTATTGATGACTCTGTCACAAACTGTACCTTCACAATATATGTTTAACCTTCCACAATAACAAGATCCAACCCTGAATCGCCGTTGATATCAGCATATCGTCTTCTGCCTTGTTCAAGTCAAAATCAACTCACCAACTTGATGACACCCAACTGTGACCTCTCGATGCAAACAAGTTAGTTTTATTTCTATCGTGACAGTAATCGCGGTGGTGACAGCTTTCTCAGTGCATGCGATACGATCCATTAGCAAAATTATAGCACACATTACGCAACTCGGAAACCACATTCGTTCCGTGAGCTATGCCTATCGACAAATAGTGTGGGTACAATTTTCCCGAAGCCACCAACACTCGCTGCTAAGTTGTCAAGATACGCGAGTACAAAAGCCCTAAACTGGCTGTTGATAGAACGAAGGCTCAATTACACTCCTCGCTGCACCGCCACTAGCGTTTGTCTCCGATACCGCTTCCAAGGGCGATTAGAGGATTGAGTTAGTTTACTGCTACTACTACTACTGCTACTGCTGTTGCTATTTTCAACTAAACAACCCCTGCAATCAGTGGGCATTTAGAGGTGATATTAAGTTTGTTTAGTGTGCCACCTTACATCACCAAATTAGCGTCGTTGCAGTTGCAGTTGCGAGCAGACCAAAACACACCGCGTAAATAATGCATCGCTCCGCGTGCAGGACGGTTGGCGGGCTGATCCGGTTGATTATAAATTTATCGTTCGGTGCTGAATGTTCCGGTGCTGACATGAGACATATCGCGACGCCGCACTGTCCTTACCATGCCCATGCGGTGCCTTGGAAAAGATGAAGGAAAAACAATCAATTGAGCACGCTGAACAATGCACAGCAAACTGCAGCCGGAATTGCAACCTGCCTGCAAGATGTTACACAAACTAAAGAAGAAGAAAAAAAAGCAGCACAACAAAAGCACCCAACCGTCGTCCGTTTACGATGATTGGAATGGCAAATGCACAGCCTGCGCAACAAAGCGCCAGAAAAACTAACATCAATTTGCCATTCCTCCACACCGTAACAAGCCAATAAATTAGCCCTTGCCAAGATAAATAAAACAGCCAATGCTCATTATTCGATTCGCTTACTAAACCAAATAGTGGCAGCAAACGCCTCCAAAGCAAATAACGCGAACGCGCCCGGGAAGCGTGGACACAAAAGGTGGCCGCCTTCTGTGTTGCGTGCAAGCAGCGCAAGATGGGAAATAATTTGGCTTGGAACCATTTCCGAACCGGCTCTTTTCGTTTCCAATTTTTAACGACTTTTCGGTGAAAGCCGCATGCAAACGATGTCCGCCTGTTTTTGTTTTTGGTCGGGGGAAGTATGGAAGCTTTGCCGCCAATGCGGCAGAATCTAATTAGCTTTCGGGGCAGAAGAAAAACGCATAAAAAAGCATATGATGGGATGGATGGGAAAAATGTTCCTTTGAGCGATCGCGAAGAATACAATTGGCTACCGGGGAGCAGGTCTCGTTGTGGTTCGTTGGGAAGCTTCAAATTAGGTATTTTATTCTTTAAATTAATTAAATACAATTTGTTTAAGAAAAGAAGCGCACCGATTGAAAAGATGAGCAAATAATGCGATACTTATCGTGCTTCAAAAGAGAACAAAAGGGAAAATAGAAGCACACCGCAATTCACCATACCGCGAAGCGGTTTTAATCGAAGGACAGTCAAGTCAAATCCTGGGCAAATAAAAATCTTCAATTACACGCTACGCTAAGCGCACTGACGGATGGTGAAATCGACAGAAAAGAAATTTCGATACCCGAAACACCCCCACGAAGCGTTCCACCGTGATGGCTGCACAAGAACAACAGTGCCGCACAACAATAAAAAAAAAATGGGCAAACAAACAATATCAGGCACGAACGAATAAAATAAAACGAGCTCCCTGTTTGGCCGAGGATCACGTGATGAGGTTTTGCCTTGGAAATCGTTGGAAAAGTTGGGCATTGGGCAGGAGAAAAAGCAAATCGCAAATTAAAACAAATAAAAACCACACGCCCCAAAAGAAGACTAATGGATGAGAAAGCGCTAAACAAATACCTTCAAAGCGGAGAAGAGCGAACAAAAACACCAAACCACCCTGAATGCCTCAGGAACTCATTTGGCTCGCTTTGTTTGTTTAGTTGAGCACGGCTACTCAACGACACATCCTCAAAACTGGTCTCCATCCATCCTCGCGCCCTCCCACCGCCCAAGCCTAAAACGAAAGCAAACACGATAAGCTATCAAACCCCATTCCGACAACGAAGTAAAAAACAAAAAACGACCATCGAGGGCAAATGGGCAAAAGAAACGCGCAAAGAAAATCGGTTTCGAAAATGACCGTTCGGCGGAAAATGGACGGCTTCCATTTTGTGGCCAAATGTCACTGGAGGTGTCCAGGTCCCAGGCTCGCATGCACCAGACCGAAGAAATAACCTAGCAAATGGCGACGACGATTGTGGGTGAAGTTGTCCAGCAAAACAACAACAACAAAAACGTAGCATAAAACCCAACCAAAAACGTGAAGAAAAAAAAAACACAAATCGTTTATGATACGCCCCCGGGAAAGGGTGTACTTTGCTGCTGGTTTGCATGTCATAATTAAGATGGCCCGGCTGTGATATCGGTTTGAAAGCGTGGGCGAAGGGAACTGAAACTGCTTCTCGGAAAACCAGCGCCATGTACTTACCGCACGTCCCTCTGGCTCGTTTACATCCCTCCAGTCGTTGAAGACGAACGATTACCAGCGCCCACAAACCACCCCGAATTGCCTTTTTTGTTCTGGGGGAGTTGATTTTGGAGGGAATTGGACGGGTTGTTCGTTTTCCTTTTCCTAGTCTCCCCTTTCGTAAACTATCCAATCGAAAGCCTGGTGTGCAACGAAATGACGACAGGATGAACACCGAGCACTGAGCACGGAAATTGACGATAATTAGTGTGTGCTTCCTGTGACACTTACTGCTTGCGTACTGGTTGTGCTTGTGTCGAACAGTGTTGTGAGGGTGATTTTCCAAACCATGGTGAAATAAATCACGTACCCAACACACAAACACACACACACTGGATGATTTTGATCCAACCAATGTCCTTGCTGTTGGTGCTGCCAGCAACAATGGGATGAGGAAAAAATGCCCCAATTAAGTAAGTTATAACGTGAAAATTTTAATGACACCTGCTTTCGCCGCTTCCGAGACGAATTATCGGTGAAGGTTGTGCTGTGCTGGGCTCCGCGCGATTCATCCAAATGCTCCAAGCGATTAATGATGTTTTGTTTGGCTGATTCGAGTAAATGGAATACAGGGAAACTTCCACTTACGTCTCCATCAAACGGCGAAGATCATCCAAATGCGACCTCATCTTTCGCATGTCAATAATGGCGTATTTTATCAACAAAGCACAAGGTAAGATGCCTTTTTTCATTACTTTCTCTGGTAAAATTTCTCTTTTCATAGACAATTCGCGTACTTTGAAAGTATCCCTTTACCAAGCAAACTTTACAACTGTGCCCCACTGCTGTGTCTCGCTAGCGATTAGTTGAGTTAATTACGTTGAAAACGATAATTCGACTTTTGGGGGCCTAATTTTTGTCAGTTAAACAGTGTCGTCAGTCGCCATAGTGTGTTTAGGTTTGCTAGGTTTTGTTTGCATAGACTAAATCGTTTGGAGTGGTTGAGGTCCCAAGCCCTATCAGCTCATTTAGATCAGTGGCAGGGTTGGCTGTGGGGGTACATTCGCTTCCGCTCGGGGCCGATTCACCGGCTTCATTCAATGACAATTAGACAATTATCTCCCTCGGGGCTCTCTGGGCTGCTGACCTCGTTAAGGACGGCGCAGGGCGGACGTTGGCAGCTGGGAAAGGGGCACTTTCGAGGCCTTCCCATTTCGGGGTAGCTTCGTTTTTTTTTGTTTCCTGTCAAATTAGAGCGATCAGGAACATCGGAGAAAATGGCTTCGCTGGTTGATCGTCATTACACGACAGTTGCGACAATAGGGCCAAAAGTGGATTTGGAACATGGAAGCGGAGAAAGATAATGATGTGAGCTTCCAAAAAGTCTGCTCTGTACACATGTCACGTGATTGCCGACATTGCACATTGGAAGGTATGAATGAAGCTGCATAGCTGTTTCTGGTACTTGGCAGAATTTTTAAATTAAAAAAAGGGTCCTTGAACATAATTTAAACGAATTTTGCATCCAAAATGTTGAGATTACCATACCAGCATGAACAATGATCACAGGAGCTTGTAAAAACAGTTAAACGGATGGAATTACACTTTTAATACATCATGGATACCATTTTGCAGAGCCTGTATCAGTAAATGTGATGTTCAACCTTTTACAGAATCTTCCACACCTCCTCAACCCGAAGATTGATCATACTCACCACATACGACAAGCGAAATAAATGCATGCACTGCCCAAAAACCCGCCAACCCTCACGAGGCAACGCATTGCCCGCCGAATGACGAAACGTCTCGGTCGATCCGCGGACCACCGGGGCGGAGTTGCAGCCGTGTGATTGATTACGTGTCCATCGATGGTAAAATATTGGAACACGATCTTGCCATATTTCTCGCACTCGCCATCGACCTTTCCTGCCATTCTGCCAAAGGGGGGGGGAGCCTGCACAGCAAAGGCGAACCATTGCACCACACGGCAGCACGGCAGGCCGGCAGTGCCTTGCCGGGGTGATTGTGAAAGAGGGTAATTATCAGCGAATGTCGATCAGTGAAAGACAACGGCACGGCCAAGTCTTGCCTCGAAACCGAGAGGAGTGGCAGGCGGATCGAAATGCCCGCGACCGCGACAGGCAGGACCTTGCGCACCGATCCTCTCGCACCGATCCTCTCGCACCGATCAGTTATTAATGAATGATTATCGATTTTTATCGGAACGTAGCTCCCGGTTCGTGTAGCGTGATGGCTTCTGCATAGAGAAGCACAGGTTACAAAGGAGACCCAAAGAGTGATAAACCACCATGCATGCCACTCCCAACGAGAGGAAATTCCACAGCGAATCAATCGATTATGAACGTGATCGAAAGGACACATTAAAACGACAGAAAGGCGTAAGCCAAGTTCTAATTCTAGTGTTAACCACCTGCCGAGATGCGCTCCGATCGCGGGCTGAATGAAATCCGCAGCTTCCGAGGCTCTACACTGAGCTTATGGCACAGCGGGAAGGCACACTCTAGCTATATGGGAGTGTGTGTAAGTTTTGCTCTGAATCTAACCATTGGAAGACGTTTGGATAAGAATTGGAAAACGATAATAAACAATCTCCTGGCGATCGAATGGAGCTGTCGACTGGTTGGGGAAATTGGAATTATAATTTAATAACCATAAATGAGCGGATGTTTTTATGGGTTAAGAGCGATAGAGAAATTTGATCAATGTATGTTATATGCTGAATGGTTCATCGATAAAAATATTTTATAAAAACATATTAGAATTGCATCCATGAAATTTTTAACATTCTATAAATAAATTAAATATATACCATGAAGTATATCCCATTTAGTATTTAAATATGATACTAAATGGTATATACAATCATTGTTTTAAGCATTGATTTTGTTGATACAAAAATTGAGAAATCGTATTCATTAGCGATACAAGAAAATAACTTCTAATATATTTATTCAAATGTGTTCAATGAAGCAATTAAAATCAAATGAAAATTGGTAAAATACCATTCAAAACCATGTAGAAAAATGATACAAAATTTACATAATACACCAAAAAATTCAAAACATACTTTAAAATCATCAAATAACTCACGCCCTCTCGCTCTGGTTTTCTCTGGATTGTTTTCGGCATCTAAAGATGTATTGAGCCCGGCCACGACAACACGCGCGAACGTTAAACGGAAGATATAATTCAACACCTCCGTCCAACCGTGGCTGACAGCGGCCTCTAAATACCGAAACCTAATCAATACACCTTTGAGGAGAGCCAGGTTCTCCTCCCTTTCCGACCCGCAATGCTCAACTGAAAGGGGTCCGAAAAAATATGACATTAAAATAAAATATCAATTCATAAATAAATGATAAAGCAAACCCATAACTCGACGTGTGATACGGGTCCACAAGCTTAACAGGCGTCGGAAGATCGGCTGCAGCTCGCATTTAAACGAGCTCAAGAAGAGCGATCGCCTTTTTGTTATCCTTCCTTGCACCACGCTTTTTTTTCACCCCCGGGGAGAGTGCGAGAGAGAGAGAGAGGGTTAATGAGGCCGCTCCAACGATGTACCGCGGTAGAGCGGGGTTGGGATTATTTAAATTTCTCGATCACCCTCCCGAAACAGTCGTCGAGATCGTTTTCTAGTCGGATATTTTAATCCATTCATAAATAATATCACTACAGCAAACAAACCGGTGAAGCTTCGAGCACCACGCACTACGGACGGTTGGGTAAGAAGGTGTGTGTATCCCCGGTTTCTGAGTGGGTTGTCCACTGCCGAAGCTATCATTTTTAATGCCATTAACATTATCATCGACAAAACGGTTCCCCACTCACCGATCTGCCTTAGTCGTTCGTACCTTTTTTTTCCCTTCTCGATCTTGCCTTCAAATGGGTCATTTTTTGGAAATAACTAAATTTTCGTAAGCTCCCTTAGCCGACGGCATCCAACAGCACCAAGGATGGTGAAATGAAATTCACACTTCGACAAGTGCTCAGTTTGAGGCTGTGTGTGTGTGTGTGTTAGCTGGGGAAAGAAGCGAAGCTTTCATACGCTCGAGCAAGCTGTTGGAAGTTGTAACAAAAAAAACCTCATCTCCATCGATCGTTTACTTAAGCATCATGTTCATCGAGTGGCATCGAGCGACAGGATTATCATTTTTGTCACCTCTCCACTCGCGAGCGAGCAGGCAGGCACACACGGTACAGGCTCGATAATGAGATTAGCGTAACCGGAAGTGGGCGTTGGTGTGTCCCGCAGCGTGACGAGTGGGTTTTCTACAGGGCACTCCCAGTAACACACACACATAACGATAGCAACCTTTGCATGAAAGATTCATTCCTGGGGGCTCCCATAAACTCTTCAGGGTGCTTCTGAAGCGAAGTGTCCGTTCGGAAAACGGCCGTTCTGTTTGCCGATTAGGTTGTCCGCTTTGCCACACTGCGCGTCTTAACCATCGTTGACATGCCGGGAGGTTTCATTCATAAAGTTTTAGCTTACCACCATGACGACGGGACCACGGGGTGCGATCAAGCGGGTTTTGGAGGGTTTTTGGGGGATATTTTTCAAACTAAGGAATAAGCTGTACGAAGCGACGTGATTGAGCAAGCGACACCAAACCGAGCCGGATGGTTGATGATCAACGTTGTGTGCACAGACGAACAAAGCTATGCGAAAAATAAATCCCATCTTCGAATGATTTTGTTTTCTTGAGAATATATCTCCTTGGGATAAGCATGAGAAATAGCGGTAGATTTTGTGTGATTTTAAACACAAGAATACAAAAGATATAGTTTAATCATCGTCATAGACAATCTTATCGCTATTGGGAATACAAGATTCAATGAATTATTGTTGTGCATAATTTACTGGAATATTTTTGCACCAGTTCGAGCTTTACTTCTTATTCCACTCGATCGCAAATCCAATGTCGGAAGGAATCTGCTACAAACGTTGATAGATGAAGGTGGTGAGAGGATTCCTCGTGCCACAGAAGCCCCAGAAGTCATCGTAATCCACGTACTGTAGTATCACTCCTCCAAGTCGCTTTTCCTGCACGAAGTTCATTTTTACCCCGATGGAATTCGTATCTTCGTAGCTCATCCACTGATTACCACGAACGGCAAATGGCATCTGTCCTATTGGATCATAGAATAAGCTCCAACCGCTTCGGATAAGCAAACATAGCTGTAAGGAAAGTGATGGTTGTTTCTTGGTGAGTTTGAATTCAGTTTGGATGTTTAAAATATTGTTAAAAATATGTCCTTACCTCATAATAAGGATAGTAACCTTCATAGTAATATTGTCCTTCCGCACCTGGTCCAATAGTTGGAGCACCTACGTTGTATGATGCCGGATTGGCTAGGGTGTACGCCTGTCCAAACAGTCCAATGCCTAGGATAAGCTTTTTCGGTGGACAACCAAAATCGATCCACGTCTCGACACCATCAACCTGTGTTTGTTCATGTGAACAAAATTTAGCTCAGACAACTTGCAAATCAGCGAGTGCAGTGCCTCGTCCTTACCACATTCGTTCTTGCACGGTTTGATTCCGTCTCAAAAGACCTATTGCGCATCGGAGCATGCACATCGGCCACATTGTTTGTGTGGGGCCGCATATCAAAGGTGAACAGCGTCACGTAGTCTACCAGCTGACAGATGCTGGTAACGCGGTAGGATTCCCTCAGTACTTTCGGATACACAGCTCCAAAGAAGAGCAGCTCCTTGTTCCTACTCTTCAGACCCGCTCGTACGTCCGTCAGCAGCGATATCAGTGACTCACGATCGCTGGAGATGCCTCCAAATTTAACCATTGTTCCGGGCCACTCCCAAGCAATCTCGACTCCACCCAACCCGTACTGCTCCAGCAGCTCCAGAATGGCCTTTACAAAGGCACGCCGCCGTTCGGGTATTTCGGCCATGATCGAGTAGGACAGTGCTTCCTTGCCTCTTTCCAGCACCGTAACAAAACTACGCACTGCCGCCGATCTCGCCTTGACGGTGTACATAAATCCACCTAGCTGTTGTATTTCTGCGTTCTGGAAGTAAACACTACGCTCATTAAGACATCATATTGAGATTCCAGTACACGTGGGGTCGCACGCACATCAAAGAAGTATGATCCTCTCCTCCATTCAGGAAACGAAATGCCACGATAGATCACATCACCGCACAACTCCAATGGGATCTCGTTTGCCGTGTACCGTCCGTAGCCCTTTGTTTTTGGGGAATCACTTGAAAAGTAGCACATTAGTCGTTTTCCTCCAAGACCATTGACGCTACCGAACATGAAACAAACTAAGCTAAACATAAGCACAGAGCGCCACATCATTGCAACCTTCGCGGCCAAGGGACTTCTAAAGAACTGATACAACAGCACAAGCGGTTGAAGTTCTGGATGAGACATTCAGTGTGATACGTGCTAAAACCTGTTCTAAGATCTGAGGGAATACCTACCTACCATAAACGGTTCTTTATGGATTGTGTATACATGTGACGCATGAATTGTAAACAATCTAATAAAACAAAAACTGGTTGTGGGTGTGGCAGATTGACCAGGGTAGCAAAATAAGGGAGACAAGATGCTAAATAAACATTCCTTTTGTGTAAGCCTTGCTGTGCTTGTTCCATTAGTTGATTCTTTTTTTATGTGTTTTATACATATTCATGGTGACTTTTTTTGTTGTGATGACATAACTGAGCTAGGCTTTCTCAGACATAAGCCAAGTAGTATTTATTTTTATTTAAAGATGTGCTTATGGTTGAAACTTAAATAACAACATATCTTAAGGAAAGCCAATGATCATTCATCAATTCAATTTATATTCATCAAATAAATTCAATCAATTCAATTCAAATCAATTTTTCTGGAAGAAATTCCATGAAATATAAAAAACGCTTCGTATTTAGTAATTATTTCCAATGGATTGATCAAGTATGTTGATCCATTGATTCTTCCAATCGAATATGTTGATTTATGAAATAATTTTGATCTGTTTATTGATGGTATTATCTGATACGGTTTAGTGCTTCTATTACCAACACAATGGAAAATAATCCATTAAGCAGCTCTTACACTGTACTGTGTCATTATAAATTTTCCACCAAAAACACACCGGGATATTGTTTATTATTCTCTAGCGAGTTTTACACATCGGCTAGCAACTGCACGCAAAACAATTACAAAACACTGTGCACGTACTACGCCGCTATGCCTACGCTTACTCTCGTAGATACGAAAGATTTATTCAAACAATCCACTGCACCCCAAAAAACTGCATCGGCTGCAACAACGGCCGATCGAATGCTTGGCATCGAAACCCTCGCCGAAAACGAACGATATGTGCGTGTGCGTTCGAGGAAAGCGATGATCATTAGTCGCAAAACGAACTTCTTCACACCATATCGTTGGCACTGACACCGCTGGCCACGATAATCGTTCCGTACGTCAGCGGATTCGAGCGAACGCCTCTTCTTGTTGTTCTGTACGTACGTACGGAACGGCCAGCACCGTTTGAGAGCCACCGTTTGCATAAGCAGCAGGTACATCGTCTCGTACAGTGTGGTTGGCTTCATAAAAAAGCGAGTACGTGCGGCCTAAAGTCCACTGAAATGACCCAAACGGAACCGCACCGCATTGTTCTGCATCGTGACCGGTCTGGCGAAGTTGGCAGACATTCGGCAATTTATTCGACATTTTATCACCAAATCGTTAAGTAAAACCAATAATCATTTGTTAGCCGTGGTCGTTACGAACGTAGCGAACGTTTCGTCTCTCTGTGGCACTGCGTTTCCGGAATGACGGGTAAAAAGTGGAAAATTCTGGGAAGGATTAGTGTCGTTTTGGATATTACCGGAACAAGCCACTTTTTGAGCCAACGGTGAACAACAGATTGCAGAATGGTTAATACAATCGAGGGAAATGGATGGTTTAAAAGCCAAACTCAACAGACAATTTATTTGAACGTTGTAATGCAACTTGCAACATATTTTGTATTTATTCAAAAATATTTTACCATGTTATTTTATCAAGCGAATGGTTCATTGAACAACTTATTAACTGTAACTTGACTTACGTATGATAATATAAAGCATTCAAAAAACCTTATGTTCCGATGCTCTTCAATTCTATTGCAAAGCGCTAGCCAGGCGTCTCCATTAACGCTTACATGTGTAAATTGACATCTTCAAACAGCCATGCTTTCTTTTGACTGAACCGTTTCCTTTTTGTCAGCATGGTTCTAATCATTATAGCAAAATTATCGGTATGCTTCCCTTTCAACGTGATCGCTCAAAGCTTCGAGTTTGCGTCACTGTAATTCTTTCGATCGGTTCTACCATTTCATCCTGTAATGGCACAGGCCTGTCTCGCTATGATGACTTCTCCATCTCAGAGCATTTGCGCATTCGTTTGCCACGGGCGTTTGAGCTGGAAGTGGCGAGAAATAAATCCCACCCCGAGGCCTGTCGAAAATGTTGTTGTCGGAAAATAATGACTCTCATTTGTTCGACCTCATCCGTCCTCGGTGCTCTGAATGTCGATCGATTGTATCGGGATTCCGCGGGACCGTTCCGGCAATTGGAATACGATTTGCGGGTACGGGCAGAAATGATGAAAAGCACCCTCAAAACGCTGCCACAGTGTGTCCTCCAGGCTGGTTGCTTCTTTCGAAATAAAAGAAAAAAGAACACTCCCTCAATCAATCGTTCTGCTCCGGCAACCCCTTCGCCAGCTTCCTCGATGTACGGGGCATGCACGAAAAGTTGTGTCTCAAATTGAATCAACGAAAGATAAACGCCCGCATAAAGCAGCTGCGATTTTAGCCAGCCCGGGCGGCAACGTGAAAGATGGATGGATTTGAATATTTTAACCCTGGCACATCGTTTTATTTATTGTTTTTCATATTCCTTTCCGATTGCATTTATGTGACAATAAATTTTACCACCGGCACTTGGTACAGCGCCGGCTGCCGGCCGCCACTCCGTTCCATTGCGCCCCGGAGAAAAGTGTCGTTTCGAGTCGATTTCGGTTCACATTAGTAGGAGTGTGCTTCAAAATGGACGTACCGACGACCGTTCGAATGGGATGGTTTGTGTGCGGGTGGGGGGGGCTAGCAAGGGTGGAGCAGGAAACATACTCGGCTAGTGAAATATTAGTGCACAGCAAGTACACACATACGCGAGCGAGCGCGCCCTAGCCCGACAGCATATTGGTGGATCGGCAGTGCTGGGGCACACAACAAACAACGCAAACAAATTCAGTAAAATGATTTCAATCATCATTAGTCACAGCTGCTGCTGTGCTGGTGAAGCGCACACTTTTCGCGAACGTGGATGATAATGCGAACAAGCTTCAACCCGATGGAAGGACATATGATGGGAATAAGTAATATATACGTATTTGTTTTCTTTTTTTTTCGCTTTGTTTTTTCAAACAGAGGAGGGACGTATTGCAAACATAGAATGGGAATGGAAGCAATGAGTGATTCGTTTGCAACAAGGGGAGCACTGCCGAATGCGTTTATCGATTGTTAACCATAGGTCATTTATTTGCTAAACGTTCGTTCTGGCTGATCGAGGCGCTAAATGGTACAGAGAGAAACAGTGAGAGGGCGCGATTAAGCTCATGTTGGGAGTTGTTTATTGCGTTACAAAGTAGTATAATGTCACAACTACATCTTTTTCATAGTCAAATTACTAGCTGCTCTTTTCATCTATATGTTACACGGTAATAAATTAGTAAAAAATATTTATAAGATTAAATTATGCATCATAATGAACTATGATATTTAAAGTCTGTAGGCTAATTATCACCATTTCCTATTTCTAGCCAAAAAGCTGAAATTTCACAAAAAAAATCTTTAGTTAGTTAATTAGTTAGTTAGTTGAGTAATTTAGGTTTTTAAAAATTGATAATTATTTTTGGAATATGTCTTCTCTTTTTTGAAGTGCTCTAAATCTTGTTGAACATATAATAGAAGTCTGATAACTCTTCGCTCGCAAGCAGGGATGTACCAAATTGGGTATTTTCAAATTCGGGAAAAAGTTCACGGGTAACCCTTCACCCTGTAAAAACGGTATTTTCCCGGAAAGATTGGGATTTTTTCTCTCAATCGCTCAACAGCTAATGAGAGTTTTTGCATATTAGATGTAATTGGTATCTATTGGAATCCAAAGTAAATTTGAATTGAGAGCATTATGTCCGAAGTTTAATGATTTCTGTAGAACTTATCTTAAATGTAGAACATAGAAAACATCAGTCCTATAACTCCTAACAGAAAGCGCTTATGCACTTGTAATAGTGATGAGCGGGTCAATTCAAACCTACCGGGTCGGAGCAATCCGTAAGCGACTCGGAGTCGTACGGAAGTAGGTGCAAGTGTGCATTAGCGAGTGATGCAGCGAGTTCGGACCAGGTCGGGCCAAGGTAGGATCAGTCAGGCCCGTGGGTCCAGCGAGTCCAGGTCAATCCGAATGATCAGAAGTTGTGAGAAAGCATCTGCGATGCCGACCCATTGGTGCAGTGATTTCGGGTCGGGTCGGGTCAAAATAAGAGCGATACCCGACCCGAACTCGCACCAACTGGTCGGAGTCGATAATTTTTCTCGCACTTTAACTCGCAGTATAATATCAGAATTTGTTTTTTTTTTGCATCATCATCTATTAAAATATTTGGGGAATATATGACTTTGCTTGAACCGAATTTGTACGACAAATGTGTAAATTTTTCGGCTCGATTAGTGAGTACGATCAGTGAACAATCTACGCGCTTTGTTGTGCATCCACTCAAAATTTGCTAAAAGATTGCTTTCAACAGTTGTCAATTCCTTTTGTAAGGCCATGTTTAATATAGAATAGTTTGAGTCATTTTTTATCATATAGTAGTTGCCTACCTTCAATTAAATATAATTTAGACAAAAATCACAGCAGTATCTTATAAACATAGAAAAATCTAGCACATTATAGCCGTTGACCAATACAATAAGAATAACATCTCAGTATAATGGGAAATGAAAATAAAACAGCTTAGCAATTCCGATCACACGCATCACAACTCGCTACTTTATTGAAGATTAACAACGCATGAAGAAAACAATATTTTGAATACATACCAAGAGATTATGAAATCAACAAACTTACATAAGATACATAATATGCAAAACACACTTTCGTTTGTAATTGTTTGTTCACAAATACAATGTGCATTTCAATACACGATTGTACCATTATTTCATAAAATATGGAACAAAAGTCTTACACATTTTATCTCTCATTGCACCAGCTTAACTGAACGCCTCATTATGCATCCGCTTCCGGTGAGACGGGAAAATTATCATCATTATTAGCTCGAGGCGTTGGAAAGCCGACGTTTCTACCTTTGTGCGGTTTTGTGGCAGCATTACCGCCTTTCACAATCCTTAGCAAACCATGGGAACGGTTCGATCTTGGGACGCTGCAGCTAACCTGCAACTGTTGTCACTCGAGAAACGAGACCGACGCACCTAACCGCAGTCAAATGTGTTGCCCGAGAAGAACAGAAGGATTCCCCAGGTGTAGAATGAAGAACACTGGTTTAGAAAATCGTTGATCCTTTATTGATCGGGTTTGAAACCCCAACCCTCTCCACCCTTATTCTCGCTCTCTCTCTCTTTCTTTCTGTCGTTTCGATCGGAGAGTGCATCAGGACACAAACATCGAAGCCACAAGGCAGGCTCGAGCGGTTCCTACAAGGAAGGCCCGATTTATCCTCCCTTATTTCGGTAAGGTGTTAAGGCAAAACCACAAACGCCGGCCTATAATCAAGCCCGCTAATAGGCTGTGTTTTTGTTTTCTTTTCTCCCTGTTGGCCCCACCCCTTAGCGCCCTGCCTTCGCTCGTGGACGGTCCATCCGCACCAGAAACGCATACGCATGGGGCGCAACCGTTTTGCCCTAATCGGAGAACCTAAAACTATTAATTATGCTTCGATTCCGAAACATTACACCCGCTCGCACGGGGCACCGCGGTTGTCAGTGGTCGTGTATCGGGGCGTTTGGGCGTTGGAAAAACGGTACAGATTTGCCCTGCGTACTCCTTTCCCCTCTGTGCTGCTCCCATCAACCGGCACCGTCCGCACCGATTATGTGTGAAGTTGTGAGAACGCGTGAGAAAACGCGCCAGCGGAGACGCAAGGACGATCGCGCGCAGGGAGCCCAGCCGTACCGAGCCTGTGTATTGTGTACATGTGCGTGCATGTGCGCGAGGCTTGCGCAACAAAAGGCATAAATAATGATCCGTTCGATATCATTAGCCAATCATTGGTTGAGGTTCGGCGACGCGATCGGGATGTGTTTTCTCTTTGTTCTCTTGCCGCCGACCGACCGGTACAAAGGCGCGCGAGCCGCGCGCAAAGAGGTGAACGCGCGTGATCGTGAGCTTTTTTTTTCGTTGTTGATCTTGTTTTTTTGCCTCTCTTCTGCCCCCCCCCCTCCGCCGATCACCGTAAAATGAAAACGTTCGTCGCTTCCTTTTGTTCAGCTTTTCTCTCCAGCGGCCGATCGCCAGCAGCCACCCCTTTATTTCGGGTGCGCTGCGCTGGGAGATGATCTGGTCGCAACCCGTACCACAAAAAAGAGAGAAAAATTGCAAATTGATCATTGCCTCCCATCTTCCACGTTCACCAGGTCCAGGTTGCGGCCCTTTCGGCCGAGTGTCTTGGAGGTGTCGATCGAAGAAATATGGTACCGGGCCGTGGTGTTGCAGAAGAAACAAGGTAGCTTTACTTCTAGCGAAATCATTCTCCTTTTTCTCCCACTTGTTGCAGTTGCTGCATTTTAGAGGTAAAGGTAAGAAGAAAAAGGAAGCAATGCTTCTTTTTTTGTTGTGCAGCCGCGAAAACAAGGTGCCTGAAAGCAGCTTTTTAAACGGAACCGGTTTCGGGAATCCTTTACCGGGCTTTGATAAGGGCGTGGCCCACAGGCCGACAAAGCCTGTCGGTATCCTTTGACGTGGTGATATGCAGTCGCACGTTCGCTTGGATGTGTCGAAAAAGAAAACAGCAACAACCAAACACACGTGCTTTTTATCTATCCATTTTGCGGGAAAATCTTTCGCGGAAAAGGGAGATGGGCACAATATGGAATGTTACCAGTGCGTTACTTACTTCAGGCAAGAGGAAGTATTTTTTGCACATAAATTCAGAAAGCATGAAATGAAACTAATAGGATTATTAGCTCGAAAACGCAAACACTTTGATTCAAGTCTTATTCATACGTATTTAATAGGCTATCAATCTAATCAACAATTTACAAGCTAAATTCCAATAAGATCTCACGAAATTTAGGTTATTTGTACCATTGAGTGTTACGGTAATTGATTTTAATGTATTTATTTATTTATTTATTCATCTTTACGCTCTTATATCAGCTAAAGTGTTAGAATTATTTTCAATTATTAATCGCATGCTCCTTTTCCTATAAAAAATTAGCTTCAAATTAGAAACATTATAGCCTCAAAGATATGACCACTAATGAACGTAGCGTTAGAACGAAAAACAAAACATCAAAAACTGCACCTGCACCACCGTCTGCGCGTGCTTGTCGGCATCTCTTTACAACCGTCCCGCGAAAGGATACCGACAACAGGCCGCGATCGTATTTCATGCTGTTTCATCGATCGCCAAATAACTTTTTTTTTGTATTGTTCTCCTGAGAAAAGGGGTTGGTCAAGAACCATCAAAAGCTTTTCAATTTTCATTGTTGCTTTTCGACGACTGCGTTCACCTGTCCCTCCACAACGCTTTACGAAACTGCAGGTTTCTCAAACTCAAACTCAAATTTGTAGCTTTGACTGATTGTTTTTTTTATGGAAATATTAGTTTAAAAAATATTTAACACGTACACTAACTTAAACCGCTATTGGTTCTGCTCTCTGGATTACTATAGGTGTGAGTAGTATTTTTTCTCAGTATTCTCAGTATTTTTTCCTATTAAGCAAAAAAAATATGCCTTCCATATTCATGTTTGGCCTGTGCATAATTCATCGATATGTATAAATCCATAACAAGGCCATTTACAATACGGTACCATTCCGGTTCTTCTGCATCCACGGACGGTAAAATTGACTGTGAAAAGGTAACCACCGGGAATAATAATGAAACTCATTAAAATGCCATCTCCCATTTGCCGCTGCACTATCGCCGATGCACACTGCAGGCGAAAACGCAACCAGCACAGGCAACCTGCCACGAAGGCCGCGAATTTCTGCACCCACGACCACGTCCAATTTCGTTGGGGGTGAATTATCGTCCCTAGCATCTGATAACTGTCCAGGACCGGGAACAGTCACGAGCTGGGAAGTTACATTCAACTACCCACTGCTCGCAAACCCAGCCCAACCTTTGGGGAAGTATCGACGTTCGTGCGGGTTCGTCGAGCCTTTTAAGCGTCAAAAAGATGGTAGCGAAAATAATTATAAAACCATCATTACCCGAGGCTCACTTTTTGCTGTGGATTCACCGGATGGTATGCACCGGTGTGAAGTGACTCAGAAGTTCACTTTTGTTCGTAATCGGTGCTACCCGTTCGCTTGATCAGTCTGTTGGCTTGACCGTGTTTGAACTTCGCTGTTACTTTAAATGCAGTGGCACTGCAGCCTACAAACGCCAATATCATTAGCGATCGAAATCGGATAGCGAAACGACGAAAAAAAAAGCCTCCAAACGAAAAAAAAAGCCTCCAAACGATGGGTATTTAAAATAGGCCTACGAAATGAAAGGACAAAATGCAGCCATACGCAGTGACGCACAAAAAGGCGAAAAAGAATTCGGTGCCACACGCCCTTTTCAGTCGCCAGCTGACCTCCGTCCCGGGGGGAATTGAACGTTGATTTCAATTTTACATTTTCAATTAAATTGTTAATGAGAACACGATACTGGCCCCAAGGGCTGGGAATTGCAATCTGATCAATTATGGTTTTATTTACTTTCAATTAAAAAGTGTAGCGTACGGGCCATTTTTGGCGAACGGTTCGACACCTAGTAAATACTGTAGCAGGTTGTTGCACGTAATTTGTGCATTGGTATTGATCCGAAACTTTGACATTTAAATTCATTTTCATAGAGTCAAATAGATACATTCATAGAGCTTGATCTGTATTCAAATTCAAAGAGTGTAAGAGCATTCATGCCGAATGTTTCCCTTTTTATATTTGAAATAGGAGACTAAAACAGTTTGTACTCAAATATAATTCGTAGCTCATAACTGGTAATACATTTCTAGTTCTTAAACAGCAAAGCGATACATCAGATTCATTTGATGTTTTGAATTTTGCACTATAAGGAGTGTACAGGGTGGCTTTGGACAGTTTGGAATGAAAAGAATCTCTAAGAAAATCCATCCAAAAAGCACGAAATTCTTGCCACAGTTGATGACACAACATACTGTACCATAAGCCAAATGATAAGGATATTTGAATGTATACCTAGAAACTAAGGTAAATTTAGGAATAAAGTATAACGATATTATTCACCCGTCAAGTTCATTTAAGAGATATCCTTATGAGCGCGTCAGAGAAGCTCAAGCAATTGAAAATATTTTTTGCTGCTTCAAATTCACCGATAAATCTTCCCCATTCAACCCAAACCCATAACAGATGGCGCTCAATTACTTGCTCGTTACCGTGCTTTCCTGTTCCTTCTAACACTTCTCTGTATATTCCACCAGCAAGACGATTACGCATCCACAAACGTTCGCGAGAGAACAAAAAAAATCGTCCAGGAAAGTCGAGAAAAAATACAGGTCAAAACCACGCTTCCTAATGATTGTGGCGTGAACTACGACGTCTTAAAGCCTGCGCGCTCGTCCCCAAACAGCTTCCCCGCCGTACAACGTGTAGAAAGCCTTCGCTCATGTCTCACTACACGAGCTGGGCGATTTGCCGCACCGGCCAGGCAGCCCTTTCCCGCTAAAGGGAAGGCACACACAGACAGGGAGGTGGGAGCACGGGAAGATGAACCGTAGCCGTAGTGGGACAGATTTAGCCCGAAAGAAACCGAACGCTGGCGCCCATCGCGCGCATGGTGTTAATTTAACCTGTCCTCCGCTTTTCAAACGCTAATTCAAAAAACCCGCGCCGACATTGCACTGGGCGCTCAGACGCGGGGCAAGCAAGCGGAGCAAACCCCCCTCCTCGCTTGCTCGCTCGTTGCTGTCAGTCTGTCGGTGGGACGCGGCAGCGAGCGATGATTTATGATATGTTGAGATGTTAACTTAATTACATTACCCTTCCCGGGGTCTGCCATGGAGAGGGCCGTCCCATCCTCCGAGGACATCGCGAGCGACCGGCGAGGGCAGAAAGCTCACAGGCCGCGGTGCAGATCCCTTGGTTTCTTGGCGCGGGCTAATCGTTTTTCTATCGAAGGCGCTTCTTTTGCTCCTTTCTGCACCTTTGTTCCAGCATTATCTCGGCCTTTCATCGTCCACTCCGTGTGGATCCATTCCGAGCCGGTTGATCTATGCTTTTTGAGGGACCAATCTCTGAAGGTGTGAAGCCAATGCTTGGGCTCACTGAGATGTATGAGAAGTATCGGATACATTTCAAATCAGCTCGGGCTTAACCGAGTGAATGCCATACATTTATCATCCCATCCGAAGGAAGGACAAAACCACGTAATTAAATGTATTAAGAAAGGTGCATGGTATCGATACGGCAACACATCCTGCCCTAGAGCAGCGCATTAATGAGAAACCAATTAAAATTCACTAGCACTCACCTTCGAGTCGGTCCTTTCCATTCAAAAAAAGTAACAACACTCTTGCATGCAAAACTTCTTCCTGTCCGGGGTGGGGTGAAGACATGCATCAGGAGAAGCAACACCACGGTGCAGCAAATAACATCAAAAAGGTGTGTGTGTTTTTAATGTGCAAGCGGAAAAACGGCCCTCCGATAAGGGCCTAATGCTGCCGATGGGCTGATTTTAATAAGAAACGGCAGCACGGCACGAACGACCTCAACTCACCAGCTCCACTCCAATGAGAAGGGGGGAAAGGAAATGCGCACATACACTTGCACAGCGACTCCCAACAGCGACACGAAAGCGCATTGCGCATCGACGTTCCGATTTGGAGCGATTTGCGCACCGCGATAAGGCGCTCGATTTTATAGCGTGTAATGAAGGGTAATCAAGGATCGACATTTTTATGTTCACAATTTATTCAAATTATGCGTTAATTATGTGCATTCGAGTGTACACGCTCGCGCACTCGGGCTGCACCGGGCCATTGCATCTTTCAGCACGGGGCAGCAACTGGGCAGCCTCGGCCCAACCGGGTAGCCCTTTGGCGGTGGCGGTGCACTTTGCTTTGATGTCGGTGGGTGGGGTTAGACCCGGTGGTAAGGACATTTGGCCTGGCAGGAACCCGGAGTCCGAGCGCGAAGCATCGCGAAGCATCGCGAACCGAAGCTAATCGACATGTGAACTACGCATTCGTCACGGGATGACGTTCGGTGATGTAAGTATGAAGAAGTCAATGCGTTTGAAGGATGAGTTTAAAGGAGAAGTTCCGAAGGGACATAAAAGACATTGATGACTAAGGGCCGATAAAAGACGAGCACAAATTAAATTATGTGCTTTTAATTTTTTTTTAATGTTGAAAACATCGCTGTACATGCGTACAGAAATTTATTGATCGTTATTGCCTCGTTGTATACTATCGTGTGAAAAGGGTAGCAAATAATAAAAGAAAGTCGTTCTTCTTAGGGATTTCAATAAAACAGAGCGAACAGTTGCTGAAATCCGTCTTGTTTGTCGAACCAGCAACCTATAACCTTCTCATTGATGTCTTCATTACCTTCTTGTTCTCTTGTACAATAGACCAAATAGTTAATAAAGGTTAAAATGATGAAAATAGGATGTCAGAAATACCAAAAACCATACAAATTTTATATGAATTAACTAAGATTGTTAAAATGTAATTATATTTATCTTCATTCTTTAAATTCGTGTACCTAAGAATCTATTCTCTATTATTTATATCATTAAATCCACTTGCATGTTATAAATCAGAATATGCATCATTTAGGCCTTTAGGTGTCTGATTTGAATATATGATTTAAAGAATATTTCAATCTTCTTCATCGAACATCAAAGATTCAAATTTATCGCAAAGCAAATCATCAAAAACAAGGACTGTTTAATTGAAAGTATAAGGGTTATTATCTAGATTCATACAGCATTCATACGTAGTCTTGAGATCTTAGGTCTTAGATCTGTAATGATTTTATTTTACTGGGTATTATTTTCGTTTAAATTTTGTTGATAAAGTCGGCAGTAAACATAATTAAAACGCTTAAAATACCCCAACAAGTTTTTGTGACTTTATGCTTGAAATTACAACACTCAAAATGAATTCAGCTTTATTCTGATGATTCTATTTCTGCGTGTCAAGCCATATTTCATACTCATTAGCTATTCATTTTCAAGCAGGTAAGGCAAGTGTGTCAATGGAGCACCGAGCTAAGTTTGCAACGTGTCACCAGAAATGCCCCTTTCCCGCAAACGCATCCGCCAAAACGATCGTATGCACTTTATGGTTCTATTCACCGTCGACCCAACCAAACCCATTGCTCAATTCGCGCCCCGATATTAATGGTCTGCTGGCGGTGCAAACGAGCGCAGAAGAGGGTTTTCAACCCTCGGAGTCGCATCGGAGCACCACCACCAACGGGTTGACCAGCACCGGCACCGATCGTGCGGTGACTCGGCAAAACCCGAGGGGGGGGAGCAAGCAATCCAGGAACGGGCCCGCAAGATTAATGTTGGCTTTGATCAACGGGTCGGTGCAAGAGACGAATGTGTCCACTTCACTCCCCTCCGCCGGCGCTGTACCGGTCCCACTGTTGGCGGGCTTTCTTGAGCGAAACCGGTAGCCGTAATCGTTGTCAATGCGGTTGTAAACAAATGTTTCCCAGATAAGCTCCCAGTCCGTTCCGTTCCATTCCCGTGTACCGTGCCGCGTTGTCGCCGGCAGGATAGCGATCGTCCGTCTGTCCGCTTTGTCCAAGGTGCGGTCCTTATCTCTGGTTGGACTCGTATCGTTGGCATCCACGCCACGCAAGACGCTGCCGACGCTCAAGACGACGGACCTGCAGACGTTCCCCCGTCACTGCGTCGTCTGGGTGATAAATGGTGTTTTGCTGCTGCTGCTGCTGGTGCTGCTGCTGGGGATGGTGCTGGTGCTGTTGCTGCGGATTTAATCGTGGCAGCGCCTCGACGAGCTTGCGCCTCATCGCGGTCATCAACGATCAATTCTGGTGTCGCTGGGACGAGAACAATGGTGTGAGAGATGTGGCGTAAAGGTGATGTCATTTGCTGCTGCAGAGTTCTTCGCGGTATGTTTAACTATTGGTTGGCTTCTTGATTGAGCTTGCTGAGTTTAAAGTGTAATAAAATTCCAGTATTATGTTTCCCGAGAAATTATTCCACAGCATTCTCTGTGATGATCTATTAAATATTGAAGAAAGGCAAACACAATCCAAAGAGATGATCCACAATAGACCCCTATTTTTTGCAACCTTATCTTCACTGCCCACCGCTTGCTGCTCGCGATCAGCCCCGTGGTAAGAATTTGCAAAACCACCACAAAAAAACTCACCGCCGATCAGCGCTTTTCATTATGTCAGCCAGCGCGCTGCAAGACATTAATTTGCTTCTCGCCGCCGCCCGGTGTGAGGAGGTGTGAAAATATCCTCCCCGCTTTAGATTTTCGTCGATCTCTAATCTGCCGACACAGACCGTACCCTTTCCATACGGGCGGCGCAAAGAACATAGCGATCCGGCGAGAACGGAACGGGCGCCCGAAACTTTCGTTCCTTTGGGTATTTTCGATTGCTTCCGAAGAGTGTCCAAAGCATCAGCAGCAGTAGGGAAACATAACAGAGAGGAATGGACAAGCGCACCGAAACAAAGTCCAACAGGCTGCGAGGGTAAAAGGTGAGAACGCTAAAGGGGCGATCTTCGGTAAGCGTCTTGCAAGTGGACGGCAAAAAAAGGCAGCGCTTCATCGAACCGATCGATCGGCGGCTCGCTAATTACAGGGCAGCGAATGCCCTCCTCGCTTCCCTTTCTGCTCTACGTTTCTTCGCCGTACGCGTGATCGTATGGCTTCGTCTTCCCTCCAATCCAACGGGTCAACCAGTGCGGGATGGGTTTTTGATGAAAAGTGCATCCCTACTGACAGGTTTCACACCGGTTTCCCCAAATATTCCATTCGGCAAGACACTGGGATGCGCGTGGACCCAGTGCCGTTCATTCATCGGGACCAGCGGTTTGAAGCCAAAGCAGCACACCGGCATCGATTTATGATCGTGTGAAATTAACCGCCCCTCCGTTCGCCGTTTGAGCAGCGCAGATCCTTCCGGGTGCAGAATCTTTTCGCTTGCCTCAACCATCAAGCTCTGACTGCAACGCTGACCCAGAAGCCAAACGCACGGCACGAACGCAAACCAATCCAGGCCCTTTTCGCAACTCACTTGCCCGTGGTTCGATTAGATTTGATTCGTTTATAATTTTCCTCTATCGATCGGTATCGCGAAACACTCCGGGCAGCGAGATTGGGCAGCGAGATTATTAAAAAGAAATTAGGCCCTAACACACTTGCCGCTCGGATCGGTGTTTGCTGCACGTTCAGTTTGATCCTCTCGGATTCCCGCACCTTCGCACCAGAAGCCAATAATTTCCGAGATCAAAGATTACCGAGATCAAGATCGGAGCGAAGCTTTCGTTTGCTCTAGGATTTCCCTTTTTGTTGTTTTGTAGTTTTTTTCACCGTCACCTCCCATTTTCCGATCGTTGGGCCAATCGATTTCTTTCCCATTTTGGTTTCGGGGATAGTTTTCTCATAGGAAGATCACTGTTGTTGCCCTAACAATTAAGTTTTTTTCTTTCTTTCCGATGACCAATTCCGTACGAGTGTCCCAGTTTTGGCTGTTTCTGCAAAAGGTGTTTTTAAGGATGGGTAAATTAATGCCATGTTTATACACGACTTATCTTTGGATTATGATCTATAGATGTGTTTCGTTTTAATAGTTGTTTGGAAATGGTAAAATAAATATAAATGATTTGGATTGGACTAATTGTTGCTCAGCAGTTTTGTAATTTAAGTCTTGTTTTATGTTTCCCTTAGAATGTTCATTTCAAGCCTTGGGTAAAACTACAATAAGTGTGACAAATTGTTTTAATTATTTCTCATGTTAGCTATTGTTGTAAACTAGACTGTCAACTGACATGATGTTTTATGCGTGTGAAATAATGTTAGAAGGGTAAAGGGTAAAAAAGAAAATGTCGTGCACTCTCAGTGCTATCCTAACAAATTCTGTTTGTTCGCTTATTTTTAAGTTAGAGCGCCTGTTTCTAAAATACATTGTTTTTCAATTAGTGTTTCAGGTTTTATGCATCGAAAAAGCTCATAGTAATGCCTTTGTAAATTTATATCTCGGTCACAATATTTGTAATTAAGCTAAATTTAACGCTCTCGACATATTGCATATGAAAAGTACTGAATATAACTACTGAATATCATATTTAGTAGTATTATCATAACTAAAAATAATGTTTCACTCTATATATTTTAAGTTAATGATTAAACATTACACAATAACCATCTAAGACAACATGTGCTATACTGTGTTTTTTGTGCTAAACTAAATAACAAGAATATGGTTAGGAATAAACAATAGTGTTGGGGTTGAATATCCTGCTGAGGGACTTAATATAACTAATGTGAAGATAAACAAATTGAAAAAGGAAAGATTTTAAAAATATTTTATTAAAATGATCTGAAATCATTTTGTTGTCAATCAATAGTTCTGCAGTTTTTGCTTTCTTGCTTCAAATATTAAGTATGAGTTAAGTACATAATCTGGAGGCAGATTTGCCTCGAGATAGGAAAAGTAGATAGAGGATGTATTACATATAGTCAAATATCCAAGTATGTGTTTATACATACGTCAGCTCAATATTAAGCGAGACGTGCATAATTAGGTACCAATCTACAGTGAGATCTACAAATCTGAATTTTTATTTGTTTTGTTACTTTGATGTTCTGAATTGAAATGAATTGTGTTTCTTTGGCCAAAATAAACTTGGTTATCTATAACTGAGTGATATTTCAATAGGATGTAGTTAGCTGCAACTAAAACTGATTCAAACATTTAATTTCCAAAGATGTAAACATATAAGTGTCAATCGCCTAAGAACAATTACACGCAATAGTGTCAAGCAAAACCAGCGAACTCATATTGGTTTGCTGACCGTACAGATTGCTGTCAAATTGACTCACAACTGATTATGTGATTCAGAACAAAACGCCAGAGAAATAACGGATGAAAGAAATCCTCTTCATTCGAATAGTGCTACCTATTAGAGCATCAGCGAAACTGCTGCTGATACTGGTTGCAGTACTGTTGCTATTATAAACGACTGAAATGATAGACGAAATCATGTTTGATTTTTTTTCAAATCTACTATGCTCTACAATAGCACATTCTTTACTTTATTGTCAGCTAACGCATCAGTTAAGCACTGTATTATTGCGTAAAAAATGCAATCATTACAAAAGTTATTGATTATTCATTGAAGAAATTACTAATTAGTGCATCTGCGACGGCAAATGACACAACCAGCTAGATAAATTACGCTCTAAAGTGTTTATTTTTAAACCTAATTAAACATCGAATGACAGCCTGTCACGAACAGAGGCCGTGTCGCTGTCCGCCTCAAACGGTAAGCATCCGTACCTCTCCGCGGCAAATGATAAGTAATTTATTAGAAAAATTTCTTCCCGCCATGATTGAGTAAGTCAATTACGGAGACAACGGGTTTTTTTACTGCTTGTGCATCACCTGCATCGTCATCGCCATCCACCGTAACCTTACTAAGTAACCGGTGTGAAGTCGATAGTTGCAATTTAGTGTTGGTGTGGTGTTGCAAGCAACTTGTTTGGGAGCTTGTTTTTTTTGCAACCACCAACAAAGCGGTGCATGCGGTACATCTTGGAACATTATTTTTCTCACACCCATTGGCCGTGCGAGCCCGGTAGCAGCCACGTCAACCCTGCTGCTAACTAAATGGACGAGTGTGAGCGCGGGGCAGGCAGACCTTTGTGAGCGGATAATTACTGAATCTAAAGCCGCTGGAAGGTCCTTGCACACTGAATTACTCTTGCGCACGAAGGGACGACGTGTTGATGATATTCAATCAGGCTTCCCGTGCGCATTGGATGTGAACGAACGACAGAAACTCGTTTGTCTCTGCGAGTAGTGGCTCACGGCAGGAATTCAACGTGTGCGCCCTTGCTGCTGGGGCCAAGTTAAGCTTTTCCTTGGATAAAGTCATTACTCACTCATCAGCCGGACCCGGTCTGGCGCGCTCGCCCCGAGGGGCTTTTCGTGTACAAATATTAATATTAAATCAACATTCGATCCCATTGTCCGTGTTCTCCAAATTGGTTTATCACACCATCACAGCACTATATCGATCGAAACGAGACGGCACGATACGGAAGCGAATAAAAACAGTCAAAAAAAGCTGTTCGGGTACCATTGCAATGTATCGAAATGGTGTCACGCCACCACAGTGTGGTAAATATTTTGCTTATCAGCAGTGTTTTGGTGTTTTTCGGTCGGCGTTTTGGGAAAACACCGACACATTCGTTCCGCACCGTCGTCTCTGGTGTCTCACTGTGCTTCTTTTCATTTCTCTCGCTCGCTCTTTCAATCTCTGTCTCTCTCTCCCTGAGGGGTGTCAGTTCATCCTTTCGAGATTCCTGCTGAAAATTGTTGCCAAACAAATGCCCTCCGGCCTTTTACGGTGTTTTCGTTTTATTGAACCAAGATTCAAGGTTTTACCGAGGAGAAAACGACGCAAGATTCAGCGCTGCTGGAGACAGTGCACCTGAGGAGAGTGTCCAGTTGGAATTGCTGTTTGCTAGAGGAATTGCCAAATGAAGGAAAATTTTAAGGACTTTTGCATAATAAAAAGGATTTTTTAAATGTTTTTGGTACAAAATTGGTTTATACAAAACATCAAGCACTTGAACAGAGACTTGTGAAGAGGAAGCTCTCGGAGTGTTGGTTGCGAATAGAAAAATAAACCTTCTAAATGCTCCAGGCTTTCAAACGGATCAGCAAAAAAAACAAACATCCAATCCAACACTAACTCCCAAAAAAACAACGACAAGCTGCTGCAAACGACTTCAAAATGTGAATAACGTTCACCACCATCCGGTCGACTGCCCCGCACCGCACCCGGAGCTGACGAGTTAAACTAATGAAGAAAATGAGTCCTTTCGCGACCCCGCCACATGTGGCACTCTGCAGAACCCCCGTACATCTCTCCGCCAAACCGGAACCGGGCAGTGGTGAAAGGGCGACAAAATGACATCCAAAACAAGCTCGAGAAAAACGTGGAGAAACCGGGGGCGCGCGCGAGACAGGATGAGAAATAAATTGCTTTTTAAGCAACCCACAGCATTGCGTGCGAAGGTCCTTTCACAAATTGTCTTCTGCTGGGAGTGTGAGAGTGTGTGTGTGTGTGTTTGCTGAGATGTTCCTTCTCCGAAAATCCATCTCGTTTCCTCTTCCTTTTTTTTGGTGTGTCACAGCTCACGCAAAGCGAAAGGAAGTCGGAGTAGCGCAAGTGAAAAAAGGAAGCAAAACTGGTTTGAAGAGCTACCACCCTTGCGACGAAACACTCACCCGCCGTGAGAGGAGAAAGAAAGCCTGCTCAAAATCAACAGTGAGCGCGACACGTGAGAGCCTTCGCATCCATCGCTCACTATGGCGCTATTGCATCGGCAAACGAGCGCGCTCAGTGGGCGGAGCTATCTGCCATCGACCAAACCGGTTTGTTTTGGTGTGCAGTGCAAGGGCTTGGCTTTTGGGTCTTTTCTTTCGCACCCTATTTTTTCCCTTGTGCTTCGTACGGTGTGTTTCCCCTTCTGTCGCAGTGTGCTTGTGTTGCTGCTTGCCTGTGTGTGTGTATGTGTAGTTGTTGCTCGACCCAAAGCAGCCAACGGTTGGAATGGTTCGGCGATGATGAATGAAATTTAGTTCCAAACTAGTTGTCAGTCCGTTCAGTACGCGCAGTCCTCTCGAGCGGTGGGTTTCGTGTGTTTCTGCCCAGCTCCGCTTCCTTTCCTTGCTACGTCTCACGCTGTTTGCGTGTGTTTGTGTGCGTCTGTGTGCAAGAGAGTGTGTAGTTGCATTTTCCTGTGTGTTGCCCTAACGTCGGCCGGAGACGGAACGGAGTCAATTCGGGAGTCACAGTCTTGGAAAACGGTCGTACGTATCGGAACGCGAAAAACGAAAACAGTCTTAAGGCAAGGGATCAGAACCTTGAACGGTTGAAGAACGAAGCTATGTACATGTAAAGTGAAACACGAACACAAAGCTCTCTCTATAAGAGCTTTAAATTTTGCGTGTGTTGAATAAAGAAAAACCTGCAGTGCTTTGGTGAGTTGTGAAAAATTAAAAACGCTGTGCTCATGATAGGAAGAAAAGGTGTAAAGTGAACCATTTTAAAAGAAGCTACCGACTCCTGCAAGTGTTTCTACTTGTGTTTGATAACCATTGTTGTGAGCAAAGCAGAAGGGCAAACAAATATTGCAAAACTATTCGAAACTGCGCGGCCCGGGCACGAGCTCATCGTGAACGAATCTTGGAGGAGGATGCTTCTGGAGGCGGCCCACGGCAACAATCACAACCCGCACCACCACCATCCCCATCTGCTGCAGCAGCCCGTGCCCCATCCGCCCCACCACCACCACCACCCACTGCATCCACAGCATCCGCATTCGCAGGCCGCAGCAATGGTGGCGGCGGTGCAGGCGGCGGCCGCCCTAACCGCGGTCAAAAGTGCGACCAACTTCTCGATCGCGGCCATCATGGCGCAAGGAAACAATAACGCGAACGGGAACAACAACAACAACAACAATAATGTCATCGTTGGCAGCAATCCGGGCGGCAACGGCGGCTCAGCAACACCGCCGGCCAACACACGGCTCGAGGAGAGCAATTATCGTAAGTTTATTTGCCTTCTTAGCACCGTTTTATTGGCGTCCTTTTTGGTGATTGAAGAAATGAGGAAAAAATAACACCTGCGATTTGTTGGGTTGCTTTTGGAAAACAAGTAATAATGGTCTTTCGGTTCTTTCAAGTGGGTTTTATCGCCCCGTTGTAAAGACAAGAGCGAAAGGTAGAGAATAAACCTCAAAGCTCATTGATACGCACTAGCCGTCGGTACTTTGTCAGCGGTTGGGGCGCGTGGCAGAGAAAAGCTTTTGGTGCGTTAGGTTGTAATGATTTGCATATCATTGCATTTGTTATGAAGCGAAATAAGAAACAAGGCAATTTTTTAATTTGTTTTTAAATAATAAAAGTCCGCTGGTTACTTTCAAGGCATTCTTGAAGGACAAGAGTTGGACAATCAAACAAAAAAATAAGTTATAGATTTATTATTATTGTAATTCAATCCAATGCAACTGTTTCATAAGACAACATAAGAAGAATTTAAAATTTCTCTTGCATTTATTCAATATTTGTTAAGTAAATCAGTTGATCTTGGCCGGTCTCGTAGTACAGTCGTCAACTCGTACGACTTAACAACATGCCCGTCATGGGTTCAAGCCCCAAATGGACCGTGCCGCCATACGTAGGACTGACTATCCTACTATGGGGGGATCAATAAGTCACTGAAAGCCAAACCCACAAGTGGGTGCAGGCAGGCCTTGACCGGCAACGGTTGTTGAGCCAAAAGAAGAAGAAGAAGAAATCAGTTGATCAAACAACGAACAAATTGTTTTTTACTAGTTGAGAACGATAATAGTTTGAACATAATATTTACATGCAATTTGATCTTATTATTTTATGAAAATGCAACTACGTGAAATTCCTAAAGTCAAATCTAGATTATGGAAAGAAACAAATGAGAACATTTTTTATTTGAAAATAAAAATTATTTGGTAAATTGCTTTGCAGTTCTATAAAATTTATTTTATTTACATTTTTGTATTCGCTTTCATGTAAAATGCTAATAATCTGTAATAAACATGTATAGACTCATTATCACAACATGATCAGACATATTATCCTGATTTAAAGTATTGCAAACATTATCTAATTATTAATTATTTAAAACATGGTTTATAGAGTGTACAAAACAACGAAACACTGTTGTAATTCTCCTTATTCCATTTTATTGTAAGAATGATAATCAATTTGTCATGACACATCTACCAACAAACTTAGAAACGCAATATTCCTTGCCCAATTTGTGCCAATCACAGAATCAAAATTCCAAAACCTTCCTGTAAATTAATGCTCTTGTATCATTATGTCAATGTTTATCTACGGTTCCTATCCAAACATACACACACGCTCACATAAAAGTAGGAAACCAAACGCCAGATATATCGCTCTATCTGCCACTCTTTACCCCAATGCTAGATGCGATCCAATTACACTGCCCCAATCACGCGGTATTCTATTTCAATTCACCAAAAGCACCTCCAACTGACCGTAGTCGTAGTGCAGGAGATCGTCCAACACGATTTGCTCGCCGTTAGGATCGTTCTAATCGGTTTTCGATCGCTTCCAAATATATACATCACAACGATCTAACCCGTGTTTCCCCCTTCTTGGTCTAACCCACAAACAGGTCCACGGTCACGCACCCCGGAACGTTCGTCCGAGGCGGCCGAGGAGGAAATCAACGTCAACGTGGAAGATTGTAGCGATTCCGAGGAGAGCACGGAGCAGCCGCGGGAAACACATTCGCGGACCGCTTCCACACCGGCCAGCGTATCCGACGAGGATCGCCTATCGCCCGAGATTGCACAGGTAAGGAAACGCTTCTAACCTTGATTATGTCGTACGAACAAGCTGTTGGAACACTTACGAATCAAGAGCGTGGAATTAACTTTGCGATTGTTTGTCGTTTCTCTACTTTTGCTACTGAAACAGAAAGCACCAAAAATTGTTGGTTCGTGCAATTCGGACGATCTGCGACCGGTGCAGTGCCATCTCGAAACGAAGGAGCTGTGGGACAAGTTCAACGAGCTCGGCACGGAAATGATCATCACCAAGACGGGAAGGTAAGCTATTGGCAACAAATAATTACATTTCTACATTTTATCCCGGACATTGATGCCAAAGGGACTGGCAGTAGTCATTAAACTTTATTTTAATTTCCCCCGTTTTTATCGTTTTCCTCCCCTTTTCTTTAGACGCATGTTCCCAACCGTTCGCGTATCGTTCTCCGGTCCAATGCGCCATCAAACGGCGGCCGATCGGTACGCCGTGCTGCTCGATATCATTCCGCTCGATAACCGGCGCTACCGCTACGCGTACCACCGCTCCGCCTGGCTGGTGGCGGGCAAGGCCGACCCACCGCCGCCCGCTCGCCTCTACTCCCATCCGGACACTCCGCTCGGGCCCGATGCGCTGCGGCGGCAGGTGATCTCGTTCGAGAAGATCAAGCTCACCAACAACGAGATGGACAAGACGGGCCAGATCGTGCTGAACTCGATGCACCGCTACCAGCCCCGCATCCATCTGGTGCGCATCGGACCGAACCAGTCCGTGCCGACCAGCCCGGCCGAGCTGCAGGAGCTCGATCACAAGACGTTCGTCTTTCCCGAGACGATCTTTACGGCGGTGACGGCGTACCAGAACCAGCTCATTACGAAGCTGAAGATCGACTCGAACCCGTTCGCCAAGGGGTTCCGCGACTCGTCCCGGCTGAATGACTTCGATCGGTAAGTTCTCGCTCTAGAGGAGCGTTGAGGAGTCGCCCTGTTTTTTCCCGGATATTAATAGCATTCCCCTTCTTGTCTCCCCTTTTCTCTTCTCCAACAGTGATCCAATGGAATCGTTCCTACTAGAGCAGCATCTCCGATCTCCACTCCGGCTGTTCCCCGACCAGGTAATGGCCCAGCTGGGCGGGGCCGGTGGCCCACCCTCGATGCAATCGAACGACCCCTCCGTCCTGCTGGAGAAGGCTCGTCAGCAGCTCCATCTGTGGGGCAACCCTTCGGCCGCCTACAGTGAGCTGATGCTGCAGCAGCTCTACCACCAGCGGCCCAACTTCGGACTGAACTTTGGTCCGCTGTGGCAAAGCCAGTGGCCGACCCAGCTGCCACCCGGCTTCCTGCCCAACGTAGCACCGCCGCCGGCACACACACCGGCCATGCAGGGCGTGGCGGCGGCCGCTGCTGCCGCTGCCGCCGCTGCTGCCGCCGCCGCCAACTCCGGCAACGGTGGTGGTTCCAGTTCCTCATCCCCTTCGGCAGCGCCTCCATCGGGACCGTCGGTTTCGCCGGAAGTGCGGCCGAAATCGTTCGCCCGCTTCACACCGTACCAGATTCCGCAGCATCCTGGTTCGCCTGCACCGCCCGGCCCGCCCGGCCATCCGCACCATTCGCCTGCGGCACGGTCCGGTTCGCCCGGCTCGTCTCGATCTCCTTCGCACTAAAAGAACACCCCTGGCCGGTATCGGTGCATGTACGTGCGTGTGTATGAGTGTGTGTGTGTGTGTGTGAATGTGTGTTTATAGCTTTTTTGTTGATCTCGGCGGACAGGGAAGCTAGAAACCACACGCAATTCGTGATAGTGTCCGGGGAGCGCATCCCGCGGCAAGTGTATTAGTATTAGTGTGCACACTAGAGAGGCTTCAGTTGAGTTTTAGTGAGTTCGTTTATAGTGGTTGTTTATTGTAATTATTAGTATCTCAATAGCGCGTAGCCGTACCGACCTAACCTAATCAACACGTAGCCAATGTTAATCGTCATTCGCGCCAGGATCGTTTTGTTTCCTACGTTTGTTTCCCCCACACGACACTAGCCCGATTCACCCGATCCCTTTCGCTGCGAAAGCAAGACGAGCAAGGGTGTGCGGAAAAGATGTCTTTTCTTGCCTTCCGAGTCTGTATTTGGTGTGAGAGATTTGTTCGGGATCGGGTAATTGTAGTCGAATGATGCTGTAAATACTGTCCTATCCTTCTGTACATATGCAACACTGGTGCACGTTTCGGCGCCGCACTCAAATCTCAAATCATACGGAAAAATAAAAATCATTATTTAAAAATCATAGCCAATAGAAAGATGCAATGTGTTCTGTGTATTTTTTCTCTCTCTCTCTATCTAAAATGTGTTTGAAAGAAATTAATTTTTGTTTTAGTCTTAAAAATGGTCGTTCGATTATTTTCTAATGAATTTGCTTTTTCGCGTTGAAAGGCAAAGAATCATAGAGCCAAGTTGTTATAATTTTGTGCTATTTTACAGTGCTGTTTTGTAATAAGGGTGATAATTCTTTAATACTTTGACTCAACTTTCTTCATACGATCTACATATATGTTAAGCGACTCCAACCAAAGAGGTTTAATGAAAGATAATATTAATCAGATTAAAAGGTCAAATATTTAACCATATTAACATTTATATGATTTATACATCATGCAAAATATTCCAGATGAATGATATTTTTCTTTTTATTTGTTCATCCTTCAAATCTTATATTCTTATTTCCCCCTAAAACATGTGCGAAAATTTCTTTTCCTTCATAGCACATTTCAATAAAATACAACCGAATAAATCTAGACGAGAGGTCAAGAATGGGAGACTCTTGAACCGCGAGTTTATCATTCCAAAAAGTCTTCCTATACTTTAAAGATTTCTCTGCAAAAATAGAACTACAATCAGTTATAAATGTGACACTCAAGAACACCATACAGCCTCAAATAAATAAATTGAGCATTTTGATTGAGCAATAAAATTGAGCAATAAAATTGAGCATTGAATTGTAGAAGAGTTCATCTACGAAAATAAGTGTACATTTCGATGTAAGAAAAATGCGTAAATTTATCAAGTTTATTTAACACTTTCTTTTGAAACTGGTATTCAACTGGTTACATGAAGGAATCTTAACCTACTACTAAAAAGTGTGAAATCTGAAAATATCCACTGTATCTGAAAAAAAACTTCAAGTCGATTATTCAGATTCACTGTCAGATTATTCTTGAATTCAAACGTCTCTTTAATAGTTTTACTAGTTTATCTCACGCAGTGGTGGCAAGATGATATAATTGGATGATAATCGATTCTTGCCTGACCTGTTATTCTCTAGTCAGGGTTAAGTATTTGGTTACATGGTACAATGAAAAACCCGTGTACATAGTATAAAACCCGTCCCATGGTCCCGTGGAATAGTCTCCACCTCGTTCGATTCAATAACATGCCCGTCATGAGTTCAAACCTAGAATAGATCGTCTCCCCGTAGCAAGGATTGACTATCCGGTTGCGTGGTACTGAATACAATCTCGAAAGCCTTTATAGCCTTCATGTCCGCGTAGGAAGTTACGTCAGATAGAAGAAAAAGATGTATAAAATCGACATAACCGGGTAACCAAGGATAAAAAGAATAATAATAAAATTGAAAATAATAACATGTATCAATCAATACCGTTGTTTTAGATCAAACAGTCCCTGTTAACTGTCCCAATTAAAACCCTTTAATTTGAATACAAAATTCCCCCAAATTTGATAGACAAATTCGTATCGAAATAGAACGATGATAGTATCCTAATGGTGTAATACGAGCCTAGGGCTTTGCTGATTTCTGATGAAAAATATAAGGCCTTATACCTTCAAAAAGGCTTGCTAATCAAGTGCAGCAGCTCGATTCATATAGTCCTCTTGATTTATTTTTAAATTATCCTCAATAACAAGCAAACAATTTTGCTTCAACTATCACTTCTACCTTTGTACTAATCTAAATACTTCAAGTATAGTTTTGGAAGATTTGTTCACCCTATTCAAATAACTTTTATACCTGAGTGAAACAAAACAAACACATTTGTGTTATTTTAGCTTTCGTCACAAAGCCACGACGATGAAACATCTGATGCCCGTTAGGGATTTCTCAAGGCATTCCATAAACCATTCGCTCTGGGAATGCAAACGGTTTATTATTATTGCGTTCTTCACCTTTTCCCTCGATTGCTTTATCACCCACTGAGCTTCTGAGCAATTTACAAATTAACTTCAGCTTCGTGTTTTGCAGCCAAAAAGCTTTGCCGGGTACCGTAGGATTTTGTTTACACGACTAATTCCATCGCCCATATAGTCATCAGCTACTTTGTTGCTTAAATGATCGACATTAGAGTTAGGCCTTCGTCGTGCACAATAAGTCAAGGCTCGCTAAGGAAAGCAATGTAAAGCTAGCAGTGCGTGTGGATCGTGGCCTCTCTCTCTCTCTCCCTCTGTCTCCTTGATTCTGGAATGGAAGGTTTTATTTCCATCAGGGACAAACCATTCCCCATCCGTGTCCTTGCATTGTCCCGGCCTTGACGGCTAAGCGCAAGAAGCGTTCCTTCCCAACTATCAACACACAGCATTGCCTTCCACGCGAAAGCAGATAACACCGAAACCGAAAAGAGACATTAATTTTGAAAAACTCTCGCCATTTCGGAGCAACCTGTCGTTTGGGCCCGCGCTGCTGAACCTTCCCATAAAACTCGCCCACGGTGGCACGTGGCACAGCCTTGCCGGTGTGCATCCCGGTCTTGTTCCTCGGCTCGTGGACGCTTTTATGGCACCCATCATGGAGACACACCGTAACAACGAGAATATCCTTCGGGCCCATTGCTACGACAATACTCCCGAGGATACGCGCTTTCCAGCGTGGCGGGACAGCTATGCATGTGTCTGTCCTCCGTTGCCGGGGAAATAATTCCGATTCGATGCACCTTTCCTCGGAGCGTGGTAACCTTCCGCCTTGATGCTGCGTGTACGCCTGCTGCTCGGGCTGGTGGGTCCATTTCGTCAGGGTCGCATCACCGAGTGTGTCGGTTTGCAGGGGGCTTTCGTGCAAATTTCCAACTCGTCGCGGGTGTGCCCGGGAAGCCTGGCCGCTATCGACAATTTGTCTGGTCACGTGTCGACCTCGGCCCGATCGGCCTTGCCAATTTATCGTGCTTATGATTTTAGCGTGAAGTAGTTTAGCTGGTTGGTATTGTTCGCCCAGTGAGATAATTGGCCGGGCGTTGCCCTTGCCCGTGCCAGTGCGTACGCTCGAGGATGCATCCTTTTTAGGGGGTTCGAGCGTGCGACACATTACTCGTTGCCGGGTGGGGCTTGAAGGTTGGACAGAAGAATGAAACGATCATCATTATCGTCATCATCATCGTCACCACCAGCATCGTCATGGTCGTGATCAAGGTGATGTACACTCGGTGCGGGGTGATGTGTCATCTAGTGCGGTAGATAAACGCTTGGCGGGGATGATGTTCCTCTCTCTAAAGACGAAGAATTGTCAATGGATTCTAATGTTGCAATAACTAAAAAATAATAATAAAAACATAATATATCAACAAAAAACGTTTTTAATTAGAGTTTTATCAAAAATTAAATCAAATTCATTAGAATATGTAAATAAATCGTAACAGGTAGACATTTGACCTCGAATTCATCAGAAATTTGATTTTATAACATTTATTGCATTGTAAGCTTAACTAAATGTTCATACATTTGCCATCTTTTTCACTCGTTATTCCAAAAAACTAGATTGAAAGCTTCGTCCCGGGAGATGTCAGTTTTCAAAGCTTCTGTTTCACTGAAGTGCTGATTCTCATAAATTTCGCTACTGCCTCTATGCTGCAGTGTTTCGCGCTTTTCCGACATTAGGTTTTTGGAAAATGCTCTATCGTATCATTTCACCCTGAAAGCGCAGCTGGGAAGACTTTACGTTCGGCCACCACGACGCAACATTGTGAAACGACATTCCAAATTCTTCGCCGGGATCGCCACTGGGACCGCACCAACGAGGGATGCAGTTTTATGATCACGTGGCGTGCCCGATACCACGGTCCACCGAAACCCAACGGCCGGCTGACGTGCGGCTGGCGAATGGCAATTGCTTCGCTTGTCGTCGCGACACCAGCAAAGCATCGAGCAGAGAAATTGCGTCGACAATGCGTAAAAGGCACCGGAATTGCGCCCAGATCACGCGGGAAAGGACAATTTATCTAGGATGTTAGTAGTGTGGGAGGGGTTTTTTTTCGCTCTATCGTGTCTCCCGTTGAAATGCCGTTGAATTTGCTGAAATTGAGATTTTATCGTGCGTCGTATTTGGCGCCCGCTCGCCTTTTCGGACAAAGGCCCTTGTATCTTGTGCGGTGTCGCGAGACTGGGTTTGCCGAAAGTTGCCCGTGGTGGTGTGACGTCGCTGGGTCGCGGTTCGGTAAGTGCATTTTAGCACCCGACAAGCAAATTGGATGGTATGAGGTGACAAAATTTCGGCGGGCCTGTTCGATGCACCGTACGAGGCGGTACGCAACGCCGGTCCGTTGAATGTGCGTTTGGCGGAGTGATGCTAAGAATTTTGCTGTAGTGTGAACACATTGACCAGGAAAACTATCCTCAGCATTTGCCAGTCGCTGACGGCGTGCGTTAATGTGGAAGGATGGTGATAGTGATTTAATAAAGAATGGACAAGGATATGCTGTGAAGGGATTTTATGTGGAAAATTTGAACATTTTAAAGTAAATTGAAGAAATTTATACTCAATCACATGTTCTTTGTTCTATTCTTCTTTTAACCAGTTTCTTTTATTTAGTCTATTTTGTACCTAAAATGGTTTTTTTTCTTCCCCTATTTGTAGCATTTCATTTATAAAAAAATGTTTTAATTTTTTTTTGTATTTTATAATACCATTATTGTTTGACGTGTATTTGCTTTAACTTCTTTCGATTTGAAAAGGGACTACATTGGTCCTTTTTTACAAGCATTTTAAATACTTAATTTACTTGCAGTCTATATTTTGTTATATTATATTTATATTTTTATTATATTTTTATAAAATGTCTATATTTTATCAGTTTAAAATGTCCTATGTTGTCAAGTTCAGTTAAGTTCAATGTTAGCATGCGCTTGTAAAAACTAAAAAAGTTATGTCGGCTATTATAGCCAAGATGACTTTTTAATAGTTTTCATTACATTAAAATAAAATTATAATAAAATTTAATATTTAAATAATTAAAATAAAATAAATATTTATTTTTTCCAAACTTTGTCTGATCTTATTTAATTTGTAATTATTGATATTGTCTCGTCCTATTTCGTCATCTCAGTTTTTGTGCTGTGAAAACTAGGAATGATTAGAGATAAAATGAGTTCTGCTTGTGTTTTCAAAGCTTCGTTTAACAGCAATGCCAAAAAAAAAACATTAAACACCGAATAATGAACATAAACAGGTTTGAACAAATCATTTCTTGCCACTTCTTTAATCACATCACACTAATTTATGTATAAAATAATGTAATTTTTTATAAAACTATTCATTGTCATCACATGATTACAACACAAATAAGATGCTACTGTAATCATAATAAAAAATAAAGACATTTTCATTCTTATTTGATTCTGAATAGCTTGCTTAAACACTAACATGTACCGCCGTAAGAGTTTCAATAAACAATTGAAATAAAAACGATAAGCCAACAATTAATCCACATCAAGTGGCCCACCGCCAACCGCGCAACGAGCGCGCCTGTTTCGTATTCTATTTTTCGCCCCATCAACAATGATGATAAAGCAAACATGCACAGCAGCAGCGGCACCACACATGCGGATATATGCGCACAGCAGCCCCGTCCTCACAAAAGGCCAACCGGCGCAAATGGAATGAAACATAAAATCAAGCATATTACCAAGCACGGAAAAGCCAAAAATCACACCCAAAAACTCGACGGGACGCCGTGGCAACCCTCAGGGGTATGAGGGCTTGCCCAACCACCACCACCACCACTACCATCACCTCCGAGTCGTAAACAAGCGTGAAATGATACCAGCGCATCGCAAGGGAAGGGGCAGCAAATACAATGAAAAGGACGCAATTCGAAAACACCCTTCAACGGGCCCTGGCGGTGTGGCAATGGTGTATGGGTGAAGATTGAGCACGAGCAGAATCCCTCACGGTGCGGAAAAGATTCCCTCGTTGGCAATGGAAAGGAAGGTACCGGGAGTGCGAGCGAAAGCGTGTGTGTGTGTCTGTGCACTAGCATTGCAGGAAAAATGAACCCAAGAAACATCCGAACGGAAAGCGATAAATTATATCAATTTAGCTAATGTCTAACACTTGTTCTGCGAGGATTAAGCGGTAAAGTGGCACTTCGTAATTGAGCTCGATTTCTTTTTGTTCGATCCCATGCACAGTGTGCCGCCTCTCCGTACGAAGGGGGAATGATTGTTTTCCTTTTGTCATACCCGTTCCCTTCCACCGTGAATTGATAGGGCACGCTCGGGTATGTATGTGTGTGTGTGTATGTGTTTGTGTATATATCTATATTTGAGCACAAGAAACGCCGCCGCCCGGGCTCGATGTTTTTCCGCGCGAGATGACGGGCGCTTCTTGGCGCTGTTCTCTCCCGGGGGAGGGAAAAGTTTTCCAATCGCGGAATCGATTTTTGCACAATTTTCCCACCACTCTCGTCCGGTGTGGTGGGATGTAGCGACGCAATTTGATGGGAACCGATCAGTGGCGGCACTCGGGCACCGTCCCGCGGGAGTGCCGGGGAACAAAGGGGAAACCGGGAATCAATTGATACGCTGCTGGGCGCGGTACATTTGTCGTCGGGCGGAAGAGATTGATTTATCGGCTGGTGAAGCAGAATGGACAGGTTGTCTATTGTGCATGGGCGTATGGCGCGGTCGAGTCTTGGGAGTAATTTGTTGTAATTTAAGTATGTGTGTGGGGGTTACAGTTGCTCTTTTTTTTGGCTAGGCCGTGAGAAATCAAAAGGAAATGGTTCCTTTTCGAAGGGAAAAATTTGTAATATCTTTCCCTCGATAGGTTCTATGAGGTTTTTGAATTGTATTCTTATCGATTGTTGATTATTATTTTTCCCTTTTCATAACGCATTTCAAGAATTAAGAAAGTATGAAGATGAATACAATGAAAATATGATGATGAATTGAAATAAGCGCCCAGATATGGTTTGGTGTATTACTTCACGCTTGAATCATTATTTTTTATGCTATAAATACTTTATTTTATCTGCATATTAACCACTAATTTGATAATTCTATTTCGTGTATAATTTTATTTTAAATTTGTTTATTTTCTGTCGATTAAACAAGAACTTTTTAAAATTATTTTTGCAGTGAGTTTATGATTAGTGTGAGTGAAAAATTCGTTTAGCAATACGCACAGAAGTTGTACAATCTATGAGGGAAATTTTTAATATATTCAACAACTTAACAACATATTGTCTGTGCCTGTAAACAAACATTTGAAAATAACGACATAGAGAGACAAATTCCCACAAATGATCCGTAGGCCTGAACATAACAACAAGTTTGCAATTGAGGCTCAGAATCGTGATTTTTCTCGAAGAGTATTAAAGTTTTTTTTTCAATAATTTGACAGTTTGATTTATAAGTAATAATTTCATCAACCTTTTCATTCACACGGTTGACCAATATCATAATCATGAAACCATAGGATATAACTAAACTAAACCATAGAAAGCCAAGAAAAAAACAAAACCTGATAAATTGGCATTTTATAAACTTCGTTTAGCATTTTTTTGCAATTTTGCACAATATTCCCCCAAAAACAAATTAAACCTAAACAATCAACCAAATCACCAAACCAACCATGTTGGCCGCTTTTGTTTTCGCTTTGTCAACCCCTTTGACCCTGGGGAAGCCCCAAACCATCGTTAACGACTCGTTTTGCACATCACGCTAACACGTCATAATTATCACGAACCTCACATTCCCGAAAAGAGGAACAGAAAAAAAAACAACAACAACAACAACAAACATGCATCGATCGCAGGCCACCCTCGTCGTACCACCCACGCCGGGGATATTGGAAAAGGGCACCGGACCGACAATGGGAACATTTATTAGCCGCTGTACGACAACCAAACAAACAAACAACGCTCAGCCCGCAGTAACAGTAACGATCATTATCCGTCGTTGATGAGGGACCAGAAGAAGCTGGGAAGAGGGGCAGCAGTAGGAATCGGAACTAGAGCGAACGAAGCGCACTTTTGGGAAGCCTGGGGAAGAAAACGCAAAAGAACCTAGTCGAACATGGGCAATAGTGTCACCCTGGGGTGAGAAAAAAACATTCGCTGAACAACGCCACGGTTTGTGAGGGCAGGCATTTGGCTCTAATTGCATATTAAGGATAGGGAATGGGAAAAAAACACACACACACCAAACTTAGCGCAAAAGAAGATCCTAAACTGAAGCAGAAGAAGGCGGGAGTGAAAAAATAGACTGTAAAAAAAAAGCAAAAAACCAGAGAAGTACACAAGTGCAGCCTCGAAACACGAAACCGAAACGTACCCAAATATTGTGCCCGAGATTCCCTTCATCGGCATAATTTATGCGTTCCTTTGCTACTGGAGCATGAAGAGCATGGACGGGCGAACGGGACGGGTGGATGGGCGCGTGCATCCAGAAGGAGCTGTGTGTGTGTGTGGCCGTGCTAGAGAAATGGTGCCGCATCACCTCACCAAACGAGGCCAAAAATCTCACCCAGCTAGTTGAAGAAAGGGAGAAAAAAATACACAGGAAGATCAAAAAAAGAACTACGACTCTACAGAAGCTGAAAAGAAACACACGAACGTGATAAAACCCGTACACGATCACGTGTTTGAGAGAGGGGCATGCTGCGCTGGGAAACGGCAATAAAGGCCTGGCACAACCAAAACAACCCATGGCAGTGTTGAAGCTGTTGAAAAACGCGATCTTATTAAAATTTTACACTCCACCGAAACGGAAATATTTATGCGGTTGCACGTCGACCCCGTCGGGAACGCGGCATGGCGCACCCCGTGCCAGCATCCGTGGAGCAGCACCAGCCGGGAGAAATGAAAAATGGGAACTTATGCAGAGGTTAGGTGGATGTCGTTAGCATGCGAGCTTACCGCACGGTGCAGGGTGACACACTTATTGTGGAATTTTCGGTTTGATTTGTGCAGAATCGAGCAATAGAAGAGCTATGTGTTATCAGAAGAACAATCTGTAAATATTTTTTAAACATTATTGACACTTTCGAAAGGAACTAGTACTTCAAAATAATGAAAAATATGTCCCACTCAGAGCATTGATATTGATATAATACGGCAAGTGAAATGGCGAAACGCCTGAAACGGGACACCTCCGAAAGCTAGATAAACGGTCCCGTAACAGGATACGAACGTCCTCCTATCGCCCTGAAGAAACATTCGTGGGACAGACTTTCCCCGATTTGGCTTACCGATTCCGCTTTCGCTTCGTGTGTGTCCTTGCTGGATGAGAGAGGAACAAAAAAAAAAAAAAGAAACACAAATGTCAAAACGATGAAGGCGTGTGCGTAGGCGTTTGCGAAACTCCAACTCCAACCAACGGAAGAAACAAAAGACGGTGGGCAAGATTTATGTGAGCCGTGAGCGATGAAGCGCGATGAAGTTTGGTGTTCTTTCGCGTGTTGGTGTTGTGGCACTGTTGTATTGTTTCCTCTTTCTTTCCTCCTTTGCTGATTTGTGTGTTCTCCGCGTCACGGGTGTGCGCTTTGCTTCTGGTCCTTCGGGAATGGTATTTGCCGGTTTTGTTGCCTTTTTTTTAACATCGTTTGACTCATTTCTTGGTGTTGTTTGGTGGGCTCTGGGTGGAGACGATTCTTCCCGGCACGTCCCTGTCATTTGTCCCGATGTCCTTGCGGGAAGAAATATGGAGGGAAACGATCAGGTTGACGTTGGAATTTGCCTCATCATGGCGGACATTGGGACGAGAGGCTCGGGAGCAAGGGAATGTAAAAGGTGAGTAAGAAAAAAGGAACACGTTAATCGCGAGAAAGTTGTGATAATAATTCATGGGATTATTTAAAATTTTAAAACATAAATACTACTGGTGGATAGTTTAAAAAAATTGTTTCGAAGTGTATGAAATTAGAAAATAAATAGGAACTATAAATGAAAATATGCATGATAAATCTATTAAGATATTTTTTTAAATAAAATAAAAAGACACTGCTAGTAGTGATGTAAAACCAGGAAAGTATGTTTTTAAGTGAAAGAAATTTGAATCAAATGTTGTGATTATAAAAAAGGAATAAAGTTATATAGAAGAAACTAAATAAACATCTAGAAAGGAAAAATATTAAACAGTAAAACTAGTAAAAACAGAATAGATAGTAAAGTTGTAAATGAAAGGTACCCAAAACATAAAGAGAAAATAAGTATTTTCGTAGTTCACAGAACGATAAGGTTCACAGCATCTCTCTTACAAAGCATTGCGATGAAGCGCTGATATTAATGATGAACTATCGAAAGGAATAAACCTCTGCCACTACCACTTCTATTCACCCGCGGAGGGTTTGCTGGTGACGCGACTCAGTGCTTTGTGCTCAGTTCATCACCTTCATTTACAGATTTTCAACGGATACTCATCATCTTCAACATATCCGCGACATGCCAACCCTTAGCCCGTAGAAGAAGAGCCCTCTGACCTCGGCGGCGGTGACCCCTCCGATACACTCACCGGACAGGTTGCCGCACCGTTCAGGTGGAACAAATTCCTGTAAATTGGTCCCATTTTTCAGCCTCATTCCTGGAACGAACCAGCACGAACCGAACCGAAATCGTCCATCCGCTCGATCGATCGATCGATTGAGCGTGGCAATCCATCAGGTCCGCATTTAGGTGGCTGGAAGTGCACACATAAACACAAACACACACACACGCGCAAGACACAGCCAGAAAACATGTTACAATGCACAACCGAAACCGAAACAAACAAACACGTCCAATCGAAACAAATTGAAAACAAACAATCGAACAAACGGAGTAATTTATTAACGCACATTTATTTCGCCCATTGGATGGCTCTGGCTTGATCCTGGAACTGGCGCTGTTGGTGGAAAGAGGTGAACACCGGCTCACCCGAAGACCTGCAGTCTGACAGATTGATAAACGTCACTCAAGCGCCTGGATGAAGAAATACAAAAGGCACACACGTACATTCAACGTGTAAGGTGCCCTGGTCGATCGTTTTGAGCTCATTACCGCAGCCCAGCTTGACGAATGGCTCACATCACCAGGTAGGATGATCATGAGGATGGTCCGAAAATTGAATTTTATCAAACTCCCCGCGCATCTGCTGGTTTATTGGGACGGACCTCGCTCAACCTTCGCTGGACACCCGAGCGCTGTCTGTCAGCGGGAGGTATTACGCGCAGAGGTTCTAATCCAGAATGGTTGCTCCAGCGGGCTGTCGCGCGCTACTCGTTGAAAGGTTTGAGTTTATTTTTCATCTTCATAAAGGTTTGATGAGTTCGAGTGAGGCTCAGTTTAGAAACCACCCCGTCTTACCCAAAGCTGTGATGAGGAATGAGTTGGTAATGAGACGGATCTGCCCGTAAGCCCGCATGCTCGGTGCTTGACGAGCTTAGACACTTTGGAGCAATAATTTAAGCTGTTTCCTTAGAATTCCGTGTTAAACATTTTTCAAGAAACCCACTATATGAACACACTCGCTAGGTATTTATTGCACACGCACATATGAACGCACATTTTGTAGGCATTTCGGGGTATTTCGGGGATGGTGTTGGTTGGAGCGCGATGAAATATCGTCACGGCGGGTGGCTTCTTTTACGACGGTTCAGTCTCGTTTGTGCCCTGTAGCCACTGGCATTCCAACTGGACAAAAATGCCCACGAAACCCGCTAGAAGATGAAGCTCAGCAATCGTCATACATTTTTTGGCCATCGGTGAATTTTTGGAAAGCAAGGCTCCCGTGGGTGGAACGGAATTTGAATTTTTCAAAGCATTTCAGCTATTTCTTCACGCAGAAGAGGGCGGGAGAGCAGAGCGTCGAACAGTTTCGTTTGTTTGCTCGATTATGATTAAGCAATCCGGTGGGGCGAGAATCGGTAGCTACGATTTGCGCTATCTATCACCAATCAATGATGCGAGGAGGTAAAATATTTGAAAGCGATCAATTTTTCACCCAATGTGTGGTTTTCTGGAGTGGGGGACTTGTGCGGGGAGAGTTAGCGCATGGTGTGGAGTTGAACTAGTCCGTCCTGTTTGTAGCGGTGGTTTTGGAGTGAGTTTTCTAGAAATTGGTTGAATAATGAAAAATAATGGATCGTGAAAGAAATGCAGGTCAGATCTAAATTAATGGTCGAGGGCATTGGTACTAATGTGACTTTGGATTGAGTTGATAAGAAAGAAGGGCGGATGATTTAGTAGCTTAAGTAGATTTGGAAAGGCTATATGTTTAGTAGTGATGACTAACAAATATAACGATCGTCTGAAGCTAGTCATGTCGTCTTGTAATTTTTGAGACTAGATGGATCGTTGATATTTGATCCACTGTTTTAGAAACAATACAGTCTACATAAACAACCGACCAACTTTTTAAGGGAACAGCCCTTTTGTGAATCAGTCAAGAACAGTCCATTCAGTTTGTACATAAATATCATTTCTATTTGATTTTTTCACCTTGTTTTACCCTCCGTATGCTAGAAAGACTAATTCATTTTAAGCTGATATTCATCCATTTCCAAACATTTCTCATTTAAAAACCTACTATTCTACAAATCAAATGTTTTCATACATCAGTAGCTCATCAAAACTCCCTTTTCGCTTCATACATCACCATCATCATCACGGTGACATCATCTGTGCGGGACCATTTATCTTTCATCGACCTAATCGTTCAGAAATTAACTTTACGCTTCACTCACCAGCCACTCCTCCGAAGCCCAAACTGCGCAGAGTATATCAAATTTTGCTTCCAATAACCCACCATCTTTCTCTATCTCTCCGTTTCTCGCACGCTGCTCGAAATAAACCCCATGAAAGCTAATTGACCTCCATCGGCGGTCACGGAGTAAGATGTCAATCCTGCGCCGAAAAAACGACTACATCCACTTAATGATGGCAGATTTAGAGACCTCCCTTTCGGTGACCTCCAGATGTTTTTTCTTCCCTTGCTCCTTGTTCCCATGCCCCATGCCACTCCACTGCTGACGCACCCGAAAACGCTTCGAAAGTTTTCGCAAACGTTGGTCCGAAAAGTTGAACCGTTTGACGCCCTGCCGTTTCCTGCAGAGCCTTGTCATCGACTACCCCGTGGAATGTGGACGGTCTCGGGGCAAACGGCTTCCCGGGCAAAACTTCAACAATCAAAACCAGATGTTCGTAATGTACTAACCCCGTTCATGGGAGATGGTGGTGGTGTTACGGATTTTCCTCACAAGCCCACAACAACAACAACAACATGATCCGAAATGCTCCTGCTCTACCCAATCTCACGCCCGGCCTTGCGTACCGAAGCCGAGAAGGCTGGTTTCTCGCTTTTCCATCAACCAGCGCGGGCAGCGGACGACAATAAAATAAAATGTTGACATCGAAATTATCATTTAAATAACATCGTTCCAAATGGATCACTTCATTTCCACCGAGTCAGCAGCTAGTTTGCCCCTTTTTGATTCTGCTGACGGGACGGGACGGGTCGCTCGGGCGTTCCGACGTTCCTGAAACGCATCGATCTTTTACGATGAAGTTTTCGCTTGGATGGTGCCAGGTTTCAGAGCGGAGGAGGAAAACGGGATGAGAAAGGTGCAGGAAAATCCTTCGATTCCCTTGGCGACAAAGTTATTTAAAAATGAATTGCTTTCGCAACTGTTTCCCTTTTTGCTTTGGTTCAAATCAGTGGTCCTTTACTCTTCCCTCAATTGCTCTTTCTCTCTCTCTCTCTCTCTGTCTCTCTCTCTCTCTCTCTCTCTCTCTCTCTCTCTCTCTGTTACGTTTTTTATCCCCCTCTTCATCTTACCAACAATCAAAAAAGGGGTAATACGATTGGTTGCTCTTTTCCTTCCCTCACTGGTACGGCGTTAAACCGGGAACCCCTTCACCGATAGGATGCTCTTGGGCCTAACGATTTTCCGCCCCGAATTCGACCACCGTTTAGCAAATAACCCATTCCGACGGTGAGGTTGGGGAGGGTTGAAAATTTTCCCAATGCAACGTGCTACACTTGGAAACGGCGAAGGGACAGTGATTTGAGATTGAGAAGATGCTTGAGCAAAAAGGGACGATTGAAGGGAGAAAAAGTTTCGTTGGAGCTTGGTTGAATGGGACTGGAAGGTTGGTTGGGAAAGTTGATTTAAAATTAAGCGAATGAAAAGTATGCTTAACTGTAGTGTGTAAACTTGGCAAGCCTTTTTAATGAAAGAGTTTTGTTTGAAATGAGATCTATCGGCTAGTTTAGAAGCGTTCCTCACTGTTTGATCTTTTAAAAATTAGCCTTAAACTAACTTTACAACTTATCTTAAATAAATAAATTTAATTAAAACTGCAATCAGGAATTAAAATACAAAAGGAAGCATATGAAGTTTCATGAGTAAGTAAAAGGATAAAGGAATGATAATTTCTGTTGTCAAAATGGGCTAAAATGGGAGAAATCTACAGAAGAAATTGGTTACATGAAATAAAGTTTTAAAGTAAGTAAAGTTAGTTTATCTTAATTTAAATCATTTAAATTTTTACTAAATTTTCAACACAGGTCGTGTTCAAAGCGTTCAAATCCTTTGCTTTATATATTACGTTTTTATTTTCCAATCGGATAATAAATGGAATCAGCTATTCTAATGTTTTTCTTGTACACTGTGACATGTTTAGGCTTCTTAATTTTTTCAAAAATATTTTTTTTGTGTAGTTCTATTTTTAAACTTTTAAGTTCTTACTATACTCGCTTACACTCTCTTTAAATTCGACTTCAATGAAAAATCTCTACATCTTATCTTTAAACAGAATTTTAAATTCACCCTCGTCTTTTGTCCACAGCAAAAGCAACAACAGACATGCGTCGGTTATGCAAACAAAGTTCTCGAAGCCCTAACACCGACCGCTCGAGATGCAATCCGACTTGTAAAACATTTATTCACACCCTATTCCCTACAATTCGCGAGGCAGAATCAACACACTAGCAAAAAAAGAAAGAACAAAACAGGCCAGCACCAAAGACAATGGCTGCGAAACCAATTTGTCGCTTTACTGCGCACGCCCAGGAAGACCTTCCGGCGACTCATTACTGTTTGTCTTTGCTTTGTTAAAAGGAAACCTTCCGCCTTCACCGTCGTCCGCCACAATTCCTTCCAAGGGCTTCATCCACACACACACACACAAACACGGTGTGTAGGCGCCCAATTAGCAAATCAATCACAAATCGCCCGTTCGAGTGCATTTTTATGTCGCCTTTTGTGCATTGTGTTGCGCTGTGGCGTGGTTCGAGTTTTAGCAAATTATTTGCTCCGTTGGCAAACCCCACCGGCGGCCCATCTTCTTCCCAAGTGGTGCGCCTTTTGCCGATGTGATTTGATGCAACCTTCAGCGATGCGTGAAGGTGTGACAGACGTGAGTGATGAACCTTGGAATTGAGCGAACCGGGCGTGTACAGTACGGGGCAAACTTATTTTCAGAACACACCGAGAACTGTTTGCGCTTGTAGGAAGAAGGGGCAAGAGGGCGCTGCAGCTTGCTGCCGCTGCCAAGATGACATTCCAATTTGGCATTTCCTGTAGGTGGAACGCGTCACAAGAAAAGGCAACGGACACCAGTGGAGAGGGGATGAAGAATTGTAATCCATTCTTCAATCAATCATCGGCCACCAGGCGTGGTACAACGCGGTGTCGTGAAAGTGGAGTAGTTTTGAGCGAATTTTACGCCCAATTACCAAAAGGGGAAGCAAAAGGGGGTTTTGCGGAGGCAAGGTTCGGGCCGCAAAATTCGCTCGCATCGTCCAAGAGATGCATTTCAACACGTCGCATCGGACTGCAAGCATCCCGCCGACGGTCTCTAATTGCACAAAACGCTTGGCGTACATTTGCTGTTGCCGGCTAAATGGAGCAAGCGAAGCTGTGGAATGTGTTCGTGAAATAGTTCACCGTGCTAGGATCGGACCCGGTTTGTGTCGGCGAGAGATAAGTTAATTCTGAGACAGCATTACGCGGCTGCAAAGGGGTAACAGTTGCATCAATGCTTGCAAGCGGCTTGATGGATGGTCATTTTTATTGCACTAAGTGACGACAGGCGCAGGCACCGGCTCGGTCCCGGGGATGCCTTTCTTTTTTCGTTAGCCACTGCCACAGACCGATTGACCTTTTTGGCAGGCCGAAGCACGACACCGTCCAGCTGTTCCGGCTGACAGGTACTTTCGACAACTGTTTGTCCAAGTTAGTCGTCCTAAGATGCGACTACCGGTGGTGTTGTGCTCGTTTTGTGCTCGAGCCGCAAGCAAACGACTAAACGACTAAGCGTTTGTGTGTGCGCCGTCTCCAAAAAGCGGAAGGGCGACAATCATTTATCTTCCTCAGGTGAATCCAACCAATGCACCCGCGTTTGTTTTCCCTTCTGGTGCAAAATAATAGCTTACGCGTAGCAGGTAACTATCTCGACGCCCGGGAACTATCCCGGCAATCACCCGCTGCGCATAACGGGGCAAGGATGTACATACGACCCAGCGCTAATGATGTTCGGGTCCGGGTGAAGTTGGTGTGGATTCGATTGGTGGCCCCGGGAAAACCATGCATCCCGATCGGGACCTCCTGCCGCGGTGCCGAGTGTTTGCTCAAGGAAAAGCGTTTCGAGGAAGCGTTACGATGTTGTCGAGAACTTGTTGAAGGATGGACAAAACAAATATGCTTACGCCGGAACAGAATCGTTATTGAGCTGTATTTGAGCGAGTCTGGTGGTGGTGTGCCTTTGGGAATCGGGCGAAATCGATGTGATTAATGATGTGCCTGCTGATGCGGGTGTTTTGCGGATCGACAGCTGGTTTCGAATCGATTTGGGGTGTGTGTGTGTGTGTGTGTGTTGGTCTGCAAATTTAACGCTGGTAAGAGCGGACAACCATTCTGACACTAAATACTGCTACTTTATCCACGCTTTACCACAGATCTGTTACAAACTGGGCGTCTCTTACGCTGGTAGACAGATTTTTGAGACAGCGACGTGATGAAAAATGAATCTCTAATCCTCACCAACTAATATCCCAATACCTGATACGAATGTATCGGATCTCTTATTTAGTTCTCGTTTGCTTGCTCGTTCCTCTCTGCTATTCGATCCTGCTTCAAACCCGAATGTCTTTCAACGGTTCTTGATGGTTCAAAGATGGTTTCGTGAAGTGTGTGCGGTTATGTAGCGGTGTTCTAAGCCTTTACCCCCCAGTGATCCACAGTTGCTGTCCACTTTTTCCTCCCTGCCACGGTGACAGGACGTGAAACGAGTCAGCTCACGCTGATTCTCGCTGGTCCCTGGCCACCCCGTTCCCAGTTGCAGCACCGCGTTCGATCGAAATCGAATGCCCAAGTATCATCAATAATTCTTATTAATATGTTTTTTAACTAATGAGGATGATATATGTTTGTTTTCATTAATTACAAAATGATTAATGATCCGCAGGATCCTGTTCCGCCTGTCGTCCCATGTATGTATGCAGGCCGTGCCTTTTCGCTCCTTTTTTCATTGGGTTATACGGGCGTTCCGTTCCGTTTTTTTTACCGTTCGCTTCCCACCACAGCCACACAACGGAGCCATTTCTGATGAGGCTTTTTCATTTATGAATATTTAATTTCGGGTTTATCTCTGTGTGTCCTTTTCCGTGCCACTTCGCTGCAGCTGATCCGTGCGGTGATTGCCATTGATAGGAAAGGGGGGGATGGGTTAAACGAGAAGCGCTAGGCATACATGAACTGGTTCACTGTGCTTCAACATGTTCAGAACCACGAACAGGCGCCCTGTTCGGTTCATTGGGGATAGAAGGCGGGAAAGAAGGCGCTCTTAATCGAGGACGATGTCGAATTTGGCGTGTAGGTTTGTGTTGGTTGGATCGCGAGAGGCTTTCTTGCGGATGCGACTCCTCCGGACTCACTACACACCGAGCTGGGCCGAGCACATTAGCATTCAAATGCAACTGTGCATCCCATGGCGTCTCCCGGTCCTGGTCCCGGGTTGGGTCGTGTTGAAGCGTTTTTCGTTAAATGATCACTTGCTGCGTTTTGACGCTTCCAGATGAGTTATGGTTTGCGGGCAGCAAGCCACCTTCGTTGTATGCGACGGTTGGGATGAATGTTTCGGGCTTTGTGGCTAGAAAGATGACTGTGTTGGTTGAGGATAAAATTTAGTGTAGTCTAAGGTATTGTGAGTATGTGTTCTGATGTTATAAAACTCTTTTGACAAATATTGTAGGGACTGAAACTTACAACAACTACAACTTCGATGCTTATTTTGTATTTCATTATCTTGAAGCTTAACAAAGGTTAGCTACATAACGAAATAAAAGAAAATGTTTATTGATCGCAGAAAATAATTGAAAAAGATGGAGACAATTTAAATGCATAAATATGGAAGTTTAATATGGAAGATTAGAGAAAATATTTTAAAAATGTGAAATAATTTTTAAAACTGAAATTAATTTTATTTTTATTTTTTTAAACACATTGTTCGTGAGCTCAATCAAATTATCTTACAACCTAAATTGTCTATGTAAACATACCAAGGTCTACATACCAATCTACATCATAAAAAATAATAGTGAGTTTAAGGACTCATGTTAAAGACAACTATGAAATTAATTATGGGAAAGTATACGGACGAATACGTAATCGCCATTGGCAAAGGGCCAATCAAAGTCAAATAATTTTAAATGAACGACTGGTTGAAAATAAGAAGCAAATTAACCTGTTTGATCTATCATCCAACATATTTTCAATGGGTTGCTTACCTCTTGCGTTACTAATTGTGTGGCATAAGCAACCCATCCATTTTGTTATTTTTTAAATAAATTTATTTAAAGATAGTTTATATTAAAAAAATATAATTTTTATTTTAAAATCAAGCTTTAGTTGTTTTACTGACTAAATAACAAACTTTAAGATTCATAAAAAAACCGTTCTCTTTCGATCAGTGATTTTGTTTTCCAATAAGGAACACGCAACTTCAACTTCCACAGTCCCATCTGTCGCATCATCATAGTATGAGAGTAATTTTAAACAAATCATTCCATCACCCTCAAAAACACCACTTAATGAGTGTTAGAATGATGTGGAAAAATAAACACGAGACAGGTTTCAAATGCTCATTACACGCACAGACATCTGACTCCGCGAGCAGTGCGAGGGGCTTCTTGTTATGTTTGCGACGTGATATATTGATACACGTGTTAAGATGTTAAGCTGCAGATCAACCGACTGCATGTGGGTGGCACGGCACAAGCGACCCGAGCGATCTCTGACAGTTGTTAGTTACAATTTCACTCAATGTGAGTCCGTTAGAACAATCCGAAGGGAGCGAACCACCACCGAAAGCCGTTGCGGCAGTTTGATTCTCAACATTTTTAATTACAAATACGAAGCAAACAAAATAATTCGTATCATTTACCTAATTCAAACAAGATGTTTTGTTGATAAAATAAAACTGACCTTTTCTCCCCAACTGCTCACTTCCTCCGTTTGTTCCTCCGCTGCTCGTGCGTTAAGCGGTTGACAAATTGTTTCAGGAAGCAGTTCCCAAACATTACTCCATTCACCTGGTTTGTCCTCCGCCCGCCGTTACGAGGATCGGTTACAAAACGATTCATAAATGTGACACACAACAGAACAAAACAGTACAGATAGAAAAAGCAACCAAACCGACACAGCCTGACAGTCGGCAGAGGGGACACTACAGCATATCATAATGGTACCCATTAGCTGATTTTGATGGTCCGTAATGATGGAGGTGGACAGCAGCGATCGCCGTGGAAAGAAATTTGTCAAATTGGCGAGACAAATACGTCAACCGCCATCACAGCAAACAGTAGCTTCCGGGGTACGGGGAGATCCCAAACCCTGCCCCATTGCTGTGGAGCGGTGAAGTGAATTCCAAGCGCCGAATGTGCGTCGGTCGTACGGAAAGATCGTTATCAGATAATTATGATATCGGGTGCGAGTGCAACCATCAGATACGCGATTTCGGTGGCTTGAAAATAAAAGGCCTGCGTAAGGCGGACCATCATCGAGTGGGCCCAGCAAGTTGAGGTTAGTGTTGATGGGCCAAATGTTTCTTTTCGTGTGTGTGTTTTTTTTTTCACTGAAAATTGTCGTGACGATGCATTTGGTAGCAATTGGGGGTTGAGGTTCGCTACGGATACCGCACATTATAATCGTTAATTGTCATTATGCTGCAGTGTGGTGGTTGGTTCGATGGCTATTTTGGGAGTATTTTCGGGAGTTGCTACTGCGTCGAAATCATATGCAAGCTCTTCTACAACAACAGTCTCATCATCATCATCATCACGGCGGTCATCACAGTTACACGGACGGCATACATACACAAAACTATCACGAATTCTACAGAAGCAGTGAAGATACAAAGTAAAATGAGTGTAAGTGCAACTAATGGGAAATCGAAGCGCAATGTAAGCTTTGTAACGTTTTTTCTGATGTATTTTTAATGTTCTGTCTCAGGAAATCTGTTGGAAACACGAATAGCGAGGATGTATGTATAGAGTGTAAGTATGCCATATTTTAGAATAAGATAGAAAGAATGAACGATTAATAAGGAAAAATATAAATTATCCTGCATTTAGAGAAAGGCTTATTCATGTTTTGGGCCTTTAATATTCAATATATCAACGCTGTTAGGCCATAAACATGAAACCAATGAAAATCGCAAGCAGCAATCGCGACTGAATCTCCCTCCACATAACCTCGTTGACTGCGAGCATTTTCCATCAGATTACACGCGGATTAACACACCACTCAACAAACCGCGGCCCAAGAAGGTTCGCGCCAGGAAATCATTTGTTCAAAATCATGCTTCATTCGTTCCTGCTGCCAACCGAAGCGTTACACAAACCGTCGTGGGCGGCCGACCCGATACCGGTGCTGCATTATTGCATCGCCGGACAGCGAACAGTCATGAGCTCGAGACATGTTTTGACATCGGAACAAAGCACCTTCACGCACTAACACTCTCACCGACACACTTACGAGATCCCGCTGTAGCCAACCAAGGGTTGTGGTTCCAAGTCATCGTCCGAAGGGACGATTTGGAAGGATCTGCAAGGGGATGGTGTTGTGTCCAACGACCAACCACCGTGCGGCATGGAACGGAGGATGCACCCAGGGCTTGGGCCGTTTTCGTTGAAGTATTTTTCAATTAGTTCTGATGCCTGCTTTCAGCCGCTCCTTTGAGCCTGTCAATCATCTCCGCACCCGCGGATGCAGGATCAGGAGCGAACGCCGCCCAAGAACGCGCTGCCCACTTGCTGCACCGTGGAATGCAAATGCAACTCCGGGGGCTTAGTTTGTGTGCTGTGCGCAATCAAGCCTCCGTCATCTGGAGCATCGGTCGGGGAATTAATGTTGAAAAATGTCAGCCGGACCCGAAACGCCTTCAGGTGGCTCAACTTCTTCTGCCGGCCAGGACCGGACGCTCGGAGCAGGATGCGCGAACGATCGTACGCCAGAAGATTTTGCGCTTTGGTCCCCTTTGCGAAGCGAACCCCCTTTTTAATGAAGCGCAAATGACAGGCGTAGCGAATTGGGGACGAGTGAAGGCAACCTTTTTCACGGGATCACGGGAGGTACGAGAGGACCTATATATCGCCGAAACGATGGGTTGAGAGATGTTTCGAAAGCTCCGATTAGCTTTCCCGCGGGAGAAGAGTGAGAAAGTTTAATTGAATTTTGTGCGGCACGCTTGGTTGCCGAGTTTCTGAGCGGGAAACTGCATCGGAGCGGTGTGCGCATGCGGCTGTGTGACGGATGGCCGATTGATAAGGTCAAGAAGTGGAAAACATCGTCGGATGGAAGTAGCCGAAGGAAACGAGATCGAAGCTGTGCGATATCAGTGACCATCGGAGTAATGATATGTGCGTGGGATAAGGTGATGGCGAGTCGGTTTTTACGGTGATGCAGTCTGAAGGTGAGTAGATTAGGTATTGCGAATGAGTTTCTAGTGCTGCAGGGGAAGAATTATATTACAGGATGAGTAAACTCACCGATCACAGCTTCGTTAACTGATTGATGGTTTTTATAGATATTGTTCTCCATAGCTGTGGCGAGAGCATATACTTTAAACTATCTTGAGGCAGTTCTTCAAAACAAGATGAAACAAAACAGCACTTGGTAGCGTAAATATGATATTATACTTTAAATTCAATAAAGATATTTTTGTTGATGTTTGATATTATTATTTTATCCATTTTGAGTGAAATTTAGTACACTTACTTGTTCTATATTTTAAGACTTGCTATGGAAAATCAGACTCAAATCTATTTAGGAACCAAAATAGATTCAATGATGTATTAACAAAAAAATACATCCAAGATCTAGGATTTTAGATTCTGACATTGTTAATGTTATACAACTAAAAACAATCTTTATTTCCAGTGAAAGTGAGAAAACATTTAGAAATATCTTGAATAGCAGTGATATTTAAAAACTCCTCAACAGGTATTTTTGGGAGAATATCATCTGACAAATGATCTACAAACAGATGCAGATATTGCAGTACCAGTAGAAATATAGCACTAAAGACTTCCAAAGTACTCCAAAGGAATGGATAAAAGTACAGCTATGTAAGGAATGAATTAGTTATGTACAATTTCATTCTTTTAGAACAATTAAAACATAACATAAAGCTCCTGAAGCCTCATGAACATAATAAAACAAAAAAAAATAGAAACATTTCCCGGAAAATGTCATATCAATCAACCAAATCCTAAATTGCTCGCTAATGTGAAAACCGAAAGTTCATAAATCTCTCCTGACATAAACGAACGCAAAAATTGAGTTAGACTACCGAACAGGGAAAAAAAACTCCAAAACGAATGCGATGAATCGAAATCACACCACCACACGTGAAACATTCACAGCTAATGAATGTTTCATAGAGCAATAAATTATTCCCCAACCGGTGGGGATTATAATGTTTGTCATTTATATGCTCATTACGCCAACACACCGAGCCAAAAAATGTAATATAGAAGTAAAAACCCAACGCAAAAAAACGTCATCAACGCATCAGGAACGAAACTTCCGCACAAATCTAGGCGCAAAGCGTATGGTTGATGCGTACCGAATTGCGCATTATCCTGCCGCGTCCGGCGTGGTACGCCAACTACGCCAGCCCGCCTGTAAGCTACTCGTTGCCAACGTAAAGAGTTGTCAACTTAGTGACAGTAAAGTGGCAGACGAGCGGACAGCGGCTCAACTCTGCCTGCCTGCCGTTTCGCCACAATCAGCCACACCAAGCCGTACTGCCGACCTGTCAGACACGTCAACCGCATGCCTGATGACTCCTCGCCCGCTGGAAGACGCGTCCTGGCAGCTACTGGCACAAATTTGTGCGCTTGTTAACATTCAAATTATAACGTTCTCCCCGCAATTGGTACGGTTGGTGGGTGTATGAACGCTCCCTGCAAAAAAAAGGAAACCATCAACCGTTTGGAGACTTCCACGAACTGAGTGGAAAATGATTATGTCTGGCCAGCGGAACTCGGTGTGTGTGTTTGTGCGCACTGTGGTAGGTTTTCTACAATAATTATGTCACAAAGTCACTCACGACTGTAACCGAAAAAGAAATCACCATTTCCCGTTTCTGTTTCCAATGTCATTCCTTCCTTCCAAGCGGAGGAACTGTTGGGCGTGCGTTCGTGTTCGTGCGTGTGGTCCAACGTTTGCGAACTGTGAATTCTTGTCTTTCACGCTGCGTCGCCCAGAAGTCGCCCCAAGACGCGTCGCGGAGTGGAAACAGCTGAAGAGTGATACCAGCGTCAGCCCATGTCGTTCTCGTTTACAATACGCTTTCCCTCCCCCTAAGATGGATGAAGGATTTTGGGGGTGCGTAAATCCGTCCGGAGCCGCGAAAGACATTCCACGGTTGTCAGTGTCAAGTGATCGCCGTGGTGATATCGTCGTGTTTCAAGGTAAAGATTACTGAGGCTGCTGCTCTTTCGTCGCGGGAGGTCCTGTTTCAATGTTGTTGAAATATTTTTCAGATTTTTTTAAATAAATTTAATAGGATTGTAATAAGCGTTCGGAACTAATAAACATATTAGTTTTTTCAATTGAATTTCTTTGGATTTCCATAAAATCCGGACGATATAGAAATCAGTTTGATATTGTCTTCTTTTTATAGAGACATGTTTTTAGTTTTTATACTTTGCTAAATATATCTTTCGACTTTTTTATGGTTTAAATGGTTCCGCACTTTGTTTTTTATTCCGTTGATCCTGATCATTTGAGTAATCCAAGTTTGAAGCAACTTTTTTCTACTTCAGCGAAATTACCTTTCCAGCAAATTCCATCTTACCAGCTGACACATCCAACCCGAACGGAGAAAAATTGTTTTCAAAGTAATTAAGACACATAATTTCGTAGTTAATTATTCACATCGTCATCGTCATTGGTGTCGCGTCTCGCTGCTCCGTACGGAGCTGTGACATTCGTTGCTCTGGGTGGCCAAGTCAAATGTTTTGTTGTGTAACGAAGTGGCTCAGCAAAACGAAAGAAAAACGTTTTCTGGCTCTCTAACTCCCGCTCCCTCTCCCCGTTCCACAGCATGTGTGCATAATTTGACGGAGCATTTTTCAAACGCTGGTGGCTGGCAGCAACGAGCGTTAACCGAGCGAAAACCCACCCAGAATTTTTCCCTTGCATCACGCGCACTTATTATTTTGCACCCTGCCAGTCTGGCGACGAGATTTTTCTTTCGTCAAAACGCCATCGCAGACAAACGCCGCTTCCTCCGCCCGCTCGAATCTCCGCATGAATGATCCACCGATGGGGCGACCGAGCGACGGCACTGGGTACTCCTTGGGTGGAGACAGATCCGGATCGGTTGCAGCGTAACGAGCCCAGGAGAGAAGTTTGCCGCACCTGAAATTCGCTCGAAAATTTTGACAACTCGACAAAGTGATGTGTTAGATGTGTTGTTCATATTTACACCAGCACAAATCGTGCGGTAAAGCTGTCACACACACACACAACGAGGAAACATGTACCCCTGGGTCTGTGGAGCGGGTGAGTTGGGTGCGAGATAATTTATGAGATTTTCCGGATTCTCGTGCATGAAGAGAAAAACTGCGTGTGTGTGTTGTGTGTTTTTCTAGCATCTTCTGGTCGATCTCGCACAAGCGATCGCCGTGGCTGGGCAGGAGGCACATCCTACCTTTGCCGCTGTCTGGCTGCGTGAAGCGTTCAGGCACGCGAGATATGTACGCAGGGTAGAGTGAATAAACTGTTTAGAAGAAGCCTGCTAGAGCAACCACACACACACACACCGTGCAACTTCGAAATGTACAATCAAACGATCGTTGAGGAGTCGCAAGGAACCGTCGTGGTCCGTCGTGTTTCACTGCGGTTGACTACGCTAAGTGACATCGGCCTGACACGCACTTCGGACGTGATTTATGTTGGCTCTTTAACTTATGACACCGCAACAACTGACGGACTAAATTACTCTTAAAGTTTTGATTGGGAAGCCAGCGTCGTTACTATGTTTTGCCGGTTTCGGGGGGATGATGGAAGATGAATGGAAAAATGTCGCCCTGAAGATGGGTGCAAAAGGTGAGGCAGCAGGCTAAGGAAAAGAACAAGCAGCACAGCCAGGCCGTTTGGAGTAGTGAATGAATGGTGTCTTCTGTTTTATTAGTAATTAGATCAATTGTATAGATCGCTTCGGATAACATTTAGTACCATAGCTCAAAATAGAAATTAAGTACAATTCTTCAAAGTTCAAAGGGGTTTAAAGAACATTTAGTATGCAAATACAATTATTAAAAATAATAATGATATTGTATTTACAATGCTCACCTGCTCACAATGAAAATAATGTTTGAATTTGTTAGTTGGTTAGAACTATTCACGATTCATGTTTATTTAACTTAATGTCAATTATAACATACTTCTTTTTTAGTACATACATTACATAACCTGCTTGTTTAACTAAGCTTGTTTTCTGTTATCTAATCAATGTTCCTTTTATTTTAAATGCTCAAGTTTTTTTCATTCGTAAAATCCGCAAGTACATCACTCAAATACTAACAAAGTTATTGGAACAAACAAAAACAAATTGTTGAATATAATTTTGCTGTGAACTGATTTTCCTGCTTTTAAATCCAGACATTGTTATTTGGAAATCATATCTTCTTGAGTTGCTTTTCATTATTTTGTTTAATTATTCTGTAATATTACTTTACTAGCCATTGCAAAGACAAATAAATATAGCATGTTACGACAAACTAATGCGCGACCTGGATGATTCATAAGCTCTAACACATGACTAACCTTGGGGAGCATTCCAACTGTGCTAAACATTGAGTACATCTCTCAACCACCAAAGGAAAGCTTCAATCACTTTAAATCACATCGCAATCAACACATGACTGGCAAATAAAAACCAACTCCCAAAAAATTACCTTTCTTTCAACACCGACCAACTCAACCAACCATGCCAGCGACTTTATTGACCCTGCCAAACCATGCCAGTTCGTTCACATCACTCATCTGCAGATCTCCAGATCAGCAGCCAAGGATGCCCTCCCGAGGTGAAAAATGTCCCATCCCGTCGCCGCGGATGGCATTGATAAATTAAGTTTCCACGCCTCCCAAACCCCTTTGCGCTCTTCGACAGATCATTAGGCGCTGATTTCCGTTCCACAAACACGCAGCCGAAGAAAATCTCCACATCTAAGGACACTCTCAATTAACGAAGGCGCAAGAAAGGAAACCCGTGGGGAAGCGAACGATCATTCCTTTCCACTCCTCACCCCTCGTAGCTCTTCGATCGATCCTTCGTGCGAACGAAGTGTCGAACCTGCACTCGAAACGTTCAAAGCCAACCACTGGCAAAGCCGATGATTTCCCGGCGGGCCCGCCCGTCCCTCCGCGGGACCATAATTTGTCAAACGTCATTTATTTCTAAACACCATTTGACGACTTGTGAAATGACAAGTGGAAAACGGGGGAGGGGGGCAGTTTCGCTTAATTAGGCTGACATTAAAGCGGAAAGGTTCGCCATCGCAATCCGCGGCCCACTGTCCTGTCGCGGTGCCAATCGCGCGCCGCTTGCCAACGTCAGCGTGCGCGGCCTGATTGTGGCCCACCCGGAAGGAACGCGGTGCGGTACGCGGTGCGCTGTTGCCGAAAATCAGCACACCATTTCGCAGCGACCCAGCAGTATGGGATGGGGAAAAGGGGAGTGAGTGAGAATTTGAAAAATCATTCGCGGAATTTAATTAGCGCGGATATTTGCGGATGTTGCAGCGCCCTGTGCGATCCTGGGCGCGATCGTGTGCATCACATTCGCCCGCGGTACGGGTGAAGTTGTAAACATGCTCATCTTCATCAGCCTGCCCGACCCGTCTGGCACTGGTGGCAATGAGTGGGATTATGTGTGTGTGTGCGGATGCGTCGTTTTTTTGGTTCTGCTTGCATTCTTTGCTCTCGGGGTTGCGGGTCGAGGGTTCTGAAAATCTTAATTAGCCAACATAGCTCAGTTTCGATGAGACGTTTTTGTGTGTTGCAGTGGTGGGGCCTGAAGCTCGAAGACACAGGCAAGAACAGAGCCGTGCTTCGTTGATTTATCGATGTGATGCTAGGATTGGGGAACGACTCTACGACGTGCTGTAACACAAGCGAAGATCACATGAGTGATTGTTGAAAGTGCTCGTTATGTAGCGTTGACTTTTCCGTCTCTCCAATGGGTGCCAGCATGCAAACAAAGGACTGTTTCCATTAGAAGCAGCAGGAACTGTGAAACGATTTTTTAAGAATTTGAAGCAAAGTACACTATTCCCGATTTGATTTATTTTTAAACTTGATCCGGTTGTTTGAAAGCAATTTAGAGGTTCATTTTCCATGGAGTTTCCCTTGGAAAGCATGTCCTCGAAAACGGACCACCTTCTCTCAAACGCAACCAAACGATTACGGCTGCAATCTGACGACAAGAAACAGGCAAGAAAAACATAAGAAAGCCCCCAGCAGGCTTGGTCATTACGCTTCAAACGGTTTTGAGATCGTTTGACTAAATTGCGTGCACAAACATACCAATGGCCAGAGTGTTTCTTGGGAGGAGCTTAACCCCCCTTTGGGGGTAACCGGGAGTAGTAATATAACGCATCGCAAACCGATCTCCTGAAGCCATTTCTCCGTACGAGCCCATTAGCTTTTATCGTTATTATCTGCAAGCGCATAGCAGCACACCAGCAACTCATATCTTTGCATCCGAACAATATGTGAAGGCAATTGAATTTTACGGTTATGTTTGATTTATAATTTCATCCAATATTCGTTTTTGTTTGGCTCAGCGCGGCTCGGCGGCGCATGATTTGCTTGCTCGATTGCGAAGGGAAATTGTTTTGTGCCGCGGGGTTTAGTACGATGTACGGTGGTGCGCAAACAAGTGTAATCGTTCGGCGGAAATTCTTATTTCTGAAGCCAGGTGGATGGAATGTTCATGCTGATGAATAAAAGAAAGCATTACCTGCAATATCTAAACGGAATGCACTTGTTTTATGTTTTTAGCTAACAGTTTAGCTTCCATTTAACTGTTGGCAAACAAATCAAGGGAGCTGAACTGTGTAATAAATAGTGAGCATGCGTTATTAAGGTTGGGATAATAATATGGCTTCAAAGCTTTGATGTACATCTTCAATTAGGAGTACTTGAGAGCGTTACTCAAACTTTTATTATTTTTTAGGAAACGATATTCTCTCGTATCTTTTTTTGTATCATATGATAAGATATGATCAGTTATAATTTCAAAAACACCTGTATCTTGATTTCTTGACGGTATTTGATTGAAGAGATGAAATACTAAAATAAACAAATGGATTTAATAAAAAGGTAAGCACATAAGATACGAAATATGTTGTGAAAAGATGCACAAAGTTGTAAAGAAGCATAATTAAATTTAACATTAAAATCCAGCATCATTTTCAAAGAGTACAAAGGATAGGTTGCATTTAACAAACACAGTATTTAGCTACAGAGATATGAACAAAAGCAATCAAAACCTAGCCTAAAACTGAACCTGAAACAAATAATTTATTTAAACCGTTGTCTAAATCCAGTAGTTACTATAAGAGACATGTCCATTTATGAAGTATAGAACCAAGTTCAACACAGAGGATGGAAAAAGAAAATAACTTGATGATTAATTGTCTAGTATCACATCTTAAAACTTAGACTAACGTAAGCTTAGACATTATGAATATTCACGGCATTTGTCCTAAAACTGTAGCATTTTGACAACAATAGTAATCATAGCTGGGACAAGGACAAGTAAGGAATCATTCAACAGGACATGTTGCACACTGCAACATGACTCTTTCTTTCGCCAGTTGGTAATTATTTTTTAAGTTAAAACAAGCGTTTTTTAAGCTGTCTTATTACTAATTTTTTCGTTAGAAACGCTAAAAAATCCGTCACTTGTCGCGAGCTTTGACGAAAGAGTGACCTAGCATCTTTCGCTTAGCCTAGAACGGGATCCTTTGGAAATACTCAACCCGATCAGTGACCATACTAAACAATGTCTGTGTCTCCCTCTTTCGGGAATCACAAGAAATAACACTGTGCCAGTGAATCGACCGTTAATAATTATTAACAGGACATATATAACTTTTTACGCTACTTCGCTGGGGTTTTACGAGTGATTATATTTCGTTTGTTTCTTTTCAGCCCAGACTTAAAAAGATTTTTCACATATTTATATAATTGAACTTTTGTTGATTCTTCTACTAAACCAACCCAGGAAAAGCTCCATTAAAGTCTTTTTTGGCAGTAGAAGACAGTCCGTTGCCAAATCTAATATCGCTGCTAGATGTGAGCCAGATTCGGGAAGATTACCAAAGGTCAAAAGCATTTCGGTCACCACACAATGAATGGCTCACAAATTAATTCAACCCACATGAATCCTGCAGCACATCGTCTACTTGTGCGATAGTAAGCTGAAGTGGCAAAATCTATTTACTAATTTATTTAAGATTGGTAGGTTTCCTATGAACAACTTTGGTATGCTATGGTATGATAATTTCATTTTATTATTTATAATATATGTATTTTAAGTATAGCATAGGAAAACGTGCTCTTTATCTCACGAAGATGATTCTTTTTAATCGCTCCTGTCTCACTTCTTTACCAATAACGATCACTTTTCTAAACTTCCAACATTTAAGTCCAAAGGACTCCTTTCTTTCCTTTCTTTCGAAAACTTTACTATAATTGATCGATTAATCCCATCGCACAGTGTCTTCAAACCGTACTCGAGCCATGTGAAAGAAATCATGCCCCGTTCTGAATCGAAACGCTGCACTTGCGAGAACTGTTAACCTAACTCCTTCCTCAATAGAGCTGGGCTTTAATTTCCGGTTTCGCCCCGAAACATTAACCTGCTGTATGGGTGTGAACCAGCGCTGGGAAAAAAAATACCAACCGGGAGCGCAATTTCATTGCGCTGTATCATCTTCATTTCTTCGGTCCCATCAAAATGGTGATAATCATAGGTTCCTGTGCTTAAACGAGGAACGATGATACTGAAACGGGATCACACAATAAGATGGTACTCCCTTCAGCAGCTAGACTTTTTCCCAATCGTTGCCACGCAGGCAGGTTAAATGGGTTACTGAAAGCAATCAAACAGCCTGCTCGCGAGCAAATCGGAAGCAAGAGTTTTATCATCATTTGCGGTTAAGGGTGCTCCCAGGCTATGACTCGCCGGCTCAGATATTAACGTTAGACTAACCACAATTTCAGCCCATCGTCTTGGCCGGTTCCACCGTTCGTAGATGGTTTCTATGGCCTTCCACTACTGGAGGGCACACATTTAACGTGTGAAAATACTTACGAAACGTCGGGAAGTTGGATAATTAGAAGCACAGGCAGCCTGCAGGCTCGGAAGCACTGGTGAGGCAGATTGTGTGAAGGTTGTGTAAAGAACTGGCCCCTCCCCCCCGTCTGAATGGCCTACACAGAAGCTAATTGGGATAAGAACTTCCGAAAGGGATTAACGTTCGATGGCATTTGAGAATGGATAGAGTCGATTTGGTTTGACTTTAGATTGGATGGGCTTGAACAGCTTTCACAGGAACTCGAAGGGTTTCTTATGACATTATTTAAAGTTCTATTATGAAATTCTAGCGGTGAGTGAGATGAGTGTTTCGAAACAAAATACCTTTATGATGGTTTATCATTTCTTCGTTGTCAGATCTACATCAACAAACCACTAGTGTCTAAACTTATATTTAATTTAATCAGTATCTGTAGTAAAGAATATTTTATTGAAACGGATAAAAATGTCACGAATGTAGTTGTTGTGTGCTTAAATGTGACAATATTTTAGACAACATTTTTTGTATTAATCAATTTTGCATTTGGCATTCAACAGACATTCAAAAACCCTTTCTTTATTAATGCAGCAGCCAAACAAAACTCCTGATTTATTATAAGTCTTAAAATTTTCAGTGCCAATGAAACAATCCTATTTGATATGAGTATTTTTAAAGTAAAATATTTTGCGATTTGATTATCTTTGCACTATGAAGGTTTGAACCTTGAAACTTATTAATTCATTGATCAATAAAATACATTGATTTTAACAAAGATGCCATTCTATAGTCCGATCGTAATCAAGTTTCATTACTTGACCTTGTATGGAATCTTCGTCCTATAATTTATATTTTATGAAGATTCGAAAATCAAAAATATTTGTGTTTATATATTTTTTAATTTTGGTGATTATATTTTCTTTAATGTCATGTTTTGATTGGATTTTTAAAGGTTTAAGTGTTCGTTGCCGGCTTATATTTTAACAAAAGTAATTGTGTTAAATTCTTGTTTTTTCCAATCAAAATAATTAATGACATAGAGGGGTGAAATAAAAGAATCGCTTCGTTTATGGCTCATTAGTCAATAATTAGGATGAAACTTTCTTATTACAAATGAAATGTTTTACCTTTGGGGCATAAACGTTTTGTTGGCCTTGAAACCGTTCAAAAATTTGCATTTTGCGTCCTGTAGACGTGCAGAAAAAGCAATTTAAAAAAAACCCATTTAAAACGCGCTCAAATCGAAATCGCCCCAGCCAACCAAGAGATGTAATGAACAATTGCAGCGCCACCAGCAGTGCAGTCCCGAATTAGCATCCAACCGCTACGACGCATCATTTAGCGACCCATTACAATGCGCCAAACGGATGGTTTCTTCGTGCTTTTACGATGTGGTTGACATTTATGTTAATTAAGAAATGTGCACAATTCTTCGCTCCTTTCTTTACGTAGAACAACGGACTGCGGCCCAACAGTAAATGACATTTGTGACGCCTTCTGCTGCGCACCGGTGCGGCCCATTGGCCAGTACCGGTGCGCAGTTGTTTTGGCTTCTGTCAGTCCGAACTCCCCTTTCTGTCTGCCGAACCTGTGCCTGCCCCCGGGGGGGCCACGCGGCTGCATAATTCATGGTTGTTCGACTGTTTCCGCTCCGATCCGGGCAAATCGAACTGGCCAAATGGGTTTCACGCGCAGCCACCGAAATTGATAGCCAGCAGGATGAATGGAGCCCTTTTTGCGCCCGTTTGCAAAATTCCTTTCTTCTTTTCCGCCACTGCGCTGGGTTGGTTTGTTTGCTGCTGCCGCCACTGTTTGCTTGTCGTGTGGCCCTGACCTGAACGCTTCAGCACCCATCGGACACGGGCCTGACAGCCAGCGAGACTGCACCGAGCAAGGCAAGCCCGGTAGCTGTTGCAGGTTCGTTACTGCGGACAGCTTCCCGACTGCCCCGAGCCGGCAAATTAATGGCCCACTGCACCGGGAGGGATTTTAATTTACCATACCTGCTGGGGTGCACACACACACGATGAGTGCACGTACACAGGCTGCATACGTGTCACTGGCGCGATGCGTCGAGAAGCGCATTCGCTGCCGGTGTTTTTCCATTCCACAAGAGCATATAAATATTATTTACAGCTTTTCGTTTCCGGTTGCATAAGCGCGGAAGGTGGTGGCTGCAGAAGATAAAACAAGTGAGTCGGCAATGGCGGTGATGGGGGTTGGTTTGTGAGTGGCTAAAACGAGCATGAGTTATGCTCTGCTTTTCATTGTTCTAAAATTGCATTTACCTTTTGCTTTTGCTGCTCCTAATTGAAGGGGGGGGGGGGGGGACGCAAAATCACTTCCAAAGACAGAAACCTTCCCGCTGAAGTCTTACATCACGTTCAGTGTTTCAATCACGGTGCACAACCTGTCACCATTGCAGCCCAGGAGGGTCCTTCCAGCAGCAGCAAGCTTCATTCCATTGCATCATTTCAGCTTTATGATCAAATAATCCACCCCGGTCACAATCGTATTACGGTGAACCATCTGTGATGCAGCTTCTGCAAGCACCGAAATCGGTCGAGTGTGCCAGGTCTCCGAAAAACGGCTACCACAACAGTAGCGGCCACTATTGCTGACCTGCCTGGAAGATTTTAATAAAGCCACAAATTACACACTCTGCATCTTATGCTGCTTATCATTCAATTGTGCCAGTGGAAATCGTTCGACGATGACAGACAGGACCGACGTCAGCCAGCAGCAACCATCATTGCAGCACAACCGGGCCGGGAGTCGGATCTCTTATCTCCGTCCCCAGTTGGTGATGGATGAGCCGTACTGTTTATGGTTTAATATCCGTTTTCAGCACAAATCTGGTCCAATCCAACGCCGAGACCGATGCTCGTCTGAATGCGACGTTGCAGAACGATCCATTTTTACGACAAATCACTGTTTCGGTTCACTTTACCGTCACTGGCAGTTTAGCGCATCACGGGGTGTGCACACAACGGGTGCGCCAGATGGTAAGAACCTTTTGGGTGAATCTCATCCTATAAAATCAAGCCGTGCCGGTGGTGAAAGTCAACCACATTTATGGTCGATTCATTCGACACAGAAGTTGGTTTATGAGTTTGCAAGTCGAAATTCATCAACGCTTGGCGCTCGCGCTTGGTTTGGGTTGGTGTAGTTGCCCGGGTTCATGCCTCTCTCATCGAGTTAATGATGAAACTGCTTTCGATGCAAGTGTTTGCATCTCGTTTGGGTGTGTAATATCGGGCTCCTTTCGGGCCCGGGCAAACCCCACAACACGATGAAGATTGTGCCCGTTGTTGGCTGGTCGAGGTCGCAAGGACTCGATTGTTTCAGGCTTGCCAAAGTGCTCAATATGCAGGCGCTAAAGAGGAAACATCCTTCGAACGATTAAATACAACCTAGCGGTTCCCTTTCCAGCGTAGGCATAGTCCATTTCCTGAACGTGCAAGCGGGTCATAAAATTATGACGTTGCCAATTTTCATTAGAAGCACACGGTTGCGTCAATCGGTGGGACGTGAACTTACGCTCCGGTCCGCCCCAAAAAACAAGCACGCGTGCAGGCGCTCTCGAAGCTGCTACTACGCACGTGATCGGAATGGTTTAGTTGGGTAGGCATAAAATCTGGAAAGGATGATAAGCCAGCCAGCTGCCCTTGCCGAAGGGGAGGGACGGCCATCGTCGTCACTTTTGCAAGATGCCGATGCTATTGATGACGATCTCGGGCGAAACGGCCTTCGGTTGACGTGAAGAATGCTAATAGTGCTCTGAAGCCCAACAGTCAGCAAACGGCACACAGAAACGCACAGTAGTACACATGATAGCGAAGAAGGGGTTTTGCTGAATACGCTGGAAAGTACCAGCTCCAGATTACTTTGAGTTAGTGTGTGTGTGTGGGGCAAATCTTAATATGCTCGTGAGATTGGTGTGCAGATTAGCGCGAGATTATTGACGCTTGTAGTGCACGATATTAATGAGCATCTCTCAATATGGTTCGAGACATCACGAGCAATCAGTTAAGGGAGTCCCACACTCAAGATGGTTGTTGTATCAATTTCCATTTTTTGTTTATACTATTTTAAACCACACTATCCCAAAAACAAACACTACGACCAATCACCTCCGCACCGTGGATAAAAGGTTTCTCTCACTCGTTTAGCAAAGCCTCCCTCCCAACACCCATGCGAACCCTTTTGCCCTGTAAATGTGTTACCAAATGTGCTGCAATACAACCTCGCACCGTTTCGTGAGGGTCGCGGGATTAGAGCAATCTGTTACGTTGTTTGTGTACAATGTTGATTCGATGTGGCATATTAGACAAATAAATAAGGCCCGCCGGTGGAAGGCAAACACAGCCCGACAGGCTACTGTCCCCCGTGATAAAAAGCGGTAGTAATTGAGCAAACTGAGCGGAATGGTGAGATGTTTTGGAGTTCATCATGGGGTGAGAAAACAGAACCGAACATACTGACTTCAAGTAAAGATTTATAAAACAAGGAATAGAGTAGCTACTACCCGGTTCGAAGTGTGCAGAAAGCAGCTCGATTTGCACACGACGAAGAGAAATGGTGGAAATTTGTTTGTTTGTTTGTGACATTCCAGATTGAGACTGGTGGAAGGTGTCGTCTCCCATCACTGCATCAAATTGGAAATTGGCAAAATAGAAACAAAAAACAAGGTGCTACAAAAACAAATCCAAACTGGGAAGCAAACAACGAAGACAAAAAATAAGTTTGAGCACTCACGAGAAGGAATTGTTATTCTATCAGGAGGAAAAAAATAAAATACCAAAATGTCACAAACAAGTGGAATGGAACCGACCACACACACGAACACACGGATCAGTGTAGGAAGAGTGCAGAACACACGCTGCCAGGAGTCAGAGCCAGAGACCGCCAACACATTTCCTTGGGTTGAAATTGAGCGAACCGGCTGCAAGGCAGAAGGCGCTCCCGAAAAGCCCCGAATGAGCTGAAGTCAGCGAACCATTCGGGCGGAAAAGCAGTTCATCGTTCATGAAAAATGCTTCGCCCAGCGACACATGTGACATATGTCAGGTTGATCTAATGGTTCTCTAATAAACCGTTCCGTTTGTCGAGATTGCAGTTTTCGCCCTTTTGCCTTTGCCCAAAGGATCAGCTACGTGCAGTGAGTGGGTTTGAAAGAGAAGGAGATAGTAGGCTAGAGAGAAACACAGCGCAGAGACCACAACGAATGGGAAAGGGACAACACAAACTGTGCAAAAGAAATGCCCCCGCACTGCTGGCTCACGCTTTGATGGGCTTAACAGGGCGGAGCAGGAGAGGAGTTTTGAGATTCGATTCGGAGTCCTCAGCCTGTGTGTGGTTTGTGGCGAAAGCGGGGATGTGGCACGTTGCGGGGTATTTGTTTCATCTGGAAGACAAACTGTCACCAGCGGGACCTTGCAGGCAAAGGTTCCTGCGTGTCTCGTGGTGAGACGAGTGGCGGCACCAATCCTTGAAAATGTGTTTTCCATGGGTGTGTGGCATTTGCTGCCTTCCTTCCTCTGTTGGGCATTTTTTTTTTTTTTCGGTTCAGGATATCCTTTCACGCGAGCCGTTTGCCGGGGGAAACACTTGCCTGCTTTGCACCGGGACCGGAGATGTTTCCACACAATTTTCAAACTATCCTCTTATCTCCGATGGGAAGTCAGCGATCGAATTAGAAAGGATCGGATTCGGTACGGTGCTTGTGTCCTCCTTTTTTTTTCTTTTTTTTTCTATTGCCGCTGTTATTAGTGTGAAATGAAAGGAACCAAAATAACGAACCCGAAAGCACTCCGAACACGACAAACAGTGGAATAAAGGAGCCGAAGAGCAACAAAAACAAAATGGAAATCCACAAGAAAAAGGACTCGTTGATGCTTCAACTTGTGAGATGAAAAGCTTGTTAACAATTTTGCTTGACAGCAACGGGTGTGTGTTTGTGTGTTTGTGTGTGGTCTCCGTTCACAGGACCCTTGGTGATCCTTTTTTTCCGTGTCTTGGCGTTAAATTTTTGTCGCACGTTTGGGAATACACACGCATGTCACGTTCTACCGGTGGGTTGCTGCCGGCCGTTGTTCGCTGTTTGCGTTGATTAGCCGTTGTTTTTTCCTCTTTTACAATGTGTAGTAGTACATCGCCCGAAGAAGAGGCCCAGCATATGTATGCTCTCCGCCCGGGCGTTTGTTGTACGCCCCGAAAAGGTGTTAGACATGTAAATCTGTCACGAAAAAGAATGCCGACTGACATGTTTGCAAATAGACTGCGGATAAGCTTGGGACACGACCTTTCGAAAGGGAGCGAGCGTGACCGGGTCGGGATGTCGTTTTGCCTTTGTCGAAGGGCTGAAAAAGTTAATTACTTGTTACAATGGATTTTTGGATATTTTTGTGGGAGTGAGCTCAATCCCTAGTTCCGTTGCATTGTGTGTGGATTCAGATAGGAGCATCGAACGGATATTTCAGCAGTGAATGGTGTTACATACAGTTTGTAAAATTTAAAATAGAATAATTTAAATGGGAATTTCAATATTGAATAGTTTTACTTATACATTGTTTATACATAAGAGTTAGGATCGGCGGAGGAGATTGCACGAAAGAGAGTTCAGCAATAATACAAGCAATGCCATAATTAGAGTGCCATAATTTGGCGGCCATCAACGCGTTGGTTGGTGTGCGTGAGAGGGCAACGGATGAAAGGTGATCGCCCGAACAGCGGGAACCTTCTTCCACGAACGGCAACGGCAGCGATCGGACGCGCGCAATCCGCCTAGGTTTAAGTTAGTCGTTAAAATAAATTTATGTGAAGAAAAATACCGCAACGTCCAGCCCTAGACTGATCATATGGTGCCGTGACCAGGATTGAAAACCTTTTTCGAAAAGCGCTAAGTGAAAAGATTTATTCGTTGAGCATTTTTTTGTTTCGTTTTGTGATTTAGTGCGTACCGTGCAAAGGAACTATCGTTAATACGTGTTTGAGTGTACGAACTTTGGCGGCCAGTAAATGTGAAATTTCAACCTGCAAAGGGACAATCGTGCCGTTTATTACTCGTCATTGATTGCGTGTCCGCGTCTCCGTCGTATTCAGTCCGTTGCCAACAAGACAGACTAACTACCGCCTTCTTCGGCGTCTTGCCACGGCCATCGTAAAAGCTATAAGAAGCGTTCTACCGCAGCCATCGCGTTTTTGGATACAATTCAGCGATTCACCGCAGTCGCGTAAAAAAAGCTGTGAGGCGTCTTGCCTTTATTATAATATAAGATTTCGTTCGTCTTTGAATCGTGTAACGTCTTGTTACAAAGAACACTAAAGTTAAGTTACTGTCCAATCCGTTGAACATTAGTGTGAGAAAACGTCAGCTTATCTTCCGTGTCGCAACCGGTTGTTTTCGCGCGTGTGATATCCGTCTTCGTAATCGTGTGTTTCCCGCCAGTCGCAGTTTGGAACAGCCATCCGTCATCATCTGTGTGTGTTTCCCTGCCATCGTCATTGCAACTGTTTTCCCGAATCCTGCCATCTCAACAGGTCAAGTATAAAGATGACCGAAATTGCGAGCCTAAGACAACGGTTGAATTCTTTATTCACGAAGCTGAAACGAAATGAGGTTTTCATAGCGAACTTCCAGCCTGAACAACACAAGCATCTCGTGCCTGTCAGGCTCCAAACGATTGAAGGTATGGAAAAGGAGTTTGAAACGGCTCATACGCAATTGTGTTTGTTAGCGCCCAGTGAAGCTGAGAAGCTAGAAGAAGAGGAGTTGATGGATAATTTTGAGGAAAGGTTCATAGCTATGAAAAGCGCCATGCTATCGCACATGCCTACTCAAACAGCTCAAGCCGTTAGCTCTGAGCTTGGCTCAAGCCACTCTCAAAACCCAAGCCACTCTCCCATTCAAAACCACGTTAAATTACCAGCCATCTCTTTGCCCGAATTTAACGGTGATATAATGCACTGGATGGCATTTCATGATACCTTTGAAGCATTAGTTCATAACAATGCAAGCGTTTTGGATATTCAAAAATTCCATTATTTGAGAGCTTCATTAACTGGTGAGGCCGCTAGATTGATAGAGTCGATCCCATTGTGCGCATCGAATTACTCCATCGCATGGCAGGAGCTCAAGGAGCGATTCTCAAATGAATACCTTCTGCAAAAGATGCACTTTAAGCAAATGTTCGGCATCCCACAATTACGAAAAGAATCGTCAGCTGACTTGCATAGATTGGTAGATGAATTTAATCGGCATGTAAAAATGATTCAAAAGCTAGGAGAGCCAACCGACCAATGGAGCTCAATGTTAGAATATGTTTTGTGCTCCAAACTACCAGCGGAAACTCTTACACATTGGGAAGACAAGGCAGCTAGCATGAAAAAGCCAACATATGAGGCGTTAATAGAATTTCTGCAGAGAAGAATGAAAACATTAGACTCTGTTTATATGAGTAAATCTGCGGATGTAAGCTCTACATCGGTGCCTGCCGTAAGGCCTTCTTCGCATCTTTCGTACTATTCGTACACCGCAAATAATACCAAACGATGTCCTTGCTGTCGACTAGATCACTTATTATGGTACTGTAACCAATTTATGCGACTTCCGCAATCTGAGCGCCTTCAGATAGTGCGAGCGAAGAGTCTCTGCATTAATTGTTTAAGAGTCGACCACAGCATGAAAGATTGTCCTTCGACCAATCGGTGCAAACATTGCAACCAGCAACATCATTCTTTATTGCACTCCTTTGATTTTGTACGCCGGCAGCACACCCACGACCGAACACTACATACTAGCCCTCAGGTAGCTCCTAGCGCTTCATTTAACAGCACAGCAGCATTGGAAAACGAAAACCGAGCAGCGGACCAACGAGAGGTATTCTTACTCACTACTATTGTCATTGTTGTGGATGCGTTTGGCAATCACCATCCAGCAAGAGCATTATTAGATAGTGCATCACAACCTAACCTAATAAGCAAAAGATTGGCAAAATTAATAGGTCTACCTACTTCCAGATTGGACATTGACGTTAAAGGTGCTGGTTGTGCTACGACGAGGGTGCGGGAGTCCGTGTATGCTGAAATTCGATCTCGCACCAGCCAATTTTCTTGTGGAGTAAATTTCCTGCTAATGGATGAAGTAGCTGCAAAACTTCCTTCCCACCACATTAATATAAGCCGCTGGAACATTCCGCCTGGACTATCCCTGGCGGACCCTCATTTTAATCAGGCCGAATCAATAGATATGATAATCGGAGCAGAGCATTTTTACACCTTTTTTCCAACTGCAGAGCGTATTTATCTGGCAGATAAATTACCAATACTGATCAACAGCGTGTTTGGGTGGCTTGTAGTCGGTCCAGCCAGCGAGGAGGTCGTTAATCCTCACTCAAACCAACACGAGTATCAATGGTTTCTTTAGAAGAAAAAATAGAGCAGTTTTGGAAGGCAGAGGAGCTACATGCATGTGAACCATATTCAGTAGAAGAAAAGCATTGCGAAGAGCTGTATAGATCGAAGACTGGAAGAAATAGTGACGGACGATACGTGGTGCAGATGCCTAAACATCCAGAGTTCTCGATACGCTTGGGCGAGTCAAAAGGCCAGGCGTTGCGCCGATTCTACTCATTAGAAAAGCGCCTATCCCGAAATTCGCAATTGAAGAAGGAGTATCATGCCTTCATGCAAGAATATATAGATCTCGGACACATGCAGCCTGTTAATGAAAATGCTTCAAGCGCAACGAAAACCTTTTATCTGCCTCATCACCCAGTCATAAAGGAGAGCAGTTCCACTACTAAGGTGAGAGTAGTCTTTGACGGCTCCGCGAAAACATCTACAGGCTACTCCCTCAACGAAGCACTATGTGTGGGACCTATAGTGCAAGATGAGCTGTTGGACATTATTTTGCGTTTTCGCACCTATTTTGTGGCCTTAGTCGGAGATATCGAAAAAATGTACCGTCAAATCCTCTTGCATGAAGATGACCGCGCATTAGTGAGAATATTGTTTCGATTCTCATCAACATCACCAGTAAAAGAGTATGAACTGAATACTGTCACATACGGTTTGGCTCCTTCCTCTTTCCTAGCTACGCGCACATTGCTTCAATTAGTGCAGGACGAAGGAAGCAATTACCCTCTTGCTAGTCGTGCGATTCGCAATTTCTACGTAGATGACTTCATTGGCGGGGCATCATCTGTTGAGGAAGCTATACAGCTCCGATCGGAGCTAACTGGAATGATGCTAAAGGGCGGCTTTCCATTACGAAAGTGGACCTCAAATCGTTTGGAGGTTTTGCAAGAGCTCGATGCTTCTCAAATCGGAACCAAATCATCACTGCAGTTTGATACCGACGAAACTATAAAAGCCCTAGGTGTCTGCTGGGAACCTGAGCGCGATAATTTATGCTTTGCATCAAGCATCAAGCCACTGCAGTTACCCTCTACTAAACGGAGCATTTGTTCGGAGATAGCTCGATTATTTGACCCGTTGGGTCTTATCGCTCCTGTCGTAGTGCGAGCAAAAATAATGATGCAGCAGCTTTGGGCGCTATCGATTGGCTGGGATGAGACTGTACCAGAGTCATTTGGGCTGAAATGGAAAGATTTTTATGAGAAGTTGGAGATTCTGACTTGCTATAGAATCGAACGATACTGTTTCGCCTTACGATCGAATGTGCAACTGCACATATTTACTGATGCTTCAGAGTCGGCATATGGCTCATGCGTTTATGCAAGGTGCGAGGATGCCGAGGGGAATATTAAAATATCTTTGCTTGCATCGAAATCTAGAGTAGCTCCATTGAAGCGTATAAGCCTGCCTCGTTTAGAACTCTGCGGTGCCGTATTAGGGGCTCATCTGTACGAGCACATTGCCAAAGCCATTCAGCTTCCTGTGCAGTCGGTACATTTCTGGTCCGATTCCAGTATTACACTACATTGGATCAAAGCAGCTCCAAATACCTGGAAAACATATGTGGCAAATAGAGTAGCAGACATTCAACAATGTACGAAGGGCCACACATGGAGGCATGTACCTGGACAGCAGAACCCGGCTGATCTCGTTTCGCGGGGCATGACGGCACCCGATTTTATAAAAAGCAGCATTTGGATCTCTGGGCCAGCTTGGCTGGCGCTACCTTCTAATGAATGGCCTACATCTGAACCTCTACTACCGACCGGTATCGAAAAGGAAACGCGTTTGCTAGTTGCTGTTGCCAGCGCATCGCCTGCAGTTAACCCTTGGTTCAAAAGGTGGTCATCATACTCCCAATTACTGCACATTATTGCATACTGCAAGCGATTTATAAAGAATCTAAGGCTTAAGGCGAGAACGAAGCCTGCTGGTGACCCGGTATCCATCGTATTGACACCAGAGCAGAATGAGGAGGCAAAGGCATTTCTGGTCAAGACTGCTCAAGACGATGCCTTCCGAAACGAAATTTCAGCCCTTCGGAACGGCCAACCTATAAAGAAAAACTCGTCGATTAGGAATCTCAACCCGTTTTTGGACAACCAAGGTGTGCTTAGAGTCGGAGGAAGGTTAAACTTAGCTGATTTGCCGTTCCAGTCAAAGCATCCTGCTCTCCTTCCAAAGGGGCATCCGTTTACACGCAACATAGTGGTTCACTATCACTGGAAACTACTTCATGCTGGAGGGCGAAATCTCATCAGCAACATAAGAGAGGAGTTTTGGCCTTTGGATGCTCGACGATTAGTTAGAAGCATAACGCGGGAATGTTTCCGGTGTTTTCGGTCGGATCCCTTTATCGCATGCCAGCGAATTGGACAACTACCCGCATCCAGAGTGACACCTAGCCGACCTTTCAGCAACGTAGGAATCGACTACGCCGGCCCATTTTATTTAAAACCGGTACACAGAAGGGCAGCCGCCTGCAAGGCTTATCTCTGCCTTTTTGTGTGTTTCGCTACAAAGGCGGTACATCTCGAGCTGGTATGTGACTTGTCTACATCAGCCTTTTTAGCAGCGCTACGAAGATTCATTGCTCGCCGTGGTAAGCCGTGTCACATTCACTCGGATAACGGAAAAAACTTCGAAGGAGCTAGTAACGAAATAACAGAATTGGCATCGCTCATCGCTAGAAAGGAAGAAGAACAGCAAGTAAATGAGTTCTGCACGTCCCAAGGCATATCATGGCACTTTAATCCCCCAAGGGCTCCTCATTTCGGCGGACTGTGGGAATCTGCGGTGAAGGTAGCAAAAAGACATCTGTATCGTATCCTCGGTGCATCTCGTTTGTCATTTGAAGATCTTTATACGATACTAACACAAATCGAAGCGGTCATGAATTCGCGACCGTTGCTTCCTCTTTCAGAAAATCCTGATGAACTGGCGGCGCTAACTCCGGGCCACTTTCTGATCGGCACCTCCATGCAAGCACTTCCCGAACCCAACTTGTGTGACGTTCCCTTAAACCGGTTGGAGCACTATTGGAAGCTACAAGCCTACGTGCAGCGTTTCTGGGTCCACTGGAAAGGCGAATATTTGCAGGAGCTGCAAAAGGACACGGTGGGACATGAACAGAATCCTCAGTTCACGATAGGCAGGATGGTCATTCTCATCGATGAGCTGTTACCCGCAACCCGATGGCCTTTGGCACGTATTGTTGAGACGCATGCTGGAAGGGACGGAATAACGAGAGTAGTATCTGTGCGCACCAGTAAGGGTATATACAAACGTCCCATAACAAAAATATGCCTGTTACCGATACCATCGTCAATAGACAACGCAGCTTCAGAGGAGGTTGATTTGAGCAAAGAGAAATTGATAGGAGAATAGTTTGATAGCGCTGAATGCACGTGCAGCAGTCTGTATTTTTGGTTGCACCGTTCTGACGGGAGTTTGTTGTGTTGTGCTTGTTCCGGTAGCAATCGATTTGTTGATATGCCATATCAAGGGGGGGGAGGATGTTTATACATAAGAGTTAGGATCGGCGGAGGAGATTGCACGAAAGAGAGTTCAGCAATAATACAAGCAATGCCATAATTAGAGTGCCATAATTTGGCGGCCATCAACGCGTTGGTTGGTGTGCGTGAGAGGGCAACGGATGAAAGGTGATCGCCCGAACAGCGGGAACCTTCTTCCACGAACGGCAACGGCAGCGATCGGACGCGCGCAATCCGCCTAGGTTTAAGTTAGTCGTTAAAATAAATTTATGTGAAGAAAAATACCGCAACGTCCAGCCCTAGACTGATCATACATCGGTAATCATTTTTAAAGACTGAATGGATTTGTAGTAGTATCTGAAAAGAATCAATGTTAAATGGTTTTATTATTTTGAGGCAAAAAAGTATTTTAGTATCGACGACTGAATATGCCATAACATTATGCTGATTTAGCACATTAAAAAGAAAACAAAAAAAACGCAATAACAATTAAAACATCTGATTTCATTTCCAATCAGCGTTAAAAGTTCATAACATAAAATACTATCTAGTTCCGGGTATCTGTTTTTTTGCTCAACAGCTCAATTATGTACTGTTTTTTTTTTCATTTTAATTAAATCGTTAGTTTATTACTTTATTAGTTTCATATTTCTTTATTGCTAAGTATAATTGAAATATTTTTTTTTTCATTTATATTTGTAACTTTCCTCATGATTTTTTTTATTTTGTCTCAGAGTACGATATTATTACTACAAAGTTATAGCAATAATTTGATTGCTTCTTTTCATATTTTTGGTTGTCGAAATTCAAATCATGTTCTGCATGTCCTACATGAAGGATGTGCTGAATAACTGTGATCATTTTACAAATAAATTTTGAGATGTTAACCTACAATTGTTTCAAAACTCTTGTTATAACCTAGGGAACCAACCTAATTGTATGCACATTTAAAACGTTCATGAAAAAAGAAATTAAACTATATTATTTTTGCTACTGCAATATGACATTAATGACACAGTTGCATGTTAAAAAACTAAATAGTTTTCAACATAACAGATCGCAACACATAAGATGCATTTCTGCGAAAAACTAAGCATGCAATCATGCTTAAAAGCTGTACTATTTAACAATACATGCGAGTATTTTTGGCTGAATTTAATATCTACTTTAATTGAGCTATATGTTCTTCATGCAAATAATGTGTCGTAAAAATATTTGAAGCTGTACAAGGCATTAACTGTATCGCGAAACCAACAGAGATTTCAAACAAAGCCTAAACTGAACTAAGTTCACTAACCAACCTGACCAATCTGTTTACACACATATAATGAAATAATCTTTTACCACCAGCTCGAACGATTTCACTATGTGTCAAAAAAAAAGAAGTAGAGTCCCAATCGTTATGATCCACTCGATCACGATCAATCTTCCAGGAGGATAAAAGAAACCCTCCACCACACAAAATCACACACCCGCACACACACACACGGGCTTCAAACAAACAAAACCCCTCGACGCACAGTCACTCACAGGATGAAAATACACAAAATCGATCATTCACGGTACGTTACAGATTGCGCCGATTGAATGCGCGCCATTTTAAAAGCGACCAAATTTCAACGATGAGCCTCTGAGCGGTCCATGCCCACGGATCAGACGGATATTAAATTCACACAAGCATATGATGTGCTTCCACTAAAAAACACACCAGGTAGCCAATGGTGTGTGTGTGTGTGTGTGTGTGTGTGTGATTTGTGTTTTCTGTATCTTTACCGTTTCTCCCGATTTTGGACACCTCGCCACAATTGTTCGAATTGTTACAGCGAGGCGAAGAATATCTCCACCTTCTTTAAATCCTAACATCCCGCGCTTGCGATCAATCCTGGAGGTGGTTAGGAAAAAAAAGAAGAAAACAACGAACGAAAATACTTAATCCCGTGATCCTCCAACCGGTGGTGGTGAATGGTCGTCCCTGTTGGGGGAATAATAATAATAATAATAATAATAATAATTCTTCAAGATTGATTTTCCAACCTTCCGCGATTGTTGTCGAGCGAGGAGCGGACCTTGGTTTACCTTTTTCCGTGCGCAGTTTCTTTTTTTTTCGACTCTTTTTTAAAGCTCAGACCACCATCGTGGCAGTGCGTATGTGATCGCGAGATGGCCATTGATTGATTAGGTATTTATCCGATTGGGGATCGGGGTGGCAGCTTATGCCACCCGACCACATATGCGCTAACATATTCTCCAATTCTCCGCGTCAACTCACGATCTTGTGCGAGCGCGTGTGTGTATGTGTAGGTGCGTTGTCTGTTTGCACAGAGCGTGCGGGGAAAGTTCAAAATATGTTAAGCTGTTAGCAATGAAGCGGCTGCACATGGGTGCTGCCGAAGAACATTTCAACCGTAGACGACCGTTGAGATCGCAGAAACCACCCGGAATCCGTCAGCCCGGGGGGAGAGCGAGGAAGAGCAAACCTTCAACTCCTGCGCTGGGGCGTTGGAATTAATTGTTATCAGCGCGTTTCGATCTTCCCTTTGGCTGCTTTCCGGGGGCCAGCACGAATGGAGTACACTGTTCGGGTTGCGTGCGATCGATGTTTGTCGCTTCCAACTTCACGTGGCCAACGGAACCCTCTCCTCCCTAGGGATAAAGGTGGGGGATCTCCAGCCGCAGCAGGAGTAACACAACAGTATTTGCCATTCGAAAAAAGAAAAGCAAAGATCATTGCGTTCGTTGCCTGGTTGGTGATAAATCATGTTTGCTTTCCACGGCCAGAAGAGGGTGTTGGGGCGTTTGGGGGGGGGGGAGGAGACTGGTCCAGTGCGCATGGCCTCCGGATTGGTCGCGGAGGAATGACAACCGACGATCCATAATTTAATGACAGGTTAGGTCTTCTCTGTTTGGAGCTACCATTTAAAGCACGCCTCGCTGCACCTAACCTCCCCACACCCTTCCCATTCCCGTAATGCTTTGTGCGGATGCCCCCCCTACTCCATGTCCGGGCCCCACACGGACAGACATTTTGATTTTCTTAAGCCATCACACGCGCAAGCAACTGACGTTTGGTCCCGTGGCTTCCAGGAAGCCTGCCCCTGGGTTGGGGAAGAATTTTTGTACGGCTTCACCTCATCGCCGAATAAGGTGGCCTCCCATCGCTACAGGTAGCGGGCTGCGAGGTAGCCCCCACAGTCCTGGAGCTGTTTTGCCTTCAGGGATTCATCACTCCGCTGACGAGCTGGCTTCTGGTTTTGATTTGGCCGTGCGATAGGGCGATTTCCTCCGGAGTTCCTGCTGGGTCCGTGCACGTCCCGGGACACCACATGCGGGGAAGAATTGTGCTCCTTGATCATGGACTCGTGAGGATCAATTATGGCGCTGGTTTACCGGTGTAGTTGGTGTGGTAGCGTTGAGGCAGCCGTAAAGTGACTTTGCTTTGTAGTTTACCAAAGCGTGATTGGATTAAAAGACTGTAGCATTCGTTTCAAAAGGTTATTTTTTGTTGTTTTCAATTGTAGAATGTGGTGTCTAAAAACGTGTGGCTGGTGAATTCATTTGTTATCTTCCTGGGTGTTGTGTGTAAGATAAATAATTATGCAGAGACAAGCTGCGCAAATGTTCTTTTCACGTATGCTTTTTATTCCAAAATCACTCAATAAATGCAAAATCTAGTTAGCAAATCAAAAACATTTATATATAGTAAGCTAGAAGTTCTCGTTTTGATTTGCAGTCAGTGCTTTGTGTTATTAGGCTTTAATTCTTTAGTGCTTTCACGACCAAGGGACATTTTTGTGCAAAATTAGTTTATGCTTATTAAATTATGAGTTCTTTTGAATTATCTCAATCCTTGACCAAATTTTGCCAAATTACATAGCAGGAGTATCCATACTACAGCCCACGGGTCACATGCGGTCCTCGATAGCCTATAGCGCGACATACAATACATTTGTAAAGGATACAATAATTATTTAAATAATTGCAATATATAGTTGTTTGATATCTTCAGTTAGTAATTATATATCCAAACGTGATTTAATTTTCCAATTATTAGCTAACAGGTAACGTTCAAAGGTCCTCAACAACGATATTTACGAAGCAATGTGGCTGAAAAGGTTGGACACCCCTGCTCGAAGGTTTGAATAATTCATTTTTGAGGCACTGATTTTTGTCAACTTTTCATGTTTGTTTTGTCTAAAATGAATGAATTTTCGATGGTAAGTAGGAATTCAGCGACAACCTATGTTAAAACTCCTGCTTAATAGCAGTTTTGATTGTTCTATTTTAGTAGATTTATTTCAAAAATAAATCGAAGTTTTAACAAACACAATCACAGTTTTTTTTAATAAGTAAAGTAAAGCAAACCATTGCAGCTTAAAACCAACTGGAGCTTTCTCATGTAGCACTCTAAACTATTTTCACCCTCTACTCCCATAGCTTTCCACGCTAGCTATAATTCTGGCATTAAGAATGTTTAACAAATTGCGATCAATAAATTTGAATTTTACAAGCTACTCAAAAGCCTTACCTGGCCGACAATCGTAAAGCCAATAACGAGCCCCAGGAAAAGGGAACATTTCTTTCCGGCGGCCATAATCTAATATTCCACAGTGGCGTAGCGCATTTGGGAAGAGCGATGCGATGAAACGGTTTCAGAAAGCGCTCTCCCATAACTCAACGCAATATTTACGATCTACCACATAATCTACCGTGGAGATGTGAATCAGACTCCGGTAAACCGAATGGAAATCAATGCGCACCATGAACCACGGCCGAGATCCAGTTTATTTCGGCTGGTGGCTGGTGTGATGTTGAGAATGCCGTCGGATTAGCATGTGCTATGGAAGCTGTGGAGGTAACGAATTTAGAATCTGACGAGTTGTTCCCACTTTTCGGCTGGTTTTCTTCTCTAATCTGGTCCCGTGCGTAGCAAGCAAGTGAGCATCTGTTATCTGAAGTGTTGTTTGTAGCTGGCATATGTCGGCATCTGTTGAGAATTAGGCAAGAAGCGTTCCAGGCACTTGTGTGACATTGGAGAAAGTGATTACAGAGCAGGCGTGCGTTACCGCTACCAGGCGGATGTTTTAGCTCTTCATTCTGCCGGTAGATAAACCCTTGAACGGTGTGATTAATAAAAGCGGAAGTCCACAGTGCATTTCCTACTCCAATGCAACTAAAAGGTATGCTATTACTGCAGCTTATTAAACATATCTTACCCTAGCGAAGGTCTCGTGCACGAACAAATCGTTTCTTTCAATGCCAGAATCAATCACACCAAAAAGAACCAGAAGCCACACAAGATAGATAAGGAGCTGCTTTGCTGCGTCTAGCAGGCGCCTATCTACTCGTTTTGAAATAGATAGAAACACCATGACCCAACGCTCGGCCACTTAGTGTCTGCTTCGAGATTTTGACTAATTTGAAAATTATCTTCCCCTTGCGATTACTTTCGCTGGAGCGATGGAACGATCGAGGGGGACATAGTTTGTCATGGTGGCATTTTCCAGCAAATCCCAAAACCACCGTCTCCCACACCACTCCAGCACATCCATCCGATTCGCTGCCCATCGCTGAGCTGATGACGGTTCCGGCCTGCATAACTAGGGAATAGCGTGCCGGCGCTCTATCAGCGATAAACTTTACATAATTACTCGTTTGTTTATTGAATGCTCTCCCGAGGCTGCACCCGGTTCGTGTGGGACGTTACGCTGTGATGACGCGGGCGGGCGGGCGGGCAGGATTTCGAGCCCGAACCGATATCCTTGAGCCGAATGACGAGGATTCTAAATTACAGGCTGAAAGCGCCGAGCAAACGAGAGAGAGAGCCAGCGATGGGACGGTGGCGAATGAGGAGGAGGACGATCGTTTTTGATAGTCAATTAGCTGATGAAGTAGTGCAGCGGGCTGGCTAATCGGAATCAATTTGGTAATATTTCGAGTCGAGTGGAGCTGTCGCGGGAAATCGTTGATATTAATTTGATGTTTCTGGTCGGTTGGTTAGCGGCAAGTCGATTAAATAGCCGGCTAGGGAGTTCGGTCAGCGAAGAAGGCAGTAGCTCATTTGTCCCGACGTGTTTTAAAGCCAATGAAAGGGAATGTATTATATTATCATTAGCAGGGTATTTTCATTGTTAATAACTGTAATGGTGTTTCATGTTCAACTTATGAATTATTTGATATTAAATTTTAAATTCATAAAAAATGCTTACAACATTAAATAACAATTTTAAATAAGAATACGCAGTATTTTGCTAAATACTAAACTACCACTTCGTTGTATTTTTTCTCAAAATTAGCTTTCATGTTCATGTTTCATGTTTAAATAAATAGTTTAGATGCAATTTCCTTTCCACTGTCACATGTTCATTCAATTTATTAAATGAAATTCAACTCATGGGATCATTTGAAACATTAATTTATGTCTTGTATCTTGTTTCATAAACTGATTTATTGGATCAAAGGTATTTTAGTAGTATGTATTTCCAAATCATTCAGATCAAACATTAAGACACAGTTGTGTTGTAAAACTCAACTCGCAATACAAATCTTGATTCATTCCTAATATCAAGAAAGCAAGTCATAGAAATTTAGAAAGAAGGAATGATCAGCATATGTATTCTAGAGTTATCTGATTTGAGGAAAGTTTGCACCATTCTAGGTATTAAACTTTATGTTACAAAATACACAATATTATTTTATATTATATTCTATTTTATATGAATGCTCCCCAAATATTCGCAGCTCACAAAACAGATACTGCAGATACTGTTTAAAGATAATACATTTGTGTGAATCGTCAAAGTATATTAACCATGTTCAGATCATTTTAATGACACCCACTGTCCATCGGTCGCACAGCATGTGTCGCAAACGGCCTCTAAAAGACCAATTTGATTTTCAAAAGCTGCCCAAAAAAAACCTCTTCCTGCCTTTTTCAAATATTTTAGGGAGTGCCTTGGTCAAGCTTCAAAACTCATCCTCCTCTCATTATCATCGGAATTGCGGTTCGTCAATGAGTATCGCCGTTGGCTAGATGTGTGGAGTAGCTTTTTTTCTGGAGGAAAGCATCTTTACCCCTCTGTCCTCTACCATCACACTATCACACCTGAAAACATTCCTGAAACGGCAAAAAAGCGAACGAAAATTCATTCACCAAACGTAAGCTTCCATTTATGACCATCAATGATCGAACGTGAAAAGCATCACTCGCACAGTCCCCCGGCATTCCTCGCGCATCGATTCACCCTTTCAAAACCATTTGTCGAAGTGTGAATCTAATCGTTTGTCGAGTCGAGTCCGTTATCGTTTGGGCCGGGAGAAGAAAATTTAGTCATTTTTTGATATCCAAAATCGTATCGTATCTTGGACGCTTGCCCCGCGCGCGTTGATCAGTGCTTTCTTCACAACTTCCACGCATTCCCGTTTCTTCGCTTGTTTGTGAAGAGGGGGGGGGACCATGCAAGCAACACAATTTTCATGAATGGAGCACCAACAAACTAAACCGGTCGATTGGGCACCCAAAAACCCGGTTTGCTGGGTGTGCGATATTATTTATGAATGGATTAAAATATCCAAACAGAAAATGATCTCAACGATTTCTGGAGAATGATCAGGAATTCATAAACCGATCGCGACCCACCGAACAACGGGAGTGTTTGCCCACCCCGAAGAGAAAGAAACGGTTGGGTTTACCTTTTCCTCCTTTGCTTCCCTTTTCCAGTCTCTCTGGGGATTTGCATGTTTCGTACATTCCCTGCACCCCGCTTTCCGAGTTGGTGTTGATATTTTATTTTAATGTCATATTTTATAACAATTTTCATAATTTCAGGCTATTCGTTGGGGTAAAATATGTCTTCCGTTTTTTTATATTTCATTTCGTCGTCATGATTCGTTTTGTACCTTGAAGCTCTGTTTGGGCAGGCGAAACAACTGTGTCTCAGAGTAAAAGATTGTGCTCTGCTCCAAATAAAGCAAAGAGCGTGTATGTGACCTGCTCAAAGTTTTTACCTTATTCTCTAAGTTCTTTCTCTTCATCTTTTTGCTCAACTCTAACGCCATCGAAATGGTTGAAAATTTCTTTTTAATCAAGAGTATCTCCAAACACGGACTGGGGCCTTTTATCCGTAACAGCAAACCAACGTAAAATACTGTTTGTCGCCCCAAAAGCTCACACTTCCCGCCGAGTGACAACTGCAGGCGAATGTTATATTCTCGCACTATTTTTGGCACCTCGCCCCAGCACGGTGCACAGAATCCATGTGGGGCCTACCCGGACCAGCCCCGGTCAATATCGTATTACGGCTCGATTATGATTATTAAATTATAATTCATGCACGTATCTGCTTCGCTTCGAGAAAGGGGGTTTGAATTTCTTAACCTGCGTTGCTTTCTACCTGGTTGGCCAGCCGAAACCAAGATGGAAGCGTTTTGTTTGACCGGGTTTGGGAGGTTGTGTGTTTTCGTTTTTGTTTTTGTGGCTGGTCTTGCAGACCCGGGACACTGAATGAGACATCCCGCTGGGTGGCAAATGCGAGCTGTTTGATTCATTTCTTCGAGCCTTAGACACGAATGCCGGTGCGTTGGGGGATAAATCTTGTCCCCTTCTCTTCCCTGTACAAGCTGCGAGAAGTTTGCGTTTTTTTTTTGGGGACGAATGTAATGAAACTGAGCGTACGAAAGTTGATGAGTCTGTTCCGTACGCAAATAGCTTACCATTGCTGTCCCATAAACATGCATGTTTTTATTTGAACAGCGCGCGCGCGCGCGCTTTTGCTTGAGTTGAATTTACTGCCACACGGTCGATTGTTCGTAAATTCTGTACGAAAAGGATCCAAGCATTCATTTGCGGATGAAGTGGCCAAGCGAAACATTCTCCCAAAAACAAACCAACCGAACAGTCGCATAACTCATGCACCCAAAACCTGCAACATGGAAGCTGAAATAAGTTTATATAGCTGAGCCATTTCTTAACGCTTCGATCACCACCGGATCGGTGCGGGAGTTTGCCAGAATCATACTTTAATTACACATTCATCTTAACCAACATGAAATATTTCATACCCGAAACACTTCTACTTCACCAGAACGGGCTTCATGCTGGAACGGGGGCAATTTATTGCACCCGAAGAGCAACACATACCCGAGACATACATTCTCTTACCGAGCACCAGCTACCAACATCTACCGCTTTTCAGCAGCACCGAATCCTCCTGCTGGCCGAGCTCGTTCTGTCTTAATCTGTCGTCTTTCACGAGTGTTGAATGAGAAATCTTCACCCCGAAAAGGAGAAAATTGTCAAAACGAAAACATTTAGATAGGAATCACCCCACTCAGGCGGGCGACCATCCTGCCTTGTCCTTTTCGACTCACAAACTTGTCTTCGGGTGTTGTGCTGCTGTTACCCTGCCAGACTACGACCAGGAGACGGCTACAGTCGGAGACGGCCCTGCGAGAGAAATCCTTCATCGGTTGCTTTGACGCTGACTTACGAATTTCCCGGTTGTTAATCTTCACTAATCTGTGTAATTTATCTTTTGACTTTTATAACCGGAAAACTCGAGCACGAACTGCTTGCACCACAAAAGTTTCACCCTCCCGACACAAAAGGTCCTTTTGGTTCGTTGTTGGACCGAGCTCGCAGTGAACTGGAACGGGCCAGATTGGCTTTCCACGGTAAACTTTTCGGCACATAAAATGTGCCCCGAACGATGAAAACATCGAACCGGAAACCGGCAAGCGTGACTAGCTTTGCGAACCCCCAAAATGGACGGCTGTCCCTTCGGGGGAGCTTGCAGTTGTCTTCGAGTGCGTCCCTTTTCTATACTAGTTCGGCCACAATATTAACCTTGTTTGCACACATACAGATACATACACACACACACACACACAAAAGCCCGCCGGCCCAAAAAGCTGGTGGATACTTCAGCAGCTTTTGGAGCACTTCTAGCCACACTGCTTCCTCTGTGCTCCCAGTTGCGGATACTGGAGAAAAGTTTTGCAACCATTCTAACGGTACGAAACTTCTTCTCGCAAGCCATCGCACCCCAAAGGCAACGGCAAACGGTCCAAAATGGCTACCAGCATTGAAGATTTCTCAAAATTAGATCCAGATAACTGTACCGTGCTCTCGAGACCATCGCCACCACCACCACCACCACCACCACCTAACTGGGAATCAGCCTTGTTCTGTGCTGTCTACTAGTGGCCGGGTTTAGCATAAGTATGTGTTGGCGTGACGATAGTGTGCTAGTGGTGGCTTTCGATGAGAAGGTGTAAAGTTTGGTGTCTCCGCTATTTATCGGAAAGGGCTGCCAAAAAATCCCTTCGCTCGCTTCCCATCCGGCGCCGGTTTTTACTAATAGCCCACGACAGAGCGAGTGCTTGGGTTTTGTGGGACCTGGGCGGCGGCAAGTCACTCGCTTCGGTAGCCTGGCAATCAACGGCAGAGTACCCCCGGTTCGAGTAACAAACTGCTCTGTGAAAGTGTTAACAATTATGAGAAACAGTGGCTTCTAAGCTGTTGATGGGAGTTGAGAAACTGTAGCCCGAGATCGAACCGATCTGCTGCAACTACCTGCAGAGCGGGGTCCGCTTGTTGGTACGGTAGCTCAAAGGTGTAAATTCATCCGCAACAAATGTATGGTGAATAATGTGCTTCGTGTTTTAGAATGTGTCGAATTTTATTAAAAAGAGCTATATTATGTTTATATTTTATTTAATCCATCAAAAATTGATCTTTTTTTACAAAAAAATGTAGTTTTCACTCTAAGAATGTTTGTTTAGGTATAAGTATGCGAACGTTTCCAATTATTTTCTCAATTATCGAGGCTTGCTTTTTTTTTGTTCAAACTCTCTACTGAGAAACATGCTCAGAACTTAATAATCACAACGTCATGTTTAGTAACAGAGAGTGGTTCAAATAAAAGAGTTGAGAGTTAAACTGACGAAAGCTAAAACGTTAACTAAGAAGAAAACAAACAAGTGTATGAAACTCAAGCGCCAATCGTAGCTCTTTCCATTAATGATTTTGAATAACGAACTTCAACATCGGAACAGGTAAATAAACTTTCGTTCCATGTCAGTAACAGTTTTTTAATAAACATTCATGCACACGATCTTATTGAAGAGCTCAATAATTCTAAATAATCAAGGTTCAATCTTTGATTAGTGTAGGTGGTGTACTTTATTACTTATTGCTTCAGTTGTATATTTTAGTTCTAATTCGATAGCTTATCTCGCGCTGGATTACTGTTTTGTTATATAAAAAAGTTCTATGAAGGTGGGCTCGTCCGGGATTTGAACCCGGGACCTCTCGCACCCTAAGCGAAAATCATACCCCTAGACCAACGAGCCCGTTGATAAATGTGGCGATGGTAAGCAAACAGTATGCTATGAAAACACAACAAGTTTGCTGTCATGAATGTTAACTTTCACCATGACCTCACCATACAACAACAATCACGTAGAGAAAATGTTGTTATTTATTGTTTAATTTCAATGTATTTCATTTTTAAAGATGATGATGGTGATGATGATGTTTTTTTTCTTTAGGTAACTTGTTCCATTTTTGTGTAAATGGTACAACTTTTTTAATTTTCCTCAAATGTAAGGTTATTTGCATTAATTATGATATGTGGCTATAAAATAGATTTTCATAATGGCAATTGTTATATAAAAATAATATTCAATATATTCTACTGCTCTATTTAATAGAGCCATAAATAGTTTGTTAAATTAAAAATGTATTGATAACAATCTTTTTGAGGCTCGAATATAGTATCGAAATAAATTTTGAATACAAACTTTACAAAAAAAAACAATTACAAAAAATCTTAACACAAAATGCCTACTTGCTGGAAAAAGTCCAACAACACGGAACTGTCAATAAAAAGGAACAGCAATCGGCAAAAACTCGAGGCTAACTTATGTAACTGACTGTATCTTTTAATAATTTTCTAATGAAATACGCAATTTAAAAGTATACAAGACCGATACATTCACCTTGTTTAGCATGTATCATATCAGATACAATACAAAGTCTGATGATCTTAAAAAATATGCTTGAATTATAATTTCAAACACAAAATCGAAATATCACAAACTATAATATCATGCTATTTCTTCAAAAAAGTATATATTTAGTATGTAAACATTTAAATAAATATAATAAGCATACAACATAGAAAAAGAATGTTGGTAAAAAGTAAACATGATTACGATGACTCATCAACAAAAATCAATTAATCAAATCAATTTGAACCATCTACGACACATGAATTCATCAATAGAGAACAGGTAAAACGAAGCTTAAATCAATCTAACAAATAATCGAATGTAAACAATACGTTTACACAAGCCAGAAGTTAAACTGAAATTCTAGCAATAATAAAACATACATAATTTATATGTTTAAGGCTGGTCAGAGATCAGCAAACGGCTTGCTTAATGGAAATACCAAGAATGTTGTTTGCTTTAATAACATATCTCAAGCCCTTATTCAATTTACTCTATACTTCGATTTTGTCCTACTAATCCAATTATTAGACATTTCCAGATGTATTGCCGTGTTGGTTTATTACTGTTTTAAACTGACAACGTAATGTCAGATGCACAGTAACACTAAAAAGGTATCCTTTATTCACAATCCTAAACAATCCCGCAGATAACAGAGCTTATGTCCTAGTTTTAATTATTTCTTTACAACACATTTACAGCCAACCCTTGCCTTGTCGTAAAATCGTAACCTGAAAACTAGGCCACAATTGGGTTCAACCTCACGCACTCCTTCAAATATCAATCACCAGAACTTCATCGAATCAAATGTACAATGTGTCTACCCAAACCCAAACTTCCCCATCCCTATCGACATATATGCGTATGTGGGTCAGACAGCTGAAGTTTAAACTCATCTATTCCGTATCCCTTTGCCCCGAAAAGGGTCCCGATGAAATCAAGATCTTTTGCGCTTTCCAAAAACAGGGCCATCTTTCGCTTCCCGAAACAGAAATGGCGCTCATAAATGTATTAATGATTTTATTTGTTTAGCTGCCATTCTAATTAAACTTTGTTCATTACACGCACGAGGTATCGGTGTTACGGTGGGACGGTGTACGTCATAAAACTGTTCCTACTGGTGCAGAGCGTAAGGACGACCGTCCTGTCGCCACCGTGACGCACATGGACACACTGAACACCGGCAGTATAAAATGTAAATGCGGATCCCACAATTTATGACACTGCCGATCGTGCCATGTGAGCTCGGTTTATGAAAATTTATTATTCCAAAATCGTAAAACTGATCACCAAAAGGCTCGCTCCTACTGTTTAGATTCTCATGACGAGCCAGCGCGTTGCATTCGGTTCATTCGGTTTATCCAGCGCCCAAATCAGGCTCACGACACGCCGCGTGAACGATGAAGCCGTGAAGCCGCCCGCGACTAGACAAATGTCCGTGGCAAATTGAGCCACTTTCGGTTCAGCATGTCGAACTGGAGGCTCCACTCTATGCACACACAGGCACACACTGTTGGTGGCATTGGCGGGAATTTGTTTCATTTGTTCCATCACTCCAACTTCACATCACATGGTGGCAGCAGGCGAAGTGCCCAGTCAACGTAAAGCCACCGTTGACGTTCGCAACGGCATAAAACGGCGCTGCTGGCCGGGCTCAAGTAGGCCAGAAGCCACAAAAGCTAGGAAATTTAATTAATTGGCTCACATTAAGCGCATTGCATGCGTTCGTTCGATAGGGCTTTTTTTAGTTGGTATCTTCTCGTTTGACTTACCAGGGTGCCTCACGGTTTCATTATACTTCCAACGGCGTGCGGAATACACTGGAAAAAACCCCTAATTCAATAACGATCACAAATGACCGAATATTTATTCTTTCCTGCTTGGCTGCCCTTAATCAGGCATCGTCCCGACGCATCTGCGTAGTAGGCGATCAAAACCACTGGTCTAGTTTCCGACCCGCCCTGGAAGCAGCCTGATGATGGGGGATCTACCGCTCGTTACGAGATCTGAGCTTACTAATGGTATTAATATTTTCCAAAAACTGTCAAAACACACTTTTTTATCCCTCTTGTTCCCGCATTCAATCGAAAATTGTAAGGTGCGATCCATATAATGTTAAAACAATAGATGTTTTGAATTATAGCATGGTGCATGGCATGAATATGGTGTTTTTTTTTAATTAAGGAATGTATCTGGCTAAAGAAAAGTTTTTATTTACAAATATATTTCATGAAACAGTATCACAAACTACAGAGACATTCGTGAATTTTGCTCAAACATTTTGAAAAAATGTTCATTTTGTGCATTTTGAATAAATGTGTGTGCATTAACAGATGGAATATTCTTACCGTGAGACTACTAGGACTCTTTACTTTTATTTAAGTTACTTTCACGCAAGATTGAATTATCAGCAGTCGTTCCTTTAAGTAATTTAACGACTGAACTACAGTTTCATCAATTACAATTCTTTCTTCTAACATGTGATATTGTTCATCCCAAAATACTTTCTAAGACTATATTTCTCTGATTAACACAATTATGTTGATGTTGACTTAAGGATGTTAAATGTTTAATATCCATTATCACATAAAAAAAATATTTCTCATAACTATCCAAATGTTCCAATTTTAAGGTAAATTTCTCTCAAGTTTTATCTCTCATATCATAATGCAAAATCCCATGCTTGTGACAATCTTTTTATCCATCCAATCGCTTTTCCGTTTGAACAAACAACACCAAAGAAGCTAATCGCCAAGAAAAGTGCTCATTTATTTGCCCATTTTACTCCGCATTAAAATCGAACGACTGCATCAAAACAAACAAACCCTACCAACGACAACTTAAAAACAAAAAAGAGATAACAGTTAGAGGAAAAAAGTTTTACCACAAAAACAAATCACCGCCACCCCTTTTCGTGCTACCCAGTTCGCAGTTCCTTCTGCTCGACCGTGTCGCGCACACCAATCCGCTGTAATTGGAATCAAATTTGTCGGATGTGGCTGATTCCACCCTCCGGCCCTGCCCAGCATGGTGGTGGCCCCATGCGTCACCATATAAAAATGGACCATCGCATAATCGCCGGTGGGTGAGTTCTATTACATCCCTACCCCCTTCCACCCGACCCTTCCATTCCCGCCCAGTACGGCCGTGTGAGACCGCAAAACAGAGCCGGCCACAGTGCAAACAGTTCGCCCGTTTGCCCTTTTATGATGATCCTGTTAAAGTGATTATCATAAAAGTTATCATAATTCTATTATCTACGGAAGATTTGACTTTCCTTCCACCATCCCGCATGGGTGCTTTCCCCTAGCCATTTTCCGACATTCACCCGCACGCTAGCGCACATCACACGTTTTGCGCAATCTCAGCACATCGTGAGCCAATCGAACAGGCAGAATCCCGTTTAAGGGTGAGAGGGGTGAATTGCAGCAAGAAGAAAAAAAAAGACGCAAGAAAAACGTGTCATCCAAAGGGGACAACAATGTGATGAGAAATTGCGCCACCCTCTCGTTAAGCGGGAGAGATAATAAAAACCGACGGCCACGGCTTACGGCACGAGCGATTCGTTCTGCGCGCTACCCTTCATTAGTCATATCGTTGGGAATTGTTTTACGGTTCACTTCTGGGCGAGGTGATTTGTTTTTAATGTACACGCGCGGGGGTGAGAAAAGAAGATGCGCAAGGACAAAAAACAGAGCACACGATATACCCTTGGCGTATCTTTTGACTGTGTGTGTGGCGTATCCTCGCTGTACTACTGTCCGCACCGGGAAAAAGGGACGCTTTGCACCGATTTGTCCTACATTTCATAAATTCGGATTAGAACCATCATGCTGATGGACCATTACGGCATGTTAGGGTGGATGAAAATTATCCCTATCCCCGCAGTCCGCCGTCCGCACTGCACGGGTGCACCCCGTAATCCTGTTAGAGTGTGTAATCGGTGGATGAGAGTGTGGTTTAAAAATTGATAAAACTTAATCCACAATTTGAAACTGTTCAACGTGTGCTATTTATCATCGGGAATGTGTACCCTCTGGCATATGTTCTGTTTTTGCCACTAATTGTGTAGGAAGGTTTCAAGCTTGTTTTCAACATTTTATGACATTATGTTGGTCCTTTTATTTGGCTTTTTTTACAAACACGAGATAAAAAATGCAAAACAATATCTTTTCTTCTATTTATTAGTCTTGTATTATTTGACTACTATACATCAAACGCACAACAAACATCACCTTTTCACTTGGCTTTGAAGTTGGGCTTTGCAGATGAACGTTTAACTCGTAAAAATATAGTTTATGAGGTCGTGTACATCAAACAGGAGGCAAACATCGCGCACCACCCAAGAACTTGAAGCGTCCAGGTTCCTATCCAGGCGCCGAGTTGATGCGCCGCTTATGAAGTCGTTTGCTAGATCAAAGGCGGTGTGCGAATAAAATCAGACCTAATTTCATCCAAATTAAATAAACCATCCGCGTTACAAACATCGCCATTCTGAGAAATGAAAACGAGTCATTAACCGTTCATTTACGGCAGCCCATCTTGAGGTACAAAGCAATCCTGTTTACGGTTGAGCATGGTTAGAGTTGAACAGTTCTTTTTGATCCTGAATCATCAGACGCTTCTATAAAAAAAAATCATATGATTTTGTTCGCCTGAAATGTAATTCGCAAAAGCTATTTTATAAAAGACAGATCTTTCAATACATACCGGCTGCAGATGCGTTATTGTAATGCATTATTTTTATTATATTGAATAATGAAACAAATAGATGCTTATTGCCACCATTAACATTTTGCAGTTCACTCGCTCCCTTTATCGTTCCATTAACGATTCTCCACCGTGTGACTATAAATATGAACAAGGTAGGGTGAAAATGTGTCAAACTTTTGTGCACCTCATTTAACCGTCAACGGCTACCGGGGTGGATCATATTAACGATATGGGGCATGTCGTTATACATAAAAATTAAATGGTTTTTTTCTGTGATGTTTGCATATCCATATGCAAAATGTATCCATCCTTTGGGTGACAATTTACGCGGAAAAGCAAACAGAAAAAGAACTTTGAATGGCTTTATGTTTGGATCTACCCATTCGAACTGTTTGGAGAATTTGTAAAAATGACGAGAATGGAAGATAGCTTCAACAGCGTTATGTTACAGTAATTTATCTAAAGTAGAATAACAAGCAGGCTCCAATGGTTATGTTAACTGTTGAGTGTCCCTTTTCTCATCTGTTTTAATAAAACGCAACACAAACTATTTATTGGTGTAGTGTTTGTAAAATCATTTATTTCAATAAAACATTGTTTTAGACATAGTATTAATATTGAACATATCCATCAACTGGTCCATGTTCAGTACATTTGTTTGGTATCCAGGCATAAGAAATTTACGCTACTTTTCTGCCCAAGGTAACAGTGACGTGAAATGTTCTAATTGAAAACAAACTAATCGTGAGAACCGTAACAAATCCAACGGCTTACCTAATACATTAACCAGATGTCTTTTCAACAATGTTTTCACTTGTCTCTCTTTTAGTTTGCTGCTATAGGTATCATTCTGCTGCTATAGGTATCGGTGGGTAATAAGTTCAGAATAGTGAAATAAAGTGAATAGAAAAATCAAACGAATTCAACACTGGCACCTCCTACACATGTTTGTTTCGAGCTCTTTGTGAACATCCAAATCTAAATTCAAATTGACAACACATTCCTCGATTTCGAGCCATATCAACTGCGTTACGCCAATTAGCTCGTAAAAATCTTTTCACGCGCACCATTCACCGCACGTGTTAGATAGGACGAATATCTAAACGACCCCCTTTTGATGTTTGGTTCAGGCTGGCATAGGATTTTACAGCCGTCAACATGCGTACCAAATCTACCGCGCGGTCCATTTCGAGCGGGGCCGAGAATGGCACAAACCTCCCGCTACTGGTTCGGATAGTTAATCCGTGCTCAAGGGTGGTCCCTGTTATGGAGTTTTTTTTATGAAATAGGGAGAAAGATTTTACAATCCTCTTGACCATCGTTGCTATTTTTATGTACTTTATGCAGAAATATGTTTAATATTCATCAATTAAATCGTTTGGTGCTTGAGGTAAAGAAGCATTGATCGTGGGTTATATTGAGAATGAATTAAAATTAAGCCGTAGCAAAGATTTCTTGTGCAAAGCTGATTTAATTTAAGTATTTTTCAAGGCTTTAGTAAGCACGATTTAACGACTAGGTATTTCAATTTTATTCGAAGGCACCTGCTTGGCTAACACTTCAAGAGAACAATTAAAATCCCTTTCCACACAATCAATTTCCCATAAAAGTGAGATAACAATCCAAACACAAACTAAACCCACAATGCATGATACATGCAAGATCCTCACGATCAGGTGTAAACTTTAACCCAAAATGAAGAAAACGATCAAAGTATTGTTCCTTTACATAAGCCTAGCTTAGGAACACACACGAGGCAAAGGCTTTTATGATGAAAATAATTCAATTTCCACGAAATCGTATTCAACTTTGAATGAATCTACAGAGACAAATTGTCTACATTCAATCGTACGATTCGGCGATAACCCAACAAACTAGTCAAACTAAACACGGGTAGACATCGCGTCGCCTTGGCAACGCCGGCTCTGACACGTACACCCCCACCGTCATTGCAGTCTCACGCATCCTCTGTGACCCTTCGTCTTCGTTCGGCTCAGATGCATTCATCAGATAAAGACATCAGCGATCCACGCAACAAGCGTTCGAAGATCGATCGGGTCTTCTCGATCGCTTTCAGTTTTCCGAGTGCAAAGTCATCCCGATCACGGTGCGATGTAGTAAGGCGTAAGAAACGCGTTGAGACACAAAACTATTATTGAACAACCAAAGTCCAACAAAAGTTGAGGCGTTTCAAGCTTTAGCACAATTGTGAGACATTCTCACAGATCGACGAAGCAAAAAAGGAAACTAAATGCTTGCTTCTTTCTTTTTTCCTTCGTTTCACTTTAAACGCTCGCACTCTCGTTTCTTTATCAGAATCTATTTTCGGGACGTGAGGAACCAAACAAAAAAAAAACCGAAAAAAAATCTATCCGTGTTGGTGGTTGGTGTGAAAATTCAAATTTAAATATATGCATTAAGATTAGTGCCCAACGCATGTCAATCATGTTGCCGCGTAAAGGGGCGTACTCAACAAAAACGCAACCAACGCGGTCAGCTTACGAACCGCATGGGAAGCGCGGTAGCGAATGGTGGTACCATTCAGGGACTTTGGGATTTTGCATCAGCCGCTTTCGGTTGGTTCAGTGTGAAGCCTCAGAAGGCGATGATGATGTGGCTAATTTTGTTGCCTTTTGTCGGGCTGCTGCCGGTGCTGCGGGCTGGGATTATGAATGAATTTGCCCCGTTCCCGGACGTGTGAGTAAAGCGTTTCATTGATCAATTTAAAATCAGGTCAGACAGCGTCAACTGAAACGATCGATAATGTGTGATCATAAAAAGAAGGAATGCAAATAGCTGGTTTGAATTTTCGGTGCAGAGTTCTGAAGATTGTGATTTGAGAATAAGAATTCCTTGAACAATTGGGAAGTTTTATGTATACTTGAAACGAATAAAAACATATTTCATCTCCATTTTGATGTGTCCTTTTCATTTTTATTTCAAGTTAAAATTAATACAATCCTAGGATTTTGTAAGTTTATTCGAAGAATGAGCTATTACAGAATCTGAGACGATAAAATCGAAAATCAAACATTTTGTTCAGTTCTATTCTTGATTGACTAAAATTTGAATAAAAGAATACATGAGCGATAAATTGTAGCCATGAATAAGATACTTAGTTACTTACTTACGTACTCTTACTTATGCACTACCTACTGACCCTAGGCTACCTATGGTTTCAGTCATAGTTCATAGTTTAAAATAAATCATCTTCAACGGTCCCTTTTTTGAACACATAAACCTATTTTCTCTCTTTCTTTTTCTCTCTCTCTCTCTCTCTTTCTCTTTCTCTCTATCCCTCTCTTTCTCTCTCTCTATCTGTCTCTCTATGCCTATATCTCTCTCTATCTGTCTCTTTTTCTTGTTGGCCTGCTCACGATAGAGCACGTCATCAACAATAATTCCCCAGGATACTCGGTCCCTGACTGCAGTCTCCAATCCATGTAGACACCCGATCTCCGACAGGTCTCGCTTCACCTGATCCCGCCACCGAGTTCGCTGTGCTCCCATGTGCCATATGCCGAACTGGGAATCGCTGTCGAACATCTTCTTGATGGGGCAGCCATTGTATCCTGCCAACCTTCGCCACCTTCAGGCTGTTCAGTTCGCCGTACAGCTCAGCAATTTATTCTACGTTATATAGAACTTCTCGTAATAATACAGAGACATTCAACATTTATTAACGTAACTCTTTTGCCATTTCACATGAAGAACATGAACATCGTTCGTTCATTATCTAGTAGATATACGGTATCTGTAACCAACAAATGGCTTGCAACGAAGAATGTTAGATTTTAAGCGTAGAATTAATCTACCGATTGAAAGAGGCGAAGAGGCCAATTGGCTCAAAGTCTCTATAAAAAAAAAAAAAAAAACAACATCTAGCTTAAATATAACATATCCGTACAGGCTATCGTAGACCTGTAAACAAGTCTTAAGAAAGTCAGTAGCTTCGATTGTCTCAGCTCATAGCAATTATCGATTATCAAGATCTTTTACATGACAATTACTGAATACCAAGGACAAAAATAAGAGTCTTTTGCCATTAACAAACTTCCAATTAGCCTTATTGTACGTTGAATAACTTCCAAGGAAACATAATAAAATTCATACAATTTTTCGTAATGCTCTTTCAAACAAAAACGTCGACTACAATGATTATGCAAAAATGTCCATATATTTCTCTTCATCAGCGGCTCCGTCGTTCAAAATCATTGTTTGCGTCACATTCAACACCTTTGATCCACAACAAAAAAGAAACCCCTTCACACAGCTTTATTATGGTAAGCCATTTCCTGGCACAGTTATAACGACCGACAAATGATAACCCATACGATACTTACATCCTCTCCAACATGCATGTAGTCGTAATGAGTGGTTTAAGACACCGAATAAGCTTAAATTATGAAACAAACAACATCCCGCTCTCTTTGCACCATGCTCATCCACCGCATGCGACTCCCGAGGCCCGAAAACATTTGTGACAAGAAGGTGATCTCGTAAACTGCGATTATACCACCTTCCTCCCCTATCTCATCCCAACCTCTCAGCCGATGGATTGCAAATTATGCACATTCGGTATCTCATCCAGTCACTCTTTTTCTCGGCCCCGCTATCATTATCTCGCCCCAGAACCTGAGCCACCGTCCGAAACACGGTGCGATGAAAACATCATTAAGCCGGTAGCTAACTAACTACTGTGTGGTTCGGTCAGAAGTTGTGGATTTGTTTTGGATTCTTCACTTCCTGTACGGCGATCGAGAGCGTGTCCCAACCATCAACCATCGTTGAGATGGACGAGAGGAGTGGTGATGGTGGTGGTTCCACAGACCATGTAGAAATGTCATGTCGCTCAAATCACCACCAAACCGCAACGAAACCCCGTCCCACCTTCACCTCAACCACCATCCTTCTCTCCTGAGAAGTCCACACTGAGTCAGCGGAATTGCGCTCATTTACATGATTTGGCCAACCCATTTGATTAATCCGCACCGTTGAGCTGTGAGACTGAGGGACACGGCCTTCTTCGGCTACCTGCCCGGGGGGCTACCGCTGCAAGTCGTTTGTTTCCTTTCGGATGAGGCTCCTCTCCTGGTACACCGCTCTCAGCGCGTGGTGGTTGATTAAAAATTCAAATTCTTGTCAAGAATCTTTTCAACTGTCAAGCAACAGGGGATGCCGTGCGGTCATCATTCCTTTCGAAACGGTATCAGACCAGCGGCAGTGGAAAGCTGTACATTCTTTACTGCTGCTGCTGCTGTTGCTGGGAGGCTAAGATGCGAGCAAGCAAGACAGTGTGAATGGCACTGCGACCGAAGCTACGAATGAATCATTTCACGGTAGTCATACCCACTTCAGCGACAGGATTCGATCCGACTGAACCGAGATCGAGAACCTGATCTTGATCGCTGCGCTAACGGCAGCGTCTGCGGAAATCGTTTCTAAAAATCAAACTCCTCTATGTGGATAGATTAGTGATAGTGACACACACACACAGAAAAAGAAGAAGAAACGCTTCCTTAGTTGTACCAAACAGATCACCCTATGTCCGCCTTAACGTGGGGTCGACGTTTTCAAGAGCTGCCCAGCACGCCGAGACTTTGATTAAGGCTCGCGCACGTCCACCACGCACCACGGGTTTGATGGGTGATGTGTTGAAAATATTAAAAATATTTCTATTCCTTACCACTCGCCCCCCCCCCCCCTCTACCGCCTTCCACCAGCACTCTATCTATCCATCAAAGACGGCCCATCTAGCTCCCGGTACAGCTGCATGTGCTTATTTTCATTAGCAGATCCCAAATATATCCCCACCTTTGGACGGTCGTGTTTCAACACGTACCGGGGCAGAGCAGCAATGTGATTCGAACCGTCCTAAATGGACACTGAAACGCAGCCAAAAACTCAGTAGGGTTATGTCAATCTTGCTTCGTTTTTGGTGCTGTTGTTGTTTGGTCCGTCCGGAGTGACGGACGTTTGCTTGAAAGAGGGAGCGTTTTAACTTTTATCACTGTCAGCTAACGATGATGGCAGCGGAATGCGATCGGGAATGCGATCAAACCGAATGGTGCTTTCTTGGAACGGAGCAACCCGGGTGAAGTAATTAATCGTTCTGTAACTCTGAGCTTATTATTAACTAGGAGAATATTATCAAATATAAAATAAATGCATTATACCAATATTTGTAATTAAGATTTTTTATATTATTTATAATGATATTAAGCTCAGCTTAATAAAAAGCAACATTTCTTATGCAAATGCTCATGGTGGTGAGCATTACTGTATTTTTTATGATTTTATAAATACATGGTCAAAGAATAGCTTGATAATAAAAATTTCTATAAAACTTATTCGAATTCGAAATTATAATCTCTTCTCTAGCACATAAGCCGCGATGAAATCTAAATCATGGTTAATAAATATGATTGACGTTTTACGATAATTTCATATGATTTGGTACACTCGATCGAGACTGAAAGAAATGATTTTTATTGCAATCCGTAATTATATCACCATCCAAAACATTAATTTGCTGCATCCTTAATGATTCCAATGCCTTTTTCCTAAGTTTAAAGTGTAAGTTTAACATTATAAACACATTCAATAACATTGGACTAATTTACGATCACTCAAGTGTACGAGACAGTAGCTTGCAAATTTAATTGATTTTTTTGTAAGTATCATATCCATCATTAGGCATTTAACATGAAATTTTATCTTATTCTGTACTATTTTCTCACACCTAACAAGTATGTTTCTATATGTTTGTTCTGCAGTATAAAACAATACGAACATGTTCAACTCTATTAAATAGCTAACAATATATCATTGACATTTAACTATCATACAATACATTAATAAATTAAATATGTTTGAATATGAAAATGATGTATGAATGATGATTAAACATTTGAGATAGTTCAGCTTTTTGTAAGGAGCTCTTGTATTTCACAATATTTCATTAATAACTTAAGCCATCAGAAAATGTATGATATGTGGTGTTACATTGTTCTACGTTTTGCCAAATCATCCTAGACACCGCCTGAATCTCCCTGCGTGTTTCATCCTGCTCGTCGCACAAAAGCAAAGAGGCTTACCATCGCGCACCTTCTGTATATAATTAGCATCATTCAACAATGGTGCCGTTGTGTGGCCACGATCAAACGAATTCTCACGCCATCAAACGCACCTTACGCAAGGATCCCGCCTTTTCTCCGGAGCCGTTACCACCACGCGACGTACGATATTCCCAAAGATGTTCGATTGTTGTTTGCCTGCTCGGCTGCGTGAAAAGTGAGCCGCCGCTCGAAAGGTGCCAAACGGCTTCGATTAACTGTTCAACCATTGACTCCGTTCCAACCATGACACGGGAGTCAAATCATCTCCATCGCCATCTTCCCACCCTTTCAACCCAAGCCGAGTTTGCTCGGCCAATGTTGCACCATTTTGGAGGATTCGACAGGGTACCGCTGGACCAGAAAACAATTTCCCACAGTCATCAAACCTCTTTACGTGTGACCGATTCTGTGGCCAATCCGGGCGCCCATTCACAACCGTCGCGTCGCCGCACTCTCTTAGGGCGAGACGATCAAAACAAGCCTTCCCTTAAAATCAGCCAACAATAGATCGGAAACGGGTTTCGTGGGAGGAGAATGGGATGGTATCGAATTGGATCAAAAATCCGTACGGTGATGCTTGCATTGAAGTGCTTCTCAAGCGACCACTAACAGATGCTTTATTTTTGCAAAGGTGAGAAGAAATTTAAATCGTACTGGGGCTGGACCAATTTATGAAAGTCCAAAATGAAATTTTTGTCGTAGTGTGGAGCAGTTCCAAGGGCGTAATCATTCCACCACACGTTTAATCTATTTTTGATTTCTTAATTAGTTACCCCTTCCTTCTGCCTATGATTAACTATTAAAATGTACCACCCTCTTCATTAAAGGGCTTTTTTTTGCTAGGTCGAAGTTTGTTGACTGGGTAGAACAGAGAGAACGAAGATAAATCGCTTGCTTCATTTGCGTTTGACGCGACGAGAAGCGCCAGCCAGACAAACAATCCGGACGAACATCGTACCAAGCTCATCATGAAGCAGCTGTCGACATTCGCAAGTTTGAAAGAGGAAGCTTCCTTTTGAGTTATAAAACAGTTTCTTCCTCCGATAGTTTAACTTGCGGAGGAATATTTTTTCTTGTCTTACCACCGTTTCTGCTTCATTTGAGTTTAGTTTCAACACAGCATTCGTTGTGAATTCAATTGTAGGAAAGTATGTCTTGAGAGAATGAGTAATTTATTGAAATATGAACGTACGGATACTTAACAACGTACGAATATTTGTGGTGTTCTCCTTTAGATAATTTTTGTTTTGTAATTTTCCTGTTATTTTAAGACTTAAATTGTATTTTATAAATAATACAAGAAAAAAATACATTTTATTGTTTTTTTGAATTTTTGCAATTATTTCTAAAATGAAATTGAATGGATATACAACACTCATCATCGAAATTTTTCCCTCTTTTTGGCATGAGTGTCAAACAGATTTCGGCAAACGGAGTCCATGCTCAGGCCCAAAGACTGTATAGGAACGAGGTAAACTATTATCCAAAATCGGATTGGGCATCTTGGATGCAATTTGACAGCAGAAATCCTTAGAAAATTCATCATTCCCTCAAACATTTACTGTTACTACTGGCAAACATACTCTTCCTGTAAAATGTTTGAACCAATTAACATTTTTCTTGCAATAAATAGACCAATTTATCATTTTAATCCCAAATAAAATCTTTAAGAAACAATTCTCAAGTAAACCATACGCTATCGCATCGATTAATGACACAAAATGGGCAAAATGGCTCTTGACGGATATAATTTCCAGTTTGTATTACAAATTTAAAATTATTTTATTCTTTCCATGATACTGATTGCAAATTAAACTCTTCTCAAGGTCCAAGCTAAGCACATCCGCCTCTAATTTCTAATTTGATCACTTCCGCTGAACCGTGTGCGAAAACGTAGCAACCATGTACTACGCTCCCATTGCACAATGGGCAGTTTAGAACAAATTTCGGGATAAAATTATTTTTGCAGAAATTGTTTGTTTTTATCGTTTGTAGTAAAGAGTTATGATAGTAAATAACATTTATATGTAGTTCGCATCCATACCACCAGGTGGCGCTACATAAAATAGTGTTTTAAGGGACCTTTGCTTAATTTTATTAATTTGTGTGTTTTTTTTTCTTGTATTTGTTGTTTCTAATAGTATAAACCATATTAAAATAAACTGTAATGTTTTATAATATATGAGCAAAACATAATAATTTTGAATAAGATAATATTTTCTGTTTTGTATAGAACAATTGTAGCTAATTTTCATCACTTTTACTCACAGGTAGTACAAATATTAAAATTTTACATACACAACTTAGGTGGATGCTATTACAAGCTTCTGACGTCTTGTTCACATTTCTAGAGACATGAATAAAGGCATTTAAATAATTCGGTAGAGCAGGTACATTGAAATAAAGTAGTTCCCAAATTCGTCATGAAAAGCAGCTCATATTGTTAGTCTTTGAATATTCATCCTATACTTTTCCAAGTCCTGTACTGCCTTCAGAAGGGGTAATAAAACTAAACATTGTATGTTCTTGGTTTTACAACTATCCGAAAAAATCAGAGTTCAACGATAGCTACAAACAAAGTATTTACTTCATTAGTAAAGTTAAACTCTGTCTTTGTTTTAGTGCGTGTAGCTACTGATATTGAATTGGTTAACGAATCAGAGGAATACAGCTCATTATACAAAATGTCCTTCTGGATGCATTTTCTTTCTTGCAAAATATTCTTTGTAGCATACTCCCCTATATCCTTATATTTAGTTTGTCATGACTTTTGGGAGTTTCTTCTCCCAAAGCGCCAATAGATGCTGGTGCATTCATAACGTTTTCCTGTTATTCGTATAATTTCAGAATTATTTTCCTTACATCCGTCTATAATCTGGAGTAGGACCAAAAGTTATTTGATTCTAATTTGCTTCATTATATTTAATAATAAAGTTAGGTTAGAATAGAAATTTACATATTAGATAAGTACATGAGCTGAAACTAAGATACACAGCTTCGTAATGGAAATTAAAATCACGTAGAATATAGTTTTGTAGAATACACTAAATACGCTACACTAGGCTCCTATGGAGCCGCCTAGTTGCGCATGTGTCTGTTTTTAGAAAAAGTTGATGTGATAAAACTTCAATAAAATTCGCGTTCGCAAACTTTCGCAGAATATTTCTTCACAGATTGATAGTATATATATTACACTATTATGTGACATATATGAGACAACGCCACTCTACGCCACTTCAATAATGGCATCATGTCAAAAATTAAAATCATGAAATTTTTTAGGAAGTTTCTTCAGTTATTATCGTTTATTTTTGCATAAAATTAACTTAACTCAAAATCTTTAATGTATTTTTAAAGCTGACTAAATATCCTTTTTAAAATATCTAAACTTATCAAAATCAGTTTATATTTGAAAAAGTTACAAAGGTTCGAAATTTTCCAATAAAAGTGAAAAATTTTCTGCGTTTTTTTAACAAATCTCGACTTTGAAAGGTCTTTTCTAGAGAACCAGAAAAGATAAAGAGCTCATATTTGGTATTTTTCTTAGTTTAACCCTTAGTATTAAAACCTATTATTTGGAATTGCGCTATTACAAAGTTGATTTTTTGAATTTCATCCCGGCAAATGCCCATTGTGCATTGCCTTGGGAATAAACATTCATTCCATAACTTCACACCCCTTTCGTGTGAGCAGGGACTGAATGAGAAGAGAGCAAAAAAAAACGGATGCGAATATCCCTCCAAGCTTCCGTGACCGATCGGATATCGGATTGGTGTGATGATTTTCGCACTTTCTCACTCCAATTGACACGTTACCCGGCTCCCCGCCATAGCCCTTGCGCAGACCGAGAGCGTGCGTGCGTGTGTCACACCTTCCGCAAAGCGAAAAACGTTCCCCGAAACCGGAGGCCGTAAAGCTTCACGCCAAAAAACCCCTTAAAAGGGTTACGCCGGCGCTCGGGTTTGATCCGCACCGAGATAGGATTTTCCCCCGCGGCTAGTGTGTTAAAGCGCAAAACACACGCAACGCTGCGACGCGCTGGCGTGCGTGTGCTGCTCCGTCGCACGGTTTAACGTTAAAAAAAAGAGGTGCCACTTGCTTCAGCCTCAGTACGGAAATTCGGTCGCTCGTAAACCCCGCATCACGGAGCAGGATAGCGATCCGGAAAAAGGGATTTCCTTTCCAGTTGGAGGCGAAGGAAGCCACCGGTTCGGCAGCTATTTAACGGGCGCGACAACGATTGTTATCACACGGACAGGCCTTTGCGGACAGGGCGAACGTTGGTGGGTGAAGGAAAATCTAAACAGTAGCTAAAACCCTTTGCTACGGTTGAGGGTGCCTAAAGGCTCGAAGGCACGGCCAGGGTCGGTGTCCTGATTTATCTAGCGGAACATCTTATTTTCAACCCCTTTTTCCGACGTCGCGCGAATCTCGGGAGGGTTTGAAACGGGTATCCTGAAAAATGCTCTCACCACCACCTCCAACAGCGACCTCATCTGCGCTAAAAAGTCTTTAAATTACACTACAGATGACTGTAGGTTTTGAAAACAAAGCAACACAATACACTGGCCCAATTTATGACGCAACGAAAGCAAAACAATCTCATTGTCAATTCGCGTGGAGTGAAATGGATGGAATTTAAAATAAAAAAAATGCTTCCTCTACTCTCGTTTTATTGTGTTTCAGTTATTTTAGATTTTTTATCAACCAATTGCCACCGTGACATACATTTTTTACAAAACAAAATAGAAAAAAATACCCCTCCCTGTATGTAGCATCTCTCTAGCACTTTGTTTTGATTTGTTTCGTTCCAGTTAATACGATTTTAAAGTCAACGCATTCCCAAGAGTTTAAAGGGGTAGTAACTAGGGAACCGTATCATAAGATCTGTACAATTCGAGATGGTGTAGTTTTTTCTCTAGTCGAAACTAGGAAAATTGAGCAAAGGTTTTTCATTAGAAAAAAAATATTCGAAAATTATGTTTAACTCAAAACGATACTCTTCCTTTATTATTAAAGCATTATCATGATTTTGCGATGGAAAATACGCATTATGTGAGTTTTGTAGTTCAAAATCAATTGTTTCACTGTTCCTCAAAACTAAGTTCATGAAAACAAACGCTTTTCAATTGCTTTCTGTTTACTGTATTCAACAATTACGTTTTTCAGATATTAAAAAAATCATTTCTGGTAGATTTCCGTTTAAATACTTTACTTTTTTATTTTGCATTATTTTATACATGCTCATTTATAATTTTTACAACGCTTTTGAGATTAGATTTTATGTGGAATATTCTCAACGTTACGACACATAACATTGTCTTCCGAATTATAGTTTAGCAACATATAGGAAAAATAAGGAAAATTTCCAAAAAAATAATGTGCATATAAACACATTCTTATCCTTATTTTCTTTCATTAAAACTAAAAACATCCAACAAAATCTTAAATTTAATGCTTTCATTACGTATTTACTTAACCAGTGTTCAAGTGGTTTATACATTTATGTTTATAAACGGTTTAGCTCAAATATATGAAACATTAATCTGAAAGAACTCTTCTCATTAGGCTTAACTTTATTACCTTTTTTTATTTATGTACTCCATTCAATTTAATGAAAATTTCTTAACATAGGTTTCACATCATTTATATTCAAATAATTACTGGGATTGAAAAAAGGTTTCCAATTGAACGGAATAAAGCTCAAGACGGACACATTTCTGCAAAAAGGATTCATTTGGTGGGTCTTATTTCTTGAATTTCCCAAACAAAATCGATCGTTAAAAACTATCATCTACTGACGGATCACCCACACACGTTGTTCTTGGAATTGGCGGACCAAACATATTTGTGAGTAGCAAAACAAACATTGAATTGTGTTTTTCTTTTCTTTCTCCAAAGCTACATTTGCTTAATATGTTAGCTGTACACGCTTGAACAAACAATCAATCTTTTACCCTTTTTTAATTTTCCCGCACACACTCCACACATGATACCGAATCAAACCCGCTAGCAGTCCTTGATCCTTGATCCTTACCCACATTATCCTTCACAGTCCTTCCCGCGGCCGACGTCAATCGCGTCCCTAATCATGACAGGACCCATTCAAAACAGAGCACATCGTTTATGCCACTTTATCCCCGCTCCTCCTTCAACGCCGCCTTAGTTTAGCAAACCTTTCCCGCCCTTCAAACCCGAAAGGATGATCCCGAGGTCCATTAAAACTGTCACATTATTTGGATAATGAAGCTGACAAAAAACCAGCACCTGGAAGCGGCAGGTATCGACCGTTTTGCACCGACACTTGACAACTTGGGTCCGGGGGCCCCCAAAAACCACTTCGAAAGTGTCTATCGCTCAGGGATCGGGGATCGGGGCCTTTTAATCTATATCAATTAATCCTAACGGACATGGATCGTTTTGTCCCGCTGTCTATTGGCCTTCCAACATCGCTTCGATGAACCGTCGCTCCATCTCTAGCTCGCGCTCTCTCTCTCTCTCTGTATCTCTATCTTTCTCTTTGTCCGTCCGTTTTTGGTTCGGTTTAATCGAAACAACTCAAATCTCCACACCTGTCCGTCTCATTTTGCGGACCCCGAAACAGGTCTCGCTAGGTCTGCGCCGCCCGACCCCTTCGCCCAAAGCGAGGTTTGACGATGCACCGGCCAACACTTGACACTTGCAGCTTGTTTCACTGCCAGCTCTCTAACCGTCTCTCACTTGGCTTCCTCCCTCGCTCCCAAAACTAACCACCCGGCAGCACACACTCAAAATGTTGGGGAGACGTTCTGTCAAACAAACTAGCCACAATTTAGTTACGTTTTTTTTTTTGTTTGGTAGTATTATTTTCCGTCGAATTATGAAGCTTTTTATTCCCGTTCCCATACATCAATGCGTGGTGCCCATTTGTCTTTTGCTCTTTACATTTTTTGTTCTAATTCCTCCCACATTCCTCGCCCGGCGGGGAGGCGACAAAAAATGGTACAAATATCAAACACACAAACACACGGCGCACTCCATTAACAACTTCCACAAGCGTTAGTTCGTGACAGTTAGTCCAGTGCAGCAAAGCTGCTCGGCTCGCGGTGCACGGTAGAGGAAGGACCGAAAAATGCATCCCAAAATAGCCACTTAAGGCCCCGGCTAGTGAGTGTGTGTGTGTGTGTATGCGTGTGTATGCTTATGTTGGCAGCGGAATTGCTCACGCCTGCTCATTTCACTGCTCGACAGTGTCAATCCGTTAAAAGCGGACGGGATGAAATGTCAATCGAATTAGGCTGCATTTTCGGCTGGAGAAGCGCACTGAAATGGAAACCCATTCCTCACCGGATGATGGGTTGCGTCGGGCTGGGGTGGTCACTATTTAAGTTTGACAGTTTATGAGTGGAGCGTGTGGTGGAACGGTAAGCTGGAGCCGGGGTACATGTTGTTTGCGAAACGTTGCCCTCGTGCTTTGACGGTTGCCATTTTGTGAAGCATTATTGACGGTGACAACGATCCAAAGGCGGGCAGTACAGACAAGGTGGATGGGTTTGATTGGTTTTGAAATAAATCTGGCTCCTAATTCTGGGTCTGGGACGGGTAAAGATTCACTTAAAAAGCAGATAGATGCTTTTGATTTTGTGTTGTATTTAATGCACCAGGTCTGTTACGATATTAGACGACAGTTTGAGCTAGTTAAATTTGTTTATTCAATTACTACGTTTCGATTATTGATTAAAAAATTAAAAAATATAAAACATAATTGTAGAAATAAGAAAGTTAATAATTTTACATAATTTTGGTTATTATAGTAGATTTGTTTGCAAACCTTATCTGTAAATTTAATGGCAAAGACATATAGATTTTTGCAATGCTTAAAAATGCACTTCAGGGCAATGTTTTAAATTGTATTTGTTAAGTTAATTTTATATGTTATAGAAGTATTGTCAAGGTATCACGATAAAACGAAGGTCATGTCATTTACAAATATACAAATATACAAAAATAAATAAATCCAGTGTTTCTCTAAAGTTCTTCATTAAGCAAAAGAATCCTGACTGCACAAGCTTATTATTAAAAATTAGTTTTTATAAGGATATTTGTTAACATTAACGAAATTAAAAACTGATCACTCCTATTTTACTTTTCTTCTTCTTTCACAAATCATCTTACAAGGTTCTTCTTCTTCTTCTTTGGCTCAACAACCGATGCCGGTCAAGGCCTGCCAACACACTTGTGGGGTTGGCTTTCAGTGACTTATTGATTTCCCCCATAGCAGGATAGTCAGTCCTACATATGGCGGCACGGTCTATTTGGGGCTTGAACCCATGACGGGCATGTTGTTAAGTCGTACGAGTTGACGACTGTACCATGAGACCGGCTATCTTACAAGGTTATTATGACCAAATACTGACTTCCTAATCTTGTTCTAAGTACTAAATAGTTTTTGCTGATTTACACTCTAACTTTGATTTTCCATGAAAGTAACTCCTTTACGCAGTCTTAAGTTGTGTAATTCAAACAATAGTTCGTTCAAATTGTACGTTGAGCACATTGACAATTGCCTTTGAGTTTTCAAAACAATAACATGTAAATACGGAAAAACTGTTCTTTCTTGAGATTACTTTTTCTGTCATCTCTGTTTGTTTTATAGATACCCACCGCAGCAAGTAAGAAAAATGCAGCCAATATGAGGGTTTCAAAAGTTCCATCAATACTGATCACTGTTTTCAAAGAGTCTATGTTAAGCTTAAGAAAAGTCAAACCTCGATGACTTTGTCTACAGGATTTTTAAAGTCCTGTAAAACGTCTATACTGCCCAAATAAATAGATTTACAAAACTGTTCTATTAGCGTTAATTGCTCCTTGGCTCCGCCACAACAATATCTTCATTAGAAAACAAAAACAGCATGATTCATTAACCGCTTCATTTGCAACAATTATAAGATTCCAGTGAAACTTCAAACACAATTGCATATTCTTCACCTGTGTTGAAATTTCACTCGCATTAAAAAGCAACCACCCTTTCTTCTCTCTAAACTACTGCCAATATTAATTGAGTTCTCAAGTGAGTGCAAACGCAAACCGTTTCGGCCCAAAATTTCGGCACACAAAGCCAAACTGTGGTGCGGTCAATTGCAGCGTTAAATGGTGGGGAAAAAATGATAAATCGACTCCCTGCTACCCACGCACCGCACGCAGTCAACCGCATGGCTGGCGCGCGAGTGTGCAATTGCAGCTCGTTATGCGCTTCGGATGTGTTTTTTTTTTTGTTTAACCGCCCGTTCATTTGCGCGTCATCTTCATCAAGTGCACTGCAATGCGGTGCTAATGGCTCATCTGGGGCCGGCCCTACTGCCGCACGGTTTCGTGATTGCCGCCGGACACTACCCGGCGAAGGTGACAATTAACACAATGCAGCGCGGTTTGCACGCGAAAGTGAATCGGGCTCGCTGATTGCCTGGCACGACCATTGCGTTCACACCATTGCGAGCACTTTATTCGGACGGGCTTGGGTGTTTTAAAGAAAGCCCTTTCCCCCATTCGAATACCTTCGGGGCAAAACACACCGACATACGCACGATGGCACGTGTGAATGTGTGTAGTAACGATGCCGTTAGTCTCGGTGCAACTGTCTGCAAGCGTGCAGGCAGGCAAAAGTCGGGCAGATGAGTGGATGCAATTTCACACCATCGACGGGAGAGTAGGTAGGTGATAGTTCTTGTCGGTAATTTTCGGTATCTCATCCATGGGACACGTGACATTGCCCGACCCGGCTAATCATCGAGGATGGGATGGGTCCCTCCCATCCCGGGGTCACGTAATCCCTTAAGACTGTTAAATTGAATTTCAACAAGGAAAAAAACAAACGGCAGGACGAGTCACTCGCTACCAGATCGAACGCGTATCGAATGATATTTATTGGACACGGCACAAGCCACATCGGAGCGTCATGCTCAACGGAGTATCATCCCTCGCGATTACTTCGGAGTATCATCCGTGCACGGTGCATGCTCGAGGGGCGGGCACGGGTGCGCCTACAGGGATGCGCCGGGTTTTGGTCGCGTGGCCGAGATGATACGCGTCATTTGATGCTCGTTTCTCCTCGGTTCTACCTTCTGTTACTAACTCTGAGAAACAGTACATTTAATCTAGTAGCAGAAGAGGAAGACAAAAAAATAGATGTGCAGATTTTGCTAGGCGTATGTTACGGAATACCTATGAGACCGCACCATGCATGGCATGAGAAATACTCCGTATAAAAAATAAACCTACACTTATGACCATGTCGAGCAGCTTTGGTCAAAGTTATGATTTATGGTAGCTAGCAAACAATCGGTAGGTAGTAAATTATTCACACCATCAATGATGAGGTTGCTCCATGTCGTGTATGATTTGCTGGACGTACTGTATTCCCTACTGACTCGGTATGTCACTGAGAGCAAGGATCGAAATGCTGTAAGTTAATAAACAAAGTAAAACAGAGCATGATAAATCATCTGATCCATCTGATTCATACAATAATATTCCTAACAGGACATTACTGCTTACAATAATATTATGTTGCTTTTCTGAGCTCATGAGTTGATTAGAGCTTTTATTCAATTGAAAATCAAAGATATGATGCCTCAACTCATAAGCAAATAAGCAAATAATTGTTATATTGAAGCTTAATTGAATTTGATTTTTTTCTGTTTTAACACTGGTGGAGGAACTAAAAAAAACTTGGATAAGAGAGACTTCCATAAAATATAAAATATTGATGTGGTTTAAACGTACATGTGAAACCCCGTCTTTGTTAAACAAATCAAACAAACATCTTTCTAACCAATCATACGATCATTAATTAAAGACTTTCTGAGACGCAGAGAGACGTGACGCAAAATATAATAAAGTAGCCTTGAGACGAGTCTTTTTAAACCGATTGATTTCTTGAGCTTTACTTTGGATTAGGTTTCTTGAATGTTGAAGAATTGTACAAGCAAATAAATAGTTTTTGATGCACAACTAAACCAATTTAATTTTTTTTTATCAGACTAATTAATTCATAGATTCTCGAAATCAAAAAGAAAGTTGATAATTCCTAAAACTATCAATCAATTGTTTAACAAGATAGGACATGAATCATTAGTACTTATATTCTTTTGTTGTCTAGTCCTTTGAGTTTTCTCATATCACATCATATTTGATAGTAACATTTCTTTCTTCAGCTGTTCCCTTTCAGAAAAAGATATTTCAAAATATGACTTGGTACATAATCTGCAAACAAAATTAATTAAACATTGCGTTTTGAATGCAATTAGGCTATATAAGAATAATTTTCGAAAATCTCATTTGAAGCAACTTTTACGTACCATCTTGTTATAGCAAACATCTTTATTTCTTTCACTTTTTATACAAATCTACTACATTAAAAACCAAATTTAGCATGTAGAATGTCATGGTGATATTTATTTACTGTCTTATAATCACAATTGCATCGCTTATTTTACAATAGTGTAGAACAATTATTGCGTAAATAATAAATATATCATGTGGTCGTAAAATGATTATGTCTTATAAACACATAACACATACAAAATAAAATTACATTTTTAATCAATGCTGCTAGTAAAAGAATTATGTAAAATGCTATCGGTGGCTAAAATAAATAACAAGGTGTGATGTGAAAAGTGCACTCAGTTCAGTAACACTTTGATGTTATATAAACACTTATATACAACAACGATTACTCCATATCTACAAGAAAACCAATCCACTTAGGTCACGTAAACTCCTACCAACGTACAGCACTAGCGTGGTGGTGTCCTGCAGCCCGACCCTGTTGGCTGCTGTTGGGCATGCTGTGGAGGTATCTGATAGGGGCTGAACCGATTGCCCAGCTGCCGGGATCGCATCTCGCTCGGTGACGGTGAGTCAGAGCTGGGCGACGGGCTCGAGGCAGGCTGTCCTTGTGGTGGTGGCGTACGAGGGCTTTGGCCAGCGGCTGCTGCTACGGCCAGCGAAGCCGTTTGCTGTAGAAAGCCGGGTGGAATCTGTGGGGGCCACTGGCCGCCGGTGGCTTGCCAGAGTCCAAGATTAAGCGCACCGAGGCTGGCGGGAGGTCGTTGATACATCTGGGGCAGCAGCAGCTCGCTGTACGGCGATCGGCCCCACAGCTGCAGATGCTGACGAGCCTTTTCGAAGAGCGCCGCCTGGGCAGAGCCGTCCGGATCTTGACTCGAAGCGAACTGAGCCATCGTCATCGGGTCGGGGAACAGGCGCATCGGTGAACGGAGATGTTGCTCAAGTAGGAGTGCGTCCATTGGGTCCCTGAGAGTTGAATAAAAAGTGCAAGGAATTTTACGATAATTAATTCACTGTAGGAGAGATTACAGACAGCAAGACTTGTTATGTTTTTATTATATTAAATAAGTGAACAACATTTTCATAACTACAACTGATATGTCACTTTCTTGTTCCTAAAATTGAGCTCATCACATCGGGAGACCCTGTGACCAGATATTCGTTCCTGCAACGATGTAACAATTTCTCTGCAGAGTAATTTTAGGCTTCAGACACACCCACGGCCAAACCCCAGAAATCGTCTTTTCGCATCATAATCATCATCACCATCATCATCATCATCATCATCTTTTTGCAAGCTAATGTGCTCTGCGGAACGAGAACGATGCTGAGCAAGCAGGAGCGAAAGTACCGCGATACCACCGTGGCCAACAAAGGACTTGTTCCGGCAACACCGATCCATTATTAAATAACTATAAACTTCGCTTCATTTTCAATTTCACACGACCATAAACCAATTCACGTGATCAGTTTGACTACGCCGGTACGGCGATCGATTTTGATTTTTCTCTCAAGCATAGCCCGCAAGAAAAAGGCAGGATGATCATCATCAGGTGGAAAAAATAGGCTTAACGGGAGGGGGGGGAAATGTAGCAGTCTGAGTCAACCGTACCGTCAGGACCATCATCGTGTTCAAGAGCCTAACGTTGGGGCTGAATTGCGGCTTGTTCTGTGGAGGAAAACTACCCCTTTCAATGCTCTCTCCACCAGCAGAGTGAACGCCGTGCCACCAACTTGAAACTGGTGGCTCCGGGAAGGCTCGCAGCGATCTCATTCACGGCTCGATCCCAAAATCACTCCGGCCAAGAACGGCCCACCCCAACCCAAGCACGTTACGGAAGGGTGAAGAAGAGCGAAAACTTCGGCAGTCACGAAACAGGATTCCCCCAGACCCAACAGTCTTTCCTGCCAATGCCACCATCCCAACCTGAATGACCGTTGAAAAGCAGCGAAACAAGGGAGGAGAGAAGCCATGAACATGAAACGACACTCGCCGAGCCGCGATCGCACGATCTGCCGCCCTGTAATTTACCGAATGCCGCTCTGGTGATGATATTAGCCTGAAGGGCTGTTCGCTCCTTTTTTTTTTGTTGTTGTTGCTGTTCCGATCGTCCGCTCCGGGTGCCGGTGCATGCTCGCCCAGCGGATAAGCACGGCGGTGATGCCGGTGAAGGACTTTCGGCGAAACACGGCGACTTCAGCAACAGGTCGCAGTGGCCGCCGAAGATTCCTTCACACCTCGCGTACAACAAATTAGAGCCTTCAATTATTAGCTGCTATCATCGGGTGTAATTATGAAAAATCTGACCAATTGTACCATGCTTTACATTTTGCCTTTGTGCTCTTCCGCGTGCTTTTCTCTCTTTCTCGTTGTGTTTGTGCTCTTTCTTGCGCATTGCGCTTTTGCAGCAGACCGGCGGCTGAAGGATGCAACTGAACAGAGTGTTGCTTTTAAAATGTTATGCTATATCCCCCCACCTCGAGAACCCTTTGCCGAAATTGGAGGTCCCATTCTAGATTGACAGGTCTTCAAAAGTGAGTGAGAAGAAAGGAAAACATACTTCTCTTTGGCATAAAGCCGGCATTCATGGAATCAGAACAGCGACGGTAAACCGATCGGTGTCTTCAGCCCTTTCCAATCATTGACCTACCTCTGCATTTCTTTATTATTTTTTTTCCCTTTAACTTTGGGATTCATCTTATCGAGATGCACTTTAACCGCTAATCATCTTCCGGTTTCACGCCTCACTTGCCTCACTCAATTGGGGTAGCAACGGGATGGGGATCAGTGACGGTGGCCGACAGCCTACTGTGACTCCCGATCGGTCGATCGGTCCTTTAATTAAAGCAAAGTGGGTTCGCCGATACTGCCGAAAACTGCCGCCTTTGGCTTGTTGAACTTATTTGACCTTTTTTGAGGGTTCGTCTTATGGAAATAATGTCCATAGAAGCTGATGAAAAATAATGCTTTTGCCTTATTTTGAATTAAAGGCGAATAAAATAGTATTATGGAAAACAATTATGTACAACGATTTAAATTAGTTATGTGATTTCATGAATCGCCTGCAGCTATAGCGCAAAGACAACTTTTAATTGATCAAACCCCTTGCGAATGTTGGAAATCAATTCGTTTATGTTTATGGATCAGGACTCTTTTGGTCATTGCCAATACTATATTTAAAAAGACGCCCAGAGCCCAATGGAGGACGCATAGAAATGCTGCAATGCTTTTAGTATAACCTGCAGCATCAGACCTTTTTTGCTGTTATTCTTCAAAGCATAACTTTTCTAAAATCCTTACGTCGCTTGAAGTCTTGTGATTAAGTTGGTTGTGGCTTCGTTGATCTAGGTACTTATTATTCTCAGATTGAGTCCGATTGAACTATGCTTACAGCTAGTTGATGAATTTCTTTCATGCCTTCCAGACATTACAATTCTTGTGACTACACTGCTGTAATATGATTTCCAACCAAACAAATGCGATAAAGCGATCAAATCAGTAAAGTTTTGATTATTTCCTTATTCAAAATTTTGATTATGTAAAACAATTTTAATATTTTAAATTCTGTATCCCATTTGTATCTTTCTGTATCTCTGTAGTTTGTGATAACCTACTGGATTCCTCCCTACCAATCTCCCACGACCGCTCATCAAAATGTGTTTTACTTTCAAACATGTGAATTCCTTCGCTGGCAGCAAAATCATGATCGATGTGTTGCCTCAAAAGCTATGCATCTAATGTGTTGCCGTTTGACGAGTGGCAGGTGAATAGAAACAAAGCCACAGGACAACAGGCCTGAAGACACATACACACCGGATTGAATGGCTGGAAACATCAATCTTCCTTCCCAAAGAATGTGCTAACGGTCAAGTGCGGTTTGAAGTTTGCTTTTATTTTCCCTTTTTTCCCCTACTTTTCAGCTCAAAATGAAAGAAACTCTCAAAAACTGCAATTCTTGCTCTTGATCAGGGCTGCGTCTCGCTGTCTGTTGCAGCCGAGACTCGATTGAAACCCTTCGAAGGAGTGCACGCTCGGGCCACTCTTCCCGCAGACTGGCGGACATCCTTCCGTCGGTCGGACAGTCATAAATTATTACCGCCCGGCACGTTACGCTTTAGCGGCTCGAAGTTCATCAATTTCGTGTAAATTACTACGCAGCCCGCAGCTCTTGCGTTCTCGTGGGCATCTCCCGCCTTGCCGGTCGATTCACTATGCCGCGCTTATTTTTGCCGAACGCTGGAAGGTGTTGTAAGGATTTTATCAATCATTACGCACATCGAAGGGTTTTGCGACCGAGGTTCGCTTTAATTCTCGCCGCGTCCTTTGACGCAACGCAAAACCGCACCGCCCGGCGGGGCTACGAAAAAAGGGCGCACAATCAACGCCCTCCGAAACTACGAAACCTATGGCCAAAGCCTTCCATCGTTCCCTTCTGCTGCTTCTTTCCAGCAGTTCGTAGGGTGGGGCGGGGAGGAAGGGGCACACGCGCAAGGAAAGCCCAAGCTTTGCGTCGTCGACGACGTCTTGGCTGGGTGCCCGGAGGCCAGCGCAGCACAGTTGTCAGAATAATTACGACCACTTTTAACAGTCATTTAGCTCCGTTTTGCCTTCCTCCAGACTGTATTTCTTCAGCGTTTCCATAGCGCTTTTTTTTTTGTTTTTGCGCAACGCCTTCATACGATTTGTGCACCGCGAACGCTTTATGGAGGTGCCGAATGTGCCGCTCTGTAATCAACACTTTAGTGAAACGAAAACGAAACCTGGAGCATCGAAACGGAGGTCCAAGCTCACACACACACACACACAGAAGAACGGGCTGAGAAAAACGTCGTCATTTTATTTCTCATCTCAATCCCGCGCTGGGTGGGTAAGGACTGGGTGAGTGCTATGGGGAGGAGACAATACCCTCAAGGCAAACTGGACGCAAGACGTTGTTGAGTTGACGAAGGGAGAAAAAAATGAAAAACCAGCCACAAAACAGTGAGTCAATACACAGGGCTGCGTAAAAAGTTGTGCGAACTGCGGAAGGGTTGGCTACAAACAAAAGATAATTTAAGTAAAGGCTTTATCAATCATTTGGACTCGATAGAGATGCATTGATACGCAAATACGGCATCAATAATAATTTCAAACAAACTGTATTTGTCCTTGTTGTTCAGCTTCGGCAGCTACAATACTTACATGCCAGAGTAGCTGAAAGTATAAAGGGGACTTAGTTAAGAAGACTTAATTTTGCTCCCCAAGAACCTGTCTCGGAGGTAACACTCAATAGTGGTTTCCACTATCAAGAGAGTAATAATTTCAAAAATCATTCAACAGCTGTTTCTCACACAACTACGCTCAAAATACACTCCATAATTGAGTTTTTCATAACTTTTTACATACCTATCAAAATCGGTCAAACGTGACGAGTCCCGGAATCCTTTCGCGAACGGATTGGAATCGATCTTTAGCTTCGTTATCAGCTGGTTCTGGTAGGCCGTAACCGCGGTGAATACCGTCTCCGGGAAAACGTACGTTTTGTGGTCCACTTCCTGCAGCTCATTGGGTGAGTTGGGAATGTTTTGCCCGGGTACGAGACGAACCAAATGTATGCGGGGTTGATAGCGATGCATCGAGTTCAGTACAATCTGCAGGGAGAAAGCCAGACAAATGACAAATGTTGGAGAAGAGTTTTTTGCAGTTTTTTTTCCAAAATAGTGTTATAAATTATAGAACGCCATGAATGGAAACAACTTCGAATTATTCGTGTTTGGCCCTTCTGCTCATTACTTTTCGTTTCTAAAATAATTGAACATTTTCTGGAATTTTCAGCTGAAAGACAGTTGTTTAGTTCAATGTCAAAACTTTAATGCATATTTGTGCAAAAATGGCATTATTACTTATACTTATCTTAAATTCTTAAACTGTAATTAAAAGCAGAACAAAATGTTTTTGCTCGCTTTTATTTTAATATCACTTTAAATGAATTTCATGTTCAAAGCCTTTAATTATTTCATTTTTCTTTTGTACTTAACTAGTCTTTTCAGGAGATTGTATTACAATACGTGAAGAAATATATTTCTTCGTAAATTACAGCAAACATACAAGAACATCTTTCAAATCAACATTTCTGACTCGTTTCTTGCGAATTCAAACGAATTTTCCTTCCACTTTTTCGAAACGAGAGTTTGCTCCACCTGATTCTAAAAGCGAGATGAATCCTGAAAGTTTAATGCGCAGTAAACAACTCAACACAAACTCGAAAGCAACTTCGTACCGTAGCTCGTAGCTCCAGCCGTCCGGAAAATGATGGCCGCAATGGTGGTGCAAAATATTTTCCATCCACACACACACACACGCCACGCGTAAAATGGGTGTTTTGCGCACTTGCGTGAAGAATGTGTTTTTGTGCTGCCATTTCCTGCCAACGGGGAAGCTGTAATCGAGCACGTACACCCGTGCCGAAGAAAAAGGACGAAACACGTCAGCATTCCGCGTATCGTAACAGCATCCTTCCCTCACTTACCGACACAGGCGCGCGCGCGCGCACACACTCACAGACAAAGACACACGCAATCAGCCATAAGTGAACGTGGGCGCCTAACACCGTGCAAGGCGAAATATGATATTCCAGAGACGAAAGAGCCATGAATTTGACAGCCGGCAAGCTGCTACAACCGCCAGCACTGAGCCCAACACCCCCCACGTACCCCCCCCCCCCCCCCCCCCGCCCTCCTTAAACAACGGCGATGGCCACATCGACGACGACAACAACGACGACGACGACGAGCAGAGAATAAACCATTTATAAGGGGAATGGCAATCCATAAATTATGATTTGATGAAATTGATATCGTCCCCACGAGATACGGCGAGAGAGAGAGAGCGAGAGTGAGAGAGTGGAGAGAAAATCGAGCTCCACGGCTACGGTAACCCTGTATATACATTCTCCCCTCACTATCCTTACCCCAATGGTGGAGTGAACGGCCCGGCCCGATTGGTGGCTGCTGTGGACAGTGGGCAAAAATGGCGCGTCGAACGGTCGGTGCACCCGGGGGCCCGCGGGCCGAATGGTCCGTTCCGTTTGCGCCAAAAGGAATCGTTAAAGCAAATATCAATAATAAAGAGATAACGGACAAAAAATCGATATTTTCCAGCAGCGGACGCGAGCGAGTGGAATGCACCCCAGAAATGGTTCTATTTCTGGGTTCGTTTGGAGGACGAACCAACACAAAAAAAAACCCGCAAGCTGAGCGGGCGAGAAGGTGTTGAGGGAACATCATCACCTTGGACGTGAAGTACATAAACGTGGATAGTTAAACAAATTTGCAGTCTTTCTTGCTGGTTTACTGTGGATTGGGAGTACATACAGTCTGGAGCAGGTTTTAATGTCCGTAAAGTAAATAACTCGCCACGCTGTGAGGTTTATGGTTTAGCGCTAGTAACATTGAGTTCCTTAAGGAGAGGAGAACAACTCCCTTATAGAAGTGCCATGTCTGCAGAGCGAAGAAAATAGTTTATGCCTTTTCTCTCGCTTACGATCGATTTATTTGTCCAGCAAGAGACCGGCTCCTGGGGAAAAGCTCTTCAACAGACAAGAAGACACTTAAAACATTCCCCGAACAACTCTACGAACGAACACTCCAACTCCACAGAATCTGCCAGGAGTGTCTGTGTCTGGTGCAGGTATTAAAGCATGCTTCCCTCCTGGGAGCACTCGCTGTCCCTCGCTTTGTATCGCTTTGCCTGCGACTAGACACCGGGACCACCACGACAGTCAGATAACCCGCATAATTTATGGACGATGTTTTATAGAGACATTTGCCCGGTAATTAGTGCGAAGGCGGAAGGCGTGTTACCATATTCGCCGGTCGCGCTGCCAAGTGCTGCCGCCGTTTCCGATACCCGACATCGCGAGTACATGGAACCAATCGACACAAAGCGACTGTGTAAACAGTACTGGCCAGGTGCTTACGGACGGTTTGCAAAACCGTTCCGGCCCTTTCTGCCGCATGGTTTCACCGGTGACAGTACTAATCAACATAATTTATCGATACGAATGTACCGGTTGGTTAGACGATAGGGTTGGATTAGCGTCTGCTATTACAAGCAGATGAGACTTCGGGAGGCCCCACACACGGTTCTAGGGTTGTCGATTTGCAAGCACCCGTGACATGCTAATTATGATCGAGATGCTCATTTAGTGTCTTATAGCCCTGTACACGATCAATCAATAGGGTCGAGTTGGTTCGAGCAGATTAAAGACAAGCTTACATAACGTCCGTACAGACCGGAGATACTCGACCGGTGGCTTAGGAGTAGCGCTCATCAACTAAATTCCTGTCGGAAAATAGATTCCCATTCCCAAAGCTCCCAACACACACAGCCCCACATATGCACAAGCTGTCCAGCTCTGCACCAAATGTAGCAGAAAAACTGCTCACCGAGCGGGAAACCCATCACACTTCAACAGTTTCCAGCTGGTGGCCAACGGGACCAGTCGCACGGGCGTTACGGTGGAGCCCGGCCAGACACAGGGTCTGATGTTTCGTACCTAATTTATCAAGCTAACACCTCGCCACCATCGGGCACCGGAGCGGTCTCTCTTTCTCTCTCGCGCGCATGGTGTTGGCGTACACTTCACCACCACTGCACGGATGGAGCCATTTTTATGCTAAGCACCATCAGATAGACTAACACTCACCGACGCAGCTACCGGCGAGGGCGCGAAGAGGCCCGTGAACCAGGAGCAACGGGCAACCTTCGCACCACCTCCACGCAAGGCCTTCGCTTTTCCGCACCGCTTTACCCAGCCGGACGGTGAAGACATGCGCGCTTTATCAGCTTTTCTAAATTTGCGCTCTTCCACCTGTGCGCCATGAGCACCCCGCCAAACGAACGCGAGAAAGGACGAAGCAGGCCTGCACCAACACAACCGTAGGCAGTAGGCACTTACACCATCGCACACTTACAAACGCAAAAGCCAGTGCGGCGGTGTGTGTGTGTGTGTGTGTGTAGTACACTTTCCTTACACACAGCTCCAAGGCTCACGACCATATGCAAAGACAGAGAGCGAGAGAAAGAGAAAGAGCGAGAGAGCGCACATGGAGTGGTTTCAGCCCGGTGCTCGTTACCATGGTGACCGCACCACCATCACAGAAACCGCCTGGCTCGGGTGGAGGCGCGCAGGCGAACACGACGGATTAACTGTCCACACACAGCGCTCTGTAGTGGTAGTAGTGGAAGTCCATCTTGACAGTGCCCAGGATTTGGGCCCAGGGAGCACCCCGTGGGTGAAGGGGAAGGGTGCGGGACAAGTCGAACTGTGCTAAACTCGACGACAAATCGATTCTTCTAACAGCTTTTCACAGATCGTCTCCTCGTTCGGTGGAAGTCCGGGTTACGGTTCAGTGGCTTGGAACGCCATCGTCGGGACGTCGGCCTGACGGGTAAACGGAAAAAGGGAGCCTTCGTATCCCTCCACACATACGCACACGGCCCCCTTTTTCCCCCCGCTTGTGCTAATGATTAAGAAGAGCAACATTTTGGAAGATAGGTAGTACATCAGCGTGTACGTGTAGCGAAACCGAGCAGATGCTTCTGATTAAAACCTGGTCCCAGCATCCTTTTTCTAGATAACACTTAGCTCCACAGTTTTTGCCGTTTTCGCCTACACCATTTCGATGCGTTGCTACTCACTTCTCTTTGCATACATACACCAGTACCACCACGACCACAGGCCACAAGGGTCGAGGATTGAGGCCTGGCGTGAAAAACTTGTCAGCATATAGAACGGTTCATTTTCAACGTTCTTAATTACAAGCTTTATCTTATCGTCACCGGATGTTGCGAAACTCGTTACCCGGAAGGTTCGGGAGGAGGGTTTCTTTGCTTCTATGCTACTTTTTAGGATACCCCTAAACATGACCGACGGAGCATAGCGCTCGTTTTGGGCTTTCGACGGCCGTAGCAGAGTTGTTGCAATCGATTCCCGGGACCAGGCTAGAAACAAGCTGAATAGCGAACAGTTTAGTGCCAGAAGCACTGCTGGCGTTCGCTGCTGGACTTTACAACTAATAATGAGACGACTTGTGAGCATTTGTCAAGTATTCACGAAATTTTGTTTCCGTTGGAGAATGAATTTGGAGTAGCGAATCTAGCAATTCTATGTGTGCTTTTTATTTGTTGTGGAATTTATTTGGAAACATTTTCTTTTTTTAATTACGAGTTTGTTCAACCCATCAACATGGTAAATGTGTGAGATTATTTTCGAAATTGGAAATTGATTATCTGGAACAATTTCGTCAAGTTTCTGATAAGCAACGAATTACTGATTTGTTAGCCAGCAGGATATTGGCAGAACCGTTATTGTGAGACAGTTCTTAATGTATTAATAATCTAGTAGAAAGTGTTGATGACGCATAAGAAAGCGATAGTTGCTATCTTTTTGATTCTAAAACGTGCTTTAAGATATTTTGGAATTGTGGAAAGCGGTTGAGCCGACTTAGAAACCGTTATAAAATTATTGAAAAGATAGAACAGAAAAAGTTTTTTAAGGTAGTTCAGTATAAAACTGAGCCTGTATAAAACACCCTTACTGTTCCACAAAGCAGCATTCAATTCGCTTAAGTAATCAATGATTTATTAACTTTTAAAACTAGCGAATTGGTAATGTCTGCTGGTAGATTTGAACATCCGACATTATTCACAAGGATCAAATCCATAGAGCCTTACAATATTGTATTTGTGTTAACCTAGATAACAAGTTGAGGTCCATTGAATGGGTTTTCACTGAAGTTCCTAAGAAGAGTAGAGTGATAAAAAGGCTAACAAATGATTTTGATGTTTCGATGAAGTTCACCTCTCCAAATCACTAATATATCCACATTTTGATTTCTACTCGTCAATTGTGATCGTTGTAATGGCATTATGACGGTAATAAGGAAACAAACTGGTTAGTTACAAAGGCTGCAAACCGGTATAATGGTTCCAATATTTGGGTGATACAAAATCATATTATCTCCTGTTATACTAAATGTTTTCCAATGGATGGTTGGTTGGCTGTTTAGATTATAGAGACTTTTTCCAATGGATGTAGATATAAAAGGTTTTCCATGTCAATTTCCAATGTTGTGTTGTAGCTTTTCATTGTCTACAAGATGTTTATAGACAGCTGTCAAATGATGTCTTTGCAAGACAATAATGTTTCAGTTCTTCCACATGATTTTCATCACATCTCAAGGTGGATTGAGTTTGACAGTTCTGTGTAATATGTTGAAAATCATGTCTAATTACGGAAATTTTGTTCTGATGCAATTACACCATTTAACAGCTTTATAAAAACATCTTGAAGGAGGTGAATAATGATGTGCACATTCGCAAGTAACTTGGAAAACCCTGTAACAGCGAATTGTGTAACCAACCACCTTCATAAGCTATTGAAAAGTGTACTGGGGATAACCTAGTGCATTATTATCTCAAAGATACTTTCGATTTTCTCAGGATAATGTTTAGTTAAGAGGGGAGCTTATTATCACAGCTTTTTACTCAAATGTGGATGTTGTAATTAACATTGAAATATGTGGTACTCTGCCAATTTCATTTACAATTAATATCTTTTCTATAATCTTGTTTATTAAATAATCTAATGTTGTATCTTTATTTTTCTTTTTTTTGAAACCATTCATTTTAACTTTTTGCTTTACTTCATACTACACCTATTGCCTTTCTTTCATAGTTATTACAACAATTTATTTTTACTTCAAAATTAAGTATCTCTGAAAGAAATCTGAAAGAAATAAAACAAAAGCAATCGAATCGGCAGCACGCGCTCACCCATGGCGTGGTTTTTGGTTACGTGTGACAAACACATTCCAACTCCCGTTTCCAACCCAAACCCCTCATCCCGTGGCAAAGTATGTCGTTTCCACTTGAGTCGAATACTTTTTTTTTGTAGAGACAAAAGTAAGGCCAGCAAACGCACCACCACCGGAGCGCCACGGGCGGTCTCTTCGATTCCAAAGCCCACCGGTGGCACGCAGCAGCAGCAGCAGCAGCAGCAGCAGCAGCCGCATGCTCCTGTCCATTGGTCATCGCAAGCAGCCCCAAACTCCTAACGGACACTCGCTAGAATGCTTGCACGAACGGGGCGTTTTGTGGATCGCAGCGATGGATCGGTTTGCTTGCGTCCCCGCCCGTATATGGCATGGTATATCATATAACTATAATGATTTGCTGGAGATTTTACCGCGAGACAACACGGGGAATGAATGGGAAGCAAATTCGATTTATTGCCTGATAAAATACGACCCACACATATGGAATTGGCCCCGTGCTCATTACGGCCGAAAGGTGCTCCCAGTGCTCCCAACACTTAGACGATGACATACTAGAACACCGGTTAAAGATCAGTTTCCGGCATGATGGGGTGGCCGAGAGCTCACATCCGAGTACAGCCGAGAGCTGCACATGGAATGAATATGGTATTAAAGGTGATATCATTTTAATACAGAAACCAAATAAATTTAATATCTATTCTTCTATGTATGGAGATGTGTCCCGCACAAACGCCTTGTCGCCTTTAGTCATCTTAATAACGCACATTACATTAGCGTTGAATAATTTAATAAGCAACCAGTGTGGCAGCCTTCGCATCCAGCAGCTCCCCAGCTGGCCAGTAGTCGTGAAGAAACTGTCGCCCTATCAAGTCCCAGCAAAGGCGACCCGAACCCCCTTCCCACTTTGCCCGAAGATGGCGCAAAACCGGTCGATCGTACACGCCCAGCCTTACGGCCCCGTGTCGCAAAACCTGAGATTAATTAAGTGTTTCCGATAACGATCTGCAAATTATGCAACCCAGGTATGGTCGGAGCCGCGCCCTCACGCCCGTTCGCCAACTCGACGCCTAAGCACGGTGCAAGTTTATAGTGGCCACCAACCTGGCTAACCCAACCCTGCCTGTCCCACTGATCAAGTCGATCAATTGCAGTCGGCGCACTCGGCGGCGGATGTACCGGCTGTCAACGGGCACTCAGGACCGGCTCCCGAATGGAGTCATAATTTTTGCCATCGATTTGCCATCTGCTGCTGCGGATGTCGCGGGCGCGGAATTAGTTATGCTCTCGCGCGTTCGCGAATCGCCGTTAGAGGCTAATTTAAGACCCCGCCCACGGGTAATGTGGCCGGTGGTAATTAATGATCCATTGCCGTACAAACACACACAACCAACCTCTCACTCTACAGCTGTTTTCGCCTTGAAGCTTCTCCACGCACAGACACACACACAGAGTGAAAACATCACCACCAGTGTATGGCCATTAAGTATTCCAATCCCATTACGGTGCATGAAACACAGCACACAGTGGGTGAAATTATTCAAATCAGCGGCCCTATTTGCTCGATGGGGTTTCATTTTTATCCAAATCGAATCCCAAAAGCCCCACCAGGGGAAACCAGCTCGTTGCAAGCGTTGAGCGGTGTACAGCAACGCGACCCAGCAACGTGATAAGGTGTCAAAATATCACACTCAACTCCGAGCGCCAAAAGTCGCTGAAAGTCCAGTTTACGTGACGTGCGGTGGTGGTGGGGCGGTGTGCACAAACGAACCCGATAAAGCGAAAGGAAAAACGCCCAATATGGCTGCCGTGGCCGGTACGCGGGGTCGGTAGGTTGCATTAATAATTCATCCACCCATCGAAATAATAGTAAATTATGTAGATGGAGAAACCGAGCCCAAAGTAGCCGCCGTGTGTGTGTGTGTGATGGTAAAAATAAGCAGCGAGGAAATAACCAACCACGCTACGCAAAGGTACTTCTGGGTTTCGTTCCTAGCTAGAACTCAAGCCCGCGAGCAGCACTGCGAGGGAAGTGAGGAGATGGGAAGCAGGGAAAAAAGGTGCGAATGTGTTAGGTCGACGAAATAATCACGAAATTAGGATTATGCAAATCGTATCCCGAACGCGCACACACACACACACACGGTCCGGACGCTTTCCTTCCTTTGGCGCTTTCCTTTTGCGAGCGACAACACATTACCTCCGAAGGATTATTACCTCTACCGGCAAGCGGTTTGGTCCTGCTGTGACGCTCGCAGCGACCACGAAAGCGAAATCCAATGGAGAGAAAAAAAAAAGGATAGAATACCACCACGCACCACCAGCACCGACCGCGGAGCGAAGGTGTCAAATGGAAAAGTGTCATAAAGTGTGCGAGTTACGATCATTGACACTTTCTTCTTCGAAGCCTTTGCGCACCCATGGCGGTGCGTTCTTGCACCACTTGTACCCGACCGACCGACCGACCGAAACACTCTCCGAACCCTTCTCCCGTACCACCAAGCCCTGCCCGACGCTGAAGCGACGCTGGAAATGTATTAATTAAGTATAACTTATGGCGACCGAGCTTAATTGTCTTCATAATTTCTCCACTCCGCGCGCTTATCATAACTCCGGGGTGGCAAACGGAAACGCTAAAGAGAGATGATGGCTGTGTTGGGAGGGGGGGGAGGGGGGTAGGGTCACCCAATTGGTTGGCCGGTGGCCACCAATGGCTTTTTTCCAGTCTGAGGGCTTTGTCTGTGTATGTGTGCATGTGCTGGTCTGTCTGTCTTTTCTTTTCTCCACGTGCCGGCTTGATGGCGTGCGGCAACTCACACACACACACACGCGCGCAGACACACTCTCGTTAAGGTGCAGCCAAAGAAGAAGAGTGGGGAAAAATATGATTATTGGAAAATTATGGAAATGGGATACATTGTGCCACACGCATACACATACACCCAGACACGTTGAAGGTGTTCCAACTCGTCGCTATGGAGCAATTGGCTGTGCAGTGAAGGAAAGCAGGCAACAAAGTTAAAGACTCAAGACGACGTAGCGTAAATTCGTGGCAGTGGACGTGTTATCGTTGTGCCACTGTTGCAGTTTATAGTTGGAAAATTGTTTAGCTATGTTTATAGCGGGATTAGGTAATCGAGCATTACCTCGCAGAGAGTGTGCCGTGATGAACAGCTTTTCGTGCTTCTTGTCCTACAGATTTTACTATGATATGAGCATATTTTCCAATAAAGCAGAGAATTAAGAATCAATTTTTAAGCAACTGCTACAAGGGTTGAAATTCTGTCGAGCATATTTGTAGATTATTAACGTTAGCATTTAAAAAAAATGGGAATTTTTCCAATTTTCATGGGTCTTTCTTCTTCCGTTCTGACGAGATATTCATTAAACTTTCAATATTAGTGTCCCATGAGCTAGGAGCCAAAATTTGTAGGCTCTTTCAATCAAACTTTAACCGTAATGACATAAAAAGTGAAGCAACTTCGTTCGGAAGCGTCGTCCCGCCACGACGAATGTCCGGACAAATTATGATAGTCGGACAAACCCTTTCCAGCATCTTCAACTTCTTGACACTATTAGACAACAATCAGAGCATCGAAAAAAGCTCGGCTCCGGACGGCCGGAAGAGGAAGAACTAGGGAAAAATCGCTACATCTCTGCGTTCACTTGGCCGGGAGGTCGATGCAACCGGCCAAAAAATGAAAAAAATACCTGGGAAATATCAACATACGTGTCACGAGGCGGAAAACGCGTCCACTGGTTTAGTGGACTCAATGTGATACTCAAGTCAGCAAACCAGTCCATCATCCCTCAGCTGTGTCCTATGGAAAATTTCTAGACCAACAAGATGTGCATGATCTATTCCGCCAATTTTATCGCAAAAAGTGCGGAGGTATTGAGAAAAATCGAAAGCAGAATTAAAAAAAAAATGTCAAACCGTATGCCTTCGTACGATGATTTATTTTTGCGAGTATGTTTAAATGACTACCTTTCAAGGGAATCTAGCTAAAGTAGATTATCTGTATTCGTTTTTGTTTTCTATAGCCATACGGAAAAGCCCATTTTTAATGTAAACGTCATAACTTATGTTAAGCTTGTATCATTAGTTTCTCTCCGCTTAGGGTTTTTCGAGTTGATTATGTTGTGATTTTTGTTTGGATTTTAAAAGAAACCTATTGGAAAAAAAACTCACCAAAATCATCTTGGAAATAAGTTCAACTTACTAATTTAAGACACATTCTAAATTTTAATTCTGAATGTCTGCTCAATTAATAATAATTAATAATTTAAGTTGTGCGATCATTTGCTGAAGGTGATTTACTCCAGGTGCTCCATAATTTAAATGATCAAAAATTCATATTCCATCCCACACCATTACGTGCCTTCATCAATTCTAAACTGAAAATCCATAAAACGGTTAGAAAACAAACATTCATTCCAAAACCTGCCCAAAACACTAAACTCGTGCCCGCCGCGAAGAAAGCGGCGATAATATATTGTTTTGCTTTATCGAACATCATCACAGCGCCATCGAAAATCTTTGGCAGGATCAAATTTCTTCCCTCCTCCCAAAAATATGCAGCACGCCGCGCAGCACACAGTTCTGGCTGAACCTGACCCTGCGTAAATGCTGCCCAGGGGGTTGGGCCTGCTCGTGTAAGATTAACCGTACCGGTAACTCCTTACCGGCTCGGCTAGATCTCGTTAGCGCAGCAGGCGCCGGGATTGGGTTTAAATGTCGCCGGGTTACAGAACGTTCAGCTTTACATTTCCCCCCGGGCCCCGCTTGTAACGTAATACGATCGGGGGCACACGACAAAAGCCACGGTTTCGTCGTGATCGGGGGATTGGAGGAAGGAGGAATGGAGGATCGAACCACTCGGATTACAGCACATTTCCACTTACTTGACCATTCTTGTCCATCTCGTTGTTGGTGAGCTTAACTTTCTCGAACGATATGACCTGCTTGCGGAGCGCGTCCGGCCCGATCGGCGTGTCCGGGTGGGCGTACAGGCGGGCGGGTGGCGGTGGGTCCGCTTTTCCGGCCACCAGCCAGGACGACCGATGGTAGGCGTACCGATAGCGCCGGCTGTCCATCGGTACGACATCGAGCAGCACCACGTACCGGTCGGACGGTGTCGTTTGGCGCAGCGGTCCCGAGAACGAGACGCGCACGGTCGGAAACATTCGGCTGAAAAGATGGGAGAGTGCATGGGGAATGAGAATGTTGAAAATGTTTACAAAAAAGTGCATTATATTATTTTTCAATTATTTAATTAATTTTCGAGTTCAATGTACTATAAAAATGATTCCCGACAAGCATGATGACACGATAATTGGCCTTCACATCAAGGTAAACTGTACCATGCATCCTTCTCATTAGTTTAATGCGTTACGTTTTAAACACGTTTTAAATTATGCTTCTCGTTACTGAATAATATCTCACGTCACGTCAGTTCGAGAATCTTCTCTCTCACCCAACCCCCTCCCCTCCTCACATCAATCGATTTAGACGTGCTTTTCAAGCTGCAACATCAACTGGAACGATCTTGCTCATTAACCAAAAAACTACGGGTAATAATCATGCACCGCCAGGCAAGCCTTACCTTGCTCGATGGAGAAAGGAAAGCATCCCATTATGGGGGAGAGTGAGTGAGGGGGGGGGGGGAGATCGGGATCATTAGCATAAGTAATTGGTATTGGCTAATGATAAGTGTGTGCCGGTGCCGATTCTTTCCGATACTTTGGTTTGTTTACTCTGTAGCTAAATGTAATCGACAACAATTCAATTTACACAAAAGCTGCAGTTTCGTGATGAAGACGGACGGAAACTACTGAAGCGGCTGTTTCTCTTATAACCACGATAACTACTTCATTTTTTTCCAGCGCTTTGCCAGCTATTGTGGAGCTTTGTTACATCAATGTAACCCTCTTCGAGCCATGACGACAACGGATCACAACTGACATTTTGTACTTCAAATGAATTAGATCGTCGGGGTAAGAGTGATCGACGGCATTACACAAATAACCCCTTGTTTTTGGGTAAAGAGTCGGTCCATGTTTGACATCTGTCATTAGCTGAAATGATCGATGCAGTAAATGTTCGCCTTTTACAGTGCGTGCGGATGGAAATTAAATGATGATGGTACCCTCATCCATAAAGCATAATTGTAACACGGGTTGTCTGTTGCTTATTATTTATTTTTGGTGGTTTTGCTCTTTTTCATCCTGCAGGAAATGTGGAACTATTGGAACCATTTCGTTTTGTTATAATTCTGATAATTCTGGCTTAGTATTAATTATTTTTATGTATCATTGAGAAAGGCACAAATTTGGAATAATTATACAAAAGTTCAGTAATCCATCACAAAAATTGTGCGAATTGAATTTCAATATACTAACTATGAAGAATGTTTTAGTATTCTTAAATATTGACTTTAGAACGATACAGTATACCTTTAATGAACCTTTGCCGTGCATTTGTTTAATTTTCAACCAGTCTTATTATCTCTTTTTAATCATCTTGACGTAGGCTCTCGATAAGCTAGTTAGTAACAAATATTAAAAGAATAGGATGCTTTTTAAGTTGCTTAAGCCACATAAGGATCTGAGCAGATTTTTGAAATAAATAAATACATAATGATATGTTGAATAGTGAACTTCTATCGAATAATCAGATAATATCAAAAACCCTCCAGACTGTCCGCCAGATAAATTAGGTACAAAAACAAAGTTGAAAGGTGTAACTGGGCAGCATTGGTCATGTGAAAAGCACCAAAACCACAACAACAACAACTACTACAGCAGCAGCAACATAAAATGCAACGTCCTACCGGTCCATTGCACACCCGGGAGAGGAAATTGAGCTATATCATAATATTTAAGTACGCTGGTGGCCGCCAACTCAACTCAAATGGTTGCCAGCCGATGCAATACAGACCCAGGAGACCTCAGTATGCAGAGAGATGGAGAGAGAGAGAGAGAGATAGAGCGCAAAATGCACACAAAACGCCAACGACTCCCAAAGGTGTCCACGGGAATCATTCACTTATTACGAACCGATGACTTCTGCCCAGCTCAGGGGCGCATCCGATGCTGATTCACTCGACCTCCCCCCTCCCCACCCTGGGGAAAAGGATCATCTCTGACCCAGACGAGCGACACAGGAAGTGCATTGGCGCAACGGCACACGATGCACCATTTATGTTGCACATCGCCACATTGCAGCGCGAAATAAAAAAAAAAAGATCCAAATTGAAATGGACTCACCGCGCTGCCACTTCCCACCGTGCTCAGCATGCTTTCTTGAGAACGTTTCATTGAAGGAAAAGCGTACAAGAAATTAATGGTCAACTCGGTCCGAGGCCTAATGGAGCGCATGAAATGAGGTGGAAAATTGAAATCCCTTTTATTTTCGTTCACCTTTCCAGCCGGCAGTCGCATCTCTCACTCTCTTCTTTTCCCCTTTTTGTGTGATGGGTTTATAGCAATGAAGTGGGTCCCATTTTTCATACGCCTTTCTTTACACGCCGCTGCTCGATTTAACGCCTGTTTTGTTCGCTCTATCGTACACGATTCGGTGCGCTCGTTCGAGTGTTGCATTGCATTGTTGTTACCTTTTGGGGGAAGGAAAACCGCTGCCTGGCTGGCTCTGGCCGAGCACTGGGCCACACTCTAGCGCGCTCTAGCCTAGGTAATCGATTCCGATTCACCTTCTAAAGTGGGTTTTGTTTGTACGGTGCTCCAGGCTTACACGCTTACGGGTGAGTAATTTGTTAATAATTACCAAGCTTGTTTCCAGCCCGGTGGCCTGCCGGCTGCCGCTGGGCCCGCTTAAGCGACCGATGAATTATGGTTTGCAATTTATTTGGCTTCATTTTGAACGTCAAACGGTTCCACCCGCGCGGTCTCCGGAACAATTGGATTCTCTCATTTGCTTGCCTGTTGTACAGCGGCAGCCGCATACGTGTACCCCGTTTTACTACTGCGCTTCCGTAAGCGTTTGGAAAGCAGGTTAGCATAGGCTTATGATGGAGAGAGTGTGGAAAAAAATAAATATAAAACAAATACTTTCGTTCGTTGCTTGCTTTGCGAAATAATCATTTCTAACCCAAAAAAACTCAAAGGATCAAGAAAATTTTGCACTGTTTCGTCCAACTCAAAGCATTCGCAACAATGAATTATGATGTGCAAAGAAAATTTATTTTGATGGCTCTTTATTTGACTTGCGTGCATCAATTTCAGCCCGCGTAACGCCCACCAAGGTGGAATGGGTTGGAGGCCCGAGAACATAATCCCAAAGAACCAGCCAGCCAAACGAGAGCACGAACGCAGCCTTCAGCAGTCTCGTCGCAGCCACATGCAATGCAAGAAGGAACGCCATTTGGTCTGCGATCTGTGGCCGCGTGTTGTTGCAGTATGTTGCTGGCTCTTTTCTGTTGCAGCATTTCCTTGGGCAAACATGCATTGCACGTCCTCGTTCCCGTGTCAAAGCCTCCCTCACATTGCTAACCCTTTTTTTTCTTAACATCCTTTCATTCGCGCTGCGAAAACGTTCCATTCGATGGACGAACCATTTACAGTTTGTTCCACTTCCTCTCATGTCCACTGCGTGTTTGTGTGTGTGTTTGCGCTGCATTTTGATTGATGCGACCAGATTAATCACGGGAACGAGTGAAACGCGCATAAACAGATACTTTTGCCATTTGTTGCGATGGTGCTTTGTATGTGTGTGTTTGTGTGTTGATACAAGCGCTTAAATGTACCATATGCAATACGATTTTTCGCTTGTTTGCCCTCCTTTTTTTTAAACTTGTACATCAACATTATGGTTTTAAAACAGTTCCATCTCGCATTTTGTTTTTCCCCCGCCCCGAACGAGCAGCCTGCAATCGTATGAATAAACCAACAAGCCAACACTTTTCCAACACCTCCTACCCCATTACAATGCTGTCGATGTACTGTGTACATCGCTCACACAGTTCTACACCGACCTCGCTTTATGCTCAGTTGCAGTTGCAGACGCGCGAAAAATGATTGATGAGCGTTTGATTCTGCCTTGCGGTTGCGGAGAGTACCGAGCCGAGTAGCATCAGTTACCGCTGGGATAGCGCAATCGTGTTGCCCTTTGCTTGTGTTTTGTGTGTGTGTGTGTGTGTTTTTTTTCCGCTCACAACATTTTCATAAATACGCTCCATCACCCGTCCTCACTCATCGCACTCGCGATTAATGTGTTTGCTGGTGGTATTTAGCCCCCGATCGCCTGCTCTCTACCAGCGAGCGCTGTCCAAAATGTCCTTGAGCGAACATGATAATTAAACATTTTTCACAACTGTTGAGCACGAGCACCTTAGCGGAGAGGCAGCACGAGTGCGATTTGAATTTTTGATTAGCAACCAACAACAAACTAACGAAACTCATCCTTTTTTCCGAGGATGTTGTCTTTGCAATCAAACATTATCAGCGCTGTTCTATCAGCTGTTACCGTTTGCTGTCCTGCTGCTCAAAATCGAGATCGAACGCAGCGGCAAGTTGATTAAATTAATGCGATAATTTATGACACATGCCCATGTTGGCGAACGAGGCTCACTGGTATTGAAGGGACAGAAAGAGAGACAGCGAGAGGGTCATCCTTTTTTGGAAAAGGTTGTCCACCGTTTTATTCGCTGCGTTGCGCGGAGCTCATAAATTACAATCTTCTGAAAGAAACAGCTTTTCGGACGCGTCGGAACAATGTAACTGGTCGTTTTAGTTGGAGATAAGCTGCAACAAACTAAGCCGTAGCGCCAGGTTACAAGATCAGGTGGATTCGCTTTGCTGATTGAGAATATTCATGAAATAATATAAATAGTAAGCGCTCAGAATGTTGAAAATAAGAGCTAAGAGCAAATAAATGAATTCCTTTAGGAAATAAAGCTTTGAGTCATGTTTTAAGGTTTTGCATATTTTCGTAAACTTTTCACTTTTTCGTTCACATTCGTAGTAAGGTTGTAATTCTAACAGAATTATACTATCATGTAGCATATTCAAAACAATCTAAACTAAATATAAAATATGTTTCACTAAAAGTAAACATACTGGCTTGATTTTATCGAATCGTTAACACAGCACACCGAATCAATCGAACAACACAACCGAAGCACAACTTATGATTTAATGCCTTGCCAGTCCAAGAATGATGTTCCCTTCCTTTTCACCATCTACCGGCTTCTAATCGAAAAACAACAATTACCCGATCCCCGGCTGCTAATCGAAGCACAACACAACAGACCGTTCACAGAACGATAAAACGTTAAAGCGCATTCATTTGCTAATGAAAACAGGTGTGTGCTCCTGTCCCGCGGTTGCCCAAGAAACCAAACCGTCCCCCGGGGAAGAAGGAAAGCTCACCCAGAACCGACACCAACAACAACAACAAAACACGTAAACGCAAACAACGGCGCGACCTGCTGAGCGAAAGCGAAAATGAATTATGTTAAGGTCATGTCCGGACAAGCAGTTTTTCAGCTGATTTTATGGCTCAAAAGCCGGAGCGCGGAGAGACGCGGTGTATGGTGCGGCGGGTGTACTTCCATACTTTTTTTTATGATCCGTATTATGCTAATTAAGCTCGCGTAGTAAGAATGGAATGGTCACATGGCGTCGCTTGTCGCTCGCACACCTTACCTTAACCTCACAAAAACCTTCGCCTTGTTCTAAAACTTTGCCAGTATTTTACTGTCTTTTTAGATTGTTTGTTTCACCGTTTCCAAAACGCTCATGTGAAGTTGCTTCGGAGCTAGATTGGTTTCCACTTGTTTGGGAACGGGAAAGAAAAATAAAACCGTGTCCGGTTCGCTGAACCAGAAGCATTCCCAACAATTGGACAAACATTTGGTATGCGTAAAAATGTGTAAATCATTCCCGGGAGCCGCCAGCACCAGCAGCACTTAAAGCGCCCTCTTTTGTCTCCTTCTTCGGCCCTGACCAAACCAACACTTCGATCGGTGGATCCGATAGGTCTTGAGCAGCGCCGTAAAGCCGGCTGGTTATGGATACATGCGAAAGCATACTAAAACGCTTAATTCGCTGCATTAATAAAGCGGTAAGATATTCTCCAGATGAAACGGTTTCCACCGAGAATGAGGTGAAAAATAGTGCTGAGAAGCAATGGCCGAAGCGGGGCAACATAAAATCCTTCGCCCGATCCTTGGCGGCGATCGTTGCGATCAGCAACCACAGTTACGTTAATAATTAGCACCCTATTTTCAAGTCACCACTCAGCGTGGTCATTCTGCCTGCCCTGGGGTCGGCATTTGATTACATTACACAACAACAACAAAAAAAAAACGTTTCACATAAAAGCCAGGGTTTGCTTATCAATTCCGGAGCATCATCACCCCAAAATTAGCAATCGTTGAAATTATGTAAATAAATATTGAAATAACTGAAAAGCTATGAAACGAATGGGAAAAGCAAATGCCAACCCAATCACCAATGGCCTCCCACGTTTTGTTTTGTACGCTGACACAACAGTTCAGTTGCACATGCACGGGGGGTTAAAGGCGCCTTTTTTTTTTTTTCAAGGAACTCCCGTTTGATGACTGGGTGAGTTAGCACTTTCTTACACGCCATTACCACTTGAGTTTTATTTCGGCCCGCGCTGGACATTTCATATCGCTCCAACGGTGGACTTTGCACAAGCTGAAGGGTTATAGGGGGCACAGAGAACAACCATACCGAATGGCCAATTCTGTGCCAAGAACAATGCGAGGATCATCATAAAAGCGGCCAGTAATGACTCGCTCAAAACAAGCCCACAAATGGAACAGTTATGGAAACAGAAAATAAAGAAAACTTAAACAGATGGAAACGTGTGAGCTGAGGTACGACGCACCACTGCTTGAGAAATGAAATTCAATTTCACGACGAATGGCTACGTGTTGCTTTTCCTCATTTCAGCTGGTTCGGACATTTTCCGGAAGCGTTTATTTTTCGGACCTCTTGCTGCTGTACCTCACGACTACTGCAGCGCGAGGTGAAGTTGATGGGTTTAGTTTTAATGAAAATGATACAACACTATTTCTGGCTCCGGTGGTGGCCAAGAGGGCAGTGCGATGGGGCTGGCGACGTTCATTTGTTTTAGGACGTTCGTTACAACTCTTCGCCTCGGCGAATGGTTTTGTTTTGCCAACTCATCATGCCCACCACCGATTACGGCCCACTTTATGCTGATGGATGCCCGCGTGGTGAGAAAACTGAAACAGTACGCAACGTACTGTAAAGATCACAATCATCCGCCCGGTGGCACGTTTGCATCGGGGGCCCCCGAGGCCAATCTGGATTTCCATTCGATGGTTTTTTTTTTTTGGTGAAAACTGAACAAAAAGACAAATGCTTTTCAACGGGTTTTGGGAGCAAATTAAAACAAAACTTCAGCGCCACACTGCGGGGCCAGGGGAAAGCGATGACAAAACGAAGCCGTGACGGGGTGAAAAAAATAATACAATAATTAAATTGTGTGGCGTCTTACTTTAAAATGCACTATTGCTGATGAAATGTATGATTTGAATATTTCAGACGCGTCATGGGTGAGACGAGAAAGTGTTAATTGCTCATGAGTTTAGGCGTGCACCAAAAGAGTCTTCAATATCCTAATGCTATTTTGACTTATTTTGTTCACTCTCGTAACACATTTTAGCTTTTACCTCTAACTTGTATTGCAATCTTGTACTTTTTATTGTATTTCATATATTTATTGGTTCACGGGCTTTCCTGGAGGACTTTATATTATTTGAACATGTTAATATGTGACGTCTTTACATTTCTGAACTTCAAATTGGAAACATCTATTTTATTGTCTACCTCAATCAATCATCAATTCATTAACGATTGACTCATTTCAATACAAAAAGGAATTAGTTAACCGTTCGAGCTAATGTCCAGAAATAAACTCTTTAGCGATATCTTTTAAAGAAAAAAATATTAGCTCCAGATATTGAAATTCCTTCTGGTACGAAAATTCCATTTGTTCCTCCTAACATGAGCGTTCAAAGATGATCTAAATTGGGTTTTCTAAATGTCTTGTGCAGACATTTATTGTACTTATGTATTTCTCTTTTCCAGATACTCAGTGTTGTGTGTTCAAGCGAAACAGATCTGATCGGAAATAAATCAGTTCTCCTTGTTATAGTAGAAACGATATTCGGCATGATATTCATTTTAGGTCAATTTAAAAGATTGTTGAGAATAAATTAACCTGATTTCGTTTAGAGTAACAATTAGTCTTTGCAAATCTTCATAACAACATGAGAGCTGCTTAGCTATCGTCCGCAGACTGACATGTTTACCAAACTTTGATTAAAATCTGGTGATATCATTGTTCTTTCCTTCAGTTTTGTACATTAAATTCTATGATTTTTAGTAACAATTTCATAGTTGAGAACAAACATTCCTTCACGAAACCTCCCAACCATGAGCCGTTAATCTCACGTATGCACCAACATCGCACAAACAACCCATTCAATTAACAAAACATTCACGCTCGCTTTCGGCCATCACCAATCGCTGCAACGACGCTCCAGCGTAACCGGAAACCAATCCTCAAATTAAACCTCCCAGCCTGGCTCCCACCGGGTTTACATCGGGCCGCCAGAATTGTCGTTTAACAATTCATCAAATTCATCACCATGATGGCGACTGATTTGATTTCAATAAAGATTCAAATGAGAGTAAAAAAAACACGCACACACTCAACAAAAAACAGAAATCTACGGACGCTCCCTATGAGATGAGGCAGCAACGTCCAACTTACCTTACCGCTCCCGTACGAATTGTGATCTATGCGATCTCACATTCCGTTCTCCGGTGAGGTAGATGAAATGAAGCGGAGCGGGGGAAAACAATCGCAATTAATTAAGGGCCCCATCCAAAAAAAAAAGCAGCGTCCTCCATTTGGGGTGAGACAGACACACGCTTTTACCGGGACACAGGCGATAAATCTCACGGTTCATCGCTTCCATCGATGCGCTGGTCCCATTTTTACGGCCTGGCTTACCGTCAGCCCTTGATGAGGATGATGAAAATGGCGGCAATAAAGCACCGAATACGAAAAACCGAGACCCAGCAAACGAGCTGCTCAACAATGCACGAATTAGATAAAGCAGCAGCAGTAACTGTGGCAGCCAGTTTGGCAGCATCCGGGTCTAGGACTGGGTCGTTAAAGTATTTATCGCAACGCAACTGCTGCCTCTTTTTTGTGTGCAGAATTTAGACCACCGGACTCTACTGGAGCATGAATGTTTCATTACATTTTAATTGGTGCCCGAGATGGGACGAGACAGGGGTTGGAAAAAGCTGCCAACCATCCAGAAAATCATTGTAAAAGATTCTGTGACTTTGGACCCAGAAAAAATAAAATGCGGAAACATTGCTCTGTAGCAGAACACAAAAAACTCCACGCACAATGTGACAAGAATTTCCAGTCCAGTTCCTGCCTGCAACCAGCATCAGCAAAGCTTCCCTGCTCCGTCCGTACCCGCCGGCCGATCAATGGAGACAGCTCACGCGTCGTTGCCGTCGCGGTGACCGTTTTGACAGCCTGACGTAGGCAATGAACCCAAAAACTACACACGCACAAATGCTCGATCATCCTCGTTTGGTGGAGGGTGCAAATGTTTTGATTGACAGATTAGCGCACTGGTAGTCGGGTAAACGTCGGTGATACCGGCAATTGCCGCTGTGTCATGTTGGGTTCGCTTCCCGTTGCTGCGGTCCACAGAAGGCGACACAAGCACTCGCCGAAGTACCGAAATTGGCCAAACCAAAGCCCCGAATGGGTCTGTTCTGTGTGTGTGTGAGTGTATTTTTTCTACCCCATTTCCTGGTAGGATGCCATTTTTCTCACCTTTCTAGGATTTCATGCACTTCACCGTGCTCCGTGTGTCATCCGTGTTTCAGGGATGCGCGCGCGCGCACACTCACATTCAACAATGCCCAGGCCCGTGACTGCCAATTTCACATGCCAATCGTTCGTCCATCACTTCCCGGCATTCCCGGGTCCCGTTTGCCGATTGTTTGACATTTGGTTTAATCAATTTAATTTGAGACCCACAAAAAAGCGGGCATCTCCCTGTCCCGTAGCAGTACAGCGAGCGCTCGAAGGTGCTCAATCAATTTTTGCGGTGCCGTGACCAGGATTCGACGATCGTATGGGGTACCGGGAGCACCGGGGAGGGTGGTTGGAAAATGTATTGTCCAAATCAAAAGCCACAGCTTTGTGGGAAGTGTGCAAGCTGCTCGTGATGTACCGTAGCACCGTAGAAGGAAGATGGCAAACATTTATTCTTTTGGCACGTTGGTGTCGGTGTAGTTGCATGCATTTGCATGACACAAATTGGCAACACTCTTTTGGCGGGAGTGGCAAATTGAATGATATTTTGGCGTGCCTCATTCTGTGCCACTTTTGCTGTCGTTCAGGGTTGAGTGTCGGTTTGGTTGGGCCAAAGTCAGCAAAGAAACGATTGTTTATCGTATCGAAAAACGTGGTGCATGACATGCCGCTTTGACTGACTTTGTTTGTTTGCGTTTATGCCAAATGCATTCTTCTCACAAAACTCCGCTTTATCAACTGCAGCTGATAGTGCTCAACTGTCTCATCCAAGCATTGCACTCAGAGTGTAAAAGCTTCAATCAGACAAATTACTTGCTCATTTTGTCGTTACCATTTCGGGCTAATTTCAAACATTTCTGTGCAGCTGTCAAATTTTAGTTGGACTCAAAAGCCTAAAAAGAAGTGGTTCTGTGCATCGGTCACAGAAACAAACTCGCACCAACGCAAACTCTAAATGATATCCTACCGAGCGGACAGTAATCTCTTAACGAACAGCGCAAACACTCCCACCATCAAATTGAATCGATACGTACTATTTCATGCACCAGAAAAGAAAAAACATACCGAAAAACGTCCCGTGAAACGCTCAAACTGTCATAGCAAGGATCATTAATTTCGGAAATTATGATTACCCAAGGTGGGCCCATGGTGTTGGTTGAACACGACTTCGCCACGCTTCAATGGTGCGGCCGGCGTGGTGGGAAACGGGAAACTCATTGTCGTTTGAATTTTTGTCGCCCAGTGGCCATTTTTGTGTGCCCACCACGGGCCACTCCCTTCTCCGGCCACCTTCAATCAATCGAGGGCCCCGCCAGCGATACAGCGCTATTGATTGAGCGGTAACTTGTGAAACGTAACCGAAAGGGAAATGATGTACAAAATACGGTCGCCCAAGTGCTGTAATAAAAATATAACACCGTCTTGCACGGGATGGAATAGAGAGAGAGAGAGAGAGAGAGAGAGAGAGAGGCTGGGGATAATGGGGGCTGCGGCAAGGTGACATGGACATAAACGAAAATTATGAAACAACCCTTTTTGCTGCCGTGACGCTAATGATCGATTTGCATGTTACAATCGATCGGGAGCGTCCATCGTCGTCGACGCCGTCGTTTGTCGATGAGTATTGGATTTTTCACTGGCGCCCCATATTGGCTCCGTTACGGGTGAAGGTGTTACGGAACGGGTACGGAAGGGGCACACTGGCGGCAACCGGATACGGCCCGAACAGGACGCGGAAAGGTGCTTCCTTTCGGTATAGAGGGGGTGGAAGGAACGTAGCGCACACGACAATGAGGTGCTTATGTGTGAAAAAGTGAACTGGATGAAGTTGTTGGGTTAGCGCGTAGGGCTTGGCTGCACCAAGGGCTAACGATGGACAATTTTGGTGCATGTTGTACAAGTCCTTAATGTTTCTTTTTATCATTTTTAAAGAAAAGTTTGATCCGTTTTTATCCATTTGAACCGTTAGTCTTATTTTACACAGTGAAAACCATCAACGATAGAATGAACCTTTCAGGATTTTGAGGACAATTTTCTTTAATAAATTGTGTAAATGTTTAGATTGTATTTAAAATTTCTTTATATTTTTTAAAGTTCTAGAATCAATACTTCATTCATTAAATACTACAATAATTGAAGAAATTTTTCAAAAAATTGAGATATTTTAGAATCCCATTCATTAAACACAAAACCTTCTATCGTTACGCTATGCATTACGCAATGCACACAAACACTAAATGAACAAACAGATTTCAAGGCAAATGTATTAAATCATTATTATTAACTATTAAATTGGAAAAGAAATATTTACACACCTATGATTATATCATCTTTCCTGTTACATCTCTATTAAATTTACTCAATCCTTTAAACAAAATTTAATGGTTGCTGACTTGAAATATGACGAATTCCAGACCTCTTTTTTATACCTTTATCTTCTGCATACGTTTTTTACAAAGGGTATTCCAAAGAATAGGTCCTTGACATTCGGATCACGTGTATATTTTATAGAAAAAGCATAGAGAGAAAAATGATATTCATTGTATTTGTTGATGATTGAAGCTTAAATTTTGAACGAAATTATAAGATAGATCTAAAAAATATCTTAAATAATTATTTAAGATGATTTAAAAGAGATTTAAAAGAACTCTAAACCAGGGGTCTCCAAACTACGTCCCGATGGCCGTATGCCTTCAATATATTTTTTTATTATTTAAATTAAAATTTCAATGTTTACTTTTTCAATTTAAAATAGATCTTCAACAATATAAATTAAAACCATTTTGATACATTTAGATGATATTTTCTCATTAAAAGTAGATTTAATCGTGCATCCATTAGCTAAAGGTAACATCATCCGGTTTCGTGATACAGTCGTCAACTCGTACGACTCAACAACATGCCCGTCATGGGTTCAAGCTCCAAATAGACCGTGCCGTCATACGTAGGACTGACTATCCTGCTATGGGGGGTTATCCAAAAGTCACCGAAAGCCAAACCCACAAGTGGTACAGGCAGGCCTTGGCCGACAACGGTGGTTGTGCCAAATGAAGAAGAACATCAAAACGACCCTCAATAAGGATATTTGTGAAGCAATGCGGCCCGTGAAGTGAAAAGTTTTTAGACCAATGCTCTCTAAACCATTACATAGCAGTCTAAAGTCTCACGCAGGCTCAATATTAAATATAAAAAAATATTTTCTACAAATCTACAAATTAATATCAAACACACTATACACCACGCCTCATACAAATTGAACAAAAGTAGTTTCCGAACCACAATCCGTAAGATATTCAATTAGCTGCATTAAACAATCCAGCTAATCGTATTACGATGCTCCACATTTAATCCAGTGCAATAATACCAGCTGAATGGCGTTTGCTAAATGTGTCGTTCGGGCACCACCACATTCCCACCGAGGGCCCACTAACCAACCGACCACCAACCACGGGAGCAAAAAAATCCTAACCAAAGTGTTGACCGGGTCGTTAAAACCATCATCGAATGTTTGGTCTGCCGGACTGCCGGCAAACGGCAACTCAAAATATGCCCAATTAGTAACTGCGCGCCTTCGTCCAACACTCACACGCACCCTGCACAGCGGGAGCTCCCCAGAAAACCCCCCTTTGGTGCGGGTTCTCGGGTTTTGGTGATTATTATTATTTTTGCCCCAGGAGCGAAAGAAAAAAAGCGTATCTGTGGCACGTTACTTCACAATCACGTCATCGATTGGTGTGGTGTGTGCGCGCGAAACCTTCCGCGCGAAATCAAAACCAGCAGGAGCAGGGTGGTAGAGTGCTTAACGAAAAAAAACCCCACCTCTCGAACTTTTCAAAACACACGCCAGACACCCCCTTCAAAAACGGCAGCAAGCGGGCAACAGGAGACGAAAAAAAAATACAGTATTAGCAAACAGTCAGCGACGAGTAAACACAAAAAAGCCTCCACCAACACTACTCCACACTGCCAGCCGAGCGCCATAATCGTATTATTTATGATCGGTCGAAACATAAATCGTGCCAGGCCACCCCCTGCGCTTCCGACCCCTTCGCTAACACCGCCAAAAACTGCCATCGATTTGGGTTGGCTCGCTGGACACCCTCAAACAGCATCCTTCATCCGCACAGCAGCAGCAGCTACCACGCACAGGCAACACACGCACACCGCACGATAAGGCAAAAAGGGCACGATCGCGATCGCTTATTTATTTATTTGCACAAAGCGTCCCCAGCCCACCTCCCCCACACAAAAAAATGCACACGCGGGAAGCAGATAACCAACAAAAAAAGGCTCAATCTTTTATCACCTCACGCGCCTCCCTTGTGCGGCAATGTTGTGAGTGTGTGGCAAATGGACGAGCGCAAAAATGTGCATAATGTGACACCCCAGCATAAATATCATCACTTTAAACTGGTGTAAAGAAAGGCCGGAGCGAAGGTAAGATTTACGACGGACGATGGTGCACGTTGTGGAGGTGTTTAAGGAAGAAGAAGCACAAACAATCACAAACCACATTCTTGCGCGAAGTTAAGCTACAGGAGCGATATTTACGAGCCCTCGCCTGCTAAAGCACCTTTAAACAATGTTAGCGCCATTGCGCCCACTGCAACACACTCAACACCATCGGGCAAGGACCAAGGGCATCCGTTCGAACCGAACGGTTCTGCAGTGCCGACCAACGAAATTCCCCCCGCCCCGCTACGATACACCGGAGCGTCCTGGAGAGCTTAGACCGGACACCGGCTCCGCATTAGAGACCTGAGCTGTGGCGTCCCGTGCGGTACAATTAACCGGCACCGAATAAATTTTACACCCCGAAAAACATGACCATTTGCTGTCGGACATTCAATTTTCCTCACTTCCTTTTTGGTGGCGGTGGCACGGTAAGGCAAGCTTAAAGCACGGGGAGCTGCCGTTTGTTGCAGTCGGGGCAGACCTGGCAGCACTTGGCGAATGGTGAAGAAAGCGAACGAAAGACAAACATCCCCTAGAGGTGTGTTGGAAGCGAGTTTTGATATTTAATTTATAATTCAACGTGTGCTGAATCATGCTCTGAAACGATGGTTGAAGGATAAATTATGCTTACAATATTATTTTCATATTTTAAATTTACTCAAATGTTCCGATTTTTTCTCTTAAGTTCTAGTCACATCGTACTGCCCATAAGAGTAACCATTTCACCACCGTGCAAGGGTAACATTCTCCTTGCTCAGGCAATGCATGTACGTTCGATAGCAATCTACCACCGGGGGTACAACACTGTTTGGCCCAAGAAGCAGCCGAAGGATGTCCCCTTTGATCACAACGACCAAGCACACAGTCATACAACCCAGTTCCCTTAGCGCGCTCTCTGCCGGAGAAAGGGTGTGTTAAATGTGAAACAAATGCTCGTCCGATAACACCGCGTCCGATGTATGTTGCGGCAAATTACCCATCCCATCGGGGAACACCAGACCCCCGATAAGCACGGTCAGAAGGAGCACACGGATAAGAGCGCGTACAAAGTCGCGCTCGGCGATTAAGTTCGAAGCACGGAAGCTACCATCCATAGCAACCGGTTCGAATCGGCCGGTCCGGTCCATCGTGTCGGTGCAGCACGCACAGAAGCGATGTAACGAGCGTGTTTTCTATCGACTGCACGATAAGATAAGACACCGCACAAGGCTCTGGAGGTGTATCGTAACCGTTAGTTGCATTCCGCGATCAGGTGAAGGAAGAGCAAGATAGACGCAGAAAACCGTTTACAGACGCTTGCGACCATCCTTCGGTCGCAGGTAGGATTAATTCATTCCAGCGCGCGCAAAAGAGGTGTTGAAGGCTTCAAGTTCTGCAGAGAGCATGACTTTGAGTGCACATTTTGCATAGCTCGGCCTTGCTCGGCGATGCACTGGGTGGGTGGCCTCCGGTCCGTATGCCCGCTAGCCCAAGAACGCCCCATTTTGCATTGGAACCTTGGAACAAGGTGCCTGTGCTATTGTAAAAGAAGAGATACATCATCTCTAGCTGCCAACTGACCGCTTGCGGCTGTACACTGCACTACACCACCACCACGCGCACAACCCGTAGCAAATTCGATCTTGTTCGCGCAACTTAAGCCGGCGCAGCATGCAAAAAAAGGTCACACGTTGTTTAGGAGAAAATTTATTACCCTCAAGTGGGTGGGATGCCGTTAAGGAATGTCTCGTCAGCCTGGTCGCATTCACTTGCTTTCAATGGGAGCCTTTTCGGAAGAAAGCTCATTTTTCACTCGAAAAATGAGTGGTGGAGGTCAGTCGGTGTCAGGTTCGTACTTGACCGATCTACGATCCTCTGCTCCTAATCTGTTCGCTACTCTCGTTACGGCCGGTCGTCATGGGAAGTGAACAGTTTACGCGTCACCAGAAAAGGCGGCCGCTTCCAGCGGTTGCTCAGTTTTGTCTGGGAAAATGTGATGCTGGATCGTAGCGGTGAAATCGTGGTCAAACAGAAACTGTCAGCAGTTCCCGTCGTGGTGGCGTAAATGCGAGCACCACATGAAGGGAAGTGGAGACAAACAGCGAGTGAAAAGCCGTTTAGTATCCGTTTTATCAACTATGGGAAGGTTTTTTTCTCTCGTTATTTTGGTATCCGGATTTGCCTTGGGATCATCAAGTCATCGTGTCAAGATGCCGATGCCACTCACAAACACAATTGCCGGCAGTGCTGTTATATGATCGCTGGCTGGGACCGGAAGTCTCATGGCTCAGCCCCGTCCGATGGCCTGTGCGTATTATGATTTCGGAAGCGTGCGAACGTAGAAAACAGGTTGTAAATTAGTTTGTATCGTTCTGCTAATCACACGGCCACTGAATTCTCGTTCCATGTTTAGAGGAGGTTTTAGTGTCATGAAAATTATAATAAAGCGGAGATTTCTGGAAGGCTTTTGGTGTTATGATGTTACTGTTTCGATAAATGTGGAACCACGTAGTAAGAGCAGTCAGTCAAGCTGACGAATTCTTTCCTATGTTAGGATGGTCCATATGAGACTTGAACCTTCGATGAGCATGTTGTTAGGTCTTACGAGTTGACGACTATACCACGGTACCTCGCGTGCAATTATACAAGTTCAATCAAAGACGTTTAAAGTACTACCTTAATATGTTCCTAAATGTATTCGTGTATGAGATTGCAATTCTTGATAATGTTTATAAAAAGATATTGGCTTGATTCGCATAAGCGTAAGATCACATTTATGCACTAAAGGTGTCATTTTAGTTAACATTAAAGCCAAAAAGTGAGACTTTGGATATATTTCTTGAGGAACATGCTGAAATTTTCAGCAATTTGCGCATGAAACGATGTGTAGATCAAATACAAGATAGATAAAATTGATTTGATCGTTGGGTATCCAGTTACTTACAGTACACGAACATCAACAACTACTGCGTTTATTAAAGTTATGATATGTTGTTGTTACCATTATATGTTCTTTAGCCGATAATCGAGACGAATTTATGCACTTTCCTCTAATTTTTCGGAGTAAACCTTTCGATACGATCATCGTATGTATCGATCAATATATGATAGCTTTTAGTTGATCAAAGCAAGACTAATAACGAATAATAAAATATAAACTCTGCAACCCTTGTTGTGTTTGAGCGTCAGTGAAGCATTTATTTTAACATCTGCTATTTTAGCATTCATAAAGCATTATAATCGAATATCTTAGATGTATCGTAAGATCTTATAACTTCCTTATTTTATCGTACGTACACCTTCATTTCTGACCATCGATTTATCATCAACAATATAGATTCTTATCATACAGATACATCCTTGTAAATCGACCGCTGAACCGCTACCAAAGCGGGCGTTCTTCGTTTAATGGTCATGTTATCATTGGCACACGGCGCCCAGGAAGTTCAGCCGATTAACACATCGGATAACGCTTGATCGATTGTACGGCACATTTTTCCACCAGCCCAGCTTGTAATGACACGCGTAAAGGGTGTCCATTAAAGGGTGTCTTTCGCTACACACCGTTCCCGTGGATTCATTGAGCGCTAACGCCATCCTGCTTGCTAATCTCTTCCTCTCTCACCCGGTTAAGCCCGGTTTCCATTCCGCTCGCTTCCACCATCGATAAGAGTTCGATCAATCTCGCTTAACTCGCAGCGTTATAATTCGATCAAGCCGGCAGGTGATCGTGTGTCCTTCGAGCAGCACGGTCGATTGTTCGGTACAGCCGGCGCCTTCGCCAGGACTTGCTCCTTCCGTGGGCATGCTTCAAATGCTTCCAATTTATTTACAGCCACACCGGAGGAGGACGGAATGAGACACTGGTGTGCAAATATTTACCAGCCTTTGCCGTTTGCTTTGCCTTTCCTCGGTGCCAATTCACACACGGCACACGGTGCAATAACTTCTGTCTTTCGATTTTTGTGGTCGCCTGTGCCACACAAACACACACACACACTCCCATGTGCTGCTTTTATCTTCCATGTTGCACCTTTTCCTTCATTTACAGCCCGTGTGCTTTGTTGCTCAAACCACCACCAAGCCAAGAAGTGTAAAATGCCCTCCAAAATGGCCCGATGGCAGCGCGAAGCATTCGCAGCGGGACGGACGAGCTCGGTGAAGAAGCTGTTGCCACCGGAAGATAAATCAAACTAAATGACTGTTTATTTATTTAATGCACTGAAAGCCATTTTTGCGGCCCCCTGCAATAACCGGCCTGCTGCCAGTGTGTGGTGGTAGTGTCGGGGATAAAACCGGGAACGCTCGCAAACGAACCTCACTCGTCGGTGTGAAGCTGGGAAAACCTCCTTAGCCCGACCGGAGGACTCACTGCACTGCATTTCTTTATATTTTTAACGCGCCGTCTGCCCTACCCTTCGACGGCTGTCCCGCCGGTCTCTTGGCCCTTCCGCCCCTTTTTGCCACCGCGGACCTCCCTTCCCAGCAGCCCAGAAAGGTAGAATATAAATTGTTTATGTGGTGTAATTTTGCGGTCCATTCATGATCGGAAATTTATCTTATGAAATCATAATCACGCCTTGGGTTGCTTTTGCCCCTTCCTGCAAAAGTGTCACACATCTTGTGCGCGATCTGGCCCAGCAGCAGCTTGCCCCGGGGTCTCATGTTGGCAATTTTCGCTCGCACAAACGATGAGGCGTTACGGGTAGGTTGGCCGTCTAAAAATAAGGGTCTTAATTAGAAACTAGATGGCAATTTGCGCAAGACACGTTGCGCACGCCGGATCTTTTTTTTTTTTACTTCTCTCTTTTCCAGCATCGCGTATGCTCTTCGTCATCTTTTCTCAGACACACGCACACACACATTTCATTGGAAGGCCTGGTTGAACCGGATTCGCTATGGCAAAACATATGTGGCCACCGGGAGGCTGGCAGCGATGGTTAACGATTTTTTGGATCAAATTTCTTACGACCGCTTCGAAAGGAATGCTGCACCCTGACGACGGGGTCAGAGTGGGTTTTGAATGCAATCAAATGAAGGTGTTTATTTCGTGATGGCGTTTAACGCCTAAAGCAACGCAAACCCGCAGCCAGGCGCGTCATCTGCGGCCTGGCGCGGTGCGCCCAGGCTGAGACTTCCCTGAGACTTCTGCCGCCGTCAAGACCGAAACTACAAGCTAACATCGATCGTATGCTTCGATGAAATTAAGGAAATTAAACTAATAAAATTAACAGGAAACAACGAGTAAACCTGTCATCGAACTGATTATCGTCTCGGATGGCCTCTCGTCGTTGGCTGCTGGCCGTGGCTGCTGCTTTCGGCAAGACGAGATGAGGCACAAAACAAAGCGAACGTCGAAAAAACGGCTTCTCGTAAAGTCACTTCTCCAACTCGAAACGCGCACCGGACCTGCGAGATCGATCTGCGTGCCATCGAGAAGAAAGCAAAGAGCGCAAACAGAAAAGAAGGAAAAAAACGGACTTTATCGCTTCTGATCATCTCACCGGCATCCATCTCCCCCGCTCAGCACCTTCCTCGATCGAAAGGTGGGGAGGAATGTGCGTACGACGACGACTGCGCGCTTGCAGTGAATGGAAGATGGAATTCTTTTATTATCTTGTTTTGTCACTTTCGAACGACACCGAATCGATGATAATCTTCGTGTTTTGTGCCTCTCTTCGTGGCGTTTTTTTTTTTTTAATTTGTAATATGATACATAAATTTAATTTTAATTACATGCTGATCGACGGAACGGCGATTTCGATCGAAGCTTATCATTTTACCGCTGCGGTGTTCGATAGTCTACCGATTTGCTGAACTATATCGGACGAACCGCCCAGGAGGTGAGCTGACGAGCACAAAACGCGGAATTTTACGACGATGGGGAATGTCGGGTCTACCAGACCTTTGGTTTTTTATTTTAAGGTGCTAGGAGTAAACGAGATTGAATTTATTCGAAAATTAATTAAATAGTTTGTGCAGGGAGCAGATGGAATTCTCAATTGGAATCTTGTAGTTTTTATTATTTTACTTATGGATGGAACTCATTTTTAGTCTACCATAAAGGTTTTTGAGTGTAGAAGCTCTGTATTGAATGATTTGATCACTTTGGTGTTGGCACCGGAAAGATAAATATTAACTTTTTCATTACTTATGAAGAATTCGATATTTTAGCATAAAGTGCCCAATTTTGTATGAAATGTTCACAGTCTAATTTTGGTTACTAATCTTACTTGCACGCGAAATGCCTATTGATTCCTATTGTAGGTGAAACAGTTACCAGGTTGTAGGTTTTTGTTGCTGTACATAGTCATTGATTCCTTATATTTTATAAGACGTTACATTTCACATTAAATAGAGTTGAAAATGTGTGAACTACGCTATGTCATGTTCAGCATTCAGCAATTCAACGTTACTTGTTGAGATGAGTTCATATCTATATGCTCATTAACTCATAAACTACAAGAATACTCAAAGATTGCGAATCAGCAAAACAAAATTACTCAGAAGCTACAAAAGATTCTTACATACAGTCAGTTTTCATTTATATTGTGACATGCTAAACCCTTCACTTATGCATTGCTCTGATTTATTTGTTTGTTCTTTTGAAAAAAAAGCGTTGATATGATATGCGTTGCAGAACCTAATATGCCGTTCGCATTAATAAATATATCTATTTTCCACATTCCTGGTCTCAGCCTTTATAAGAAAGCTTACCCATTGTACAGCATTGACGTTCACAGCCAATAAATTCCAAGTTCTCATGACTGCTCCACAAAACGAGCACACTCCACCTTACGACCTGTACCGAGCACGGTGACGATTGAAGTATGTAATAAAATCATCCCGGATCGGTGACATGCAGTAAATACCTGGTTCAACCTGGTTTTGAAATGAGACAACGACACGACAAAGGAAGCCCTCCACCCCAATGGAATCGTCCCGATAGCGTCCCAAACGAAGCGCTCATCGCTAAGCCGAACCAAAACCAATAAACTGGAACGTGTTAAACTCATAAAAAAGCGACTTCACGATGCTGGTGGTGCTAAAGAGCGACTTTACCGTGGTCGCGCATAACAACGGCCCCACAGGCCGCTCCAGGAAGCCCTGTGGGCTGTTTGGCGAAACCGGGATGGACACTGGCTTGAGTGTGAGATACAAATAATAAAGCAACGCCAAACACACCCGACCAAATCAAAACGGGGAAACTCTATCGGCATAAATCTCGCTGGTGCTGCTGCTGGTGCTGCTGCTTTATGCTTATTGATTTATTTCACGCCGTGTTCGATGTTTTCGACGTCTCCCCCCTGTGCCGAACGACAATACCTTCCGCCTGGGGAGGCAGCGTTCCTTTGGGCAATCGTAAGTGTACTCGCAAAACGGCAGGCCTCGGCAGCCGACAGCCGCTGACAGGCAAAGAGGTCCACCGGAGAGAGAGAGTATAACAAGAGCAGTGCAGGCAATCAAGCGGGAACCGTAAATTATGATTTTATTCGAAGAAATTGAAACGACCCCCCGGTAAACCCGTGTTAAGGAATTTCTATGGCACCCCTTCGCGCGTGTATGTGTGTGTGTGTGGTCATGCTGACTCCCCCAACAGGCGAGGACACTATGAGGTTGGGATCGCTTTGTTTCCTTCTAGGTTCCAGGTAGTGTATCAGTGTGTGTGTGTGTGTCCCAAAGCCAAAGGTGACCAAAGTGTTGTAGTGCATCCGCTAACTAACGATAAACCTGTTTAAACCCCCCCGGATTGGATGTAGCGACCCGGTATTGCATGGCAGGTTCCTCTCATCCATCGTCATCATCATCAGCATCATCATGAGCCATTGGCATTGACATCGTGAAAATTTATCACTTTCATCGGCTGGATTAGCGATTTTATTGCTTTATTGCGGCGACGAAAAGTTGTAAAAACAGACCCGATCACCCGATCGGCCAAGGCCAAGGTTTTGGGCCCGTGTTTCTCTGCTTCGATTGGGACCTTACCAAGCCCGGCTCGCAAACCTGAACCTGATTATGATCCGTGATCTTCCCGGCTGCGGGGTGATGTTCGATCGAATGGTTCGTTGTTTTTCACACCTCCTAACAACCGGCTCACGGGGCGGAACACCGGTAACGAGCTTACAGCCCGGGGATGGCTGTGTAAAGCTGTCGCTTGTTTGCAACCCAGCTGGTGAGCTGCAGAGCCAAGGCCTGGCCACCCCGGTACATCGTGACAAGCCGTAGCCGTGTGTTGATCTGCTGGACCCCGCGCAACGTACCTGACATGCTCTCGTGCTCGTAAAGCAATAAAAACATCGCGCATGCAAAGCCGGTTGAGAAAATTCGAGCCCTGGCGTGAGAAGTCGCGGGACCGATCAGCGGGACAGGAAAGCGCTTTTACACACCGGGGCATTCGAGCGGATTGTGCTTTGCTTCTGACGGATGTGACTGTAGCGTTGGGGGTCGCTTCAATGAGAACGGTGGACTTACAGCGATCCAAGACATAATTCTTGCCCGTGTAGCGTTGATGTCTCTGACCTTGCGTACGTTGTGGTGATAAAACCAGTACAATGCTCTTGTTGCCTGGTGGAAGTTCATGATCTCTTGCAGAACGATCGTTAAACGTAGCCCACCTCTTTGAACTTCTGGGGCTGTACACATCCACAAGGGTTTGTGTCCTAATCACACATACAGAAATGAAAAAGCATACATTTGCGACATAAATATTGAATAATTCTACACTATCATTGGTTCCACAAATGAGTGGTTGATCACTGTGATCTCTCTCCGCGCGCATTGAGCCTACACAACGCCTCTAAGTCACGTCATGATGTCGCCTCTCAGTGGCTGAAAATGACTGGTCAAAATAGCCTACAAAATTAGTGTCTCATACTTCAGCTTCTCGCAATCTGTTACGCCTGCCTGTAAACAACCCAAGCACTACCTATCAAGCACATACCATCTCCGTACTCAGACCTCGACCGGTACCTCGTGACACGTGTCTCATCGTACCCCTCCCGCACACATATGCTCAGGCGCGGATCACCCCGAAACCGATCCTAGGCGCTGGCTGGGTGTGCTAATTGCCCACCGATTACAAACTCATTTGGCCGCAATTACTGGGTGCTTGCGTTGCCGCATATTTACTCACACAGGCACATCAGGTCACAGGGTACAGTGTGACCGTTTTGCAGTAGCGGCGGCTGTATTACTCCACACATGGTCTATCCAGCTGTGCTAGCTTCTTTGCCACTTGTGCCAGCTTGTTCGATGTCACATTTGTCAGCCATTTTCTTTTCTTTTTTTCACTACTACACTGTTGACAGATGTGAGCTGCCGAATGGGGGGGGGGGGGGGGAGGGGCCGACATCGTCAAACAGACCGCCATACATACTATGTGATTGACACAGCTGTCAAAAGTGTTCGGTAGCCAGGGTCGGTAGCGCCCTCTCTAGGTCAGTGTGCTGTGACACCGTCAAACTGTCAGTGCTGAGTACTTGTCATGGAGGACAGCTCCCTCTAACAAAGAATATGTGTTTGTGGGAAGAAAGAAAGAGAGAGAGAGAGAGAGATCATCAACTTACCGGCCCGTCTTGGTGATGATCATCTCGGTACCAAGATCGTGAAACTTATCCCACAGCTCCTTCGTCTCCAGGTGACACTGAATCGGGCGCATCTCGTCACAGTTGCAAGACCCAACGATCGTTGATTTGGACTATGGAGAGAAATTGAAAAAAAACGTTGTAGTAATGGACGTTTCGTGTTTTTGAATTTTATAATCACCTGTGCCGGTTCTGGAGTAAGCCGCTCCTCGTCCGATGGAGTGCCAGTAGTACGCGTCGGTGACGTAGCGTTCGTTCGCGAGGAACGATTCTTGTTCGACGTTCGATTCGAGCTGACCGGTGCCTCCGAATCACTACACTGCTCCACATCAACATCGACATCGTCATCTGGTTCGGGGAATCGATCTCCAACCGAAAGCGGACCTAGAAAAAACCAAAATCCCGTTTTCTGTGTTAAAAAAAACCACAACAACTTCATTGTGCGCTTATCAGATGCTTGTTCGCTGTAGATAAATCATCTCCAAAACTGTTTGTTTTGAAGTTGCAAACGTTATCTACACCTTCTCATTTTCACACCCTCCACTGGCCTAGGCCCTGCTAATTGTGTGTGTGTGTGTGTCTGTGTACCATCGGTGCGCAATTGTAAGTTGGAGCTAATTAAATTTGCATCTAAATTAACCGTGAAACAAACTCGCTTCGCTGGTGCGGCTTGCTACTTTCATACATGCCGGCACACACAAGCGAGCGAGCGCTCGTTCTCTTTATATTCTAATGAGCTGTTCCCGCTTTCTGTGCACCGCACAGACATCCGGCCGTGCGTCCAGAGCATTTTCTTCGCTCTTCATCTACCTTATACCTTTCTTTCCAGATTGGATGAAAAACTTTGCCTCTCTTGCACCAGCGGGTAAAGGAAGTACGATAAGGAATTATTTTCCTTCGCATCGAACGGCACAGACAGCAAACCCGAGGGCAGTAAATCATCGAGCCATGCTGAATGATTTATGGGTTTCGCCTTGCCGTATCTCAAAGGGACTGGAAAAAACTGTGTATACTTTCCGATCGTTCGGTGGGGAGAAACAGTAAAGCTCACCAAACTTTGTTTAATGCATAACAGGGCGCTTCTTTTTTGGAGGATCACCATTTGTCTCGCTAGGTGATAAGGTTAGCAGGGCGATGTGTTTTTGTAAGATACAATATTTTCCTCTACAGAATACATTTCCCTACATCGTTACACTTTTCCCTCCGCTCGATTGCTCTATTAAGTCTATGCTGGTTAATGGCGGAGCAAAATGGTTGCTATTCTAGATGCCTTATTATCGCATCTTTTTTACTTAAAATCGTGCGCAAACCTATGTTTAATTTCAAAACGCTGTTAAACGTATTTGAGCAGTTTTTTGCTCGCTAAACGGTTCCATTTTAACCAAGCGCAGCTAATGAGACGTTTGATCAACCCTTTTGCTTACCAAAATACCAATAATCATGCATGGTTTATTACTACTTTTCCTCATAGCCCTTTACACCATTACCTGCAAGTACCGCAAGAACTGCTTGAGCCTCTTTAAAAGCTAAATAGCGTCAGCTGTTTGAGAAGAATGCATCCCAGCCCGAGCGGTAAGAACGAGTTCGTTCCTTAAAAATTCTGATTTCTGTCCTTCCGGAAACCCCTTCATAAATAACCTCAACAATAACCGCTTGTGGTAAGGATGCTTCTTACCATTATCGCTTGCCTAAGTGCTGGCAGTTCCGGCAGCGGGTCCGTCCCGTTTCTCAGCCGCCCTGCCCTGCACCGCAATCCGCGATCGGAATGGGGAAATTACCCTTTAATTATACAATTTATCAAAATTAGACACAAAATCATAAAGGACGGCTAGTGACATGCACGCACTGTGGATGAAGAAAAAAGCACGATCCCTTTCCACGTCGCACCATCCACCTCAACCTCAACCCCTGTAATGGTTGCTGATCGATTGTGGCCCGACCTTTGGTGTCCTTTTCAGCCACGCTCCGAGGCCCTTTCGGCGAGGGAAAAGGAAGTGAGCAATAGTAACACATGGATAATGATAAAATAATAACCTGCTTGATAGATAATAACAGTGCTGCCAGCGGATCTGCCGCTTCACTTACCCGTGAGGTATTAATCGGGTCCCAGAAGGACCACAAATGCGTGCGAGTGTGCGTGCGCGCTGTGGTACGCAGCTATTTTTGACGCTTTTTTTTCGCCCGGGCTGCCTCCGTACAGACCACACAGCACAGCGCCAACAACAGATGGACGAGCCTGTTTGGGACGGGATCGACAGACGACAAAAACGCGACACAGGGAGACGACGGCTAGGGGGAGGATTATGGCCACCGTTATGGCCACCACACTCCGCATGCTCTCTTCGCATATCGCCACTGCGCCCGAAAAACCCCAAAACGAGCTGTCATTCAATCAACGCGGACAAACACGGACTGCGACTGTGACGAGTTGGGAAACCGAGGTTGGTAATGCCGAGGTGAGCACAGTCCAGTTCCAATTGCCAATTTTCTACGTTCTTGCCCGTGTTTTGTTTTTTCGCTTTCGACCACCACGCAGCGAAGGGTGGTAATACGCACCGCGGAGCGGACCGGTTTTTGGGTGGCCTGATCCTGATGCGACCGAAACCATAATTACCATACGATCGAGTCGCGCGTGCACCGCTATGGCCGCACCGCAAAATCTCTCACCTGGGTTTGGTGGGAATTAGTAGTTCCCTCTTCTTCGCCTCTTCCACCACAAAACACACACACACACACACACGCACACAACTGGTAGCGGTAAACGTGTAATAGAAAATTATTAGACAACTCGACAGGTTTCGGTGCTGCCGTTGCCCGGGTGACACGGTGGTTGCAATTAATCGAACCTCCTAGCGTCGAGCTGCCAACAACTCGATGTGTTTATGTTGATTTTCCTGATGGCTACTACCACGCCACATTCCCTTCCGTCTCTCTTTTTTCCCCTGCTTTGCTTGGTGCACGTACTCGCTGGTTGAATTAACTTCAAGCTGCAAGGGACAGCAGCAACCGTGACTGAGTAAACATTTAAAATAACCTCATCGATTTGTGGTGTGGATCGATTTGCTGATGAAAATTTTGTGACGCGAGGTCCGAAACAAAACCACAAACTCTAATTAAACATTGCTTTTGAAGTGGGTGAAGTTTTATGAATTATGAACAAGCTTCATGCCAGTTGTTAATGCCTTTAGATGTCCGTAGCAAACATTTAATTTTATTATGCTAAGGATAGTTTAAGCGTGCATAGAAATTATTCAATAAAGACAATCCACTAAGAATCCTTTAAGTACAGGAAGGATGCTCTTATTAACCTTAATAATAATACTCTTTTTTTTTTATTCAGGAGTAACGGTCCAAAAAGGCCGTATTGCTTAAGAGAATAATAATACTCTTTGATATGATACAAAAACTGAAGAATAAAAAATTCTTGTGTGATGCGCTAAATGTTGATTTAAGACCTAAATCACTATTAAACACTGAAATTTATTCAACAAGTTTCAGATCCAGCAATCCTTTTGTCTCAATTGACTGTTTTGGTGTTTAGGTAATAATGTCCTTTATAATTGCACCACAAACAAGCAGAAGATGTATGTAAGATTTAGTCTAGAAATATGTTCTTCGTGTGGCTCCTTTCATTCGCTTTTTAAGTTATGATGTGTAAGTCTTAACATTTTATCTATTTCAGTTATGAAGTGTAAATTATGGTTTGTAAGGTTGCAGAAGTTGGATATTCAAGTTCATTGAATATGACACACAAAATACAAAACATTGTTTGAAAATGGTTTAGGCAAAAATCTTTTGAAGAGCCTTATATATGTCTAGGATGTTTCATAGTATTACATTAGATTTAAGCTACTAGAATTGAAGGTCACAGCCGGCATCTTTTTGACATTGACTTGATAATCGTTTGTGTAAATATTTTAAATTGCTAGAAAAAAAAATCATTTCGTTGTGAGAAAAAGAAACGTATTCCCTTACTGATTGAAACATTGATTCCCTTATTTTTATGAAACTATAATTTGCCAAGCAAAGAAATCTGATTTAATTTCACAAGAACTTGTGTTTCCAGTATTCAGAAGATACATTATATTTTTCATCAATGTTAAAAACCCAGCGGTTGTTGTGCCAAACAAGAAGAAGTTAAAAACTCAATTTTAATGTAACTCACGTAAATACAGCCGATTGTACAAAAACCCCCAAAGTCCCCAGACATGATCCAATATGCCGTCCTTTCCTTTCCTATCCACCCAACCAATGCAAACCCCATTTCGGATGCGCACACACTCTCGCGCTCCTTCCCTGTGAACTTACGCCAGTGTTCACTGCTTGGCACGGTACCGAGCACTATCAACCCTAATTACTGTCTGACGCACTAATGAAGGCGATAATCTATTTTAAATTAATTTATGCATTTGTTGCACCGAACCATCAGCACGCACAAAACGGCTCAACATGCATCTAGCAGCAGCAGACACACGGACGCACGCAAACCATACGCCAAACAACGAGCGCCAATGCCTTTTTTTTTGCGTGCCAACCCACTTCATACATCGCATCTAAATTATCCTGCCATCCACCAACTACCAGCCCATCCGGGGCGCATTTTCACGAAACTACCACTACTACTACTACTACTGCACCCGTCAGCGTCTTATCTTTCCACCCAATGAAAGGTCTTGTTGTCTTAGCTAATGGAAAACAATCTCCCACTCTCTCTCTCTCTCTCTCTTTCTTGGATACTCGGCAAGCTGGGAAAGGGGAAGCTTTTCGTCAGCAAAATATCAACCCCGTCGCTGTGTAAAGTAGCTGGCGCAAAAGCGTACACGATCGGTTATTAATCTCCCCGACACTTCCCCCCCAGGTTTCGAGCAGCAGTTTAAGACGTAGCGCACACGCGGGGACACATTTTATCCCACGCGTGACATCAACGCGTCATCGCAGAATTCAATCCACGGACGGCGAGCGCATATTTCGGCTTACGAAATAGAAAACGAACGCCTCGCCGGCATCGTCACGGATGGTGGCCGGAAATTTATGACAACTAACGGATTAACTCCGGGCTTCTGTCGTAAATTATCAACGGCGGCGGCGGAGACGAATGGAGCAACAACAGCAACAACACAACCACCATCACTATCAAAGTGAAGTTTTCGGGTGAAGGAAGCAGCCGAACCGAGCACGGAGCACGATGAAATCTAGTGCCAGACCTAGGCTGCCGAAAGTGGTGGCCCCAGCAAGGAAATGACGATCATTCGTCGGAACAGTGCGTTTATGGGGAAGCTGTAAGATTGACTCACGTTTCACATTACACGTGAACGCAGGCCGCCATCATTTGTAGACGAGGAACCCCCAACGGAAGGTGACAAGTTGGTTGCGTTAAACGGTTTTTGGAGGAATCGAAGAGGAAAAAAGGGAAATAAATAAAAAAGACACAAGCACACCCCAAACAGGGCCACCCGAAACCTTACGGCGACATCGATCGCATCTGGTGATGAATAGTTGATAGATACTTTTCTGCATAATTTGCCAACAACACAACAACAAAAACGCAAGAACGCTCCAAGAAAACGTAGCTCCCTCAGCTCGCCCACGTACGATTTCGCCCGCTCGTTCGTTTCGTACCATGGGGGATGGTAGCTGTTTTATGATCCGCTCGCCGGCGCAGACGAAATCCGTCATCAATCGGAAACGGAATGGTGGATGGTTTATTGCCGCTCCGGTGTGTAGGCAGAAGCTTGTTAACAGAGAATACAATTTTATTATTTTCGGCCGAGACCGGAGTGAAATTGGTGTGGATCCCGAATGGTGGGTCGGTCAGTAGTTGGGGCATGCATTTATTTAAAACTTTTAAAAACACACAAGGTTACTTGTAGATGAATCACAACAGCGTCATTTTTATTTGAATGTGGTAGGTTCAGGTTTTGGCAAAAGTTTTGTTTTGAATTGATTCCTTTTACACAACAAATCTTCTTTTTAAACAGTCATTTAATGGTTGACTCAAACCAACCTTTACATAATAAGGTTTAGTATTTTATACGTCAATTAAATACAAGGTTCAAATTGTGTTCAAGGCTCTTGCATACATATACAGCAGTTTTACGACTAAAATCTTCTACTTTTTAACCAAATATTTGTCGTTATCAACTTCCCCGCACGAATTATCAGCAGACGATGCTTACTGCAATTTTATATGTAAAGGAATTTGTAAGTCTAACCTATTATTCTGCTAATTAACTTTAACACATTTTATGTCAACAATACATTCTAAGTAGATATTAATCAATTATACAAATCATCCTTCCATACCTCTAAACCTGATGATAAAAAATGCCCCTCTTCAATGATCAAACAAGATTAGAGCACTTGCCCAAACAAGAAACTGCCACAGGATGTTAATTTAATAGTTTCATCAAATCGGCTTGATGTATTATTGCACATAGTGCACCTTAAATTACAGCAATTATCCGCAGTACGCGATACTCGATATACGCGAATTCGCAGTACGTGATTCCTCAAAATTTGACAGCTCCATGTGTTTTTTGCAAATATTTTAATTCTTTGAAATATTTTATGCTCTTTTTGAAATTCCTTAATGTACCTGCCATACTAATTTGGGCTCCACTCAAGTGCTCAACAAGAAGGTTGATTGAAGTATTCTCAAAATGGGAAATACTTGTTTCTATATATGTTCAGCTGAGATCTAAACAAGAAGGAATTGTGGGTACCTTTCGTAAGAATAATTTAACAACTTCAAAGAAACCTGCATTCGACAATCGACAATCCTGAGGACCAAGCGCTTAGCATTTGTTCAAAGTCTGTGGTACCCAAAGGATCTACATCTCGTGTTGATACAACGGATGCAACACATTTTTCCTCATAATGTAATGTACAGAGAAAACTGGCACATAATCTTAAACCACTTTCAATACCCCCTTTCATTATGAGAAATAGAAACCACCGCCGAGCAAAACAATGACCACGGAAAATTCGCGTCTGCAAATCAACGCATCAAAGCGAAATGATAACCATCCCCAAAATGAAAAAACAACCCCATTTCGCCAACAGTGTACAAATAGCACCACACACAAATCAACCCGTCAACCAAAAAGGCCAGCAGCAGTAGCAGCAGCAGCAACACCCAACCACTTTCCTGCACATGACATGGTGATGAGAAATATGAGCAGCTCATTTTCACCCAGTTTCTGCTGTCGCCATTATGCGGCAGAGAGTGGGCTGCCAGGCTGACCGTAAATCATGATCTCATTCAATCGCGCAGCCAAACCCGGCAGGCATCTCGCTTTATGACACCGATAGGGGAGCGTTTAACTCTCTCTCTCTCTCTCCCTCTGTGCAGTAAAATCGGTATCTTCAGTGTGAGAATGGTTCTTCACAAACAGTAGCCACTAACAGAAAGTTCCATTACTGCATTAAGACAACGGGGTAAAAGGTAAAATATATTGCGCTGCTTTGCATGAAACAGCGCCGTCGAGCCAAGCCAAACTGCACAAAGGTAAGGCAAGACATTCTCTGCTTGAGAGCATACCTTCACACCATTTCGGTGCTTGTGGTTTTGATGTACAGATTGTCCAAAATTATTCCCATCACCATGAACTTCGTCTTGAAAAGTATGCCGGCGCTCCTCTCAACGTTTTTCAATGGTTATAATTCATACTCGTGTTTTTATTATTTTGATTTTAGTGCTTCCCTTTTGCAAACAGGAAGCTTTCCTAAACTGCTTCCTCTTACTCACCCTGTTCTGTGTTGGGCGCGCTTTCAAGCATTGCGAATTTTGTCGCTTGGACAACTAATGCTCATTTACCAAAGCCAAACGATTGTGTTTCTCGCATGCTTCTGCATTGCTTACTTCAGCCATTTTAAAATGAACATTCTCCATACACTGAACGTCTAAGGTAAATTCAAACGCGACGCATTTGCGCACAGAACAAGCACCCGAAAGCAAATAGTCCCTAGGCGGCTTTCGCTGTGGAAGAAATAATTACAACCATTGAGCCGGCCTGCCGTTACACCACACCAGCACACATCGTGACATAGTGGTGGCTATCGCGATCCGGTGATCTGTGATATCGAGCCATCGATTGCTACTACAAAACTACCCGCGTGCTCGGTAGCAAACATATCATTAGGGTGTGTAAATTGTTGGCGTTTTTTTTTGCCCGTCCCCGTCATGATGTGCTGTGCCCATGGGCTGCAGTGCATCGAGATTAGCGCATTAGGATGAGCACTATTTGTTCCGATTAGCGTAAAGGAGCGTGGCGAGTGTACATGGTGTGTTAATGCAGTGAAGTTGTGCAATTGCTGACGTGTGACGGAAAATGCATCAATATTACATTGTATATGATGTCTTCTTCTTCTTCTTCTTTGGCTCAACAACCGATGCCGGTCAAGGCCTGCCAACACACTTGTGGGGTTGGCTTTCAGTGACTTATTGATTTCCCCCCATAGCAGGATAGTCAGTCCTACGTATGGCGGCACGGTCTATTTGGGGCTTGAACCCATGACGGGCATGTTTTTAAGTCGTACGAGTTGACGACTGTACCATGAGACCGGCTATATGATGTCAGGAAGGAAGAAAATAATGGTTAAGAAGATGTTTTAAGTACAAAGCTTACAAAAACTCAAGAAGGCAATGGCATAAAAACGTTTGGCATGAAATGGAGCTCTTGTTAAAGCTAAATTAAAGAAAATCGTTTTTTTTTTTCATCTATTTCAATATTTCCTATAAATTACATGAAAATCTTGTTCTTCTTAGAATGGGATTTGCAATAGTTTAGGCTCAATGTTTCATATTTGAGTGCTACTTTTAAATCATTATCTTTACCCATTATCCCTTTAATCATTATCTCTCATCATTTTGGATATAAAGAACAAACACGCTCAAAATGTATTAATCTATGATAGCTTTAAAACAATAGTTCTGCCTACATCATAATATTCATAAAATAAATCATAAATCAAGAGAAAAAAACCAATTATGTCCTCTTTTAAGTACAAATCAAATCGAACGGCCATTAACAATACATCCCACAAAAAAACGTGAATTTCAAACCCCCATTCAACCACCATTTCCCTTTGATCTCTTGTCTCGTTTGATCTCTACAGATGCCCTATCAGTTACACATGCTTTGGAGTTGCATAAGCTTAACCGTTTTTTTGTTTCACTCCCCCTTGAACGACCGTACGCCACAACTCATTTCGGTGTCGAGTTGTGTGATGATGGCTCCAAATTGGATTTTATTCTGCTGTGTATGTATATGTGTGTGTGTGTCTTTCCTATGCCGAAAAGAGTTTAAAACTAATGTTTGTGGGGTGACTAGCGTTAAACAAATACGCTCTTCACGGGCTAGTGAATGGGTGATGCAGCATGATGACAAAAATGAATTTAAAATTTTTCCTTTAGGTTGTTTTTTTTTTGCTCGTTTGGGTAAAATGTAAGCTTTCGGTTAGACATTGGTAAATCCCAAATAAAAATCATTTTTTTTTTTTTGTTGAATGAACTCAACGCAAATGATACAAACTTTTGTTTGTATGAAATTAGTACAACTGTGTTTAACTTGTGTTAAGCATTACTTCCCCATGTTCGTTACATGATCACTTCGTATTAACGTACAACATGTTTGTCTGTTCGCAGCAAATCTGTGCCACAAACAATTTCAAACAATGTAAGATACGGTTGCCTTCAATCAACGAGCACAATCAATGTTGCGTATGGTTTGCTGATCAGGAAACAAACGAGAAAGCTGTAACGCAACTACATTTTGAGCCTTCAACAGTAAACCATAGCCGAAGGCCCAGCCCTTTGTTCACTAAGACCACACCCATTAAGAAAAATACAGACAAAAATCCTTAGAAAATCATAATAAATTGAAAATGCTAGCTGTTGGTATGATAAAGCGCCTTCGTCACATTCTTTCCAATTAAAACCTAAAACCTCTGTAAGTCATTTGAGACGCACTTTTGGTGCGACATCCCGCTTCCCGATCAACTTACTGCTGCTTCGCTCCGATGGCTCCCGGCTCGAGCTGTTGCCACCGCGTGCCATAATGGCGGCGATTGAAAAATCTGTCCCACTGCTTCCCGTTTTCGATGCAACCAGTGCCGCTGCTGCTGCAGCTGCAGCCGCTGCCACCGTTGCCGCTCCTGCGTGTGTTTGCGTTCCTAGCAACATGTTTTTTTGTTTTGTTTCTTCCTTCTACCCCAGAACTTCAGACACCACAATTCTTCACTATTCACTTCTGCACCACTCGACGCGTCAACAGGCGGGAACTGAATATTTTTCTTTATATATTTCCAAACCTCCAACTCAACACAAGATCGAACAATCACCTCTCTGTATGTTTTCTACTTCAAATAGCGACAAATTCAATAGAGCACAGCAAAGCATCACCGATAGAAACCGAACCACTCGATAGCGCCAAAGCCAATCGTTTCAACACATCCGCGAGCCATTTTCCTTTTGGAGAACTTTAGCGGGGGGGGGGGGAGGGAGGGAGGGTCAAATATTAATGGAACTTTTCGAGCGCGGTCACCACTCCGCGTGCCCACACTGATAATCGCTGCCGCAACGGATTTTATTTATTTATTTTCTGTTTATATGTTCACGCAACCGAAAATCAGCAGAGATGCCGAACAAAAAATAGCTCTAGTTTTGACGCTGCGACGCTGAATGTGTGAAATATTCGGTACCAAAACAACGGAGAAATAAAAACAACCGCACACCCTTAAAAGCATACGCAAACGGCAAACGGCCCCAAGAAGGGTAAAATAATACACACGCGCGCGCCTGTAGCTCGTACGTACTCCGCACCGTGTAGTTTTTGCTTCGCGGATACCTTTTCGCGCGACGGGTACGTTCGCTACGTACGTGTGCTTACGTGTGCGCCGGTAGCAAGCAAACTGCAAAGGGAGAATGCATATCATGGCCGCCATTCGCAGGGTGCGCTCTTCGCGTTCGCGTACCGTGCGAGGAGAGCAACCAGCCAAACGGCCCAGCGACAACGAAGCGCAAACCATACACAAACAATTTTGCTCCCCTTTGGGGGGACTGGTGAGTTTGGTTTCTTTGCTTTTTCTTTTCTTTTTTTGCTGCTGCTGCTGTATTGCTTCTCACTGCAGAAACTGCTCCGAGCAATGTTGCTTTTCCAAACCCGTGTGCGTGTGTGTGGGCTGTGGATTGACGTGCGCTGGTGGTAGTGTACATTCAAAGCTACCCCCAATCCTAAATAAGGGGAGCATATTTCGTTCGGCAGGGTAGCGCAACGGACAGCGCTGACATGGCTTTACACACACACACACACACACACAAACACGCAGCTGCACGGTTGGGAAGGGCCCCGACAAAGCAAAACACTTATTTCAAGATTGTGAGATTATTTTCTTGTTTTCTTCTTGTGTGTTTTTTTTTCTATTCCTTTTTTTAAGGAAAATTGCATTCTCGTGTTCCACGCAATAAAACAAACGAGAAGGGCTACCTCATAGCTCCGCCTACTGCGTGGAAGAATGCGCTCACTTACTCTCTCGCGTGTGAGTTCTGGTCTCACACTGCGGTGAGACGCGTGAGTTCAGTCTCACTTCTCACTACTCACCTGCTCGTTTGCTTACACTGGCGAGCGCCTTAAGTTTGACACCGGAATGCAATTTTAATTTGCTTTTTTTTCCTTCAAGCTGATGAATAATGTTTTAAATTAGAAATGTTTATTCAAATTAAATCACTAGTGTTTTTATTTTAGCATTTTGATACTTCATTCTGCAATTATTTTACTTTTGCGCTTTATTTCTTTCAGTTTTGTGTTTTTTATACAATTTTGTCATTCGTTTTTTGTTTTATATTATGTTTCCTGACACTAAGAGCTAAGCTTTTCTTACTCTTTCCTTACTTATAAAACATTTAAAATAAATTTCAATATTCATAGCGTGCTTTATTGCTTTTCTTCGCATAACACCCCATCCTTCCTAGCAGATAACGTTTCCAATAGTCACCTCTTTCTAGACCCCCTCTTGCATCCTTTCCCCTTCGAACACGCTTCAAACACATTTTTCAGCACCATTTCTCAACAACCCGTACCGTGTTCTTTCGCGGCCATCGCTTCACCCAACACCCCATTATTATTACCTCGAAAACGGTTCTGTCGACGATGGCAAACCGTGTTTTCGAGAGCCACAGTTTTTTAATGTGTTCTTCGCGTCTCGTAAAATTAACATTCACATTTCGCGAGCATTACCAGCGCTCCCCGGTGGAGCAGGACATTTCTCAGTGTGTGTGTGTGTGTGTGTGTGTGTGTGTGTGTGTGTGTGTGTGTGTGTGTGTGTATGTGTGTACGCATTCCAAGCGAAGGATTCTGGCGTTCATTTAGTACCGCTACGTGCCCGAAATTCCGTAACCGAAGCGTGGCCTCGATCGACATTTTACACTTTTTAACGACCTCGCTAGCGTGAGGTAAATTGTCGCTAGATGGTGCTAGTCACACAGCAGCAACAAAAAAGTACGTGAAGATAGCTTCTGCAAAAGAACCAAGCAGAAGAACGGGAGCTGGGAACGGGCGGGAATATTAATGATCACATTTTTGCGAAAATGAAAACACATACCGTGAAAACAGACGCACGGCGTACACGGTGTCAGCCGGTTGTCACTTTGCTTGCAGCTCATTTCGAGGCGCGAAGATGAGGCGACATTTAACGGCGCGTCTCGTCCTTTTTAGCTCGGCGAGCGCCGTAGCTGATTTCTTCATTCGTTAAGTATATTTTCCCCTGTGTGCGGGACGGTTCAACGTTGCCGCGCCCCAACAGGTTCCATGCGTAGGTGGCGAAAGGTGGAGGGAACACGCCGCCGAACGCTACGACGGGGCACGGCAGCTGGGGATGGTATTTCGAGAGAGGCACCATTGGCAAATAAACACCAAAGTGAACAAGCTTTCTCGGGATAAAATCGAGCCACATCAAGCGGAAACGGCGTGATGGCGCAACGGTGCGAAACGGTGGTCGATCGACCGGATGGGCGGTGAGGGGTCGAAGACTGTGGTAACTACACACCAAATTTCGAAGCAAACGTGTGGAATAAGGTTAGTGGTGGCACTGGAAAATTCTAACACAGATATGAGATTTAGTTTTTTTTTTTTTAAGGTTTAATCGAATTTTGAAAACAAATGGCTAATGCTGTAAACTTGTTATGTCAAAACAAAACATGCCAACTTCTTGAAAACATAGTACATAGTAACTAACAAAGATTTTTACAGTGATAAGTTAATATCTATTCCTATACGTGTGTCGTGTATGGAATAAATAAATAAGTTAATATCTATTCAAAAATAATTCTCAATCTTCAATAATCTTAAAGAAAAGAGCTTTATTTTCATTAGGGGTTTCTTCATCATTGCGCAACTGATAAACAATTTAAATTTGAAGTTGAAAAAAAATAATTTATTTGATTTTAATAGGATTTCGCACCTTTAAACGTTCTTTGAAACATTCAAACAAGATGTATTTATTTTTGATTATTTCTAATTAAATCGTTTAACAAATCAATACATATTTTAAACGTAAACAATCCATACTATGATTTCTAGAACCATATTTTATGCTTCGAATATTTGACCATCGATATTTTAATTGTCGTATTAAATATCCAGCCTAGTCTAGCCTCAGTAATGTTACGGATGGAGTACCCTGGAGCATAAACTTATAAAACAGAGTTGAAGAAGAAGTTGAATATTAAGAGTCCTTAGAGAAAAAATATCTACTCAGCAGAATTAAAGATGAAATACATACAAAAGTATCTCAAGGACTTGTGTAATTATGCAACTAAAATTATTTAGCATGCAGGCGTATTCTATTCTAGTAATATTTATAATATTTCGTGATATAAGGACCTCAAGTTGAGCAGTAAATAATGCACAACACATTGGAAACTGACACGGAAATACTTTATGTGTAGTCCTCCTTTCAATAATGCTTCTAATTTTTCAGCTTTTTCAAATTTGACTTGGATGTTACTTTAAATAAAAAACTCATTTTCTAGCCACTCCTGCTTACGCCCGAGACTGCAGTTGTCGACTACGAAAAAGAACAACCATCGTATTGAGCCATTCCGTGCGTAGTGTTATTCATCGTTGGCACGAGCTAAAGGTACCGTTCCAGCGGTTTCTAAGCACTGTATCGATCCAGTTCCATCCAGCCTCTACCCACGGCACACGGCTACACCCCAGCCAACTTCCATTAATATCTGTCAACGGGTGGAGCCCTCGTTAGTTCTCCGGCAGCCGAGACCGCCAGCGGCCGCCATTCAACCTGGGCACTGGGCTCCGAGTGACAACTTACCAAGCCCATTTTCATCAAATTAACAATCCCATCCTCCAGTCAGCCGGCCGGTGTGTGTGTGTGTGTGTGTGTATGTGTGCTTTCTTCTTCCTGTCTGTCCTTCCTGGGTTTGCCCAGATGCCAAGCGCGACACCGCAAAGCGCAACGCAAAACCTAGGTGACGCATCAAAAGCTTGCACATTATACGCACACCCCTCGAAGACGTGCCGGTGTGGTGTGTTGTGTGGACATTGGCATGGCCCAGCCAACTGCCACTTCCAAGGAGCATCACTCTTCTTCACACTCCACAGCATGCGGTTTTGCGTTTTGCTTTTCAAAGATGCTGCTTTTACCCGCCCGATCCCAACCGCTCGAAGGAGGAGAAGGAGAACAAGAAGAAGAATGGCACCGGTAAACCATTGTACTCACAACATGACCGATTGTGCAGCCCGAGCGTCTCTGGCGTGTTCAAAAGCCTACCCAGAAAACAATCCCCGAAAAAGGTGTGATCTCCTTCTGGCGGCGACCGCTCCTACCGGTGCCGCTGCCTTCCAACTCCAACGGGGTCGGGGCTTTTGGGCCGGGGTGCCTTTATTTACACTTCAGACCATAAACCACTCACCGGAAAGATTTACGATCACTTCCTTCTCCGGTGGCTCCTGCGTCTTCTGGTGTGTCAGCGGTTTGTGTGTTTGTGTAAGATTCGTGTTTTGTTTGCCCACCCGACGAATAGAGTACGCGCCACAAACGCGCGCGCTAGGGTTTCTTCACCTTAGCTTTGACTGTAGACTGCACGCAGCCACACAGGCACGAACTCTTGTAAAGCACGGTGCATAACTCCATTTTGTCGCCGAAACGGCGTAAGTAAGCCCTCGGCCATGGACTTCTTTTTGGTACTGCGAGACAGAACCGCGTTCAGAAGCGCGCTCGAAATTCTTTCAGCAGCAAGAAACAACGTTCCCGTTTGCTCGTTCCCGAAGCGCTCCAAATCCTGAGCACACAATAAACAAATGAATCAAACTATTTATGATTTTATGCTCTCCTTCCGGGTGCGTAGCAGTAAAAACGTGAGGCAAACGTGAATCATGCGAACGAACGTGTTGCGCTACAGCTTTATAGCATGGCGTAGTGGTGAGCTTGAGAAGCAACGATTCTTGAAAACTGGTAATAATGAGGGCAAGATTACGACCTAGAAGGCTTCCTACCTGAGATCAAAATTTTAACCAAAGTTTAGCCTAGCTGCTGTAGCAATAAATTAATGACGTTTCATGGATTTTTTGCCAGTAATAGAAAAGCAATGAATAAGGATCATTATAAAATTTGAATTTGGAAAAGGGGAAAGAAAATAGACCATATCTAATTGTAAGTAATGCACTTAAAGCATTTAAAGGAAATCTTGTAGGCGCACAGTTATTGCAATTTAGTACAAATAATTAATTTCAATCAAAATCATACATAAAATCCATTCCAGTATTTCCATCAAAAGATTAAAACATGAAATTCCCCATTTTGATGAGTTAAATAGTGGCCGAGGCAAAGTTTATACTTCATCCTTTACCTCAGGAAAATGCCTTACACCATAAATAATGCCTTATGAAATAAATAATAATAATAATAATAATAATAATAATAATAATAATAATAATAATAATAATAATAATAATAATAATAATAATAATAATAATAATAATAATAATAATAATAATAATAATAATAATAATAATGAATAGCGACAAAGAATTGCTAACTACTCGATCTTTTCTCACATGAACCAATCAACAAAGTGTTGTATATCAACGTTAAAAAGTGATTATACGTAAACTTCTTTAAAACGAAATTAAGGAAAATGTTTAAATAATACGAAATTGTTTAAATTGTGCTACATATAATGATGAGTCGTGGTAATTTGTTTTAGTTGTTTATTTACCTCCGGTTGGAATAGCAGAGAGCGTATGCGAGGAGCTTAGCTGTGTTAACCAACTGACAACTATCTAAAAGACAGTTGGGCAAGGTTATATAGTGCTTGCATGACATTATACTGGTTTAGACCAGTTTAAATTATACCATTTACAGCTATATGTTTATTATTGTTCATAAAGGTCACAAAAGGTGCAAAAATTAAAATTGTTAATAGGAAGTTGGACCAGTTATCGTATGCTTAATGCATACTTTATAACATATAAGTTTCCTTTTTATAATAAAAGACATCCAAAAAAGGTTCATATTTACTCTTTTCTGATACATGCTACTGCCTCCTTTACATATGTTCTAACAAACCGCCTGGCTACAAATACAAGAATACTTTTGATTCACATGACATCACGCATTCAAAACAAAAAGAAAGAATTTACGAAGGTTTGAAACAGGAATTAAGGTAGGAAAATAAATACTGAAGAAATAATAAATCAATATAAGTCATATTAGTCTATTTATTGCAGAATTGTACTAGGAAAATCCAAGAAAATAAGCGTCATATAAGTACAATATCCGTAAAACATACAATATCCGTAAACGTTGTAATTAAGGTTCGTATCTTTCTTTTAATTTACAAAAAAATCATCATAAAGAATTAAATTTAAAATGGCAAGATGTTTATATCTCATTGTTAGAAATTCTACATGCAAGCTAGGTTTCATTCCAAGTACAAAGCAAAATAAGTAAAAACGTTTCATTTTAAATCGCAACCTGAGCGAAACAAAATTTCCAACCAAATTTAACCCGCATTCAGCGCAACGCCACTAACGGGACCAATATGGCGCTTATCTTTTTTCACATAATTTATACATCTTCTTATTCAAAATAAACTCTTCCCGCTGCTCTTCGGCTCACAAGACTTCCCCTTTCTACCAAAAAACGATTTCCCATACCCCTTCGGTTTCCAGATGGTGGAAAGCGTAAGAAAAATAGACGCTCTAACTTGCCAACGCTCCAATCGTTAAAAACACTCATCATTTTCTTGATGTAGAAAGAAGGAAAGAAAAAAATCGAAACAAACCAACTACAACACACAGTCACGCTATTTGGTAGCCGCTTCGGGATGATCTGATTTCCGGGCACCGTTGCTTATTCGTTCAATAAATACGGATGGTTCCCGGAGTCATTCCGAGTCACTTTTGGGTACGACCACGCTGCTGCAGCTCTTGCGGTGAGCGCAGGACATTCCTATGGCGTGGACGCAAAAGGGCCGCTCGCCCGGCCAGTAGTGATGCCGCTCGAGATTAAGCCGCCGCTAAATGCGCTGTGGTGCAATATCAATAAAGTCCAACAAACCGAACTGGTCGACTGGCAAAAGGGCCCGTGCTGGAAAATGGAAGAAAATAAATAAGCCCCACAGCTGCTTATCGGTAACGAGAGACACAAACACACACATACACGCGCCATGCCTCTAACCGATGAACACGAATCCAGATGACGTGATTTTCTTTTCCATCCTGTTTCCGTTCGTGTTTTTTTTTTCTTTCTTTGGATGGTTCGTTTTTTCACCCCTTGAAGCGCTGTTTGGTTTCAGTTACCCATGCACGGGTTCCCGCTGGCAACATCTTGCACAAAACCATCGGTTCTTTTATCTTGCCCTGCCTGGATGGACCAAGTTGACCAGCAATGTTGGACGTTGCCGATCGAACATTTCTCAAGAACACTCTCCACGGAGTTGGACGCCACTTACGATCGACAGCGCGCCCGGTACGCGCCCTGGTTTGTTTTCGTGGCCCATAACCAGCCTGCTGATCGAGCTGCTGGGGCTGTACCTCTTGGGCGGCGTGAACACTTCCATCTCCAGATGATTACCATCCCTGACACGATGCAGGACGCTCTCCCGCAACGCTCGCGCAATCTGGACGCGCAAATAGTTAAGTTGGTGCTGCTGCTTTCTTTCGTGCGCCGTGAACATTGGTAGAGACAGTCGGCAGTGAAAAATAAATACTCTAGCAGCGTACCAGCAAACGTAACCACCCTCAAGCGCACGCACGCTTGCACATATACCATTAGCTGTCATAAAAATAGATCTCAATAGGAGCCGCCAGCTTAACGCTTTAACGCCACCAAGGGGATCGCCGAATAGAGCGTAGATAAGAAATTAATTACCTACCAGCTTCATGCATTCCTGCTACGAACGCACACGCATCTTTCGGCTGTTAAGTGGTTGTGCCGAAGATAAGAACGCTGAAAGCAGCGAGTTTGCTGGTAATAATTGAACTGCCATAGCGTTTATTGATGTTTCTGCATTTTTATGTTTTTCTTCGACAAATTCTACTTTTTTGTTGTTTTGAACACTGTTTACTGTATAGAGTCTATGTGTTATTGAACAGGGGTACCTCAGGGAAAATGGTTTTAACAAATTACTGAAAGAGTATATTTCAGCTCTAGTAACTCCAGAATTTCATGCATTTTTTTATTTAATGCATGCTTTATGAAGAAATTTTCTACATTAACCTATTTGATCCGCCGGTCTCATGGTACAATCGTCTACTCGTACGACTTAACAACATGCCCGTCATGGGTTCAAGCCCCAAATAGACCGTGCCGCCATACGTAGGACTGACTATCCTGATACGGGGGGAAATCAATAAGTCACTGAAAGCCAACCCCACAAGTGGGTTGGCAGGCCTTGACCGGCATCGGTTGTTGAGCCAAAGAAGAAGATTTGATCCGCATGCTCAGGTATAGGGACTTAAATCCTAGCCAGAAGTGACAGTAATTATGTATAAATGTTGCTGTTCGCAAATGGTTTTGAAATTTAAATAATATAAATGAGGCATTGAATTATGGGTAATGGTGTGCTTGATTGATTAATATGGTAGAATATTTAAAAAAAAACTATGTGTAAGTTAGTTAACGATCTACCAAAACCATAAGAAATTGTATGATTCTCAGACTATCATTTTAAAATGATGAAAGAAGCCTATCTTTTGATATTAAAAATGATATTCGATGGTTTTTGTAGATCGTTCATGATCGACCAATTCTTTAGATATTTTATGACATCTACAAGGATCTGTTTAAAAGAAGTCTATTAGGATGTTTTATTCTTCTTCTTCTTCTTTTGGCTCAACAATCCTTCGGGTTTTGACCCATGATTGGCATGTTGTTAAGTCGTACGAGTTGACGACTGAACCACGAGACCGGCCATTGAAGGATGTTTTAGTATATGTTAAATTTTCCTAATTTTTACATAGGAGTTATATATTTTTTTATGAAAAAACCTTATGAATATTAATCAATAATAATTGAACTTGACATTTAAAACTTTTCTTGACTGAAACAATTATAACTAATGTCATATTGGGTGAAGGTAGGAGTAAAGTTTATGCATTAGTTATCCTTAAATAAAGGACACTACTACATGCTTTTCTAAAACAATAAGCTTTTCAAAAAACAACAATAACAAAGCTTCTTGTAAAATCTTTATTACTATCAGTCCACATACCAATTTCCGTCATTTCATTTACCCAACACGCTAATGATTGACTTGATGAGATTTCCGTAACCGTTGCCACTCTGTTAGCAAACCCGCAAATTTAATGCCATCTTTTGCGAATTTTCTCCTCCCTTCCTCTCTCTCTCTCTTTCTCTCTCATTCTCTCTCTTTCTCGTCCACCTTGTTCAAGTTTTCCCTTCAAGTGACCTCATCTTTATCGACAACCGCCGTGCCGCCTTTGAAGAGTGCCGCACGCCGGCACGAAGATGAAAGGCCCTGTGTCTGTCGATAATGCTGAAACTAACGCTTTAAACACCTACAGGCTGTTTGGCTGCAGGGGCAAAAGAGCGCCGCCCGGGAAGGGAAGCAAAATTACAAACATCTTCGATTGATCGTTCGCCCCGTGCCCCCGTAATGGGGGCATTTTTCCTCCCCCTTTCCTGATTCGCTGATCGCGAGCGTGTAATACAACAACGCCGGGCTCAATAAAACTGCAATCGATTAGGTTCAGAAATTGAAACTAAATAGGTACAGCGTTCTGGCTGCCTGGCAACAGGTCGCTGGCTATCTCGTGCAGGCAAACCCGCCTCTACCAGGGTGCTTTTGTGCACCTTTGGGCGGCTCGTGCAGTTGACCCCCAAGCGCCCAACGGCAACGACCAAGCGCACTGCGAGCTAATTACGTCCGCGGGGTCTCAACCGGATGACTTACGACGAGGAAAGTAATGAGCATGGCACTTTTGCTGGTGATGGTGCCACAGGAAGTCGAAACCCTCTCGGGCGGTTTCTTTGCCACTTGTGGCGTTGCCAACTACGAGTTTTTCCGTTTGGAAATCGGTGCAAAAATGCGTAAACTCAAATCGAATCGACAGTTTCGCAAGGCCGACCCCTAGCGCACATCGACGGCACGACGGCAGCGCTTCCCTTTCGATTGGCTGCGAAAGCTGCAATTTCTTCTCCGGGCTCGGCGTAATTTATCATGTTTTCGCATTTAACCTTCATTAGCTGCGGCATCATAAACAGCGGCCCGATCGTATGCGTCAGTGCGGTTTAATTTTGAGACAGAAAAAGGGTGGATTATTTCTCTTCGCCGTTTTGTTTCTGAACCTCAAAGATTGCTGCTTGGGGAAGGAATTGAAGGGGATTCATGTTATCTGATGATAAGCCGCTTTACGCTTCCCACTGTCAGGAGCTTGCTGTGCGGTCCCGCTGAACCGGTACGTGGTGCTAATCAATCGACAGGTACGCACCGTTTCTGTGCGTGCGTGATCTATATGTGTTCTTCCGGCTTACCGGGCTGCAGCAGGCGGCGAAAGACGAGTGCAGCATTACTTTGGCCGCTTCCGGCTAGTCGGCACGCCAATTGCAATGCCGCTTTTTGATTGTCGCTTTCGGTGTTGTTACAGCAACCGCAAACAACTAGTAAGCTAATTTGCCAACGTCTCTCTTTTGCTATCCGTTTTATTTTTTCTTTTTTGCCTCAAGCCTCTTAGGGAAGTGCGTAAAGTGTGAAAAAGTAATAAGCGGGTTTGATTCCATTAGCGCTGATGCTAGGTGCAATCGTGCACTTCATTAGCATTATGCATGCAATTAGGGTGCAGCTACAGGTTTGCGTCTTGATTGTTTTTTTTTTTTTTGCAACAGCCGTGTGTTTTTGTGACCTTTTGGAAGAATATTATTACTTCAGCAAGGAAGGGTAGATACATGTTTGAAGTGAGTTTAGTGCAATGTAGGCATGTTTTATTACATTTGATTGAAAATGATATCAAAAATGACTCTTTTAATCTTCAATTTTGAACAGTGAAATAGCATTAATTAGCACCATGACAAAACGAAGTCAATCTGTAGTAACAATCAGTAACATTTGTACTGATCTAATCGCTCGGCATATCATTTTTAATACAAAAACCAATTTCACTGTCTATCGTAATCAAACAGACCTATGCTATAGACACTAGCATAAATCATCTTGGCCAACGTTCCATTATACTGGTCTGCGTATGTAGCTGTGTGTGTGTGGTCCAGTCCCGGAAGCAAACTGATTAAATATTATTAAATAATCCCGCCACGGCTGCCATCACAGCATCCAACCCAGCAACGGAAATTGGAAATCAAAATCATACGAATCTCCCGACAGGTCGGTAAAAGGTGCCACTGTGGACACCTTGTCAAATTATAGGGCACACGAATGCCGCCACAATGCCGCCGACAAACAGCACGGACACACACGGATATTGGTTCGGTGGTCAACAATTTAAAAAACGAAAGAACCACCCAAAACAAACTTTCTTTTCTGCTTTCTTACCACCTTTTGAATGGCTTGAAGTGACCTTTTTTTAATTATCTAAATTCTGTACTGTCACTTTTCTTTCCGTGCACATGCACCGACAAAACCTGCTCATTATTACCCCGCAAAAAACCCTCGGTGGCGGGTACAGTGTAGAACAAAGCCAAACACGATCACGTCCATTGAACCGGTTTTGGAGCATTCATTTGCCTCCCATTGTATTAAAAAGTGACCTTCGTGATTTGACAATTAAACAATACTCGGCAAAGAAAGTAGTTACAAAGATGTTCATTCTTTTCCACTTTTTCTACCATTTCATCACGAACCAGCAGTGTAAACTAACGCATCTCTGCTGTTGACCGAACCCGCGGTTACCGTCAAAGGAAATACTGAAACAAAAAAAAGTAGTTCGGCACGAGGACACTCCACGTTGCAGCTGTCCAGCGGTGCCTTTGGTGATCGAAACACAACTGTCCTCAAAAAAAAAAAAAACAATAAAAAATACACCACAAGCCCAAAACAAACTGACCCTAGGGCTATTGTGCGTGGAAACGGTAGAGAAATAATGTAATTATCCTCTTCCTTTGGATTGAACGTTTTGCCAAACTTTCTCTGTGGTCCTTTTCTTCGGCTTTCTTCGCTTTAGGTATTGTTTTCTAACGATTTAAAAGCGGTCTCCGTTTCGGAACCGGAAATACAAATCAAATCACACCTTGAACTGCAAAAAACAACCGTTAGGCAATTAAAAGTCCACGTTTTGGGGCAGGAAAATGAGTAACGGTTGACCAATTTTCGCGCGTTGTCAACGTTAAGGTGGACTCCGTTTGATCCTTTCTGTCCCTCCGAATTAATCGTGAGGATGAATACGAGTGTTAGGCAAGATATAAAGCATTTATGGGTAAAATTGTTTGATTATATTCGAGTGGAAAAAATAACAGAGAAAATGCTTCAAAAAAGGAACAAAAAACTTGCGATGCTAGTCTACGATATCTTCTAGTGATTATCTTTTGGTAAGATACACCATAACTGAGACAAATAGGAGAAGCTGGTGGTAATATCCCAAATAACCAGCTTGAACTCGATAGCTGATTTGGGGCTGTTTAACAAAAAAATGTTCCGATGTCGTACTTTGTGGCTGATTAAGAGATAAGAATTACTTTGAGGAACTATGGCGCTTTTTAACAAGCATTCGGTACTCTTTGGAACCTTGAGGCTGGTTAGCCTGATCTGTATGGCTCATGATGGAACTTGAAGGCTTGTTAAGAAAGCGCACCGAACTTGGTGGAACTTTATAGCTTGTCAATGCATGACCTCGGTACGAGGTGGCTCTTGTCAAAGTGTCAAAGACTGATGCCGTCATTCATCTCATTGCTGCTGTACAAGTTTGATAAGTTTATTCAAGAAACAATATTGAATGAAGTGATTGTGATTGTGATTGTGACTGTAAATTATGTGACATTTTGTATAATTCATGAATATTAAGGATTAAAAAATACCCTGCTCCCTGGCACCCTGGCATAAGGAAGCTGCTTAGGTGCTATTTAGATGGACCACCTGGAACTCTGATGCTGTTTATCTACTGCAAAAGGCGAAGTCAAGCAGTGATCTTTAGATTTCCAAACTTGGCTGCTTAAGTAATTTTGTCTATTTGGGATGGGATCAACTGGCTCCATAAACCAACTGGCTCAGAAAACCACCGAGACTTACCAAGACAAAATGTGTGTGTCTTTGTTTGACTGATATTGCAGTTCTATATTTTTATTAATATTTAAACATCTTTGCCCATGCAATATTAATGGATTGTAATATGTTAATTAGGCAACTTTGCAGAAAAAAAGAAGTAATCCTCTAGTAATTACATGGAAAACTATAATACCTCACTGATTAAGTTGTTTCGCCTAGTTCGTTTGCTCCATGTAAAGTAACGAACTCACTGCAAACCATAATTGCTTTTGAAAAGTTCCTTTTTTGTCCTTTCCGACATCATTGTGGCCAACAACAACAAAAAACCAGTAGCAGTAATTGTGATAGCGCTATTAACAAGACATCTAGGGGGAAAAAATCACTCCAAGTGGATGATAAAAACTTCCAATAGGTACAAGACCGAGAGAAGAGAGAAGCAAAAAAAACTACCCTACGTATCCAATCTTGTCTAGGAAAAGCAACTCAACGAGCGCGAGAGAGGCCATTACGATCGCGTGGGCCATAACGTTGATTGGTTCATTTTTCGCCAACAATCTGCTCCCCATCGCCCCGGGACTAACTGGCCCCCCATTTGCTGGCCCGTCCCGTACGTACCGCGCACGAAAAGCGCATAAATAAGGCACACTCGCGAAACTATTAATTACGAATAATTTATCGAAATTACGAACCACAACCCACCACCGCAACGCGGACCGTGCCGCCAGACGGGTCGCTAACACAACAACATCACAACCCCCTCTGCAGCATGCTCCAAACCGTAAGAAATCATCGCATAACCGCTCGCACCTTTAACCACCAACAACACAGACCCGGCTAATGGGCTGGTAGATGGAGAGATCGCCGACCAGTATCATGGGCGCCATTTGTGCGGGCGCCATTTTGAAGACGCATGCACATGCACTTTCACCCGTGCCTGTTATCTGCTACCGTTTCCACCGCTGCAGCACGATGCGCGCGGAAACGAAAGTATCCTGCCAGCCGTTGAAAGAAGTTTATTAGACAGGCAGCTAATAAAGCCTCTCATTTTCCCTATTGCACCTGGAGATGGAAAAGCTTTCCGCGGTAAACCCATTGGTTTTAATGCCATTTTTTCCACCCTCCAAATGGTTACGATTACAATAAAAACAACCAAACGTTAGCATGATGCCATGCCAACTGCCCTAATTGATGCTCGACGTAAACGAGCTTATCGAAACTGAATTACTGTCGGATTAAAGGTTCACTTTTCGTGAGTTTGGTATCGCATCGCATGTTGCAGCAGTGCATGGAGCAGAGAAAAACAACCCCGCACATGTGCAGCAATCCAAATTCATTTCCCCTTAATTGTAGTGTCTGCAAACACATTTTCAAGTGTGCAGGTTGCTTCAACGTTAAAAACTTTGCCCTATAGCTCGGTTCAATTGCCAATTAATTTCGTTCCCAAATCTTCAGTAACTCTTCAGACAAAAGAGAGGTGCTCAAAATAATAAACTCACTAAGATCATTCAACACTTTAACAAATCATCTCAGAAATATTCTTACGAGTGTAATTGGTTTTTTTACTTTATTTTATTTATTTCCTCGCACAACTGACACATCTTCTCGCCTCCCCAGAAAAGGTGAATAAATACATAAATAATTGGAAAATAAGGAAACCTGTACTGCACCAGCACCACAGGACTCGCTCCGGCAGGTTTGATTAATGGTGACTTTTTCTGCTAAACCAACCGTTTGCTCGATCGCACAGAATGTCACACGATGGGCGTTCATTCAACAATCGCAAAGAAATGCACGCATCTTGTCGCACGAAGTAGGTGGGCTCCATTATATGTCTGGTGATTTACCATTTCGATTGAACTGAGAGCGTTTTTTAAATATTCATCCTGGTGATCCATTACATGGAGCTTGTTGAGCAAGTGATCGGTGTTAATGTTATTTCTCAGGATTTTTATATTTAATAATGTTCAATAAATGACATCAAAACAAAATAAGTTGATTGTGGCAATCTCCATTTTTCATTTTCTGACAAACGATTCTTTGTATTGTTTATTTATTGAAGATAATTGCGTGGCGCGCGCAGGGGCCTTTGCAATATTAAAAATAAAATAATACTTAAGATAACCTTACTTGCTATGTATTTGAAAACAGACATGAACATTTAAACGTGGCAACGGTAATATTGAAGTCAAAAAAGCAGTAGAACTTATTAAAAGCTTTACACATTGAAATAATTGGATCATGAGCTCCTCTGTAAGTACGGGCCTCACGGTGTATTTTGATCAGAAAATTTCGAAGACGTAGTGCGTGGTCAGGGGCGTACAAATTGATCTTAAGAAGGAGCTCGGGAACATCAATTTCGCCTTTTATCAACTTTGCTACAAAAACTGCTTGTGCTACCTCCCTACGTCTCTCTAAAGGACTGCAATCCTAGAAGAAGCCTTCTAGGTTGATATATTAGAGTCTATTCCATGTTCCACCTTACGGTTCTTATAGCTATTTTTGTGATTTTTTCCTGAATGCACTCAATTCGTGTGGACCAGTTGTTAGTGTGCGGATACCATGTTACAACATTGAATTCAAGTATGGACCGGACTAAGGCGACGAACAGTTGTTTTAAACAGAAAGGGTCATTAAAATCAGATGTCAGATGATGAATGAAACTAGGCTGCCGATATGCTTTGTCGATGACGTACGAATACTGTTGAAGGAAGGACGAGTCAAGAATAGTACCGAGGTCCTTAGTTTCTATGTTACGTGGGATTATACACGAGTCAAGATTATAGTCTCGCTTGATAGGGTCTTTTTTACGAGTGAAAATAATCACGCAACACTTATTGACACACAACCATCTACCATCTCTGTACCATCTCTTTGCTAACTTTTATCTTTGAGGAATAAATAACTCAACAATGATATTCAGGAAGATATAATATTGAAAACAGTTGTCATGCTGTATTTATTGCAAATCGACAACTAAGTCTACTAAATATTAGTATTTTTCTTCTTATTATTGAACTAATTTTTATACAGTCAAGCTATAAAAGTACCAGAATCAATAAATAGAATATCTGAATTAGAAACAAGCAAAGTGAGGGACATTGAGATACAAGGAAAATGTATTGTGGTCATGAAATAACACGATCAGTTAATGAGAGAGCTTAAGTTCAATTTGATACCAACCGGGTTGCCGGGTTGTACTCCGTGACCATACATTATAGAAGCATGGTATCAAAGGTACTGCGTTATTTACAACAAGATTATATTGAGTTGATATCTCCTGTTAAAAGTATCGCATCTGTATGTCAAGAACAAAATGTATACTTGAAACCAGCTTTCTTATACAATTTACTCAAAAAAAGAAAAGCAATCACTCCACTAATCAACGATTCGTTTGCGGATGTCTTCATTACTTTAGATTTGTATTATTTTATCTTCAACTTACGTCAACTCTGACTCTCTGTTAGTCCACCCAACAAAGACCACTCCCACCAGCAACAACAACAAAATCAACAGCAAATCTTCTAACAATTACGCTTCGTTTGTCTGTGAACCTCGACCGCTAGCTGGCAATTAGCAGGTCATTTAATTACATTTAATTTTCAGCCCATTCGAAAGACGCACACGCCAATCCATGTGAATCTCCGCTCTTGCCACAGTTTTACACACAGCACATTTAATTCACTTCTAGCGTAGTAACTTTCCCCCCTTTAGACCTCAAATGTACTGCAACTGCACTCCAACCCAACCGATCTGCAGCTATCGAGTCGCAGTCGTCTGTCACTAGCGCGGCAAATGGCGTCCGGCAAGCACCTTTTGCCATTCCCATCGATTACTGTCTGATTAAGTTATTAGACAGGTTTCGTTCACCTGGTCCTGTTCGCGAGCTCTCCACCCCACACCCTGAAGACGATGCGTTTGGCGAAATTACTGTGTCACACTGTTGATTTGCCAGTCGATAGCGTACGATGGTGCTTTATATGCTCTTCACCATACGGCCCAACCCTACAGAACCCGATGGATCACCTGGAGCGGGTCTCAGCTGCCAAATGGGGCAGCTCGCCCAAGGTTCAGGTCCGAGTTTCCGGCCCCCAGCCGGGGTCCGTTGTTTGTTTTAGAACCGAAACCCCGCCGCGCAACGTGTCATTAGACGGGGTGGGTCGGGGCCGTACTACGTCCCCCCATTTCGAGGATCTGCGTACCGTCGTTGTGTCGTTGTTTTTTACCCCTTGTGCCCATTTACAAACGGGAGGAGTCTTTGTGTGATTACATCCCTAGTTGGGTTGTTTTTTTTTGTTTCGTCTTAATTCTTCTGTTACTTTCTTTCCTAGACCCGGCGAAAGGCAACATAAAAGGGGTTGTTGGTTTGGCTCTGGTCCGGTTTGTGTTTTTGAAAATAGGAAATTATCATGTCTGCATCGCCGTAATGACAGTGTGAATCGCTAAAGAGGGAAAATTGAGACTTCAACCCAATATCCGACCACCCGTGCGAGCGGACGCAAATGGCGCCCCGCCATTTGTAGCTTCACGATCGGTTTCTTCTCTATTGACGAACGCTTGTGAGAATGGGTGTGTGTGTGTATATGGTGTGTCTAACGATATATTAACAGCAGAAAGATAGCTGGTTCGTTACACGAAATATTTAAAAGTGTTTTTCACTCATATACAACGAGAAGTATTACAGTAGGATACTTATTTTGATCAAATTTAGAAATGTTCACAAGTATTAAACAGTTGTTAACAGAGCTGGAACTAAGAGCTAGGAACTTTAAATTCATAAATTAAAATCGTATTGTAAAATTATTATATTACTGTGATAATAAGATTCATTTTACTGTGCAACTTTTTTTTGTAAGCCATCTTAATTAGGTCATATGGGGCCCGATGAAGATTAACTAAAAAATAATAATAATTATGTTCACATATACTAACTAATATATGAGTTACATTTGATCTATCACGGTCCAGCTTAATTCATCAAGGTATGAAAAATAGAAATGGAAATGGACAAATGATGGAAAAATCAAACAAAACAACAAAACTCGCAGAATATATTAGAATAACAATTTTTATCTGTATGGTAATGTCTTTATATAGTATTGTAAGCAGTGAAAATTAACTGAAGTCTTGTATTCAGTCAAGGAGTTTTTCAATTCCAATAGTAATTTTCCCTTAATCAAATTTTTCATTAATTTTACAATTATTAGACATCTTGACAACAGACTTAGTTCTACCAGCAAAGATTGCTATGAAGAATGAATAAAATAGAATTCAATGAGATATGTACATAATAATGGAATTTAATCATGCAAATAAAAAAACCTAATTAACTACCTAACCATGAGAATAAAACTATCATAAAGATACTTGGAAATAAAGCTAGGATATGTGTGAATAAAGACATAATAAATCTATAAAAGAAGTTATAGATTATCACATGAAGCATAAAAAATAAGTAAAAAGGTATTAAACGAAGGAGAGTTTGAATAGTTAACAAATACGATGGAAAAATGTACATATACGAGTTATGGAAACGGCATTACACAAATGCAAATATCATAGACAATTTGAAATATTCAGACTAATCAAAACAAAATCTCCATCGTTATAGTTGTATTATAATCATAAAATTCAAATATGCACTTCAGCATTCTAATGTTGTGTTAAATTAATCTCTAATCCCGATTAAACCTCAACTTCCGTAGCCTTGTAGCATACTTTCGATCAAGTCATGCTAGGCTGTAGCCCATTCCCATCCACTTGAGACTATTATTCGATCAACATCTTCGCTACTGAGCATTTCAGAGCTAAAAACTACTTCGCTACACTTCTCCAAATGCTCAAATCCGCAATAAAACACCATAAAACTACACAACTGCATGTCAATGCCTATTTCACGCTTGTCATTTGCCCGCCATCCTTCGGAAAAGTGCCGTTAAATTAGGGGACGCATTAAAATGCTGCACCACGTACCATTTACTCCGCTCCTTTTCTTAGACTGTCACATCTCACGTCCACTTCTGCGGTGTAAAGTTGGCCACAAAAACTTATGGGCAGGGCCATTAGTAAGAAAAGGTGCTATCGGAGTCGCATTGTGCAACAGTCTCATTGCAGCTTGCAGCCTTTATGAGGTCACTACAACAAGGGAGAGGTAAATAAACAATGCCTGTCATAAATAAGGCTTCCAACAAGGTAGAATTCAGCAAACCGTTGCCAACAAATCGCCGGAAGCGAAGGGGTACACACAAAGCATCTACGGTGCGATCAATCCGGGGCCGAGGTTCTGGTAAATACGTTCTTAATTACGCAAAAGTCTTCCTGCCGATGTTTCTCACCCTTAGCACAAAACGTACACGGTCTGTTTTCGTTGATCCTTGCTCTATTGTGTCCTGGTTGCTTCGTTGTTCTTTCTTGGTCAGGACCTCTTTGCCAGGAGCTTACAAGATTGCACCGTACCATGCCGTGCCCGTCATACGTCATCTGGAATGTCAAAACAACGATCGAGGAGAGAGCGCAGAAAGCCGGAAAACGAGCTGCTACCTTCTGCTTCTCGTGGGTCTCCTTAGACACCCATTAGCTCTATTGTTCCCGCGTCTGTTCTGATTTCATGAGGATTGTGTGTGAAAAATGTCTGCCCTGGCAACAGAAAAAAAAGCCAACACGAGAGGTCGTCGTCATCTTGTACCGTTCAACTCAACAAGCGCTGGACCGTCAATCGGCAGCCTGACAGATCGGATTGGGGGTAATGGGATCGGTGCCGACCATTCTCGTGGTCCGCTCTGTTAACAATGTCTCAAGTTAACAATTCATCACGCACAACGTGCGTATCTCACAACAACGGGACCGCACAGCACCAGAACTCGGGGCCAACCGATGTTTGACGTTCAAATTAAACCGATTTCAAACAAACCGAGGGATGCAGCACAAAGGCGCAAAAATCAGGCCAATCTCGGGCACGAAATGTGACGTCTGTCATCTGGTCATCCGATTGTTTTTTCACTGATCAACGAGCGAGTGATCTGCGATGCGTGAAATCTCTGATTGTCGATCGTTCAGTTTTGGTTGAGAAGCGTTAAATTTGGTTTCATGCCGGAATGTGGGCTGGAGTTGAAATTTACGAACAGGAAAGTTAATTAAACAGCACAATGCATTGGGACTGAACATGAACTGCTTATAAATGGTGTATTGGAGCTGAAACTCATCATCCATTAAATGAGGGTTTTCATCGTTTTTTTATGAATCTGTTTTTTGAATGCAAGCTGAACGCTTCTTTGGTTTTTATTTAAATTTAAATTTAATTTAATAAAATCAACAATCTTTGCGGGAAATTGTGCAAAACAAATCATACAAACCCAGCGCCGGATTAGGAAGAATGGTGGCCCTAAGCGGTCACACAAATGTAGGCTTGGTTGAAGCGTCTAGCAGTGCAGTTTCAGTATTGATATTATGCCTATGAAATAAAATATTCAGCCGCTTCCCCAAATTCGATCGAATCTGGGAACGATAATAGCAATAGCAATGTATTAGTATTAGTCCTCTTCGATTTGAGAAACTGACTTTGTTTAAATGACTGATAGTTTTGTCCACTTTTACATTTCATCCATTTGCATACATTCTTCATTTCCCTTTTCCCCTTAAATGTGTCGTATGATGCAATGAGACTAATTTAATTTAATTAGATTCTCGTATGGGCAGAATCAGGTATTGAGCTTGATATAGTTGTCGTAATGCTTTTAGAACTGACAGTAGCTATTTTTACATAAAATATACACTTTGCAAACTTGTTATCAGTAATTTATGAAGCAAAGTTTCCCTATGTATGTCAGGACAATCGTAAATTTGAATCAAAGAATAAAGTTTCCGCTCTCCTCATTTGCTCTGAACATCAAAAGTAAAACAATTAATTTCAAACAAATTAATTATACGATCTAACTGATACCATTCCCTCTCACCATTCCAATCTCCCCAGAACAAATAAACAAATCATCTTCTATCTCTTGCCTCATACACAATGCTATCCTCACCAATTTTTTTTATTTTGTTGGACAATCATTCACGATGGCGCAAAATTTTATCAATATCAAAGTTACATCCTTTTTCCAGGTGCGTTCGTTACCCGTCCGAATGCTGCATGGCTTTTATTGGGTCTGTTGTCTTTGAACATAAATGTCTCTGTACACACAATCGAGCGCAACAACTTTCACGTCAATTTAGAAACAAACTTTGAAAGCTTCAGTGAAGGGCATTAAAATGAAAATCGTACACTCCACCCGGTTCCGCCCCTTCGAGACGGCGCATGGCGACATATGAACGATTTATATCAAATTTTGCTTCGCCAGTGCGCTTGTTTCGCGTTAGACGACCGTACGAGGTGTTCCCATTTTCCTCTCCTCCCACCCTAGACCCTAGAGAGCTCCTAGATTCCCAACCTCCCCTATCCGAGATGGCCAAGGTAAGTGTAAGCGGCAAAAGTTTTATGATTTATTTGCCTGCGGGCGAATTTATGTTCCACGCCGGTTCGCGAAACTTTTTCCCCGTGAACACTCTCTAATGTTTTGAAACTTTGCACTCGCTTCGTTTGATTATTATTACACATAACTACATTGCCTTCATTCTCCCTTGACGTCAGTTCCACCTCGTTCGAACGGTGGAAATGGAGGGCAATGTTTTATTTGAACTACATGCCCAGTACAAGCCTTCTTCTTTTTTGTGTCTCGCTGCAACTAGCTGGGGTAGGGAAGCGATACAACCGATGGACAAACTTTTGGCGATTAGAACTAAAACCACCACACCGGCTAAAGGTTGGTAAAAAAAGGAGCCTCCACCCTGCATGTGTGGTACACATATCAAAGCTGTGACTTTTAAATCGTTTTTCACATTCATTAGCGGGACAAAGACCAGTAGTGTCCTTGCACAATTTACCCTTTTTTTTGTACAATCAAGCGATCTTTTTCAAGTAAACAATTAAAATAATAACAAAGCACATGTGTGTTGTTGCACGCCAAATCCATCCATAAAATGCCTTGTTTTCGGTAAATACACGAAATTACCTCAACAATACCCATTTTGACACCTTTTCTTCGTCCCTTTTATTCGCTTTCAGTACACACACGCACACACGCACAAAATCCCACAAAAGCGGACCAAAACAAAGCAGTTGAGATCGATCTCCCAGGGCTGCTTCATCTCCCGCTGCCTTCCGATGACAGCCTGCAACAGCGAACTATTGGCCCTAGGGGTACGCATTGCCTTGCTTGTTGTACTGTAGAATTGCTGAGGAATCGACTTCTAAATCACCATAAATCCTTCGAGGCTGCGGTGACTGTCTGGAAGGATGCACTGATGCCAGCAGGGAGAACAAAACGATCACCACTACCTCCCAGCGGGCAGGACGGTACGTCCCGTAGGACAAGTCACCATCGAGAGGCTTCCAGAGCGGCTCGATTTCACACCTGTAGGAGGTATGGTAAACCTTCCGTGTATGCAGAGGGCGTTGCCGTTGCTTTCCGTCCCGTCCCGTTCCACCGTAGGGTGACATGCAAAATTTGACGCCCAAAAAAGGCAAGCAAGGTGACAAAATCCTAGTCCTCAACGAATCGATCGACACTCCCAAACAAAGGTGAGGGAAATTGTATTTACATTTATTTACATGCGACAAATCGGGATAATGCGCACCAATTGTTGGCACAACAACAGCAACACAAAACCCCCACCACCAACAATGCATCCAGCAAACAGTGTTGTAGTGGTTTACCGAACAAGGAAAAAGCCCACCAAAACAAATACCCGGACAACCAGATCCCCAGCGTGCTTGTTTCGACAAAACCCTGGCCACAGAATGGACTTTACGTTGTGACACTGCGTGGTAAAAGGAACAACGGCGAGAGGGCGATACACCAAGAAAAGAAATGCACGGCAAGACAAGAGATTAAGGTTTGTTTTCTCCCGTTACCATTACGCGGGCAAAAGGTGTCCTTAGGAAAGGTGTCGTTCGGTCGGGCAACGAGACAAAAAGGAAGCGGAGAGAGAGAAAGAAAAAAAATCTCATTAACTGTCATGTCCTGGTACCATTATCCACCGTGCCGTACCGTGCAGCACAAGCTAAGGCTGGAATAAATCCTAAACTAAGCCACCTTCGCGCGCGTCCTGCTCGCTGGTAAATGAATGTAAATGGAAAACGGGAAGAGACACGGGGACCGGGGAATGAGTTTCGGAAGTTTTTCCTCCCCCCACCCACCCAGACCTGGTCCTGGCAGAGTGGCAAGGAAATCCTTTCTTAAACGGTTCTTACCGCCGACACCATTCGTCGTTCCGTTGTCATTTGGTACGGTCAGGTTGGAAATCCTTTTTTACACCTGCGGTCCAAGTCCGAGGATTGGTTTGGTGGGTGTCTGTGTGTGTGTGCGTTTATTTTTTCTCTTGCTTTCTCTCTTTCTCCCTGTCGCTGCTTAAACCACACAGGACACAGGACATGATCCTGCCATGGATGGATGAGGATGCAGCTCATTTTTCTTTCACCATTCCACCCGGGCGGAATGGTGCCTCGGATGCTTTGTTCTGCGGAGATTTCTTTAACATTTTTTTTTACCTTTTCACTTCCAACTACTACTTTTCCCCCACGGGATAAGGGATTAGGGACGCAGCCGCTGGTCGGTCGGTAACGGTCGGTACACAGCACAGGGACAGCTGATTAATTGAGGTCTATTATCGGGCAACGGGCCAAACTTGCAGCCTTATCGCCGCATCCCGGCCTATCTCGATTATCTCTCGATCGAGCGGTTATTCCCCTGCGGTACGGTATGGTCCTTTCGGTTTGACGATGATGTTGATGATGGAAAAAAAGGCACTGTAGTCGCAGTTACCCGGTGGTACCAACAACAGTGAAGGATTTTGGAAAAGAGAGTGTTTTTTTATTTCTTTTCTTTTTAGTGTAATCTTGTACGACTCATAATCATCCCACACCTCTCCTGCTGAGGCTGATTTATCTTGGAATAATTTGTTTCTAGCCTACCCGGTTCGGTAAACCAACTTGAATTGCTACTTTACTTTGTCCACCGTTTTTTTTGGGAAGGGGGTGCCGTGGGTAAAGCGCTGTCATGATAATTCGTGGGTGGTCGGAATGATTATTAAGTACGGCGGTGGTGGCTTTTGTACCACTTGTGGCTGCAAAGTACGGCATGCTAATCGGCATGCTTGTTTGTGAATTTGTTAAGGAAATTGTTTTCAATTGTTTTGCTTCGTTTAAGAGAAAAGCAGAAACAGTAGAAAAACACATTAACGCGATAAATTGTAAAAACAACATGCAGAAATCGTTTGCAGATTTTTTGTTATATGCGAAGAAGATCAGTCTAAAGAGTTTGTTATGAAAATCGATCCACGATTAATTGCTACTGAGATCAACGAAGCTTATATTTATCATTAGTGAGCAAAACACTCGAAAGTTTCTTTCCATGAGCAGTTTAGAATTTTTCGTTATACAATAGCTAATATCGATCTTTATAGCATGCATTTAATGACTTGCACTTGTGCTTGACACGGGCCTGTTTAGTCGGTACCTTTCTAAGGACAATAAATAATCTCTAATTGCAACATACAGTTCCCAACAATTGTTCTTTCACGATAGCTCATAAATCAGCAACTTGAGCAAAAGATGAAACGTTCTTTTAACGTTCTAACAACACTTTTGACGATCCACTAATTTTCTGAGATAAGTCTTGCATTTCTAAAGAAACTGTAACTGTAAATTAAGCCATTTGTGGAGTAACAAATTCTTCATGAAATTGACAAGTTACAGAAGCTGAAATCAGTTATTAAGAAATTTCTATGAATTTTTGTTTGGCATTCAAATTAAATAGACATTAGATTCTTGTATGGATTCGTAAAAAATCAGGGATAGCTTTTTATTAATAATATTTATGGGATGATCCTCGTCCATTATTATTTCCTTCATAAAATGAACCAACCACTTTTCGAAATAAACAAATTGTCTACAAAATTAGCTACAAAAATAAACAAATATGAAATAGACAATATTACTCTGCTGGATCTGAGTTGATTGGGCTTAAAAACTAAGCTAATATATTTGTTTCTATTTTTTTTCTATCAATATCGTTGAGGGAAAGGTTTCATGTTATTTAGAATTTATTTCGCAAAAAAAGAAAAATTACGGAGCCAACAATACAATAATACGACGTGTCATCTTATTGCATACCTTTAGGCGCTGATCAAAAGCGGGTAAGAAGTTTTATTTGGATATGCAATATTCTCCTACATTTAATCTTAATCCCAGAGCGAATTGAGGTTCATTTAAATTACACGGTGCCAGTACCGATTAGATCGTTACCACCATTAATAGCTAAACCATTGCTGGGATCTATGCAAACCAATTGATTTAATGCTCGCATCATACATCAGTACGTTGATTTCCCATGCGGTCCCTCAATTCATACTCTAAAACTCCCTACCCCTCGTCGCTATTTGTGCGACAAGGAACGACTTCTAATATGCATTAAAGCAGTTTGTGCTCCGTTATTAGCCTCGAGAGCCCGAGCGCGTCGCGAGCTACATTTTTCCACCATCGCTGTCGCGCCACTCACAGGATCACACCGGACTGTCCGCAGGAAAACCACGGGGGACACTCCAATCTGGTCACCATAAATCACGCAATACACGCAGCCAAACGGCGCATTGCCCACCAGGCCTCGCGTACGGGCGTAAAACAGATAAAACATACTCGCAAAGGTATTATGATTGGTCACCGGATACGATCGCGATCGCGAGCCCCGGGGCCAAGAAAAACACTACGTCTCCGGGCAGTTATTTACTTAACACTTGCAAAAGCTGTGTGTGTGTGCAGATGGGTTGGGCGGGGAGAAGGTAGAGACATCCAGCGAGAACCCGTTTTGTGGGCCACGATCGTCCCATGATCGAATTATGATCGCGCCTTGCCAAACGGAGAACAATCTTCGCGCTCCGGTGTTGGCGACGGTGCGACAGCAATCAGCAATCGTCCGACCGCGTGCCAACCCCCTCATCCAAGCTCGTCCGACTGGGAGCTTTTTGGCTTATGTTTTATTTATGCGACTTGTGGTTGCGTCTGTTGGGCTGTGATTTTGTCCCATTCCTGAATGGTGGCCTGAATGGCTGGTTGTTTTCACCATCCACCAACCTTCCCCCGTTCGCCGCCGTGGTTGGGTTGGTTTTAGGTTTTATAATTTAATTAGCACTTCTCACGAAACAATAAATCAATCGCACTGCATCGATCGTTGGTGGTGGGTCTTCGTGGGGCGAAGAGATCGGCTTTCGTGCCATCGCCCATCGTTGTAACGGAGCAACACGTTGACACTGGAGACAGTCGGAGTGCGCGACACAGTGCGCTACAGCAATGAGGTGTCATGTGTTGATGCAACCCCAATGTGCTAATTATATTCATGATTGTCGAGGAAAAATTTAAATGTTAGCTGGATTTGAAATAAATTCGAGTAACCAAAAAAATGTTTTGTTTTCTTTTGTCTTGATCACATTTTTTCACATAAATCACATCTATTTTAATGGTGCCATTAATGGTCCATTGTTACACCAGCGTTTTTGGTTAATACTGCAGACATGTTTGCAACTTCATTTTTTCCTTTTCTTTTCTCTAACTTTTCTCGTTTTCTTTAATTAAATTTAATGTATTTTGTTTATTTTATTTTTGTATTTTTTTTGTTTTATTTTCCTTCATTTGCTTTTCTTTCGTTTTTATTTACTTATATTTTTTTCGTTTCTTTTCGTTTCTTTCATTCCTTTTGTTTTTTGTTATTTTTTTTCTTTTTTTCTTTTCTTTTCTCATCTTTTCTTTTTTTTATTTTCTTTTCTTACCTTTGGTTTAGTTTTATTTTCTTTCCTTCTCTTTTTTCTTTTCTTAATTTTATATTTTTTCTTCTTTCAAATATCTACTTCATTATTTTTGTGTATTTTTGGAGATGATTGATCAAATTTGCATATGAGTAGAACCGTTTTTGTTATTTTTAATTTCGAAAGAACGAAATAAATGTTCCTTAGTTTGTTGCTTGTTAAGAATAGGGAATCATTATTTCGGTCACAAATTTTAAGGTTTACTTTGTTGCTATAAATGCATTATATTTTAGATTAGTAAAAAAGTAGTAAATAATTGCTCTTATTGGCAAAAGTATGGCAGTATACTTTCTTTCGTGCTTAAAGGTAATCATATCACTCATAAATGAAAAATCAAAAAAGATACACATCATTCTTTTTATGTCACAACCTGTACCAACCTGTGCAGTAGTGTGAGAGACCAGCTATAAAGGACACCTCACATTCGACCACCCGAGATCGGTTCGAACGTTTGGCGTTTCCCTTCCTGCATAAGCAGTCCCCCCCCCCTCCCTCCCCAGTCCAACTCCAAACGACCGCGTTCGATTCCCAATCGATCCTTATTCCTTCTCCGCCCTTGCAGGTCGCGGAAAAACTACACCAGAACGCCATCGAACGCCCGAACCGGCAACACCTCGCAGTGGATTTTTCGCTCGCGCTCGATTCCCTTTGAGCTGACCGACGCAATGGCCAGGCTCAGGGCCCGGGGCTAATGGTAGGTTTGCGAAACGCTGATTACCCTCATTATCAAGATGGATTTCTCCTTTATTACAAGCCGGCCCACGGGGACCGCGCGTCGGCTTTGCGCTTGCGCGCGTTTATACGCGAGCCCGGTGCGCTCTTATCTTTCGCACGTTTTGCGTTATTTGCACCGCCTGGTTGGAGCAGCCTTTTATTTTATTTTTCTGTCCGCTAAAGGAACCGAAACAACGCTGCTGCTGCCTTGGCTAAATGGCTCCCAAAACTATGCTGCCTCGTCTGCTGTGTGGTATATTTGCAGGATTCATGTCCAACCTGATCCTGGTTGGCAATAATTCTATCGCTTCCAGCGCTGATGCACATCTGGTACACATCTTTGCATCCTGCCATCGGTGTGCGCGAACCGGCCGTAGCGTGAGAGAATTAGGATAACAGGAAACGGGAAACAACAAAACAATAAAACAGAAAAAAGGCCTCCGAATACAAAATACGCTCCACTTGTACACTTTGTGCGCATATTGTTAATCCGAGCTGCTCCGAAAGAAGGAAGGAAAGCATGGAAAGACGGACGTGTGGCCGCTAAGTGGCAGCTATTTAGCAAACGTCGACTGCGACCTCGCACCTTATGCACGGCTGGCCAGAACATCTTCAAGTCTGCCCGCACTCCCTGGTAGCGATCGGCTACCAGTGCAACCTCACTTCCGATCGCCGATCGGGATGCAAATGCACAGCATAAAAGCGAAAGCCGATGCAACAGTTGTGCAATTGACTAATGCCCAACAAATCCATCGGCCAATTTGGTCCGCTTTTGTCGGCAAACTGAGGGTATTAATTTACGATAGCAAATTAAGCCGGCACTGCGGCTGTTTTCTGAATGGCGATTTTTGTTTGTTTGGCCCCGCTGTCCCAAATGAGCCACCTTTCCGAGGGGGCTGTCGGGTTTGGCTTTTTGGCTCGCCCGAGCAGGCGCATTAGAATATCGCGCAACTGGTTCGCACCAACAACAAAAAAGTAAGAAGCGGACAGAAACAACAGCCGGATAAGCTGAATTCGGGGTCATGGGGATGAGGATGTGGTTCCAGGCGGGAGCACAGAGGTTACAGCTCAATTACCACGTTTCGGTGCACGTAATTGGACACGCGATGTTGCGACCGGTGGCTGTAACGATGCGCTTCTGGACAAATGGGCCTTTTTGGGTGAGATCGGGGTTCGCTTTAGGTTCGTTTGCTAACTCGACTTGCGAAGCGAGCGTTAGTGTTAATTAGTGTAAGTGCCATTGTACTGTACTGAATCCATTGAAAGTAGATCGGATTTGTATAGGTTGTATTGATATAGGTACAGGTACAGGTTGTTGTTATAACTTGTTCAAATGAGACCAAAACACTTCTTGTTTCTATAGAACGGAAAAACTCCAAAGCAGATTCAATTATTATGTCAAAAGTGTTAACCTTAATATTAGATTTAGCCAACTAGAAAGAAAACATGGTGGTAAATTGCAGCTTAATGCCTATAGGATATTATGGTTCCTATAACCCGGGAAATTGATCATTTCCAATGATACCATAGTCTGACTGTCTGAATCAAAATTCTTACAAGATAAGAGGATATAGTTTCATCAAAACCTGTTGTTTAAAAGAGGCAAGATAGTGCGAATAAACATCAAATTCTTTTTCAGTTGACTCTATTATTAGTGACCTTTTTGGCATACACTTTTTTGTACGTGGTCAGTTACTGGATAGACCAAAATCAAATCAATGTCGCTAAAAATGTGGAGTAAATCACTGAAGAAAAACAAATGGAAGAAAAAGTGTTGCGATTTGTACATAATTACTGTGCTTCTCAATTCAAGCAACACTAACATCGCATCGTTTGATGCTGAAAGTCTTCGAAATGCAAACATCAATTTTAACAATCTGAACATGAACCTGAAGAAGGTTATGAAAAAATAATGTAAATATCAAAAATTATTTCAAATAAATAACACATTTTTAATATATAATGGTGTACAGTACCTGTTTTGTTGGAAAATTAAATATAAAGACAAACCTTTTCAAAGGAATATTATTGGTATCTTCCTCAGGGGATCAGACTTTTCTTTTATCAGAAAAAGATCAAACAATTAATATTTCTAAATTCAACTCACCAATCAGATAGCATGCTATAGTTTTTTGTTTTCTGTGTCCTAACTGTGCTCTTAAAGGGCAAGCAAACTATCATCCTTGTCTATCTCAAACTATCAAACGACGAATTAGAGTGGCTATATTTGGCTATGATTTACGAATTAAGCAAATAAAATTCTGTGCGATTTATTCAGAGCTACAATACAAATTCAAAATCAAGAATAAGAAACAGTGGCTCTTCATTAGGAATTGCGTACTAGTTATATTGATCACATCCAACCAATTGAAATTACAATACGAATGCAGTTCCAAAATCCACTAAGATTAGTAGCTAATAACTGCAATGAACTATACCAATTACGTCACAAAAATTATATGATTAGGACATTTATTATAAAGGGGGCAATAACTTGGTTAGACAAGGGATATTGGTTAGACAATCGATTAATGCAGCTTATTGGTCAAAATATAAACCAATGAGAGAGTATGCAAAAAATGAGCTGCTTCAAGGATTAGAATACAGTTTGAAAAAACCATTGGTCCAATCAGACCAATAAAAACGCAGATGAATTCATTTCAAAGTGCTCAATTGAAGCTTTTATTGTGATTATCTATGTAAGTATTTTTGTTTTAGTACAGCATTAGTACAGGATTATTTATTTTTCATTAAAGTTAATTATAATTTGTTTTCTGCAAATTGAAATGCAACTTTCTTTCGCACAACATTGTATGTTTCGCTAATTAAATAACTGTGAAACCGAGTTCGAACAAAATAGGCTCAAAGGCAATATGTAAGCAATTTTATTTCGATTAAAACTAATTACTTGCTTCAAGCATATTGAAATTGTTTTTTTTTCAAAACTACAGAAGAAAGACTTAACTGCATCACCATACTCCATATGTTTTCCTTTCAAAAAACACTTATTCGTACATTAGCAGCCCAATCAAGTGACACGAACGCAGCTTCAATGTAAGCAGACGCACACAGTTACACATTTAATTTAAGGACCAAACCGCAAACCGTTGAGACACCCTTCCATCCCTCGGGACAATCAGCACTGTGACTATCAGTTGTCACCTGTTGTCGCTGGCGTCCCATTCGAGACACCGGTTATTGATTAAGCCGAACCGAGCAATTGAATGTTGAATGCGGTGGCATCGACAGCAACGGAAAAGTGCCCAACATGCGATCCATGCGTTGAGGAGCGTGGTTTTTACCCCATAAACACAAACAAGCGCACCTTTTTAACCATAATTGAATGCAGTTTCCGTTAATAATTATAATTATTTATTTTTCCCCGTCTTATCTTAAACTCTGTCACACGTGAAGAAATGAATGTACTGCGTTGGGATGTGCAAAAATCACTCACACGCTTGCACATCCGTGTTAAGTTGGTCGCTTCTTTTTTATATTCCACTTCACAACGCACGCTCCCCAGATGGCAGCACTGGAACGCGGCACAGCTACACACAAGCTTAATAATTTTAACAACCAAGTGTCCTTCTCCCGTGTTCTTTTTGCTACCTTTGTCAGCTTCCTTAACGCTTTTGCTCCAGTTGCTACGCTTTTAATTTACACCGAATGCGAAACCGGCCTGCACGCCAGCCCTGAAGGCGGGTTTGGAAAGAGGAAAAAAAACCTCCCACTTGCACGCCAGCAGAAACAGGTATGCATACACCCATATGCTAATGATCAGTCAATGCTTGTCCGGCTGCAAAACGGCTGAAGCGCAATCGCATACATATCATTAGCGATTGCTCCCCGTGCCCCGAAAAGCTCTAAAATTAGCGCCTCTGGGTGTCGTTAGTCTCGGCACGGGGTTGTTTACCGTTGAGCCTTGGAGCTGTTCGGCGCCACCATGCCCGGTTTCCGGCGCTTTTTTTATTGTCTGGCTTTTGTGCCCAACTCGACTCGTCCCGGGTGGTCTCAACCGGAGCACAATCCCACTGCCAATAATCCCCAACGGGTCCTTTTTGATTGGAACGAACGGCTCCCCCTGCGTGGACCGGAAAGAGTGCCTCTCCAGTGACCGAGTTAATGAAATAGACCTTGCCAAATAGACTTGATAAGGAAAATAGAACCTTTTAAAGAGGAATAGAATAAATGGAAAAAACACAAACATACGCGCAAAAACCGCAACAAAAGGCACTCCACCGCTACCCACCGGCACACAGTAATTTTCCCTCGAAATGACACGCACCGAAACGTTCGAGCTCAATGGCGGACGGTTTCTTTTACGCTTCGGAACAATTTCATCAAGCGAATTAATTCGATAATTTTTTCCCCCTTTCCGGTCGCAAAGAAACAAACGTACACGCACACTACCTGACTTCTTTTTTGTGCGTTGCGTACGCATGGGGGAGTCTTTCTACAGTATGAGCGACTTCGACGCACGGCCAAACAACAACAACGGCTTCGCCACAAACGACAGAGAGGTAAATAAAATAAAGCAAAAAGCACTTGCTAAACAAATGTACCGATTGGTGGCCGGCTGTGGCTTGTGAACGCAGCAACTCCAATCATCATAAAAGCGTCCATTCGGACTGTCCGCCCGTTGCCCCCGCTTCACCGCACGACCGACGACGATACGCACAAACGGTTTGGCGTCTCCATCTTTAAGTTTGGCTCCTCCGCTCCAACCACGGCAAGGGTGGGCTGTTGTGGTTTCAGCCCATCACGCCACAGGTTCAGCCGGGATCTGTCGTTTGATCGCTCGCTCTCCAATTCCACGGCTCGAGAGAATGGGAACAATGCGTGAACCACGCTCCAGGGAACGCGCCACAAGAAGCCATTTTTAGGAAAACACGCACCGGACCGATGTTCCGGCGATTATTCCACTGGGAAAATGCATCAATTTTCGCGCTTAAGTAGAAGAATGGTTCCGGCGAGGTCGCTTGGGATGCATCTCGTAAGCTGTTTGGAATTGTTTTTTATAGGTAAACTAGCTTTGACCTAGCTTTTCGAGGGACAGGTAAAGCAAATGGGAAGCAAATTAAATCCGGGTGCTTATTCAAAATGCATTGCGCTCTTTGCAGTGATTTTTATTATCCATTGTGATTTAGTTTGTACGTATTAAAATGTAGAAATAATGAAGCATTATCTTTGTTTGCAGCTCTGTGTTTTAGCTTCAGTGTAGTTTTCATTAAGAGATATATTAATAAAGTTGATAAACCATTCAAATAAGAAATGTGAATAACGTGTTTAGTTGCATTGTTCCATACCCAGCTTTTAACTAATTTTATATTTGAATTTAAAAATGTTTTTCAATTTTCATCTTTAAATCGTAAAAATCGTTAAATCGTAAATGTTAATATATGTTCATTCCCGTACCTGTATGCTATGTACCTGAGCAGTTTTGATACAAACCGAGAACCGACTCCAACGCCATTTTATCATAAATTTATCATAAATTTCATAAATTGAAGCGATCTGGTTCAAATAGAGTACATCAGAATCTATCAGACACACTACGTTCAGTACAAGAGGGAAAAAACTATTCAAATCCTGGTGCCGATAAGCTCGCCGTCCTGTCAATCCAATAGGAAACCGGAGGAGCAGAAGAATGAATGATTGATGAATAGACTTTGGAATTTGAATCAAAACCATATCGAATATTATGGAATTTTATTCGAAATAGGACTGCAATCTGCATACTTCTTTTTAATTTTCAGAATATTATTTTTTGAAACTTTCATTCAACTCTCTTTCAATTCAGCCTTGTAAGCTTATGATCGAGAGCTCTTGAATGTCGGTATTTAGAATCGAAATTAATTTACATTTGAAAATACAAACAATAAGCATCATGCGTATTGCTAATGATCAATTGCATATAATTTATCGAAGATCTAAAGAGACAACACAGACGAGACGAAATAATTAGTGAACTAAATAGCTAAATGCTCAGCACGTTAACGCAAACGAGGAAAATTCGTACGCCACGACATTTATTTTCCCTGGTTATAGTATTTTAGATTTTGGGAAGATCTTTATTACAGGGACAATGAGATAATGAACTGAACAACACGACAACGGTCGTTCCCATTTGTAGTGGTTTGTAGCTGCTTATTATTATCCAGTAAACCTTACGGTTTATCATATTCAACTATACTTCGTATTTTTAGCAGTGAACAATCTCAATGCACAATAATTGTTGTATTTAGACATGTTTTTGCACTTTCCTGCTGTCAATTCTATCCAACTACTATGACTTTATCTGACTTTGCGCCTAACCGGATCTAACGGTAGGCGGACTAGGCGGTCACCTGGGACCCGGCGATTTAGAGGCCCCGAAAATCTCTAGTCTTTAGTATGCCGTATGTCTACAAGCTGGTCGTTTGGGCGACAAGGGCCCCCAGAAAGATGGTCGTTAGGGCCCCGTGGCTGGAGAACCATTTGCACCACCCTCTCCCCTGTTGGTTCCAATACAGAGCAGTAAATTTAGTAAAACAATGTTTATATTGGTGTCATTTTGATTATCAATATTTTTGAGCTAGAATTGAAGTAGCGAATTCTTACTTTCGATGCTGTTTAAAGTAAATTACAACAGATCTTTCAGTCCAGTGCAGATCTTCATTTTACAGAGGAGGACCACGTTGTATCATACAAGTCCTTAGTATACATTATTCCTTTCCTGCGAATCTCCATAGAAATGTTATTGCGATATTGGGACCAAAATCAGAGTCATAAGACCACCTGTAGTTAATCTACTCACATTGCTCTTGGTAGGATGCCTGATGGAAATCTTGAGATCGCTTGTAACATCCTATGAAAATTAACACGTGTTTGTGCTGACATCATTTCATTTGATTTGAACAAAATGTGTGAAAGCTTACGTTTTTCAATTCCTGTTGGATGAGTGATTTTATTAATTTGTACAAGTTTTTTTCTTATAGAAATTGCTTAATTGGTCGCCAAGTGCCTTTATTGATGGCTTAACAATAAAAAAAGAAAGGTTCCAAAACTTCATACGTACGAGGATGACATTCACAATTGTGTATTCTACATCCGTGGGTTGTTTCTTTAAATAATTGGTCATTGAATTTTTGTTGCTAAACTAATAGAATCATCGGAAAGGGTACAGCATAATTTTCATTGATTTTTATTCATTTTACTAAAATTGGGCGGAATTGAAAGCCTAGTTTCATCAAAACAAGCATGTTTGATTTTCCTGCTATGACTATAACAGTGTTTGGAAATAAAGTATATGAAGTTTTTATAAAGTTATTGGTAGGAAAAAGCGGTCGCGAGCCAATCAAAAAGACCTCGCGAGCCACTTTTGGCCCACGGGACATCAGTTTGACTAGACTAGACTAGAGCCTTAGACTAAACTGTCAGAAAAGCACAATTGATTCTTGTAAGAATTCTAATATGTTTAAGGTGGATTTTTGTAGCTTCAACAACGCCAACCGTGAACGCCGAATGGATTTCATTCGTCCTATCGTGCTGAGGATGTCATAAAATTAAGCTTAAATGAAATTGAACTTTTCTAAACGAAAACATTTTGTTTTTTGTAAGATTACTGTCATTGTTAACTTCAAATGAAATTTTGAGTTTTAAACAGAAATCATTTTAAATTATGGGCGTGTTATCATTCTAAAACACTGTACTGTTCGTGGAAAATGAATATAGCTTTGAATTAATCAATAAAGAAACCACCGACTCTGTCATCATTATTCTGCACTTGTTGAGATTGATCCTTTCGCCTGATCCTACAAATTATCTCAACCCCATCTGAAGCCATCTCATGAGGGAAAAGCCAAAGAGAAGGAAAAGCTGACTGCGTTTCATATTCATGATTTCATATAGTAATCCATCTTTGTTATAAATAAATTTGATAAAAAATTCACATCCCCTGCCCCATCCGACCGTTATGACAGATAACAACGGATTCATTTATTATCCTTCTCATTTCTATTGTCTGTAAGGCAGATACAGCGGAACAACAAAGCACAAACCCCACAAACTTGTGTCCTGTTTCTATTCCGTTGCTATTGCGTGTTTTTTGTTCTTCTATCAGTTATTTTTACAAAACCCATATCAAGCTCGGATATTGCTTACTCAGCGTGTTTCAACGAGTATTTGGTCCCCGATGACCAAACTTCAGACCACCATACCGCTTAACAACATTAGCATAAATTTTACAAGTCTAATCGCATTTTTCATCGTCCTGATTGCGATGGTCAATGGTATGCGACAGTCCGACAGGTTCGTTCTATCCCTGAAAACGGGACCCAACGGTGACCACTAGCCTTACGTTCTCTCTCTCTCTCTCTGTTTCGTTCGGATCACATAACCCCAAAATACAGAGAGAGAAAAAAAACGAACCCAATGATATATGAATAAAAACATCCCAGCATCGAAATTGCCGATAGAGATGGTAACGGCGAGGAAAAGGATAAAGCAACCCGCCCTCTCCCCATTCTCGTTGCAGCACCAATCGTGGAAAACTTAAGAATGTCCAGCTTCATTTGCAAAAATATCCAACAGTTCCATGCATGGACGGGCGGTTCTCCTGCGGAAACCCTTTTCTCCTAAATAAATAAATAAAAACATCCATAAAAAGTGGGAGAGTGGGATGGTTATACTGGTGTGGTATGACAAAACAAAAACCAACTGTACACCAGCATCACCGAATCTCTAAACGATCCGATATCTTCTTCATCATCATTCACCTTTATTTGGGTATGGTGGGTACAGGCAGCCATTCCTGCTTCCTGCGGTACTCTTTCCGTCGTTTACTCCGTCCAGTACGAGTTTCAAAATGTCCCAGCCCACAAAAAATCGTAAAACGAAACCGAAAATCCGAAGATAAAACATTTATGCCAATAATGTATGCATAAATTGTGCCGTGTCCAGCAAATTTTTGGGACGGCCTGGCTCGGGTTGGTTTGCCGATCTAGATGAGTTGGCAAAACAAAGTCGTGGGTGTTGGTGGAGGGAAAACATTGGCCATCCTGAAAAATCGAACCCTCGTGCAAAAAGAAAATCTGTTTATGTGGAAACATTTTCTCTCCCCTTCGAGTATGGTGCAGGCGGATGGTAGGAAGCCGCTTAACTTGTTATTGTTGCGCATTAGCTATTCCATTGATGGATTTGTTTTGTGGATTTATTGAATTGTCATTTACGAAGATACACTTTGAAAGGCCATTTGTTTGATGTGGCTGTCACATAACATTTTATAATCTGCTTGTCTTCTTAACAAATGCGCAATTGTATTCTGACAATGAAAATTAAATTAAGCTCTTCAATATCACTATTAAGTTTACATAGACTCAATTTGTTGTCTTGCGCGCTAAATTATAGATAACGTGAATGGTTAAGCGTAGAAACTAGAAAAAGTCCTGTAACGGTTGAATTCCTTTTAAGCGGAGCTTTTAAATCATCTTGTCCCAAAACTTTGTAACACTTTCTGAAATGTTTCTGAATTATTTCAAGTTTACTGAAATATTTCAACTAATTTTAAATTATACGTTATGAGGTATTCCGCATAGCACTATGGGATGCAAAATGACAAATTATATAATTTACTTCAATTTAATTTTATACTTAACTAACGTTTAAGGTAAGTGGACATGCATTATGAATAAAATTTTCTATGATTTCAATGTTCAATAAATGTATGATTAAAAATTGTGTATATTTAAAGGCTATGTTTTAAAGATTATGCTGTGCGTTATAAATAATTTATAACTGTAACGATCATCGTCTTGTAGTTGTGAAGAGATACAAAAAAATAGTTAGTTTGAAAATCCAGCACCCTAGCATATCAAACCCTATTGAATTTTATTTTATTATTTTTAGAAAAAAAAACAAAATAATTTTTTTTTTTGTTACAAAATGCAAATACACGCATACAATAGCACTTTTTTACATTTTCACAAACAAATTGTACACAATAAAACTTTAGAAAAAACATGGGCTAAAAACGCCAAGCCAAGCCAAGAAAACAAACAATACTCACATAAATTCTAATTCCCTTTATTATTCTCCTTAGTTTTCTATTACTCTCTTTTTTTTTGTTAAGTTTATGATAGTCTCTACGCTCTACCCTTGTTTTTTTTTTCTTTTCTTTTTTGCTAGGTCAAGACTAGGTTAGTTAGGCTTAGTTTTTCATGAATTATTTTGTTTATTTGTAAGTATTTAATTAGTTTTAAGTCTATTATATTTAGCCTTGATGGCGGATATTGTATTAAATAAATGAAATGAAATGAAATGAAATAAATGGTCGATGTTGCATTTTCAATATTTTAAAAACAGTTCGTGTAAAGTAAAGTAAAACAATTCTATAGTACGAAAAAATCCAACCAAGCTATCTTTAACCGATAATAAATAAAACATAAACTAGCAAAAACCATTCACTCATTATTCCAGTTATCGCCAATAATTGCAAACCCCCGTTCGTACCACTTCGTGATCGATACCATACATTCCTTTAGCGACACCACTGCAGCATTCCTACGATCGCGATCTCTAGGGGATTTAGAAAAAAGGCAATCAAAGCACTCTACACCCTTATTTGCTCCACTTGCATCCGTGCATCATGCTGCGTCAATCATCATCGTTCTTTCAACGCGATAGCCGACCGTGCATCATTTTAGGAAACACAACATGCTCCACTGCGCAACTAAAGCAGAAAAAAAATGCATCTACACACTCACACGCACTCACCCGCCCTTAATTACTCGTGACACACTGACTCCAGCCAAGGACGGATCCCCACCTAGGGATGGCCTTGTATTCATCGACAGCATTGCTGCTCTTCAATCCGGTAGCCCGGCATCGGTGTGCGTGTGCTGTTCCGTCTTGAGGGTCGTTTTATACCGGCGCCGCTTTACGAACGTATTTTGAAGATCAATGGCAATGGCAAACGAGAGTGAAAATGCATTCACGTAATAGCTTGCTACAGCAGCAAACAATACAATAAACGAGCGTTTGCATTGTGTGAGCGTCCGATCGGCTTCACCGTACGGATGGTTCATTTCTCAAGGGTATTCATGAACAAACGGGGAACCGTGCTGCAGCGAACTGTTGGCCGCTGGTAGCGTGTGCCTTTTACAGTGTAAACATTCCACCTGGCTGTGGGACAAAACCTGCCAACTGCCCAGGGCGCTGGTGACCCTCTCTGGCTTCACTGTCATGGCAGCACTGTGGCGCCATTAGTTCCACACGATCACGTCCAAACGCTTGGACCTAAGACCTTAAGCTTAATAAACAAGCAATTTATTACCCCATTTTTGCTATTTGCTGCTGTTCCTATTAGCGGATTTGAGTTTCGCACAGCCGTCCAAGATGCGAATGAGAGAAGCGCTTAATACGCAAAGCTGTGTAGTGGGGTTCCTAATTTCTTGCACATCATGAAGCAGACCGCACCAGATACAAAGCAAAGAAGACACATGCGGAACTGAAGTTAAAGCCCCTTTACCAAAGACACACGAACTTGACCCTGGGCGTATGCAGTCGTTCGCTGGGGGATCCATTGCACACTTCTTCCGTGGCTGGAGCTGATGCCATGTACGCACATACGATGAGAGCTCCGTGCTGCGTAAGCAAAGCGCGTTCAATAGACCATTAAGCATGGATCGTAGTTAACTTTTTTTATACTCATTAGAAGTAGTGTTTATTCGTGATCGTTCTACCGTGCACATTCTTTAAATGTTTTATCATAGCGCTAGAACCATCAGGAAGGATAGTAAAGTGCACACCAAGGAAGGAAGTGATAAATGAAGGGATTTTGTTATTGTTATGTTTTTTTTTTATAAAGACACGCGAACCAAATGCACTGCTAATATAGATCTTGTTAAATAAAAGCTGAAAAGATGCTTGGAACAGTGTGATGGTCTACTTTATAGACTCAACGGGTCCTTTAGGCCTAGACAGGTTTAATTTTCTTCAAAATTCAAAAATCGCCGACTAGAATTCAGCAGTGAATCTAACACTAGAGATGAACGTGGCCACCAGAAGTCGCTTATTTAAGTGTAAAAGCCTGTACAGCTCGGCAATTATATAAGGAATAAAAAGAAGAATGAGTCTCTTATATGTCTGTGGATTGTGGATCGAAATACAATAATTATTACGAAGATGGTGCCTAAATATTTAGTGCTGCTCGGTAACTTTCATCTTTTTCATTCTTTCCTATGAACGTCCCTCTGAATTGTTCTTTCCTCAGGATGTCATCAATATCAGGTTGACAAATAACCTTATACATCTTGTCTTTAACACTTTTCGAGTTTAGAAAAAAAAATATATAATCGGGCATTCATTCAGCGCTGATCCTTTCTTAGTATAAACATCCTAGATGACCTAGACGATAGACATCGTGCTGGAATCTAATTTGAGTAATGATTTCTCATTACTAAAACCTACGCACACTCACTTATTCAAATAAGCGTCAGCTAGGTTATACATGATAGGTAACCTAAACCAGTATTTTTGAAAGCAATAAGTTGAGTTGTTAAGTTATAGATAGTCAACTGCAAGTCTTGAAATGCTTGTCTTTAACTGTTCTTGTTTTAGATTTATGGAGGAACCGAACACAACAAAAAAAAACCTTTTTGTAATGTTTTTGCAATTTTTTCGTCCACTCATTTTTAAGTCCACTTACTCACACTTGTTCTGCACACAGATGCCTCATGCCGTCCTTTTTTGGTTTCTTACTCCTCCACTGTTTGATCTGCATGTTTATGTGATCCAAACAATTGAAGCACGTCGCTTTTTAATGGAGAAAAAATAGGTGCGAAATAGCCAACAACAGGGCTACTCTGCGATGCTGTTGGCACGCGTTCTGAACTCTTTCTGCTATAGTCTAGTAATATCTCATAACAATAAAAAATAAGATTACGCAAAGAGTCCAGAAAGTGAAACCCTGCCAGATGAACTAATGTTATGCAACAGGCTTCACTGACGTCAGTGCACCGGCAGGAGTCTTTCCATTAAAGTGTTCATTAATGAAACAACCGCATCATCATCTAATTAATGATAATTTCATATCAATCGAAAGAGTCGAAAATCCTCTCCTATTAACGTGGATCATCAGCAGTTACTTCAAGGTTGCGAGAATCGAAAGCTTCAGATTTAGATTTAGACCACGCGAACCCATCGCAAAGATCTTGCCCGATCACGTTCTTGCGAACCGAAACGAGGTTAAATGATATTTAATTATGATGACACTAGGTTGATATGAATCTCTGGGCGGGGTGTTTCGTGTTTCATGTTTTGAACGAAAGCGTCACAAATTGTTCTTATACAGCCAGTAGCTGCCAGGCTTTTTCTCCACACGCTCGACCTTCAACGCCTTGCGAGGGAAAACCTAAAGCAACAAAGTAAGGCGTGTGACAGTTCACTAATGCTGTGATCGTACCATGACGATCAGGTGGTTACAATCTACACCTCAAGATAGAGAAAAGGCGTTTCGATGTGTTTGGTTTCCCCGGTTAATGCTCACTCCACCGCAGCCCCACGTTCAGCTGCAGCTCGAAATTTTGTTGCTGCTCTCTATCTATGCCTTCCAACACGATCAACAGTTCCAATTCGCCTAACCTTCACCCCAAGCGTGCATGCAGCAGATGGCAATTAAACAGATTATAGTGCTGAACGTAAACCACCACCGATGATGCTGAAGAAACGCTGTTTGCATCTGTTATCCATAGAGCACACATACACACGATCCAGCGTAGAGGGGAGACATAGCTGGGCACGGGAGAAGATCATCTTGCATCGATTGCTTTTGTAGCGTTTTTTTTTTGTATTTCCACAGTGTTCAAGAGAACCATAGTGTCTAGGCATGGATTGCAACATCCTGCGGCAGCTCTTAGCGTTGCTCGAGGTTCGATTGGTTTCAAGCTAACGTAAGCCTTGGGCCGCAATCAGGCATAATTGATTTTCCGAGCTTCAACTCAACTGCTTCAGCTTGCTGCAGCCTCACATGGATGAACTGTTATGTTTTTTGTCTTTATATTGGCGAGGTTTGGTTGATGTACATGAGCTGAAGAAATGTAATTTATGATTTGCCACAGGTAATTCGTAACAAACTCTGATGTAGGACTTTTTTTTGCTTTATTTTTAATGTATCAAATATCCATGTTTAGTACACTATATTAAGAAATGTCCTTACTTACTTACTTATCCGGCACTACAACCGCTTTGCGGTCTTGGCCTGCCTCAGGAGTGTCCGAAACCACTCACGGTCTCGCGCCTTCGTCTGCCAGTCCGTTATCCCGGCCTTAATGGCGGACGCCTCCACGCCATCTTGCCACCTCAATTTGGGCCTACCACGCCTCCTCTGTCCTTGTGGACGGCCTAAAAAGACTTTACGGGCTGGGTCGTCCGTTTCCATGCGTATAACATGGCCAGCCCACCGGAGCCTGGCGAGCTTTATACGCTGTACGACAGTGAGGTCGCCGTACATCTCGTATAGCTCGTCATTATAGCGGCTCCTCCATTGTCCTTCCACACATACGGGGCCAAGTATCCTTCTGAGCATCTTCCTCTCGAACGCGGCTAAGAGGGTTTCGTCAGATTTGGACAGTGTCCATGTCTCAGAGGCGTATGTGAGTACTGGTACTATATAGGTACTATATAGTCCCAGCTTCGTCCGTCGCGACAGGTTCTTTGAGGTAAACTGCTTTTTCAGGCTGTAGAATGACCGGTTGGCAGCCAGCATCCTTGCGCGCAACTCAGCTTCCATGCTGTTGTCGTTGCTGACCTTTGACCCAAGATAGGTGAATTGTGGGACGACTTCAAAAGTGCGTTCACCTATCTGTACGTCACGCCTACGTAGATTCGGATTATTTATTGGTAGGTCCGCTGATGTTGCCACCATCAGTTTGGTCTTTGCCTCGTTTATCTGCAATCCGAGGCTCTCTGCCGCCTGCTCAATCCCTTGGTAGGCTTCTGCTACATAGGAGAGCCGCAGACCAATGATGTCTATATCATCAGCGTATGCCAGGATCTGGGTTGACTTATAGAAGATGGTTCCCGTAGTCTCCACCCTCGAGTCGCGGATGGCCCTCTCTAGCGCCAAGTTGAATAGGAGACAGGCAAGCCCGTCCCCCTGGCGCAGACCTTTGGTGGTAGCAAAAGGTCCTGAGAGTTTTCCATCCACCCTCACCTGGCATGTGACGTTGGTCATAGTCATTCTAACTAGCCTTATCAGTTTGGCCGGGATTCCAAATGAGCTCATAGCGTCGTACAGTTTTACCCTGGCTATGCTATCGTATGCGGCTTTGAAGTCTATGAAGAGATGGTATGTGTCGTTTTTGTATTCAGCCATCTTCTCCAAGATCTGCCGCATGGTGAAGATCTGATCAGTGGTTGATTTTCCGTTTCGGAATCCTCTTTGATAGTTTCCTACTATCTCTTCGACGTGCGGGACAAGGCGATCCTGAAGGATCAGGGAGAATATTTTATAGGCGGTATTCAACACCGTAATACCCCTGTAGTTGTTGCAGTCCAACCTGTCTCCCTTCTTGTATACGGGGTAGATGATGCCGAGATTCCAATCACAAGGCATCGATTCGCTATTAAGAAATGTCAATTGGAGGAAAAACCATTGTTAATTTTTGCATAGTTTTGTCCAAAATTGTCCACTGTTCTCACGTCACTCGGCAGCTTATAGCTACATATTGATGAATAACTTATATAATAATAAACTTAACTCCCCCCCCCCCCCCACCACCTCCTCTGACCACACTTCTCCAATCGTTTCCTCTACAGCTTCACAATCGCGTGGGAAAAATATAATTAATTAATTGGCATGCACCAACCTGACCTTTATCGTGAAGCACGCTATAATTCGCTGCATCTAGCCGGCAACAGCAGGAATGGTAAAAAAAAACTTCCTCAACACTAGCCGGACGTACTCCAACATCAAGCTAGCACTCGACTGGATGAATTGTCCATCGAAAATGTGTGCTTCCGCCTTGCCCGGTACTGCATCATTCTATTGTGCCAAACTCACATGAGATTTAGATAATTATTATTGTGATGCTGCCACCTTCGGAATGCTCTCACGAGTGTCGTTTTCGGCATTTTGCTAAATTGAAAGAAATTATCTGCTAATGGAAAACAGTTCGCAGCTTCAGCTATAATGCAACCCCGTTATTTTAACCTTAAGACTTCTAAATTGAAGGCCACTTAAGAAGACCTGTGCTGCACGCTTCGAGCAGAAACTAATAATACGACAGCCGTGTAGAAGTTTACAAATAGCTACGTGTTGTTGCATTTGAGTTGATTAACTTTCAACGCCAATCAATGCTTTATGTAACCGAATTTTAATTAAAAACTTCCTTTCTACCCCGCCGCGCGCAGTCCTTACGCTCGATTAGGTATGATATAAATACAATCCACTTCGTTGGGGTGGGAAAGCGAAGGACTGATTCTGCACAAGCCTCGAACAGCCCAAGACCCGAGCCCAACTGCGGGCGGATGAATGCGAAACCGTTTCAGCTATTTTGCTGCCAGAAAATGGTTACAAAAGCTTTCGGTCGTTTCTTCCAGTTTGACGGGTAAGCTACCGCCTTTCCTCTTCGCTGAGGGACAACAAATGCACCGTGATTGTGACACCGTTTTGTCAAAAGCGCCCCGAAACATGAAGCTGACCATGCGGCAGTGTGTGACATCACCCGGTGCGAACCAAACATCTTGAGCTGCGCTCGATGTGTTAAGCCGGAGCGCTCGTAGTTTGGCTAGGCGATAATAATCCAAGGCCGGTTTGGATAAGGTGAAAGGACAGTTAGGCAATGTTTACGAAAAATACGACCAGGCAAGGAAAGAGATAAAAGACATGCATCGATTTTGTAAACATCATTTTATTACTTTTATATATTTATGTCCTTTGCAACTATTGTCCAATGAATGTTTTACTACTAAAGTCCAATAAATCTATTCAATACATACTATTACTGGGACTACTACAAGTCCAATAAATCTATTCAAGACCAATATTTTGGCTATCTTGTCGAATGCATTTAGCTTAATTGTTCAGATTATACATATGTTTATTACATTTTACGTCAGACTTTTAGTTTTATTTGCCTGTTTCAGCATAAAAATAAGCTCGTATGATTTCGTTCTGTCAAGCGACAAGAGCTTCAAATCTTTCATTTACGAAATTATTGATACTAGCTCAAATCCGATAGTTTTAAATTTATATTTTATTTTTGCTTCAAAATATTAATTCTCATATTCTTGATGTTAATATTATTGTGTAAAAGTGACCTAGAAAATTCAAAATAATTTCTATATTTATTAGGCCAACACGAGTAAAAATATGAAGCAACAGTAAAATCGAAAGTGTCCTTCCTATGTTCATAATCGTCTCACCATTGATTTACTGTTACCAAAGCAATAAATCGTATAATTAATATAAAAAAATGGTAAATTAACACATATATTAAAGATAAGCTAGATTTACGACACCAGAACCCTGTATATTTATCACATATTCTCGTGTTTATTAATTTGATTGAAATGTTTCGTATTTTGGTTAATTTTCATATTTGTAATATTTTTCAATTATTCCTCAGGTTCATTATGGTTTTATTTAGTTTTGCTATTGCGAATTTTCTTTGTTTTTACTTGTAACTCTTTCTCATACTTTCCTTGAGCGTTTTTTTTTTCTTCTAAAATTCACATCATTTATTAAAAAGTCATTTTTGCTTTTCTTCTATGTTAGCTTTTAATAGATTTTTCTACATTTGGTATTTTTTGTAAGGAATGAATTATTTACGGCTCTTGTCTATTGTTTAATCCATACAAATAATGTTTGGAATTTAATATCTACCACAAACGCATAATTTTATTATTTCAAGCATATAAGTATACATGTATCAGAAACTGAAGCCCATTGCCAATGAATCTACGGAGAGTCATCCGTTCACGAAGACGATACGCATATAACCTACACATGCCACACAATTATTAGCTCTGCAGAGCTCGATAGATTTTTGTTTACTAAGACCCTTCCAGCTATGATTTCGATGATCTATGTGAAGTGATCTCATCACAAGCATCTCGAACAACAATCATTTCTATGGTGGAATCCATACAAGTACGCCAACACACACACACACACACACAACTTTACGTGCTCCGTTCGGGCACCGAAAAAACCCTTCTCTGATTACACTCGAAACCAACCCCGAAACCTAGTAAAAGGTCACGCGCGTAAAGCGACGAACGGAGTGTGCTGTAGCCGAACCGCAATCGCCGCAGAGGCCGCACAAGCCGAATCCACCCCAAGCACGATCGCACGACTGCTCCAACAGCTAGCGACGCTTCAGTTCTACGCTGAACTTCGAACGGGTCGGGACCAACGAGTCGCGGACGGTGCTGTGTGTGTGTGTGTGTGAGATCCTCCAAGTGTTAAAACGCTGCCGACTTCCCTCAGCAGTGAGCCTAGATGCCCCCAGGGTTTGCTGAAAAGCAGTGGGGCATTACATTCAGTGCGTGATATCTTTGTAGAGCAAATCGTTTGTGGCCGGTGCAGTTTGCGCGTCCATGACGTTCCGGCGGACAGTTTGGTGCGCGCGTACGACCATCGACCTCGGCGCGCATTGCGTGCGCCATTAACAGTGTCACGGTTTAAGTGAACTCAATCAACGGGCCAGCTTTAGTGGCCGGCTAAGTGCAGTGCCAGCGGTGCTCTTATCAAACCGTCATAATCATGCTGATAGCGTCCCAGCTCGCCCTGTGGGGGCTGGCGTTGATAGGCGTGTGGGCATTGGCCTGGTGGATGTACGATAATCTAAAATCGTTGGCCCAAATTGGTGTCGCCCTGCTGGCTCCCTACTTTGCCCCGGCGGAACACAAAACGCTTACCGAGCGGTATGGAAAATGGGCCGGTATGTGTCGTGCGGTGCCGGAAGTTCCAGTGATCGCCATGACCCGCCGGTGCATTGCATTTTAAATTTAATTTCCATCCTTTTTCTCCATTCCAAACACGCACACAGTCATTACCGGCTCGACCGATGGCATCGGCAAGCAGTACGCTTTCCAGCTGGCGAGCCGTGGCCTCAACGTCGTGCTAGTCTCACGCTCCACCGACAAGCTGGTCGCGGTGGCGGCCGAAATCGAGTCCAAGTACTCGGTGAAGACCAAATGGATCGCGGTCGACTTTAGCAGCGGGCGCGAGATCTACGATCACCTGCGCAGGGAGCTCGAATCGGTGCCGGTTGGCATTCTAGGTAAGCAACTGGCACACTCCGTCACTAATGCATCCCAAGGTGGGCAGCGTTTAGAATGGTACGAATATTCAATGTGCAAAATGCAAATCGGCATCCCCATCGAAGTCGCGCATTCTACTCCCGGCGTACAGTCTACATTTTAATGGCGTTAGAACGTTTGCCGCATTTGCAGCAAACCGGCGCACATTTGAAGTGACTGGTGGTGGGCGACTAACTAACTTCGTTTTTTGTTTTTGCTATGCCCCGTCCGTACAGTAAACAACGTCGGCGCGAATGTGGACTACCCGGACGATCTTGATCACATTCCCGAGGACAAGCTGTGGCAGCTGATCAACATCAACGTCGGTGCGGTAACGATGCTGACGCGCACGGTCCTCCCGGGCATGAAGAAACGCGGCCAGGGCGCGATCGTTAACATCTCGTCCGGTAGCGAGCTTCAACCATTACCGTATATGACGGTTTATGCGGCAACCAAGGTAACTGTCGGACGGCATCCTGCCCAGCATGTCATCGAAATGTCATTGCCTAATGCTTTCTTTTGCTTGGACAACTTCTCCCTTTGTCGGTCGCTGGCTTACGTAGGCTTACATCCACAACTTCACCCTCGCGATGCAGCAAGAGCTGGAACCGTTCGGTATCACCTGCCAGCTAGTGAGCCCCATGTTTGTAACGACCAAGGTAAGCTGATCGCGGGTCTCACACGTCCAGTGAGTGTCCTCCGTGCGATGGCGAGTGTCAAGTTCTGATCAGGCAGACGGCGTGCGGCTAGCGAGACTCGCCTGAAGCGAAAGGGCTTGAAGTGTCAAGTGGAACCACTTGTTTCCAAACAGTCGTGAACTTTTGCCGGCAAGTCGCCCTCGATGCTGCAACATTAGACTCAGTGTGTGTGTGTATGAGCGGTAAAGGCATTGATTAGTGATTGAGCGAGTGAGTGCAGTGAACTGCAATATCTGATCACCTGGGTGACTAAGCGCCTTACATGAGGCATATGATTAAAAGTTTTGCAACACTTTACCCATCCGGTGATCGCTCAGCACAGTGACAGTGAGGATCGCAAATTGCACAAAGTGTTTGTGTGTGTGGTGTCATAGGAAATTGGCTTCAGCAAGCACACGGAATATGCAAAGTGCGCAGGAGGAGAGTAGCGATGTTCGCCTTCGCCGCTGCCCTAATGTGTGTCTTTCAATATTAGCAATGAAAGGAGGGCAAACAGTGGCCGCGTTAACAGTGTGCTAACAGTAACGATCGCCCGACCGGCAGTGCTTATTGTGGCCCTGCTGACCAACAACCAACGACCGATGGCTTGTGTTAGTGACAGGCAAAGACACACAAAGCAAGACTCATTCAAGACGGTGGGACGATACATTGCAGAAGATAACGACAGCCTCCTGAAGCCACTTGTCCAGCAATTTGTATTCTGCTGTCTTGAAATTAAAGTGTTCATAGTGATGCCCTTTTTTGCCCTTCGATGTCCAGAAAGAGATTTCCAAAAAGAGAGAACTTTGAAGGCCTTTTCAAAAGATCATTTAGAAATGATCTTCCACCTGAATAATCCGTTCCATCGAGTTCATTGTATGAATGATTCAAAGCTCAGCTCTCCAGTAACTGCAACAAACAAGAGCTCGTGTCGTCTCTTGAGGTAGGTCCGGTATTAAACCGGACCGCTTTACCCAGTTTTTCCCCATATTTCCACAAGCACACACTCGAATCCCGTTCGAATCGCACGACGGCGGCACCTGCTCAAGGCCAACCAGGTGCCAGTTCGTGAGACGCTATGCCACGACGCATACCTCAAGAAGCGGATGAAGTAATACAAGTTCTGGGCCTGGGAGAAATACCATCCGGAGGCCACAAGCGACTCGTCACAATCGTGGTAGTGCAAGGCAGCAATCAGCCGATGCCGTTTTGCAGTCGTAACAATTTGTGAAAATCGTAAGGCAGATGCAGTGCTGGCGATACGTTTTAATGCGCGAAAAATTGCCATCCCGGCCTTGCTGAAAGGATGCCATCGGTTAAACGTGACCGGCATTTTTCTGCCGCAATTGACCTTGCAATAGTAATAAAATAGCAATTAAAAGGATCGTAAAAGTGCGTTCGCAACGGTGTAAACAATGTGCGCAATTTAGTTTAGCGTCGTTTGACCGATTGACCAGGCAACATTCAAACGCAGTGATGCGGGAAGCATTTTTTCGCGTTAATAATGATTGAATGAACAATTGGCTTCGTGCATTGGTGAGGATCTTTCTGCGATCATTACGAAGCAGCTGATACCTCACACTTGCCTGCAAATGTGAAATCTCCGATGGTTGTGAACTTTACAATAGTTTGTTGATCGGTATCGATCTCTAGTAAATGATAGTGGGAGATCGTGAACATAACGATCGTCGCATGCGGTTCAGATGATCGTGTAGAATCTTACGTAGCCTTCGATACCTTCGTTTGGGTGCTTCACACCGAGCAAGTTGCAACGTCGATTGAGGTCGATCGTCGCTAACATACTTGAGTAATGTACAGTTTAGCCTTGAAAATGGATCTCTTTTTTTCATATGATTGATAGCGATCATATGATGCATGTTTGAGACAACGGCAACACTTCGCTTTAAGCTCGTTTTTTTTTGTTTCTTTTTCAATTATTGTGGTTGTTTATTTTTTTATGTTCTTCTATTTATTTTTCATTGATCTTTTTTATAATTAATACATTGTCTTTTGTCTGTTTTTCATTATATTTTTTTTAATTTTTGATGTTTTATCTCTTTTTTATTAATGGTTGATTATTCTATTAAAGAAATTATAACTTACTAAAATTTTTTATGAATTTACGATTTGCTGATTTATACATATTATTTCACTACTCATATGTTAAAGTGCGTCAAGAAGAGAATGTTTCATTTGTTGTTGTTTAACTTCTTTTATCAGTTCTATTGGTTTCAATTAACTTTTACCTTTATTTAATGTTAATTAATTATTTTGATGTGTGATTAAAAATCATAACCTGATTCTAAATCTGAAATCTTCCTCCTTGAGCACTTGAAACCATTTCGATAGACACTATATCAGTTGCTGCAGTTGCTCTCCCGGCTTGTCTTAATGTAAATCCCGATCCAACGCCACCAAACTCCTCGCTGATGTACGAGCTTTGCCTTCAGCCACCGTTTAGATAATATTTCAGCATCGCCAGAGCTTTTCGGCTTCCACTGAAGCTACGCGGTGAAGGGCGACCGGTTTTTGTTTTTGGTTTTTTTGATTCATTTTTTCACACACCCCAAACCTCGTCCAACATTTCACAAATATTTGCCACGGTAGTGGTAATTTTTAATGCAAACGAATCGCCTTACGCCCGCGCCCCCGTCCATTCGTCGGGAGGTCAAAAACGGTGGCCGGTTGGTGGCCGTGGCGCTCGAAACCGCGGTTGCATCATCCAAGCGGGGAATGTGTAGCTGTAGTTTACGTTGCAGCAGCTGGCCCGTCCGGCTGGAGTGTTGAATGGGTTTGATCATAGACGAGGTGGTTCAAGCTCTTATGCTGCCATCGTTCATTTCAATTTCGCTCCGATCGATAAGTGGGCATAATTGCTGCTCAACTTTTAGGTGCGATTTGCAGGGTTTTTGCTAACGCAGAGGTGCGAGATATTTTGGATTGCTATGTGAGCATACGAAATTGTACTGATCGATTTTTAGAACTTAATCCTGTTAAATTGCATAACTTTCTAAGCTTTGTTAAGCTTCTCCAGTTTTTGTTTTAATTCTCATATAGTAAGAAGATATTCCTAGATGTTTTATTTTTTGATGAGAATTTCATGGCCAACCAAAGCTGTATTGATACTTTTGCAGACTATTGTTTTAGAAAATTGAGACGGTTATGAAAGTTCATAGAACAAAAATATGGGAAATTTCAAATGTGTCTAGAAATTCGTTTGGAAATTTGATAATTATTCAAAAAAACACGAATTCGAAGCAGTTACAAACTAACAATTTCTTCAAGGTGTAAATAGAATACATAAAACAAAATCATAACAGAGAGAAACTCAGCATGGTTTGTAGCTTGGGTTAAGTTTCCTACCGTCATGTAAATGTTTCTGTAGTTTTTCTTATTACTAAATGGTATTATTTGATTCTATTTGGGTCAAACCCATTCGAAATAGCGGAATCTATGTTGGTTTTTCGATGCTCCAACCCAAAAACGTACACCAAACATTCGATCTCGTTTTCTGGTAGACGACGAGTTCTTGTGATAATTTATATGTCTCCACGATCGCAAAACAGGTTTACCAGGTTTCTGGAAGCATAACTGTAGAAACTCTAGCACCGGCAGTAAACAACCATCCATAAGGTATGCCTTCTGGTTTAAAAATACTGGCTTGCCCACAGGCCAACCATTGCAAGCGACAGCTTGAATAACATCTTCAGGCTACACAAACGATACTAATCTCACAAGCGACATGGCCTCCCGTCACCAGGAGAAGTAGTTTACCTTAAACGTTCGTGGCGAATTCTGCTCCGTCCGATCGACACGGCGATCATTATGCAGCCGAGCACCGTTCTTCGTGTTGCAACACACTACAGAACGGTGGCATAAAGTCGATGTTTGAGCTCTTTGAACATCTTTACGAGAATTCATTGCTTAGCTTGGAGTGTCCTTGGTTGAAGCAATTGCGAATTAATTTTACTTTTTTTCATTCAATTGCCAAAGGTTATTTCAGTGACGGTACATACAAGCATAGTGTCCTGTCTCTCCTTCATTTTTAGTGCCAGGACGTTCACTAACCACCAATTTCCTCTCTCTTTCTCTCTTTCTCTCTCTCTCTCTCTCTCTCTCTCTCTCTCTATCTCTCTTTCTCTCTCTCTTCCTGCCTGCTTTCAGATGAACAACTTCTCTACGACGATTATGGAGGGTGGACTGTTCATACCAAACGCAGAAATGTACGCCAAGTTTGCCACATTTACGCTCGGTAAAACGAAGCAAACTACCGGCTACTGGTCGCACGGCATACAGTACGGCGTGATGAAGCTGGTCCCGGAGTGGATCCGCACCATGATCGGGGGCATGATGAACAAGCAGTTCCGAAAGGAGTACTACGACCAGCAGCAGAAGCCAGCCCTGGCTAGTTAAGGGGGGAGGCAAGGAGCTATTTTACCTAGCCGTCCGAGTTGATGGACGATGTGTTGATGCATTTGTAGTTTGTTGGGGGTGGCGTTCTTGTTCTTTGCTAGCTATAAGCCTCAACATGCTTAAGTAAGTATTAATCTGTCGTTGTTGTTCACCACCGACAAACCGACGTGACACTGGCGTTACAAAAGTGTCTCACACGAAAGTAATATACTTTACCAGTGAGGCGATCACTTCTGTCAAAGTAAGCTCTGTTCACTGCTGCTTCGATGTAAACAACTTTTCTAAATACAAATTGCGAAGGAAGTGTGAGGCAAGATTTTGTGAGAATTATTGGACAAAACATCAAGGAAAATCATTTTTTTAGTTTCCAAATCAATACAAATGATGTGAGAAGCACATAAAACAATACGCATTGGAATTTGCGAAGAAAAACAAAAAGGGGATTTAGCAGTTTCTTCTCTGTGTCAGTGTAGTAAGCGAATCATTATAGAGATGGCGCTAGTGTTTAACGTATTTTCATTTGAAAAAAGGAGACAACTTTTGAACCTCATTTTGTTCGAAGTGTCACGTCGGTTTGTCAGTGTGTTCACTCGCGAAACAGACTGAAGTACCCAACGGTACCCAAGAAACTGTTGGGTTTTTGTGTTTTTTTTTTTCTTCAGATTTTCTATAAGACTCTGTAGATTGTGTTGTATTAAGTTTGCTAACAATGTTACTTGGTGCAATTAATTGTAAAATAAAGCGTAGATAAGACAACACGGAACAACGGATTTTAAACACATTCAAACGCATAGTTCCACCGAAATATCACAGATGTCGCCACAAGCGTTTGAGCGATTTGCTTTCAAACCGTTGCTATGGTTACACCAGCAGCAAAACATCCTAAAGAAGCACCGAATAAACATCTTCTGCACGGACAAACCGAAACGCATCATGAAGCTGTTCAATTTTTACAATAAATCCGTTTACATTCAATACCGCAATCAGCTCTGCTCCACAACGACGGTCGTCGTGTGTGCCCTAACCCTAGCGGCATTCGCTGTGCCGTACTACTTGCTGTCTTCCATCAGGCAGGGCGAGCTGTGGGACCAACAGCGCACCGTGTACGAACAGCCCAAGATGTCGTTTCAGTACTCGTATCTATTCCTGGCGGAAATGGAAGATCCCCAAGAGGGACGTGCTACCAGCGCCTCGGTTGTAACGTGCAGTTCCTTCCCTTCGTACAGCACGCTCACCGAACAGCTACATCCGTGCAGTGACGTACAGGTGATTCCCACCGATACGAATCACGACCACACACTCGACCATCTTTCCGTCAGCATCAGCTTCAACCCACCCGACCGGGGCAGCAGGTTGTCGTTTTACACGTTTTACTTTTTCCTGGAAGCAACCGTATCGGTAAGATCAAAAAACGATTTTTTAAATCATTTGCTTAATTTACTATACGTTTTCTTTCTCACACCTCACAGTCACAGTGCCGGTTCGTTATTCCCGCATTTGTTTCGTTGGAAAAAGTCCCACCACCTGCCGGTCGAACGTTCCTGTCCGGCACGATCGTGCACAGTGGATTGATGGCCACCAGGCAAACGGTCGCCCTACAGTGTCCGTTCTTTATGCGGCATCAACAATCACACTTTAGTGATCGGTACTATCCGAATGAAAATACCACCCTGGAAGGATTTGAACCGCGTGTAATACGAGCACAGATAGAAGCAGCCAATCCGGCGTACTATGAATACCGACCCCAACACACCGACTGGACGATGGACGGTTCGGGTACGATACGTGTGCAAATCGATGTCGCAATTGGAGGAAACGAAAGTACATCCGTTGCCTTACTCTACAAAACGTCCCTGTGGTGGAAGCTGTGCCAGTTCTGGGGCAGCTATTTCCCCCTGCTGATCGTTTCGCTGTGGTTAGCGGAGAAGAGTAAGCAGTATCTGTTCGAACGCTTCGTTCTGCGTGCGGTTGAAGTGGTGCCGTGGAAGAATAAATACAACTAGTGCAGTCACGCGAACGCTCCGTATCACACAATGGTTGGATGTATTTCGTTCCGAGACAGATTTCAGAGGAAAGGCTGCGGCATCGGACTGGCGGCCGAACGCATCGCGTCCTGCTGTAGCCTGTTGTCCTCCAGTATGATCGGACTGTGCGGGTTGTAGTCTAGCTGCACGAACAGATACCGATACTCGTACCCACCGGAGTCGGTTTTGCGCTTCTCCAGGTGCACCGTTCCCCGGTTCCGGAAGCCCTGCACGTGAAACTGCATCCGAATGTACTCGACCCCGTCCTTCACGTACTGCGTGTGGGCGACACGCGTTCTCCGTCCGCGGCGCGTTTCCTCACCGTAGCCCTTGATCGGGGCCCCGAGTGCGTCCTTTACCCGCGGCTCTTCCTTCACCCGTTCCAGCGCTTCCGAGTAGATGTTGTTCGGACTGTCCGAGGAAAACAGCTCCCAAAAGATGACGTAAAACAGCATGCCGGTGACGCCGACACCGAGCAATATTACGCCCATGTAGCTGGCGGTTTTCGTGTTTTCCTTCACCCGCTCCCCGATCGGGCGTACGTCGGTCGATACGTCGATTCGGTCGCTGCCGGCCGAGAGGGATTTCGAGCTGTGGTTGGGAGCATTTCCGGTTGAGTATCGGCATACCAGGGAGGGAAGCGGTCGGGTGTATCGTAGCAGCGACAGGGAAAGGCTGCGCTGTCTGACTAGCAGTGGGCGCAGTGCCAGGAGGGACATGCTGTAATGCAGTTGAGAGCTGTAGTGTGCTTGGACAACGAGGAATTACGATACCGTGTGGAAAAATTATGTAAACATCCATGTTTTAGAAGGGGCAATGTACTGCTCCTACACATGGCAGCTAGCTCACCTTGTGCTAAAATGCTGGAAACTTCTGTTTTATTACACTTTTAGCGCAATTGAATGCTATTCATTGGGTCGAACCCTTTACTAAATTAGATAAATACAACAATTATTAAAATTCTGCAAAGCCGGCAGTATTTTGGCTGTCAGCTGTGTTTACGTATTTTGATACCACAACCAGAGTGACCAGAAATACCGATTTATCTGTATTCCTACCGATTTTTTATATGCCTACCGATTCACAGATAAGCCTCCTAAAACTACCGATTTTCCATTTATCCTACCGAAAATCACAGATATTTGATTTTTCAGCCGTTTAAGCTTAATCTGTGGCGCTTGGGATGCTGTTTCAAGATTTGATAACCTCATTTGTTACTTATCGGGCTGATGCACGTTTGTTTGCCTGACACTTTTTATTTTTATCCGTTAAAATTTAATGTTCATAATAAGTAGAAAATGTCAGTTGCGTGGATTCCGAGAATTGCTCGTCAAAGAAAATCATTTAAATTTGAATCTCGCTGTCGGCGGTTAAAGCTTACCCGACAGACAAAGAGAATGAAATTTTCAGGCGAGGAGTAAGGGCGGTGGCAACGCTCATCGGATGCGATTTTATCGGACGAGATTTATATGGGATTTGACAGATAACGTCGGACGTGCGATTTCGTCGTCCGACGTTATCTGTCAAATCCCATATAAATCTCGTCCGATAAAATCGCATCCGATTAGCGTTGCCACCGCCCTAAGTAGAAACACACGGTGGGGGTCCGGCCCAAGATCGGATCCGAAGTCTGTTGTTTTGGGCTAAAAATTAAAAATGGCGGATGGAGCGCTACCACGCAAAGAATGCGCTCTATTGCTCCTCCTTCTTCTTCTTCTTCTTCTTCTTTTTGGCACAACAGCCGCTACCAGTCAAGGCCTGCCTGTACCCACTAGTGAAGTGGGCTTGGCTTTCTGTGACTTATTGCTACCATAGCAGAATAGTCAGTCCTACCTATGGGGGGTCGGTCTATTCGGGGCTTGAACCGATGATGGGCATGTTATTAAGTCGTTCGAGTTGACGACTGTACCACCAGACCGGCGCTCTCTTGCATGCCTTTAAAGAAAACGAGGCGCTCTCACTGGAAAGAATGCTCGCTCGCACTGTTTCATTGTATTTTCCTCATACCCTTTCCTTCCCGTTTCTCCCCGAACACGCTGCACTAGTGCGAGCGAGACACCAATTCCAGCATGCAGCATGTATCCGATGGAGCACTGCAGCGGCTCTAAGGTCGCGTGGAGGCCCGAGAAAAAGAACTTGCCACCATTGAGAAGAAAATGTGCATCTTAGTCCTTCTTTGGCTTAGAATTCCTAGTACAATTTTCAGATCAACACTTCAGAAAGACCTTCATTTGTGTAACCGCTGAACAAAACCTAATCCGTGTCCTAGGTAAAGGATGCATATTCTCTTGAAATGGAACTTTCATTTTGCGCATTATTACCCCTCCCCCCTCCCCCCCCCCCAAATACCACTTAACACTTCTTTCGCTTTCACTTCTTTTAACTCGAGTTAAGTTTCGAGTTAACCTTCCGAAAACTACCGATAAAATTTTGATGCGCCTACCGAAAACCACCAAAATAATCTGGCCACACTGACCACAACAAGGTACAATTCCCAAACAACATTTTTTGACGGCACGGATGTCAACATAGTGAACTGTCCTACAGCTGTGCTACGAATCAAGCGAAATAAATAACCTTTTTTTCAGGCCCGTATCATTGCTTTTTCGCATGAGGTTTTATCGGAAGGCCTTTAAAAATGGAATATTACTCGGTTCTCGCTACCACGAAAATCTCAGGAATAACGTAGCTGGGTATTTCACAAAATTACAACTTAAGTAATATTTTGGCGGGAAACCGTGAAACTCGACTTACGTGGAAATTCGAGAGACGCGGTATTTTGTGACCCTTTTTGGTTCCCACCAACCGTGTATCTCAGAGACTGCCTGTACTTCTATATGACCAACTTTTGTACCACAACGAATTTTCTGCGAGCCATCCCAATTGCCACAAATCCACTAAACGACCACTAAACGAGTTCTAAATGACTCAAGCTACCTAAACGGAATATAGAAAGACTTCGTTTAGCAGCCGGTGAACGACTGAAGCATTCTTAAAAGAACAAAAAATCTGGTGTTGCCATCTGTTGGTGGGATACTCAGCCAGTGAAGTTTTCCTCGCTTTGAGAGCTTTTTCCTTCCCTCTGTACTTTTGAATGGTTTTGCATTGAAGTTATGCATCGCTAGAACTAGAGCGGCAATAAGATTGTTTAAAAACTAAACTCCAATTTCACCCAGTCAATCTGCAGTCCGTTCCCAAGTTACGCGGTTCTCGACTTACGCGGCTTCGAAGACATTTCGCGATTCATCGCAAGCGTGGAAACGCGTATAACAACCCAGCCATAGAAATGAAATGAAATTTGAATGGTTTGACGGATGGATAGTCGCGAAACATTTTTTTAGTCATCTTGAAGCAGTGTTCGGCTCGAAATACACAAACCGAGATTTGAGCGGTACCGTGAAAATCGCGTATGACTAGTTATGTTATAAAATCTGTCTAACAGATGAGATAGTCTCGGGTAGAATATGAATCCATCTGAGTTCTGGCAGACGAATAAAGGTGTCAAGATAAAATATTGTTTTGAATTTGCGAAACAGCAGGCGCGATTGGAGGCCCGGAAGATTTGACAGCCCAAGTGTTCTACAACTGTTATAAACAAGGCGCGAATTTCCCGAAACCAAGATGATCTCGGTTCGAGTATTTCCAGCATAAGGCCACTTAGGATCTTAGGATTCGTGCCTATTTCGATACATTGTGCTACAGCCGGACTGAGCACGTTCGTCGAACGCGCGTCGTGTATTTGCGGCCTCATATTCGTCTGGTGTGAAAGAGCTCTTTGGGCCGTCTAGAAGCAGTGTAACCGCGCACTATGCGTTCATCACTGTGGGACTTTGAATCACTTTTTGTTGATAATACACAAAATCAGACAACACATTACTTGTTTTGTGCACAAATGTGCCAATTCTGTTATTTTGAATTAATATTGTGCACGATGCTACCCTTTACGTTTGATTTTCTGTCATCTTTTCGAGAACAAAACAACAACCAAAACGGTTCACAGTGGAATTCCACACTGGTCAAAATTAAACGCCCGTTGACAGTTCGGTTGTCAGCAAATACAAAATCACAACCGCAGCCCACTGTCTGTTGTCATAGTGCGGCAGGCGAGCGCAGGAAGAACGTAGAAGTAGGGAAAGTAGGCGAGCGCATCGTACGTGCACGGGTCCGTCGGTCCGTCTGCGGAAGAAGCAAAGGCAGTAATAATAAAGAAAAAACGCACGCAGTCGGTCGCGCGTGTACTGCCCATCCGTACGGGGGCCACACAGTTTGTTATCACCAGCGAAGGAGAGCGAGCGCTTTGTTCTGCATCGCATCGGCTGGTGGTGCTGCGGTACAAGTGCGGGTTTGCAGCTCCGTTTGTGTGCCGTTGATAGAATTTCACAAGAGCGCTGCGAGACAGATTCGACTCATTCCGCCGATCATCGCGACCGTGCGAGGAACGACGAGCCGCTCGGAGCGTTTAGCGTAATTGCATTTGTTAGGCCACAGTTTTTCGCCCAAATTTTCCTTCCACTCCCCCTGTTGCAAAGGGAGGAAAGTTTGCAAACCCGCAGGGGGGTAATTCTGCAGCGCAAACGTTTGTGCTGCAGCAAAACACGGCCTCGGAAAAGTCATCTCGTCACCGAGTGTGTGTGTGTGTGTGTGTGCTAAAAATACGTTCCCTTTCTTCCACCTCACCAAAAAAAAACCTTGTGTGTGAGAGTTTTTTTTTGGCTTTCATTGCGCGTACATTTTCCACCCCCGTGAAAGCCGCCTATGACGGACGGACGCTTTTCCTTCCAATCGTTGCATCCGCCGCACGAAACAAGCCTAACACTACCATCACCATTAAAACGTTTGCAAATCGCAAATCGGTCAAAGGAGGAGAAAGAAGGGAAAAAAACCAGGCCAAAGAAAGTCACACACAACGCTGGTTGAGTGAGCGGAAAAGCTGGGCCAGATTCCGGCGACTCCTCCCGCGGACGAGACGAGATTGGCGAACGAAATCAAACACTTTTGTAGGTGCCATTGTGTGTGTGTGTGTTTGTGTGCAGATTTTCCACACATTTGGAAACGCGTCCAGCGGCGGTGCCAGCAACACATAGGAGGCGGTGGTGGGAAAACTGTTTGATATCGCGCGTCAGAAGCAAAGGGGTTGTTTGGCATCAAACGACGCGTCTTTTGAAGCACCGAGGCGACGTGGAAATTAATCTTGTGTGTGTGTGTGTATTTTTAATATTTTATTTCCTTCGTTCGTTCTCTACAGTCTTCATTCTCGTCTAAACTCACGTGTGTTATCAGTGTTTCCGGGAGCTTGAACCCGAGTGTATGTGAATAAGCTGGAACAAGAAAAAAACGAAACAAAATCAACGCCCTGTGCTACGTAATCTTGTAGTTTTGAACGCAATACAAAACCCCGCCGTATAATAGTGTGTGTGTGTGTTTTTGTGGCCAGATCCCGATGTTCACAGCCTCCCAACAGCCACACAAAGGCCGATAGAGTGTGTCGTCAAGCAACCCGTGTCAAGGCGGCCTCCGTGACTCCACTCTCCTCGTTGATGGACAAGCGACCGTCAGCGAGCCGAACAAAGTAGTCGCTGGTGTGTTCACTTGTTGTGAAGACAGCGAAACCCCATCTGCAAGCGCTCTCCAGAAGCCATGTCTATTTTCATCCGGCAAACTGCACCAAGCTGCTAGAAAAAGATAATTTACCCGTGATCGAAAATAGTTGAATCTATCCGCCTCCCCCCATCCGGTAGGCGGAAACCGAGCAGACGATGCAAATGCGCGGGGCCAACGACGCTCTTGCCACGGTGCAGCATCCCTTCCCGCAGCAGCAGCAGCAGCAGCAGCAGCAACGCAACCCGTGCGGCTCGAGACAACTGCAGCGGACGGAGCCCGGAACCGGTGCGATGGTGTAATAGAGTCGCGTATCTTCCCCGAAAAAGCGAGAAGCAACCACGGGAACTCCGAAAAGGGGAGTGAGTAACATTTAATAAGACACAGAAAAAAGACGCCAGCCAAGCTCACACACACACACCAGAAAGAAGGAACAGGCAGGAAGGAGGGACACAGACAGATCCCAACGATGGATTGGATTATCAACGATGAGCTCGGGCTGACGGTGGGCCATCTGGTGGGCTGGACGTCGGCCTCGTTCATGGTCGTCGGCGGCGTCCTGCCGTACATCCCCCAGTACCGGCAGATCAAGCAGACGCAGGACCCGGAAGGCTTCTCGCTGCACGTCTGCCTTGCCCTGCTGGTGGCCAACACGCTGCGAATACTTTTCTGGTAAGTGTCGGCCGGCTCGCACCCAACTCGCTGCCGTTTGATCCCTTTTTCTTAGTGGCAAATTTTAGGAAATGGTGTACTCGGAACTGGGGGCCATCTCGCGCCCAAAAATTCGCCGGATGATATAAAAGCGGATACTGAAGCACGTTCATCCATCCGCCGTGGTGCAAGGATTAGCGTGCGGACAGGGAGCGTAAAATATTCTCAAAAACATTCCAATCGATCGCGCCAGCGGAAGGGGAAGGGGAGTAGTAGGGAGGAAGTAATATTTCTCCTACCTTTTGCAAGGACATTTTCCGTAGGGCCATTTTTATCCGCCCGGCGATGAGAATGTCTGTGACCTTTCCGTGCGAGACCGTATCATCTAGCCCGAGTCCAGCCCGTTTTTGCTGTTTTGTATAGAAATTAGGCAAAAAGGTAGCATTCTTCTGATTCTTGGAAGAGAGAAACAAAACCAAAAAAACGACCCGGATGTCCGGTCCCGGGCACAAGGCACTTGGTTGTAGTTGTAGAATTCGATTAGGTTAAACGAAATGTGAAAGCTGAGAAGCCTGAAAACATTAAATCAGATAACAATCACCCAATGTAGTGTGGGGGCCGGGGCAAAAAACGGCATTCACAATTTCTTCGCCTGCTCTATCGTCTTCTAACGCGAGGCCTTGGATTCTGGCTGACCCAGGGCAGGACGGCGGGTCTTATCGGTAGCAGTGACCGAGCCCCAAGGCAAGGGCATTAGATGATGGAATGGTAGCGCTTATTTTTTTTGGGTGCCGGTACTTTGTGGCGATTGTGGTAAGCGATTCGACTGTTTATCGCTTGAGTTAATGCGTGAATAAGTGGAGTGAAAATCACCATACTGTACTGTTAAAAAGGCAGTCGCAGTATGGAATTTTATTTTTAGAGGGTTTTCTAAACGGTGAATCATTCGAAAGGATGACAAAACTGTGTTGAATCAGAATGGCAACAGTCTTCTGTTGTATTGGCGTAACAAAGAGCATTGTGTTTGATGTTTTTGCAAGGTTCACAAAGCCCATTTGAACTGGAAATCATTCAATTTCATTGTTTAGAAGAGATCGAGAGGGAAAAAATGACTCAATTCATAATTCAATACAATAAGATTGCTTTTTTTAAGTGTCAAAAAAATGTTTTAATTTACAAGTTTGGCTAGTAAATGCATAAATTGTAGTAGCATTACTTATACCCGAGTTCCACAAAATTATGCTTACTCACACACTTATCGCACTACCTATTCCGATGGGCACTCGATTGCAAAAGCCCCACACCTCGCGATAAATGGCCCCGCGCTGAACGAACGGATAACGGTGGGTGTGGTAGGATGGTGGGAGGCACTGGTGCGATAAGATAAGCGCACGCAAAAACTAGCGCAACTCTAGCCACCGGCCGCCGACCGGCGATGTTGATAGAGCAGCGAAGTAGAAAATATATGAAACATTTCCTTCCGCAAATCTCTCTCTCTAGTCCCCATTTTTGGAGTGGGCGGATGAAATGCATGCAAAAGAAAATACTCATTAGTCTCTTTGCACTCCTCTCCTTGATAGTAGACGATCGTCACCCAGCACAGTAGTTAGATATACACGCAAAGGTGTTTGGCGCGCGCGGTACGAGGTGTTAAAACAAATGGAAACAAACGCAATAGCAAGCGCAATTGCGCGCACATCAACATCCAATCCGCATTGGACGCAAATTACGACCCCTTTGGGGCGGGGGAGGGGAGTGTGTGTGGGAGTGCACCTCGCTGTCGGTGTGCGATGTAAGTGCGGATGCGGATGCCTCCGCGGGAAGATGCAAATAATGGGTGGTTGGTAGTGGCTGCAACGTGCAAAACGTGCGAGCGAGAACCATTTGCATACCGGCGGGCCCCGGTATGGTTGGTATGGTTTGAACAGAGAGTGTGGCCCCGCGACCGGACGGAAGGGGCGCTTCGATTGTTGGCAAAAGTTGGGCCGATAACCTGGCGATCGATGCGCGTGCGACCGCGTAGAGTGAATGACGTTAATAACGAGCGAATCGTTTTCGTAGGAGAGAAACTGGGGAGCTTTTTTGATGAAACAAGTTCCAGCGAAGGAAATAGTTTAAAATCAGTTCTATCTCAATATTAATTTAAAATTACTATTTTCTAAGTTTTATATCTATAATTGAACAGAATGAACATGTTTGTTTTCGGATAGATGTGGAATTAGGAAAACTAAAATTCGGACAACTTTTTTTGTAATGCGTAAGCAAATTTTATTATGAAATGGAAATTACAACTTTCAAATTGAAACCGATGAGCTGCATTACGTTGAATATTTAATTTTTTTCTGATTAAAATTTTATATTATAACAATCTTCGTATTTTTTTTAATATTTTTTATGCATTGAAAATAACCATCGGCAAATAATTGGGAAAGTGTAAGTGCAATTTTCATGACGAGAATTTTTCGTCACGGAAGTGCAACGTTTAGTCAAGAATGTTGAATAAGTTTTCACAAAATAAAGTTTTTTATTTGAGCTCAACGGGGCAAAATGGACACTCGCTATTTAAGCATTATTTCACGGCTAAGATAATTTCCAAGGCTCAAAATGTATCAATTGAAGTGTTCTATGACCAGCATGCAAGTTTTATAACCCGTAATTAACAAAAAAACCAATAAAAACACTTAATAAGATTTAGTAGCATATTGATGTAATTTTTACTTCTTAGAAAAGCTTTAAGTGATGTCCAAGAGATGCGTGGAAGTTGTACATGTTATATTGTTAAAAATATGATAATTCTATACAATTTGTCTCAAGAATGCAAGGCAATTGAATGCGTATTTTTATTAATATAACAAAAATATTTAAAAAAAATCATGTAGGGCAAAATGGCCACTCATGTTTAGGGCAAAATGGGCAGATGTTTTTGACATGTTGCGCTCGGTGTTGTATACGTCCGCACAATCATGCTTACAGCAACAGCTTGAAAATATTCGATTTTGTCGATTGATACGTGTAAAAAGTGTTTTAATTTTAATAATGCATTTTTGAAAAAAAAACGGGCTTTTCTGAACAACAAAACAATCGAGAGAAAGAGAAAACATTGAACGAAACATGTGTAAAAGCTTTGGCCATTGCCAAAGCGCTGTTGCTGTGGCTCGTATTGCCCCAGTGTTTTAACGTTTTACGTTTTATTTATATATGCTCATTTTTTGCCCCGCGTATTGTATTGTATTGTTTATTGTATTTAAGTGATTGGCCAAACAAGCGGCCTTATCACTGAATTAAAACTAGAACTCACATAACTAACACAAAGAGCAGGTTAAACGCAGTGTACAATGTCAAGACAGATCAACAGAATCTTGTAGGTTGGTGCTCGTCAAATAACATGTAACGCTGATTAAATTTACGGGCTGATTAATTAAATTAAATTAATTAATTAAATCCCGTAAAACATAAACTTTTATTTTACACCTTACACTTTTCTATATATTCAAGTTATTTTCACGCTATATTGCAATTTTAATCCATAAGTTCAGGTATATAATAATGTACGAATAATTTTGTTTTGTGGCAATTTCAAAGGAATATTCATTGAACAGCCTAACATGCCCATTTTGCCCCACTTTCCCCTATTTGTGAACATCGATTGAAAGTGCAAACCCAGAATTACAGGCGGTCCCCGAGATACACGGTTAATGGCGACCGAAAACGGCCGCAAAATACCGCGTAACTCGAATTTCTGCGTATGTCGAATCTCGTGATTTCCAGCTAAAATATCGCTAATTTTCGTGTAATTTTGCAAGTAGGAGGTGGTTTTAGCCACTTTATGAATTATTTGATATGGTGCTGACTGAATATAACAGTTTTAAACCATTCGAAATTGTTTTTAACATTCGATCAAAACGGAAATTATTGGCAATTTACAATTGATGTGTCAAATCAGTACAATTTGCTCAAAGAATTGTCAAATTTAGAAAACCGCGTATCTCTGAATCCGCGTATAAGAGGTACCGTGTATCTCGGGGACCGCCTGTATTTTTTTGTACCCCAAACATGCAATGTTACTTAAATTAATGATTATATTTTTACAGTGTGTTGTTTAATCATTTAATCAAAATGTTTGTTTTAGAAATACATTATACTATAAAAAATTGTTTTTGAATTATATATTTTGCAATTTTTTTTAAATTGATTATTTATGATGTATGAATCTTCAGTTTGGATGGAAACAAGAATTTAATTGTTAATTGCTCATGCTACTACCAAACTAGTAATTGCTTTGATTGCCTTTTTTAATTATATTTAAACTTTTCCAATAACTTTTCATTTTTAACTGACGATTCTTTGTGTTTTTTTTTGTTTAAAAATGATTATTTAAAACTCTAAAACTAAAACAATGATCCCTTCATTGGAACGTTTTTGCTTTCAATCTATCTCTTCTCTTTCTCTCCTTAACTGCTCCGATATTAGTTCCGGCAGAACAAAATAACCCTTTTAATTGCACTGACAAATCACTGACGTTGATGATAACCCGTAATGAATTGCATCAACTGCTAGCAGCAGCACCTTCTCCCTCCCCCGTGCTTATTGCATTTGCGGATATAATATTTCCACGATAGCGCATTTTCCCAGCACGGCAACAGCTGATCGAATTTTTGCCACCGCCAAATGCGCATAGGCGTAGAGGAGGTAAACGAGTTTGGCCAAATCGATAATACTAAAACACACACACATACATATATCCATCCATGCCCACAGGCGTCCCGGATGGGTTTGATTTTTGATCGCGCTTCCCTTCGCGAGTCTGGCCTCGAATAGCAATGAGGTGCCCAGAGAGCCAAACTCAACTCAACTCCCCGTTTTGTCGTCCAAAGATCCGACATGGTGAATAGTTGATTTTTTGGACGTGCTGGATACGTGATAAAATGTGCAAAGAGGCAGAGCTGGTATCGGTTTGGTGTATTTATGCACACTAGAAGAATAAGGAAAGTCAGACAGAGGTTCTTGATTCGTTGTAGGTTTTGGAAAACACTTCTCCAGCACTGGAGGCATAACGACCGTACAGATTTGCAAAGCCCGAGCGAGCACTGCATAGCACGTGCTAGTGCGTGAATGTCTAATGTGCTACCGGATGGGCCTATGCTAATACCTTTCCCTCCAAGTTTCCCTTGGCAGTTCTGTTTTGTTAGAGCTTCTTGGTCGGTTGTTGTGGTTGTGCAAAACTCGAACATTCCTCCTTCTATTTTATTGCTTCTTCCTCCTCCCGTGGTTTAGTTTTCTACAAGTCACTCGTAGTCTTTCTTTAATATGTATTGATTTCTTTTTGCCTATTCTTGGTCACTACTACCTTGTGTGACCTTCCTGGGCCGTCAAACGTTGGTGAGTTACCTGAAAGTTTGCAACGTTGTTGTTCCGGCAGAAGCGTTATGGATGAGCGAAACCCGCACCTTCGGCTGGTACCTTTCAAGGTGCCTGTGCCAATGACGGGGTAAACTTTGTGTCCCTTTTTTCCAGTTGAGCAGGTCGGGAATGGGCACGTTTTGCGCTTTGCAGAACGTACTTCTACACTAATGGCATTAGAAGTTGGGCTGTGGGATTGTTTGAGGTCGAACGGGTTTACACACCAGAGTATCGTTTCGGGTCGGGAAAAAGTGCTCTACCTTTGGCAAGTTTAAGTGATTTTCTCAAAAACCATTTGTGTGTGAGTATGTAACAGCTACTAGTTGAATTTTTCGCAGATATCACCATTGATGATATTCATCAAATATGTTATAACAACAACTGCATTGAGCATTGAAGCATTGAAAGAAGCTGCTAAAGGGAACTTCACAGATGCCAATTAGGAAAGAAAATCGCTTTTTTTGTTGGTGTAACGTGTCGTCTTCTAACTCAACGTATGCCCGAGGACGTTGCGTGTGTTAATTGAAAAGATCAATATATGTTCAAGTGTTATTTCTTTCCCTTTACCCACGGCGATTGTAGCTGACAGGTGATAAGAAGTAACGTACGCACAGGGAATAGAAGATAATGTTTGCCAGTTACTTTATCGCCCGGTAATTGTACCCATATCGTTAGGGAAAAGGTTGATTGTTGGCGTGTTTGTTGGATTTATCATTTATGTTGTCACCAGTAATATTTAAGTTAACACATGTTTCGACACTCATAATTTTGACAGTGAGATATAGAAAGCTCTTGAACACTTATATGTTTCTCCGATGTGCCAGGTGTTTGTACAGCTTTACCTATAATCGATATAAACTTCCATTGGAGATGAAGCAGCAATGCTCACATTGTTTTGCGCTATTGCAGCAGCTCCAGCTGGTGTCGTTTGATAAGAAATTCTATTCCCTATTCCTATCGAGTTTGCTGGAAGATTACCCCCTTCAACCGGGAGAACAATGACCTGCACTATCGGTTCAAAACTGCACGTTCTCTACGTCCCGATCGGTCGAACGAGTGTGGGACTATAAGGTGGGTTGAGACTGTACACACAACCTTTACTAGGCAACTTCTAGTCAAACCAGTTTTCGTGATCTCATCAACCGTCTCTTGCATGCGGCAGAATTCATGGTCAGAGTCAAGACGACTGTGATGAACTCTTACGTGATGGCAACCCGCACCCGTAAGTCTCCTTTTAAAGTCGTGAGCATTATTGTGTTAGTTTTTCTTCAACATTTCCTTACATCGTTCCCAACCAGCTGTTGCCAGCATCGTAGCGTCGCAGCTGCAGTTGTCATAATTAACGCAAACTCCTGCTAGTTGTGCTGACGGGAGCTTACGACACGATGCAATAATTGGCAGGCATCTCGATAGCGAAGTTGTCCAAAGTTCGGTCGCACTCGTGTAGCTGCCAGCGCAACTGGGTGTGTTAAAAGACCTAATGGTTGTTTGTGCACATAAATTTCAGCTTCTAATTAAGCTATCGCATTGGTTGCTCTATTCTGACTGCTGTAACGGTTGCAGTTGCCGGGGTGTGTTCCGTGGTAGTAGAATTACTAGCACGTCGGTGGACGACAAGCTTGACATGGAATCAAATCTGCTTTGGAATGATTGAAGATGTATTAATCGTGTGAAAAGCAAACGATGCGATAAATTGGGACAGAGGAGCAAACAAAAGTACACAAACTGCTTGTTGTTCAAAAGTAATGTGTCGTTAATTCTAGTGTTGCAGAGACCTTTGACCTTGTCCACTGTTATAGGCTACATCTCTCAGCTGTAATATCCCAACACATCTCACAGCCTATTCGTCAAGATCAACCAATTGATCGTTTTATTTGGCTGTATCAGAATGTTGAAGGTTATTCTAAAAACTTATGCTTCATAGTTGATGATGATATGTTACACCTCTTACCGCAATACAGGTTTGAGGAGGACGGAAGTATATTGAAAATAACATTACTCTTATGGTTTGTGCAATTGGTGATTGTTTTCGATATTCTTCTGCGGAATCCACCGGGTCACTGGACACACCTCCAAAACAACTATCATAAATGGTTCCATCAAGGAAAAACGGGTATAACTCCACCGAATAAAATTGTAATCCCTACCATCCTCTACAAGGCTCGCCAAACTCCAACTAATGAATCTGGTGTACCACTTATCAGGACACAACTGCGAGATACATATGTATAGTTCCACTGGTACCAACAAGGGATTCCAGGGTACTGGTTCGAAGCAGGAGAACCTAATGAATCTTTTATAGTTGCACAATTTTGAAGCTCAAGTTATCAGGTTAAAAATTAAGAATTAACAACCTATGTTCTCAGAGTAATAATATGTGGGTTTTAATAAATAAACCTAGAACCAATAATTCTATCAATTCTATTTTTAAAAATATTGCAAACCATGTGTTTTTTTTATAAATTACTACCCAAAATTCATCGAATATCTGAGAACTGTTTAATTTGATCTTTTATCAGATGACTCTATTTCTTTTAACGTGCGTCATTTTATCAAACACCACAAGATTTGAATCAACAAATCGTAGATATTTTATTCTAGTTTTATAATATTTTAATATTTTTGCTGACCGATGATTCGTTGTTTCAAAACATAAACTATTTTTTACTATATATTCTATTTTGTTATTTTGATACGTACTTTTGCGCCGATAAACATAGATTAAATATCTTCAAATTGATGATTCAGGCGTAAATGCAATTTGCAATACCAAAACATCACACAAATAGTGTTTGTAGAATGTTATTTATATTTACCTTTGCCCCGCCCGGTCGCAAATAGAAATCAATGCATTCAAATTAGGATAATTGTTTACACATTTATGGTAAACAGTGGATATCATTTTGAAAACAACATCGTGTACTGCTCAGTTTGCAATAATGTATGGCAGGCAAAATGTGCACTCTTGATCGTTCCATTTCTGGCTAAAAAAAAATTCTAAACCAGTCCGATGACGCCAAGTTCATTAGTGATTTACATAGTATCGCCTTAAATTGAATTTACCCACTGCCGAGAGACCGCTCGGTAAGTAAATTTAATTTCAGTTCCAAACCGCACATACTCACTGCCCTCCTCCTCCTCCCGACGTCGACGTGCGAGACATGTCAAGGGAGGCTGGCTGGTGCAAATTGGAAAAAAATGGAACCCGACACTCGACAGCATCACACAGCTGCTGACCACCATCGTTCAGCACCGGGGTCACTCTGAATCCCTTCGCTAGCGTGCCCCGAATGCAGCCAACGCAATTTGTCGTTTAGATGATTTGTGTATTACGGAAAAGCGGAGGGGTTTGAATAAAACAAAAAAAAAAGCAACGAATGCAAACCACCCCCAAACAGTTTATTGGAGCGTGTGCTACAGTTTAGCGTCAGCATGAAGAGGATGTCGATGGACGCTGTTGGGGAGGTTAGCAGCCCAACGTTTACAGGCGGACACGATGCACGAGCAAGCACGAGATGCATAAAGTGGCCAGTAGACTGAACAGATGAACCAATTAGAAGCTGTTGCATCGGCGTGCTGCTGGGAGAGTTGGAAAGTGTTGGTGGAAAGGTTTCGTGACTTGGAAAGACGGACGGAGTGTGGTATCACGAGTTACTACAGTCAGTTCAGTACACGTCGGGTGCCAATTACAGGTGACACGAGTTGACATTTGCCGAAATGTACGAAATACGGAGGAATCTGGTTTGAGACAACTTCCGCTATTAGAATGCTGTAGGATCTGCCGAAGTTGCGGGGTTGGCTAAAATGGAGGACTTTCTGTATCGCTGGTTCGGTTGATGAGTTAATACCGGTAAAGTCGAATAACACGTGTAAACTTTTTCCCACCGTCCGCCAGCAAATTCCTTAATTTCCGTTTTCGCATAACACGTGTCATAGGAATACGTTTCTGTTGAGTGGGCGTATAAATACTTTTTCCCATTCATTTGCCCGCTGCGGCGGCCGCTGTTTAGATACTAGCTGATAGGCATACCTCTGTCTCATCGTCGGGTGAGTTCTTCCAAGCTCATAAATCGTTCAAAACAGTCTTACTTATCATGGGAGATATATCACTCCAAGTCAAACCGTGGAGACTAACAGGGGGGCCCTATTGTACTCGCAGCGGGTGCAGGTGTCCGTCTCAAACGATAATATTACTATCACTCATCCCTCCTTAACCACACCTTGAACGTAAATCCTTCACAAAAAACAGTACACGTCTTATTTTATTATTCATTATCTCCCTGTTGGGTCGTCTAGATTGCGCTAGGCATGCTTGAATTCTTACAATTTCTCTGAACTCAGCCACACTGTTCAGAAGCGGGGGCACTATTGCAGCAAAACTCTCGGCCCCCGGGAACCGTTTAAGAATGATTAACTCCGTTTGCTTTTATGGCTGCTTGATATGATAATAGCTCCTAACGTTGTTAATAAAACCGGCCTGAGTCGTCCCGGTGCGCGCATGTTGTGCTCGCTTTGAAGTTCTGCGAAATTCTAATGAAATTTTCAAATTGAATCGAATCGTTTTTTATCGCTGGGATGGATGGATTGGTGGTTGCAAAATTGAGCAATCTATACCGTCGCTGCTTCGTGTGTGTATGTGTGGGGAACTGGGTATGAATCACTGGAATGTGTGTATGCGTGTTGGTGTGTTTATGATTCAGAAGCGTAAATCGTCTATTTTGGTAAAGAAGATATCGTTCGTGCGAAATCAGCACCTGTTGCATCGAATGATGAAGATGATGATGACTGGTTACGATTTATACAACGTGACTGAGATGTGCGAATGAAAGATGTCGATTCGTATGTATGAATTATTAATTCGTATTCAGCCCCATTGAAGGGTTGGGATATCGTCATAATTTTGCTGTTGTCCTAACATTAGGAAAACACGTTTGATTTCAGAATGAAAAATCGATTTCAAAGTGTGTGGTATTGTATCTTTAACAGGCAGCGAATGTTGATCCAATATCAGACATCAATATCAATCTTTTGGAAACAAACAATCTAAAACCAACCACATTGCACATCAACTAGCATACAAAACTGAGTGTAATCCTCTTTGCTCCTTCTCTAGACTCTAGACTTACGTATGGTTCTTGTTTGCATCCAGCTAGATACTGCCAACTCTGTCATCATGCACATATTGCTCCACAGATTGTGTTATAACCCTGCCAAACACAAGTTTGCGAGAAAAAAAAACCATTTGGCTTCAGCACGTAGGTTGCCCGATGCCCCACAAACTGGCAATATTCACCCTGTTACACCCAGCGCGTGACATTGACCGCGAATCAACAACTTGTTTTCGAGTGCGTGCATTCGTACTTGCTGCTGCTGCATCTCGTTTAGTACGCCGTGTGGCACGTCTAGGAGGAATCCTTACATATCATTACTGCCTGGCAAAGGGTGTAGTATGCCTGTCTATCGACTTGCTTGTACGCGTTCGTCTTGGTACGCTTCTATTCTCCAGTCGCTTGGTTTGAACAAGCGGGGCTTATGATAATCCACTCTAACACTACCAGGCGCATGGAGACGGCAGCTGAAGGGAAGGGATGGATATGTCACGGAATTAAATCATAAAAACATAACATGGCCTTCCAGTAATTCAGCTCAATTGGATAACAGGAGCACCTCATTTAAGAATGCTGCCCGAGAGACGATGCTCGCTCATCGTGTGCTTGACGCTTTTTTTCTACTCCTCCTTGGGGCAGTTTAGAACTGGAAACGACTGGTGGTCGATAAAGTGGATGCTAAAGTGGATATAAGGCCAAGGAGGGGGAAATATTGTGAGATCAGGAAATAGTAGGAGACAGGGTAAAGTTTTCGTTTGGAGCTGGTAGAAGTTCATCTGGAATATCTTCATCTAGATTTTGAGGAAACTTTTGATCGGCTTAAACTGTCAAGTGGCGAGAGCAAGGGAGAGGATGTGAAATTCAAATAGGCTTATTTCTAATGAACTTTCTTGACAGTTTGGTGAACTGGCTGGTAGGTGGCTTTATTGAAATTATCGGCACTTGTTCTTTCTGGCTGGAATTATTCCCAGTGGAAGTTATCTCCTGAATGTTTGAATAACTTGTGCCTACCACAGTGCTGATAAAGTCTGGGTGATGAACTTGACCTACAAAGAAATTGGAAGAAGAAACCAAACCCTGAACTCCATATTCCATATTTCGTCGGCAGACACAACAATCTGTGTGATGTGGTTTGGTTTTGTCACCTCCCACAGGAATAAATTGTTACTACTCCGTATAATCTTGCTCGTAAAATGACAAACAAGAAGGAAGCAAAATACACGAGGGGCAAAACCTGAAGCACGCGCTCGCTCGTTCACTATATCTTCGGATGACCTCTGACCAGCTTATCGTCTAGTCACAGTCGTCATCCTCCTCCTCTCACAGGCGCTGATTTGCTCAAGTCATCAAGATTTATTATTGATTGTTTGCTCAACCTCGAATGAGCACGCCTGTCCGTTTGTGCAGGCCACGGCCTCGTCGTTGTCACTGATAAGCGCTTACAAACAGACCCTTTCTTGCGGGGATTTGGGAGGATCCGTTCAGCACCACCAGCTGCTGGCGGTCGGTCGTACAGCTGATTGCAGGCGCATTATGGCGGGCGTGCGTGTTTGCCTCACGGGCGCTAGTATAGCTATTTGTTGGGGTAGCTTCTGGAAGCATATCTACGTGATGAATTTATTTCCACTCACTGTACCATTACAAATTGCACTACTATTGGTGCGTTGAATCATATTTAGCTGTAAATCAACCGTAAATAGAGGTTTTTAATGATTTATCTATTTGTTAGTTTACATTAATTTATGTTAGTCATATAAACTTCACAGTCACGTCGCAGTTCTACTAGAATTCACTAACACCAATTTAGTTTCCAATTATTGTTCAGTGTTTGCATTCGAAATTCTGAGTCATTTAAGCGTCAATGTTTTAATCATAGAAGAAGAAAAAACATTATTCTTGAGCTATATTTGCATTAATCCAGTAATATATTTGAGCTCAAATATTTACTTATAAAACAACAACTTTGTTTCATAGTTTAAATTCGTATGATAAATCCCTATAAACTTCCCTCTAATGATTTGTAGGGAATATTCCCAGTGCAAATAAGTGTTTTTGCACGGCCAATAATTATGTATTTACATCTATTTACACTATTAATCGAATGAGCTATGGGCCATTTTGCCTAGTTTACTCAAAGCAATCTAAACAACAAGATTCATTTATCTAATAACTTACTTCGTGTTTGGATAAACATGTTACTTTTCGCTAGAACATCAAATTATGATGCAACTCTCTTCATTTTAAGGATTGAAAAGTTGGTATTCACACAGCATCATTGATACGATTATGAACTTCCTCGGTCGTGCAATGTATGTATACACGAGGTTCACCCGTCACACTCCCATCAGCACTTCATCAGAATGTGTGCACTTTGGTACCGTTCTTGAGTTCATCGATCCAACAAATTTAAGGCAAAAGCGTAAAGCGCCTCACCTACATACACTACACTTCGACCGCTTTAGTGTAGACTCTCTCTTAGGTACTATAGTTCGAGCGTTGCACGACCCATTCCTGCTCCATATCAAAACTGTAAGCTATTAAGAATGTTTATGAAATGTGAATGTAAACAGTTGGAAAGCGAATCTATTGATCTCAGCATTTGGCAAAGGGTCGTAAACATTGAAACTTCACAGCCAACACTTTTCGCATTAAAGTCAGCAGGTATAGCAGTTGGTAAACAATATTTATTGTCGGTTATTGCAATGAACTAGCACTAAATTCAAAGTGAAATCAATATCACATCCTTTTCACGTGTGACTTAAAATGGTGCTTTGTACAGCAATCACGTCGTTAAGACTATTTTAAAATCATAGTATAAAGTATTGCTTGAATTGCATCAACATTGTAATGTATTCTACAATGAGGCCGGCAGAATGATCTCACATGACAAGGCGCTTGAAAAAAAAACGCTTGTATCGGGAGACCGTAGTGTGGGGTAGGTGGAAAATCGATATAAATAACTCAGCTAAAAATCAACCAAAACCAATATGGAGCAAAGCAAACACAAGTCGTCCAAGAAAAACAAGGTTAGAATTCACAGTTCACCAGTGTGACCAAAAGTGTCTAGCATCCTTTGCGAAGCGATACACCATTGCAGGTGTATCATCATCGCCGTGGCCAAAATAAAAGTACAGCAGAGTAGTATATATGTGTGTGTCACTAAGAAAACCTGCACCTGCCTCGGTACTAGAGAAAAAAAAATAAACGGAAGCAAAAGTATGTGCAAAATGTACGAAGTGTTTTCAGTGTTTGACTTCTACTTTGCAGTGAATTTTCATCCTCCCACAGCAATGGACCCCTGGTGAGGTCAGCGGAGATGACGATGATATCCACCCCGACGCGCCGTACCTTTGCGTTGTGTTTGGCCGCGCCTGCACGATCTAAAAATAAAACATCTGCAAATCATAATCGTATGGACTTGTGGATGGGATGGCTGGTCTTGTTGCCGCCAGAACCAAGCGACAGGAGAGTCATTAAATTTGCGCTCCGTTTCGGTTACCGGCAGCGGGCAAGATTCCCCCATCTAGAGAATGCACTTTGTTTGTTTGACCTGGGCGCAAGTGGTGAATGTGCTGAAAATGGGATTGAAATTGAATCGCCCGCTGCTGTGCCGACCGGGCGTATTGTTAGCTGTCAAATTAGTAACTTTGATTGTGCGGACGTTGCAAATTTTCTGTCTATCAATGTAACTAGCATTAATGCATTTTGTATGTACGGGCAAAGTAAGATGCAGATGCATTTCGAACGTAGTTTTGCTCGAGTGAAAGACAATGCATTGTTTAGCAAAATGCACTTTTGCTGCATGATGACCTACATATTGTTTGACATCCACACGTGGTTGAGGAAAAAATGTGCGAAACTTACTTAATCGCTGTTTTATAATTCAGCCCTATTCTCTCTTGTCAATAAGGTTGCTATTTTAAACTCGCTAATTGACAAGTTTTGTTTATTAAAACATCAAATTGATGCTATTTACCCAAATGTTACACTGTTTTCTGGGTCAGTTTCTACTGTGAACGGGATTATTCATCAATTGATCTTGCAAGATTTTAATAATGTTGTTCACATTGAAAACTGAGTCGGAAACAGTGTATGCATCATGATTTATTCAATTTAATACATATATGATTTCACTAGAGTGATTCATCACAAATAAAGAATCAACATTTGAATTTATTCCATAGGATTGCTAAATATTTACAATGCGATAAATGGTCGGAAAACACACGACTCATGTTACCGGGATTTATGAATCTGTGAATTCTAATTGCGTTAATCATCATCTTTCACGTCCCTCCTGAATAAAAAAAGCATGAACTTTCTTTTAATTTGACTTTATTACTTGTATCGTTTATACTATTTATAAATTTTGGTTTCTATCTGTTGTAGCTTTCAAAATTCATGAATTGTAAGATAATTTGGACGTTTGGACGTATAATTTAGGAATTATAAGCTATGGAGTGGAAGTTATTCTAGGTCAATGGAATATGGAGACAATAAGGAACCCCTAACCAGGGAATAAAAAATTAGAGAAGTATTCAAAATTATTATAATTTGCCAATTTGCCCTCAAAATACCAAAGAATGTTCAACCAATTTCGCTTGGTTAGGCCAAATGTGGTTCGATTTATATCCGGTATGTCCTCCCAGAGCAAAGACTAGCTGTCTGTAGCATCTAGGTCGATCGGAAATATAAATCAGAATTCAGCTGAATCAGAATATAAACACATTTATTTAAAACCATTGATAACACCCACACAAGTGGAAATCCCTTTATTTTATTTTAAGTCAATTACATTAATTCTTTCACCAAAACAATCCTAACAGCGCCCACATTGATTGATAACTAATCATGTGTTTTCTTTTTCTCACACCCAGGTTTTCCAGCCGCTACGAGCTGCCGCTGCTGGTGCAGAGCGTGGTGATGAACCTAACCATGTTCCTGATGATACACCTGTGCGTGAAGGTGCGCCGGAACAATGCGATCATGCGTATGCGGGAGCGCGTCTTTTCAGGTCAGTAGTGCAGAGCGATTGTTCGATGCATCGTCGTCGCACCTTCTTCTGCCGCCGCATCGCCGCAAGGGCACTTCGAATGCAGGCAACAATGCTTCTGGTTTTACTACTCCCCCCCTTTCAACCCTCCGTTTTCAACTCGTATGGATAGTTCCGACTCCTTTCCGCTTGGTTCCGTTCCGCATTCCACGGCGTGTGCTGCGATGGCGGCGGCCGGGGGTGGTTTTGCGTTTCAAGGTGGGCTTTGCGCTTCACCCGGCACACCATTACATGCAACCGTGTGCACACATCGTGCCCTATATCGCGGCATTAAAGACTCTACCCACTGCGATCCCTGACGAGCGCAGGAGCTTAGCGTTCACCATCATCGTCGTCGTCGTCGTCCGTTCCGGTGGAAAACCTTGCTAGAAAAGGCAAAGCGCATAGCGCACACTAACCGGCACACGTACGGGCGCGCTTTAGAAGTCGTTCCATATTTCATTCGGGTGTAGATTCGGCTGGAGAACAGCTTTAGGGTCGAGAACGGGTTTCAATTCGAAAGCACTCGTTTGTATCGTCGTCCTTCCCACTCCCGTCAAGGTTCCAGGTTGCAGGTCGCTGTAGGAAGTATACAGTAGCACATTTGCATCAGCCAGCATAATTCTGCGCTGCTTTGGGCTGCACAGAAACGCGTTCGTATGGAAATGCGAAAACGAGTCCTAGCAGAGGAGAATGAGGGGAGAGTTTGCCATATTTTCTACGTTTTCGTTTCTGGGCTACACTTACCTCCCAAGCGCGATAAAGTTTGTTTTTCACGATCAGTGCAGGCGTGGTTCATGTAGAACATTTTCAATTCGATTTAACGAGATTACTGGTGCCGTTTTTTTTTCTTCTTTTCTCAAATTGGAGCTAAAATTGTTGTTCTATCCCATCGTCAGTGCCGCAAGCAAATTGCGTTGCAGGGAAGATTTACCATGCTATCATCTCCAAACGATATCTATCTCCGCCTAGGATAACAACCGGCTGCACCACTCAACAAATACCCTCAAGTGGCACAGCCAATCCATCCCCGGTTGCCTTCAATAGGTGCTTGAGAGGATAGCGGAGAGCTGGAAGCTTGTTGTGCACACTCGCACGCTGCACAATTTATCTAGCCATCCGTCAGCACGCACTTACTCTGCGCAAAAATCTCATCAATCAGCGCTTTTGTTTAGCTTCGTTTGGCTTCACCGTTTTATCGCTCGACCACTTTGTTAGGAGGAGTAGTATTCGCTTTTACTTGAAAAAATGCCAGCAGTTCGCATTTCCGAAGTGTGTGTTCTCAGCATTCCCGGCCACAATCTGCCTCCTCTTGGCGAGGGGCACTTGACTCTTTTGTGCCATTTCTCCTTTTCGGTCCTTTTTTCTATCGCAAACAATCGTTAGTGTGCGCGCGAATGGGGGCCGACCGCGCAAAAGTGTTCTCAAATCGATGATATAAATTTTTTACTACCCTCTCCTCCCTCGCTCCCTACCTCGCATTGCATTACCACCACGAACACCAACGCCGTGCACAGAGGCGACAGGAGCGGACGGGATCGTGACCGAGGCACAGCACGGCAAGAACGGGGACGGTTACGTGCTTAACATTCGCCGACCGTCAAGCACCAATCTCACGGCGGCGGGCAGCGCCAACGCAACCGCCACGACAACGGTCACGGCCAATGCCAACAACACCACCAGCATCGGTATCGGATCGGCCCTGGTAACGCAACCACCGTCGGGCGTTGGTGGCGGACATCATCCGGGCACGCTGAAGAAATCACGATCGCGCCACTACATTCTGGGTACGTCCGAGAGAAAAAAGGAGAGGGTGGAAAGCATGGTACCATCAAAACAAAAACAAAACAAAAAACATACCACGGCTTGTTGTTATTTGTCCCTGCGCTCTCATTTCGACGTGTGTAAATCATCCCCACATGACGTGTGCACATCATTCCTTTCACATCAACTCTAACCGTACGACAGTAGATACAACTAATAACATTCGCTTCATCTCCCACTGGCTAATCATCCATCCGTTCACGAAAAGGATATCTATATGCTGGCCCGGCACACACGTGTTCTATGTCGATAATGTTTGGAGAGGAAAATGACGATGTTCAGTTCAGTTCGGTAGCGCACGTGTTACTGGACTGCTGTACACGCCATCCCGGTTTTTGCTTATAAATCATAGAATTAATACTAATGACTTCATCACAACCCTTTCACCAAACAATTTTGTCGTGTTTTGTTATGTGTCCTTGAACGTTTGTACGCCTTTAATCTAAAATACTTTTTTTTAATTTTAGAACTCATATTCACATGTTATTTGTGTGTGCGGTGTGTTGAAACCACGAAAAAGCTAGCTGACGAGCCGGCTGTTGTGGTGAGATTCCACGACCCCCAAAAACGAAACGAAGAAAAGGAAAATTAACTCCTAACGGCTGTTCCATCAATCTATCCGTCCTTGAGTTCGAGCACCCTCAAACCCGTAGTAGCATAGACTCGGAAGCTTTCAGTTTCTTTGGGCTGTGTTCGCCACCAATACGGTGCCAAAGATTACCAAAAGATTTCCAATCAACTTGCTGCTACCTCCGTTGCCTTATCCTTACACACAGACACACACCGACCACCTTCGCTAGGAATGTTCCGCCCTAGCGCACGACGTCACGTCAAGAGGTGTGACTTGGCAACAGGACTCGAGCGCGGAGGGAGCGATTGTTGAAAAGAATGCTCCAAATCGAGTTGCTTTCACTAATTTAAGTGTTTTCGGGCGGCTCTCAAGGACGTGGAATAGTCAGTTAGCACGAGATATCCTGCCTTTTCGGAAGCTTTCTATTCTTATACCGGGTGACCTTCCACACGTAACGATGGGTCCTTTTACATCGCACACGCACACACACAAGCAAGCATCGGTTTCCCCGCGGGGGTTGCGGTGTAGAGCACTGTTTGACGCATTTTTGCGTTGCGTGTACAATGGGAATATTAATTCTCGGCGGACCGACCACCATACCGTCGGGCATATTTAGACTTGTGGAGCGTGTGCACACTAACCCGGGTCCCGGGTGCGTTTGTGTGTGTGTGTGGGTCGAAGAAGCTTTTGGTCGAATTCTTGCAAAAGCGAAAAAAATAAAAGAAACTATAATCAACAAATATAAATTGACGTCAACAAACGCAAGTACGTGCTTTTGTGCTAAAAATATACGAGAGCGAGTTGAACGGGGAAGAGTAGTGGTTATCGTACCAACAACACTCACCAAAATTGTTCTCCCCCCGAGCTCGGGAAGCCAATTCAATGCATTCGCTTCGTCTAACATGTTGATTAATTATCGTTTCTAGTTTCCCAGCTGCCCGGTTAGCGACGGCATTTGGATGGGTGTTGTTGGCTCTCCCTGGCAACAAGGCTCACGTACACCGCCCCTTCGGTACGATGTAGTTTCCAGACGAGAGATTATTTAATTACGCTTTATTCACACTGTTCTGCGTTCTGTTAACTTCCATCCCTACCGCTCACGGGCGAGGGGGAATTCCCGCCATCCCAAAAGCTTCCAGGGTAGATGGATGTACAGGTTGAAGGTCATGATGAACTTTTCACGGGTACGTGCTGCTCCGGTTTGCTCGGGGATGATATTTATTGCTTCACACACGTGCACATGCATCCGCTTACCTTTAAAGGTGTGAAGTGTGCAACCTTTAAAACGCGTGCATCCCGTGGCTATTAAAGCTATGGCCCGTGGCCTGTGGCCGCATCATCCTTTTCCATCGCTGCTGGCAACTGTCCAAGGCTGCAGGGCTGTGCGAGCTTTACAAACCCACCGGCTAGGATCTGCTGCTTCTGCTGCGGGGGTAGTTAGAATACGTGGTTTGTAAAAGAGCTTAAAACTTTGCCTGGTCTCATCACGGTCGCTCGCTAGTCCAGCTCGAACGCAGCTCAAAGCTTACCGAAAGAAATAGCTCGTTTTAATATTTGCGTAGCCATGGGACGACCTGAAATCGCACCATAATCAGGTTGACATTCGCCCGTCCGTGTGAATGATATTTGCTGACATTTCGGAACCGAAGAAGTCATCCGTGTCCTCGGTCGCTATTTCAGGGCTTTTTTTTTGCTCTACCTCGCTACGTTTATGTCCTGCCGGCCGGGAGCAGCTGGCACATAAATATCAAAGAGTTATGTACCTGGTTTTGTTTTGCTTTCCCCCCCGATGGGCGGGTGGTAATGCTGCTAAAGCGTTTCTATTTTTCGCCTTTCCTGTGCCACGGACATAATTTCGGTCGGTATGGAAAATGTCGCGTAGGAACGCTCTCCAACGAAATAATCACCTACTGGTATTATTAGCATACAGTGTGTTTGTGTGTGTTTTAACTCCCTTTGGCTCAGAACTTTTCGAACCACAAACAGTTTCGAGACTAAAACACATTCGAACGGTCCAACGAAAGCCGAAGAACTGTGGGCAGGTTGGCGTAAATTTATTATCCAGCAAGGTACACAACCTTCCGCTTCCCCCCCGCATTAACAGCCCTGTGTCGTAAGACGTACGCCAGTGCCCATGAGCCAGCGTGTGCGCGCCATTTTCTTGCAGGCGATTTCTTGAACAATCAACAGCAGCTACTAGCTCCTCACGGGGAAGCATTTCACTATGCAGCAAAGAAACAACACAAACCCCTTTTCATGCACTAAGTGAATATCAACAGTTTGAATAGTGTAGTGTGCTGGTTTGTGTGGCCAACGGCGCCCGCTTCTTGCCGGTGTAAGGCGCAACCTTTTCTCCATGAAAGCGAGTCTTCATCGCACTGCTGGCTGAAGGGTGTAGAACCTTTGCCAGCTTTCACTGCGTGTGGATATGGTCATCCGATGGAAGGCTGTGCGGGCTGTGCAACAACGTATTTCTGTATGGGTGAGCCGGTGGGAATAAATAGAAGCCTTATTTGTTTTTTTTTTGTTTCAAACGTTTTCTAAGGCTTTGTGCAATGTAAAGAGGACACACAGAGAGACAGACGCTACCATACATAAATTCACCATAGAATTTAGAAAACAGCTTTTCCCCGTGCCGCTGTGTTGGGCTGTTTGTTCTCTTAGTTGCTTCGCAACAAAGTCACGACCTAACAGCAATGTAGTGGCATCGGGCTTTGTTGCTGGGGGATGAGGGTTCGAGATAAGCGGAAGCACAATGGTTACCACTATACACAGCCGGTTTATTGTGTTGTTGTTGAAGGAGCAAGTATGTATGAATGGCGTGGTTCGAGTATTGCGCAATTTAAAAAAAAAACACAAATAGGAGAAAGCTGCAAAGTTGTAACAGTTGTGTTTTTCACCCTAAATTGGACTGATTTTTTATTCAACACTAACTGATTGGCTTTTTTCTGGAGTCTATAGTGGGGAATGTCAGTTGTACGGAGAGTGTCACAGATGTGATTTAGTCTGGCAAGTAGCCAACCGGAATGTCCGGAAATGTCATGTCCGTGATGAAAGGAAAAACTTGGATCCACTCTTTCCCGTAAAAGGTCAACACAGGCGAAACGGATCCTTGGATCCGTTTATTTGGTTTGTTTTATTGTAAAAATAGTAATTTTGGAACATTTTGCCTCGTTACAACACTAGCGCTACAAACTTTTTCAACGAGTTTTATACAACAAGTTCACAATAATCGAAAAATACTACCCATGACGCTAGTTCAGTCTCTAGTGAAGTACGCTGTGGAGTGTACGCACGACCCTGATCCGACTCTGGTTATTGTTAGTCCGATTCCGACCACAGCAAAATCGGAACCTCTAGTTCCGCCCGGGTTCGGAGTTGGAGGCATCGGAGTCCGGAGTTGGAGGCATCGGAGTCCGGAGTTGTAGTCGTCCGAAGTCAGAAACATCCAATTTTGGAATCGGCCGGAGTCATCTAGAGTCGCCTGAAGTCATAATCATACTGAAGTCGGAGTCGCCTGCTGTCTCAGGCCCGAACACTTCTTGATCTCGGCCGACTCCGAGTATAGTTTACTCCGGACGATTCCAACCTCGGATGACTCCGACTCCGACTCCGAAGGACTTCGATTCCAGATGACTCCGGAAGATTTTGGATAATGCTGGTCAATGATATGAACAATGCCATTAAACGCCATTAGTCCTTAACGGGTTTTTTTTGGAAACAAATCACACATTGTTGTACTCAAAGTTGAGTCTCATTTTGATCAACCATCCTAGGAAGCAGGTATTACTCATGACAGATTCATAGGGTAAACTTCAACCCAAAGGACGCTCAAAACTCATATCCAACATAAATAGTTGCCATGGACATGTGTGCCAAATATGCTCGAAAAAGGATTAGATAAACTTGTTCTTTATTGAGGAAACCAAAACATGAACTGGTTGCAGTTTCCCTTACCACTCCATTGCATTAGCAGTAAAAGGTCACTGTTTTCCTATAAAATGAGGATCGATATGTAGCTACTGCACCCGCAACACTCCCTTCCCAAGACTTCAAGGCACCAATCGTCCAATGAAGGACGAGCTAAAGTAATCGAAAACCATACATCCTTTTTCGGTGAGGGAGAGCGGGCGAAGAAGTCGTCAAACGGACCGGAACAATGTGTCCCGAACAATGAAACGGATGTGGTAACCTTCGAAAAAAGAAACAAAAAAACTCCCATCAACTTTGCCCGCAACAACTCTCCGGTACAAATCGGGAGCACGTAAAAGGTCGCGGAAAAGCTTCCCGAACTCTTCGTAGAAAATGTGTGTGTGTGTGTGTGTGTGTATGTTTTTTTGTTTATGTTACAATGTTTTGCCGGTAGTATACGGTGCAGCCGGAAATTTCAATCCATCCGCTGAGACAACAAAACTTGCCTTGAATCGATTTTCAATAAAGTTAAGCTCTAATGTCGTAAATATCGTAGCAACTCGTTGCTGCGTTGGCACACTGAGCAAAAGGATCTCTCCTCGCGCATTGTGCGCATTTCCGTCTGGGCGCGGCAAAGTAAATCATTATTTGAATTTGTTTTGCTAATCCGCGCCTACGGAAGTATGAAGCTTTTGCCGCGTGGGAACAGTCACGCTACGGTGCCTTTCAATAGAGCGCGATGGATAAGCGTTTGTGCTTGCGTCGCTCAGTGCTTCAATCAAAGTCATCCCTTTACAGCTCGACAGGTTGCCGAACAACAGCAACGCGCTTTAACGATGTCCGCCTGTTGTTGGGTGGTTGTGCATTTCGCTGCTTCTGTCTTGCCGCCTCAACCCCGTTGGTGGAGCAAAGCTTTTTAGCTGAGGGATTATTCACCGACCACGTCAATCAGCGGTTCGGATCGTTTGACATAGTAGAAGCAAAAACACACAGGAAGTGGAGCTTTTCGCGCTACAACAGGCACTGGCTGCTGCCCTAAAACCGAAATCCGTTGCGTGTGGGTTTTATTGAATTGATGTGGTTTTAGTGTGTGGGGCTCGGCCCGGAGTGGTGAAGGATTTCGTTTACAACCGAAAACTGCCACCACCAGCAGAACAGATAAACGAACTCTGGTGGGTGTGTGTGTGCCTGCTGCTTACCGTCATCAATCAAGCGTTCGTTTAATGATGTCACCAGCAGCACCATGGTGTCCTGTTGATAGCAAGCAGCGGAAAGTCTCGATCCAAATGATGAGCCGAGAATGGGGATCGAAACGAGAACCAAAACCCCCCGCAGACAAAATGGTCATCGCCGTCGTAAGGCCTTAATGCGTTCCACTTTCCTATTCGCCGGCATAAAACATATTGACAGGTTGATAAAATTAATAGTGGAGTTGGATTTGGGATTGGCCCAAACAGGGAAAACAGCTACAAAAGTCAATCCCATTTGCCAAGCTTTATTGGACAGCAAGGAAAAGGACAGTGTGGGTTTTGCGAGAAGCGTTCCCTGAGGTTATCAGCCAAGGCCAGACTGTCGGATTGTGGGGTGCAGTAGGGATAGAGCCGTGTCACCTTCTCACTTGGATTGCAATTTTATGATCTTCTTAGCGATCAGGTCCGATTAGCAATGGTAGATTGAAATTCCAAGCTTTATGTCGCTTTGCTGTGGGAGCGTTATTTATAGATTGTGAATCTTTTCCTCCAATCCATTGGATTGGAATTAGTTTCGCCTGTTGAGAACGATGGTCCTCAACGAGTGTGTCTGTTGCATCGTGTTCGGTTTGTCCCACGTGTTGTCAGTTTTCTTGTCCAGTGAGTTTTGAAACAGAGTAAAAAAAAGAGCTTTACTGTGTATCAGAAACAGAAAACGGCACGTGGCACGTGTTTAAAATAAACGCTTTCAATGTTAGAGAAGAGAAAAGTCCCTTAAGTTCTATATTTTGCTTCACTTCAGATGCCTCAGAGCTTCTAGCCTTTCCTACCCCATACGACACCGGCAAACTCACTCAGCAAACTCGCCGTAAAATAGAGCACGAAACCGGCAGCCCAGGGAGTGGTCGTCGTTTCAGGATATCCTTTTGTTGCCCGTAAAGGTAACGCAGTAACGGCCACACCTGCAAGTTGCTACAAGCGTATGATCCTACACGATGGCAGTAAAATTATGACCGATGGTTTTCGTTCGCCAAACGGGGCAAAAAGCACTTGTCGCAGAAAAATAATCTCATTTACACCCAGGCAGCACCTTCCATCCCCCCAGACCGTAACACAGTGCCTTTCCCTTGCGTTTCAGTAAACGAAAAAGAGAGGAAAAAATCGACCACATTCCGTTCGTTGACGACGTGCTTTTGCTGTGATTAAACATTAGCTACACCCTCTTGGTGTCAGTTGTAAAAAAAACAGAAAAAAGATTGACCGGCGCGTGCCCATCCTTGGGAAATGGATTTTATTTTTAACAATTTGCATGTTTGGCTTCATTATGCTAACCAAAACTGTTCGATGGTATGGCCAGCGTGTGTGTGTGTGTATGTGTGCGTCTTCAATCATTTTAAGTATAGTTTATGATTACCTTAACGATTTAGCTTAATACGTTTTGCAAGGATCATATTCTAACTCTGTACATTCTACTTCGTTTCCATTCCCTGTTGTGTTGCGAAAGAGCAATAAAAAAAAACTTCATCTGTGTCCTGTTCGTCCCCCTTCATGAACCACCAGATACCATTTGTGCGAGCTAGACTAGATACTAGAACTGTACATTGGCTTTATAGACTGTATTAACACATTTAATTTATATGTTTATCTTTTTCTTCCTCGAATAATCATCCAATGGAACAGATTTCGATTCGCGCTACTTCTGGCAGTGGACGGACTTCCAGTCGTACGTCGACTTTATGCTCCTCGTGTGGGCCATCGGCGCTGCCATTACCTATTTGATGCTTTCCGTTACCTGGTTCATGGAAACGATTGGCTTCCTGGCCGTCTTCACCGAGGCAATGTTGGGTAAGTAGAGAGCGCCCGCGTGCAGTCTAGACATTTTCCCAATGATTTCATCTATCTTTTTTTTTACTCTGCTGCCCACCGGCAGGCCTTCCACAGTTTGTAAGGAACTATAAAAATAAGTCCACCCATGGGATGAGCATCTGCATGGTGATCATGTGGACCGCTGGTGATATGTTTAAGACTGGTTACTTTGTTTTAAGACACGCGCCGACCCAATTCTGGATCTGCGGCACGCTGCAGGTAAGCATTGTGTGCAATTTTGTTCGGATTTAGCTTCGGATACAAATTTCAGCAGTTAACACGTGTGTTGCCTTTTCCTTTCCATCTCTCCAGGTCAGCCTGGATCTCGCCATCCTGCTGCAGGTCTACCTTTATCGTAAGAATCCCGCGCCACGCAATGCGCACCGTGGCGATTAGCAGTTTGCCCCCCAAAGTATAACTATTCAAGGCAACGTGAACAACAACAACAGCAGCAAGAACAGCATCCATTCGCACCGTAATCATTCGTCAATTCGTAGCGCCTGCGGTAGGGCGACGATCGATCCGTCCGCCCAGCCGCCACTCCCCGGGAACGGCTGCAGTGCGCTGCTCGCCGCCTCGCCCGATTCGCACGACACGGCGCCGATGCTTCCCGGCCGGCGGGACGTGGGCGTCGGCTGCAACCGGCTGCTCGGGCTGGCACCGCTCGCAACGGCCTGCTCCTCGTCGGCCGCATCTTCCTTCTACAGCAGCATGCTGGGGGCGGAGTGTTCCGTCTCGCTGCGTTCGCGCGACCGCAGCTCGCTAACGCCCGGCCGGAGCAGCCAGTGCGGTGGGCCGGGAACAGCGACCACCACCCGCCTGGCGACCCGCTTTCAGCACTCCAAATCGCACTCGATTGCGTCGTCGCCGCGCGAAACCACGCCCGTGCGCAACTCGCTCGTCATAGGTGTGCGGGGCGGGTCGGAGAAATTTAGCGACCGGCAAAAGACGGCCTCGCTACCACTGCCGAAACGGCGGCAGCTGAGTTTAAACGTGCCCGATACGGGCAACAGCGTTACCGGCGTGAAGGAGGACGGCAATGCAGAGCGGCCGTCGTCGCGTACCAATCTGCCAGCGGAGGAAACGTTCCAAGCCGGTGAAAACTGTTCGTTCGATACGGCAACGTCCGGGCTGGGCGGTGGTGGTCCGCTGCAGACGCTCGACTCAAGCTGCACGCTGAACAGCAACAGCTACAAAGAGCAGTACATACTCGGCTGTGGCCACTATCGTAGCAATCTGAAGCACTACGATGCGCTGCTGGCCGGTGGTGGTTGTGTGGTCGAGAGCCCGCACAAGGCCGACACCGGCGACGATGCGCTGGTCATGGTGGAGCTCGGTGGCGATCGGAAGGGACAGCCAAACGCGTCGCAATCGGAGCGCGGTACCGGCCGGAACGAAACCACCGAAGCCGACGAGGAGAAGATCGCAACCGTGCAGCCGAAAACACACCACTACCCGACCAACGCGAAATCGCTCGAGGACATCTTATGACGGCACGCATCACTGGCCTTCTGGCCAGTGATGAGTGTGGAACAGATTCGACGGCTCGAGCAGCATCACAGCCGGCGGCAACAGCAGCAGCCATCGCCAGGAGCAGCGGCGGTATCGACCATATCCACCACCGAGCGTGAATCTCGCCCGATGCGTTCGGTTGAAACGCAAACCGATCGGCTCGAAGGGGTTAGTCCGTGCTGCTGCAGCGGAGACGATGCGGCCAGCGTGTCCGCCCTGGTGCCTGAGCTGGGACACGACGACGAGGAGGAAGACAAACCGTTCATGCACGGGAGGAAGGGCCGTGCTGCTGCTGGCGAGGTGGAAAGCAGCTCGCAGCACGGTGAGGAAGAAGTCTTTCAGATCGATGGTCGAGGTGTGACGATGAATGGCGATGCGCGATCGCAGGAATCCGCACCGATGCGTTGTGAGCCCGAGCTGAAGGCAACGGCAGTGGAGCCAAACAGCGATCACGAGGAGGACGAGGAAGCGGTGGAACGGTCGCGCCGCGTCCGGCTGGTGGCAGCCAACAACATGTTCAACTTCAACAAGCTGGAAATACTGAACGAACGGTCCTGTTCGGCGAGCGGCAGCAGCGAAGGTGGCAGTCAGCGTGCCAACATCACCGTCCCGGTGCTGCTCCGCTCGTCCTCGGGCGGGTGCGCCAGCATCAGCGACAGCAATCGCAACCTTTGCGAGCACGAGGCGACTGTCGCGGTGGATGACGCGTTCGCTGCCGCTGCCAGTGCGAACGAGCAGCTGAAGCAGCGCGAAGGTGACGCGGGAACGACGGTACCACCACCGGTGGGTGTGAAAGGGCTGGCCACGCGCCTCGACTCCCTGGACGCCTATTTCATCCAGGAAAGTCCGGAAGTGATTTTATAGCAGTGGTCGGCACTGATCCTTCCCCGTTTAACTTCGATGGCCTTATGAGGAGCGAGACCAAAGAAATGAGAGCGACAGAGAGAGAGAAAAAAGCGAAACGGTAATAATGGATGCTTTCTTGCTAAAAGGTACGAAAAAAAACACACACAGGAACGGGGACGATATGTATGTGCGGGTGTGTGTGTGTGAAACAACCAAAACATCGTAACAAACACATTGCACTTGAATAGAATAATATTTTTGGGGGGTTTTTAAGAAGAAAAAAAAAAACAGCAGAACGCTAAAACCCGCTAAAGCCAGCGGGCTGCACCAGGCTGAGTTCATTCCATCCTTTCACGAGGGATGAAGCTGAAACTCGGCTGTGGTGGTGTGCGGCAGGCCTTTATTTATCGAAAATTGTATAGTAATAGTGGTAGGGTAACGCTGACGACTACGAGATCGAGTGTAACATACGCGGTAGCAAAGACAGAGACTTTATTTTTGTAGCGATAGCTGTTTGGTTTTGCGTCGGCAAAATTGTAAGTCATTAGGTTTAACGTTTGCGTCGGGCGTGTCTCTTGGGCGCCGGGGGGATAAAGCGCGAGCGAGCGTGGTGTAAAATGATGAGTTTTACCTTTTTCCTTACCAACACCAACACCATTAACTCCAACAATCAGCAAAGAATCCTCATTGCTTCCCCGCATATGACAAAACAAAACGTGTTCTTTCCATGGTGGCATCATAAAGGAGAGATAGAGAGAGAGAGAGGAAGTGGTTCCGGTGACAGTGGAGTACTGTTTCCGGTGTTTATCGTAAAGTGCGGCATAAGGATGTAAAACATCGAACTACAAATTACTATAGGAAATAACATTCGCTGAAATCAGGTGGCGTGAGCTAGCAAATGAGAAGCATTTCTCGCTTTAGTTATCTAAAATTAAAATCGGTACATAAGTGTGTAGTTTAGAAATGGAATTCTTGTTGCAATGAATTTACATCCTAACTGTTTGTGTTTTTTTTTTTATTTTTCCTTTTTGTTTTGGTTGTCCTGCTTTTTTTCTCAAATTTTCTCTTCTAAAGCCAGTTAATATTGACGAGTTCTAGGAGTTTTCATGTATTTCATTGTGTAATGCATTTGTGTTTGTGTTTGTGCGTGTGTATTCTTCTTCTTCTTCTTTGGCTCAACAACCGATGCCGGTCAAGGCCTGCCAACACACTTGTGGGGTTGACTTTCAGTGACTTATAGCGTGTGTATTAGTACTTTCTTTTTTGAATGTATTTATTTTGTTAAGCAAAGAAAGAACCTACAAAACCACTAGCAGCCAGGTAGAAAGATGACTAAATCAAGCAAAAGACCATGCTGCGCGATGACGCGCCCTCACACCCTCACAGTTGCACTGTTAATCAGTTCTATGCGGCATACTTAACGCGCTACTTCCATACGATGGGCAATAAAAGAAGACATTGTAGTTTAAAAGTCGAAATAATACAAAGCACTTTCAACATACATACTGCACACGGGTACGCGATGGCATCGAAATGAAGAGAGTGTGTTGGTAGTGTTAGCAAACGGACGCGAAATGGGACATATAATCTATATCTTCCCTTACTGTACAGATACCAACGTACGAAAGTTTCCGCAGAATTATGTTTTTTAAATTAAATTCTTAAACTCTACCGGCGCAAAGGTGGTACGTTACGCAAGAGAAGGAGCTGAAGCAGAATAGTATGCTAACTTCACACCAACACGCTGTATTTAATGGAAGCAATGTGTATCATTCAATCAACTGCAATCGCAGTACTGGACGTATTCGTAATAAGCAATCATTTTTTTAGGGACGAAGCACTGTCATTTCATTGCAATCATCAATCAAACGCGAGAGACAGCGAGAGAGAAGGAACGGAAAAAACAGCAAAACACAACTGTACTATCAACATAATCGATAGGAGAGAGTAGCAAAAGCAAAAGTATAAACCAGCCAAGTGCCATCTATTTAAATTTGCCCAATCATTTCACACTACCGTACGTGTGCGCGGAATATATGTTTTCAGAACACTGTGGTCCAAATGTTTGGTGCAAGTTCCAGCGTAACTAAAGCTGAGCTTAGCAAACCGTATATCAGAGGGGGGAAATGTAGTACGATCGGATGGGCACGAGAAGTGCAAGCTAATGGAAGGAAACCAATACACTTAAAATCACTGCAATGTAACTGATTACATTCTATTGCCTTTTAAAACGAAACGATACTAGAAGAGACTTGAGTGTGATGCAATTTAGAAACAAACACAAACCAACTAACCTATCTACAAACTATGAGTAATCACTACCAATCGACCCTATCGCTCCGGTGGGGGGGGAGAGTAGACATATATCCTAAAATGAAGGGGTGAACACCGTACACAATGCGTCGGATGTGTTGCGTCCGGTTGCAATGCATTTTGGATCTACTTTAATTTTGTTACGGTATGATTTGCAATAAGTTTTCGAGCGACGGTTTTTCTTCCCTGTATCGTTATGGCGATCGGAGTAAGTGTGTATTTTAGTAAAAATATTTGACTTTTGATTGATTTCTTTGTAAGTTTTGCCACATTCGTTTGGCTGTAAAAATAAATTTAAAGCCAAAGGATAACATCGCGTGAATTAGTTTGGCGTCTATCGGACGTTCAATCTGTTTATTGTTTCTCCCTCGTAACCTCATGAATGCACATACCCAAGAAAGCATAGTGATAGTAGAAGAAGATACTAGAGAGGAATGAATGAAACCGAGGAGCATACAGATGAAGCCGAAATACGGTTGGAAACAAACATGGTAAATAAACAGAAAATGAATTAATATAATCGGGAAATAAGGTACAAATTTTGAAACGATGGAAAGAAATTATCGCAAATATTATTTTTTAATTCGTCCAATACTCCAAATTCCCAAAAGATTTTTTGGGAGCACTCCTTAATTTGCATGATGTTTTGAAGGTTATTTTTCTTTTGGTTTAAATGCTTTGAAAGCTTTTTTTATTTTTTCTTTATCATTTATTTATATTGTTCCATCCATTTAAACTAACAAAATTGTATAATCACAATGTAGTTTTGTTTACCAAAAACCCTCAAAATGTATAGAGAAGTATGGATATTCCAATTGGTTGTCTAAAGTCACACCACTTACATTTAAATAAAAAAGGAGGGCTTTTGTTGACCCAATTTGTCAATTATGCTCATTTTATTGTTGAATGTTTATTACATTCAGATACTCAGGTTGAACATGATCAACCGATTTTATTATACACAAGAGGTCTAAAATAAACAAAAGCAGAACAGCTTCTAACTGAAAATCAAAGTCACCGACCCAATATTTGCTGATATTTTTATTTATCTGCTAATCTAGAGATAAGGAAATAATTACAAACCAAAATGAAATGATAAAAGCTTTTGTCCCGATGGAGTCGCCTGGTGTTGTTGGTCGAACGGAGCTTGAAAGCTCCCGTATGTTATTCTGTGCTATAAACAAAAGCTTTCTCGGCTTTATGACTGTAGCTTTCAGATGTTTCTTGCTACATCGTAGTTATATGTACTGAGAGTAGGCACAGAGTGATACTTTCATTCATTGAGCTTTATATTGCTTATCGTTGTTATGAAATTATCGTTACAGGGTTTTTCAGGAGTTCTCATAGTTGTCGGACACTTCCTTGACTCTTTCTTATTGGAAGTGAACTTCATATGTTGGAAAATGGGACTCTATAGCACGCTTTATGGACAGGCTCCTTGCAAATTGCTATTGGATAGTCCAACAAGGGTGCTATAGAGTCCAATTCCCATTACATTACCTTCATTTCACATATGAAAGAGTCAATACAGGGTTTTCCAAGATTTATTGGTTGGTTCCCATCAATTTTTGGTGGTTTCCCATATTTTATTGGTACGTTCCCACGATTTTTTGGCCGTTTCCCAGAATTATTTGGTCCAATTGTATTGATATAAAATCGGAAAATACCAATAAATTATGGAAACGCACCTAAAATCTATGGGATACGATCAAAAAATCGTGGGAACGCACCAAAAAATCATGGCAACTGACCAAAAAATCGTAGGAAGCCCTGTAAAGTGTCCCACTGGTATGAGAACTCCTGGAAAATCCTGTATATATATCAATATACTAAGTTATAAGTGAACATCACTGTCCTGCTATGGGTATAACGATCCCGAGCCCTTTTAGTGTTACGTTTATGTTAATGGCACGTTTGTAGGGCCAAATAATAAGAAACCCAAATTGCTTATACAAATTAGGTAAAACATATAAATAAATGTTCTTATGCTAGTTTTCAAACATTCAATGCAATAACAATTCAATAAGATATAGAAGCAAATCTTGTACGATAATTATTTTTTTTATTTTATCCTAATAGCTTTAATTTGTTTCTAAATATTAATTTCCAATTTATCTATTTTAAGCTACCGACCAATTTTACAATTTAATTGAGAATTTTGTTTAATTTTTCAGACAGAAATAAATGTATGTTTGCCACAACGTCACTTCATCGTGCCCGCTGTGCCCCGAGCCGTAAACAAAGCGGATCGATAAACTATCGGCCCCCGCTCGGGTCGGACCATGCGGCCGCTCGGGTTTCGGGTTGTGCACCCATGCTCGAAGCACGCGACACGGGTACGGCCAGCGCGAAACTCCGTCGCACGCACAAGTTTGTGTCGAACTGTGGTCGTGTATGGATCGTCGCGTGCTGCCGCGGATCAGATCACACGCAGAGTGTACCAGAGCAGAGCTAACAAAACGTTATTGAACGCGTGGCTTCGTACGCTGGTTCTGGCGCATAAGTGAAGGGCGAACCAAGAACCGGAGAAGCAAGAATACGGCGTACAATAACAGCAAAGTGAGTTGGGCAAGTGTGTCTGGGTGTGTGTGTGTGTGTGTGTGTGGGTAGGGAAGAATCAGCTTGTAATGCGAAATTGTGTACCGGTTTTTTTTTCGAAGTCACTGGAGTAATTTATGTGCAGCGTTCGTTGCAAAACGATTTGCTTTTATGGTTTTGTGTCGTGAAAAGCAGTTTGATTTTGAACGTGTTAATTTGTAGACAAATTTATCAATGAAAATTAAGCGAATTATTGTTGGAAAATTCCAACACTAAAAAACGGAAGCACACGCACAAGCTTCATCAATAATGAACCCCAGTTTTCAGGGAGGTTAGCTTTATGCGAATTTTAGGGCGTCCGTTTTTAGGCTTTATTGATTTTTACGGTCGCCACGACAACAACGCGGACGCTTCAATTTACAAATTATCGCCGCCTTTGATGCGACTTTGACGGGTGCGTCTGGGACAAGCTTAAAGTCTGCCAAAACCAGCATGACAGAAGGTCACCATGGTATTGCTTTTGGGGGTTTCTTATGTTTTGTCGCGAAAGCTGTCGGACAGCTGTTTTCGCGCTGAGGGCGCCCTGCCCGGATGGCGCAAGGTGAAGGATTAGTTCGTGAGCGTGTGTGTGTGTGTGTTTTTTCTTCTTTTTTGGCACCCCGTGCACAAGAAGCTGTGAGTGAGTGACTGTGCCCGCGCGCGTGTGTTTAAGTGTTTAAGTTTTGTGCTAATTTAATAATGCTGTGAGTGAAATCGGAGCGAAAAAATTGCACAAGGTCACACGCTGAAGCAATCGCGCGCCCGATGTTATGCACAAAAGTTCTTCTTTGTACAGCGCTACAATGTATCGTTCAGTGACCTAAAATGGTTTCCGCCTCTTCCGTCGGGTGTGTGTGTGCGTGTGTGTGCAGGCAAGCTCGGTGTTTTGTTGCGCAAAAATAACACCCCCACTGGAGCTGGTGCTTCCCCCCCTAAAGTAGTGTAAACAGTACTAAATCCGGCCGGCCATTCTCGCTGGCTGGAGGATGCAGCAGCCAGCCTGAGCGAAGAGTGTGCATGCTCTGAGCCGAATGCAAATAGAATAAAATACAAAATCCCACTAAACGTTGGAAAGCCAGACCAACGGCACTGTGTGGCTGTGTGTGTGTGTGTGAGTGCGCGCCTTCGGTGCATTGCTGCTTATCAGAGACGCCGGGTGCGGAATTGGTGCCGGAAGTTCAACCCGGTTGAGCAGCACCCGCCGGCGACTGGACCGGATAATAAGCAGCTGCAATAATTCTCAAACCTTCCTCTTGCATCCAACGGTGTTTGTTGTTGTTGTTGTTGTCAGGAGGATCAGTTTGCATCGAGACCGGTCCGCGGACCGTTTTCTTCCATCCGACCAGCGGCAGTGGACAGCGAGGTAGGGAAAGGTAAGATTTGCATACGTTTATCTGGTGGTGATGGTATTGGTGAAAGGGGAGGGCAGAAATCTACCGTTAGAATGTTTGCCATGATGCAGCTGACCTCCATATAATGATGATGATGGTGATGAAAGCTTTCCTTCCAGTGCAAGTGCAGTCAAGTGATTAATAAAACTGATCAATAAGAGACCCTTTATAATGGGCGCGTGTGTATATGTGTGTGTGTGTGGACTCATTTTATGACCTATCGGGTCTGCTGATGCTGATGATGGGGCCACTGATGCAACCCAGGGTCATCCGTATTGATTGAGTGCTGGTCAATTGGCTGCACGAGAGAGGAGGGAATGCAATTGATTTATGAAGGTGGTGGTGCTGCTGCAGGCAGAAGTGGATCATTCAAAAAAGGTCAGCGATGTCGCGGTGTTATCCCATAACATTCCCACTGCAAGACCTAGGGTGAATCGTGTTTGCCTGATTTTTGAAACGTTATCATTGGCGCACAATTGATGTTGAAATTGGTAAAAATAACGATGAAAGACGTTTGTAAATATTTATAACAAAAGCAAAAAAAAACAGAGATAAGATAAAGCTTTTTTCTTTAAAAGAAACCCCCCCCCCCCCCCCCTACCGAGATGTTATCAAACCAAATCACAGAGCGTGATGGATGGCGTTGCAATTAAATGGTTGTCTGCCGCTTTAAAACTGAAATTAAAAATTAATCAATCCGACCTTTTTTTGGTGAATAAATCGCTCAACCTATAAAGCAATAGCGATCTTTTCGGACCGTTCCTCCTGAATAACAAATCAAAAAAAAATCGCTCTACCCATTAAGCTCACCCGGTGCGATTTATATTTCCGCTAACTTCGTTTGGTTCGGCTCCAGCTCGTCTCTCATTTGGCCGGTGGATTAATATTAGCTTTAATAAATTAAACATCAACCATCGTCTTTCTTCCGGTTGTAACGCTGAGAGATAGACAACGAGATAGAGAGAGAGAGCGAGAAAAGGTCATAAAAGCACATCAGCCCTTGTAGAGCGGCAAAACAATATTTTTCGATTCGGTTTTTGTAAACAGAATGATCTACCGGCTCTCGCTGCGGCTGCCAATTGGCTGCTCTGCTAACTGCCGGAGACCGGAGCCTTCGCAAACACAAAGCATTAATTTCCGGCATTTATAAAGCAACGCAATACAGCACGGACCGGGTGGTGGGTGATGCTACCCATACTTTTTGTTACAGCTGTTGTTGCTGATCACTTGTTTTAGCTGTGTGTGTGTGTTTGGAAATCTTGAGCTATGCCGGTGGAACGACCAGCGAGAGCGCCACCTTTTGTGGCCATTTCCTTTGCGCGAGCACGCCACAGGTCAGCAACACACCGCTCGCAACGCAAGGTCGTGAAGATGAAGTTGCCTGTCAGCTTGCGGCCGAAGCTCGTTTGAACTTTAACGCGCCTGGGCTCCTTATGTTGCATATTTTGGAACGACCAGCGCGGCAACTATGCAGCAAACTATGGGTGGCACCCTTCAAACGGGCGCGAAAGCGAGACGGCCTGTCACTGGGGCACAAGTTGATTAGTGATGCGAGGGTGGGAGATGCCAACGGTTGCTGCTACTGCTAGCGGACAAGTGACCGGCTGTTGCGTGTTTTGAGTTCACTGAACACAAAGTGGGAGTCGTGAGCGCGGGCGCGCGACCACTTTGGACCACCGAGAACCGTGGTACATATGGTGACCCTCGAAGCGTTAATGACCATCACATCGCTCTCCGTGAGCGGCGCACGCACATTTATTTGACGATGGTTTGCTGCTCAGCACGATACGGGCCCCCCGGTGGGAGAGCCGACAATCAATCGGCCAGCAATTGTTTTCGATTTAGTTGCTTTGATATTGAACGCGCGCAAATAAGAAAATCGTGTTGCATCACACGTACCGTGAAATTGGCCGCCATCGTTTAGACGACGATGTATAAGTGTGAGCATTCACTTTTTTTAAACTGAATTAAACGTACTCATGCAATAGAGAGGAAAGGTGGTTCAAAACAATGCTAATTGATGGCGTGTTTGAAAAAGATATGAAATCAATTTTCCATTCTAGCTAGCGAGAATTGGTTGAAAGGCGCAATAATGGAACATTGGAGACTAATTATGTCATGCGAAGCTCCCGTGATATTCTCAAATTTGAAGTCGAAAAAGTTCTTACAAATACATCGTTTAAGGACACTTTTTAGATAGTGTCCAATTACTAAGTTCAACAATTAATAGTTCAACAATGTGCACAGTTTAATGTAATGTGCAAAGAGGAGTGTTAGTGGTAAACTTTGTTATCTCAATAATCTGTCCTATAGTATAGACTATATTTCTACTACCTTTTAGTGTTCTTTGGCCTAGAGACTTTAGCTTTTTTTTTGGACTTGTTCGTCTCTTCAGTACACCTGACGACATAAATACTTGTACCATCCTGATATCCAATTGAAAAAATGAACTTCAAAGTGAAGTTAATCCGAGAATTTATATATGTACAATTCAGCCCTTACCACTCGATACCGTCCTGATCTTACAGAGTTTTCCAAGTCACTTTCAAATGTAAACATTATTTTTTCAACGCGTGCAAAAGCTTATTCCACATCACTCTGATATTTCATTTCCATAATAATAATTTTAATTTTTCAGCATGATTTTCAACACTTCAACTGTCAACGGGAGAAGCGATCCGGCTTCAAACCCTGGTTGAAAAAAACGATAGTTGCAGCTCGTTGAAGGGTTGAAAATCATGCTGAAGAAATTAAAAAATATTACAGGGGGTTTCCAAGTCAACTACGGATGAAGACATTATTACAGGGGGTTTCTAGCCAGTGTCGAATGTAAATGTTGTTATTCACCGCGTGCAAGAAGTTTATCCACATCAATCTGATATTTCATTTCCATCATTACAATTTACTAATTTCTTCAGCATGAATTTCAACACGTCTCAAGCTGTCTTGATTTTGACAGTTCTGTGATCTGTGTTGAAAATCATGTGTAAAAACCGAAAATTTGATTATGAAGCAAATAAACCATTTTACAGTTGTTGAAAAACATCTTCGAGGCGGTGAACAATGATGTGCAAATTCGAAAGTGACTTGGACAACCCTGTAATAGAACAATGCTCCTAATTTTTCTTTAGGTTTTGGAAAAAAAACTCCATGTTCTACATGAAAACATTAGCTCATCTTTTTTTCACAATTAGAAAACCATCGTCTGTAATTCTTCGTTTTAGCCCTTTGGCACTTCAATTTTTCTGAATAAGTAGAGGAAAATTAATTGTTTGATAAATATCACAATATCTTCTAGGATACAATTTCTCCTGGAGCTCCTGTGAGGTCACAAGTAATACCACGTTCTGGCTGTTGTCGAACAAGACATCAGACATGACAAATGTATAGAATTTGACAGGATCGAGAAGATGCTTGTCTTATTTGTTCGAAATGTCTGACTGTGCAGCTCCATATAACTCAATTCGTTTGTTTGAGACTGGTGTCATGTTCGATTGGTGTTAGAGCACGATGTAACTGACAAAAGTCTCCAGACGGATCAGAACATGTTGGCTGTTAGGTAGTATGCATACGCAAATCAATCTAACTGGGTTCAGATTTATCTTTTAAGTGTTGGAGATTGCCAACCAGTATCATGACGGGTACAAGATACTGCCGAAACTAACCAGGGACTCTGAAGCGGTCTTTGAACAGTGAAACCTCATTGTTTACTCACTAAAACGAACACGTTTGACATAATCTTCATATCAAACTAAAAAAAACACAATTCACTGTACGCAATCTCTATATTATACAAGCCTGCAACAATGATGCCAAAATTATATAACCAAGCGCAACAGCGACCCAATTTCAACTCCAGTTTGCTGAATTGATTAAACGAACTGTTGGCCGCAATTATGTTATAAGATATTAATTAAATAATAAATTTATAGCACCGAGCAAACACCACTTCTTACGTACTTTACTACCACTGGGCCTTCTGTATACTTTGTCGTTATCCCAAAAAAAAACATCTCAATGCTTAGCAGGGCGTAAAAACTTGCCCTTCTTGGCGGGCCACCGAGATTGGTGTGAGGAAAGAAGGGACTGGTACGCTTAAACCAAACCCCAACATTATCACCACCATCCGGTCATTATCACTGGATTACTGAAGAAGCTTCCAACCCCAAGAAAACCTTTGGCCGGAAAAAAGGGAAATGGCGTAAAGAGAATAGCAGAACAAGATGACAACGTCACCACCACCATGCTCGCACTCACACCGAGAGAGAGAGAGATGTTCTGCCTACTGGCTGTGTGTGTGTGTGTGTGTGTGTGTGTGTGTGTGTGTGTGTGTGTGTGTGTGTGTGTGTGTGTGTGTGTGTGTGTGTGTGTGTGTGTGTGTGTGTGTGTGTGTGTGTGTGTGTGTGTGTTTGTGCTTTGCTTGTCCTTCAGGCCGATGGTTGCACAGAAGCGTTTAATAGTGTTCTGTGCTTTTTTTGTTCAGCCTTAGTTTCGCCTTGTTCTCTCTCTTCCTTCATTAAAAGTTTCCCATTTCCTGCTTCCGTGGCTTTTCCCGGCATGGGCTGGTGTCTAAGTTTCCTCACCGTAGGTCGGGTTAGTGTGTGTGTGTGTGGGATTTAGGTGTTTAGGGGACGAGATTCGCAATGGTGCCGTTGATGCGGCAGAGCTTCCTAAAACGACTTTCACCGTTGCTAAGCAGTCCAAAGAAAGAGCAAAAAAAATCCAAAAAAGGATTCCACTTCACACTATACAAAAGTGCGCAAGGAAATCTCGCACTGTTACGCACTGAAACTTTCCAGCCCGAAAAAGCCTTTCCAACAAAGATCTCTCCTCCTTTTTTTGGACTGTTCCACTCCCACGCCCCGGAAGTGGTTCAGCAGCAGCAGAAAGAAAAGATTAAATTACTTAAGCAGCAACGGTGCGAACGGTGGGCGTTTTTCTTCCGTTCGAGTTTGCCTTCTGTTCTGGTTGAGCGGTGCCACCCGAATGGTTTTGCGGTCCGGCGGTCCATGGGCAGTCCCTTGCCGGTCCGACGAGGTGGAAAAGCGAGCAGAACTCCACCGGATTTACATCCACTTGGTTCGATTTTTCATCACAGCATCTGTAAACAGCGGCAGCCGTTTTTAGCAAGATGATTGTATTGGTTTATGATAATGACGATCGGAGGGAGGCTGCTGATGATGACACACAGATTGTCGGCCCTGCAGGCGCCTGCACGGCGGCATGTCCAGATGGCGCTCGCGTGCCAGCTCATTATCGCGAGTGTTTTTATTACGTTTTATTTGCCCATTCGATCGGATCGGTGGATAAGAAACTCACCCGAGCGAGGGTGATCGATTTTTGCGGGATGGGTTGTTATTTTTTATGCGGCTACTCATAATATTATCCTTTTCACCGATAATGGCACTTGTTTAGAGGAAATGAATTCTTAACACACTATCAACGCCACACATTACGCTAGCCCCTGGTGCGGCTGATGGTGGCGTTTATCGCTTTCCGGGGCAACCGGACCGCTTGCCTGGTTAGTTCCGTGAACTTATCAATGCATACGCCCCCCCCGTGAGGCATTCCCGTCGTTGCCTTGGTACGGCTTTATCGGGTTTTTCGGTCGTTGCCGTCTGTCACACGACGCGCAGCCCAGCTGCTGGGTTGTTTTCGGTGTCACCCATAAAGCACCCATGGGCGCATGCAAATGCTGCGAGGGAATGGATTCGTTCGCTTCATCACCTTCATCAAAATCAGCTGAACGGGACGGGCACAGGGACTGCACCAAACTCCTCCGTCCCCAAAAACCTCGCGCAACGCCATGGACGCAAGTCAAAGAACTCGCAGTGAAATATGGCGGCCCTGCCGCTTCGAACGCATTGGAAGGGGAGAACGCAACTGCACCCATCGTCTGTTTTCTTTGTCCGTTCCGCGACAAGACAGCGACCGGTCGGAGGGCCAGTGAGAGAGTGCGCTCGCATTTGCACGCCCAACCTGTCCTTGCTGGTTTTGTGAAACTGGTTTTTCATGCACCATCTGACGCACACAGACACACACACACACACTTAGACGCCCTCGCACACGGTACATCGTAATTCTGCATCGAGCACGGCGGTTGAAGGGGTTTGGTTCCGCGTTTTAAAACCAACATCTACGGGAAGAGTTACAACAAAAAAACCTCCGGGAGAGAGAGAGACAAGAACCTGCCGACTTGAGGAGGGGACAGGAGCGTTAGTCACCGCTTTGTAAGGCAGGGTCTCGCACGCAGGCGGAGGCGAGTTTGGCGCTGCGTATAAGCTAGAACCTTGAACCACGAGAAATTGTGCACAGGAGGATATACGCACTATACGTCAGGGTTGCACCGATCGGTAAATGAACTACGCGCACACGAAAGCAGCATCAGGAGGTAACGAGACACACACCGGATTGACGGGCTGTTGTGTGCTCGAGAGCGATGGGAAAAGTCCCCTGGTTCGAACAGTGTGTGCTAAGGGGGGATGAATCCTTTTTAACGAGCTTTTGTGGTTCGGCAAAGGGGCCGAAGGAATGCAAGCACGGTCAGACCGCGGGAGAAGCAGGCAAGTCGTTTTAAATGAGTAATGAAACGAGCAAGTGTCTTCTCCCGAAGGATGCACTCGTACTTTCAATAAAAAGCCTGGGACACGCTGGGCTGGTGGTGTAGGAGCGAGCGAATCCTCTTGTAGCAACTCGGTGCGGCGTTGATGCGGGCTGCTAAGCGGAAAGGGCATGAAGAAGAGCTGAAATGCTAATGCAAGCAGTTCCTGTTTCGCTGGGCAAAGTAATGAAATGCTCAAGTTGGTTAATGAGTGCTCGACGAACAATCGTGTCTGCTTTTGAAACCACTCCTTTACATCGGGCGAAAGGAATGGACCTTTTTTTTTTTACTTTCGCTCAATAAATGTGGTTTTAATTAAAAGGTTTTACAGTTTGCGATTTGTATTTCGTACAGTTTTTTTCGTGTATTTCATTTGCTTGTTTGTTTGGTTAGTATTTGTGAGGAGTTTCTAGGAAGTTGAGTAAAAAGTAGTTGGATTCCCAACGAATATCGTTCTGGGAATCTTAATGGTTGTTGGATTGAAAATGCTGTTTCATTTTACAGTGGTTGCCGCTCTAATTTTGACTGTAACTCACCTATTTTTGTCTCTAAGGCACCAATTTTGGACAGCGTGGCATCATTTTTGCCCCGAAGGTATCAGTTTTTGACAGTGCGCATCCATTTTTGTCTCTAAGGCATACATTTTTTACTGTGGTGCATTTCAATCGCTTTATTTACAAAATTCCAAACTGTTTGTTTCAAAATTATTGAAATTAAGTTAAGTAGCTACTAATTTGATTGATAGAATTCAAAATATAACAACTGTTCTGCCAATTTTGGAAATTTTAATGGAGTAAAAAAAGTTGGTATGTATTTGTAGGTGTAAACAAATGCTTCAGAATTTATAAAACTTCTTTAACTTTCAAAAAAAAAACTATCAATTACACGGTTATTGTATTTTTTGCAATTTAATATTACAATTGTCTGCTCAAATACAGTCCTTGTCGCAAAATTTTGACTCTTACTCACCTATTTTTGTCTCGAAGGCACCAATTTTTGACAGTGCGCCCAAATTTTTGTCTCTAGAGCATCAATTTTGTAACTGTGAGTCAATCACTTTATTTACAAAATTTTACGGAATTTCTGAAACTGTGTGTTATGAAATTATTGAAATTGAGCTAAGAAGTGAATAATTTCATTGACAGAATTGAAAATATAACTATTGGTATGTCTATTTTGTAAGTTTTAATAAAGTTAAAATATTGGCATGTATTTGTAAGTGTGAGCAGCGGCTCCAAAATTTATAAAATTTCATTATTTATCTCAAAAAACAATGAAAATACACGTTTTTTGTATTATTTATGTGATTTAAAATTACAAATGTTCAAAAAGTGCTCAAATACCTTGTAAAATTGTCACGATTCTTACAAGAGTCAAAAATTGATGCCTTAGAGCCAAAATGGCAGCGACTGTGTCTTGTAAAATTACTATGATTCCTACACGTGTAAAAAATTGATGACTAACAGACAAACATAGGTCAAAAATTGATGCGCACTGTCAAAAATTGATGCCTTCGAGGCAAAAATAGATGCGCACTGTCAAAAATTGATACCTTAGGGCCAAAATTAGGTGGCAACGACTGTATTTTGTTTCACGTTGAATTCGGCTTCAATCCATTCAAATACAAGAACTGAATGTATCTTAACGATTTGTATCTGATATGATAGTGTTATGTTACTTGCGATCATTCATGAACTGTTCAGAAGTTTTCTTGTAAAATGTAACATATAAATGTCTGATTAAAGTTCAAGTAAATTTGATATTAAACGAAAATGTGTATGAAATGCTATTACTCATTTATTAGTGTATTATATTCCTAAAGGGTAAAACTATACCCTGTTTAATTGATTCCAAGACCGCAAAGCCGTCGTAGCGCGGGATAAGTAAGCTTTATTGATTCTTTCGTTATTTAACTTTATTATTCACATTAGTTTACCAGTACATATTACATAAGTACATATTACAAGTTCAGCCATTAAACCTTCAATCTAGCAGTACAACCGAAACGATAAGTTTTTTTTTTAACAAAGCACCCTTATCTTAATCCTTGAATAACAATTACTAAAATATCATGTTTGACTAATCTGAAAATGAGTGTAGATAACAACCTACAACTCAGTTGCGAATTGCGTTGTGCATGTTATTGTTTTACTGGTTAGAAATGTAGCTGTAAATTGCAAGAATAATCAACCGCGTCCATGAATTGCACTGCCTGCTTGTATTGTGTGACCGATTGATTACATCGGCTGAATTGCTACGAAAAGTCGTTTACATTTCTGATTGAAACACTCTGTTCTACTGTTTTTGCTATTTCTTTTAAACTATAAGTGCATAAAAACTGCAGCATCGGTACTTTTGAACAAAATCTTAATTTATTGTGTTTTGATTTTCTTTATAATAACGATAATTTTTCTCTGATGTTAATTAAAACTACAAAAAACAAGACAATTGAAAAAAGTAAGCAAAATGTTTCAAACACGATTCTTATTTTTCATTATTTTCCTACAGCAAGATTGATACAGTTCAGATAGAGAGAAACACTGGACATTACAACATCAAGTGGTTTATAAATAAGATTATTATTTATAATTGATCAGCATTTAGCGTGAAAATTATTGTGCTGTTTTTGCGACCAGGTAGCTGAATGAAATTTGAAAGCTGTTCTGATGGCGCATTCATTTCCTCATTCTACTACAATCACAATAATATGAGATAAATATCAAAACTAGGCACGAAATCCATTTACCAGCGGCACTAGTTAGGCCGCTAGCAAGCGTTAGGAGAGGAAACAATCGAACAAAACTACCGTTGCACATAATTTAATCAGCCGGCCCATTCCGCACTCAACATTCACTAGACCCTAAACCAAAAGCTCGACAAATCTAGCTTTATGTATCGAGCAGCACTCGAAGCCAAACTCCTCCACCAAGAATGGTTCCATCCCGTGCAGCGAAGGGTTAACTGCGCAAGAAATCGCACAAGTTCCGGGCACGGCAGCGCCTAAACCGTTTTCAAGTTCTTTGCCATCGGCGCGTCCTTGAGCACGGCGAATGCCATTTGCGGTCGCCGGTCGCGTTCAACGCGCTACCATTTCCGAACCCGCAGCAGCATTCATCTTGCGGTGAGTGAGCTTTTTTATGTTTTGTACCTTCATCACGCCGTCGTCGACGTTCCCTTTCTGCCTCTACTCTATTCCACCGCAGACGCTTTACTTCACGCTGCGTTGCGCTATTCTCATGCGATTCACAGTCTGTTCGCTTGCTTTTGTTCGGCCAAACCACGAGGAACAATCAACAACAAGGGACGCGCCACAACGCGAAGTCGATAAACGGCTAATCGGATAATCCGTTCCGGGATAGACGATCGATTGGTTACTATGCGCCCAGCGTGTGTCTAGAACGCGTCTGGAATGGTTGCCCGACCCGTCCGGCACAGGCCCGACCGCCAAATGGTGAACGTAACGCGTAAGTGACCGCACGTCGAAAGAGCTTCCACGCGTTGCTGCGTGGTGTGTTTTGCTGTTAAATCGCACGGTAGTAAAAAATAAAAAACTTACGCACCACGCTGCGTAATGGTAGCTGGCGGCACTGGTCCGGGTAGCTGGGGTTGTGGGGAATAAAACCATTTACGACACTGCTGAACCGCTCGACTGGACGCGCGAGGCGTAACGTATGGCGCGAGCGCGCGCGTGATTGCATTAATTGCTCGCGTCTCGTGCTGGACGTTGTGGCGCAGGGCGCGTATGGACGCGGCTTTTGTTGCTGCCTGTTAAGACTTTCATTTTTGTGTTCCGCCCGTGCACCCGGTCCGATATACACCGATGGCCGATGGTGTCGCCCTGTGAGGGTTGCACCGTTTCATTTTACCTTCAATCGATCTTTGTTCGTTGCTATTTTTGTACTCTTTTGTGCATCGATTACGCTCACGATTGAACAGATGGCTAATGAAGTGGGTGGATTTTGGATGCAATTTATGGAAAAAAATAACTGTAGCACACTAAGTTCATGGCTAACTACGGGGGTTAAAGACATGAATGTAAAATGGTTTGACTGTTATTGAATTTGTAATGTCTTTAGTTGATGCTTCTTAAAAATGTTATTGACTTAATTGTTTTGTGTGTTATTTTTAATGCTTTTAACGCTACCACTAATTATTAGATGAGTCATAGGTAGATGGGGTCATTGTCAGATGGCCTTTTCAAAGGTCTTTAGTTGCTTTGATCACGTTTGAAAGGAGGAAGTTTTAATGGGCGAATATTTAACTCGTGCTTTGTAACGAATAACAAGGAAGGTGGAACATTCACAGACCTACGACAGTAAGACTTGAATATGGCTAAGATTTGTTGAGGCCCATGAAACAGTTCAGAAGCGAAATGGGTTATAAAAGCTTGACATTTGGAGTTCACATCCGCATATTTTGAACTGTCAAAAGGCCTTGATGATGCTTGAGCAGAAACTATCTTTCATGTATATACTATCCAATATAAATCGGCAGGTATGTATTTGTACAGAGATAACACATGTTTGAGCAAACCTTGTAACTAGTTTTTAAAGCACTATTTTAAAGTAGTCATGCACCTTGCGCCATGCATAGCACTCCAAAAGAAATGCTTTATCGATCAGATTCATTCATTCATGTACTCTGTTATGAGTTATACTTTTCCTTTTCCATAATTCCGCAGATTTGTTGTCTACAGCAAAACATGTTTGAGTACTCATAGTTGTTGCTTTCTTGTTAGTTTTCGCTTCAGTCGTAAATGTAAGTAATAGAAATAGAAAAAAAAACACAAAAAATCAAAAGGCCCAAGAGATAAATGCGGAATCATGATAATGGAACCCAAGCAACAACCTCGACTAAATGAAATGTTGGATTTCGATTCTAGTCAGCTTTTTTACATGGAGTTTGACAGTTGGAGGCTGAAATAATGTAAACACTCCATATAAAACCACACAAAAATAGCCAGTGCTTTTCAGTCTAGATTATTCTAGCCTCAAAGCTAGAATTAGATTCGAGTACCTGCTCGAAAACTTGACAAAACAAGGTGGTGTTTACATTTATCCCACGGTGCATTAAAGAGTTCAGGTTTTCGAATCTAGAATCAAGGTGTATGTAGTCCAGGTGGTTTCATATCATTTTTTTTAAATAACCAATTTTGAACATCACTTTTTGACAGGAAGGGTGAAAGCTTTTGCTCAAACAAGCTTTCAGGAGGATTGACGGATTCTCAAAACACTCTTAAAATCTTCATTCAGAAGTTGAAGCGATAAAAATCAACCTGCTAAATACATAAACCTTGCGATAAGCTCACCTGTAAATTATACTCACTTAGATAGCTGCTCGAAAACTGCTATACAATGCAAACAACTGACAGGCTGAAATTTCAACCTACGAACTTAAAACGGAAAAGGCGCTATTATTAGAACTATTCTTACTGATCATTCAAAGGATTAAGCTCCTTCCTTTCTAAAAAATCAAGAAATGGATAATTGTGTTCTTGGAGAACAGTATTCCTATGTGAATTTTATCTATCTTTTTAACAATTTTATATTTCATTCATGTTTAATATAAACAAAAACTTTTAGACAACCACTTATGATACAGCTTTAAATTTAAAGAACTGATGAATTTATCCATAGTTTATTTCGTAATATTTATTTGATCAGCTTTGCATTACTAATCTTTCATACAAACAGACATTTCATCCTTTTGATACCACAAATCGTCTTTACTACTAAATTAAGGCAAACTAATAAAAGCACTCATTGCTAACACTAATTACAGTTGAAATAGCGCAATAAAGCATCTTAATGTATGCAACACATTAATTTGATCCTAAAATAGAGATAATCATCACAGCACGCGCGCATGTACAATCGTTTGCATCTTCGGGCACATTCAAGCCGATACAGATTTCACACCCGCCTGGGACACCTGGGAATGATTTACTCTTCCTGCCACCATAATAATTAAGCACTTTATTGCTCCCGCTGGGACCCGCACAATCGGGTGGGCCCTTCTCGCTCCCGATCCCGTACCAGCTCACACCGCTTTGACAAACCCACGTCCGATGACGAGTGTGCGGTAATAAGTGGGTAATGAATATGATCCTAATTAAAGTTAGCTTTTCATTAGCGCATCGGATACAATGTGGCAATGGTGGTAGTGGTAGTAGTAGCCGTACGGTTTCGATTACTGTAATACGAGATGAAATCGTGCCAGTGGATGTATTTCCTTCACAAAAGGCAGGAGGCAGTGGGGCAGGCCAGGAACTGTGAGGGACCAAACTGCTCGAAGGCACCAAGCAGCAGGATCTTCTCTTCGCCCGGAAGGAATTGGGAGCTCCCGTGCGCGGTTACGTTGATGGATTTAATTACACATAGCGAAGCGCGTTGCCCGAGGAGATATAGTACATATTCCAACCCACCGTGTGGGTGTGTGTATGTGTGTGGGTGTCGTGGCTCGCGGATCCCATCCTTTCGGAATGCGAGCGAAAACCGTGCGCATTCCATGAGTGGCACTGTTGATCGCTGCAACCGACAGGCGGCACCTAACGCATCGAGTGCATTGTGGAGCATGGACGGGAGAGATAATGTGCCCTGAATGCGTCGCTAGTGGCCTCGTTATCGGTTTAAAGTTGAATGATAAGAGGCTGGTTTCATTGTTGCACCCGGCGCCATGGGTTCGGGGCTGCACAGGTTGTGTTGGTGTCGGTGTGATGTGATGAGCGCATACCATCGTCCCGGCAGACTGATACTCATCTGTGAAGCATGTGCTATGAGCTGTTCTTGGGCTTGGCAAGAGCTACATAAATTTGTCTTGTGCGAAGAAGATTTATGAGCACTTACTGGATAGAAGGATGCAATAAAACTTGTACGTTGTTGTGCAAGGGTTGGGGAAATGGTTTGGAAGTATGTGTTGTAGTAATTTTGCTACCTCAAACATCGCCATTATAGCATGCTATTTGATCGTTACGTTTCAACAACAAGTTTATGTTTTCTTTTAACAAGTGGAACGGTTTACAACTATACTCTTTCTTTGTATTTACATTGATTTTCTTTTTTTCATTGACTTTATTGTCCTCTTTGTTTCATATTTTAACGTTTATTTATTTTATACTTTGTTATATGCAAAAGCTTCATTTTTTATAAATTTATTTTTAAGTGATTTATTCATGCATGTACTTATCTATTTTTATTTTTTTTTGTTCTGTTTGATGTCTCGTTTAAGATTTGCAAAAGTTGCTATCCACTTCATTTGTTATTTTTTTACCTTTACTTTTACTAACTTTATTTAATTGTTTATTTATTTTAACTTTTTATTTATTTTCTATTGTTTATCCAGATTTTTTGTTTCCTATTTGAAGAAGTTTTCAAGTTGCTAAAAACATTTCTCACGTACTTAATACCTTGCTCATCATTTCTTACAACCTCAATTCTTTATTAAATTATTATCATATGCTCATATAAAAAGAGCAAACGGTTTTTTTTTCTTTGGTACACAGCAAAGAAAAAAGTTCTTTTCATTGCATTTTCCTAGTTCGACATATACACACACACACACACTTTTACCTCGGAATGTATCTTCACTTCTCTCGCATGCAAAATTAAAACAAAAGTTCGCACTTAAAGTTGAAAGGATTATGTGAATCGAGTATGAAAAGCCCAAGCCCTAACCACTTCTGGCGCGGTTTCTCGCATCAATACGCAAGCATCACCACTGCACAGCAAGCACACACACACACCCCAGTGAGGGATGAGGTTTCTGAACAAGGTATATAGAATGTGAAGCGCTTGCATTACGGTGGTTGAGCATTAGAATTAATGCTACAACCGGGACACAACGAGTGCTTCTCCGTACCGTGCCCGGCATAAGTAGACCAGCGAAGCAATCGTCGGCCCCCTTCGACTCGCTCGTGCGCTAGCTCGGTCGAGATGTCCTTGCAAGGGTGGCAAGGTCTCTGCATACGCGATGTGCTGCAGCACACCGGGTTCGTTGTTGTTCCGGGTTTTTTTTAATGCTGCCAGTAAGCAAAAGAGAAGAGCAAACATATCTTTCCAGTGTCACGGTGTCTTATCGGTGTGTGGACGGTTGGCCCCATTTCACTTTCCCCTTCTCGGGCGGAGGGACCCCATTTCGCATCCTTCGGTGTCCTTCAAAACCCTGACCAAAAGGTGGCCTGCAAACGGGTGAGGGGTAGCAAAAGAGATGGAATTTCCGACTTTCCGCACTATTCTTTGCCATCTTTTGAATTGTTGTCCGTTTTACCGGTACGCTTTTCCGGTGCTGTTAGTTAGAATCCGGTATCACAATTTTCTCGGAAACTTATCACTCGAAGAAGAAGAAATCCGATTCAATTTCGCCATACCACCCGCAGCCGGTGCTTTTTCGTTGTCGTTTTCTATGGACACACACACACACACACACCGACACATCAACAACCACCTACACTTTTTTAACCCGATTGCTCGGTGTGTCTTTACTTTCGCACAATTCCCTACAGCAATGAAACAAATCTCGGCCGTCTCGGCTCTCTCGGCCCGAGATAATCAAATTGAGAAGGATAAAGTATAATTTATGATTCCCGATGGGAATAACCGGGCGATTGCAGGATCTAACTCATTTATCCGGATGCCGGGGTTTTGTTTTTCGAGTGTAGATAAATTTACTTTACGCTTCGTTTGTGCTGTCGTGGGAGTAGCGGGACACTTTCTGCAAAGGTTTGTGCTATCTTAGAGTGTTGTTTTCGTTAGGATTCATTTTAGCAACAATCTGTAGCTATGAGTTATTTTTTTTAAATGACGATGTTTTAATTCATTTGATAAAATGAAGCCAGAAGCAGACTGTTTAGCATGAACGAATTAGAACTTTATGCTGATTTTAATGCTCTAATTTTAATGCTTTCGTTTATCAAAAGAGTAGTGATGGTGAAATTCTATGTTAATCCTAACTTAGCGGAACTAGTTACTTTTCAAAAAGGAACGGAACGAACCTAGAACCTTTTCCAAAGGGATATTAAAAAATAATGCTTACACAAATGGTTTATGTTAAAAAAGGATGATATTTATGTATATTTATGGCATTTCTATAATCGGGACCCTTTCCGTTTGACGTTCGTAGGCTTAAATTTCAGCCTGTCAGCTGTTTGCACTGTATAGCAGTTTTCGAGCAGCTATATATGTGGGTATAATATACAGGTGGGCTTATCCCAAGGTGTATGAATTTAGAAGGCTTATTTTTATCGCTTCAACTTCTGAATGAAGATCTTAAGAGTGTTTTGAGAATTCGTCAAGCCTCAAGAAAGCTTGTTTGAGCAAAAGCTTTCACCCTGTCAAAGCCCCCCTTTTCCTGTCAAAAAGTGATGTTCAAAATTGGTTATAAAAATGATATGAAACCACCTGCTATGCTATGATATACTTTAATTCCAGATTCCACAACCTGAACTCTTTAATGCACCTTGGGATAAATGTAAATAACACCGTGTTTTCGAGCAGGTACTCGAGCCGGTCTCATGGTACAGTCGTCAACTCGTACGCCTTAACAATATGCCCGTCATGGGTTCAAGCCCCAAATAGACCGTGCCGCCATACGTAGGACTGACTATCCTGCTATGGGGGGACATCAATAAGTCACTGAAAGCCAACCCCACAAGTGGGTTGGCAGGCCTTGACCGGCATCGGTTGTTGAGCCAAACAAAAAGAACTCGAATATAATTCTAGCTTTGAAGCTAGAATAATCTAGACTGAAAATTGCAGGCTAGTTTTGTGTGTGGTTTTGTATGGAGTGTTTACATGATTTCAGCCTCCAACTATCAAACTCCATACAAAAAACTGACTAGAATCGTGAAGGGCCCCATTCATAGAATATTTTAAGTTTACGAAAATAAACTTGTCTTCAATGCAGAGACAGAATCGCATAAAATCCCAACTCGAAGTTGGAATTTTACTTGTCTAAAACCTAGTGTTACTAAATTGAAAAGAGTTTCGGATTCAAATTGTATGTACGATATTGACAACAACCGCTGTCGGTCAAGGCCTGCCTGTATCCACTAGTGTAGTGAGAGCTTGGCTTTTAGTGACTTATTGTTAACATAGCAAGATAATCTGTCCTACGTATGGGGACACGGTCTATTCGGGGCTTGAACCCATGACGGGCATGTTGTTAAGTCGTACGAGTTGACGATTGTACCACCAGACCTGGCACCTTTGGCTATGTTAGCTCTGAATAAAATACCAACATGCTACATGTAAAAGCTTTCGTGACCATTTCACCACACATGCAATTAAAAATATATCCTGTATATTGACAAAGCTCACCTTTATTTGATTAGGTTTCCACTGTCTTCAGAATAGAACCGGAAAAAAAACGATCAATACCAATTTACTAATTCAGCGTGTTTAAACACATTACCTCCTGTTCGTCGATACGCTCACCCTGCACGCCCATTTCACCTTCACCATGCATTTGAAAGTAATTCGAAAGCGGTAAATAATACCACGGCTAGATAGTTCGCGTTTTGCTTTCGGTTTGTTTTTAGAACCTTTGCGTTGGAGCAACGATAGTCATAGGAAGAACTTCAAGAAACTGAACTGATCAATAAAGCAGCTATATATAGAGGGTAATTTCGTTTGCTTTAGTAGCCAGTTTGTTTCTAGTTTTTTTTTGCCTCCGTCACAGTGTTTAATTTGCTACCCAGTCAACACCCAATCGCAGTGAGTGAAGCGTACAGGACCGCTGCTGGCAGGTCTTAAGTTGATGATGAATTCCTTCCTGTGAAATACATTATCGTAGCTAGCAGGTACGTGAAATTATTTCGCCGCGGGTGGGTCGATAAAAGCTGAAATTAATTTTAACTTCGGTTCATCGGCCCTGCGAAAAAGATGGAAGTATGCTTATTTTGTTCATTCTTTTTTAAAAACACATTCTTATGTGAGAAGTGTAAGAATAGAATTTCACGATTACATAAAATAAAATTCTTTTTTTTTTTGCTACGTCTCCTAACGTTAAATAAAACAATCGCGTGTACTAGCACGATCCGTATCAATGCAAATTAGTGCCATTTTTGTACTGCTGTTCCTGCTCTAACTGCTGCTGTTTTATTTAATGTAATAATACCCTGCCAACAACAATGATTGTACAAAAGGTTAACCGTGTACCCGGCGTACGTGCTCTGACGTCGGAGAGTGTGGTAAAACATTCATTCCGCTGACGTCATAGGGAGCGTAAGAACAAAACACCACAGTTGCATGCGCGAAGCAGAGCGCGCGAGCTTAATTTACATACTGCTGGAGCAACAGGACATTTCAGGACTATTATTAACGCGTACTTCCCGCGTGTGGTACCATTTGATCTTGCGCCCTCTGGAGAGATAATTTGAGCAGCACGGTTTTGCCACAAGTTATTGCAACCACTGGGGGGAAGGCACGTTCAAGGTTAGCGTTGTGCCGTGTTAAGGTTTGCTTTGCGCTTCGATTTCTCCCGGGAATCGGTCCCTTTAATAACACGGCATACGAGGCTTGGGTCTAAAACAAACTCACATCGTTGGGATAAATTAAAGTACCCCCAGCCTTGTACAAACAAGCCAAGTTGGACCGATGTTTACTGGAGCAGTTCATTGCAAACCGATCCTTTATCACCCGGCGCCCGACAAACCGAGGTAAGAAGCGAACGCAAAAAAGTACTTCAGACAATGCCATTACCGAGATAGCTACCTGTACCTGTACTGCTGCTGGACTCGTAGCATTTCGTAGCTTTCGATGCAAGCTTTTCGGGGGCTCCGAGGCGATCCATCCATTCCGACGGCGCAAAAACCCGGGCAAAAAGGATATGTTTCATGTGTTGCATAATTTATTAAGTAAGTGTGCAATATTGAACCAACGAGAAAGGTGAAATAGTACCACTACCAAACGTAACCCAAGCCAACTCCCCCGAGGATCCTTCTTGGTACGGGATCAGTAAATGACAATGGGTTCTGCTGCCCATACTGCCCGTCTGCTGTGTCTTACGGGCGAAAGGAAAACGGCCGAAGGTTCAGTGTTTGGTCTGCTGGTCGAGGTTTGGCCGTAAATTGGATTACGGAAGTGCCGTTCCGTTGGGCAGTCGATTATTGTGAGTCATTTAGGGCTGCCGGGAGCGTCACAATAAGTATGATAATTGTGAGATTCCGTAGAAGTTGTGCTTCCCGCTCTTTTGCATATTTGATGGCGAACAACGGCCTGAACACGAATGCCCCGATTCGAGTGATTCGAGCGTGTGGATTATCTACCACACCTCTGTACCTGTTGTAGATTGTAGATGTGGTGGGGATGCATTTGTTGTTATGTTTTCATGCATAAGTAAAAATAGCATTGTGTGGTTTATTTATCGTAAGGGCAAATGAGGAGTATTTATGTGTGAGTTTTTTTTAAATAAAATATTAAAGATTAAGTTCAGTGCACCATAAAAATAATTTTATTTCAGTAAACGAGGTACATTATTCAAAAAAATATAATACAAGAAATACTCTACGTTAATTTCATAAGTCAAATCATTATATACGCAGTCGGGAATAGATGTCACACGAACAGACATTAATCTTGTAGATCAAAACTTGTTTTTGGTAAGGTTTTAGCTGTTTAGATGATTTGATTGAAATGATGAGTGTGAAGCTGTTCATTATTTTAAACAGTTTACAATCTTTTCCCAAGCTACCAGACACTCAAGTTAAGCAAATTTGAGGTACGTGAATTTTTATTTTTGACACTCATTATGTCCATTCGGTACGATTTACGAAGTTTGAAATTGCTAAAAAGGCATAAATAATCGAATTGTATAACCGAATGGAGTTGAATAAGTAATAAAATTCATAAATGTACTAGATTTAATCTAAAAAAATTTTAATTATATTTTGACTAAAAAACATTATATTCAGCTTACGCGAAAATCTAAGTCTTCGCTAAAATCTTAGATGACAAAAATTTAGCAAACATTTATTTGCGCGTTGTATCATTAATATAACAATGTATTGGTATTGGCCCTATGCCATATTTGATTTTGATAACTCCTATACAAATAATTATGCAATCATTTCACTCTATGTGCAACTTTTTTCATTACACACGCAGATCCGATTGTTGTTTTTATGTAAAAAAATGATTCATGAACGAAAATTAATTCATGTGAAAAACTGCATAACCTTATTAAAAAAAATCGCATTACGTTTTAAATAACAAAACTGATTAACTCAAAATCTTTGGAATGAAAACTTCTTGGTGTATGATTATTGCAGGATTGAGAATATAATTGCGCATTTCTCAAGACCCTGCAATTTACATTCTTTTAAGATTAAAATACTACTCTCTATCACAATAACACGCCCTGCAATCCGCTTTTAACCGGAACCGGATTTAAACTGTCCGTTTTATTGCTTTGCTATTGACCGCTTGACATAGCGTTCCGTACCGGTGGTGGTGGACAATCAAACTTCTTCTTGCCCAAAACTTGACCAACCGCACACCGCTCCGAGTAAACAGATAGGACCAATAATTGACTGAAATTATCTGCTCCTAACACATCATCATCATCATGCCGAGCATGTCTTTCCATTTCTTTTCCTACACACACACACACACACACACCCTACATTCAATGGAGGAAGGAGAATAGAGTGCTGCATTCGCTCCTCTGTTGCTTGTTGCCCGTGTTGCCCAAACGTCTTATCTAAACGGGGATGCAATTGCAAATAAACATCCCCGCTTGGTTCTTCCTCTTTCAAAACACACACACGTACAGACATAACCCTGTCAGAGCAAGAAAAGCTTTATCCCTTCGCCAAAGCACCAGTCGTAACGCGTTTCTGCGAGATGCATCACTATTGAAAATAAGTGCACGCTGCCGCATGCACAACTTCCCTGCCGTAGCGCGGAATGCACAACGGCACAATGGGGACAAGGAATAGGAAAAGTTTTGCTTTTGCTTCTGAAAAGCGTCTTCGAAAAACCGTTCGTCCACTTTCGCTGAGTGTGCTACGGCATAGCAATTGCGGTAACATTCGAAAAGTAGCACCGTACCGCGTATCTTTAAGGAGTAGCCCGTACCACTGGGAAGGAGCGAAATGTGCAGCTGATTTAGCTGTGAACGTGCAATTGAATAGAGGGCAACATTATCCGACAATAAAAAATGGGAGCACGTTACGTGAATGGAATGTTGTTGATAAAGCGATTGAAAGTGTAAAGCTTCAAGCAAAATATGCTATACCAAGCAGTACCTTCAAAGTGGGTCGTAATATTCGTTTAAAAGAAATTCTTCCTGTTTACTTTTGTTATTTTATACCCAATAAAACAAGCCCTTGTTTAAAATATTTCAAAACATCCTTTACGTACAGAAATAACAACATCGTTGGTTGCATTACCGTTCGAAATTCATTTTAAAGGAAGATGTTTAAAGAGCATAAAGGAGAAGGTCAGAAAATTCCACTTGAACAATCCATTGCATGATGTCGATAAACACAAACAAGAAAGAATTTAAAATATTTCAACCCTCCCGATGGGGAAAACGCTTCTTCCCGGGTTTTGCAAATTTATAGTTTTCATCTGCACGCCCGGACGATCCAGCTGCACCGGACGGTATGCTGAACTGTGGACGCTCAAACGCTATGGTTCGAGGTGAACAAATATTGCCCTCCTTGCTAGCAGGCTGAGTGTTTAGGGAAGACCGGACGATGCTACGAAGCAACTGTGCGATAGCTTTATCGTACCAGCTGTGTACAAGCTCATTCGAGAAGGCGTTGTTTTGGTGAGGAAAATAGTGTTGTATTATAAATTATAGCGTTTGTTAAAGCGCCGCGAGCAGCAATAGCAAAGATTGTGATTTTGGGGTGCATTTATAATATTGTTTTACATAATAGATCTGCAAGCGAATACGATACGGACATTGTTTAAAGTTATGGTTTTAATTTAACATTACACTACCCTAGTTATGAAATGTTAATGTTAATCATTCTGTTTCTTATTAATACACTAACGATGGTTCACTATTCTTGTTCTATAAATTAAGTGAATAGTCTTTAATCTCCTCATCAACTTATCGTGCTTCCCCTGAGCACTCTAAACTAAAACTCCCAAAAGAGTTTCATTCCATTAGTGTAATGCGTAATTGGTATGAAATTGGTTTGGTTTGGTTTGGTTTATGTTTTAGTTTGCGAGGATGTACCTTTGGGATCGACTTGAGACCGAACCGAACGTGTCGACCTTTTGGTTTAACCCGGGCAAATAATGCTATCTTTTAAACACAAGTTCAATGTTGAAGATTTTTCTCAATCAATATTTTATTATTCTGTTGTCTCTTTAAGCACATATTTACCATTTGCAGTTAAATAAATCTTCAAAAACCCAATATTTTCGATTTTTAGACAAATACAAATTAAGCTGAAAAATACCGCAAAGTTTCTTAGCTACAATGCAATACTTTATGTCTAGAATATTCGTATTATACTTCCGCAATTAGGCTATCATTGGCGACCTGTTTAATAAAACTTAATAATCGCAATTATTATTACATCCATCGTACCATGTGAACATTGTAGGCTGTTTGCTCACGCAACTGTTGAAATGAAATTAAATAAACTGGGGTTTAATATATCGTTTTCATGACGCAATCAGATACAATGTGTGTACTTGTAGAATAATGTAGGAATAATTTAAACAAATGTTATGTTAGTGTATCATGAAAGACCAGTGAAAAACGCATGAATTTGTTTGAAAAATGCATGAATTTGTTTGAAAAACTGTTAACATCAAGACCATTTTTCGTCTAAATATTGTAATCGAGAGATTATTTTACTGGTAAAGCTCATGTGTCTTCGCAATACTGACAAAATCATTTTTTTTGTGGTTTCTTTAAAATGAAGCATTTTCAAGATTACGTTGCAAATTCAAGTCGTGCAATCCTAATTAAATTAACATTCTTTGAAACTTTGATTTTACTGCAAATTACAGCAATCCAAAATCGCTCATCAACATGCAAATGTGATGTAAGCTTACGTAAATCTGTACTTCTTTTTTTCTTCCACCTTTCCACCATAAAAGCTAATCCTGGAAACATTTTCGATTTCGAGCTTGTAACACCATCCTAAATCTTCTACCGAACACCCCATTCCGAGAAGTAAAATAACAAAAAAAAAAAAACTCTCAACGCCTCGACAAGCGCAACGTGCCGAATCTCTTATGCATGCTTGTTACAGCGCAAAGTTCGCCTGTGCGCTCCGACATGGGCGATGCACTTTGGTAATGCAAATTTCGGTCCGTGCTGCTTTTTTTCTTTTTTTTTTTTCATTTTTTCGATTCCCGAGTTTCTCGATAACATTTTTCACATTCTCATCCCTATTCATCTCGTTTGCGCTCTTTTGAAGCCGACCACCACCACCACCACCACCACCACCACCACCACCAAATCTGTATGCAGCTCACAAGCAGGAAGGTAGATTTAGAGGAAACTTTTACCATAAATCATGCACCGATTGAAGCGAGGCATTAAACTTTCGACAGGCTCAACCTACGGAACGGCGGACAAGCGGCTCTGCTGTGTAAGAAGTGAAAAATGAATTGTTTAAGTGGTAAGCTCCCCCTAGCCGAAAGCTTACAACCATACGGAGTGTGGAACATTGTGCTTTCCTACCATGTTTTTGTTCTTTCACAAATTAAAAACAAAAAAATTGCACTCGCACACACGCTACCCTCTATCGGAGATCGATCGATTCGGTACGAGGATTTAAATGGTGCATAAATTGGGCATCGATGTTCCCGTTCCCTTATCCAGCACGTCTCGGCGGCAGCACCGCACCAGCCTCAATTACAACTCAAGTCTCGATGACCACTACTACTGCGTAGCCTACGGTTGTGGGAGAGCGATTTAAATAAAATGCAAAGCTTGGGCTTAAGCGTTCCACTCGATTTGTACCGCCGAAGCACGTACCTTCGAGCCGTGCTTTATTGTGGCCGTAAAGCCCATGTGTTCTGTGTTTCTTCGCTGTGGTTCGGTGTAATCAAACCTACGAGCTTAAAAGCGAAGCACCGGTAGGAAATGGCATTCCAAAGGAAGAAGGAAACGTTTTCGTGTGTAAGTGTGTGCGCATTGGTGTGCGGTCGTCAGTTTTATTGGATTCACTCGAGCAAACAAACAAATATCCTGACGAGGGCTAACCGTTGAGCTGGGTGGTGCAGAAAAAAAAACGCCTCCGCCACCAGTGAGTGGTGTTTTCAAAAGAATTTCATTTCGATTTGAAAATCCAATCAATATAGGCTTGTCGTAATCCATCGACGAACTTCTCCCTGTCTCGCCATCATTACCCGGGGGTTTGGATAGCTACCTTGGGGGTGCGGGGTGAAAACTTCCACCTCGCAGCAGGTGAGAGGTTAGGAATCGGTGTGTTTCTTTCGCTCTAGTTTTTCGCCCCGGACGATTCTTTCCGGCCGTCCTTGTAAAACGAGCTCATCCCAAAATATCCAGCCCACACACACACAGGCACACTCATACATACTCTAGCATTGCAGTGTGTGGTGGTGTGTGTTCTGAATTCATTGATCGTTGATGGATCGTTTGGAAGGAAGAGGCGTTTTGGGGGTGGGAAAAAAGCGTCCCATCTAAATGGTACACCCATGGCAGTGTGACTACAAAAAGAAGCAAAAAGAAAGGAACAGAAAACAAACATTGCTACCATTGCTTTTAGCGGTCCAACTCCAACCATGACGCTCCCCGCACACGCTGTATGTGTATGTGTGAGAGTGGAACGCTAAAAGAAGAAGCAAGCGTAAGCGTGGCAGAAAAGTGGAATTCGTAGGCGCATTTATTTACCGAAATCCAAAGCAAAAGGACAAGCTGTGTGGGTGATGAGCGTACGTGTACGGGGGGCGGCTGATAGCGCGTGCGTTGGCTTTATACATGAATTCATGAAATGTTTCCAAAATAAATCACGTTACACGGCCTTGACAGATCATAAGTAGATGCGGGACACCGGCTGGCTGCGAAAAAAGGGCACCCTCGATGCGTACGATAAATGGGTCAGCTGCCGTGGCGGGAAAGGGCGCACGACGCACGAAACTGGGCGTAAAATACGCTCCGAAATCGCTCAACCCCATCGATCCGGGGCGGATGATAAGAAGGAAGCACACCCGGTGGGGTGGAATGATAGATTTTCTTTGATAGACGCCTGTCGTAGATAGACACGATGACAATGATTAAGTGCGCCGGAAACGTGTGCGTAAGCGTTTGGAGGGGATGGATGAGCCGGTGAGTGGGAAGGAAAAGGGTTGTAAAATGACTTTATGCGTTCTGTCGCTTTCTTGTAGAGTTTAGCAAATGTTTTGTAGGGATAAAGTTAAGGATAAGGATATTTGTGGCAATTTCGTCACAGTCATTTGAACACAATAGACATCTCAAATTCAACAGAAGGACACTTATTGGGTACATATGGTAGATGGTCAAACAATTGCAATACAAAGGATATTAAAATTTTGCGACTTAGAATATTAACATTTTGACGAAGCAGGTTATGAATGAGACAAATTCCGAATAGGATTTTCAGCCAGTAGCTTTATCAATTAATGAGAACTTGTTCACAAATAACTGAGATATGGTTCAAGTCTGGTTATAATCTTTACGAACGTTCTGATTTGTTGAAAATAACATCTTCTTCTTCTTCTTCTATATGCGAGCTTTGAATAGAGCTCATATGAATAGACCCACTGTGCCGTTTTCATATTCAGAGACTTACCAGGCTTGTTGAAAATAACAAAATGTTAATAGCAACCTGGCGTCTCCATCGAATTAGATTCCAAAATTCATGTTCATCTAAATTAAAATTTAGATATTCATAATAATTTAGATACCTTTGATATTAATCTTGTTTTAGAAGGTAAATCGTACTATCTGATCGAGTTGTTATTTTTTCGTTTTACTCTCTATGAAATTTATCAAGTATCTTTATTTGTAAAGTAACGTTAAGCAAAGGCACTTTTTAGACCTATTTTTATTATGAAGCAAGATGTAATTGTTTTTCTTTGCGTTTTGCTTGTAAAAAATAATTCCTTTTGTTTAATTGAGTGGTTTTGTACACATTTTTGCTAAATTTGTCCATTTGAATTTGAATTATATGTTGTGGTGTCTGAAGCATTTTGAATTACATTTTGTTCAAAATACAATAAGCAAACAACATAAAAAAGCATTGTGCATAGGTCTCCAACCCGTTTTATTTAGAAAGGTGAAAGCATTCTTTACTTTGGATTAAGTCTTTCAAATTATCTTGTTCATTGAGCGAAAAGAATATTATACATTATTAAAAGGATGTATCGTAAAATTTAAAAAATGAGCTCATAGCCTCGTCCAATCAGTAAAAGCTGAGACGTTGCGAAACTTTGTTCCAAGTAAAAAAGTAATATAAATTAAACAACAACAAAAAACATTCAATTAACAATTTGATGGTAGAAATGAACAGTGATTTAAATGATTTAAAATATTGTATCCTGAGAATATATTGATGTGTACAGCAATTGTCTGCTCGTCTACACATAACTTTTCAATAAAAAAAACATATTTCATCAGATATTCCGTCACAAAATAAATCATTGCCCATTAGATCAAATGAACAGAAGACCACAAAAACAACCACCACCAGGGTTATCAATTTGTCGACATAAAAAATGCAAACCCTTCTGAGAAAACCACAGTCTGTACCACAATCGAGCAAATCGAATAATTAATTGGTTCCAGCTCTACTCTGGTTTAGTACTGATACAGCTCGATATGCGTGTTTTTTATCGCACTAATAGGATTTGCTAAGTACATTCAGTCAAAAAAAAATGTTTCTCTAAAACCAGCAGTACAACAATAGGCGTGTTTCTATAAGTGACAGTTGCAAGTGTGTACCGCATGACACGATGATTTATGTCATCACGCAGCACCAAAACAGGCACACAATTTTTACGGCGATATGCTGCTTCATGCTACAACTTTGAATGCAGCCATTAATCTAAATATTTATTACATCAAAATTGACATTCTCGCATGAATGAAGCAGAGGCAGAAAGAGAGAGAGAGAGAGGTCGTTGACAAAGCTTTTCAAACCCGTCCGAGCTTATTTCCTTCTGGGTGGAACTAGGCAATTCCTTCCCCTTGCTTGGCACACGATACACACAATAAAACCCGTCGTCGTCGTCGTCCTCGTTGAAACACTCCCATTATTCTTCTCGTCATCGATCGGACACTGAATGGTTTCAGCGTGTTCGTTCCCTGTTCGAGTGTACAGCCCATACACACTACCACACACACACACATTCAATTGAGCCAGATCTCGAACAGCGATAAAAACGTGAAAAGAATCACCGCTCGCCATGTGCACCAATGTTGCACTCGCGCTCGGGGAAAGGATCAACTTGGAGTTTTTCCTTCTTTTTTCTACCTTTTTTCCCCCCATTTGCTTTCTACTGCAATCATGCTTTGTTTGTTCAAAAAACTGTGCACTCACTCACACTCACACACATACATACATTAGCCAGCGCGATATTAGACTAGCGCGGTGACCTTTCGCCGTGCTGCGTTCGCTTCTTTTCCGCCGCACGTATGCGCGCTGTTTGCGTTGCGTGTGCGCGTCCTGTTCCTGTTGCCCGCATAAGTCTACCCGTCTATGCGCAACGGGGTATGCATTCCATGATGGATGGTTTCCATTAGCTGTCGAGTGTCTAGTTTCTCGAGTGTCCTTTTTTTGCCCCCGTTTGCACTGTCAATTTTGCCTTTTGTTTTTTTTTTGTTCCATCTGATCTATTTTTTTTGCGCAGCCCTATTTTTTGCAAACTAGGTGAAACGGAAATCAAGCCCATAAAACCGAAACTGGTGTACTGGGGAGAGCAATCGACGGCGTAATGCAAAAACTGACTAGTAACAAGCACTCTTTTGCCACAATGAAAAAAAAAAAACTAGTGAGTACATGTGCAATTTACGAGTACTATCTCTCGCTCTCTTTCTCTCTTGGTGCACAAAACAACGCACCAAGCAGCTGCAAATGTCACAGGATTGAACCTTACACTGCTGCACATCATTCAGGAGGGGAATTGCAATATATGGTTTTATGTGTGAGAGGAAGTTGAGAAATAAGTTTGATTTTTTTTTTAAAGAATGGAGATTAATCCTTACTCAATGTTACTTTTCTTTTTTTTTTTGTACAGTTTTATGGCGTACATTTAAAAAGGCTGCACAAAGCTGCTTATAGGTTTTATCGGTTCCGGCAATACTACAATACAGTTTAAAGATTTTATATATTTTTGGAAGTTATATCTTGGTTATCATTTTATTTATTTTTTGCTTTTTACTAAGCTTGCCTTATTTCCCAAAAAAAAATATTAAAAAGTTTTTAAAATCTAATTCATTTACGTACACTTTTTTCTTCCTTAAAATCCATTTCTTGTAAAGCTCACAAAAGTCAAAAACTAAACTTTAAAAACACTTTAACGATACGCTTCCCGTCAGGCGGCATGACTGATGCCGGAAACAAACAAACAAAGCCCCCAACCATCCCCTTGCGCAACGAACGGCCGACGGGGACTATTTATTTTCATGAGGCTGGTAACATTCTCCTGCTGCCGGGCCATACCGGGAAGGGGACTTCCCTCGTCCAACGCTGTGCTCGATGGCCAAACACTAAATTGAGCAATAAAAATGGCAATTTTGAACCCCGTAAAGCGATCCCCGTTTCACTACTGATCTTGGATCTTTGTTCGCTTGGCTCCCGGGCTCCCTCTTACCGCACACTTCGGCTGCTAAACCAACTAGCGGGTGCGTCTGCTGTTGTGCCGGTGAACAGAAGATAAACATCATGTCACCGGTCACCACCCTCTGCGTCGTGGTTCGTGGTGCGTGCTTGATGGTTAGAAAATAGTTTTTACATTATCATTCCGGGCTATCGAGCATCTGCTTTGCGAATTGGATTTTTAGAACCGGTCCCATTAAAAGCATAATGAGCTGGCATTTTGTTTGTTTTGGGGGGACGACCCGTTCGTTGGGTGCGTATTGGGAGTGGGGAAAGCATAATCGTTTTATTTATTTTATGTACGTGATGGTAAAGGTCGTGTCCTTCGAAGCGATGTGGTTGGGTCATTAAAAAAGCGGCATCTTTTTGAGACGGACATAATCTCAAAATCTCAAATCTAGTCTGTTTCGCAGAACAACGAAAACGTTAATGGCAGTTTCTTATAGGAAAAAGTGGTCGATAACTAGATTTCCCACTAAGCATGAAGAATAAAACGCCTAAAAGTATGCAATGTTTACAAATGGTCAGTGTCCCAGAAACAGCACTCGCAGCGTTGGTTGTTGACTGTTTTAGTAACATTTTGCATTAGAAATAGGAAAATAAATAAACATAAAACCACTTTGCATAACATCAGGCGCTGGGCCAACCCAAAACCAATACTACCACGCTAAAGCACATTTGGCAATGGAATAACTTTAGATTCGTTTTTTTTCACCCCTCCCCACTGTGTTTCCTCTCCACACAAAGTGCAAATAGAACGATGCACAAAATGTCTACACTTTAGGCGACGGGAAGGTTGACCGCATTCGTTAACCTCGTCCTTTGCCTGGTGGTTCACTAATTTGATATGAAACAGGAACGACAACCCGTTATCCGTTATGTGTTTTCCTTATGCCCACTGCCCCGGTTCAGTTTGTGTGTTGAACGCTTTTCCGCATTTTTCCTATTCGTTGTTGGGTTCTCGGTGCATCTCAGGCCTCACCTGTAGTTTATTAGTTTTTGCATAAATAGCTTTATTCTAGCTGCATCCCACAGCTTACCAGCTGCAGCAGCAACAGCAGCAGCAGCAGGCAACGTCACATGACATTCATCGTCAACTGTCCTGCTGGTCGTAGGATCGCTGGGTTGGTTTAGCTCTCCAGTCGAGCTGTGCCGGATGCTTGCGGGCTATTTTTCTTTCGCTCTCGCTACTCCCTTTCGCTTGTTTGAAGGGTAAACGGTGAAACATTGCAACTAGGTTTGCGTTTGCCGATCCCGCCGTGCCATGCCGGTGCAGGATAAAGTTTGCCAGTATTTGTCTACGTCAATCTGATGAGTGATGAATGTGAGATCATGATACTTTGCTGGCAGCAAAAAATGGGAACAAAAAGTTTAACATTGTCACTTCAAATGAGAGTTGGAAAATGTTTTACTTGCCTGGTGGTTGAGGGTGAGTTGTAGGTTGAGCCATTTTAAACTAGTTTGCGCGTTGACAAACAAATCATTGCAATTTCGGTGACTGATGTTATAAAACTCTCAACTTCGCAACACAACGTTTTATGTGTTTTCCTATTACAAAAACTGTGCATGCTACAGCTACTGTCTGCTCGTCCAACTGAATGTAAAACAATCCCACACTGAACGACACACCATCGGCAATAAATAGACGCACGCTAAGCCAATCACAATCTCATCATCATTCTCTCCATTAAACCGTGCTTATGCGCCTCGAGCCTAATCCGCCACGATATCTGCACAACTATTCATTTAAATCAAAAAGCGATTAAATTGCTGTTTAAGCTATCTCTGGTACCGGCCCCGTGTCCGGATCCTTCGCTCTGCCACATCGGCCCAAACTAGGTCAGTCGTCCTTTTGAATAAAACATTCTTGGCTGGCCAACTGCACCCGATCTGCTCGTCGTTGCTCGTATGATTGCAACATTTACTACCGGTGGATGTATTGAATTAAGCCTTAATTGGAATCGTAATTTACGACCGAACGGAACGTGTTTGCCCTCTGCTCAGCGGCAAATACTGGTAAACTGTCCATCTGCCGTGCCGGTGCAGGTTGCAGTGCTCGTTATGCGGGCTGGCACAGAACTGGCGCAGGACGATGTGATTATGAATGATTTAATGGGAAGAATGCTCGAGTCTCGAAAGCTAGCTGGATGGATAGAGTTGTAACCGAATGAATGGGAAGCTCTTATTTTGTTGTCTTGGTAGATTAATTTATGTTAGTTTGCAACTATTTTTAATAAACATGTAATAACGTTTTGTTTCTCTCTCTCTCTCTCTCTCTCTCTCTCTCTCTCTCTCTCGTTTTGTTTCGTTACAGAAATGTTCCCAGAGCTGGATTGGATGGAAGGGATGGCGATGGTTCGGTCTCGTTTCAAAGCTTTTATAGTCTGAATTACTGTTGATATCGTTATATCATGTATCATATATCATGTTATATCAGCAAAGATTATATACTAAAAGATTGTTTTATCTTTACAACCATCAAATGTGATTTTATTTCATTAAAAGCATTTGTTGTTTAGAGGTTCAAATCAATTTGTTAATATTTTTCAGATGATTTGATGTAATTAAAAAAAAAAACATTTTTTACATTTGTTGGAAAAAATCTTCTTTTCGTAATTGAGCAATATTTATTAAAAATGTTCGTTGCTAATTAATTCTTCCATCTTAAATTTGCTCTCAAGTCAAAACCGGTTGAAGATTGCTATTCAAAATAATATATTTTAAACAAAAAGCTATGCTGACCCAGCACCCAAGAACGAAGAGAAAATGTATCGCTTAATCGAGATTTATGCTGCGAATTTGGGTAAAAGAATACGAACAGCAATAACAGGCATTTATCCCAAAAAAGTTCATTTTAAAAACGTTGCTTTTTATTGTGAAAATGCTGGTGAGCTTTTAAATACAAGCCAAACGCAAAACCACCTCATGTCTGACGCAAAAGAAAAACCGGAAAAAAACATACACACATGTTAAAGGGAAAACATCGACTCAAGCGCGTTTCTGTTTATCTTGCAACGTTACGCTGAATGTTTTCCATTTTTTTCCCCCGAACCACGTTCCAAACGGAACCTTTTCCGTTGTTATGCAGAAGCAAATGTACCAGGGCCTGGGAGTGAAGCGAAATCAATATCCATGACAGTAGAACTTTATGGTATCTTCCTTGCCTTTTTTTTTTGTTTTTCTTACTCTCCAGGGCAACCGGGGAACGGAGCAAAGCGGCTGCAGGCCCCGTGACGTAAAACCTCGCAACGGAACCGAGTTGGAAATGTTGAAATAAAGATAACCAAATCACAAACAGTTCGAAAGTCGAAGGAAGGAAGCAATAGCAGCAGCAGCGGCAGCAGTGAACTTTCTTCAGTTCGATCCGTCAACCGTTGTGTGGTGCAGTTGGCGCGTACAGAAACGTTTCACCCGGACGAAAGGCAAGCGCTAAAGTTTACACTAATATTTTGCCTGCACCGAGCGCAAACACACGTACACGAGCGACCGTTTAACTGTGCTGGCTGGGGGTCGGTTTGTTTGAACGAGAGGAGGCGTGCAAAAAGAAAAATCGACGAAACATTTGAAGGAAAAAGCTGTAAAGCTTGTCTTGAGGTGACTTTTGCCCACATCTAGAGCCGCCTGCCGAGAGCCCAAACCGTCCCGGACAGACGGATTTTCGGTTCGTACCCTCCCTCCGTCCCCTCCCCAAAAGCACACTCTGTCCAAACATCACACCCAAGCGTCGCAATTGCCGGCACGTCTAACGGTTTGCGCGGTATAGCATTACAACCGACAGCCGGTCCTGGGAAAGGAACTACCGGTTCCACCGTACCGAACGCTCCCGCACAGAATGTCGTCCAGATCAAAGGAGAAAGTAACGGCCGCCATTAGGAAGTTCTTCAAAAGCTCGGAAAGCAAGAGCAAGGAAAGCAAAGACAAGGATGGCAACGGCACCCACACGGCCGCCCCGACCGAGGGCGCCGATTCGAACCACCTGCATCTTCCCGCCCACCATCACCATCCGTCCGCGGCGTCCGTAGCTCATCCGGCCGGGCCGGGTGCAAGCGGGATGGGTGGTAGTGGGTCGGGTGGACCGACGGCAGCAGTCGCCGGCAGTGGGATGGCGAACGGCGGAGGCCCAGCGTCGAATGGCACCGGGGGCAACAGTAATAGTAGTAGCGGCAACAGCAAAGCCACCACCGACAGCCCTATGCGGCGATTACGATGGTGAGTTTGTGTTGGCTTAAGGATGTTCGTGTATATCATGTTGCAGTGTTTCATGGCCGCGTGCACGTGTGTGGGTTTGTTTTTTTTTTGCTTTAGTTTCTTGAGCAGAGAAAAAGAACGATGAACATCAACGCACTTCGGGTTTCATTTTTAGTAGCATCCTTGCAATCATGTAACGTTTTCTTAATTAAGTTTGGTTGTTCTTTTACATCTTTGAAATCTTTGAATCATTGTTCAATATCTTGCAAATGTATGTTGCAGCTCATTTGAAATGCTCACTTGATTTCGTTGTTCACATGATGCTGAAATTGAAGAATTTGCGCCTTTTTTCTGAAGTGTTTTGCTGATTTATGAAGTCATCTTTATTTTAGTTTTGTTTTTTTGTGTGTTTTGATTCCACGTGCCTTAAAATTTTTCATAGTATTTAACAAACAAATATGTTTTTGTTAGTTTTTAACAAATGTTGTTAATTTTAAGACAACTTTATTGCTATATTCCACGTCGAGCAATAGTTTGTTCAATATGAAAAATAAAAGCAAATTATCTAAAGGAATAAAATATTGAGGATGTTAAAAAATGGTGAAAATTTATCATGAATAATCTGTTATCTTAATCAATTAATTCTTTCAATGGGACACTAGAATCCCTTAACTATTTTGAAATATCTGTTTTGATGTTGTTATGTGAAAAGTATTCAGTGTTAGTTTTATTTTTGATCACTTTGTTGAAATACAATTTTTAAAATAAAAAAGAAGATACGACATATTTTAAATATTTATTTCACTAGTATAAAAACCAAACGAAAATAGACTTTGAATGAAATATGGGTTGCATACACTCAGGCAGATCTTTGCATATTTGTTTGTTCATGTATTATTGGTTGATGTTTATTATTTAATATGTTTATTATTCTGTTGTTTGTTTTTTATGTCCTCATTAAATACAAAGAGGTGAAAGAACTCCGCAGGAGCCAAAGCCTCTCTAAACTATTCCAACAACAACAACTCATTAAACACAATCAAAAGTGCACAGTACACAGTCTAATAAGACTTTCAATGACACATGGATTGCATACATTCAGGCGCAAAGCTTTAATGTTGTTTGGATGAAATGAAAATTCATTGCGGCTTGGGTTCATGCGCGTCTTCATATTATGTTTAAACCTTTCACGACCTAGGAGGAAAAATCCTTTGTAAAAAACTCGTTTTAGTTGTTCAATTATTATTGATTAGATCACATGAAAAAATAGATGATTGAGAGAAATGAAACGTTGTTTTAAGCTGAAAAATTTATTTCTCAACGAACAAAAAATGAACGAACCTGTTGGTGATATTCTCTTAGCAAACATGCACATTAGTATTGTATTGGCATATTTAGTCTTCGACATCTTATGGTCGTGAAAGGGTCAATCTAAGAAATAGATTTTATTTATTTATAAAAAACTTTCTTACCTTTATCATCCCTCCAATTTACTAAATAAAAGAACTATTATTGTCTGAAGATGCAACTAAACGTCTTTTGTTACCATACATTTGACGATTTACGATTTCTTATTATAAAACATACAATAGTATTTCGAATGTCATATGAATTCGATCTATTTTTCCCTTATTATTTCTTTCACCTTTGTCCAGCGTTGTGGCACCCACCACCACCACTATGGTGCACGTTCCTGTCTCGAAACCGCTCGACACCACCATTCGATCGCGGCGGCTAATGAAGGAGCTGAAGGAAATCGAGCGGTTACAGCACTCCCGGACGGATCCATGCTTTACGGTAAGTCGCGACCAAACGCCTGCCATCGGCCATGCACCCGTGCGCGAACTCAACGCGTTTCCGTCGTCCCTTCCCCGTGCAGGTGGAGCTGATTAACGATAATCTGTACGAGTGGCACGCTCGGCTGTTCCGGATCGATCCGGATTCACCGCTGGCCGAAGATTTGGTCGAGCTGAACATACCCTTCATCCTGCTGCACCTAGTGTTCCCGGAGAACTTCCCGTTTGCGCCACCGTTTATGCGTGTCGTCGAGCCGCGGATCGAGAAGGGGTTCGTGATGGAGGGCGGAGCTATCTGCATGGAGCTGCTGACGCCCCGCGGCTGGGCCAGTGCCTACACGGTCGAGGCGATACTGATGCAGTTCGCCGCGAGCCTGGTGAAGGGGCAGGGCCGTGTGTCGCGCAAGCCAAAGTCGGCGAAGGACTTTAGCCGGTAAGTAAGGGGAGATCTTTTTGTTCGTTGTGTATTACTTTTCTTCTTTTGTGTGCAATTTATGCAATTACAAGTACATATCTATAAACACACCTTTTATAATTATGGTTGTTGAATTTTTGGCAATTTTCTTCCCACCACAGACGCTCCGCCGAGGAAGCCTTCCGATCGCTGGTGAAAACGCACGAAAAGTATGGCTGGGTGACGCCCGCCCTGAACGACGGCTAGAAGGTTAGATTGTTCATTTTTGTACACCTTAAGCTTGTAAAAGCATTGAGAAGCGATGCGTGGCATAGGTGTTGTGAGTATTTCGTTTCATTTTTCGTCCCACAAAAGCTACACACCTTCTCTAGCTAGTAAAATATATATCATATACGTTTAACTCGAACTTGAACTCAACGCTTCATTCGGAATTTTACACCACTCTATCAAAATGTCCTATTTGAGAAGATCTCAACTTTGCAGCAGTGCAGGCAAAACTTTCCCGTAAAACTCGCCACCCTTTGTCTGCCGGAACCACAACAAATTTAAAAAAAAAAATACAGTAAGCAAACGAACCGATCTGTCCCTGAATAACCGAAAACCCCGCGTGATATTTTTGCGATTATAAACTCCTCGTAAGTGGCTCGTAAGTTTGAAGGTATCGTATGTAAAATCGTTAAGTTTCGAGAGCTTTGATAACACAAGCAGATGAAGCAATCCACCCATACAAACCACCACTAGCAAGGTCCCTCCCTAAGCAATGTACAAAAGCACCAGGATGATGCGAAAAACAGAACACGGCAACAAGAAAAGCATAAATAGAGCGAAAATCAGATAGGAAGAAAAAATGAAATGTATTTAGCGGCATCGATTGATGCGTACCGAGATCTAGATATAACTATAAAGCAAACAGAACCGTAGAGCAGGGCAGGCACAAACATTGGGTGTGATTAAATACGCATACGCAAACTGATTCAGGTTGGTGAGTCGAGCCGGAAAGGAAAGGAACCATTGTGAACCAACCCAAACCAAACCAAAACCAACTAACCGTGTGCTCAAAAAGTATTATACATATGCTGATGATTTGGTTTTTTTGTGGGCAGGACGAGCTCCTCGCTTCGCTTGTGATTGTGGTGCGAGTTATTAGTATTGCGTGTTACGGCTGGCCGAAAAAGGGGGATGGACAGACAAAAGCAAGGATAAAACAGAGAGACAGAGAGAGAGAGAAAGGCAATGTGGCTTTGTTTATGAAATTGTTCATCGCCGTGTATAAGGATAAAAGATTTTTGTAAATAAAAAAAAACAGCCCGCATATTTTAATGGTATAAGAGATGTATTCCAACAAATCGAAGCGAGTTTGGTTGTGTTTGAGTGGTTTTTATTTCGAGCGGAAAGAAATTTGTAGCTACACTTTACTTGGGAGGCGCTTTTCTAATGGTATTTTCCCACATTACAGGGTTTTCCAGGGGTTCTTATAGTTGTGGAACGCTTCCTTGACTCTTTCTTATGGGAAGTGAATTTCGTATGATGGAAGCTGGATTCCATGGCACCCTTTTCGGACATGTTCCTTGCAAATTCCTATTGGATTTGTCCAACAAGGTTGCTATAGAGTCCGATTCCTATTACATTAAGTTCATTTCACGCAAGAAAGAGTCAAAAAGTGTACCACAGCTATGAGAACTCCTGCAAAACCCTATCAATCGTGGCATTTGTTCGTGTATAATTCGATTCGGCAAGCACAGCACCATGCACCCTGCAAAACATCACAAAATGGTGCACACTTTGTGCAGCCCAACTTGCACCAACCACTTGCAATAACGCTTGTCGAACGTAATAAGTTGTGAAGAAAGGATTACTCGTTCGGTCGGAAGAAGGAAGAGCCCCCGTTCACTGCTGTGTTCAGTGCCCTTAACCGTCCCGCGTCGTACTGTTCCGTCGTTGCGAAAATAATCCCCTTTTCACGGCGCACATGGAGAGCACCGAGTAAAGGAACTAAGCGACCAAACGGTACCAAGTGCAATAGATTTTCAACCGGGAACCTTCCCTTTTTTTTGGTCCCGTTTCTGTGGTACTATCCGGGTTGGGGTGGACTTCTTTTATACAGCTCACCCACTCCGCCCCCCCACAAGACAGCGTCATATGTTACGAGCATAAATTTGTCTCCAACAATCTTGCCACATACATCCTGCCCCGCCGCGTAAGTAGCGGTAGCAATTCAGGATGAATTTTCTTTCTGCTTCCGCCGGTTTTTTTCCCCTCAATTCGCTCCCCTTTAGACGCTGTAACTCACAAGATTTGTCCAATTTACCTATTTAGATACGTAGCGTCAGCAGAAAATCGAGTAAAAAAAAGGGGGAGTCCACAATCCGACAAGCTTGTCGGTAAATCCTTTTCACAGTGCAAGCTCCGTTTTCTTTTCTTGGGGCTTTTTTATGTTTTTCAACCAGCTGGCAACGAATCGCCCCACCAACGTTCAATTGCCGCTCAGGTTGCACACGGGAAAACTAGCACTCGATACCGGGGGCGTTCCCGGGGCGAGCTGTTTAACAGGGCCAGGTGCGCGTGGAAATATATGTATTCCCTGGAACGGGAGAGCTTTTAACGCCCACCCTGGCATAATTCTCCCGGCACGGCTGCCGTTGGCACATAATGTGCCGGCAGCACTATCTACCGCTGGGAAGTGCCGTTTTGTGCGCTGTTCACGTGGAATATATGGGCCGCAAGGGATGGATGTGTGCATACACACGTCCCCGTTGTACCAGGAGCATCCTTTAATGAATGGCTAATTTTGTCGAATTACCTGAGTACTTCCGGTGAATGCAATGGAAAAAAGGTAATTTTACTTTGCTGTCTTTTTTAAGCGTTTTTTTTGTATAACGAGCGTAAATCGGACAAAATGTGCATGGTAACTTTTTCAATGCAAAGTATGCTTCCTTGCAATGCGCTTAACTACGCTTAACTGTTCTTGTTCTGTAATGTTATACATGAATGTTTGAATTGTTCTTTCGTTTCACAGATAATTATATTTAAGCAACGATCCTTTGTTTCATACGTTCAACCATCAAAAAGTATACTGAACATTGAACATGTTTGCATGCTGGAATAAACCTAAAAAGGGCGTTACGTCTTTTGACAAACACATTTTGTTATTTAAACTATCCGATATTTTTAAAAATAACATCTTTGCTTGAACGACTTGATATTACTGTATCCCGAAAAAAGAATTCAAATCCTAGGTTCAACTGTTGGTAAGCATCCAATCGCAGAACTTACAAGGTATGCTTACCCAATTGACATTTTCGACCACGAATAACAAGGGAATTCGAGCAAATTCCCTTAAACTGGAGCCTTTAACTTCCCTTAAACTGCACCAATGTAAGGGAATTTAGAAAAAGTCCTGTAAAATCAACTGTGATGCGGCTTTTTTGTTGCTTTCTTCTAGATCGAAAATGATTTAAATGATATTTTATACTTAAATAATTTTGATTTTTTATGTGATAACCTCACACAAAATTTGCTTTTGTTTTTTATCAAATACCAAAGCTATGAATGTAAAATGAGCTCGACAGCACCGTCCATCGATAGAAGAAAGTCTAATTTACGAACACACCAAATCTTAGCGCTTTCAACACACTTGATCACACACAAATCCACAATTTCAGGCGTATCGAGTACTAATCCAGCAGATATGGAAAAACAATTTCGAGCAAATGTCACTTGGGTAACAACCCTTTTACCACTTAATCCTTAAAGAACGTAAACGAACTTGATAATGTTTTGTCATGATAATGTAAATGAAGACAAGGTAATAATCAAGGTACAAATACAAATAGTTTACCCACAATTCAAATACACTGGAGAACATTGTTTTTCCTTAGCCGTGGAAGGACACCGGGTCCCAGGAGACCTTGGACACTGCAACTCTAATCCAACACAAAGATCTTTTTCGAATTATCAACTAGACCAGTGATGTCAAACTCGTTTATGGTCGCGGACCGGATTACAGTTGAAAATATTCTCGCGGGCCGCAATTGAGCGGCGTTGGGTAGGTTGGGTGGGAAGGTAATGTGGTGAATAAAATTCTACCTTTTTATACCAGAATATTTCATTAAAAAAATTAAAATATTTGGTCCAGGTTTTGTTTTCTCCATCACGCACTATCCCATATGGTGCTTTCTATCGGTGAAAATCATTAAGGACTTATTCTTTGGCGTAGCATCGTATCTACATGATTTTGTAGTCTATTATATGCCTGAACAAATCTACATCTTGCTGAACATGTCTATATAATCCTCAAAAAACTGTAACCGCAGGACTCCACACAGCATAACACGGAGCGCAACATAACAACTGACAGCTGCCAAACGCTTCAGAAAACGCTTTATTCCCGGTACCATGTTTTGAATATCCTTAGCAGGCCGCTCATTTCTCGTTGAAATGCTAGTAACCTACTGCGATGACCGACAGTTAATGAAACGCTTTACCTCTTTTCCCAAGCGTTTTGTGAAGCGTTTGGCAGCTGTCAGTTGTTATGTTGCGCTCCGTGTTATGCTGTGTGGAGTCCTGCGGTAAAGATATTTTAGGGGAAACAATTGATGATGCACCTATGATTACGTGGACAGTTTTGTTTTTTTTTTTTTTTTTTTTTTTTTTTTTGGCATTTATAAGGCTCATTTACACACATGAATTAAGAATAAACTTTTATTTTGGTCGATAAGAGTTCCCCAAAACTCATGAAAATGAGATCAAATGGTATTAATGATAATTGGACAACATCAGCATGTAGACATTATGCGATGCAAATCTTTGCAAATTCTAACATTTTGACAAATCCAAACATCAAGCATTTTAAATATTTTATCCATTATCATTTTAGTTTCTTGCTTTAGTTTACCGTCAAATCCTGTCTGAAGAGGAGTGATAAATCAAAAAATCAAAAAATTGCATTGAACAACCGTATATAAGTTTTTAATGATAATTCAATGATGAAACCACCCAAGGTCAAACCCAAGGTGCGATTTTATCGTCCATTTCAGTTGTACTTTGCATTCGAATGCAAAGCATACGATCCAAACACTCCCTAATGTGCTCTTAATCACGCTGCAGCTCGTTCATACAATGGCAAGCTTCTAAATTATTATTACTTACTTCCTATTATCACACCTACACTGCACCCATCAAACGTGGAACGCTTCCAATGGACTCAGCCTTATGAAGAACGCCACGCTCCAACCAGTAATATTTTGCGCGTGCAACAGCGCTGCATCAACACCACCAACAGTAAAAGCTCCGTGCGCACGGTCGCTTGAATAAATCATCCGCGTGTTTCCCTTTCCGGGGTTGCACTCGTGTGAGGTTGGTCGTTTGCAAAATAAAACATGAGTAAAAAAAAAAAACCCCCATACCGAAAACATGCAATTAGATGTAATCAGTCTCATGGTAGCGGCACGCAAGAGGATTATTTTTTTGTCCGTAGGGTTCGTTCCAGTAAACAAATCACAATGCCAAAGGTCGGAAGGTTTCGAAGAGAAAGCTTACCCGTAATGAGTCGCTTCCCTCTCCTTCCGGGGCTCCTTAGACTGGCTAGCCTACTTTTGGGAAAGGAAATTTTTGTAAGCGAGCACAGTAACCTGTTGCTATGATGGCGGGGTCGGTGCGTTGCCCGAGGGAGGAGCAGGAAAAGCTTATGCTGAAAGTTTCCCGAAAGTGTGCAAAGGCGCACCCGGTTTACAAAAGCAACCGGAACCAACGGGCTCCGGTATGCAGCTTGCCCAACAACACACAGGTGAAGCGGCTTAAGCGGTGCTTGATGGTAATGAATTGGTTAATTGTTGGGAAATTTGTTATTTCATGCACAGCGCGCTGCTGTGTTGTGTTATGTTCACTTTGTAGTGCACTTAATTGCATCAAACCATGGCAGCAGCCATGTTTGTGTAAGTTTGTGTGTGTTTGCGTGTGTGTATGGATTTTTTTTTATTGTGTTGCTCAGAAAGCGGAGCAGTTTCGGCGTTAGTTTAAAATAGAAAATGTACGTAAATAAATGAATGTCTTTTATGACCTTTTGACCTATCATTAAAATGCATGCAAAAATCAGTGTTTAGATTTTTACTTCAAAAATTACTTTTACTACTAGTTTAAAAATTACTAAAAATAAAGTTTAGAGTTGAGAAATATTTTGCCATGTTTATTATGTCTTTATCCTTTAATTAATAGTCATGCTTTGCTTCTGATTATGCATTATGATAATCACCTCTTGCAGGTGAGTGATAAATGAGGGGTCGTAAACTTGAAAACTCATCCGCATCCAAAGCTCATTTATTATTTAAAGCATATCTTCTTCTGGGTCATTTTAAGCAAACCCGCTTTTTCTGTGCAGCCCAAAAAAATAATAAAATTAAAATCAGAAAAAGTTAAAACAAAAATACTTTAAAAAGTAATAATGACATCCCTTTTCCCAGATCATGACACGGTTTCGGCTTATGGCGCACATCCATCCGTGGTTTGCTACATTACCTTTCCCATAAATAATGAAATTGGATGACAGCCTTTTTTTCCTACCGTTCTCCTCATTCTCTGCTGACCAATTAACGATGCTTTCCCTTTCTTTCTTTTTTTGTTTTGCTTGTTGTGAGCTTTCATTCTTATGAATTCGGCACAATGGAAAGAATTTTCATTTTCTATTTTTATTTCGCACCCTCAACCACCATCTTGCATTAACTGACTGAAAGATTAATTACTTTTTCTTCGGCTGGGAGCGCTGGAAGAATGGGGAGGGATTTCGGTACCTTGAAGGTACATTTTTTACAACCAACCGGAGATTCCTTTCTCTAAATTTTGCCTTTTTTAAACTTTTTTTTTATGTTCGCTTTACTGCACCACCCCGGTAAGGATATGCTGTGGCACCGTTTTGCACTTACCCGTGCTAAATGGGACGATCCACCGTCGTTTAACTGCCAAGAAGCGGATCGTAGCGCAGCGCAGCGCTAAATGCTTTCTGTCGTTTAGCTGTAAAAAGCTGGCCAGCTTTTTCAAGCAAGATTTTTAGTCATTTTTATTTTTTTGTTGTTGTTGGTTCGCAAAGGGAATAGTCATTAGCGTTGCGGTGCTTTAATTAGCGACATGGTAGGGTAAGCAGGCAAGGTAAGCATTTTCTAGCCCCGTGCTGCACCGGTATGATAATTGACGACGTGTGATGGTTGCGCCGCTATCCTACTAAATACTGCTGGATGAGCTAAACGATGTAAGCACTAATGAAAGCTTGGGTATGGGGAAATTATTATCACCGTTGTCGCTTTCTTGTACATCAAGCATCACCATGAAAGATACTTTGCCACTGTGAGATTTATTTAAGAATAAAATTATTTTTGAAAATTATGTTTGTTCTGTGTAAGGTTTCATTGCGTTTCAAGTAAAAACTACAATCATCATGGCAATGAGCCAGCATCATCAAATCTTGATGAGTCTTCAGTCACTAGCACTCAAAGATTATGATGATAAACAGTGGCCTGGGTGAGATTTTATAAATATCTCAAATGTAATATTTTTTTTCGTTTTTCTGAAGAAAACAAGACAAATTATCAGAGTTTTGTTCTGTTGCTGTGTTGTAATTAAGCCTGTTATCTGTTTTTCTTCTATTTGTCATTAGACCTACGAGTTTGTCAAGGTCTGCCTAAGCTACTTATAGACTTTGCTATCTGTGATTGTCAGGGGTCATCGTAGCATCGCAAATAACGTCTGCTGAAATTAGATGTTATGTTCAAGAAGTTTCAGCAGTATGAATATTTAAAAAAAACCCTAATGCAGATCGTAAACGTACATCACTACCAGCTAGTTTAACATTATAGTTGTTTCAAATATTCGGAATTCCAAACCACGCTTTTATATGCTCCGCTTCTATTGTTCATTTAAAGTCATTCTCGGACTCATACTCGATACCATGTTGAATTTTGAGTGGCAAACAAATGAGTTGATTGCCGACTGCTAGGTATCCTGTTCTGTATTGTACACGAATTAAATGACCCAGCATTTGTTGAATATTATATTGTTGTATGCTCGAAGACAGGTACGGTCGCCATGTCCTCTAAGTTTGATTTTGAGTACGGTCGTCACGATGAAAGCGCCAAGATTTGGTTTGTTCGTAAAATAGACTTTATTGAAGTGAATCACTTGCTTGATTTTTGCACTATCCTGAAGTCGTTAAAAAATCGCTTAAGACTTGGTTGCTAATCGTTGACTACATCTTCGTGTGATCAATACGTGTCGTCCTGCCCATCATGACACTGTAACTAAAATCATTTTCCGGGATCTTTGTCATCCATAGATAGCAGCAAATAGATAAATAAATAAAAGGCAAACTGGGTTATACTGCCATTTGACTAAAATCCGAGCCTCTGCGGTTTACTCTTCGCGGATTTTAAAAAATAAATCCGTTTCATGAATTTGGCGTTATGTCCTTCACGGGCCTGTCACAGGCCTATAAAAGCTTTCGAGACTCAATTCATTACCACGCAGCCGGATAGTCCAATCCTTGCTTCGGGGTGACGGTCCATTCTAGGCTTCAACCCATAACGGGCATGTTATTGAGTCGTTCGAGTTGACACCTCGTGAATGAATTTCTATTGGTTTTTGAAATACCGTCATACTTCAAATTCCGGAAATTCATTATGCTTTTATTTAATTTCTTTATATCTTCACTCTGGACATGCTGCTTTTTAATTTTAGATGTTTGCCATGATGTACTAGAATATTTTTTTCCGACCTCTTGATGGGGCCTGATGACATGGTAAATAAATCTTTTTTGTTGGAGGCTTTTATTTTGCAGTTTTGCTTCAAACCCACACCAGAGCTATTTATTCGATAATTCCTATTAATCGCGTCTACGTGCATTGAAATACATATGAATCCATTGTGGAAGCATTTGTCAGCGTGAAATCAATAGTGTTTTATCATATTGTGCTCTGAATTTAATTAAAACACGTAGTTAATACTGTCCGTAATTCGGATCAATATTGTTTATCTTGATTTTAATTCCGGACAGCCGAAGTAAATTGTGATTAATTGCATAAAAATATTTTTTTTGACGGTGATAATAACAAGAGCAAAGATTCAGGTGGTAATAATAAAACAACGATATTTGAAGATAGATGTGCCCAATGCCTTACAGGGTTTTCGATAATATTATTGACATGTACAGCGAGTCGATCGAGCATATAACTGACTCCTTCAGCGGGATATTGAATTTTTCGAGAACAGACGTTGACATGTTCGTAAGATAAAAACAAAAAAAAGTATAGTGTGTGTGTTAATATCAAGATTATAAATTAAATTTCGAGGCTGTCCGGTATGTTAATCAAAACGTCTGTAATTTGTAACATCAGCTCAAAACTGTCCAGAATATGAATCAAAATATGGTTGCAGTTTCATAAGTTTTTGCAGTGTTACGAGTAAAATTATTGGCAATTTTTTTTTCTCAATTGGAGAAGGTTTGCTTCAGTAAAATGAGTCATGCTGGGGTATGACGAATGAAATTTGAATTGGTGAGAAATTATTAAATGCCAAAAATGCCTTAAGTGTCCGTAATTCCAAGCAGTACGGCACGGTCAATACATTCTAGATAAAGCTAGTATTGAAAGGCGTAATGAAACACCAAAATGGAATCAAAAATAAATTACAACACTAATTTTAGCAACATTTTCTTATCAACTATCAGTTCTTATCGACACATCCGCTGTATCGATACACTTTTTTTTCACTACTACGGAAGACACATCATTCTGACGGAAATAGCGTCCCGCTAATCGATATGCCTGGTGGCAGTGAAATGCCAATTCAACCCGTTTCAACAAACTTCAATCAATACAGCTCCACGTTGCGAAATAGCTAATGGTGTATCATTTCCCTCGAGGTTCTGGCGTGTATGTGATTTTTCCATTTTTTTTTTTCATACCATTTCATTTTTACCATTCCACAGCATGTATCGAAAATAAGATACCTTTTTTGGGGTTTTTGAAATCGCCCACGTCCATCCACCATTCACCATTTTCACACACATCATTTGCGTCTGCTACCGGACGCCCACACCGACAACTGATGGCGACATTTATGGACGTTTTTATTTGCAAATTATTCAGCGAATTGTTCGCCTGTTTCCCATTCCCTGCAACAGCAACCTCACCCCGGCAGTATTGCTGTTCCCGAGCGGGGTTCGACCAGTTGGGGTGCATTTAAACAGCGCACCATCGAACTGGTACTGCCGGCATCAATGAGCTGTCACTTTGATCGGACGGCATCGATACTTTGATGTTATGAGGCCAACAGCAACGAAGCGCTGGACAGATTTATCAATGGCCACAAAAGAATCCACCCAACCCCGGGTGCATGAAACGTGGGTAGCGAAACGAAAACGACACCCCGCGCCAGTGCGGCGGGAGCCTATCAGCAATCGGAATGCAGTTGCAAAGAATTATAATCATGGCGTGTTGTTGCGTGTGCTTCTGCTCGTTGCTGAATGATGCTCTTTGCAGCAAATTATGTCACCGTTTAAATGTGGTATACATTTTTTTAATAAAATTTCTGCTAATTTTCTTTTTATCTTTCCACTACAGAAATCAAATGAACGTAAATTAAATTAAATTAATAAAAAAATTAATTATGTATGGTTTAAAAATCATTAACCACAATAAACCAGAAACCACACAGCGCTCACCACTGTTCTCAACTACAACGGAAAGCTTTTTTATGTTAAAAACAGGCTTACCACACAATACCTTTGATTTTGCGCGAAAAATATCATATTCCTTCCCAGCACCGAAAATAACGGAAACAGATATCCTCTCAATAGCACTCTTTCATTCCCAATTTTTCCCCCTGTATTTTGGCTGGATTTATGATCCGTCAAGTTGCGCTTGATAAATGGATTCATTTTCCTGAACGACTTTCGGGCATGATTATCGCAAAAATCCTTTCCAATTTCTGTCGGATCACATTTCCGTCCCAGTGGGGCGTCCCTGTTGGGCGGGTGCACTTTTGTTTCGCTTTATTGTGGGAGCAGGAAAAAGATAAAAGAATGATAATTATGAGGGCTGACAAGAGCTAGTTTTAAATGTCTTTTGAATTTTACGATAAAATATGAGCTTTAGTGGAGGCTCAATGCAATCAGAACAAGGAGTTCCATTTTGCTAAACATGTGCTTTACAAAGATTCTTCATTTAATTTTGATTGGAGGTACCCTTTTTAAAATGTGTTGATTCCAGTTACTTATTTCTTTTCACAAAAATACAAAAAAGAAGACAACTGCTTTCAGATAAAATAATAAACCCTTTTTCACACTGTTTCATTAAGCATTAAGCTTTTTCCTTCTTTTACCATCTAAATTTAAGCATTCAGCTCCATTTGAGGGAAATTATTCATCTACAAACACTCGCTCATCAGACACGATTAACAGCATGCCTAAAATTCCAATACACAGACACATGTTCACAGCAAAACGTCCCTTCAAAATCAGCCCACAGCAATAAAATTGCGATGAAATTTTAATGCATGAAAGCGATGAAAACGTGCCTCGGATACAAGAGGAACCGTACGGCTTTATTACTTTCTTTTGCCATCTATCACACCAGCACACCAGTAGAGTAGAGGGGGGAGAAAATGAGAAGCAATAAGTTCTTCGGCAAACTTGTCAGCTTTGATTCCCTTCGCCGGTTAACCATATGGTGTGTGCATTTTGTGTGTGTGTATATGGCAGTGTATAAACTCAGCAATGAAATCGGTGCCGACGCACATTAGCATATATTAGAGCAGTGAAGCATGGCTAAAGAAGATGCTTGGGTTGTGGCAGGTTTGAGTGAGCAACTTTTTGAAACGATCTTTCGTCGAAAAGTAAAATATTTAAATGTTAGTAAACAGTGCATTATTGGTGGTTAAAAACAGAATACAACCATTTTAATAACATTTATTTTATTTTAATCACAGTGCTTTGCAGCACAGGCAAATCGGAAAAAATAATTTTAGGTTTTATTTGTATTTATATCGTCCCTCATAAGGAACTGATCTGGAACTGAACTGAACTAGACCAAATAAACAAATATATAGATACATAAATAAATAACCATGAATATTTTGGAATTTGTATCAAACTACATAGTGACAAAGGAACGTTTCCGGAAATTTCAATGTTTTTTTTAAAAATAAAATGAATTAAATCGAATATATGTGGTAATCAAGCGTTAAATTCAAGTCCTACGACTTAACAACAGGCCCGTCATGGGTATGGGTTCAAGCCCCAAATAGACCGTGTCTCCATACGTACTGACGTACTTTGCTATGGTAACAATAAGTCACTGGAAGCCCAGCTCTCTTCAATAGTGGGGTACAGGCAGGCCTTGACCGACAACAGTTGAAGAGATGTAACCATAAATGTAACAGATTTTTGTACATCTTGTCAACTACAAAGCTTCTTGGAATTATACAGTAAAGTGAGATTTTATTTAGTATAAAGTATCGACGATATTTTTAAAATTTAGAAACAGCAAACAATTTAACAACTTGACTATTGAAATGACTATGAAACTACATTTATAAGGACGGTTAAATTTAATAATATTACTAATATTAAATCATTTCAATTTTTTTCAAATAGTAAATTTTTTTAATGCGATTTGAATAGTATATAAACCTGGAATTTCTTGAAAACTTCCCATAAGTTAGTATAATATATTTAAATATATAATTAGACAAAATTTACGCTTAAATATACCCACTTAAATGCTACAATTCTATTTATCTTGTTGTGATGCTTTATACTAAAAAATCCAAATAAGAATAAGTTAAAGCACAACACAATTTTTTATAGTATCCCTTACTCGAAGCAATTTTTAACATGTTTCCGGTTGATGATTTCATACCACAGTGTGTAAAATTAATTTCGCTCAAAATCATTAGCCTGTAAAAACAAATACCTTTCAAATAAAGACACACAACCATTCTGGAATTCTTTTCACATGCACTTCATCTGACACTGTAATTGGATTTTTTTTCTTCTACCAACTGTTCATTAAAATCGATTCATCAATGCGATGCAAATCTCCATATCAGCAGCTGACGGGCGTGCTTTCACCACAAATAAATCATCAATAATTCACCATAAAAGTGTGCACCGTACACAGCGCAAAATTGATTAATATACCCATTCCCCCACCGCCCGTGAGAAGCGAGCCATCAGCGGCAGAAAATTAATCGACATTTACAAATTACAAACTTCAACTGCAGCCCAAACGGACGAAATCAAAATCCCGGCCTATAAATTGATACCAAAGGTCACCTTGGACGGCACCAGGCACCTTTTGCACCGTTTTGGCGACTACCGAACGCCAAAAGCGGTTCATTCGATGCGGCTTTGTGGTAAACTTCAACCACCCGAGGGACATGGCGCGCACAGAGCAATGGCATTAGAAACACATCAACATCAACCAGGGTCTTTCGTATCATACCGCTGTATCGTTTCACGCTCCCGACCCGTCCCCACCCAATCTCACGGCTGATGGTGGACATTATCGCTTTTCTAGCTTTCCCTGCTGCCATTCTCACTCGCTCGCTTTCTTTTGGAAACACACCATTTGTTTAATTTTCCGCTCGATTTGTACCCGTTTATCATCCGCCATAATACGTACGGACGGTGATTGAAACAAATGGACACATAAATATACACACACAAACACAGGCAACACACACACCAACGCGGGCAGCACAAAAAGAGTACTTTTTCACCCGACAGCGACCGCAACGAATACGACGATGGCGACAACGTTGGCGACGATACACATCCACCCACGGAGGCACATAAATACAAGTTCAATTAATTTTCGCTTCTGTTTCACTTACCGACCTCGGTGGACCCCCACCCCACGAGGAAGCCTGTGGAAAAAACCAATATTTGATTACTTTCCATCTCTTGCGACAAACGATCGGCATCCGCCTCGGTCCCGGCTCATCCCTGGCCCGTCACCCAGTCGCCTTAATCGCACGAAAGATGGCGTCACTCTGGCAACGATACAGCAGACTCTCCCAGGAAAGCTGGTGAAAATGTGTCTCCCCTTGTCCAAACAAAAGCACAGACACACACACACACACACACACAGTACCGCTCAGCACATCGAGATTCGAACGCTCGTCTCCGTGCTTTCGGTAGATCGGGCTCGTAAATTACCATCATTAAAAATAAAGCACATTTTGTGCAGCAAAGGAGAAACATGCTGCCATGCGATCGTGATGACGATGCTGCATTGCTGTGGCGCTTGTGTGGCGAAAGAGTATCTCCTTTCGGTGTTGTTTGGTGATGCTCCGCCCGAGCCTACGCTCCCGGACTTGAGCCGATCGATAATAATTACTGCGAGACAAATTACCGCAAGTGACGAAGGAAAACCGCTTCAGTCGTCATCGGTATTGCTTTTTCCCTTCCGCCCAAGGAGAGGCTTTGTGATTGTGTTTCCCCGCCCCATCAGCAGCATCTCTCTGAACGATGGCGCCCAGTGACCTCCTTGAGATGGGAAAACTTTGGAGCAGCACTTTAATCACACGGCTCATGCCGTATCCGGCTGGTCTCTTCATCGCCCCCCCTTTGCATGCTGATTGTGTACTTGCGTTGCCCCATACCCCTTCATCCCACTCGAGTGCCCGCACAGCACAATGAGCGAGTCATCACAAAACACGCCAGTACATCCGATTTCGGCGCTTCGGGCTGGGTTCGGACGCGGCCAACAACTGGCGAAAAAGCTTCGTAGGCACACCACAACCACGAATGTTAATTAATGAACCCTTGAGGAAAGTTTGCTCTTTGCTGCTGCTGCTTGTTTGCTTCAGTTTTTGAAGGCACTTCGGGAAAATCGTTCGAAACTGCGAAACGGGGGTATATGAGTGGGAAGGATAGGCTGGTTGCAGAGGAAGAAAAAAACGAGCACTCTCACTGATTCGTTTGCCGTCATTATAACTCTTCATCTTGATTAGTTAGTGTATGAAGTTGGCCTTCTTGACCGGCAGCCGTTGTGTTCATGTATTTGTTGCGGTTGTGTTACGGCGCAGCAATAATATTACGATTGTGTTCTTTAATACGTCATTCTTCTTGTCGCAATTGATTTACCGTAATGTTACATATTTAAACCTGCCTAAACTTAAAATTTGTGTCCTGCATGTGTATACTTGACTGATATTTTAAATTAATTTAGTGACGAATGTGTCAACATATGTAGAGAAAAGTACTTATAGATCTCGAACACTTTTGAACAGGGCTGGTACGTACTTGTTGTCTATTTTTGGCACACATACTTAAATTCACCTGACCTGTTTGGTGACTATTTTGGGTGTTTGGCTGCTACCTTCGTTGGCTGTCCTTCGTGAGTTTTAATTTCTACCTTGCTGCCTTACACTTATCTTTTTTTTTTGTTATGTTATGTTTAATGTTTATTGTTTATTATCTAGGCACTGTATAGTCCACTCGAAGCTGCTCTTAGACACATACATATACATTTAAAAACAGAACGCGCAAGTTAGTGGTTTGTTATACCGATACGGGTAGCTAATTCCACTGCCGTGCTACCGGGCTCGTAGATGTCACTAAAAGAGTATGTGCAACCGGATCATGCAGATTATGGGGTCGCGGGCACCAAATGAAGTCCGACTTTGACGACTGCCCCTGCCTACAACGTCGTCCAGCTGTACATCGAAGGAGAGTCTAGAGCACCAGGAGTCGAACTCAATTAAGGATGCTTGAAGTGGCTGATGGTCTTTGGGATTCCGAATCTCAAGATAGATTTTTGCATCATCTGCGTTTCAGAGGCAGTTGAAGACGGCCAGTACCGAGGTCACGACATTAATGTAGTGTAACAGTAGGAGACCAAGGTTACTGTAATGTCTGGACTGCTGGATGCCTATGTCCTTTGTTTTGAAAACTTAGTTTTGGCATACTGTTTCTTTGTACCTGCCATAAGATTACAACCAAAGGCCACCTCCGATGGCAAAAATTGCACGAAAAAGAAGTAATATGAAAATTGTTTATCGTTTGACTTCTCACTTCAGACTTGTGATCGTCCAGGCGATCTTGGATATTTGTATTTGGAGCTAAGAGGCCTTACCTTGAGAAAGGGGATACTCCCAGCTCATGTATAAAGACGTGTAGTCTCATGTACTGTCTAATTCAATTTGTCTTTATTTCACTAAAACTCTCGTTGATATTTTGGAAATATTTGTGTGTGTTGAAAGTGTATGTACATCTTGTGTCGATGTATAGGTGCATATGATTACGCTATGCCTATTTTGTATCTCTTTCCATTGCTCTGTTTTCGGATCTTATTGTTCTTTATGTATCCTTATATTTGCCTCTTTATGTTTGCCTTCAAATCCTTCGCGTTTCTAGAACGTTCCTAAACACACTCGAGATTTTATGACCTATGTGTCTTGCGTTGTTATCCTACAGGATCCAATTATTGCTACGCATAAGCTAGTTGCATCATGCAGTCTGTTTCCTATTTTCTTCTCATGCTGTACGGATCTATGCTGAGACTTTTATTGCCCTACGCTTACCGATGAAGTCAAGTACCGGACGATTCCAAAATGCTTGTTTATTTAAGCCAACGATAATAATTCCATACGATAAGTTACAGTTTGGTTCTATTCTTGCATTTGCTGCATTTATCAGTTATGTTTCGAATGGGTTTTTATTACTATGCTGTTCTAACCGGATGTGTCCAAGATTTTACTGTTTGATCTGTGAAATGTGATAGTTTCCAGATGGTTCTGTGAATATATAATTTTGTATGGCAAACATGCTACACCCGAACTCTACCCGATTTTCCGGATTTGCCATCTGAAAACGGTAGTTTTAACAAGAGTTTTCAAGGAGCCATCGTTCCATGCAATCAAAGCGATTGAAACTTTTTAAAACTTAATCCAGTAGTATATTGTACGCTTTACAGTCGCATACATAACTACAGATTGAACTCACTGGTTGGCCTTCGATTGCGTGTCAACCATTGAATATGTGCTTTTTTGTTGGCACGTTTACACAAAAATTGTGTACTTCTTTTTTTTACATGTCATGCGATTTTTTGTGATTTTTGACATCCCTTTCAAAATGCCACATTTTGCCACATTTTCCATACATGAATTCTGCAAGATTTTTAATTGAACTATCAGCTAACTTTCGAATTTTCATATAAAAAGCATGCCAACTAAAACGCGTTCTACTGTTTAATTTTGGCTGAATTGTTGTGGATTGTATTCCTTTTGCTATTTTTAACATATATTTCAATTAATCTTTTTTTGCGTTCTATTTTTCCGTAAAATATTATTATTCTCTTCTTTTCATTCATTCTATTTATTTGTTATATGATTTGATTTGTATTTTTCGGTGGAACTTACAACAATGAACAAAAAATACAAGCATATTTACTATACACTAAACACGATCATCAAAGAGAACATTTTTGTGGATAGAGTAACAGAAACATTGTTTATGGATTTTGCTGCTGGTAAACGATAAATTTACCATAAAAAACCTCGGCCTCAATGTGAACCCCCTTGATCCAAAGTAGTGAGATGTCTACAATAAAATGAAATCCAGATCATTCCAGTTAGTATACATCACAAGTGAAGCAACATAATGATATAAAATATATTTTTCATTCTTCTTCTTCTTTGGCTCAACAACCGATGCCGGTCAAGGCCTGCCAACACACTTGTGGGGTTGGCTTTCAGTAATAAGTCACTGAGTCACAAGTAATAAGTCACATTTCCCCCCATAGCAGGATAGTCACAGTCCTACATATGGCGGCACGGTCTATTCGGGGCTTGAACCCATGACGGGCATGTTGTTAAGTCGTACGAGTTGACGACTGTACCATGAGACCGGCTCATTATAATTTCATTATAATTTCTTTAAAATGTGTTAAATAATCAAAGAAAATCACATAGTTATTTGTGAACCTCCAAATACCTTCATGGAGCTCACATCCATACTAAATTATATAACGTACGTCGCTCTGTCGTACTCATCGCACACTACTGTTGCAATACAATCCTGCTCATTTGAGCGAAAATCACACACACTGAACGAAAGTTGCGCACCGCTCATCGCGCTCAATTAAGCAGATTTGTCACATCGCTCTTTTGCTCCTCAGAGCGTTCTCTGCACGCTCATTCAGGTGAGCAGCAGCAACTGAAGTAACTCTTTCGCTCACTACACAATTGTATATTTCAACATAATCTATGGTACCTGCATATGAATGTTTTTAAATAACAATGTATTCATATAAATAATTACACCCGTGGTGCTGCAATTACTTTACTGCGTTTCATGCACACGAAACACGATTAAGCGTTTCTGCTATCTGCTTACTCAAATTGACTCTGCACATTCCTAATGGTGTCTGGCGAACGACCCACAGTAAATATGATCTAGCCGCTGCCGCACAAACCCGCGATGTTTCCTCCTTTCCTATGCACAATTAAATGAACCCTGCAGTTTCACCATCCCATCCCGTACATCGTAACCATACGCAAGGAATATGGTTTGATCTCAATTAGTGTGAGCTCACACTGAAACCTTCCCAGAGCAGCAAGCTACCAGTATGTTCTAGGCGACGACCGTTCCTAGGCAAGAGAGGTTGTCGTCTGACTTTGTCGATATTGCGGTAAAACGAGAGCGCTTGAGCTTAGGGGTCGGTTGTGGTAGAAAAGCCGGGCGATATAATCCCCCACCCCCAGGAAGCGAGATGTGGCTGAATGCCGTGGCTTGAGCAGAAACATTAACTCAGCAATAATTGCACGTTCGTTAGCTGGGTGCGGTTGCTGCGGTTCGGGAATCATCGGCGCTGCTCGTCCTTTCCAACAACCCCTAGACAGACGGGCAAAGGTGTCCAGCTTGAGCTAATACAGTGTGAGCTGGGAATAGGATACACACACACACACACACACACACACACACACACACACACACATACACGCGCACACAAAAAGCTCATCTAAATTGAGATGGGTGAGGTCCGATAAGATTAGACGAACGTAGCAGAGAATTGCTCTTAAATGCTGTTGAACCTGGGAAATGATTGTCGTAAGCTCATTTGAATGAACGAGCAGCGAATGAAGTGAGTGTTGGACTTCGGGGGTGAATTAGAATAAGTGTGTGCTGAGTCATCGTTCAGTTTTGAATAATGACGCAGAATAAATTTAAAAAATATATAATAAAATCATTAAGCTAAAGTTATTCTATTTTCTTGCACTGTACTGCGCAGACAATTCAGCTCAGCCTTCACTCCAAAACTGAATTTCCCCGAAAACAACCCACTTACGGTTCGTTTGATCGCACTTCAAAAACACAAAATCCGATACAAACACAGCTTCAGCACGCAGCGACATTTGTTTGATTTGCCATTCGCGTTTTCCCCTTTGTCGCAAAAGCAGCAGCACCAGCACCATCATCATCGGCGACGGAAAAAGGGCAGCGAACCATTTTCTCCGTCATTACCGTAGCACCACAAACACAGCAGCCGTACGCGTACAGCCGGGCGCTCAGAAGGAAATGAAACGAGTGACGGGTAAGCTTGGCTCGTTTCTAAACCCCTCTTACGCGCACGTGAGGGTACGCAAAAAGGGGTTTTCAGCTAAAAGAGGCGAAATGAGAGGGCAAATGTAAGCTTCGAGAAGGAATAATATTTGCCCACCAGATCAAACGTGATTCCGCACGATTCCACACCGGGTGCAGCGGGTCGGGGGACCGGCGGGGGTGGGAGCTGCTGCTGATGTCGTGTGTTGGAAGTTGGTGGCAACTGCTACACTACCAAGGCGTGTTGTGTTGGTGTGGTGTGGCTTTGCTATTAGCATTTGCTACGAAGTGGCAAAGTTAAATGTTTTTCCTTTTTTTTCTTTTTGGTCTTACGCACTGGCTTGGGCAGAGCTTGTGGCTTTCGTGGTGAAGCCGTGCTTTACAATCGCTGGCGCTGATGATGGTTGCAAAGGAAGTTACATTATTCATGAGGTATTATTTGGGTGAATATTAGAGCAAAAAAGGTGTCGTTAGGTTAGGTGAGTGGTGAAACTGGCTGGCAATTGTGAGGTGAGTAAAATGCTTTGTTTTTCACACCTCAAATGCCAAACTACAAATGCAAATTTCTATTACCAAATATTGAGGTGTCCACTACTCGAGTAAGGTTTTGATTTTCTTTTATTAAAACATACAAAAGAGTTAACATGGGGGTTTTTTTGGGGAATTGAACTCTATATGACAAATATGTATCTCACTTTATAATATAAATCATATAATTTATTTTTAAGTAATAAAAAACAGAGTAATTTATTCTCTTTGTAGAGCGCCTAAAGATATGCAATGTGCTGTTATGATAGTTTTAGGGATGCATAATCAATGTTTGCAATGTTCATAATCAATGTTTACAATAAAACAAGTTTATAGTAACAGATACAAACATAACAAAACATTTCCCCCCCCCCCCCCCCCTACACTATCACACCCTGTGGGCCGCACAAGATTCCACGAAACATTTTAGCAGTCATCAAAGCTGAAACTCTTTCAATTCCTCGAATCAGCTCGTACCCAACATAAGCCTCAAATACTTTTTATCAGACGTTTTGCTAATCGTCATTTTATCTAGTTCCGTCCTCGGATAGCAAAATTCACAGGAAACCCATTAAAATGTATACCATGGGACCGGCATGTCCGGAAGAATCTCAAAATTTAATTGATAGCACTTCATTTGAATGCTAACTAAGGTGCTCTTACTTTCTGTTTTAGCCGTGATTTACCCGGCAAACCATAGAACAACATTTCCAAGAGCTTTCCCCCGTACCCTTGAAGTTAGTTGTGTGAGTGAGTGTGTGTGTGCGTGTGAAATCTATGTGCGTGAAGTGAAGAAGAGATTAGCTGGAATATCAATCAAAGTTCGTATTAGCAACACCCAGCACGTACGCTGGATTGAGTGTAAATGAGCGAAGATCAAGATTAAGGCTCGCTCTGCTCTACCGGCTCCACTCCGTCAAAAGGTAAATAAACCAATTAAGGGTTCCGGGCCGTGAAAAACCCACCGTAATTAACTTTCCTCTTCGCTGATAAGCTTGTGCAAGCGCAGGTGACAAATAGGGATGAAATTGAATCGAAAATTACTTTACCTGTAACACCGTAACGAGATCTTCCACAATGGGGTTTTTTGCTTGTGTATCTTGCCGTGCATTACTACGTTTAAAATTGCGATTTAAATGTTGCTCATAGCAAATCCAGTACTTCAATACTCTTTGCCTTTGTTGAAATAAAACATAAAGTTTTAGATGTTTATAATGCTACGGAAAGATATATCAAAAGAACAATTATTTTTTTATAACGGAATCATTCTCTCAGAATCTGGTCAGAAATGTTTTGAAGCACCATGGCTCAGCAAATTTTTTTTTTAACCTTTTGACAATCAAAAACAGTTAAAAAAAACCTAATATTATTAATAACGAAACACACGTAATATTATCGTGATCAAATTATATTACAGGGTTTCCCACGATTTATTGGTTGGTTCCCATAAATTTTTGGTGGGTTCCCATATTTTTTTGGTGCGTTCCCACGATTTTTTGGCCGTTGCTCAGAATTTTGTGGTCCAATTGTATTGAATCGGAAAATACCAATAAATTATGGAATGGCCCCTGGGTGCCTTTATGCTTTCTCATCCTTACCCTTTTCTTAGTAATTAATTTGCATTGTTGAGCCCCTGAGGTGCATATTAATGTAGGCAATATTAAACTAACTCATAAATATCTCATTTTTATTGTGCTGCTGAGTAATTTTGTAAAATGTCTTCACTTGTGACTTATGCTGTTTGGTCTCTTGGTACAGCCCTCAACATTGTATGTTTTAATGTATTTTCATTTAAACTTTCATGCCAATTGCACATGGTTTACCTGAATTACTCCCCTGACATCTCCCTTGATCCAGTGACGCCAAAATTGAAAATTAATAAAATGTTCTCTTTAAATGCGTTGGTCGTTAAATTGAAATCCAAGTGATGGGACCATATATTGAATTGCTTTGTCATAGCTAGTAACGGTTCGTTGTATCCATATAAGGTACGCCTGTTCTCGCCGACAAGTAAGTTACGAGAGCGAAGAGGTCTCGAAGGCGCGTTAATATTGATATTCTCTAGTAAAAAAGGGACGTCTATTTCGTTTTTTTTAATATTTAGGCTACAAAAAGCAGAAGGCAACGTGAGCGATAATTTGGCATGGTTGTAAGACCTCTAAATTGGTCGCTAAAGATCTAACACACAACTACAACACAAGATCACAAACTTCCTGGCGACGATCTAACACACTGCCTAACAACGAATAATTATACTTGATCGTTTTCTTAGTCCATGAAACATTTATCAAGGGTTAACTCTAGATAATTTTTTAGACACCAAGTACCAAACCCATTTATATTATAAGGAATGATGAAGGATGATGAATGTAAATTTTTACGATAAATTTGCTTTACATTGCTTTACAGGTTAAGTTGTTCGTGGCATAAAACTGTTTTGTAATTTACTTCAAGACATCAGCAGATGTATTGGCATTTCAGCAATTTGCCAATTATCCTCTATAATAATTCAAAATAAGATAATGGTAATTATAGTTCATCACTTTAGTAATTCTAAGGAAAGTTATACAAAATGTCATTGCTAGAGGAAATGGCGATACCAGGAGACATAGCTATGATGTATCAAATGCCTCAATTCCTTAAACTATATGAAAACACGGATCGTCCGTATAGATTTAGTTCTCCATCGCGTCGAAAAGAGATACTGGGGCTAACCTAGACCAACGGTTATTGTACTAAATAAGAATAAGTAGAATATGAACAATAATTCAAACATAAACTAAGATGTTATTTTACGTTCACATACATTAATAATTTTGGAAGAGTTTTCATACATTTCTGCACAAAAATCGTAAAAGCTAAAAAATATCATCAGAACCAACGAAACAGCCATCATTTACAATGAATAGCAAAAATCCATCATTTTCTAAGCTGTGCAAAGACTCTCCACGCGTTTTTACATTCCAAACCACTTTCTTTAACATTATTTTCCAATTTCCTGTCGCCTCGCACGTGTTCCAAAGGCAAGTGTCAAACATCAACCTTCCTATTTCTCGATAAACAACACTCACAGCAGTGTCGCCTAGATCCGAGCAAACGACATCGCGTTGTGTGACGGTGTGTGGGATGTTTCCTGCCACAGCGAACACTGATTGTCGTGTTTGTATATTAACATACTTCCACCCGACGGCACTGGCTGACGTCAACGGTGTGATACGTGTCCTGTCTGATCCTTAATTCGCATCACTCGTACGCTCGCACGACTTCACCTGAGGCGTTTCGATGGAAAACAAAACCCCTATACCCTCCTTGATTTTCTCTCTCTCTCTTTCGCTATTTCTTTCTCTTTGCCTTTCTCTTGGCAAATATGTGCACATATATGTGCTTCGATTTCATCTTTGTCCCCATTTTTAGATCCCTATCCTAGCAGCAAATATGTATGCCCGTGCACGCATCGCGGAACCCTCCCAGCGCACGCACTGCCAACAGGAAAAATGGCTTGATTTTCTTAGGAAACTTTCCACTGCGACGCAGCAACGATCAGTGTCAACGGTTTTCTTTTGAAGGCTGTCAGAGCAGCTTTAAGGTCGTCAATCGTGAGTGATTCGGCAGAAGCCAGCGGCACATTAATTTTTCCAATGAAATCTATACAAGCACCTCGATCGAAACCCCGTAAGCGAGCAAGTTATTCAATTTCAGCATCAACCGGAGCGCGATTCCTAGTTCCCGGAAGGCACACTGTTGACGTCGCACAAATATAAGCGATCATTAGCAATCCTGATTCGTTGGTGGAGTAGAAACCCGTTTGATATATTCGCATTTTTGCTTTCTTCTGCTGTTGTCGTCCAATGATATGGCTGGAAGCGTTTCTGCTTGAAATGAATGCTTTTCGGTGCTTGTTTTCACGAAATATAACCTTGCCTGTTGCGGCATGTTGTGAAACGAAAGCGCTCGCTTTTGGCAGAGTGTAAGAAAAACGAAGAAACGATATTTTTTCTCTGCAAAACAAAACTCTCCCAAATGTCCCAGAAGTGCGTCCCTTGGCGAGCAGCGAAAAGAGAAAGAAAAGCTTACTGGCAAATAAAGTAAATACACCATGCCCTGCTGAGACCAGACCGGACCTAATGAAGGTTTGTGACCGACCGGCACCGGCCCGTTAGCGATGCGTCTTACCACCATATGGGATGCAGTGCACTGGAGCGTTTCATTCCACGCAAGGGTCGCCGATGCGCTACCACGTGCGCCCGGTATGTTTTATTAGCTTCGTCATTCGTACCCGCGCCAGGGTCATTTGCAGGGGCTGGCACCGTGTAGTGTTGGTGCTTTCTTGAAGATCGGGCTGCGATGTGGTGTCTCGCCAGTTTTATTTGAACTGTCGGCAACCACGCCGGACCTGGTGGACGAAACGTACTGCGTTGTGCCGGACCAGGCGCCTCCATGTGAGCGCGTATCTGCAGTGTGTGTGTGTGCCGGCCGTATATAGCCGGCCCGTTTCACATTCACTAGTCAACAGCGGTCAACAATCGTAACATTTTGCAACCGTGTCTGGTGGCTTGCTGCTGTTGTTCTGTTCCATTTTTGGGGTTCAATTCCCACGAGCATCGAGGGTGCCGTGGAGAAGCTCGTTTTTTTCTTTCTGGATCGCCATCAGTGCCAAAGCCAGGTCAGGGCTGTTTTTCTTTGCTACTTTTCTTTTTTCATTCCTTTATTATTCGTCAGTAAACAAACGGAGCACGAGCGGCGGTGGTGTGTATTTTCTTTTTCTGAGCACGATACGTTTGTTGAGCACATATGTTTATCTTGCCACATGCATGCTCGAACAACTGTTTGTTTCTCTGGAAAAGCCAGCACAGGCTGGTTTGTAGTGTATTTATGGTTTATGTTTTTGAATGGAGGAAGAATAGTTTTTATACAAAACCTTTCGAAAAGAGCTAAAAATAACTGATGCATTTTTTGATTATGAATGATTTTCTGTATATTTTGCCTTTGCACTAATACATCCACCAGTAATATTAGTGATGCTGGCTCCTTTTCTTTCAAAGAGTAATGGAACAACTTTTCATTAACACACTCAGCTTAGTTTTACATTGAGGCTGAATCAGACTTTTTTTTATCTGTTTTCTCGCTCGTGTTATGATGGGGCCGTGTGCCATCTATCTGATCATTTAAAAAATTGAAATAATAATTGAAATTATTTCCCCATCACAAAACTACAACAAATACTTCCATTCTTAAGGCGCAAGGCCACGGGAGTGACAAAATGCTGATTTTTTTTTTTTTAAAACATGTGCTTATGTTACTTTTTTGAGCTTTTGTCAAAATTTTGTAACCTGGAGCAGCCAGGAAATGAAGTTGACAAAAGTTGACAAAAAGTGATAAAATTTGACGTTCGCAAAAAAGCGTAAATAAATAACTATTTGACGCAGTTATGACCCATTTTGTAATTGATTTATGTACCTATTTAGTACTTCTTTACATCGATGATATTAAGATGCTTGAGCTTTCTGTCGTTCTTGTGTATATTTTTGGTGCGGCCACGCAAAAAGCTTATTTTTGCAGTTGAGAAGCAATTTTGACAAAGTTGAACACATTTTCCATATTTTGATACCTCCGCGGCCACGCTCCATTAAACAATAATTATTGAAGAAAATAGTGAACAGTGAAATCTTTCTAATACGTAGTCTCATCAAAAAGAATTGTTTTTTTTTAACATGAACATTTTGACGGTCCCTTCATATTTCATACATTTAAAGTCTCTGCAAGATGAATATTTCCTTCAGGCGAATATGCTACATATGCGATTTGGCAGCCGAAAGTCACTCAGATGAATTTTTGAATGTTAGTTTGTAAAAAAATGGTCACGTTTGTCCCCGCGGTTTCTTGGATACTTCATAGAAACACATTCATGAGTTTACCTCAATCTAAATATCTATCTAAGCTGATGGTCCCTTGAAGGTTAACCTTGGAGAAATTTCATTGTAGTTTATTGTTTTTTTTTCTCTTTATTTACTTATTTTGCTTCAATTTTTAGTAACAATGAACAGTTATTCTAAATTAAGGGGCAGAGTCCTTCAGACCACCTATTCGATGACTGGTGGTCGGAAATAATGCTCTCCAGTCTCTAGGTCAAGATGGATGCTGTGAATTCTAGATTGAATTTATTTGCAGGCTGCTTCAAATATTAGACCGATCTGTAACTTACAAAATAAAATTCGCTATTCTAGTATTTACGTAGACGAATTATTGAAAAATAGTTGGGTGGAAGAGTTTATATCATCTTTACCCATCCTAGCATCTGGACAATCCTCCACCTATGTTATACGATTTAACAATTAATTTTTTGTGAACCCTTTAAATCTCTTGGAAAACACTTAAAAACAATTGATTGTGAGATTTTTATTAACATTTATGCTTTAACTGATAAATTGTAAAGTTAAACATAAAAATCAACACAATTTACTTATAAAGTGTTGACCAAAAGTGACATATTAATTAATTAAAATATTAGCTACGTTTTTGAGTTACTTTCTTCTCTTAAGTTGTACAGAAACATTTTTTATGAAAATCAAACCATTCATTTAGATTGGTTTATATACATATTCTTACAATAGATAATTATTGTTTAATATTTATTCTATCTACCACATAATAAATCATGTAAAGTTAACATAGACCTCACATTTCCCGTAGCAAAACAAGCACCTCAAGGAATTGGTGTCCCTCACAGTCTCTTAAAGTCAATTTGAAAATTAAATCTATCCTAAGATCAATGCTGAATAGGCATTTTTCATCCGGATACACCCCACGTACGCAAACAGTCGGTAAGAAAATCATCTGTTTCTCAACTATCTCAACCATCTCACTTAGCACCACTCTTAAGATGAAAAACTCTACAGACAAAGGTTATATTGAAAGATAATGTACGCACGAAACGGCACGTTCCACTGTCTCCACTCGAGCTGGCCCAAAACAAAGGTGGGCAAAAGTCTTTCCCCAGGAGTCGTGGATGATGTTGATGGCTGACAACTTCACTCTGATTGTGCAGTGGGGTTTTCTACCCCAGCGTAACCTTTATTTTACCAACAGAACCCTAAACTTCAAGACTTCAAGACACAGTGAAAACACACACTCACACAAACAGTCACACTCACTGCCACAAAGCAAATAAATTCAAGACACGTTCCCCAAATAAATCACGTAGCACACGGTCTTAACTCGCAGGGATAGAACTTCCAAAAGCGTGACAGTGGGAAAAATGGAATGCGATAAAAATGATACAAATACACTGGCTGGAGAATGGAACGACACTACCGGGATAGCTCACTCCTCCATCAAATTGTCACCAGTAGCAGCACAAGGAGTGTGAAGATCTTGTGTGGTGCTGATGGATTGGCAGGAATATATGAACGTACACGGGCGTAAAGGTACCGTCCACGACTCGAGGGTTCGAATTGAAATGGGTCGCATTGTTTTGGAGTATATTCATATACCACTTTGTTTTCTACTAGTGTGTCTTTTGATTAACACATTTCGCGAAATAAAAGATCCACCGGAAAAAAGAAACCATATATAAAGGAAATTTACTTTAGTGCTACAAATCTTAGCTAACCTAATTGAAACCCAAACAATATGCGCCATTGGCAAGGTGCCAAGCCTGCTGTCCTTCGGCTCTAAATCAGTCCCATAACATCCAATGAAAGCTGTCACACGTTGTGAAACACAACTCATTAATTAGCATGTTATGTGTTGCAATTATTATAGCGTTAGTTAGCGATAATCAAGGGAAACCCCGGATCATTTCGAGCTTAATTTCCATACATCTGCGACCCCGTCATTTGTTACGCGCCACCCTTGCGCCGCAGCAAACCCGTCTAAGGAACCGTCTGTCCTGCTTTGATTATGAATGCAACTCTTCGCGGAATGCGAAACGACCTACGTCATTGCCGGGGCGTGGACTGCATCCATTATTCACCGTCACAGTGCATCTTGACGACTCGGCCTCCTGCATAAGCAGGCCCCAGGGGTGGGGCGGACGCGGAACGGCTGCCATCATGATGCAATGCAGTTGCGACGGCGGAACGACATATTTATTGCCATTTCTTCTGCCTCACCGTTCCTGCGCTTAGTGCTGCACAAGTGACCTACATTTTACGACGCAATTTCTAATGTAAGCAAGGCGAATGGGTTTAATGTTGCTCCAGTACTGCGAGGGAGTGTACAATGGTATTGAAAGCACTGGGAGAAGCTTTCAACAGCGCCGTTTGAGTATTTTTCCCCATCAGCATCAGATGTTGGGAATTGCTTTCAGGCAAATTGCAAATGTGCAACAAATGTTTCGCAACTCGAGGAGCGATGGTACAAAAATGTGCTACGGCATTGCTCACATGTTTATTTGATATTAAGCGTAATTATACGTAAAAATAATTTACAACATCATCTGATCTGTTATTTAAAAAAATAACGGAAACATTAATTCTAAGAAATGGAATTTAAATAGTTAATCCACACATGTTCAAGGACATGAATGAATTACATTGTTTATTCGTGTTTTAAATATCATAACGATAGCATCAACACATCTATTTTACGCTTACATGATTAAGATCGAATAAAATTGTAAACAGTAAACCTTTAAAAAGATACGTTAAAATATTAAAATTATTGCTGATCTTAATCTGTTATATTTTTTATTTGATTTTTTCATTTGTTTAAAAACATAACAAAAACATGCTCTTATTTACTGTTTGCTTCAGTCAAATTGAGCTTCTGAAGACTCTGCGTTCTTATGTTTTGAAGTGATCAAAATAGCAATACGATGTAGTAGCTACAATTTAATAATTAAAAACAGCTAAGACTAATTTATTTATTCTTATAATGAGCTGATATTGATTAGTATTATTTAATTATTAGCATTATATCTTATGTGCAGTACATCTAAAGTACAGTGGAGCGCCGTTCATCAGGGTATCTTTTATCCGGTTGTTCGTTTATCCGTGCTGTTGAAAAATTACAGTTCAATACAAAGATGACATTGCGTCCTGAAGAGGATATTTGAAAAAAAAAACGGTTATCAGAGCCCATTTTCATAACAAAAAACCCTCATAAAAAAATTCATAAAAAAAAAATTCACGGCACATTTCAAATATTCTCATCGGAAAAACATGATGTTTATAAAAACTGGCTAGGTTTTACCAAAACATTATATAAATTTAAAAAACAAAACTTGAATTTGTGATAAAATAAATACTTTGACTTATTATCCGTGTTATTCGACTATCCGTGCGAGGTCGAGTCCCGAAGAGCCCGGATAATAGGCGCTCCAATGTATGCCTTTACATGTTACATAGAACACATGATGTAAATCAAATTCAATTCCACACTGTAAAAAAACTAAACCCCTTTCAAAAAGCTTCACAAGTATTTTACGCCTACAAGCTTTGTGCCTTTCCATAAGGTGAAAGTTTTCGTTTGCACAAATTGAATGATAATCTTCTCACTTGAGCATTTCACCAAAAAAAAAGCCTTTGCCAAACTTTGTCTTTTACATTTCATTCGCTCTAAGAGTGAACAAAAACATCGCTAAACATAAACGTACACGGGCTACCTGTTCTTGCTTCAACCAGGCTTAACAAACTTCGTAATCATGGTTTATCGGGATAATACACCCACCTAACCGGTATAGTTTTGGTATGGTGCCGTAGCACCATAAGGTAACAACTATCTCCATGCTTCTCTATGTGGATTGTGTGCGTTGTCTAGATGCTTAATTAACGAATTGCGTATCTGTTTTCTATTGCGAAATGTGATGTTTCCCATGGTACGAGGGAAATGGGAAATCCCACGTTTTCTAGATCCTTTGGTCTTACCTAAACATATACTGCGTTTATAGACCGATTATGCGGTTTCATTTGCGCTGACAAAAGCTATCATTTATCTTCATTGGAAGTAACATTAAAGGTTGTGAAAATCAAAACACTATAAAACCATGAGAGTCTACGAATAAGTTCATTAAATAAAAAAAACCACATCAGTTTGTTTCTTACAAACTTACAATACTGCTGGAATGATATCTTCATTCTCTAACCTTCTAACATTCCAGTTCAACGTCCAAACACCAAACATCTCTACACACAACCACACTTTCAAACTATTAACTTCTGTGTCCCCAATCCAATTAAGCCCTTTCACCACAAAGGACTCCCTTGACAAATGATTCGGCAAGTTTTGAATTCCGCCCATCCTTTCGGAGCCCCGAAAACCTGTCCGCAGCAGACACGTGTTATCAAAACAGACCACAACACACCGTTTGCCGTCGTTGCCCCTTGCTGGCCCACAAACAAATACCAACAAACTTCCGATTGTCGTGGTCAAAGATTGGGCCAAGAAATTCGATGAACAACTTTACAGCAGCACCGGGACAGTGACATAGAATTGTGTGTCATGTTTGGCGCGCCACATTTTGAAACCTTCACACACACTTATGCTTCACCCAGAAGCGGAACTTTCGACCACTAGCTGGAGGAAAATGATGAATGGCTAGCAATTTGTAGGCTAAAACGAACCTCTTAATGATGGGTCATCCATCCGGTGCCAAAGTGTGGCCTGCCGTCGAGATTTTTGCGGGTAAAGTTGCTATGTGTGTGAGTGTGTATATTTGTCGTTTCCAGAACATGGGAATGAAAAAAACACTGAAAGAAGAAGAAAAAAAAACATCACGATAGCCAGACATGTTTCCCCAAGCCAAGCCACGCGTAAAACGAAACCGGAGATTGTCCCGGAACGTGGCGGAAGATAGCCTTTCTGCCGCATTCTTCGCATCCCGTACGGTCAGACTATTTTTATCAACAAACATTCCAGCCACGAGATTATGGCTCGATTTTCCATCTCTCCGAGCGTTGCCGACGGTGGCTAGGAATTTAAAGCGATTGCGATGGGCCGGTGGGATGAATTTATTGGCCGCCTAAAATGTTTCACCTCGAACTTAAAGCCGTGTGTAGTGTGCGTTGTAGGATATTATCAATTTCTTATGCACACCCGGACGTAATTGGTTGCTCTTCCCACACACATTAAAGCGTATGGATGAGAAGAAAAAAAAAATACATCCCCTTAGGGCTTCGATGGGAATTACCCACGCGCAGGCGTGTGTGTGTGTGTGGTAAAGTTTAAAGCAAACACAATCATTGAACGTCAATAAATATTTATACTACACAAGCATGTAAATCGTAACGCGAAAATATGTTTTCTGCATAATAACAGAGGGAATTGAATTAATTACCTGTCACATCTCATCGCTCGGTTATGCCCTAGGGGTGGAGAGTGTCTTGAGATGATTTACAATTCCACCGAGGAAAGACCGTGATATTTGCATAAATTTAACCTGACTTAGGGGCTTAGATCAGAGGCATTGCATCTTAAAACTTAGCTGCCATAGAGCGTTACCTTTAAAATTTCACAAGAACAAGTGTTTTGCGAAGGTTTGATGCATTAAATTAAAGGAAGAAATCAAGGGAAAATGTATCGTTTTTATAGTTAAATTAGTTCCTCAACATATTACTTGCTTTAAATACAATTTTATTATCACATGACTTCAAATAAATTAACTAAAATATGATATCAACACCTACAGCACTAAGCAAATTATTTTTGTACCCAACATTCCTGATAACGCTTACAAGCTTCAACGGCAAAACAATATCGATCCCTGCCAGCATCGACCAGCGGAGCAAACACTAACGTCAGCAAAGCATCAAAAGCGTCCAATCCTATTTCCAGCTATCGAAACGATCTATTTTCACATCATCCGGTCAATCAGCTCATCGAAATCAATTTCAACTCTTCCTTTCTACATCTCTTTTCTACCTGCCTTCCTGTCGCATACCTTCTCGTCTCTGTGCCACTTTGACCAACTCAAATATAGCTCTAGGCGTAGCGAACCAGAACCAGAACAACATCAAAAAAATGCACACTGTTCATCTGCTGTTTTCCAACATCATACAGCATAGTTGCAACTTCCCACTACAGTTGTGTTGCATGAAACGCTTACTCAACTCTTTGCCTCCGGTTCTCCTTTTTTTGTTTGTAAGTAAGGCTGCAGGTGAGTGTTGGTGTGTGAGTAGGAGCAACAAAAAACACGAGCAGCGTTGCCCTGCTTGATCATTTGAAGCCAATCCAGGTCACGCAACCTGCAGCAGGAAAAAGCAAACCGATTGATGTTGTTGTGCAGGGACGGTAGAGAAGCGATATTTTTCAACCCAATGTCCCCATACGGTACAAAGGTAGCCGGAGGTGTTTCAGCACTTTTCAAATGAATTGATTTTAACCCTTGCACCTTTCCTCCGACCCGAGAGGTCAATTGAGAAGGTGAAAAATATTTGCTTCTATTTATATCGGGAAATGCGGACCCAACATGGACCGTGGGATACGTGGCACTGGTGGTACAGCAATGACCGTTCGATCTTCGAGCTGGTGGTTCGTGCCAGCAGCACCCAGGTAATGTGCGTGTACTGCATTTGATTATGCAGCAAATGATGTGCATTCGACGCAAAGAAGCCAGATCGAAAGCATTCAATCATAGGACGAAGCAGAAGCTCGCAATTTCTGTTCAATTTTCTTGCAGCCCCCCCGATCTGATGATTTCTGATGGGAATTGCTGCTCGATGCGAATCACCCTGTCGAATTCTGTCTACCGTCGCTAAAGATGTGCTTCAGATAAATACTCCTACTTTTCTGCACAGTTCAGTGGTGCAGGAGGAAAACCCGACCGAAGCAGGGAACAATACAATACATTTGTCGATCAATGCCCATGGCTTAGAAAGCAATCCGGCAAATCAATCAGCAGCTCATTGGCCGGCACATTGCCGATTGCCGAACTCGAAAGCACAATTCCTTCGAAATTAAGCTTCAGTTCGGAGTCTGTTTTCGAATATCTTTCCCTTCCCAAAGGGATTCCGTCCTTCATTATCTCTCTGCCGGTGCAAACAATAGCGCACCTCGGACGGAGGAAAGCATCAGGGAAGCACCCGTTGGGGAAAAGCAGCACTGATAATGTTGAAATCGAACCGTCCATTAGTTGGAATGGAATAATTAACTGTACGGCTCGGAGCAGATTGTTCGACGATTTCGGACGGTTTTGGTCTCTTTCGGCCTTGTTTTTCTCTCCACACATTCGTTGTTTAGGTGCTTGCGTATGATCATGTTATATCTGTGTTCCCAAGAGTATAATCTATCATGTGTGCAATCAGAATGAATGTCGGTAGTGTTTCTCAAGCCAATCCGTCTAGCTGTGGCAATTAACGAAGCAACTTTGGCCTTCATTTTTATACATCTGTTTTGAGGATGATCCCTTCAACGGTGAGCATTTTACAAACAGTACATTGCAAAGGTTAGAAATTATGGCAGCAAAGGTGTATTTTCATTTCATGCTCGATTGGTTTAAAGAAATCGCTGGTGAGGCTAACTAGCGTATTTATTTTAGTTATCATTGAGATATGATTTATATGGCGCAAAGAACGGTTTAATGACTAATATTGAAGATGGATTGGAACAATTAGAACGATTGAAAATAACTTCAATCTACATCCATACACATTCAATTAAAAATTAAAATCCAATTATTAATTAGAAACAGCATAAATTAGGGCCAAAAGAAAATAAATATGAGGTTCAAGCAATACGGAAAAAATAAAAGAAAATTTAGCTTATGCTGAAGTTATTCAAAAGCTTTTTCACATTTAATGCAATATTTAAAAAATAAAACAGCATTACAAAAAAGTGAAAACATCATTTCATAAACAGTTCTTTTTTAAAGCATCATAAATACGATCAAAGCATTCAAATAGAAACTGAATTTGTAATTTTAAAATACTTATGTTGTACACAAATTTATGATTTATTAATAATAATTAATAGAAGGATTTGACATATTAAATTGTTATATTGTTCAAACAATGCCGTATAATATTCGAAAATCAGAACAAAACAAACAACATGACAAAATATCAATCAAATGTGTGTTTGAAATGATCAAACTTAATGTTTAATTATGCAAACAAGTGTCGTAAAGGAATCAGATTATGAAAATAATTTTTTTTGACACCTAACGTGTCTATCACATGATTATATGGATGAAATTTGGGCAAAATGGACCAGTTAAGGATTTTGACATGTATGTTTTTGGTTAAGTGTTTTCAATAATGTGTTCAATAATTTAGAAAAAATGCTGGAATATTTCAATAATTTACGTGTTGTCAGTAAATTTTCTTGTTGATAGAGTATACAAACAGCATAGTTTTATTTTTGAGAAACAAATATTTTGTAGTGACCTTAGCTTATACCACACCCGTGATGCTCCTGTCAAATCATACCCACCATTTTGCTCCAAGCTGGAACGACCATTTTGCCCCAAGCGAAACATTTAACAAACTTTAACTTTAAAAACTTTACATTTACTTAAAACGGTTACATGTTTCACGTAAATCATAGATAAATATCATGTACCTGGATGCACTTTTTTCTCTAATTCTATGTTAAATTCTCACAAAAGCTTATTTTCGAAGCGTTCATGGTAGGCTTTAAACATTATATTTGATTTTCAACCAATAGCAGTCATTAAAAACGTGTTAATTTGGCAACAATACAGGAGTCCATTTCGCCCCACTCAACCCTTTTGCTCCAGGCTCCTCTACAATTACACTTTGTGCCAGAACATGACACTTTGGCATTGACCTAATTGATTTGTTTCATGGATAATGTTGTTAACAACGCAACGAATGCAATGGAAAATAATAAAAACAAGTTAACCAATGCAAACATTTGCATGCACTTTACATGAAGATTGTGGCAAGGTACCTCTACAAGAAATCTCTCCACCGCTAGATTCATGGTAATAAAACAATCACAAACACCGTCTCCCACACGTAAACACACTCAACCCAATCATCTTCAACACCAACCGCACCCGCCGACGCCATATGTTTAATGACACATTGGACTGTTGGCAAAGAAACGACACAAGCAACAAAATAAATTAAAAAAATACAAAACCCCCAGCAAAGCATACAACTCTCGCAGTACCACTCCACGAGCATCTTCACGTACCATTGGTTTATTGTTGTTAGCACCCAGGCTACAGCCATAAGCGTGAACTCGCGGGCAATATTTCGTTTTTTCCATTTGATGCCACCGTTTGCGATACCACTTGACAACTCCGACAGGACGAACATTCACACGTGTGCGTCTGGCCTCCATCCCACTTCCTTTCCCCACACAATCCCGGCACAATAATGGGTTGGCGGGTAAGACGCGTGGCCGCGAGTGCAGCTCACGAGTGAAACGCTCCATCGTGAATGTTAATATTGGTTTTTCGGTTTTTGGCCTTTTGTAGACATTCAGCAGATTTTCCTTCAATGTGCTCTTCCACTCCCTCTTAGTCTCCTTCTCTCTCTTTTTCTCTCTGTCTTTCTCTCTCATTTTGTTGCTTTTTCAACAAGCTGCCTTTCGAACCAAAACGAGCAATCGAAACAAAGTGCCAAGCTGCCACTCTCGCTCCTTTCGGTGCGCCTTTTTGGCATCGTGGATGATTGGCACGCAAAAGTCAAGCCTCAGTGCCAATGGCGTAAGCGGCATACACACAGATGGTGATTTAAATAAAATTGCACGTGCGAAAAAAAACCCCCACATCTTACCTCTCAACCACACCGCTCCCATTGGACCGTGGTGTCCTTGGACCCGTTTGGAACCGTGGGTAAAAGCGAATATTTAAAAAGTCATAAACTTTTATGGGGCCTCCCTTTACGAGCTGGCCTCTTTGCTCGGTGCGCCAAGCAAGTGAACTCGGGCCGTCAAGTTGTGCGGGACAAAAGGGATGCTTTGAAGTGGAGCGATACGTTGCGAATATCGTGTATGCAAGGCGCGTTTTGATAGTTTGTTACAACGTTAAGGTAATGCGTTATGGCCTTTTGTGCTCAATGCTTCCCCACAGACAATTGTGTTGAGCTAATAATGTTCTGCGTAACGTTGGAATGATTTTTTCTGTTGCGCAAAATTAGCTCTTATCCTGGGCAGTAGAAGAAAAAAATCATTATTGCCGCTTAACGTTCATTTAAAATAAAGGACTCTACGTATAATTCATGAACGATCCCGTTTTATGGTGGTAAATATTTAAGTACTAAACCATAATATTTCACCATCAAACATTTGCCAATCTGAAGTGATTGAAAGGTTGGTTGTAACAGTTCAGTATGATATATTGACCAAAGCCAAGCATTGTTCGGCAGCTGGGCAAATTTTAACACGCTTCTAAATTTACGTCCCCAAGTATGATAAATGTTGCGTGATCCAATGTGACCAGCTGAGTTAAAAGGGCTGCAAACAATCAAACACCAATGCTTTTGGTTCTTTGTGTGGTGTGTGTGTGCGTGTGCTTTTTCCCCGCTTTCCCAGCATGCGCTCAAATCCACTTGTGATTATCGAAAACCGGTTGATTTGTTACTGTTTACTCCCTGTTAACAACCGCTATACCGGTTGTGTCAGCTCAATGCCGGAAGCCCGCATGGTCCCATTTTGTAAGCCGCAACATTTACACAAAATCCCGTGTACGATCAAACGAGCATACACCATGGCGGTTTTTGGCACGACACGATTGCATTTCGTGGCAAGCAATCGGCATTGTGCGTGTCCCGTGCGCTTCAGCAGTACCACAGGCCACAACGACCGCAGCGCATGATTGCTTGCTGGTGGTGGTGGTGGTGAATGTGGTGGTACAAGTGAGAAGATCGATTTCGGGGCCACTTGGAACTCCTGGGTGACATAAAATTTACCGAACGCAACATTATTATCCCAGCTGAGCAAATAAGCCTTGTCACTGCTGCGCGCAAACATTCACGCACAGAAAGCTACTAGCCCTACCACATTCGTGATACTTAACAAGGGTTGAAGTAGCAAAAAAAGGACTGGATATGCTTAGAGATAGTATATTTGAATTCTGAATGGTAAGCATTCTATGAACAAAAAGAGAGTATTACTCATTATCCCGCTTGTTCAGTTCAGTGAATTCTGCAATACTGCGTATTATTTTGGTAATGTGAAAATGAGTTCAGCTTTCATTTTTATGTTTTACAATATAATGCTAAAAATGTGTATGATATACACTGAAATGAAAACAAACATTCTTCGTAAAGTTAGAAGTATTAGGCTCGATCGGGATGAGTAAATATCGCAAGTAAAACTCTCTTTTAATATTACGCTACCAAAAAAATATATTCGGTAAATATCAAACGCTGGTAACTTTAATTGAAATACCTAAATACTGTAAGACTGTATCCATTTGTATGCTTGATAAGTAAACTGTTAAATTAAATACAATTATAAATGTTTTAAATTAAAAGATTCACTGTATACTAATGGCAATGAACCAATGCTTTTACTGATGATTATGAACCATCTTTATCATCTTTACTTTAAACCGGAGATGTACATTTTTTGCGGCTTAAGAAACTTAAAAGTGACTAGCTTGCTGCTAAATGTTGTTAGCATGCAGCCCAATGTTATATGTTTTTATTTGATTTGATGTATATAATACAGTTTGTTTTTTTTATGTAAAGACTCACTTTGGGCGGGTCTGGTGGTACAGTTGTCAACTCGTACGACTTAACAACATCCCCGTCATGGGTTCAATCCCCGAATAGGCCGTGCCCCCATACATCGGACCTACCCAATTCCGGTTCCGTGTTCGGAATCAATTCCGGAGCCGATTCCGATGCTGGAATCGATTTCGTTTCCAGGATCGGAATCGGCTCCGGAATCAGAACTTGACTGCAAAAATGGAATGGTTTGAATTGAAATAAGAAGTGTGGGAAGCGAAATAAGTCCACGAATCTCCATGTGAATAGATCATTTACATGTAAATTTTGATTCTTTGTCGCTATCAACACATAGCATCATTGGACCCAAACGCCTATTCCTATGAAGATGCCCAAACCGACTCCGTTTCGAAGCCAATTCTGATTCCGGAGTCAATTACGATGTCGGAACCGATTTTAATTCCGGAGCCAATTCCCTAACCGATTCCAATTTTGGAGCTGATTCTGATTCCGGATCGAATTCCGATTCCAGAACCAATTCCGGATCCAATGCCGATTCCGGAACCGATTCCGAAGCCGATTCCGCAGTTGGTTCCGGAGCCGATTCCGAAATTGGTTCCGGAATCGATTCTGGAAACTGATTCCGGACCTACTATCCGGAATCGATTCCAGAAAATTTCGGAGCTAGCCGGAATCGATTCCGACGAAATCTTCATTTTCCCCATCACTAGTCTCTTGGATAGATCTTCTCTTAAAAGACTGTAAAGGAATAGAATCTCATCCGGACCACCTTTCCGCAGCTAGAATAGATTACCCGATCCAGTTCTTTCTAGTGTCGTATGAAGCTGATATCATAATCAAAGTGTTTGTGTGTGTGTGTGTGTTTTTTTTTTAAATTATTTTCACGGCAAATAAAAATGAAACGCTTATTAACTTAACAAATGTTACATTAGGGTTGTAAAACATAAAGAAAATATCACAGGCTCTCTAAATTTAATTTATCTCACATTTATTTTAATCCCTTTTATTTTAATACATTTACATTTATTTCGCTACATTTATTTTAATTCCCACGCACAATTGCAATTAAATAAACCCATTTCAAAATTATTCAGCTAATAATACATTCAACGCATTTTGCCGCTCAGCACGCAATATGCAAATCAGCATATCACGCACTAGCTTTTAATCCACACGAAAACATTAACAATAATGTTCTAGTGCATTTATTTTTTATCTTTTGCTTCTGCTACCCAACATGCAACCATTCCTTGCTTGGTCTTAATTAGGTATTCAAAACGCAAATAAGCCTTTCAACTATCAATCAGTAGCAATTTCGTACTACACGTCCAATTACATCGTTTGCTGCGTTGGGGATTTAAATTTGCATACATTATAATGCACGATAAAACAGCGCTCTCGGGGGAGGAGAGGAAAGTGCCCGCTCTCCAAAGCACACCACCAGACCCGTACACACCCGCCGGTCGAAAAATAAAACGATGATAAATACCGTACACCAATCCAATTCAATCTGACTGGCAGCTCAGGTCAACAGCTATCAATCATGTTTTGTGCCCTTCCACTGCAACACCGAAACACTTCAAAGCCATTGACCGAAAAGGCTTCCTGACCGGGGCTCTTCATTAGTCCCGCGTGATTACTTTGACACTTCATCATGCGAAGACAAGGGTCATTTGATATAAATTTTAATCTCCTCCGGTGGTCAGTTTCGATTAAGGTTGCTTTTTTTTTGGTGTCCATAGTTTTAAACCCCACACCACTACTGTACCGAAGCCGTCAACGAAACATTTATAATAGATATGCATCGTGATGCGAATGGTGGATGGGTTTGGAATTCATTTTCAATCCCACCGTTTGCCCGTTGTGTCGTTTTTTTTCGTTTCATCACAATTGGCTTCATCGCGGGTGGGTATGTTGATAGCACACTATTATCACGCCACCACCGTTCAATAATCGATCCACCGATGTGCAATATAAATGAGTTTTATCGCTTGCAATAATCATGTTTCCGTTTGACGGACGACAATAATTTAAAATCATTCAAAAAAAACCCCACGTTTGTGGTTGGTGGATTGGACCAGGATCCGTATCATTATTATGTATAATCATAAAATAAAACTACTATCATTGCAAGCGATCTTTACGAGATTTGTGGCCTACCTTTGGTGACTTAATATAAAAATAAATCCTTTTCATTGAGGGAACATTACGGTCTGAACAAAACCCAAATAAATGTGAACGCATTTTTATGCAACCATTCGCATTTTACGGTTGTCACCTCTAGTTTTTACTCCCGACGCGACACACTGTAAAGTGGACGTTCATCGTCCCACAATCTAACGAAACGTGGCGATAAACATTTGCTCACATCATTTTTGAGTCTACGGGCCTTTGACTTTACTGCGGAGCAATCATACAGACGATGCACCCTGGTTACGACACTAAGCTCACCTTCTTTAATACCTTCAGCAGCAATTTTTGGGTGACTTTTTGAATTTTACTTCCACCGCTCAAGCCAAACGACGCTCAAGTCGTTAGGAGGGAAGGTTTTACTATACCACCTTTACCTTCTGGGAAGGTTTTTTTTGGTAAATGGTTTCAACAGGCTGTTTACTTGTACGCCACTGTTGCATGGGGTACATTAGCGCGTGAATCATTAACACCAGCTGATGTCCTTTCGTTTAATGGAGGCGCCTGGTCGTTTGTTTCGCAAATGGAGACGCATGGTGTTTGATGACCGTATGGAGTATGTTGCCTAAACCGAGGAAGGATAACGATATTATAAACCTTTATTGAATCTTTTACTTTTGTTTTAGTTTAAATTATCCATGTGGTGATGACAAACTAAGCTTAAATGTAGCTTTGCAAAAAGATATATTTTTTTACATGAGAACTCTCTAAAAGGGACTTCAACTACAAGAAGTCGTTCGTTTTTTCTAAATTCATAATTTTTCATTTACTCAGCTTATGATAAAGATTTCGTATGATTTGTTTTTATTTTATTACTGTTTTTAAAGCAAAACAAAAGATGGAACAAAAATCATGGAAAAAATCGAAATCAAAAACAAAGAAATCGTAATGAAAAAGCATAAACTCGGTTTTTGAGTCAAAATTATACATCTGCTTTTATAATCTATAATGATTATCACAAATAGCACATTTTCAAACTCGCTACATAAATCATAAAAAAAAATCGTTCGATCATCGCTGCATGATATCGCGAAATGAGTGTTTGCTACAATCTACCCCTGCTGTTCGGAAATAACCATTCGTGTCTTCTCCATTCATGGTTTTCATACACATGAATTGAGAAAACATAAGCTCCTCAAATTATGAGCATTCTCGATCGGACCTTTCTCTCTCACAAGCTTCCTTTCCTGGGTCTAGTTTTGCGAGGATAAAAAAACACATCTCATTCCTTTTATTCCCTTTAAGTCCGTTTCCGAAAGTCACCGGATTGATGACCGATGCGATAAAGGCTGATAAATGGTACCGTTGTTTTTTCTCTCTTTCTTTCTCTTCGACCATGCTACAGTTTCGCTCCAACTTCACTTTATCTCTTCATATCCCTCCGTATCCGGTGATCATCGGGTGCTGTGCAATGATTTTGCTTTCTCAACTTTCTGCCCTGACCGCAAATCGAAATTGGTGGAAAACATGAAGGAAAAAACACATACCACCAGTCCGTCGCAATTGCTGGCGAGTGAGTCAGCAAAACGTAGCCAGCAGTCCCGCAGAAGGAACACACACAATCAGTCATCGATCATGGTGAAGGTAAACTAATTTGAAACGGAAGGAACCAAACAGCACATTATTGGTATGATTTGCTAGTATGACTGGGGAATGATTGTAGGAATGCAATCATGTTTTGAATAGGTTTTGTTTCTTCTTTGGGCATTGAGCTTGAGTCAAAACTTTACTGTTCAAACAAATCATTAAATTTGTGCTCCAAATTGGGGCTTCGATATTTTCTCCTTACGTACAACGATAACTACGATAACATAAAAGAGATGAAAAATAAATTGAAACCCATAATTTTCACCTATAGACAACGAAAAAATGATTGAAATGAAAACTAAAAACATTAAAAACCGAGGCTTCTGCACATAGCAAACCGTGGTAAACGTATTTTCTGCTCTCCTTCGTTCCACCTTCAAATTATTGAAGTTTACGATAGTTTGACATTATTCTTTCGCACCACAGCCAGCCAACCGAGCCCAACAGTAAAGCTTCGATATGCCGTTTTTTGTTGTGTGCAATCGTGCTGCAAACAACCGAACACCCCCCAATAACCATCAGACCACCAGCGCGTGCACACGAGTTTTCCAATTCAATTGAATTAAATCATTTCGCTTCACTCCCACCCCACTGGCTGGTGTGGGGTAAACCGTGATGTTTGCGTTACCAAATAAACTTTCCCACCTACCGTGCAAAAACTAACAAAATCATAAATTTGTTAACCTTCGCCACGTGCCTTTCTCCCCGTGGCCTTTGTTTGGTTCCCATTCGGTTGTTGGAGACCTCGTTGTTGGCGGAGCCGGGAGAGAAATGGAAGCAAAAAAAAAAACAACCCAAACGGTGTATTTCAATCGGCACGTGTACCAATGACTAATCCCACGCCTGCACACTCACCCTTCACTTTCACACTACCCGCTTTTGCTACACCCCAAACAGTGCACCAAACTATTCGAACCAATTCGCGTCCATGTCGATGCGACACTCGATGCCCAAGTGTCAAAAAAGACCACCCGCTGATGCAGAACCTCTTCTTTCTCCTCTTGCCCAAACGATGAGCTTACGAACCGATCAAAAGTCACACTGGTGAATGGTGAAAGCATCGCAAAAGCACTTTCATTTCCCACCGCATTGTATCCCATCTGATCAGGGCTTTCGCACGCTAAGATGGTCGTTTTGTTGCTCCTGCTATTTTCGGCCTCCACCTCCAACCAATCCCCTCGAAAAATATGGTATTATTCCAATCGTGTAGTACCAGCTGCTCTTGCAGCAAATGCTTCCCCTGTAGTGTGCAGCGAATTATGAGCACGTACAGCGTCTTACCACCACGGGTGGTGTGAGTGTGCTGACGGTTGTGCTGATGTGATTGTCGTTCATTTTACGGAGGGAGGCTTGAGAATATCCTTGAAAGCAACGAACGATAAAGGGCGATGAATTTATTCATACGCTGCCTGCTTTTGGGGACCATTGTGCCGTAAACTATCCGGAAATGACAAAATGTTTCCGTTGTTCGTTGTTGACAAGAAGAGAAGAAAGGAAACTGACACTTATATTGTGCATTTTGTGAAGTTTTCTTTGCTGTACATTCAAACTATTTGTAATGCATAGAAACCTTCTAAGTACTCCCAATTTTTTCATGTAAAGAGAAACAATCAGAATAAATTTTATCTAATTTTTTTTTTCAATAACATTCAAATCAATGAATCACGTTCGAAATTTAAACTTACATTCAAATACCTTTGCGATAAATTTTCTCCTCCGTTTCCACTGCAACTTTTTCGCTCTGTAAACGAGTTTCACCTTTATTGAAATGTTTTTTTTTGCCCCTTTTATTGCTTCTCTCTCTACTATCCAGATTTTTTTTCAGTTCCTTTCCATCTGGCCTGTCTCGTGGACCAACATCGTCGAAACTAACATCGTGTGACTTCTAGCAGCAACCGTGCGGTACCGTGAGATGTTTGTTAAGAAAACAGAGAATCACAACCACAGCCCGACCCGAACCCAACAAACATCATCACCATCGATTGGCCCCCCGCGGACGTGCGGGATGGTAACACACCGATGTGCTCTTGCGCTCTTCGGCCGTGTTGTGTGAGCAGTGCCTTACAATAAATCCAATCTAGCTATAAATCGGTTTCATACACACACACACAGTATGCAGCATACCAGGCGAACTAGAAGTTACCGAGTAAAGCAGTAAAGCACTACCACCATTGGGATGCTGGCGCGTGGGTGCAGCGTGGGTCTGTGACAATAAATTACCAAGCACCATGAAATAACGAATCGAGCACTGGTACACTTTACATATGCCGGGACCGCGTCTCGCTGTACTTAGTTTGCATACGTGCACAGGGCACTATCAATGGATTGCGCGATTGAAAAGTTCAGAATAGCAGACCGAGAGAGAGAGAGAGAAAAGAGCAAAACAAAACGCTAGTTTCAAAATGAAAGCTCATCAGTGGTGGAGCACGATCTATTTTCCTAACGTTAGAAATTGCAAAAGGTTGTTGATTGGAATGGAATATTTATGCAGCAGCAGCCAACATGCAGCGTGCCTCGATTGCAATGCGACCGCTTAGAGTTTCCGCTCCGAATAATTGAGCAATAAAAAGAGGAAAGAAAGCTACTGAACCTCAACGGGGAGCTGGTAGCATCGTGAATAATAGACGAATTATCTCGAGCTGTGCTAAATGTCGAACAGCGTGGCTTTAACACGTGACTTGGGACATAATCCCTTTCGGCTTAAATTACTCGAAATAAGCGACACTCGATAGCGGGAGTGCACAATAAACAGCAATAAACACACAAACACACACACACTCACACAAACAAAGAAAAACGTAAATGAATATCGAAACGGAACCACCCCGACATGGATTAAATGATGCGGAACAGTGGAAAGCTCTGCCGGACCGACTGGCAAGACAGCCCTCCGGAACAGCCATTAAACGGATAAGAAGGAAATAAAGCTACACACGAATAACGAACAAAAAATAAATATCAGTGTATCAAACGGTCCACCAAACCCCATTTCTGTGGCTCCATCTCTTTTTTTTGCCCTTCTTCTCGCGCTCTGATTAAGCTGCCATTGGTATCAGTTTCCGTGGCATGTGTCCGGCTGCATTTTCCGTGTAGCGTATCCGTCCTTCCATCCTTAAGCTGTTGTTAGTGGACATGCTGAAGCGAGCATGAGATTTAAGTATTTTAATATTTTAAAATATGTTATTCTACTCTTTCAAAAAAAAAGGATTGAAAATTTCTGATTTTTTAAGAAATTAAAAAAAAAAGAATAAGTAATTGGAATTTAATATAAAACTTATTTTTGGCAGAACAGAGCTAACACATATCAGAGATCGTTTTCCACAGTTTTGAAAATGAAATACAACGCTATTATCATTTACTAATTTGTCAGTGAAATTTATTTTCTGTTTTGAGAAGTTGAGTTGTGTTTCTGTTTGTCAAGATATTGTAGGTGCCGGAACAGGCTTGAATAATATCTAATGATATAAAAAACCACCTTATCACCCTGATTGAAAAATCACAAGTTATGTATAAAAATAATAACGTGTAATTAGCTAAACTATGAATTTGGAAGCTATTCTTCTCTATTATATAGCTACTAAGAGATAAAACGATTAAACTAGTTAATCATTATCTCAATTTGTTTGAAGAATCACGAAACAAAACAATTTCATTCCCTCTTTTAACAGTATCTCTATGCACAGCTTAACACACTCACAGCAACTTACAATGAGGAACATAATGACTTGGCTTGTCTGTTGGGAGCAGTCCCGTTCCCGTCCCGACCGAAACTAATCGGGTCAGCATCGAGGCTTCCGGTGCGGCGTTTTGCGACGATAAACAGAAGCTTACATAGATCCCGTCCAATGCTGGTCACATCATGGCGGGGAAGCATTATTTATACTGAAGTAAAAAGTACAAGCCACACAGCACGGAATCTACCATCGAGACAAAGCTGTTTGCGTGTAGCACCAATGACCGGATGTTCAGTGCGGGTACATGATTGGACAGAAGATTCGAATCGTTTGGTCTGTTAAACTACAATTTTACAGCTCATTAAGCATTTGCAGTCAGTCAGTGTGTGCTGTTTGTTTGTTTTCGTCTTGCCTGTGTTAATAAAATGTTTGTTTCTTTGCACCTAAAGCATGCACAAAGTATTAAATTTATATAAAACTCTCAACCAATACAAACGCTCTTAAAAACTACATAATGTTTCCTCTCGATCCCGGAGGTGGCCCCGTTTTTTCGCCCAGCAGCACAGCGTCAAAAATTAGCTCTCCACGAGCCATCCGCAGCCCAAAAAAAGGAAAACCCAAGCCAAACCCTGTACCAGCATGCAGCTTGAAAAGGACGCTAATTACCGACGGCTACAGAAACAGTGCAAACACAAAACAAAGCAAAAAGAGCGATGCGCTTTCCATCCGCATTTTGGGGTGACTTTTACAGAACATTACCCAGAATAACCGGCTGGCCACTGTTGCCAGCTGTTTCTGATAACCCGCCATTGTCCCACGGTGCATGGAAAAGGATCGGTACGGTTGAAAAATAAGTTGAAAAAAAAACTAATACATCCCTTGCTATAGCCGGTAAGACACACAGTTTTGGGGGATTGGAGCTGGATGCTCGCTTGTGCGAAGGAGCAAAAAAGCAAACAGAAACCGAAAGGGGCCGGAAAAACGATCTCCAGGCGAAAGCGTTGCACAATGCGACCGGAAACAGTAACCCATCTTCAGTGTTCAGCAAACGATTTTTACCAACAACTACGTGCAAAAAAAAAAAGCTTAATAAGCGCAAAAATTGTCTTGCTTTTCGTTTTTTTAAAGGTTTTTATTGCTTTGCTTTTGGATAAGGTCTTGGAGGTCTGGACTGGAAATTTCTTGCTTAATTAAATTTTCGCCTGCGCTCGCAGCAAACATGCGCGTCGTCCTCATTGGGGCTGACTGTTGTGCAATGCAACGCATAAACTGTTTTAAAATATGTTTCTGATCCTTTCGAGCCTCGAGCAGGAGGTAATATTATGTCGGGATTGAGTGGGCCACAAGTGCGTTGCTTACTGGCGGAGTCATACTTTGGCGTTTAAACTTTGAAAGGTTCGGTTAATCTTCAACTAAGCATTTGCAATAGTTAAACTAGCATTTAAGTGACACATGCATTACATTTAAGTGTTAACAGGGCAAAATTTAATTTTTTTCCCATTCAATTTCTTTCATTTTTATACCCCAAACCGGTTTAATTGATTCCAGCATGATTGCTAATGGAAAGTGAATGGAATTATGCAATCCAATTTCCTCCCACGGCAGTTGCTCAAACAATGAGCCACGACGCTTACACCGATCCCAACTTCCCACTTTCCCCCCCCCCCCCCCCCCCCGCATCAACAATAAGATAAAAAAGAAATCAACTAGAAAACCCACAAACCAATCGACACCACACATACACTACCGTACACAAACATTTCACTTCCACCCCGTACCCATGATCCTGTGCCGCATTTCGTTTCATTAGGGAAGCAAACGGGGTTTTGGGCTTCATTTTGTCGTTTTGCATACTGCCTCTCTTTCGTTCGGTTTGTTCTTATCAGCGTGAGCATGATGTTTTCGGGCTGGTTCGAGATTTTAAACCACTTTTTTATACATTTTTTCCCTCGTGTCCTTTCCCGGAACGCTACGCCGCTGTGCCACGTTGATTGGAAAAGTGCCGCTTTTGGACGAGCGTACCCACCGCGCGCTCTGGTCCGATTTTCTCCCCGGTTAGACAGGCGAATGAGAGCGCAACCGATTTCGGCTGTGGAGAGTGGACCGTGGCCCGATGAAAGACTTAATTTAATTGGATGCACTTCATTTGAATGCTAATGAGCTGCAGGCACGGCAGGACCGCAAACTCGCGCGTCCCCGTCGGCGCAGGCCGGGGACGAGCACGACCAACTGAAGTGCACTGCACACTTTCACTGGCTAAATCAATCACGAACGGGGAGAAGCGCTCGAACGCAGCCAAGCCGGTCAAGCTAGCGGCATTCATCGCCGGCGTCGAACGGCAACTACTACTCTTCGAACTCTTCGGCGACGGTCGAAGCGGATCAGAACAATCGCGAACCCGCGCCCGCCCATCGGAATCGTGAAAGCTTTCCCGGGCAATTGTCGACCCACCGTTTGGTGGCCGCATAGTGTGGCGGCAGCGTTAATTTAGTACGTGGCACTCGTGGCGCAGATTATCTCGCTGGCAGATTTCTGACACAGCGGCACGGTTCGCCTTGCGGTAGGGATTTTCGGCACTGTCACGGATTGGTCATAATTGTGTTTCGATCGTAATGGACTGGTCGTTGGGAAGCGGTTCGGCTCGAGGGTATCTTTTTTTGCAGCCGTATAATGGGTTGTAGGGGAACAGTGTGTTAATTGAAGTTGTATTAGAATGGGGCTTATCATTTTGTTCTAGCTTGTTGGAAATGAATTACAAAACTTTAATTCGTAGCCCCAACTCGTACGACTTAACAACATGCCCGTCATGGGTTCAAGCCCCAAATAGACCGTGCCGCCATACGTAGGACTGACTATCCTGCTATGGGGGGAAATCAATAAGTCACTGAAAGCCAACCCCACAAGTGGGTTGGCAGGCCTTGACCGGCATCGGTTGTTGAGCCAAAAGAAGAAGAAGAAGAAGAGAATTCGTAGCCCCATTTTGACGCACAGATTTTTGTTGTAAAGAATTATGTCTTTAATGGACACATAACGAATCAAACCATACACTTGCTTCTTTTTTTTATAAATTTGAATAAAACATTCAAATTGCTATGAGTTCAAAATATTCATGAACATACCTTCCTGACACTTCAAATCCAGTAAAAAACATCTATACCACTACAAATTGCATTACTATTGGTACACTTACCCTATAGCAAAAAAACACTAAAATTAGGGATGCGGCTATGGAAACTAGTCGCAGTGTAGTATTCAAAACAAAAAACGATGTATAAAAGATATGTTGCCACTTTCCAAAACACTATAGAAGTGGTTACCAAAATGACATAAAATGATGATTTCTGTTAGTGGCATATTTGGCCGTAATACACGCATTACAGTCGTTGCCACCTAATTTTGGCTCTAAGGCATCAATTTTTGACAGTGCGCATCAATTTTGGACTCTAACGCACCTATTTTTGTCTCTAAAGCATCAATTTTTGACTCTTGTAGAAATCATGACAATTTTACAAGGTATTTAGGCAGATTTTTAACAATTGTTATTCCATATCTCATTAAAAAAAAACAAATACTGAGTAAATTGATAGTTCATTGATAATAAATGGTAAAATTTTATAAATTTTCAAGCTTTTGTTTACAGCTGAAAATACAAGCAAATGTTTTTCACTCCATTAAAATGTTTAAAATTGGCAAAACAATTGATTTATTTTAAATTCTATCAATAAAATTATTCACTACTTAACTTTATTTCAATCAGAACCCACAGTTTCAGAAATTTCGTAAAATTTTGTAAATAAAACTCACAGTCAAAATTGATTGAGGCGAAAATTGATGCGCACTGTCAAAAATTGATGCCTTCGAGACAAAAATAGGTGAGTTAGAGTCAAAATTTAGCGGCAACGACTGTATTGAACAGTACACATTTGAAATAAATTAAAGCTTTCATTGTTTCTTGATACCGTGCTTCTTTGTACGGATTTTGGTAAAACTTTAGCAATAACGTTAATTTTATAATTAAGTCTAATAATAAAATAATTTAAATAGATTTTTATTTTCTAGTCAGCCAGTCAGTCAACTCGCACGATTTTACAGCATGCTCGTCGTTAGTTCAAGTCCTGAGCAAACCGTCCCGTCCTAGCAAAGATTAAATATTCGGCTGTATGATACTAAATAAGTCTCGAAAGCCTGTATAGGCCGGCATGACTGCGTAGGTCGTTACACCAAAAAGAAGATTACCTATGATTTTACGATAATGTTCTCCATGTTAAAAATGGTCCCGTATTGCTAGCTCAATGCCATTGAAATCGACAAAACAGACTGCAAAAGTGGTTAAGGGGTTTAGTTCATCACAACACTGTTTGCCCCGTTTTCTTCAAGAACAAACAACATTATTCATGTTACTTTATTTTCAAGCAATTTTCCACTCACGTTCAACTCTACACTTAATGGCCATCACATAAATGATTCCATATTATTCAAGGAAAATTATATCATTTGAAGCACAGCTGAATAAAACAGAAATGTTGCCACGTGCCTCAAAAAGTATCTCTAGATAGCTATACATAAGCATGAAGACCTCATGTAGCGAATAAAATTGTAAAAGCTTTCATAATATTGCGAATGTTACTTCGCAACAAATTGTCTAATTCTGCTTATCAATCACCCCATACTTCATATGAAAATAACTTCAACTTCTAATAATGCAAAGGCATTCCGCAACTTTAAATGCATACGTAGTTAGTGTTTCAAGAGAAAGTTAATATGCATCTTTCAGTTTGCAACACAACAATTGGTTTCCTCTCCATTTCAGATCAATTTCATTACGAACCATACTTTATGGTTCAAATGCTGCACATAATAATTACTCACATTATGCTTCAATTTCGTGCACTCCCTCGAGCGGAAATTCATTTCCAACTGACACTGTAGTGCAATTCACAGAGCGTCACCGTATCAATAGACGCTTGCCACTTCAGCACAATGCCTATCACCGGTCCATCTCGCTTCCTACTGTAACTTTGCTTAATTCTAGCTGATTGAATCTGCCAACTGTACGACACAACAGCGTGCCGGGCTCATGCAAAAGTTCAACAGCACAATCGATACAGCCAGTGCAACGTGATAGCACCACAGCGTTGCGATCCATTCCATTTACTCGGGATTAGTTGCTTGAAAAGTAAGATTATTTGTTCCTCTCCTCTCCCTAAACTCTCTTTAGGGAATGGTCCTCCTCTTCTCTCGTCTTTCCAGATGAATCGACTCTTAAAGAAACAATGAGAAAGTGAGTAGAATAGCTCTGGCATAGAAAAGGACCCAGCATCCGCTCACCATTTTTCGGGGTGTGAATCCGAAACAATGCAAAGGAGCTATGCCGGGACCGGTGCTGGAGAAAATGGGACTGCGGCATGATCGGACAATGGGAGTGTGGGGTGGGAAGAATGGGAAAAGTTCAGCGCAACTTCTACCCAAGACGAGAAGAACCTTCGCCTGTCAAGAACGGGCGGGAAAGATGTCGAAAAACAAAATTCGAAACTTTCCATCCTCCCGTACACACACACACTGCGAAAGTGACAGCACAAACGAAACGATGATGGACAGGAGGATGAATTGAGTGGACTGCCTTACGGGCAAGCGTAATGATTGGAGGTAGGCAGGAGGGGAGCTTTTTCTAGAAATATAATGAAGCAACAACAGTTCTGACGCAACAAAAAAACTCTCTCCCAACATCACAACACACAAACGGCCGGCCAAAGTTTCAGTTCGTCACTTTGGAGATACTTTTGTTTGGCTTTCCAATCTGCTTTGGCTTGCAGTGGAAGATCGGCCCGACGCAAAAGCACTGCGACTGCGACAGGCTGGGCGGAAGAAATTGGATTTCTATTATTCGTTTCGGTTTGTAGCGTTCTGTTATTATTGCTTCTGACTCTGGCCAGAATGAGGGAAATTATGAAGGAGAGAAATAAAAAAAAAAAAAAAAAAAACAATCCATCGGCTTTGCAAATCATATTTTTTAGACCGGTCCAGTTTCTTTAGACAGCGGCCTGTGGTAAAACTTTGAGAATTTAAGTATTTTTTTGCCATTTGATATTTACACCTGCATGTAAGTTGGGAGTTTTACCACCAAATAAAGAAAAAAATCTTTTGAATAGAACATTTTGCGATTAGAATCAGAAAATTATATCGTAGTCAGTCATTAGTTGTTCCTACTGAATAAAAAAATACATACTTGATATACGCGATTTCTTTACACGCGTTATTCTAAATTTGACAGTTATTTGATCATATTGATACAAATGGCAAATAAATGCCCTTTTGGTGGAGTTTTAAAAACCATTTTAAAAAGGTACAACATTAAAATCTTCTGTTGAAATCACAACTAATTTAGTGTCGAGAACCTACAACTTCAAGAAAAATTACACTAAAATTTTCTATTATTTAACTGAAAATTTGTAATTCAATGTACGCGAATATTGGAGATACACAATTTCCTCCGATCCACATTAAAAGCGTTTATCGGAGAATACCTGTACTTTTTTCATTATAATACAAAACATGTCCTTTTAAACATGTTGTACGTTTGTAAACCTTAGCCAAAACGATTCAGAAAGTTAACATACGTATGACACAGAATCAATGGCTCTACTGTTGGGGCCTTTCACGTTTCTAATCCTCTTTTTATAGTTTTATAGGAGTTTGACAGTTGGAGGCTGAAATTATGTAAACACGTGTGTTTTCATTTATCCCAAGGTGCATCAAAGAGTTCAGGTGGTGGAATCTACAATCAAAGTGTATGTAGAGCAGGTGGTCTCATAGCATGTTTTTATAACCAAATTTGAACGTCATTTTTTGATACGACGGGTGAAAGCTTTTGCTCAAACATGCTTTCTGGTAACTTCAAGAATGTACTAAACTGTCTAAAAATTTTCACTCAAAAGCAGAAGCTATAAAAATCAGCCTGCTAAATATATACACCTTGGGATAAGCTCACCTGTATATTATACCCACTTTGATAGCTGCTCGAAAACTGCGACACAATGCAAACAGCTGAATGCAACAGGCTGATATTTCAGCCTACGATCTAGAAACGGAAAGGAACCCATTTAAATAGTAATAATTAAACTAATGCAAATACTTGGACCAATCTGGTGGTACAGTCGTTAGCTCGTACGGCGTAACAACATGCCTGTCATGGGTTCAAGTCCCGAATGGACCATCCACCCATACGTAAGGCTGACTATCCGGCTTCTCACCAACACTCTCACTTTCTCACATCCACCATACGTTTTAGATTGCGCTCTTCGATTTTCTATTCGTTGCCAAGGTTGATCGTGCCTTCTTGTGCTGTGAGGGATAAGGAGGAGGGACTAGCGACTGACGTGGCAACGGGAGCGATGGGAGGACTTTATTGAATTACTAAATCGTTCAAACATCAAGCAGGAAGAAACACACAACAGAAACATGTTGCAACCCAAAGTTACCCAAAAGACACATCATTAAGGCGTGAAGAGTAAACATTGCAGCCGTTGTATAAGAATTGTATCAGTCTCAATTCCTTTTCGTCAGATCTGCTAGCTACTCTGCTATTATGGCGACACTCAAATTCTATGTTAAAACGCTACTGTTGAATTTCTCCCCAAAATAAATCATTTTTACAAGCAAAACTCAATCGTACTCGCCTCTTCCTCGAACAGAACACAATTACACCACAATTAGTCGAATCAAGCGCAACCATGTTCCCGAACATCCATCGGCTCAAATCGCAAATTATTTTAAATGACGCTTAAATGTGCCATCCACCACAAAAACCACGCGAAACCGTTTAGCCCACCGGGTACGCATGCTAACGAGCGTACAAATGCGATCACCGGTTGCTCGTTAACGTCAGCTTGTATGAACCCGTGCTCCCGTGCCTAAAATCAATCAAACATTAATCCTAACCCCTGCGTTAATGCCCACCCATTACGCAGCGGGAATGAGTGAGCTTAATTTACACGTGCCCGTTTTGTGGGGGAATCAATTAGGCACAACACAGCGCGGGCGCTACCTCGCAATTGTGGCCCAACCACTAAACTGCGTACACCCCCGTCGGACATGCAGCTGGAAAGATTGTGATCCCTTTGCGCAGCGCTGTGAAAGCACAAACCTAACCCAGAAAACCACCAACGGGATTGGTGAACCGATTCCGCTTCCAGCGCACACGGCCGGCGAACATGTCTGCGATAAATTATGCAACTTGGTGGCTGGTGCTAATGTGAAATTTGCAAGTCTGTCTGTCGCTGCTCCCCCACCGGAGTGCCCCCTTTTCCTCCCCCCACCAATTATGCTCGACACGCACGTTGCACGTCGAAAGTATTCACAAATAAATGCATCATCCCATAACCTCAGCGCTCTGGTCCAAATCGAAATGGTACGTGAGGTACGAAAGGCCGCCCTTTAAATACTCCCCCAGTTGCTGTACCGAGACGAAACCAAAGCCGTGGCAAACCGCTAAACAGCAGCATCCACCACCATCGTGTCACCGTGAGCACTTTCGGCAGCAAAAACGTCCACCGCGCTGTGGGAAGCAGGGAATTAAAAATTAGCATAACACACTGTCCTGGCCTGCCTATTATTAAGTTTTTCGCCCGATCCCTACAATCCGGTGCCTACACAACAGCCAACAGTCGGTTTCGGTACCGGCAAGCATAGACAAACATTTGTTTTAATTATAAATGTTTTGCGACGCGCAAAGTGAGCCCCGGGACGAGACCGCCCGTTTCATCTTTGTTCCGGCCACTGCCGATGCTCGAAATCTCAAACAAACCGGACCCCGACACACTGACAGCTCGGGGATGGGACATTTTCGCAGCCACGCAGTATCGCGATCGGAAAGCTTGCAGTGCGTTAATAAAGGCCACTCCGGCCAATGCAAAAGCGGCACGCACACGGCCACTTTCTCGAATCTGTAAAATATGTTCAAACCATAAACACATACGGCATGCATTGGACGGCACAGATAATGAACTGCATGTGCTGTAGTGTTTTTCGGTGTTAGTTTTGTTGATGAAATGTGGATGAGAGATGAGGGGGGGGGGGGAATGCAACGAGGGCTGCACTTACGGAAGCTTATAGTGCTGAAACTGATCCAGCAAACAAGTGACAGCTGTTTTCAGTTGAAATTAATTTTATTCGCTGCATAAGCATCACTGCAGGTGCGCCAGTTTTGACCGGGTGGATTATTTTTAGAGCACAAGCAAGAGGTTTTTGTTAGTAATCGGACTTTGTTTTTATAATACGCGTTAGATATTGCAGCACGATATACAAAACAATTTATTCCAGGTAATGTTAATGTTTTAATTAACTAACATGTTATGTATTTTAAAAAAGATATAGCTTTTAGTAAGAAATATAATTATGCAACAGTGATTACAGTCAGTGACTTTACAGCGATACTTTTATTTTGTAAAGCAAAGTTTTGATAAAAATCTGAATATTTACAAAAATTATTAAACACTACAATCAAACAAAGTTGCAAAGTAAAAAGAGAAAATGAAGTAAACATGAATTAAATTCAATTAAAGTTGTGAAGATTGATAAAACGTTTAAAGAAATCACCTCTTGTCAACTGTTACATTACACAAAATGAAAGAATCTTAGATAATACAAACTACTATAAAATGAGTCAACTAAACTCTAGCAAGTTTTCCACTTATCCAACATTTTTTTTTAACTTTTCTTTGCTCATGTTTACTATACGTTGGCTGTAGATCTCTAGAATCAGTTCCATTTTTATTTTACCCCAATATTTGTGATAAACCATTCGAATTGTTCTTTCAACAATGTTAACCATGCATCATTGATTCCAGATCGTTTGACAAACAATTGAGAGTGATTTTAGTGTTAGAATAAGAAATATTGCTCTTGATATGCAACCGACTTTTTGTACAAGGTAACAAATGTATTGCATCAATTCTGCAATTAATTCCAAGTATTTTGTAATTATTTCCAAGCCCCCGTTCACCTCTTCCAAACAAATTGAATTTCTTGGAATATTGCTATGTTGCTTCGGAAAAAAACTGTTCGGATACGCTATCAATCTCTAGAATTTCTTTACATTTTTTTTTATTCTAATATTTTCGTTGTCTAACTCTTGTTCCTTTTTTTTATTTTGCTCGAAACGATGCGCACGGATACAAAAACGACTTTGACCATGTAGACAATAATTTGAAGAAGAAAAGATCCATTGACAGTTATCTTCCAAGAAGGTACTAATGTGACGAATTACCTACTTCTACGAAAATGGTCCATTAAGGAAAATATCCTCTTGTAAGATTAGTCACTTCTTGCAACCTTACTGACACGTGCAGCACTCAGAAATTGGCCATTTTCAGTATTCCGAGAAGATATATTTTGCTCTCATCTTCCAATATTTGAATGTAAGTATGCTTGTAATAAGTAGTAACTAGTGATATGTAATAAAACGTTGTATAACCAATATCGAACAAAGATTTAACATGTGTTTTCAACGATGAAAACACTTCACAGCTATTAAATTATTCGTCATTACAAATTTATCTTTAATTGAGAAGATTAAAGTCAATATAAAATTAATGATTTGATGTATAAAACCGAAGAAAATGACGCTTGTGAACTTACAAACAATTACAAACGCAAACGTTTAGTTTGATTCAAAACGAAATTTGTTTCAGGAGACTTGCGCGTAAAAACAAACGTAAACTATGGCAAGCTTCCATACATCCTACGACAATATTGATAACATTATCCAACACAATCATCAGAAGTTTCAATGATCTATTCTATGACTCTAATCTGATTCCGCTCTCATTCATTAATTCTAAAATCGATTGAACCAGAAACTGGCCCTTAAAAAAGTAATGAACAGCGGTACAAACAACTTCCACTCGGTGCAGAAGCGCCTTCCCAGCTTCCCACCAGCGCTAAAAGTCAATGTGCGTGGAATTTTCCAAACGACATGGTGAAATAATTGCTTTTTCGCTGACCATGCCACCGTGAGCGTGCTGCAGCAAACTTGGAACCACCAAACACCAACGCACCCCCGACTGGACACGACGAGCCAGGCGGTACGCTTCGGAGCCAATTCAATTTTATGTTGGTGAATGGTGAAACTAAATTGGAAAATTATGCTTCGCTCGTCGGCACGGCCCGGCCCAGGCTGGCCGGACCGGCACGGACGGCTCCAGTTTTAGGGGACAATAGTTCGCCATCCCGCTAGGACGCAAATCCAATCTTCTGGGACTGTTCGACCATTACCGTCCTTCCCTTTCGGTGGGGCCTATCGGATTCGCATTAGCATGACCGTACAGACGGCGTCGTTAAAACCGAACCCGAACGATGAACATAATTATCTTCCATTGCCAGACAAGTGTAATAAAAGCTTATCAAAACATATTGAAGTTGTTTTACCGTGCCGTTGCCTGCCGGTTGTCCCACTACGGACAGGCGCTTTAGATAAATCTTGTCCAATCGCCGGTTGAGATGAGCAAAAACCGAGAGTCTGAGATGAAAACTTTTGCCATCAAACATTGTCCTCAAATGTGGCACGGGAAAATAAATGGATTCATTTCTTCCTGTGGTGTGCTGATGACCTAAAACAAGAGACTAAGTACTGTGCAAGTGATATAGAATGCAGGGAAGTGGTAGTACCAAAACCAAACAGAATTTATTCGCTTAAACTTTTCCAATGACCAAAGATCATGAGAGCAAAGAGTGTTAAAGGTAGTACAGGTTTCAAGGGAAACAGTGTTTAGAGAAAAGAGCTACATATTAAATTTGAATTATTTTTTCAAACTATAAAAACTCTCATAAAATGTAAAATGTAGCACACTTTTTTATTATTTTCTTCTGCTATGACACTATAACAGTAATAGTAAAAATGATGAAACTTCTCCAATAAAAACTAGCTAGTGTCAAGCGTGTAATTATAATAATACTACCATTAATTAAAGCGTTATTGCCAGTGCCACCGCAACGAAAACAACTTTCCACCTATTCACACACTTGTGACCGACGTGCCAGTTGTGAGCGAAGGAACGACCGAAAGACTGGCATTTTCATTTCCCACCAACATCAACCACAATCGCATCAGAACGTGTAACGGCCGGTATGGCACCGCAGTTTTGATGACTGTCTCCTTCTTGACTGGTGCTGGTTTCTTTCTCTCTCTTTCTCTCTCTCTCTCTCTCTCTCTCTCTCTCGCTCTCGCTCTCTATCTCTCTCCCTCTCTCTCTCTTACTCTATTCTCCGCATACTGTTACATTGTAAGATGGGTTGAAATAGTGCTAACAAAAACATAACACCGCCATTCGCATGCAAACTTTCCCCGTGACGCTTGTTTGGCGGGCGCAAACTGAGTGTTTTGCATAGTGCTGCAACGGCGGGGAAAAAAAACCACCACCACCGCAATCAAGTTTCACAGCACCAGGAGCAGCTGCGTAAGCTTACTGGATGGTGAAAGAATGCGAAGCAGTACTAGAAAGCTACATCCTGTATGTAGAAAAGCTTCGGGAAGCTGTAGCAAAGAAACGGGCTTTTGAGCACGATTTGGATAAAACAGTTTATTATTATTGTTAAAACGCTTTAAGAGCTTGAGCAAATCTACTCTAAGTTATATATAAATAAATTAATAAATATTAATACTGTCATTTAAATCGAGATTCATTTGTAGGTTTAACATGTATGGTTCATAGAATGAATACTTCAAAAGCTCACACCTATTTTGTCATGTAAACTACGACAAATCCTACAATTGCAGATTAAGTTCTACTCGTCACAACTATTATGAGCAATCTCAAACTTCACGGCAATGTATTTCAAAGGGAATAATAACATACAATTTTAAAAGTATAGGTTTTATCATACAGCGCCTACCGTAACTATATGGGCAGTCATTTTTGGCGGTTTGCGGAAAATCCGAAGGAGATAGATGAAATGTGTGTTGTACAAAATACTATTTCACATCTTTGTTTTTTTGAAAATTTTAAAACCATTATTATATGACTTATTACAAAAAAAAGTAAATTATGGTCGTACCATAACTATAAAGACACTTCGAAAAATTCAATTTTTGGTACTTAATAATGCATTTAAATAATACATTCGTCCAAAAATACAATTAACATAGTTTAGGAAGGTATCACAGAAATACATTTTTTAACTATTTTTTTAAAGCGTTATTGTATTATTTTTAAGGGTTTTATAAGTTTTATAAGGTTCATTATCAAAATATATTTTTAAGACGTCAAATAATTTCAAAGATTTTGAAAATACAAGCCTTAGTAAGTAAACAGATTTTCAAAAATAGCTTTACTTTGCTCTGAGATCCTTACAGGGTTTCGCAAGCCAGCTCAACATCGTAACACTATTTTTGAAACACGTTAAGCGATTATCAGCATCGTATATGCATTTCGAATCCGTAAACTCTTTTCAATTTGGTAACACTAGGTTTTGAACACGTAAAATCCCAACTCGAATCTGGAAAGCGTATAATGAGTGTGAGATGAGAGTAATGAGTAATGAGATCTTTCTTGGGAAACCCTGTATCAATTCAGTGCATAACGGTTCACATGATCCTATCAAACAAAAGCGACACAAAAACCTCAAAAACGATTTTTAGCAAAATTTCAATATTTACTGTTGTTACATACATAGCTAAGGAATGTAAATTACATAGTTAATGTAATGTAAGGATGTTCTCGTAGACCGCTACAACTGTTTTCATCTATCTCCTTCGGATTTTCCGCAAATCGCCAAAAAAACGACTGTCCATATAGCTACGGTAGGCGCTGTATAACTTGTAATTGCACTAACAATATTAAGATATTGCTCAAGCATCTCTGTATTTTTTACACACTTTTTGTAAAAATGGGAAAATTGCACACTGCAAGCACTACAATAATTAATGCAATAAATCATACAAGATGATAAATATTTTAGTAAGATTATCCGGCACCTTGTCGCAATTTATGATCTCTTCAGTCGCATAAGACCATTGACTCAACGATGGAACAGAATTAAATAAAAACATTATGTTGCTCAAACTGTCTAGTATCAATTCGTCTCAACAAATCTTATTCCAAACCATGGTATCATATTTCCATTGTTACCATTGTGTATGCAAAAAGCAGCAGCTTTTGGCACAGTTTTTAAAAGCTAAATCACCAGATAAAAGCGATGAAAATAATTCATCCAACCACGTGTAGCATCCAACCTACATATAAGATCGGTATTATTATCGTTTTCTTTCTTCCTTTCCATTTTTGTGCATCTTTTCATTGTTCTTCCTTGACCTTGTTGCATGTTTTCCTGCTTTTCATTCTATTGTATTTTATAATTTGAAAAAAAAAGACGTCTCCATTCCTTTCATTATCCCGCTCAGGAGGATAAATGAGACAACGTCTAAGAAAACAAAACGTATGAGCCAAATCTCGGGGTTTGAAAAACGGCCTTGTCATAATGACTGATGAACATAATTCTTCCCCTGTCGGGCAGCTTTGCATGCGTTGGTTGGCTACTAATGGCGTGCTGTCCTATATTGCTTGTTATTTTTAAATCCGCTTTGTCGAGAATTAAAATTCGTTTGTTACTCCGCATGAGCTATTATGATTCAAACTCGGATACTTTAATGTGCCTTACGACTGTAAAGTTTAAAGAATATTTCAAACGTAATATTCTCAGCTGTATAAACACTCCAAACATTCTAGGTTTATCTTGTACACGTAGCTACATAACATAACATAAAAACACATGTCTTGCTTGCTACGGTACATACTACAATTTCGCACATGATTTACGTCATCACCAACGATGTGGTGTTGTTTTGTTTGGTGTAGCCCCACAGCAAACTTTTGATATTAACAAAACGATGGGCAGGTCGTACTTTTGCTTCGTTGTGCGTAAACCTGCAACCTGCTTTTTTTATGTTCCCCTTCCCACGCAAGGGGCAAGGGAAATAAGTTTGCCTAAAAAAATGCGAACCAACCTTCAGTGTCTTAAATTGAACTTTCGCGCAAGGTGCCTCCCTTATTATCTTTGTTCACATTTGACGTAACGAGCAAAAAACCCTCCGCTGACGCCCCACTCGCACTCCAAAAAGCAGCACCCAAAATGCTACGTGCTGCTTCCCAGCTGTTCGTAAATTAACACCATTTATTGGGCTAAAACTTTTGCCAGTGGCGCGAGCGCGAGCAGCGCTGTTGTAATGGGAAACTTTTGCTGAATACATGCGTTAAGCAAGCAAGTTTTCTTGGCAGCTTTGGCTGCACCGCCCCATGCACCGTGCGCGCTTTCTCTCGCGCTCTCTGCCGTCACGGCGGTTTCCGTCCGGTTGGGTTGGGATTATGGTCGCACGTAGAAAGTCACACGCCATCTACTAACCGTAACATAACAGATTACTTCGGTCGGAGCCTGGAAAGTTGTAGAAAACAGATTACATCGGTCTTAGCTACACATGTCGGGTGGTTTGTTTCTTTTCTCTGTTTAAACAACAGCAGGCATGATTTGTTTCAATTGAAGCTGCCGGTATGTTTTAAAAGCTTCTCCGTTTGCGTTGCAGAAAGCAAACATCCTCCAACGAAAAGCTTTTTGCTACCACTGACCATGCGCCTCCATTTGATTTGTGGAGCATGGTAAACTTTTTGCTATGTGTTAGATGTCCTTTAAATAATTCAGACTAATGGTTTTCATGGCACAAACTTCATTTAACACATTTTTCAACCAGAGAGCTCTGACTCTTGCAGTGCATTACAACACTTTTGCTCTAATTAAATTGCAACCAAAAATGGTCTTTCCATCCGCCATGTTGGTGCATCTCCATTTCCTTACCAAAACCATTATGCAGGCCCTCCACAATCAGAACAAACTGCCAAATTCGCCGCCCTACATCTGCATACACAGCCAGCGAGTTGCACAAAGCAGAGCAAAAGCATGATAAAAAATTTAATTTTTGTGAAAGCTTTTTCCCGCACCTTTTATCAAAAGCTTAGCAGCGGCAATGGTTTTCATTCGTGCTGCAGACGAGCCGTAGTTCGTCCTTCTCGGTGAGATGAATTTTCTGCGCTCCTGGTACCGTAAACTTCCGAAACCTCTCTTTCCATTACAATAGTGAGAGCTTGCTGAGAACTTGCGCTATCGGAGCACTTTGTCATGATGAAATAAGATGGGACTGATATCGTTATCCTTGACCCGCTTTCTTGTGTATGATTTCAATAATAATATCTATTCAATTCTCACTTTTTAAACTTTGATTTTAGTGTTATTATAACCTCACTATCTGATACACGAGCTCAAATATTGAGAGCTATTGTGTGATATTGTGTGATGTGTTTGGTAGATTAATAATAAATACCAATTAATTTTTAAGTAGAATCAAAATAACACAGACTATCCAGTGAGTTTTGATGCAACTTATGTAACTTTTGATAATGGCAGGTAATTGACTGTATTCTTCCTAATTCAAGTTAACTCTTCAAATTCATCTAATATTAAAAATTGGAAAATAAAATAAGCGATCAAGTTGAAACTGGAAGGAAATGAGAATCCGGGCTTTATTTTATTTATGTTGTAATATAAAAACTGTCCAAGTGATCTTGTATATTTGTAAGAAATTCCTTTACTGAAATCGTTGGAGCTAAGAGACCTTACCTTGGGTACGGGGACACTCCCAGCTCATTTATAAAGACGTTTAGTCGCATGTACTATCTAATTCAATCTGTCTTTATTTCACAAAATCTCTGGTTTATATTTTGGAATTATTTGTGTGTGTGGGATGTGTATGTATATGTGTATGTATGTTTATGTATATGTATGTATCTTGTGTCGATGTGTAGGTGCATATGATTATGCTATGCCAATTTAGTATTTATTTCCATTGATCTCTTTTAGGGCTTTTCTGCGGTTCTGTATGTATCCTTATGTTTAGCCTTTTTATGTTTGTTTTCAAATCAAATTTAATGTGTAATGTGTAATATTTTTTTGATAAATAAAGTTATCAATATCATGCCACATCCTCCTGTAACTAGTAAAATAATGCATTAGAAATGAGCAATAAATAGCAATTATTATTGTATCAAAAAGTGTATCATATCAGGATTTTAAATATTGTTTAAAAACACGAAAAAGCTTTGTGATGATACAGCTCTATTTGTGAAATACATTCAAGTCTATTAAAGATGCTTGATTAAAGATTACCTGTCATTGCACATCATACAATACGTAGAATCATTTCTGCCTTTTTTTTACTAACTTTCGTCCAACAAAAGGTCGCCCATGCTTTCCGGAGCATAAGTCGCTACGCGCGATTGTAGCGCAAAAAAATCAAACCTCATGCTTGGGATAATATGTACAGCTTAATAAATAAATCAACCGTAAACATCACCCTAAACGGTGACGAAAGGAAGGGCAAAAAAACTGTCTATCCTACGCCTCTCCGCTCATCAGCGAACCATGCCGGCCCCGGCAGAACCTTGCAAAGACAGGATAATTTATTTGATTAATTCATTTTTAATGCGAATAAATTTTAATCTTCACAGGCCTATCGGACCGCGCATGGGGCGCACCGGGTACGCAACCGGCGCTAAACGAAGCAAAGGTACAAAACCGTGGCCCGACCATAAATGCGCGTCGCGCACATTACTTTTGCCCGTGCACGCCTGCAAGAAGGCGTACTTATTCAAGTACTAAATTTATTATCTTACTTTGCACATTTTAACAGCTTCTAGCCGTGGGAAAGCCCCGACACGACACCGCTTCCGACTACCCGTGCAGCGCGGCACCGCTGGGCAAATCTCATCAAATATTCCGATGGGATTTAAGATTCTGCTTCCACTTTCTTAAGACACGATAAGGTAAGCCGGGCGAAGAAAGGACACACCAAAAAAAAGCCCTGCCGAGAGATCAAAAAGCTCACCGTGAACATTTCTCGCCACGGAAACATGCAGCCTTGGTCGCTGCACTCACCTTCTAAACGCGTGAAGAGCGAGAAGGTAAAAACTGGGCACCAAACGAATGAATAAGGTGTACTGCGTTGCCTCGGCGGCGGTTTATCGCTTCAGACGATGGCCTTGAATTTGCTATGCGAAGCGAAAAGGCAAGTACCCTGGCAGGGATGGTTGTGGCACGGTCGCACAGCTTTTGGGGGGATCATTTTATTTCCACTAACTGTGACGCATATTTTAGACGCTTGATTGGTCGGATGGGGTTTTCCCTTGCGGTGTTGAAGGAGAATCAGCGATGAATATAGCGAAGGGAAAGCAAGAACGAGCATTTGAATTGGAAATTGGAATTTGAATAATCACTCCGCTAGCTGGTGGATATTGTAGCAGACGTTGCGTTGCTAGAGCTGGTTGAAACTGGTTGAACTAGCTAATACGCGAGTCATTTACTCACTGTCGCATTTGCAGTGTCTGGTTACTTTTCATTAGCTACTATTTTTGAGTACGTCAATTAATATCATCAGCATTTTGCGTGCTTTTTAATCTCTTTGCAAGCATTGTACTACGTTCCTTTAACTCTCGAAGTGATTCCCTAAGCAAATGTTTCAAGCAATTAGACAAAGATTTCAAAGCGGTGCCTTTTTCACCGATTGTACCTAATTACGATAGGAAATTAATTCTCGTCAAGGTATTTCCACTTCTCATTACGAAACCTTCTCGTTCTCCTGCAATTCTGCCGCCCACAAAATGAGTCATAAATTGTCCTCCATTTTTAAGCCCACCGATCACTACATCGCTACACCAAAATCCATTAACCCCCACCCAGCCACCACGGTAAAGCTGATGCTTTGGGCTCATTTTTCATTTCCCCTTGTGCCATCCGGCAGTGCTTGGTCGGGATTGTTTCGATGCAAACCGCACCACAAAACGGTGTGGCACGCAACTGGAGTGGAAGTGGACCATTCATAATAAAAAACCACCCATATCCACACGCTCACCCCTCTCGGGGTTCATCCGATTCAGTCATATTACGCCCAGGGACCACAATTATGTGTGGCGCCGCCCAATCGGTTAGGGGATGCGCAAATAAGCAAGATACATGTAGGGTGAAGAGCAAAAAAACAATCCCTCTTGGTGGTAACGGCACATACGCAAAAAAGCCCACAAGAGACTATATGTGTTCGGTCTCTGGGAAAGTGGGTACAAATGAGTGAAAAAAAGCCAGCCAGAAATGAGGGGGTAAAAGGATGTCCCTCCAGAGGGTAATTAATTATGCTACGATGAGCCTGCATTTCAACTGCTGTTGCTTTTATACGTGCTTGGAGTGGCCATCAGTGTTTGCAGTGCTTCCGGTACTCATTTGAACGGCACATTGAACGACTCTGTTTTTAGCTGAAACGAGCTATTTTTCTTATAAAAAATATTAATCGAATTAAGTTAGCTTTTTCAATAAAAAAATAACAAATAAAGATTTCATTTCTTGTTTCATAAAAAAACATTATCATTTCAATAAACATTATTAAATTATCATTAAAAAGTCAGCATGAAGGTAACCATTTGGAAAGTCGCTTGTAATTCCCACAGCTTAACTGCATACTGCAATAAACCGCTGGGCTGAAAAGCTTAATTGTGACAGATTTAGAAATCAGATGCTGGTCAAACACTAAACCACCCTTGGTCCTTGGCGTTTGCGAGCGCAAAATCCGCCGGAAACACGAAAAAGAGATTAAAGCTTGTTTCCAGCTGCGTTTCAGGCTGTGGCTCCACTTCTTCCACCTCAAACGCACCACTGCTGATTGATGCACCATGAACTTGAAAGCATCCCGTGAATCCGTTCGAGTATGTTTCCTATTCAAATGTGAGAGCAAACACAGTGACAGCAACGACGACGATGACGACGATGACGCCGATGGCAACGACAGTGACCCAGCTCGGCTGATCCGTTTCGAGAGGGCAACGGGGATTCGAATTAGAGCTGGAGCTTTGATCTGGAAAGCAAACACACGCTGCATACCGGTCACTTCGTTCGATGAATCAGCGCTCTTTTCGTCTCAAGTTTCACAAGAACCTGTTTCGCCGAATGCTTACAGACACACTTGTACTGGCCGTGGGGTGTCGGGTCTCTGGAATGTGTCCGGCAGAGTCTGTGTGAGGTTGGTGGCGTGTATTATCTTCCTACTCGGGAGAGCCTTTTTTCCACAGCATTTGCCCGCTTTCGCCGTAATTGAGACCAAAGTGAGATCTAAAGTGGAAACCGACGGGCTCCTTTTGCCACAACAGGCGCACTTGCTGGAGTGGATGCACTTCAAAGCGAAAGCACCGGGAAGAAACATCCTACCCCCCTCCCGCGGGGGGGGGGGGGCAGTTGAGAAGAACTCTAAGCTCTTCTTTCGCACGTGGTGCTTCATGGCGAACGTAGGAACGCAAACAGAAATTCACTCACCGGTCGTCTGTATTTGCGTCTAATGAAACGGAAAATTTGGCATCGTCGGGCACGGTGCGTCCCAGTGCACCATATGGTGCGGCTCATCACGTCCCGACTTGTCCCATAACGGCAGCAATAAGAAACGATGTTGCAGCGTAACTGCGACACCATGGAATCAGCTCTAGCGCCACTCTTTCAGTGCTGCTGGTGGGAAAATGTCCGCTAGCTCTTAGCCTTTCCTTCTTTCTTGGTTAAGCTTTCCACCGACAGTAGACAGCCGCACTGACAGCCCACCCGTCGAAAGCGGTTCATGGTCGATTGCGGCTAGCCACACGGGTGGCACCGGATTCGAACGGATCAGCATTAAGCAGGAAAAGCTTAAATCTTTCAAGAGATGGGCTAATATGGACCAAAGGACCGACAGTTCCCATAGAGACGAAAAATTTCGGACGGTTTACGTCCGTACAGTACGTTTACGTACAGTTGTAAATGTTCGTTACACTATTCTGTGTAACAAAAACGAGGACTGCATGAAAACCAATTTAAGTTTATCGCTAGTTTTCATTGTTTTTAGGTTATAAGTTTTCGCTAAACTATATTTTAATGTATCAAATAATGGTTATATCAAATTAATATTTTTTTAAATATATTTTTGACATAATCCTCCATTAAAATATGTTGCTGTTTAAGTACATTGTAGTTACATTTTTCATATAATATGAGTCGAATAGACATGACATGTTCCTCTTTTCTGCTGAGTGTTAAGGCTCAGGGGCTAAATATTGAACTGCTGACATTTTTTGCAATCTATTTTTAACCAGCGAAGGATATTGAAAATATTCTATTTCATACCATCCCTCGGAATGGATAACATCATTTCATATTAGGATAACAGTTACGTTACAACAGTGAAAACTTTAATGTAAAATCAATTTAATGTAGAAACTTAAAAGTAAAAGACGTACGTAACAGATTATTTTCAATTGGTCTAAAATCAACCTCTGACATTTGATTTATCCATGGCGGAATAGTAAATGTTATGTTTAAGTTGGTGTCATTTTGAATATCAATATTTTTGGAATTGATTGAGAATAGCGTTTACGTACCTTAGAAACAGGTAATTCTTATTTTTAATGCTGTTACTGGTGCACAAATTACTACCGATCGGTTCGTCCCTTCCTTCGTTACTCCCTTGCAGCCAATCTTCATAAAAATCCCCATTTATTTTGGTGACCCCTAAACCAACCTGTCTATCTAAAAACCTTGATACTGTCACATGGAAAGCTCGGAATCGTTTTTAAAATCATATCAAAAGTACCACGTGATTGTGCAATCAGATTTCCAATTTCAGCTTATTTCTAAACGGTTTGCAGAAGTATAATGTTCCAAGCTGCAACCATACCTGAAGAGGGGTTCGGTATGATTCTTCTTCTTTGGTTCAACAACCGTTGTCGGTCAAGGCCTGCCTATACCACTTGTGAGGTTGGCTTTCAGTGACTTATGGATTACCCACCCCACCCCCCCATAGCAGGATAGTCAGTCCTTCGTATGGCGGCACGGTCTATTTTTGGGGCTTGAACCCATGACGGGGATGTTGTTAAGTCGTACGAGTTGACGACTGTACCACGAGACCGGCTAAGGTTCGGTATGATACTTTCACAAATAAAGTGCCCGAGCTTTCGTTTTTTATTCCTGTTGGTTGAGCAATTTTGGTAATTTTGCGAACTCTTTTTCTTACAGATATTGGTCACAAACTACCCTGATATATTTCTTAATTTAAAAAAAGGAGTATTTCATGTAAATAACATACATTATGTGTCAGTTAATTCCAGACATTTACGATTTTGCATGAGTTTGAAGTTAAAAGCTAGTTGTTTTATTAAAAAACTTCAGCTAATATTTTTTCTTTGCATGTACATGTATGCATTGGAAAAGGTTTATAATGACTTAAAAATAATTTTCATGAATTTTGAAATTATTTTACTGACCAAAAACAAAATGTCCGGAATGAAATGCTCGTTTTCATCAAAATACACATTTTTTGTCTTACTTGAGGGGAAGATTTATTTATTTATTTATTTCTACAAATGTCCGCCTCGAGGGCTTAACAATGTTTCTTAATTACTAAGGAAAGGATAAGGATGAGGAAGAATGAAGACGAGAAGGAACTAAACCATAGAATATAGATAAAACTACTTGACTAATTGAAACTGCATGAAATGAACTGCTCGAACTACAAGAATGAAATTTGTAATGAATTATGTAATGAACTACGGGACAAACGAATACACAGTTGCAAACCGACCAGCGAAAAGGTGCACTCTTCTCATTCTCATCAAATTTATACTAAGCTAATATCACAGTTTAGTGAATATATTTCACTGGGATAAAGAAGTGTTTAAATCGAACAAATGATAGTATGAATTAAATGCAATCTGAGCTTTAAGGACTTGGTCATTTTGCCCATATCGAGCTAGCCTGTGTGGGAATATAGAGAGGTGCCCTATCGCGAAGATGGCGGGAAGGGGCATAAAAGGAAATGGCAGATAAGAGATAAGGAACATCAAGCTGGTTTTGTCAACATGGTTTTGTCTTTATTTTTATTCAGTAGGAAAGGCTTCGACCGTATTGCTTATCGTTTAGTCATTAAAACCTTTCAAAAATGATCTACAGCTTAACGTTTTTTTTAAATAAAAACAACAGAATAAAAAATAAAAAATGTCATATTTCAACGTCATCAAGTAATATAATATTCAAGCATGTTTGGCATTTACTGATTAACATTTGGAAATAGTTAAAAATAAAATAATTATAGAATGAGAATAAATCAGGCACAATGCCTCTGGTTTCTTCGCTTCAATTAATATTTTTGCAGCAAATGTTGCTTCTCATTCCCGCCATTCAGCAAATGTTGCTTCAAATTGTCATCTTCCCCTAACGGCCGACGCGTCAAACCCGCCATTCACCAGCCCCAAACCAGGCACGACAGTACAGTTACAGCGCAAAACTCTTTCATAATGTAGCTTGCCGTTGCGCTGTTTCAATGCACAAAAGCGCCACAGCCGTCTAGCAGCACCTTGTTGCTTCAGAAAAGGGACAAAAAAGAGTGTTTTGCTCAAAGTAGGGTCACGCTACGGAATCATCGTCGTGAGTGTGCCAAAATTGTCATTTGGCCAGCGGGGGCAGCTTTCTTGGGCAGCTTTGTGGATTGAGTTATTTTTCGGTCACCCTACTAACGCACGCATGGTGGCGGGCGTTGGTGGGATGAAGCTTTTATCATCAGCGTAAAGCAAATGGGGGAATCTTTGCCACTGGACAAACACACGCTCACGGGCGTAGTATATGTTTTCCACGCAAGCAGCTATACAGCTAACAAACACACACACACACACACACACACACACACACACACACACACACATTCTTCCACAAGGGTTTTGTTGGATGGCAAATTGATTTTGACTACGAACGTCAAACTTGCACACATCGCCAAGGATCTTTTCTTTCCTCGAGCGAACGGTAGATGAGCCGGCAGCGCTTCTTCTATTTCTCCGTAAACGACACTCAAGGGGCTGTTTCCTTCTGGCTGAAGCACAATTTGTAGCACCCGTAGCAGAAGCCCTTCGGTAAGAAACGACGCATAACTATCATCTCCTGCCGCTTCCATCATGCCATTCGCCATTCACCTACAAGAAGCTGTGCTTGAAGCTGGCGGCAAGGACCGATCGACACATCGGAAGGAAAATCGTATCACCATGGGCATATGTATGTGTGTGTATGAGCGTGTGTGTGTGTGTGTAAGCATGTGTGTGTTTTGCACCTCTACTTCGTTCTTTTTCCCCCCTCTTGAAACTCAATCAAACCGTGAAGTTTTTGAAGTGAAATCAAGCCACTGCGAAAATGGGCCAACCGGCCCCCGGACCCTGATCCCTGCCACCCTTCGCACCAGTTTAACCACCCACTTTCTTACAACCAGATAATCGTGAAGCCCACCGTTCAACCTGCACGTTCACGCAGACAATTCCAATACCTACGCTCGCTTCACACAAGACACTTATGATAAACTCTTCGCAATCTTCCCACACTTTCGCCACACTGGTGCCACGAGCGGTTGTGCTCGATATTTGCCACCATCATCACAACCCACGAGCCACAGTCTGAGTTTGTGTGTGTGTGTGTATTGATCGATAAGCAACATGATAAAGCTCGAATGCGTGTCTGTGTGTGCACGGTTTGTGCTTTCACATGCCAACGGGCTGACAGTGCGGCACCGGAGAATGATGAAAATTTAGTTAAACTTCAATTTACTATCACCGCAGTGGAATTTTCTTTTGCCGAATCCTCACCCTTCGAAGACGCTGCTGTGTTGAGTGATTCCGCGGTTCGGTGGGTTTATATGTGTGTAAGGGGGTACAAAGTTTCAACTGCACAAGTATGCAGCACGTGTGCGCTGGCCTTGCTTGCCTGTACAGCCAGGGCAAGCTTTTCCCATTAATGAAGCCAAATTGTGCGGCTCAGCGAAATGGAAGTAAGGCGGCTGTATCGGGTGTGTAGGATAGTATCGGATTTAAGCCGGGTGGATTCTCTGTCGTTAGACACGCTTGCGAGACCTTGGAATGCTTTATACCATGGTAACATCGGTTCACGTTCGGTTCTATTGAACACTTCATTGAGCACACCTGCACACACAAGCAGGGAATGGGTAATGGGATTTATTTTGAACATTTAAGACTTGTTGGTTGAGGGTAAATCTGTTTTAAATTTGTTTAGTATCCTTTTGAAATTGCCTTAATTATGAAATATATTTTTTAGAGTAAAAAAACTATAATTTCTATTACACCATAGTAAAAATACTAAAAGTGGGGCCCTTTCCGTTTGAAGCTCGCAGGCTGAAATTTCAGCCTGTCAGCTGTTTGCATTGTATAGCAGTTTTCGAGCAGCTATCTAAGAGAGTATAATATACAGGTGGGCTTATCCCAAGGTGTATGAATTTAGAAGGCCTATTTTTATCGCTTCTGCTACTGAATGAAGATTTTAAGAGTGGTTTGTGTATTCGTCAATCCTCCTGATAGCTTGTTTGATCAAAAGCTTTTACCCATTCTGTCAAAAAGTGATATTAAATTTGGTTATAAAAACATGCTATTAGACCACCTGGACTACATACACTTTGATTCTATATTCCATCACCTGATCTTATTAATGCACCTTGGGATAAATGTAAACACCACCGTGTTTTTCTATTTTTTCGATCAGGTTCTCGAATCTAATTCTAGCTTTGAGACTAGAATAATCTAGACTGAAAATTGCAGGCTAGTTTTTTGTGTGGTTTTGTATGGAGTGTTTACATGATTTCAGCCTCCAACTGTCAAACTCCATACAAAAAGCTGACTAGAATCGTGAAGGGCCCCAGTTATAAGTGTTTTTAAAACGCTTTTCGAAGTCTATCTCATATAGATCATCATATTGGCTACATTAACGTAAAAAAAACTTAAGTCAATGTCAAACATTTTATTATTTTATATCCGTTTCATACTTTTTTTAAATTATTTCTGCAATACTTATATTAAAAAAATAACGATTAATTATCTATTATCTTAGTCTTTATTCAATGATCAGTTACAGTCCCTATGAATGTTTTTGATATAAGACTTAATTGTATTTACTTAACAGTAGTCTTCAACGGTATTTTAATGGCTTAAGTGTTGCGTTAAAATAAATAAAGTTGATAGGCTTTACAAAGCAATTAACATGCGAGCAGAGCAGATGTTGTAGCATAAGTTTCGATACGATGGAGTGGTTTCATAGGGGTGAACAGTTGACATTCCTTGTAAATAGACTATCAGCCTGATCACGGTGATCGAACGGCAGTCGAATGGACCAGCGGGATTCAAATGGAGCAACCAATTATTGAAATCATGTCAACTAAATAGAAGAGATGAACGTTGAATCGACTTTTTGAAGCGTTTTGCAACACGCCTAAAAATGTTAAAATCTAATTTTTTTGGTCAAAACTTCGTTCAATTTTCCGTGACATCATCTGCCGTTCGACTTGCCGTTCGAAAACCGTGATCATGCCGTATATCACGCTTGTTGTTTTGTTCTTTGAAATAAAAGAGCTTTTACATACTTTCTTCTATTTTGGAGCAACAACCGTTTTTCAATCTAGGCATACTTTAGCCACAAAGGTGTAAACTACCAGTGTGCCTATAATATGTTTACTGTTTTAATACTATTTACTACAATTTTCGAACTCTCTGATGGGCATAATGATGAGACAAAATAAGTAAGGTAAGATATCATCATGATAGACTTAACCGTTTAGCCTAATGTTTCCAGTGAACGACGATTGTGATGCATTTTTTATTTCAATTCTATTTCTTATAATCATAAAAAACGCTAAAGCCATTCTTACAGACGTCGAACCATCGTGACAAATAAACATGACATCATGCTAATTTGCCTGTCCATTCACTACCCCTTTTACCCACACCAATCGCTAATCCTCTATCCCGAACGCAAAAACATCTGGCCTGAATTATTGATTTCGCAAACAGTCGCGTGAAAACAAACGCCTTCGACCGGCGGCAAAGCGACCGTCAGCTCCGACCGATGCATAATTCAAATTAGTGAAAACATCGAACGGTCCTCGCTGCCACCCCTCTAAATCGATCTTGGGTACAAAACGGGCAGAGAAACTGCACTACAATCAAGTAACTCCCCCGTTAGTGTAGACAGAGCTCTGTAGATGACCGACCGAAACCCGCGTGTGCACATTATCCCAGGTCAGGCAGAAGAAACCGGTCAGTATTGGTGGAAATTTGCATAGAACCAATCATGTACCACAACACTCCGAGGCACACTCGAACGGTACCGACACTGTCCGGGAGGGCAAAAACAGCTGAAAAGAAACGAACACACGAAGAACGCCGGGCAGAATTTAAGAACGCCTCGTCTATATCGCGCAGATCGGTTCCTCCCGTTCCACGGACAGTGTTGTAGAGTTGTAGATGAACGGAATTGCCATCCCGTAAGAGCCTGGTTCCGGTCGGCGAGAGTCGCGTTGCTGGTGACGCACAACGCAACAGAAGGGGCCAGACTAAAAAAAGAGAGAATGTAACAACGTCCAACCGTGTGCCGGAGATTGGCTTCAACGGCCACGGAAGCCGCCGTTCCAGCTGGACGGTGGGGCCCTTTTGCAAACCGTAGGAAATTGTTTGTTTAATTAAATTTTGCACCAGGAAATAGCACGACTTTTAGCAAACATACAACAAAAAAAAACGAAGGAAATGGTACCAACATTCCACTGTCCGTTCTCGCTGGTTCTCTGGTTTCAACGCAGCAGCACATCGTCCCGCAGTAGACAGCACGTGGTGGTGTGGTGTTTCGCTGAATCTTGATAGTGTAAATGCGATTTTAATTTCGAAAGGAATAGGCTTGTACAAGGAGAATGTTGTACCAGGCGTCGGCTTCACGCACCCTTCTCGATAATGCAATTCCATTTCCGTACTGCTTGGTAGTGTGTTAAATTTCAATCGTCGACTATTTGTAGTCAACTATTGGAATGTATTTGCATGATATTATCAAACGGAACCAGAGCATTCTGAAGCGCATTGTAGTTGGGCTGTACCATTGTTTGCCGGAGCACGTCATGAGCATGATATCGAATGAACTGTTTTTTTTTTTTTGGGTTAAGTTCTAGTTTACAACAAAGCTATTTTTAATAAAGTGAATAAACCCGTGTGATAGTTAACTTATTATCTAAAATAAGAAGGAATCATGTTGATACTCTATGCTACACCTATTCTGAGCAAATAAGTGTAGTTTAATATGTATTTTTCATTTCAATGATAGTATAACTACCATATAATCATGAAAGATAATATTCAACTTCAGACATTCAAAATAATTATCAAGGGATGGTTGAATATTAGATAAACGTACCCTTATAGTAAAAAAACAATAATAAAATAGCAGATCAATTCAAACTATGATAGTGTGTCACTTACTGCCGTATTTTGTGTATATATACATATATCTGATGCATTATGTATGTAATGTAAGCCTGCCATATAACTATTGCAGTTCCTACACTTTATTACACAGTAAAATAAAATAAATTAAAATAACTGCATATTTCCGGGTTGAAAAAAAAAGACCCAGCTTTCGTTACTTCGTTAGTTAACTGCCCATTTTTAAAGCCAAGTGTTCCGCGATCCGAAACAGGCAGCACTGTCATAAAGGATATTAATTTAATTGGTTGTATATTTATTTGTTGTTGATGTGTGGAAGTCGGTGTGTACAAAAATGATTTAATTGCATATTCCAATGTGTTTGATGGCTTGGATGGGATTTTATATTTGAAACGATGACCACTTTTTACATTTTTGTAAAAATTTTAAAATCACCCTGATTTAAATCATACTTAATCAACTAATTTCAGAGGTATGTTTCAGCTAAGCTAGAAGACTTTGTTTCGACAAACTACTTTAAAATTTGAAATGTTTCTAATGCACTAGTAGGGGAAAGCGGGACAAAATGGGCACCTTGTATTTAAGCATTATTTAAATACAAATATACTTTCTAATGCTCAAAATGTATTTATTAGAGTGTCCTATGAACCCTATCTAAGTTTCATAAGCCTTACATATCAAATATAATTTTTGTCACTTCGAAAATAAGCTTAAACCAGTGTCGCAGGAATGCGTTGAAGTTTTACATGATATGTTTTAAAAGATATGATAATTCTATACAATCTGTCTGAAGAAAGCGAGGCGATTGAATGCGTATTTTTACTAAAATAACAAAAAATACAAAAATTGCTTCACGTGGGGCAAAATGGGCCGATGCTTTTGACATACGGCGCTTGGTGAGGCTATGGTGTTGTATTTGTTGTATGATAACAGGCACAGCATTAAAAGATTTGATTTTGTAGATTTATACGTGTAAAAACTGTTTTAATTTTGATAAAATATTTTTGGAATAATTTTAAGGGCTTTCCTGAACAGCAAAACCTAGACCTAAACGCAGTTGTTGTGGCCCATATTGCCCCAATGTTTTGACGTTTCACAGTTTGTTTACATATTCCCATTTTGCCCCGCGTGGCAAAATAGCTTCTCGAAAAACATCATCTTTTATTTTACACTATTTTTATGATTTTAAGTTGTTTTCATTCTACATGTGGCAATTTTAATTCATCGATAAAGGGTGGAGGCATACCATAATGAACGAAAAATTATGTTTTGTGGCATATTCAAAGGAATATTCAAAAAACTGCTTAAAATGCCCATTTTGCCCCGCTTTCCCCTATATTTATATACAAAGAGGTTTTAGATCTGTTTTAATTTTTTATAAATCATCACTATCATTGATATCAAGAATTCATTTAGCTTTGTTTTTCATCAATGAGATATCAACAATATTTAACATTTTAAGTTTTAATAAACAATTTAAGTGTAATTTTGAAAGTGTGTCATATCTACGATCATTTCATATTACATCCTCACTTTAATATTTCCCTTTTCATACGATGCATTCAATACATTCGCCTAAGGTGCATCCCTAACCAAGCACCACTCTAATCGGTGCGAGATACATCTCCAGTGCACACATTTTACAAACACCGAAACGAAAACACTTCCCCCAACGTGCCTCTACAACGCTCACATTCTTGGTCAAGCTGCACCGGAAGTGTCTGGGTAATCCTTATCCTGACGCGTCATGTACGGTCATATGGTGCACTGCAAACATTATTTCAAGCCGGTGCTGCCGGAGCTGATGTAGCTGTGTCTGCAGCTGACCCAATCGCCCAAAAAATGCGTACATGCGAGCATCGTAATAGCCGTAGGGCAAGAATGGACGCTGCTTGCACAAACCAGCTCCCGATGGAGCAAATGCTTGTCTGTGAGTGCTGCAGCAGCACGTTGCCTTTGCCGCCATGATGTTCCCGGTTTTCCGAGGTTTGTCCTTTACGTAAGGCACTTGGGCACTTGTATACTCCAACCCAGCGGTCTGTGTTTGGTAGGGAAAAAAAGAAGCTAAACGGGGTTCCAAAGTCAATTCCCCGCTGGGTAGGAGATTGCCCTGCCAGAATGTGTCGTAATCCGATAGCTCGGGAGGGATTGCAAGCAAATTTTCGTTGCATTTCGACACACATATGAAACGTTCCCGGCACAGAGTTGAAGATGAAATGTAACAATTGGATTGGATGGACATTAATTACAACGAATGTATGGATGGATGGATGGGACGGCATGTTTCCTTTGCAGCTCACGTCTGTTGATCTGTCCCGCAGACCGAACAGCGAGCGACACGTAAAAGCCCATACGTATGTGTGTACATTTTGCAAACAAATCGCACATATATCACACTTTACTCTCTTTTTTTTTGTTACTGCACTTGCAGCTTACGAGCTTTTTGTACCCCGTCTATGCCGTCGGGAAATGAGCATCGCTTTCGGCACTGCATGCTTTTTGCCGACAGCACTAAAAGCATCGGTATTAACGAAATTTTCCGCTTCCATCAGCGTAAAATGTGTTTTCTGACGCGCCGGTCCTTTCGCCTCCGGATGGAAACTTTGTAATAGTCCCACAAGTGTAACTATCCTCCACAAGAGTAGTAACAGAGCGGCAACTAACTGCAGGGAAAATTTTGAAAGCCACACCATCACCATGTGCTTCCAGCCAAACGTACATCAGCTACGATCATATCAAGCTGCTCTAGCCGTAATGGGTCATAGTCTTCACCATTGAACAAAAAGTAATTAATCTGTATAAATCATGAAATGGACCTCCACGTTCCATCGCTCTGGAGCTTTTCTGGAGCGTTTGTGCTCAATTGCCCGAAGATGGTTTCACTTCCATTAGGCAAAAATAGCGAAAGTGGTAAAATTATTACACCATAAGCAGGATTCCTTTTTGGCAGATAAACAGGACTATATCTCACAGTGAGGACCAATCCATTAGTGCAGATCAATGGTGAGGTGGTAGGAAGTAATATCAGGTACTTTATAGTTGAAATGACTTACAGGGTTTTACAGGGTGAACAATAAACAATTGTTAACATGCTTAAAACAATGTCTGATTTGATAAGCATGTCTACCATTTGTAAATACGTCAACGCGAATCTTGTACACTGTCCTCATGATTTAAATAATTGTAAACTTCAATTGTATAAACGTCAGATGTGGCACATTCACATTTTAAAATAGATGAAAAGATAAAATAGAATAAAATTAAACAAATTTAATAATTTGGTCAATATCACACTGGAAGTAGAAGATGAAACGATACACCTTGGACTAGATAAGGTGAACTAAACCTGAATCTTTTTAAACAAACATTTCCACAAATTTTGAACCCGAAACGTGTTCAAAATTGAACACAGAAACAAGTTTTACCCTCCAAACGACACGTTTGAATGTTGGAAAGACTTTTCTCTCATCTCGAACACCGAAGGTATCAAAATTCATTCTCTGCGGCAAAATTGCGTTACACTTACCGGTGAAAGTTATCACCCCTCCATCCCTAAAAGCGTCGATCATTTCGAACTAGATAACCTTATTTGTGACTTTTCGAACACCTGCAAAAGTTTACCGCTCGGTATGATGATCTACGAGCAACTTGGCTTCCCTTACCCGTTCTACAGCACCTTAAAATTTATTGAAGAAGTTGAACTGGTGACTCGGCAACCGAATCAAGTACCATTAGGCAAATTGGAAGACCACTTCACCACTTCACTCTGCCCGCCTTCCACTTACCGGACGTGCGTTTCACCGAAATTGTTGCCGAAAGCTTTCGGTTGCAAAGTTTCGAAGGAATCGTATCGAACGAACTGTTGTTACTGTTGTTGTACAGTCGTGCCGGCTTCCCTGCACCGACGGACGTGTTTCCGGAGCACAGCACGAACCATAGTGCAGTGTCGTAGTTCGTGTTTTGTCCGTACAAATTTATTAGATTCTACACTATTATGTGCTCGGAGCTACGAGAAGGTGGTTTTAATTCTAATCTGTACAACAACGGAACATTACATTCCGGCTAGCTTGCTTGGTAAATGTGCCCCAAGGAGTCACACCTCCTTGCAGACTTCCCACTACAGCTCTTGTTCATATCATGCACTTTCTGTAACACCGCACTGCAACTCATAAAGTGCCAAACAATCGATCTATACATGTTTCTGCGTTTACACGATCAGACCGGGCTGTGTGTGTTTGTGTAGTAAAGCACGAAGGTATAGGGCAGAGGTGTCAAACATGAAATCCTGGGGAGCATTTAACTTTCACTCCATTGAAGTTTAATTTTTGATTTGCTTGTGTAACAATGAGTAAGGAATTGTACAAAAATGCCATTAAAATTTTCAATTATCAACCCTTGTGGTGCATAAACTAAAAATAACTCGTTCAGCCAACAAGTTTTTGGTTTAAAAACCTCCTTACATATTAAAAAAAATCTATTTAAACACTTTTATGCTAAACTGTCTCAGAAAATTTTTATAAAAAAAAATCCTGATTTAACCGTACCAAACAAATGGAAAAGCAGCAAATAACTTGTTTAAAGGAGATATTGTATGCGACATGCTAGAAAGTACAAAATATTGCAAAAAAAAAAAGAAAACCCAAGAAAACAAATAAAAATCATACTGTAATGATCTAAAAGATAAACGTGAGATGTAGTTGAGTATTAGCTACTGATCGTTCCGAACTAGCTTTAACAAAACAGGTTAGAACAAACAATTAGAGAGCCCAAACAAGCATTTATAAATCTCATGCTATTGATCAAAATATCCTTCCAGAAAGTAAAATCGCTTGGAGTGGTAGACTGTAGCTTCAATATGTAACTGCAGCATTAAGCAACCCTTTGCAACCGCAGCATTTAGCAACCCTAAAACCAACCAATATTTGTAATTATACCACTTTTGAACTCCTTGTTCTGCCACATTGCTAATTTAACATGAGGTTTAGCTCACCACGCCAATTGAGTTTGACACCGCTGGCATATCGTGTGTTCCGTGTGGCTCTACTCCGTTGCCTTTTGGCGTTCAATAATGCACTCGTGCCGGCACAGGGAAAGCCCTGGTATGTTTGTACACCATCCAACCAGCCCAACCGATACAAGCAACGATGCAAACTGCGGAACGACCGTCTCCAAAAGGTAAGACTTCAAACCGGCATGTGTCGCTGCATGTTGGTTGGTGTGCAAGTGCCCGAGCGAGATTAATTACTATCGTTCGAGACGACCGGTCACACGACCGCTGGACACGTTGACACCGAGTGTACCAATCCCCAATGCGCTTGACTGTGGCCAGGGCGAAGGATGGGCTCAAGATGATGTACTTCAGTGCGTCAGGAGACAGGACCAAAGCCCATCGATTGTCATCGTACTGCGGCGAGCATTATGAAACATACCTTAACAACGGTGTCAAATGTGCACTAGCACCCAGCCGAGCTGCCCGTGTTGTTGGCAGCAGCATCTTCCCTCTGTCGACCGAAAGCGAAGCAGAGATTAATTGATGATAATTATTTTTGCTTCCAATGCTTTTGTGTATTCGACCGCAACTGTATCTACACTGCTGCTGCACTCTACTGCGCATCGGGCACTATTACCCAACGTTCGAACGGTTCCGCCACATCACCCCTAGTCTAGTGCGGCACACAGTGGGTCCCATCCGTTTCGATGCTTCCTGTTCATTATTTTTTCACCGCTTGCTACTCTCGATTTGCTCTCGATTGTTCTAGCGAAATCCATTGCAAGGACGAAAGCAGCAGCAGCAGCAACTGCAATGATGCTGATGCAGATGGAGAATGCTGGTTGATGATGATGATGATGATGATGATGATGACCACAATAGCAACTGCTTTGCAGTTAGTTTAACCTGCTTTCGTCTAGTCGATGATTTCATACATATTTTGTGGAATTGTGTTCCTTCTCTCACTCGCCCTCTCCATCTAGAAACAAGAATATAAAAGGCAATCGTTATGTTCTGGACCACAAGTTTCTTCCCGTACGCGCTTATGTGTTTGTGTGTGTGTATGATTCCCTTCCCAGTAGATGTCGCCCACCGTAACGGCTCCATCCATAGGTCGACTGTAATCTCATTCGAATGGCAAGTGTTGGTACCGAGCCACCCCGGGGACCCGACATGTACACGTTTGTTTCCTATCTGTCGTGTTTCCTATTGCCGGTTATTGGTGTTCAAGCTCACAGTAGCACTAATAAATACACCGATTATACTGCATGTAGACTTGGTGGTTCGCCCTGTGCACCAATCGAAGAACGTTCGATGTCTCTCAGATTCTGTTTCTCGGTGTTGGAACATGCAACAGACACTAATCATGATTAAGCAGCAAACAATTGACAGATATATTATCGTTAAGAAACGGCAATGATTGTGTTGTTAGCTTTTTTAATTACCCGCATCCCAGAATATAGTGAAAAACCAAAAGATGTGACACACATCCAGTAAAAATTTAGTCATCCCGTGGTGACTGTAAGACATTGTTTCAGATAACTAAACATAATTTTGATATTTCGATAATTTTGAATTTTACGCTTCTATAGAAGTTGGAATTAAAATGTATTTCTCTTGGTTCTATTAACTATTTCTATATCGCGTAAAATACAGTTACGCTCCCGAATCAAACTTATCAGTATCCATCATCAAACGTTAGGACCAGCCAGACCTGATCGCCAGAATTCTACGAAATGTATCGTATTACTTCGAATTATGGTCATTTAAGACCTTTTTAGCGTGTAATATTTGCTTACTGATTAAAATGTATTCGGCCATACCTCTGTTTACCTCACTTTACTGAAGCCAAACTTCTAAGTTTGAGAAAAAAAGTAACTTAACTTTATTATAACTTTAGTCGAAACATTGCAAAAACTCTGCAACGATATTTTGATTCATATTCCGGACAGATTCGAGCTCATGTTTCTAATTACGGTCGTGTTGATTCAAATCCCGGACAGCCACGAAATTTCGTCTATAGAGGCCCTTTCTGACCAACGATCGATGATGATCAATAGATTGCGATGAACTTGATGAACAAGAATGAACTTCATTTATATGTATAACACGACCCAGGAAACAAAAATGTCATGAAACGAATAAAAAGTGAACCAAAATTAACTTTAATGACTCTGAAATGAACATAAATAAATTACAACGGTCCCAAATTTTGGCTAAAAATGAACCAAAAACCTGTTCACATTACCTCTTCACATTAACGTACACACTACGTTTTTTGTAGTTGTTTACTTCTTTCAAGGTCCAAACAAGCAGTTGTGAGTGTCGCTGTGCTCCTAGACCAGCAATACCAGGTTTGGATGTTGGTTCTCTTGCACTCCTAGATGCATTGAACTGAAGTACTGCTACGTGAAGCTTACTACGACGATCTTCCCTGTACGACCATCTAGGCATCGGGCACACCTACTTCAAATTTCATTGTTTTATTATTATTACTGAATCTTTATTACTGAATGAATCACAAATTAATTCGGCGGCCGGGAATTAAAAACAAGATATAAAATCTTGCATGGAATTCCGAACAGTATTAAATACTTGCTTTAGGGAAATTTAGAGCACAATAAGTTGAAACACTGTTTCCATCACGTTGATAACTTCTTCAACAATGAATTTCGATGTTCTTCGATGCATGTGAACCTGATTAAAAAAAGTTGTCCAAGAAATGACACAGGATACGAAGAAATTCAGTAAAAATACGTGTATCCGGAATGTGAAGCTATCCACATTTTGAAGCATAACGGTAAGCATATCACAGCCAGAAGGCAACGGAATCTTGCCAACGGACATCGTCATAGATGAACGACATCCCCAATACAACATAAACGTAACATACACAGTAAACTTATCTTAAGCTTATTCATTCATCTGCGGCAAATATTAACATTTAGGAACAGTGTCCAGGAAAAGTTTAAATACAACAGGCCTGAAAGAATGGATAGAGGTTCTAGTCGCAGCATATAACCGTATATAACCGTAAACCTTCGGTGATTTGTTGTGCAAATAATTGATATTGATTTGACATAAAAAACACGTAATAAAAGTGTATCATCTTTGGCACATTCTCACTCAATGAAAAGAAACTCTTCTCGCCACTCCTCCCCGAGCACATGTGAGAAATAATATTCTTTTATAACATTGATTTGACTGGTTTTCTCCCTTAACTGAACAATATGGCATTATAATATGGATAAGTAATAAGATAGTATCTATATTATAGACTCGATTAGAAGTCCAATTGTAGAAGATATTCATGAGAAATTAATGTCTATGGTTATCCCCCTACCCGCAGAACCTATGGGCTAGAGCCGGGGGGATTTGTTGTAATTTGTTGAAATATGTCTAAAATACTTGATACATATGCTAAAATGCTTGATACAAATCAAAAAGAGAAATTGGGACTTAATGTAACTAATTATTCGCATAGACCAACGCTTTGTTCCTATTGTTTATTTGACCAAATATTAATGAGCACCCTCTTATTACTAGTCCCACTTTTGATGAATGATCTTTCAATTCCAACAAGCAGCATAAGCTATTAGTTCAATGCTTCTCTTTTTGGCAATTTATATCTGCAGCAAATCACAAATCAACCATTGACTTTTCATTTAATAAAACCACCCGAAAAAAGGTTACCCAGCACTACTAAAAACACTTCTGCGTGGGGCAAGAACCAAAAGCTGAAGGATAATTAATTCACCCACGGTTTATACATCTAATTATTCGACCAAAGCGTTTGGCCGATAATTAGAATCATTCCTTGGAAATTGGTTTACCCCGTTTCCCTGCCAGCGGGATCACACGGGAACGTGAACGCGATGAAGAATCGAAAGAATGAATGAAACATACGAAATTCAATTTCGTTCACCACGTGGGCTCTGAAGATCTTTCTTTCTTATTTCACTGTTCCCGGAATATGCAACCGAGGTCCACAACATTCAAGGTGCTTTTTTATCTTTATTCATTACAGCGCTTCCACACCGTAATGAACTGTCATTCCTTTATCTGATAGGGTTCCACCATGCGGGGATGGTTCATTTTACAGACTCAATCAATGATAAATTGTGGAATTCCTTTTTCCATCCTGCTGCTTGGACCCTTTGGAGACGGACGGATTGACGACGTGCCCCGGGACGGTATGCTCGGATGAATCAGGAAAAGTGTATCCCGTTCTTTGCACCATTCCTGCACAAAAAGTGCATCCAATGCAAACTTCCCGTTTCCAATTCTTGCACAAAAAGCTGATAATAAATTAATTCCGCGCCATCGTGGCACTGTCACGAGCTAAAGCTCTCCTACATTCATCGCCAATCGCCACGTGATGTTTTTCCCATCCCGTACCGTGTACGACAAATCGGGTAAGAAAAAAAAGCTAAAAGACACTTGCTGACAAAGTGACTGAGAGAAATGAACATTCATTTCCTAGGCGAAAGAAAAGCACGAACCACGATCGTAAAGTACACCGATTGGAGACTGCAAAGGGGGAAAACCATTGCAGGCTACGTTCAAAGAGAACATGAAAAAAATGCCAAACCTTTGCCCCGGATGAGTACTTATTTTGCATACGAAATCGTCACTCATCTTTTGGCAGGTTGGACACTGCTCTAACACGAACTATTCAGGAAACCAAAAAAAAAACGTCAAAGAGCGTACAAGAAATGTCTCGAAAAGTTGAAATATTTGAATCGCTTCACTTCCGGTAGGAACGCGCTATCAAACTTCATACCGGAAGGTGAAGAATTCAACCCCGCGAGGAAGTTGTGTAATAAAAATCAGGCACTAGAAAAACTTGCAGCAAAAGACAAACCCATCGGTAAGGGGTAAGTAAAACTTTGCAATCTTCACAAACGGACTGTAACAGGAGGACTTTGACGATGGCTTTGTATAAGATGGCGCAACTTGCAACAGCAGGAGTTGCTGAAGGGTGGAAAAAGCGTGCTTCTTTCGCTGACGAAGAGAGATAGAACCAAAGAAGGTAAGAAGAGTTGTGGTTCGAAAATTTTCAACACGAGTTTAAGTTCAACAACGAGAGTTTGTAGTACTTGCGCAACAGCGAAAGCTGCCCCAGCATATGGCCCAGAGGAGACGATTGTTGAACAAACCCGTCCCGAACAGCACTGCCCTGAAGTTCATCAAGGAAGGAAAGCATTTTTTTTTTGTTTCGTGTTAAAGAAAAAAAAGCCAAGCTCTGGAGTAGTAAAGATAAATTGAATTTTTACCACACCTTACCTACCACCAGTCTTGTAGATTGGTATAATAATGTGAAAGGGACACCATATGCTGTGGAGCTTCCACTGTTCGGGAACGTAAAAAAGCGATGCCACGAACAGGGAGAATTTTAGGATGAATTGTACGTAAAAAAACCTGTGTCTAGTGCATTGGTGGTGTACGGGGAGCAAGATGACTCTGGTGCACTCTCCAACGAAAGTAGTGGAAGGTTACGTGTTTCCAGAAAACGTAAAGCTAATACATCAGTAAGTTAAAGAACAGGGTTGAAATTAAAAGTGAAACAATACTGGAAATGGAAAAGAAATCAAAATTCAATTTCAAACCTTCTAGTAATGTCTAATAAGGAGTGAGGCGTATTAAATTTGATACTTTATGTTCAGGATAGTTCGTTCAGGATCAATTCCAGAACGGGCGTGGGCTTGGGATCAATTCAAAGAATAACATTAATTTTCAATTACCGGTATGGGTTGGGAATCAATTTCAGGACCATTATGGGTTCTGTATCAAAAATTATATTTATTTTTTTTGTAACTTTTAGGAGCGAACCCATAGTAATCAGTATCGATTCCAGAACCGGTATGCTTTCATGAAGAGTTCCAGTGCCGGTATGTGTTCCCTATATGTTCCAGGATCGGTATGGGTTCTATATCACTTCCTGGACCGTTAACGACTTGGGATCAGTTCAAGGATCGGCAAAGGGGCGGAGCCTAGTGTTCAACTAGCACATGAACGTCATGAATTCATGTCTGGAATGGACAAAGATTAACTGTTCGGCTTGGTGGTACTGAATAAGTCTCGAAAGCCTGCATTGGACGGCACATCCACATTACATTACACATTACACAGAACATTACTCCAATTAGTAGAAGAAGAAGATAGGTTCTGTATAAATTTTTAAAACGTAGGTTAAATGTATATTCCATGATCCTAGCTATCAACAAAACGTCCCTGGATAGTGAAAACAGCGAAAAAAAATCAACTGAAAGTACAACGCATTATGATGGCAATGGAGACTTCGCGCCATAGCCACCCAGCGCAAATACCATTATCATGAAACTGGGACCCAAACAGCCTAGCCTTTATGAAAAGTCTGCTGTAATTCAAAGCCTGTATGTAATTAGGATTAGTGATGTGCTGTACGGAGCGTACACACGACTCCGATCCGACTCCGACTATTGTTAGTCCGATGCCGACTCCGGCAAAATGGAACCACTAGATCCGCCCATATTTGGAGTCGTACAGAGTCATTTGGAGTCGCCCGGAGTCCGAGTCGTCCGGAGTCTTTCGGAGTCGTCCAGAATCGCCCGGAGTCCGAGTCGTCTGAAGTCGTCCGGAGTCGTCTGGAGTCGTCGGAGTCGTCCAGAGTCGTCCGGAGTCGTTCAGAATCGGAGTTGGTCGGAGTCAACAGGAGCCGTGTGGTTTAATGTGCTTATGATCATACATTTCCTTTCGTTATGTTGTTTTGTCTTACACTTTGCGCGTGCACTTCCTATACAAGCCGTCCTCGGCCGACTTCAGATAACTCCGTCTGAAGCCGATTCTGGATGACTCCTTTCGACTCCGGACGATTCCGAACGACTCCGGGCGACTCCAGACGACTTCGGACGACTCCGACTCTGGGCGACTCCGGCCGATTCCGAACGACTCTGGACGACTCCGGACGACTCCGAAAGACTCCGACTCTGGACGACTCCAGACGACTCCGGGCCATTCCGAAAGACTCCGACTCTGGACGACTCCAGACGACTCCGGGCCATTCCGAACGACTCCGGATATTGCAGCGCTGACCTACCTTCTGGAGTCGACTCCGGATTGTTGCCAATATTACCCATCACCAATTAGGATCATTAAATAAATGAATAAATAGAAAAATATAATTCCCTAAAATCGTAGATATGGTGTTTTTGTTTTAAATTAAGAAAACCATTGGAAGATGTATTTCAACCTAACTCAAACTATCTAAAGGTTACTTCCATCTAAAAAAAAAGTGTCCTTAAATGGTGCACAAAATTGCACTCCAAAAATAACATCAAAACTTTCACCGCAAAGCTGCATCGCCAGCTACAATATATTCAATATCTCTAATTTATTACCAACACCTCCAAAAACTGAAGGGTCTGTGCAATTTATCGAACACCGAACGATGCTGCACTCGAACCACCCCATGCATCCATGGCTCGGACAATACCCGAAAACTATTTACGCATACGTGCGATGTGTGTGCGTGCATTTGTTTCAATAATAAATGATCAACGAGACACCGTTGGTTGGTGGCAATTGTAGAGTCTTGCTGCAATCTGTCGATTGTATGTATACCGACATACATACAGCACACAAACACAAACAGGCTCCATTCAGCTGGGACCAAAAATCCGCCAGCCGTGGCACACGGCCGTATAATAATAATAATAGTAATCCGCTATCAGACCGGATATCGGGAGGCCAGACTTTGCACCACCATTTATCATGAATATTGCGATTAATTCCACCACCGTCTAGTGGCAGCATGGCGACAAAAACAATAACAAAAACAGCATCGAAAAAAAAATGGTGAAAAGCCATCCATTTCCACAAGAGAGGGCTCACGGTCGACTGCTTTTGGGTTGGCAAACCGTAGGCCGGTGGCATGGGTGGTCCGGGAGGATTCGTTTCAATGCATAGCTATAAATGCGCGAAATAGTTCTCATTTCAATGAGCGTGTTGCGTGTGTGTTTGTGTGTGTAGGTGCATGGTGGGGACAATTGAAAAAGGTATATCACACCCCCCAAAATGCACTATTGCATGACGTTGCACATGTCGGTGAAATGTATAATATCGAACAGGATACGATTTATGGTGCCATGGTGGTTGTATCTATTTGGTGTTGCATTGATCATACTATTTTATGGGCTAGGTTCAATATCGTTCTGAAGAAGAAAACCAAAAAAAAAACATTATTCAAAGCATTATCAGTGCTGCAAAATGTCACTGTCAATGTCATAAAAAAAATCTGACTCAAACAAAATCCATATCAGCGTCACGCACTCAATTGTGATAATCAGAGGTAATACTCAGAACGGTTGGTGTGACCAATACATTATTAATAACATTTTTGGGATAATCGCTTGGTCAGTCACTATGTTATGACTTTTTTTACTGTGATCAGTTCTGCAAAATGTCACTGTCATAGTCATGACAAAATTAGGCTGAAACAAAATCATGTCAGCGCCACGAGCTCTACTGTGATTATCAGAGGTGAGACTCAAACAGTTGTTGCGATCATCACATGCTTGGTGACATTCTGTGAAACCAACTCTTTTTTCAAACAGTTATTGCGACCATCACGTGCTTGGTGACATTCTGTGCAACCAACTCTTGGTCAGTCATTTGGTCGCGACATTTTCAGTTGGTGATCATCATGATAATGACTCCCATGACGGGAAAGCGAGAAAGAATACCAACTTTGTTGCTTGGGACCAGACGACAGAAAATGTCGTGACCAAGCGAGTGATCAAAAGTTGGGTGCTAAACAAAGTGTCACCAAGCATGTGATTTTACCACCAACTGTTTGAGCCTTACCTCTGATCAATCTCAGTTGTGTACGTGAGCTGATTTGAGTTTCTTTTCAGTCATGAGTGTTGGTGACTGAAACAGTGATAGCACTGTTCACAGAAAATGTCATGATTATGCTTGCGCCGACATTAAGCCCAGCTTGTCAGTCAGAGGATCGCGTTGGACTCAAGCATTCGCATATCGTGTTCGGCATGTCATGACGCACTTTCATTGAGTATCACCAATGAGCATCAAGCCACGGATATGTTCATTGTTTTCGTTGGTGAATATCTCGTGATGCTCATGACATTTTGTAGCACTGGTGCCATGGTAGTTGTATCTCTTTGGTGCTGAATTGATCATACTATTTTGCGGGCTCGGTTCAATATCGTTCTGCAGAGGAAAACCAACAAAAAACTATCATTTATCAAAGCACTATTCAATAGTGCACGACAGTGCGCAACGAAACACAACCGATACCTATTGTGGACACTGTTTCACAAAACCGAAAGCGAGTGACAATACACACATGCACAATACACTACCAGAGAAAGCTAAGGTAATCGAATTTATTCATTATCATTAATATTTACTTCCTTAATGCAATAGTATTCGTTTCCTGTTCAGTGTGTGTGTGTTTTTTTTTTGTTTTCGCTGACGTAAATGTCCTATCCCTTCTACATATCCTTTTTGTTAAGCTGCTCCACCCAGTCCTGCAACTAATATTCCCTCCCAGCAGATCAACCCAGGACAGGCAGGTTGGTTGGTGCTGGCTGACTGCCAAAGCACAGCTACAAAGAAGCCTTAATTAATTACAAGCCTACTACGTTCTATTACAGCGACGAGGCAAACGTATCTGTGCCACAGCAGCAGTATCCTACCCCAATATGGTTCCCCGAACACACTACCAATCGCGTACTATCACCTCCCACCAACAAGTCTCTCACTCTCTGCTCGACAGTGTTGTGGACAAACTAACCAGGATATGTTTTCAATCGATGCTTTGCGCGGATTTCCTCCTTTTTAAATGCCAATTCGCTCACTCGTAGCAAATGCCCCGTGTCTCGTGGCATACCGTACAAATGGAAGTGGAAATTGGAACGTTCCAAACGCCTAGAAGTACCGCCTACCAAACTGCTTTTGCATTGAAAAGCACAAACCAACACTAAATTACGTACCTTTGCGTACTACTTCCGGTGCCGGAGCTATTTCCAGCAACTTTAAAGGCAAACGTTCGCCATTTTGCTTCCCCGAACTCTTCGTTAGTTCGTCCTTCGACTAACATCGTACGCACCCCGCGAATGAACCCCTACTGCCAAGCCTACTGCGCTACACTACCACTACAAACTAAACTGCTTAAGAGGAACTTGCATTTAACTCAACAACTGTCATGCTCCTCTGTCACCGCCTCCCCCGAAAAAGAAAAGTGCACTACGAATGAACTCGCGAACGCAAAGGAGCAAGCAAGCGCGAAAGCGTCATCGTTTCAACCCTGTGTGTGTGTTTAAGTTTAGGTGCCAACTGGATGGACAACCTATAGAACCGAATAGTTAAAGCTAACAGCAACATAACTGGTAATTAGTGGCGGGGTAAAGTATGGGGTACCTTTTTCAGTATGCCCGCTCTCCGGTGTAGGATTGTTTACCCTTGTTTTTCTCTTCCCCTACACCCCCTCTTGTAGTGGTTGTAACGTGAATGCAGCCTTTTGTAAGAGCAAATTCTACCGCTGTTCGAGCTACGGATTGTAAGATAACCTTGGCTCTACATTAGTGCAATTTCTACTGGAAATTGCTTCTTATTTACCCTCTCTCTCTCTCCTTCTCTTTATCTCTGTTCATTCGTGCAAACGATTATTGATTATTGTCCCCGCAGCGGCTCACCTTCCCCGTTTCCCTTATCGCTAGTAACCGCAAAGATCAGTATTAATCAGTAATATGTGTGCTTATGTGTGTGTGCACGATCTTTGTATGGGCAATATCTTCACGATTCTGCAATCTCCGCCAGATTGCTCGGTATGGCCATCATGGGAAAGGACGTCAGCGGTGGACAAAGGGCACCGGCCGCCGTGCCACCAGCGTTCGCGACCGCGGCTGCACCGGCATTATCAATGCTACTGGTGTTGGTGCCACTGCTGCTGGAGCTGGAGCTGCTGCTGCTACTGCTACTACTGTCCAGAGCATTACCACTGGGACCTGCTGCGTGACTGCCCGTAGTGCGGTTACTGTTAATTGCGTTGGCACTGTTGTTACTATCGCTAGTGGTGGTGGAGCTGCTGCTGCTGCTGCTGCTGCTGCTATTACTACTACTGCTAGTGCTGCTGCTGCTGCTACTGTTGCTGTTGCAGCTTCCGGCCGCGTCCGGATCGAGGGCCGACTTCAGCAGCTGCTCCCTCAACTCCCGGGGCGAAGCGGCACTGCTGATCGGTCCCCCGGTCGCCCCACCAATGCCAATCAGCCGGCGTGGACGCTGCTGCTGCTGCTGCTGCTGGTGGTGGTGTTGGTGATCACTACCACCCATTTCATTCGTTTCATCACAGACCATCTTAATGCTATCGGTATTCGCGCCCTTCGAGCGCCCTTCCGCCTCCTCCTCCTCCTCCTCCTCCTCTTCCCCCATCCTGCATCTGTCTTCATGGCTACTGACGACTTCCATCGTGCCGGCACTGGCCCCGCCACCGGTACTGCTACTAACGCCACAGTCCATCATTACGGCAGCATTGCCACCAGTGCCTCCACCGATCGGATTGGCGATGCCGGTCGGGGTAGAACATCCACTGTTCGAGCCGCTGCTTCCCCCGAAACTCATCCCACCGCCGAACGTTACGGTTGAGCCAACGCCACAGCCCGGGCTCGGCACACTGCCGGACAGCCGGGCAAGGAAAAACTTTGGCGTTATTCGGCCACTCGCGCTCGCCGCACTGCCGCTGGTGGCTGCGAGGGGAAAGGGACCGCACAGTGGAATGTTGATGCCGCCACCGTTGCCACCGTTGTTGCTGTTGTTGTTATTGCTACCGCTCTCGAACGAGGTCGTCGACGAGTCCGGACTGGGGCAGATCGGTGAGGGCGATGATGGCGTTTGACAGACGGGCGACGAGCCTCTATTGTTTTGGAAATAGCAGAATCCAGCATTAATAGGAGCGAATTGCACGGACAATTCATTCAACAATGCATCCCAAAACATTACCTTTCCGAGGGGAAAATTTTCTTCGACGGCGGTGAGTAACAGTTGCCATAGTTGTCCTCCAGATCGAACTTCCGCTTCACCGACGAGCTGAGCGGGCTGGGCCGCAGCGGGCACGGTGACATGGACCGCCGGGTGACGAACTTGCGCGTCGGCGACGGTGACGTCGTCGGATACTGCAGCCCAATCCCGCCACGGCTGCAAACGGATCGGGGAGAAAAAAAATCAAATTAACGCACCGAATGGGACTTTACTCTTCCCGCCAGCCCAACGTACCTCGTCGGCGATGGGCTGGAGCAGCACGTCGACCCGATCGTGGGCAGTGCCACGTGCAGCGGGTTCTGCAGATCATCGATCACCATCTTGCCGGGCGCGGTGCCCGACGAAAAGGACCAATTCTCCGCCACCAGCGTCAGGTCTTCGCAGCTTTGCGACATCTGCATCGCGTTGTGTATCTCCCGCTCATGGTTCACCTCCCGGCTGTTGCTGACGTCGGCACACTCCTCCTGCCGGAGCTGCGATATCCGGGGCGTTAGGCGGGGACCGGGCGTACCGGCGCCGCCCCCACTTCCACCACGGCCCGGGCTTGCGCTGCCGTTCGAAATGACGGCCAGCGGGCTGAAGCTGGCGGAGAACCGGCGCACCCGGGGCGTGAAGATGTTCGAAAACGACGTCGGAAGCGATTCCCTGTGATGAAAGAAGAAAGCAGAAGAAAAGGGTCGAGATTAAGCTTTTCCTTCCCGGCAGGATTAAGGTGCGCTTTGTGGTTGGGCCTGCTCGGCCGTACCTGGATCCCGACGGTCCCGCGTGGAAGCTGGCTGCGTTCAGCAGGCTGCCACCTGTGACTGTGCCACTGCTGCCAGCGCTACCTGCGTGCAGTGGTTCCATCATGTGTCCTTCCGCCAGCAGTCCTACCTGCTGCAGGTGCTGCTGTTGCGCTGGGCCGCTGTGACCGGTGCTGTTGATCCGGCCAATGGTGCTGGTAATGGTGCTGTTATTGCTGTCGTTGTTGTTGTTATTGTTGTTGTTATTGTTTCCGCTAGTGCTTGGTACGGGTTGCGATTGTCCTTCTTCCATCGGCTGCACCCCGACGATGGCGGCGGTGCTAGAGAGCAGATTGTTTATCTGTGGTGCACTGGAGCAACGTTTAAGGGCATTGGGCGAGTTGATATCCATCTTACCACACCGCCGCCCCTCTCCTTCCACACACACACACACACACACACGCACACACTCTAAAGCGAAAAACTCCGCAATGCACGCCGTTGTCAGTGGCGAGTCCTTTTTTGGCAAGAATCGGTTTCCGTACAGGCCGCGAGCCTGCGTATCAACAATGGGTTTTGCTTGGCTCCGAACCGAACCCTAAAGGTGGACACCGCGGCCAGTGTCGAACCCCGTTGTTTACGGAAAGAAATGCTCACAGCTTCCCTGCTACCACATCGCACAATTAATTAGAATTTTCACGCTCCCTGAATTGTTGTTGTGAGCAAAATCGCAATAATAATCGCATCCTCACACTGCTCTTCTGGCTGGTGCTGTTTTCGTTTTGCCCAGAACGATCGAAATTGCTTCGAGCAGGCTCTGACGCTCTCGGCACAGAGACACACACACACACACACACACGAGCGCGCTAATGTTTTGGCACTACCACCGGGTGGAAAAATCGATCGCCGACATTTTCCTTCCCCTTGCTGCTTATTTATCCTTTTTTGGTGATCGGGTGTTTTTGTAGAAGCGACCTCACTGAGCGCACATTCTGTCGACGGTTGTCTTATTGACACACACATACACACACGGGGGTCGCTTCCTTCCAGAGTGACCAGAAATACCGATTTAGGGAACGGTCAGAACCTTGCCGCATGCGGCAAGAAAAGAGTTTTCTCGTTTTTCTAGCTTTTCAAGATATTATAATGATATTTTGTTGTTTCTTTGTAAAGATAATCATTATTTGATATGATTTTAGACATTTGACATCTGAAATAAAATCGCATGCGGCGATGCGGCAATATCAAATGATTTTGATTCGCAAGTGCTGTAATTAACGTCAAATCCCATACAAAATTGCGGCAAAATCGCATGCGGCGAAGTCCTGACCGCTGCCTTATCTGTATTCCCACCGATTTTTTATATGCCTACCGATTCACAGATGACCGCCCTAAAACTACCGATTTTCCATTTATGCTACCGAAAATCACAAATTTTCTCATAATACTGACCGAAAGGTCATAAATCCATTTCCCTAATGATTTAATGCAGTAAACTCCATATGAAATATGGAAATCATCAGCGATCAGAACCAGAAGTTCAACACTGACAACTAAGGCCCGTGTCTGTACTTCATGAGATGCGATGAAATTGAACGTGCTGGTAATACAAATTGAAACTCCTACCGAAAACTACCGATAACATGTTGACGATCCTACCGAAAACCGCAAAAATAATCTGGCCACACTGCTTCCTTCTCTTCTTCGTTCGTTATGTCAAACGGCGGACGGCGGGAAACTCATCGAACTTCAAACGGTTGTATAACATCGCGTCCGTCGGCTGTTTTTTCCGTTCGACTGGCACGCGCGATTTGGTTTGTGTCTTGGGATGCCCGATAGATGGCGCTATTTCTTACTTACCCGTCGCTGCAGTCGCTTTGCAGTCTTGGTCTGCCTCAGGAGTGTCCGAAACCGCTCACGGTCTCGCGCCTTCGTCTGTCACTCCGTTATCCCGGCCTTAATAGCGGACGCCTCGACGCCATCTTGCCACCTCAATTTGGGCCTTGGCTTGATACGCTGCACGACAGTAAGGTCGCCGTACAGCTCGTATAGCTCGTCATTATAGCGGCTCCTCCATTGTACTTCCACACATACGGGGCCAAGTATCCTTCTGAGGATTCTCCTCTCGAACGCGGCTAAGAGGGATTCGTCACATTTGGACAGTGTCCATGTTTCAGAGGCGTATGTGAGTACCGGTACTATATAGCAGCTATATAGTCCTCAGGCAGCAGAATGACCGGTTGGCTGCCAGCATCCTTGCGCGCAACTTTGCTTCCATGCTATTGTCGTTACTGACCTTTGACCTAACATAGGTGAATTCTGGGACGACTTCAAAAGTGCGTTCACCTATTTGTACGTCACGCCTACGTAGATTCTAATTATTTTTTGGCAGGGCCGTTGACGTTACCACCATCAGTTTGGTCTTTGCCTCGTTTATCTGCAATCCGAGGTTCTCTGCCGCCTGCTCAACATCTTGATAGGTTGCAATAGCAATAGCAAATTATTCACTTTTAATCATACTTTGAATTAGTTATTTTAATTAAAATGTTATGACATGTTTTTGCAACAAAAAAAACATCTAATTTTCTTCAAATATTGCTATTTTATTGCCAAATTTGGAATACACTACATGCTAATCTAGCTTGTCTCTAGTTATCGATAAAAATGGATTATGGATTTCAAATTCCACAAACGGAACACATCTTCTACCGGTATTTTCATCGAAAAATAAAGTAAAATAATAATAATAAAAAAACACGTCTAACAGTAGAAAAGCAACGGCAATTTAAGTTACTTTTTTTTAACTTATTAAGGAAGATTTGTACAAACAAGGCTGTACCGGTTGTGAATGTAATCGCACCCGTCACGAACCAACACGCTCGCCGGCTTTACCATTGCAACCACATTGTATATGAATAAAAGCGACATACAGCTATCTAACCACAAAACTAACATTAAATTGGCGAAGAGCAGGATATAGCGCTCGTGAAGAAGTTCCAGTTCAGTCCTTCACATCCACCTGCTCGTAGCGCGATTTCATCATTTTCTTGATGTACGTTTTGTAATCGTCCGTGGTGCGGCCGAACTGTGCCGCCGCGCTCGCTTTGATGCCCAGTCCAACGTTTGCCACGCGTGCCTCCGCCTGTGCAAAAACCGTAAACAGTCATTATTAAGGGGGTTTTCACCCAGAGCACACAAACACACATACCTCGATGATGTTCACCCGGCCCTGGTTGGCTCGGCCCAGGCCCTGCCCCTCCGACCAGCCCATCTTTTGCAGCAGCTTGTTGCCGATGTTGTTCTGCCCGATCGGCACCGCCGAAGCCGTACCCTGTGGGTATGCGCCCGTTTGGGATTGGGTTTGCTTTTCGATTTCGCGCTGGAACCGCTCCTTGCTACGATTGACCGGCGGCGCCTCGTCCTCACCATACTTGGCCCGCCGCTCCTTGGCACGGTCACGGTACTGCAGCCCGCTGTACGGACCACCAGAACCACCGTCACTGCTGCCACCGCCTCCTCCTCCTCCTCCTCCCCTCGAACCACCACCGGCGGCGCGGAAGTTGGCGTTGAGCTTTTGCAGGTTTTCCTTGTGCAGCGAGGACATTTTGACGTGCTTCATCAGAATTTCCTGCGACTGGAATGCGCGCTTGCAGAGCAAACAGGTTAGCCGGTCGAAATCGACCAGTTCCCGCTCGGCCGACCCATCACCACCGTCACCGTAGTCGTTCTCCGAATCGGAACCACCGTACGCGGACGTGGCGCTGGTGATTGATTTTGTCACACCACCACTGGCAGCCGGATAGGCAGAGGAGGAGTTAGTAGTGGCGGTTCCACCCATCATGCTACTGCCAGCACCCGCTGCCCGTTCCTTCTTTTCCAGCAACGAAAAGCCAACGTCGGCGTACCCGCCGCTGCCAAGCCCACCGAGCGGTTCGGGCAGTGGTTTCGACGGTCCGAGCGAGGAGTAGAGCGTTGCCTCCTCGATCCTGGCCGGCGGTTGTATCACACTGTAGTCTTTCTTTTGGTTCAACTGCTTCGCCCACTTCTCCATGTCTTTGACGATCTTTTTGGCCACCTTCACCTTGTCCTGGGGTGGGGCTTGCTCTTTCGCTTTCGATTTTTCCATCCTTTCCGCACTTTCGGCGAGCGTGGCATGCTGCTGCTGCTGCTGCTGCTGGGTGGTGCTGTTTTCCGAACCACTGGCCGGGAGGGACGTTCCTCCACCGCTGGCTGCCGAGGAGGATGCCGGTGCGGCCACGTACGTTTGCTTCTCCGGATCCCAGTAAAGGTACGAGCTGGTTTCGCTGTTGTAATAGTACTGGGAGTTGGCATCGTAGTACAGCCCGGTGGTGGGATCGTAGTAAAAGCCGGACGTTTCGTCGTACTGATACAGTGACGTATCCGGAGTGGCTGCATTAAGTTGTAGTACAAAGCGAATTAAGTAACTGTTGCTGAAAGATTGCCCCAAAACCTAATTGCCAATACTTACGATACTTCCTTCCGTCCGTACCATTAGGGACGGGAAGCTGCGGTCCGGACTGGACTGCCGCGGTCGTGCCGTACGTATCGGATTTGTCCGCCCGGGCATTGTGACCGGGACCGGTGCTTTGCTGCTTTCGCGCCATCGCCGACTGTGCGACGGCGGCCCCACTGTTGGCCGTTGTTTCACTGCCCGTACCGCGCGGTCCTGCCGCCGCCGCCGCCGCCGCCGCCGCCGCCGCAGCCTGTCCGCCGCCCATACTCGCCAGCTGGTTCGTGTAGTACTCGGTGTAGTACTGCAGATAGTGCTCGTGTTCGGCCGCATTCGACGCATACATCGACGCACTGTACTCGGCCAAACGGGGCACGTCGGCGAGCGTATAGTTCTCCGGTATGCCCGTCATACCGGCGGCGCCAGCCGACGGACCCGCTGGTTGTGCCCCACTGTCCTGATAGCCTGAACCACCCCGACCGGAGCCCTTGTGCATGCCTTGGGAATTGTGATGGTGGCCGTAGCTGTTGCTGCTGCTGCGATCGTAGCCGTTTCCTCCACCATCACCACGGTAGCCCGAATTGTTTCCACTTTGGAAGTTACCGTTTCCACCACCACCATTACCATTCCTTCCATCTCCTCCTTGATGGTGGTGGTGATGGTTTTGATTGCCCGCTCCCTGCCGATGGTTGCCTTCCCTGCCCTGGTGCTGCTGGTGTTGAGCCGACTGTTGCTGGGGCTTCATCAGATTGCGGTTTTCCGTATCCATGCAGTACGAAACAATCACCTCGCGGTTGTCGATCCGTAGCGGTGGATCCAACTCCTTCAGCGCGTTGTGCGTGTTCATCGAGTCGACCAAATTGTCAAAGTGCAGATAGCACATGCCGCGCGAAATCGACGTCAGCGGATCGCGGCAGATGACCACCTTGCCGATCTTGGGCACCAGCTCGGGCGGCAGCTTCTTCTGCATCACGCCCAGCACGCTTTCCTCGTTCGTCAGCACGTCCAGATTGCGCAGCATGATTTTCTTCGTCAGTATGTTGCTCATCTCGTCGCTGCCATCGCCCCCGATTTCGCTGTCCTCGCGCGATGCGTGACATTTGAAGCAGTTTTCCCTGCGCTTAAAGTTGAACGCGTAGCACTAGTAATTACAATGAAAGCACAAGAAGGCGTTAATCACTCTCATCACATTATACAATTAATACGGCGAAAATTATTCGTTCCAAGGACTTACCTTAGCACAGTACCAATCGGTTTGGAACTTGGACGGCATGGAAAAGGTGTACTGCATGATGGCATGCTGCCCATTGAATACCAACACGCCCTGTTGCCAACAATGAAACAATGAAAAGAAAAGAAAAAGAACGAGAAGAGAAAGAGAAACAACAAGAACGAATTAGTGTTTTACGCTGAGCAATATACCCTACACACACAGAGTCCGACTATTCTGGGAGATACACTTTCTCATTTGGCGCGGTGTGTTTGTTGCGTTGTACTGCACTGCCGAGATGGGGCGCACGGGGAGACGGGAGGTTTTCGGGGTCAGCAATGCGGTTCCTCCTTTTTGCGCCGTACGGACAGACGCATACACCTAGGCTTGACGAAGCGGTACGAGGCGGTGCTTTCGAGGACATAGTCGTACCACAGCGAATGCACCGGGGGCAAAGCAACTGCGAGAGTCTGCGATTGTCGTACTATTGTTGAGTTTAATCGGTTTGGCAAGTGATAGTGATTGGCAAGAGATGTTTTTTTGTAACGATTTGAATAATCTAGATTTTAAACACCCTCTTCAATGATTATTAAGAAAAATGTGTGCAAGTCGACCAACAGGATCCGTTTTTATCATCGCTACTAGTTAAATTGCCAATCAAGTAATTGATCTGCGATCTTTCAGCCCATCTCTTCGTTCCGGGCATTAGAAATATCAATCGATTGTAACTATTAGGCAACTGCACTCTACAGTTGCACAGTTTACAACATGCTTTTGTCGCTAATATGCTTATCTTGTTTTGTTTTGTTTTGTTGTTTTACGTTTGGTACCTGTTTGTAACATATCCACCGAGTTGCTTCCTCTTCTGTGCGAAACTCGACAAATGCGAAACCCCTCGATTCACCTAGAAGTAAAAGACGGTCGGGAATAGAAAAAAAAGCAAACACAAACACGATATCAATCATAAAAGCCAGCTCTGTGCCGCAGCAGTTGAATCATAATTGCTCGAATTTAGAGTGTTTGTTGACCATGCTCCAGCTCCGGTGTCAGCTCACTCCGGCAACGTAGCAGTAGCAGCAGAAGCAGATGTCGCCCAGTTCGTCGATTTCCGCTCGAGACTGCTCGATTTGACGGGTCTTGGATCTTCCAAACAAACTTGGTAATTGTCCTCTCATTTGTATGCACACAATTTGTGGCCACCGTAGAAAAAACGTGCCGCCGGATAAAACAATCACTTACCATACCGAAACCCTTGCTAAACGTTTCACTTAAATCTATTGTTCCATTCCATTCCTTAAACCTAGCCATATATGCCACACAGGTGGTTTGTGTTTACCTGTCTTTCTCTTCCGGATCAAACGCACGTGCAATGCCTGCAGACCACATTGGATCAGATCGCTGTTTATCTGTGAGCAGAGAGATGAGGAGAGGGAATAATTCATTTAATATAGCAAGGTTGGTGAACAAATTTCCCGCATGCACTTACATCGGCTTCAGTGACTTGTGGAGCCAGTCCGCGGATGATGATGTTATTGTTGGGCTTTTGTTGATAGAAAAATTCATTCTCGCTGTCAAAGTTTTCCCCATCATCCATGGAACTGGGTGAGTATCCACCCCGACGGCCACCACTTCTGTCGCGATCTCTGTGTAAATTAATGAATATTACATTAGCTAACAGTTATGTTACACTATTAGAGGCAAGTGCACAGTACCTGCGATCACGGTAACGATCTCGCTCGCGGGACCTACGATCACGGTCCCGCTCGCGACTGCGCCCGCGGTACCGATCACGGCTAAAAGCAAAAGGGATGATGTTAACAGAACTGCTACACATTTTCAATCAATGCCATTTGTCTTGAGGCGCGTACCTGTCCCAGCCGCCTTCATCGTACCCCGGCTGTTCGTTCACATCCCGGTAGGCCTCCCGTTCGTTGCTCCGTTGCCGTGGGTACGAGTAACGCTCCCTGCTGTACGAACGCGACCGGCTGCGACTGTACCGACCGGCACTTCGATACCGCTCCCTAAAAGGTTAAAAAAGCGTGCATTATTTTCACGGTACGGTGCGCGCGCGATGGCTGTTCCGGCGGCAAACCACCCGGAGGCGCACAGCCCACGGAACACGACCACAGGCGCGACCACACACTACGAGACTTTTTTTTTGAGAGGTTCGCCCCATCGTCCCCGACCAACTCGGAGACGGACGGACGGACGGACAGACTGTGTTTGTGTTTTGTTCGCGACGGCGGGTCGCTGAAGGGAGGCCTGCCTCACTCCGGTTGATACACGGTCAAAGGCGCTTACTTCGATCTTCCTCGATTGCCCCGGTCACGCTCATCACGTCGGCAGCGATTTCTATAGTAGCCAGAAGTATCACTGTCTGGGCTCGGTGAGACTATAAACAATCACATTTCAAAGCAAATTATTGATCGGTCGGCAGTATATAATACACACAGCGCACAGGAGTAGAGAAAACGAACGAAGGGGGCCCGTGGCAATGCCGCGGAACCACCAAACTAGGGCGAAAAGTGTGCCATATCTTGCAACTTTCGTCTACCGAGGAGACGTCTAGCTAGAGCGTCGTCTTGTTTGGAAAAGATTCATTTTTGGGACATTTTTTGTCGCTAATCGCCATCCTGCCCCAAATGGGCAGTTCGGTCCAGAGAAAGGAGCACATTCACACACACCCGGTGATAGGACAAGTGTGTGTAATTGACATTGAACTTAGGAAATATGCTTATGGAGATAGACAGATCGGTAAAACAAAAAAGAAAAACGAAGAGAGTGAAGAGGAGATACAGATTTAAAAGAAAACGACTCCCAACTACCCTGGCGCACCGGGGCGGGGCCCATTGGTTTTCCCATCCATGTTCGTTCGAACGATTGGCACGAAATCGCAAAACCAAAACCAAAAGAATACTACGCATTCAAAGATGGCAGACTTACAGTCCATTTTGTTCGCCTTGAGGACGTGTGGTTCGTCCACCTTTGTTGTTCTCTTTGTTTCGGATTTTTGCACCAACTTTTTTCACTCGCCGATACACGGCACAGACACTGGGGAAGTTAGATTACTGCTTAAACATTGTCACGCAAGCCAAAATTAGGTTTTGTGAACAATAAATTTAATGATTGCAGACTGAGCTCAGAAAAATGCATGTAGAACGCGAGCAAATTCTTTTCCTTCAATGACAGCAGCAGCCACAGTGGGAAGCCGAACGTCAGACGTGTTTGACATGCCGAGCTGGGCGGGAAAATTATCGCGTGCGCATTGTTTTCAAGCAAATCACAACTCGCTGGAAACAAAACCGTTGAGAAATTGAACCTTTATAATTTGTATTTTATTTTGTTTGTTATAATAAGCTAAAAAGACATATTTTATGCATATTTCATATATAAAAACAGAAATGCAGCATTTTAAAACACAAAAACCCTCCCTGTAGCGTCCCGTGTCGAAATCTTCCATACTAGTTGCACAGTACGACGGACGAGTAGGCCGTGTTCGTGCAAAATCCAGCTTCTCCCAGTCTTTTGCTCGGAGTACTCGCGGCGAGTCGGAGGTTTCTGCTGAGGTGCTTAGCGCAAAATTATTCGAATTGCTTCTGCAAGTGAAATAACCAGCCGAAGTACTTCAAAACTCAGGTAAGTTAATTAGTTTTATAGAACAAGTGTTTGTTTGTTAAAAGTTTGTGGAGTTTTTGTGTAAAAATCGCTCATCTCTCATTTCTAACAAACGTAACTGATTTCAAATTTAATTATTGTTTTGTGGTGTTTTATTATTTCATCTAGTTGATTTGTATTTTATTAATTATGTCCAAAATTGAGTTGAATTAAACTACATTTCATTTACTCATAAAATAATCTCTTCGCTTATTTCAATTTTCTCGAATTCGCTTGTATTGTTCAGTAGCACGCGCCATTCGCCCTTTGTTTCATTTTGTACCTGCTCCCACTAACACACCGGCAGTGCGAAACAAAAGCCTTCGCACGCGTTGCTGGTTTAGAATGTGTGTGTGTGTGTGTGCGTTGAGCGCTCTGTCAAAATCGGCTGTTGCCGCCGGTACCGAAATTGCCTGTTCGCACGCTGTTCGTAAACATTCCGTGGTGTGTATCGTGTGTTGTGCATGTTGCGCGGCTCCCCCCCCCCCTTCTGATAGCAAAAGGCTATCGTGGTGTGTGGCGGGGTTGAGTTTTTGGAGTAATTTTCTAAGGAAATGGCACGAGAAGAGCGGTGGCAGTGTGTTGGTTTGCTCTGTCGCTTCCTTTCTGTGTGAAGTGTTCTTACAGCTTACAGCCTTTTGTCCACCACACACGTATCCACCACTGTACTGTACACAGAGCAGGCAAGGAAGTGAAGTGAATAAGTGTGCTGCGCATGCATGTGTTGGGGGGCCTTTTAGCTGAGATCGTCGTTATTTGAGAAGCGGTGTAGGGGCTAGTCGGTGTCGACGTACGGAAGAGGTTTAGTTTTAATCCAAGCGTATCCCGTCGTGGAGTGGTTGTGTGGCTCTGTGTCTCGTATCAGTTCCAGAGTGAGGTTAGTAGAAGAATCACAGTCTTTGGCGTTTTCGTCACAAGAGCTCCTAAAGGATGGCGCTATTTCCTCAGCCTACTATGGTGCTCTTGTTTGCTCGAATCAGGGGTGAAAACATACTGTTTTGTGTTTCATGAACCGCAGTTGGCACTGGAGCGGATTCAAAAGTCTTCGATATACAATAGATAAGAGAGTCGTTGGGGCATAGTTGGGAAGCTTTCCGAGAGGAGAAATGGTGCTTTCGTGCACGTTCCGGGACAGCGGGCCCCGCGAAGAGCATCTCGTTGTCGTTCATCCGGCAATAATTGATGCGAAAAGCGCGCGCCACTGGCTTAGCGCAGTGTACACAGTGATATTCACCCACACACACACACACGCCTTCACACGCGCGCGCGCTTCAAAGGCTACTTCGGTGGCGGTGTGTGAGGTCGCTTGCAATGGACAATGAAAATTTCGCTGGAAAATACCATCGTCGCTTTAGGTTGCTATGGGTGCGGGTAGAGCGGTGGTCGTCGATAGTGGTGGTGTAGTGTGTGTATGTGCAACGGCAATTATTTTTTATAATATTTCGACCATCTTTCTTTCTCCCTCCACGTGCTGCTGCTGCTGCTGCTGCTGCTGCATTGCATGTTCCACTATTCCTCTCGGTTTTTGCCTTCGGACGCCATTGCTAATCGAAAGAGAGTCGCCGTTAGTCGCGCTTCGAGCAACGGACACGTTTTTTTGGTGGAAACCAAAAGCTTGTTCATCTTCCGGGGACACAGATCTCGAATCTTACATTCCTGAAGGAGAATTGTCATCTTCCGCTGAATAAAGAAAGGAAACATGAGCGGAGACGGTGAATGGGACGATGTAAGTATTTTGGTGGATTTTAGTTATCCCTTGTTTCTTTCTTCCCGTGATCGATAGTGCGTGAATTTCTCATGTTTTTGTTTTTTTTTCTTCGCTTTCAGTGTGACGAGGGACGTAGCTTCGATCAGCCCAAGTTCGACGCTACCGAAAATAGTGTCCAGGACAACGATACTAACGGGTTTGACAATTATCAGTCCAACAATGGTTTCGGTGGTAAGTTTTTATTTTCAAAAATCTTATCTTGAAGCGCAATGTCCCTAATTCATAGCCTTTCTCTCGTGCAGACAACGACTATCAAAGCAACGACAACGGTGGATATGGCGGCGGTGACGGTGGATACGGCGGCGGTGGTCGTGGAGGCCGTGGAGGCCGCGGAGGTGGACGAGGTCGTGGTCGGGGCCGTGGCGGGCGCGATGGCGGCGGTGGCTACGGTGGCGGTGGCTACGGTGATCGAAACGGCGATGGTGGCCGACCTGCCTATTCCGGCAACAGCGACCCAAGCATGGACCAGGTGAAAACGGACAAGCCGAGGGAGTTGTACATTCCGCCACTTCCGACCGAGGACGAATCGCTGATCTTCGGGTCCGGCATCAGCTCCGGGATAAATTTTGACAAGTTCGAGGAAATCCAGGTGCGCGTGTCGGGCGAAAATCCACCGGCCCACGTGGAGAACTTCGAGCGCTCCGGTTTGCGCGAGGAGGTGATGACGAACGTGCGCAAGTCGAGCTACACGAAACCGACGCCCATCCAGCGGTACGCCATCCCGATCATCCTGAACGGGCGCGACCTGATGGCTTGCGCCCAGACCGGTTCGGGCAAGACGGCCGCCTTCATGCTGCCGATGATCCACCATCTGCTGGACAAGGAGGACTCGCTGGAGCTGCGCACGCGCAACCCGTACATCGTGATCGTGGCCCCGACCCGTGAGCTTGCGATTCAAATCCACGACGAGGGGCGCAAGTTCGCGCACGGCACCAAGCTGAAGGTGTGCGTATCGTACGGCGGCACGGCCGTACAGCACCAGCTGCAGCTGATGCGCGGTGGCTGCCACGTGCTGGTGGCAACGCCCGGTCGGCTGCTGGACTTCATCGACCGGGGGTACGTGACGTTCGAGAACGTGAACTTCGTGGTACTCGACGAAGCCGATCGGATGCTGGACATGGGCTTTCTGCCCTCGATCGAGAAGGTGATGGGACACCCGACGATGCCGGAAAAGCAGCAGCGGCAGACGCTCATGTTTTCGGCTACGTTTCCGGCCGAAATCCAGGAGCTGGCGGGCAAGTTCCTGCACAACTACATCTGCGTGTTCGTGGGCATCGTTGGCGGAGCGTGTGCCGATGTGGAGCAGACGATCCATCTGGTGGAAAAGTTCAAGAAGCGCAAGAAGCTGGAGGAGATCCTGAACGGCGGCAATCCCAAGGGTACGCTCGTGTTCGTGGAGACGAAGCGCAATGCGGACTACCTGGCATCGCTGATGTCCGAGACGCAGTTCCCGACCACCTCCATCCATGGCGATCGGTTGCAGCGGGAGCGCGAGATGGCGCTGGATGATTTCAAGTCCGGGCGGATGGACGTGCTGATCGCGACGTCGGTAGCGGCCCGCGGGCTGGACATTAAGAATGTGAACCACGTGGTGAACTACGATCTGCCGAAGAACATCGATGATTACGTGCACCGTATTGGGCGAACCGGGCGCGTCGGTAACAAGGGCCGAGCGACTAGCTTCTACGACCCGGAGGCGGATCGGGCTATGGCGAGCGATCTGGTGAAGATTCTCACCCAGGCCGGGCAGTCGGTGCCGGACTTTTTGAAGGATGCTGGCGGTTCCGGCTCGTACATGGGATCGTCCCAGTTCGGTGGCAAGGATATCCGCGACTCGTACGGTTCGCGTGTCGATGCCCAACCGGTTGCCCTTGAGCCGGAGGAAGAGTGGGAGTAACTGGGGAGGGGGTGGGGTAGTTCCGTGTTGCGAACGAGAGTGGATCTCTCTCGAAATTTCCTTATTTTTTTTCTAATGTTAACACTTACAACGAAACTTCGGAAAAGAAGTTTCCTCATTCGAAACGAGGAGTCAAACTCCTTTCCTTGCTTTTGTGACATGCATGATTATTCTTTCATTTACTGACATAACGATGTAAAACATACAGAAGCAGCATGACACACAGCAAAGAATTGTTCGTTAATAAAACGTTGATGAAAACTTCGAAAACATAAGAACTTGCACTTTTATTTTATAATTCGTGAAAGCTTTGCACCGAGTGTCTTTCACCATCTAATGTACTGTGCTGACTGGTGGTTATTTGCACTTCTTTTATTCTCTAGAAGGTTATATTCAACCAATCCTTTACATATTGGTTCATTCCAAGATAACATACACAAGTGAAAGTAATTATGCAAAGTACTTAGACCAACCCAAGTTTCCAAAAAGATTAAAAACGAATTAAGCGTAACTGCACAAAGTTCGTTCATTGTCAACATATCTTTAAGGGGTCTTCAAACTTTATTATCAGCCCGCGGACCGCAACAACGTTGCTAAGAGGACCATTTTGATGTAACCTTTATCTAGTCGCTTATCGTTTATGTCTCGTTTGGCTAAGAAAATACTAGTAACCAAGGACCGTAAAGATATCAGGTCAAGTTATAAGCCCGTTTTGACAGCTAGGTGGAAGAAGAATCAACGAAGAAAACTGACAGTTAGTTTTCCGCGTTTGACGAACGCTTCAAGTTCTCGAAGGAAAATTTCCATTTTAAATCACGGGCTTTGTTCTAATAAATTAAAATATTCACCCAAATTGATCTCCACCAAATATTGACCATGCAAAACGTAAACAATCCATCAATACATATACAAGCGGAAAACCATCTGTCAAAATCGGAGCCCAGGGGGGGGGATCGCCAAAAGCGCTAAAACTACACCTCATTATACATTCCACCTTGCTAGTAACTTATATCCAATTTACGGAGCGGAACCATGGTACAAACGTCATATTGCAAGACCTGAACAACATGCCCGTCGAAGGTTCTTACCACACATGGACCGTCCTCATGAAACTGGCGACGTGATATTCAGTTAATCTCAAAAGCCTGTAAATACCGCCATGACCGTCTTCTTCTTCTTCTTCTTTGGCTCAACAACCGATGCCGGTCAAGGCCTACCAACCCACTTGTGGGGTTGGCTTTCAGTGACTTATTGATTTCCCCCATAGCAGGATAGTCAGTCCTACGTATGGCGGCACGGTCTATTTGGGGCTTGAACCCATGACGGGCATGTTATTAAGTCGTACGAGTTGACGACTGTACCATGAGACCGGCCATGACCGTCTAGGTATTCCAAAAAGAAGAATGTTTGAAATTTCTATGTCTATAGTATTGTTACCATATCTCTATGTTTCTTTAGTATAATTTTAGAAATTGATTATTTTCCTAAAAATTGTAAAATATGTTGATACATCGTTTAAAAAAAATCTTCAAATAGCCACATTTTCTTTTATTGCTCTCATGTCTGGGCTTCTATAATTGTAGGGTCATTCGGTAACTAATTGACGCAAGACACATCAGCCTGCGATACACCGGTCTGCATCGATTCCCGCATGAGCGTGCGCGCTTGTTCCAAACACTCCTGGAAGGCTGACTTTAGTGCCGCCGCATGCTCAGCAGTTACAACCATTCCCTCTGCACTGGCCCCATTGTTTAGCTTGTCCTCGATTTCGGCCCGAATCGCGTCCGGCTCGACGAAGATGTTCACATTCCGAAAACTGCTCAACAGACTCACCTTGGCGTACTGCTCGCGCGAGCCAGCATCACTGCTGGCGCCGTAGATCCGAGCGAACATTTCGTCATCGATTTTAGCGACACAGTTCCGGAGCGTTAGGCCAGCCATCTGCACCAGCAGGTCCGTTCGGCTATTCACGAGCTGCGCACATTCCGCGTTGATGGTCGGTGCCGAGAGTCTTGTCTGCACGTTGGACTCCTCGTCGATCGTTTGTGAGACGTATGGCTCTTGGGTAAGTACGAGCTCCGTCTGGAGGGACAGAAACAGCTCGGATCCACCACCGACCAGCTTTCGTTGCTGCTTAGCTCCACGAGCAGTGGACGCTTTCAACGGTTGGAAAGTCTGCAGCGCATCCTGACGACGGCTACCTTCGATGGTGTCGAAAGCGAGACAGGCACACACCAGCAACAGTGGCCACGTAAGGTCCGAAAGGGCTCTCATTATCTGCAGGGCTCTGAGGATGAACGACGATGGTGGTTTCTTTCCTGGTAGCTAACAGCAACACTACTGTTGGTGATAGATCGTTGACGGTACCTTCTTATAAGGGATGGTGGTTGTTTGTGGGCTTATCTCGGGCGAATGATTAGCACGATAAATGGCCATATATTGTTAAAAGCCTGTATCAAATCCGGACCTTTTTTGTTTATTCAGGTATGTGAACGGACGATGATCATAAAATGTCATATAATTCGAATGATCCACGCCTTATCGATCAGCTGGCTGTTTCTGACGAAACTGATTCCGGGATCCGGTTGGTGAATGAATATTTCGTTTGCGCATGAGCGCATTTAGTATATTTTACTATTTACTTATTAAGCTATTTATCCTTATTCACTTACTAGCAACGCTTACTTATTCACTTACTAGCAAATAGTTACTTTCTCATTCATTTAGTGGCGTGCTTACTTACTGACTACACTTCCATACTTCTTTATCTACTTACTTATTTACCTACTTTCTTACCTAATCACTAACTAGCTTACTTACTGAATTACTTGTTTAACTACTTACTTACTTACTTACTTACTTACTTACTTACTTACTTACTTACTTACTTACTTACTTACTTACTTACTTACTTACTTACTTACTTACTTACTTACTTACTTACTTTCTTAGTTACTTATTTTCTTACTTACTTACTTTCTTACTTACCTACTTACTTTCTTACTTACCTACTTACTTACTTACTTACTTACTTACTTACTTACTTACTTACTTACCTACTTACTTACTTACTTACTTACTTACTTACTTACTTACTTACTTACTTACTTACTTACTTACTTACTTACTTACTTACTTACTTACTTACTTACTTACTTACTTACTTACTTACTTACTTACTTACTTACTTACTTACTTACTTACTTACTTACTTACTTACTTACTTACTTACTTACTTACTTACTTACTTACTTACTTACTTACTTACTTACTTACTTACTTACTTACTTACTTACTTACTTACTTACTTACTTACTTACTTACTTACTTACTTACTTACTTACTTACTTACTTACTTACTTACTTACTTACTTACTTACTTACTTACTTACTTACTTACTTACTTACTTACTTACTTACTTACTTACTTACTTACTTACTTACTTACTTACTTACTTACTTACTTACTTACTTACTTACTTATTTACTTACTTACTTACTTACTTACTTACTTACTTACTTACTTACTTACTTACTTACTTACTAATATTCTTACTTTCTTACGAGTAACTTACTTTTTTGCTAACATATGCACACTCTTAAATGTTTTATTTATTACTTAATCCCTTTCTTACTAATTGATTCGTTTCCTCTATTATTGACTTATATTAATACTTGTTATATTATTTACTCACTTACATACAGGTGTATGAATCCGTCTTGCAAGATTTAGTGCGGGATCTGCTAAAACATCGTATTAGTTACTGCCGTAAGGCATAAGCATCGAATTACGGCCCTTTAATCTATATTTATCTTGCATGGTAATAATAACAAATTCATAAAGAAACAGGAATGAAACATTCCATCATGATTCATGAGTCTATTTTCAAATCCTTTGGTTCGTGCTCAGTTCCGTTTTCGCCTAATGGTAGAAACTGTAAAATATCAGACTCACTTCTAGATTATAAGTGTTGTAAAGTGATGAGGCCAGGAGTTGCTTTTTCGCTTACCGGATACAGGTTTGTAAAGTTGTACCAATATATTTTATAACTGGGCGGTCTCGACGATAAGGGATTATCACCTCCTCAGTAGTCCGTTCGCTCGATTTGAAGCGGTATAAAATGTCATTCTCCGGAAGGCGTTTGTATCAGACGGCGAAGCGACTCCCATAGCAGCGCATAGCAAGACTTGTAGCGATTTTCCACTTGAGCAAATTCAAATCGTCCGGAAACAATGAAGCTTTTGATCGTGCTGGTTGTGCTGTGCCTGGGTGTGGCGACGGTAGGTTTCAGGTTTAGCAAATTTAGATATTTAAGTCTTATGGAAAGGAAATAACCATTTCAAATCTCCCTTTCCATAGCTCACCGAAGCGGCCCGTCCCGTCTCAACGGAAGTGGTGCAAAAGCTAAAGGAGCTGGAGCCGGTGTACAAGCAGCTGCAAGATAAGGTGATCTCCGAGGTGGCCGGAGCCAAGCTGGCCACTGCCACCGCTACGGATACATTCTACAAGGGCGTCATTGCGGATAAGGAAACGTCGCTGACCCGTTCGATCCAGCTGGAGGATGACATGACTTACCAGTTCAATGGACAGGCGTCGTCCGTCGATGCGTCCTGCCTGCAGATGCTCCGCAGTATCGTGGACATGAACATGAACGTGGCCGGCTTTGGCTATACGAACTGTGTGAATAACGTGGAGGCGGGAGTGAAAGCTGAGCTGGACCGCGTCTATCAGCTGCTGCAGGTTGACGAATCGGAACTGTTCGACATCAGTCTGCTGGATGTGTTCAAGGGCGAGAACATCATTTCCAATCCGGCGAAGATCATTGCCAAGCTGACCGAGAAGCGGTCTGAGATTGATGGTATCTCGCTAAGCTTTGTGGCGGACATTAATGCGGCCGTTAATGCGTACGCGTCCCGGCTGGGCGATATGCAGAACGAGTACAAAAGCTGTCTGCTCGGTAACGAGTCGGTGCTGAAGGCTTCGTTCGAAAGCACCAAGAACCAGCTGGTGCAAACTTGCTTGGGCGCAATTGTGTAAGAAGCAAAGATGTGGTTTAGAACACAAATAAAAGGATCAATGATAAATGCAGCAGAAAACAGACTGGCCTTATTCTTGTTTTGTCGTGAATATCGATATCCTAATACCTATACCGTATACCGTTTTTACTATTCTATGCATGTCCTTATTTATGTTTTAAGTGTTTGCTTTCCTCTTGCACCAAAAAAACATGTAAGCGATATTTGTTAAAAATGGAGTTAAATGTCACAAGACTATATGTTTTTTGAAGCTTATAATCTGTAGAACTCAAAAGTATTTTTTTTTCATTGATTCAGTATTGATCGAAACCATAGAAATTTTTAATATTAATTTGCACCTTAAGATACGAGCACTATGGCTATAGTGTTCGTAGGAATTCGCCATAGCTGCACCAATCGTGGATGTAGCCTAAAACCCGTGGATATTTACACCAACAATCACTTTGTAACAATATTTTAACTCAAATTATGTAATAATAATAAGTTTACTACAGGTGAATAAGTATATACACACCATAAAATACGAAAAAATATGATTTTAGGGAAAAATATGTTTAGTTACTTGAATATCTCTAATATCCTAAAGTGCTGCTCTTAGAAAAATGGTAAGAAACGTATAACATCTTGGCTACACTTAAAATTATGATATTTTACAAACGGAAGTGGCCAGCTCGGCACTCATGAAGCTCAAATGTTTCAAAATGTTCTTCTTTGATGAATAAAATCCATTCGTGGAGTTCAGAACTCAAACTGGCCGCTTTAGAGCGAACATATCGTTCATTATAGGCGTAAATGGTGCTATATTCACAATTGGCCTTCTGCAAGCACGCACAGAGAGAAGTTCTTTAGGTTCTTTAGTGTACCCTAGCAACACTTTTTTTACAATTCATCATGTCGCGCACTGGTGATCGCTCAAATGTTACTTGATCACTCCCAGCCAACTTATCAAATTGCTTTCTTATCTTGAATAATTGGCCTATACCGATTGTCGTGATAGGCCAATACGGTTAATCCGGTATGATAGGTCGATTTTAAATAGCTTTATCTCCCAATCTTCCCTTATCAATTTGGTGATATTTCCCACCGGACTCACACCGGCTACCCCCAACGAGTAGGACTTATCACAATCAGTGTATGTGCTAGCTTCGAACGAAGGATTATCTGTTTGGCAATAGGATATGGGATTACTGACAAACAGCCGTAATTAATCTCGCGAATGAGGAATTTATGATTGATATGACTGAGGAGCAGGATATCCGTGTGTGATGAGTGAGCTGCTATAAACCCGATGACTAGCAATGTAATGCAATCAAATTGTGGGATTTTATTTGATGTTCGTTTCGGGATCTGGTTTACGGAGGATGTGGAGAATGCACATCATGTTGATGTCTAGACATGATGACACCCTGAACTCCTGCGAGTCGTTAATTCCAATAGTCAAAGTGACGAGAAGTGGCTCTTTTTTACTTAATTTTTGCCCATTTATACAACTGCAGCTGAATATGCCATTAATTTATATTAGAATGATATTCATACATATCTGTTTACAAATAGAAATACTAAACTAAAAATTTTACGTCTCAAACGTGTTTAATACCCTTATTTGCATTTTTGCATGCCGTAGGGGTTTACCATGCCGTTTAGGTTTGCATGCCGTTAGTATGTGATATTTATCAGTGGGTATCGAAGGCCGAGAGCCCTAGTTTGAGCATGAACGATTGTACATTAGACACGTTCATGCGTAAACTAGCTTAACAATGCTATTTAATTGTTTTGATGAGATAGAAAAAAGAGTATTACGAAAGAATGGTCATCTCAGGTCCCATACTTTCGTGTCTAATGACTTAACACTACAACCGCCGGGGTTTTGAACCTCACTAGAACCGCCAGATGGGACAATTTTATCCCATTAGTTATGTGTACATATTTAGACATGTTTATTATTACCTAAGGATTTCTTGTGGAATGATAATTAATAAATACTATAATTAGGTATAATGAAGCTTTATTAGCCACTCAATCAATGAAAAAATCGAATTGTGATCATATGACCCGCGTAGCAAAAGATATCAAATCCAGTTTTCTGTAGAATAATATAACATTACAGAGCTTCTAGTGATAAACTCCTTATGATAATTATATTACAGATAATTATTCCTTACAGGGTTGAACGACAGTAAATCTAGGCTTATAGCTATAAATTATTTAAACAATCAACTGATAAGTAGGGGTTTTATGATAATGAAACAAGTCTAATGTTCAACGTTGTTTGGGTATAGGCAAACGTCTATGACTCGGTTTAGAAACATTACAAAAATTCGATGTCAACACACCTCTAAATGGTCAAAAGAAGAGGACAAGGCTTTTTTCGAAAATCAAAAGGAACACCTAGATTAATTATTTCAAGCATCTAAAACACATCTTTGTTTCATCAGAACCTGGCTCACATGAAACATGAAAGTTCTTTGCCTAGCTTGATAAGAAAATCGCGTCTAGATATCTTTTCTGTTGTAAGTTCTTTGCACAAAACCCAATCATTGATTCCCGCCAAATTCAGAATATTAAAAAAAAATAATGAACAGGCCATCTTCTACTAGCACGTTTCACGGAGTACTGTCTAGGTATACTTTCTACCCAGTGCTGCCAAACTTGCAGAAGTACATCCGTCACTCGTTGACAGCAGATGTACCAGCCACTACTACGTGTTTTGCCTATGTCCAAAAATGTCCCCTATGGCCTATGGCCTATGACAAAAATGTCCCATGTGACGGTTCAAGGATAAAAATGATTTTTTTAAAGAACCATATGGGAAACAATTATTTTTATTAGCGCATTCGAAAGATCGTTCAAAATAAATAAAAGTCAGAAAATTTCAATGGTTTGTCACGGCGGCAAGCGGAATAACACACCTTTTTCGAGTGTGATAGAACAAAAAAGTCCCATCGGCGGTTCTAGTGTTAAATCAATAATCACTATACACTATATGCATTCAAAAACAAAAAAATCCTTAATTTAGCAAAAGCACACCGCTATCACAGAACCATTGGCTTAATTTAGTGAGTTCCGGTTCGTTGCTTCCGCCGCAACCATACCAATAAAATGTAATGACGTCGTCGCACGCGTCGTGCTTTCAATTTTATTCCACTGAGGACAAGGTACCGGCTAAACCTCACATCCCTCATCACATGCGTAATCAACATGATCATAACGTTATCACCTATCCTGATTGCTGTAAAATGTGCGATAAGCTTTATTGCCTTTTGTACGATTTCTCACCCGGATTTGGGGAAAGGTTTAAAATCAATACGCGGTGGTTTAACGAAGATCAATCTTACATACATCCTCGTGCCAACCGCAAAGTGTGTGAATTTATATTGGGTTGTTCCAGGAAGCACAATGAAGTGGTCAACATTTATTTTACTCTCAGCCATTTGTTACTGTTTCAATAATGTACGCGTTGTTGGCAGGGAAACGATATCTCACAAATTAATATCCCGATTCACCTACTTTGCAGATCCTCACAGTTGATGCCGGCCGTTTGGCATCGATGAACGTGGTACAGCGCCTGAAAGAGCTCGAACCGAAGCATGCCGAAATTAAGATTCGCATAATTAACTCCGTGTACTCGGTCAAATACAGCTTGGTGCAAAAGACGGACGAGTTCTACAAACAATTGATCAGCGCAAAGGAAGGATCTCTCGCCAATTCGATTGCCCTCGAAGATGAGCTGCTTTATCAGCTCAATCATCAGACCCAGGCGGTGGATAGCAGCTGTCTGGACTTCCTGAAATCGATCGTCGATAGTAACATTAACGTGGCGGGCGTTGGATTTTCCAACTGCATCAACGACGTTGAACGTGGCGTAGAGAGCGAGCTACATCAAGCACAGAAGCAGCTCAACGTGGACGAATCGGAAATATTCTACCAAAGTTTGTTGGACGTGTTCCAGGGTGAAAATGTGATCGCCGGTCCGGACGCGATCGCTGCGAAGCTGCAGAAGAAGGCAGCAGAAATTGATGCGTTCACTAGTGATTATATGTCGGGAGTATTCAAAGTATTGGAACAGTTTTCGTCGAAGTTATGGGATTTGCGAAACGGCTACCAAAGGTGTCTGAATGTGAACGAATCGGTTCTGAAGATGGCGTACGATGTTTCGAAGAATCAGCTAACCAGCACTTGCCTAGGTTCAATTGTGAATGTTGAAAATTAAGTGGCAGTGGTGTTGATAGTGCAATTTAACAGTCTTTTTCTTTCGTGATGGTGGGCATTAGGGATAATATACTTATACTCAACATACAATTTAATCATCTTGAATACATACATGTGGTATATCTGTGAAATAAAATAACATTTTCCTATTTATGCAAAAAGCTTTGTTGTAGCTTCATTCAACGAAATAAAGAAATATGTTCGCATCTGTGCCAAAGATAAATCTGATTTCTACAGAGCTATTGTTTGAGCAATTTTATCTACTAATAAATAATTAACTTTTGCATCTTTGGAATACATGGAATATTTATTTGGTAGACATCGCTTTTGAAAAAACTTTAAGATCTCAGCGTAAAAACGCAAATTGTGTTGTATTCCACTCCCCAGCCGTATTAGATACATTTAAAGGTGCCTAGGTTCAACAGAAATTGGGTTTTGTTAGAGTTAAGTTTAAACAACAATTCTGCAATAAAAACATAAATAGTTCACCAAATGTGTAGGTATATCTCTATTTGGAACCACTCAGAGAAAGATGGAGACAAAGGAATCATTTTAGTGCAGCTGTTGGAACTGCGTCGATAATGTAACTTGTACTTTTTGTTCATTTGTACCACAGTAGCATACTCCTAAATACTTTATGCTTGTATCTTGAAGAAGCCAAGGTTAAAAAGATGGATAACAGGTTCATACATTTTTTTTTATTTCATTTGTCATACTCCATTAAACAACACTCGTGAATTTGCTAATAACACCTACGTGAGAACAGCACAGAATCACACAAGTTATGCTGTGGCAACGTAATAAAAGGGACATTTCCCAAAAATACACATGGTCTGTGATAATATGTTGAGTGTTAATTTAGTGTAAAGTGGTAATAATACGTGATTTTAATCGAAGAAGGAAATCGGTAAGAATCACCTTAAAAAAGGATGATAATCAACATACGGACGGACAACTCAAGAAAGGAGAATGATAATGGATTTGAAACATTCCACAAATCGAAATAACATTATGCATATTGTGCACAGACAAGTACAATCACTTCCACATTTGTTAGCATAGAAGCACACAAAAGCACTTCAATAAACGGCTTACGGCCTAATTTAGTTCTTAGTTCTTTAGTTCTTTTTTGCCCCAAATTACGTGCTCGTCTGTCTAAGAATCAGCCCATCCGTCATATTTCGAGTGATACGGATTGCGTGATTCTCCCTTCAGTTATTGTTCGAGTATATTAAACATGTAGAAGTGGAGTATGTTAATTTGTAAAGTTTGAATTTAAATTTATTTCCGTTTCTGTTGCATGCAATATTATTGTACACAGGAAATATTTCACTACTATTCTTGCATGCAAGGGAAGATAGGGTTTGCATAAGTATTTTTTATCGATTTTTTTAAATCTATATTTTTAGAATTTGTATCACGGTATAATGTTGGTTTCCACAAACCAAACTGTGGTTTATGGCAAAATCCATAGCCTCGTCTTACGATTTATTGTCTGTTTTTCAGTTTTTTTCCTACCATTTATATGAAACAATAATTCAATAAAAGTTAAAAAAACTGCAAAAAATTTTCGGACGAATAAATTAAAAACAATCGGGAAGCAAACATTAAATTGCAAAAGGAACCTAAGAAATTTCAAAAGCATTAAACATTTCTTTGAAGAATAGGATGCATAGTATTAAAGAACATATTTAACTGCAAAGTGTTTTGTGGCTCTTGTAATAAAAAATCGCACCATAAAATAAGTCCGTATAAATTGATGATACTTATAAAACGAAGAAATTGGATACAGTGCTAATAATCAAAATACTGTACAAAAATCAACTTTCAATGCCATCCACACTGCTAATCGTCCGTTACAAGAGATACAAAAAATAAAGATTTACTAAATACTGAGTAGTATTATTTACTACTGTATATATATATATATATATATATATATATATATATATATATATATATATATATATATATATATATATATATATATATATATATATATATATATATATATACGAATATTTTACATAAAAAAGTCATTTTCAGGGTGTTAGAAAGTTTAAAAAAACGATAGGGTAAAATACAATCTAATAAATGTTTACACATTAACTAGCAAATGTCAATAAAGGCTATCACTATCAAACGAAGCTGCAAACCAATGCTCATTATGTTCACGAAGAAATTCAATCGCTTAGCAAAGCCAACTCAAGAGCTACATGTAAGTGAATGGGCAACAAGCACGACCTACCGACCAACTGACTGACTGACTGACGCTCGGAGCGGCTCCGTAAGTAGATCGAAAGGAGCGAAGAATAGAGAAATGACCACAGCACGCAGACAGCATTTTCACTTTCATCAAACTTAGAGCACCGGCCACACCGGCATCACCTACGTCACCTTCACCCTTGCCGGCGTCGTGACGAGATCTGGCTGGGCCAACAATCGAATGTCACGCGGTGTCCGTGGAGAGAGGGCGCAAAGGCGGACGCAGCATTATTTCTCCGCAAGACGCCAATAATTGCCCGCGTCACGTTTTATGCTCTTTCTTCGGCTCCTTCTACCCGTTCGGTCAGCTAGCAGACCGTGTGCATTGCCGCCCGGGTGCAGCTTTACGTGTACTTTCCCCAATGGGAGAGCCCTTTTTCGAGTGCGTTCCAATTGTGGGGCGCTGTGTTTGTACAGGCGGTAAGGTGAGTACGAACAAGAATGGAGGAATTGTGTCAAAAAATAGGGAACGATAGAGTGAAATTTGTTCAGAGATGCCTAATCGTATGGATCGAGATATTTCTAATGTTAGTAACGATAGTAGTGCTGTACACGCTTGGTTTGTATTATACGTAGTATACATTCAACAGGCTAGTCCTAAACAATCCTTTTTTTAGTCTTTGTACATACAAATACCTGCATATAAATAAATGTAATAAATGAAAAATAGTTTCACCTGTTTCCGCCCGGGATCGAACCGGGGGCCTTCCGCGTGTTAGGCGGATGTGATAACCACTACACCACGGAAACATGTGTCAGATGAAACGTTAATTTGAAAAGGCGATTGCCAATGTTTCACAGGAAACAATTGATTTTTCTGTTGTATGCTTGTAAACAACTTCAGACTTCTTATCAGCAGTATGTGACGTTGCTATTTGATTTGTCTCACCTCAACATTTTCACCTTATTTTTAGCTTCCCTTCTTCCTATTCCTATCATTCGGCACTGATAGAAATACACACCACACACCGTCCGGTTTACGATTATTCTTTCTATCGCCCTTTCTCCACACTCCCGGTCACCACCCGTGATAAGAAGCATAACACGGGCACTACATAAATCTCTGCCCACCGTGAAGCGAGCGCGGCTCGTTGAAATCAAACCATCATCATACCCGCAACCATTTGTCAGTCGATTGTGAGCCGCCGCAAGAAGAGCTACAACAAGTTTGGCTGGGTGGGCTGTCATTAACCATTTCGCTATGGTAAACGGGGACAAGATTTTCCCGCTAGTGCTGCTGGTGCTGCAATGCTTTCTGGTCGGCATCCGGACAACGCCAACCGGTTCTAAGCCATTCCTCATCTCACCGGACGCTGTGAACCGCCGGTGCGGCTATGAGGTGAGAATCAAGCGAACCGAACCGGCGAAAGTGTGATCGATGGATTTACTGTCGGTTGGGGTTTCTTTTGCTTCGCGTTTTTTTTTTTTTGCACTAGGGTTGTCCGGCAGTGAAGGAAGGCATGCTGAATGTGCATCTGGTCGCTCATACGCACGATGATGTTGGATGGCTTAAAACGGTGGATCAATACTACTATGGAAGTGAGTAGGAATGGTAGCCGGATGATACAGTACAGTAAGACTCCAACTGCGTTACGTACTCCTCAGGTAGAAGCACCATCCAAAAGGCGGGCGTTCAGTACATTCTTGACTCGGTCATCCAGGAGCTGTTGAAGGATGCCGCGCGAAGGTTCATATTTGTGGAGTCTGCGTTCATGCATAAATGGTACACCGAGCAGAGTGAAGAGATGCGCCAAACGGTGAAGGTTCTGGTTTCGGAAGGACGGCTAGAGTTTATCGGTGGCGCGTGGAGCATGAATGATGAGGCGGCCGTTCACTATCAGAGTGTCATCGATCAGTTTACGTGGGGTTTGCGGTTCCTGAACGATACGTTCGGTGAGTGTGGACGGCCGAGGGTGGGCTGGCAGATTGATCCGTTTGGGCACTCGCGGGAGCAAGGGTCACTGTTTGTGCAGATGGGCTACGATGGACTATTCCAGGGACGGTTGGACTTTCAGGATAAGAGCAGTCGGATCGCACAGAGAACGATGGAGATGATGTGGAAGACGAGCGACAGTCTGGAGCAGAGTGAACTGTTTACCAGCGGGCTTTACTACATCTATGCACCACCGCCTGGCTTTTGTTTTGATGTGCTGTGTAACGATGATCCGATCATTGATGGGCCGCATTCGGCGGATAACAATGTCAAAGAGAAGGTAAGACTCGCAATGGTAAGCCGAGGGTTTAGGATATACGGTTTTTTGTTTGTTTGAACTAGGTGGATCTGTTCCTGGACACAGTGCACAATATGTCCAAAACATTCTTAACGAACAACATCATTCTTACAATGGGTGAAGACTTCCATTATCAGGATGCAAATATGTGGTTCAAAAATTTGGACAAACTCATAAGGTATAGACACTTTAACTTTTTACAACATTAAATTACATTCTATCCGATATTCACTAAAAGATACACAAATCAACGCCAATCGGAAGGATCCATGGTGAATGTGTTCTACTCCACACCTTCCTGCTATCTGAAAGCGGTTAATGAAGCAAATGTGCATTGGCCCACCAAGTCGGATGATTTCTTCCCCTACGCATCGGATCCTACCGCCTTTTGGACGGGTTACTTCACTTCTCGACCCACCCAGAAGCGCTACGAACGTGAAGGAAACCATTTCCTGCAGGTTTGTAAACAACTTTCCGCTATCGCTCCAATGAAAGAATCGTTCTACGAGTCCCATCTGACTGCACTTCGCGAGGTGATGGGAGTGATGCAGCATCATGATGCGATCACTGGCACTGAGAAGCAACACGTCGCTGACGACTATGCTCGCATGCTGTACGAAGCCTTTGAGGCTTGCAGTGCCAACACTCGCTCGGCTCTGAACCAGCTGACTGGTGAACGAGATAGCTTCAAGTTTGACTGGGGATACTGTAAGCAAGCGAACGTGAGCGCTTGTGCAATGACCGAGAGCTCGGATAACCTGGTGGTGCTACTGTACAACCCACTCGGTCACAGCTCGAATGATTTCGTACGACTCCCGGTAAAGGAAGGCAACTATCTGGTACGGAACGATCGTGGCCAAACGGTACTATCGACGTTGATTCCGATTCCGGGCTCGGTGGTAGATCTTCCGTTCCGAGAGAGCGAGGCCACCCATGAGCTTGTGTTCCAAGGAGAACAGGTCGCTCCCGTCGGCTACAAGTCGTACTACGTGTCGAAGGAAGAATCGAAGAGCTCGTCGTCCGCTGCAGGCATGCGTCAGGAGGATAATGTGAGCATAGGAAACGATCGTTTGACGGTTCACTTCGACCAGAACGGCTTCATGAGCCAGATCACGATTGATGGAGAAACTCATCCACTGAAGCAGAACTTCTTGTATTATGAAGGAGCGTATGGAAACAACGAGGAGTTCCGTAACCGCTCTTCCGGGGCGTACATCTTCCGTCCGAACGGAACCGAGAAGGCCGTGACTGATGTTGTGGAGATTCAGGTAGTGAGGAGCGATCTAGTGCAGGAGGTGCATCAAATATTCAACGAGTGGATCAGCCAGGTGATTCGAGTGTATGCGGGACAGGAACATGTGGAGCTAGAATGGCTGGTGGGACCGATCCCGATCGACGATAGCAAGGGTAAGGAAATAATCTCTCGCTTTGAGTCGGACATTAAGAGCGAAGGAACGTTCTGGACGGACTCGAACGGACGGGAAATGCTTCGCCGTGTGCGAAACCATCGCGATACATGGGAGCTGGAGTTATCAGAACCAGTTCCAGGAAACTATTACCCAGTGACAGCTAAAATTACCATCCAAGATGAACGAAATCGGCTGAGCGTGCTGAACGATCGTGCACAGGGTGGTTCCAGCTTGGTCGACGGTCAGCTTGAGCTGATGGTCCACCGTCGATTGCTTCGTGATGATCGATTCGGGGTGGGGGAAGCACTAAACGAAACACAGTTCAACAACGGTCTGGTTGCACGCGGCAAGCACTGGCTTATGTTCGGTGGTTCTCCAATTACCAACGCAGGCACTCCAACGCAAGCTGCAAAGGAACGGTTCCTGCAGAATAAGGTTCATCTGCCGTCGTGGGTGTTTGTGGCGCCTTCGACTGACTTTACCTTCGATCAGTATCTTACCGAACTTGTGCACAATTTTACCTTCCTTTCGCAATCTTTGCCACCGAATGTGCATCTTCTAACCGTGGAACCGTGGAAGGATGATACGATGTTGTTAAGATTTGAGCATTTGTTCGAAAAGGGCGAAGATAGCCAATATTCACTGCCGGTTCAGATAAACGTTCAGGATTTGTTTGTGAACGTGAATGTGGTTAGTCTTCGCGAAACTACCTTGGCCGGTAATCAATGGAAGGAGGATTCAATACGTTTAGATTATGGACAGAAGCAAAACAATAATACCAATAGAACTGTTATTGAAAACGAATTCATTGTCGAACTGAATCCGATGGAGATTAGAACTTTTGTTATTCGGCTAGAAAAGAAAAAATAAAAAGTAAGCCTCGGAAAATTGTTCAGGAAATGGATTTTTTTAAATAAAGTCAAAAATATAACACCTTCATTCCATTGCACTACTATTTTTACGTCTTTTTATTGTAAGTTAAAAAAAGGCTAAAATTTATTAATCTTCTTTTTTTTCATAAGGAACGGTCCAAAATGGCTGTATTGGTTAAGATAAATTAATGTTCTTGGAGTGAAAAGTAATGAAATTTCCATTATTGTAGCATATACACATTTATATTTTTTTTTTGCTAAAGTTTGTTAAAATATTGCTTTGATGTTCTTTCCAATACTCTTTCATTCTTTTTAATCTTTTTAATGTTTTTTTTTCTATTTAAAATGGTACAAATGCTTTTGGTAAAATGCTTCTTATCTATTGAAAATGGTATAAAGGAGGTCAACATGCTCATTACATTTTGTGCTATCTATCAGTTTATTAAAGTTTCACCTTCAAAGCAAAGATGATAAAAAATACCTACCAGTTCCTAACTACTGATAACGATGATATAACTTATCTGGCGTAATAGAAGATGCAAAATCATTCCCATCCAAACATACACAATGATTGTACCCTTTTCGTTGGTTTCAATATGCAGATGCAAACATGATCGTGTCCGAATATATCCAACACTGGTGACAGCTGTATGCTAATGCCAATCAATCAACAACTTCCCAAAATCAGCGGGTAAAACTCGGCAGCTTCCCATTATCTACATACGCTCTCTGAGTCCAGCATTGTGACTTACAGAGCTCGGTGGGGTGCCGTTGTCAATTACTATCTCCCCAATCGTGATACTGCGAACGGCAACAATCACTGGGATTCTAAATGAATTGATGCTTGCTGTACCATGCTTGGGTGTATGTGTTCGGTGGCAGCTTTATTTACGTTATTCCAGAACCATAACGCGCGAGCGATAACGACTCGGACCTCGCCTGTGCTGAGCTTTATAAATTAAAAACCTCACCAAAGCCGACCGCAAACGGCAAGTGAACGTTCAGGAGGTGGTGCTCGCCGTTGAAATTTAGCACTCAAGTGCTTGTGTTATAACCATCGGTTTCAGCTTTCTGCTTTGTTAGCAGCAAGTTCTACATTCCCTAACCACATGAGTCAGTAAAGTGCGGCACGATGGCTAGCCGGTGTTTGCTGTTACCGTTGTTGATTGTGTTTGGTGTTATTTTTGCTGCCAGTGCAAACCCGGCCTGGTATAAGAGTGGTCATCGAAAGCACCATGGCTGTGGCTACGAGGTACACCAAGCGATGGAGAAATGCCTTAAAAATGGTTAAAGTTTTAATAAACTTCTCTCATTGTATGATAGGCTTGCCCCGAACCAAAGGAGGGTATGATCAATGTGCATCTGGTGCCGCACAGTCACGACGATGTTGGCTGGCTCAAGACAGTCGATCAGTATTACTATGGCAGTGAGTATTTCGTGCTTTGGTGAAAGCATCGGCTGAAATGAAACGATGTTATGCATTTTTTTTGCATTCCAGGTCGCAACAACATTCAGAAAGCGGGAGTACAGTACATTCTCGATTCGGTTGTGCATGAGCTGCTGAAAGATCCTAGCCGTCGCTTCATTTACGTTGAGTCGGCATTCTTCCAGAAATGGTACCTGGAGCAAACACCGGAGATGCAGCAGCAGGTCCATATGCTTGTGGAAGAGGGACGCTTGGAGTTTATCGGTGGCGCGTGGAGCATGAACGACGAAGCCGCCGTTCATTATCAGAGTGTCGTTGATCAGTTTACGTGGGGTTTGCGGTTCTTGAACGATACGTTCGGTGAGTGTGGTCGGCCACGCATCGGTTGGCAGATCGATCCGTTCGGACATTCGCGCGAGCAGGCGTCCCTGTTCGCCCAGATGGGGTACGATGGGCTGTTCTTTGCTCGGCTCGACTACCAGGATAAGAACAATCGCATGCAGACGCGCACGCCGGAAATGATCTGGCATACTAGCAGCAGCTTGGAGGAGAACGAGCTATTTACCAGCGTACTGTACAACCATTACTCCGCTCCACCGGGCTACTGTTTTGATGTGTTGTGTAATGACGACCCGATGATTGATGATCAGGAGAGTACTGATTACAATGTGAAAGCAAGGGTAGATATTTCGAATGCTATTGTGCTATGGAGGCTTTGCTGGAAAATTACACGCTTATCTTGCTCCATTTCAGATTGATACGTTTATCGCTTGGTTGGAGAAGATGGCAGGATCCTATCGTACGAACAACTTGATCCTTACCATGGGTGATGATTTCAACTACATGAATGCCGTAATGAACTTTAAAAATATGGACAAACTCATCAAGTAAGACGTTTGAGAAGGAAGTTGATTGTATAGTGTCTAACTATGTCATGTTTTTAGGTACACAAACGAACGGCAATCTGAAGGATCCAAGATCAATGCGTTCTATTCGACACCTTCCTGCTATGTAAAGGCTGTACATGGTGCAGATATCGAGTGGCCTACCAAGTCGGATGACTTCTTCCCCTACGAATCTGATTATCATTCATTCTGGACGGGTTACTTCACTTCTCGACCCACCCAGAAGCGGTATGAACGTGAAGGAAACCATTTCCTGCAGGTTTGTAAACAACTTTCCGCCATCGCACCGATGAAGGAATCGTTCTACGAGTCCCATCTGACTGCACTTCGCGAGGTGATGGGAGTGATGCAGCATCATGATGCGATCACTGGCACTGAGAAGCAACACGTCGCTGACGACTATGCTCGCATGCTGTACGAAGCCTTTGAGGCTTGCAGTGCCAACACTCGCTCGGCACTGAACCAGCTGACTGGTGAACGAGATAGCTTCAAGTTTGACTGGGGATACTGTAAGCAAGCGAACGTGAGCGCTTGTGCAATAACCGAGAGCTCGGATAACCTGGTGGTGCTACTGTACAACCCACTCGGTCACAGCTCGAATGATTTCGTGCGACTCCCGGTAAAGGAAGGCAACTACCTGGTACGGAACGATCGTGGCCAAACGGTACGATCGACGTTGATTCCGATTCCGGGCTCGGTGGTAGATCTTCCGTTCCGAGAGAGCGAGGCCACCCATGAACTTGTGTTCCAAGGAGAACAGGTCGCTCCCGTCGGCTACAAGTCGTACTACGTGTCGAAGGAAGAATCGAAGAGCTCGTCGACCGCTGCAGTCATGCGTCAGGAGGATAATGTGAGCATAGGAAACGATCGTTTGACGGTTCACTTCGACCAGAACGGCTTCATGAGCCAGATCACGATTGATGGAGAAACTCATCCACTGAAGCAGAACTTCTTGTATTATGAAGGAGCGTATGGAAACAACGAGGAGTTCCGTAACCGCTCTTCCGGGGCGTACATCTTCCGTCCGAACGGAACCGAGAAGGCCGTGACTGATGTTGTGGAGATTCAGGTGGTAAAGAGCGATCTGGTGCAGGAAGTGCATCAAATATTCAACGAGTGGATCAGCCAGGTGATCCGAGTGTATGCCGGACAGGAACATGTGGAGCTAGAATGGCTGGTGGGACCGATCCCGATCGACGATAGCAAGGGTAAGGAAATAATCTCTCGCTTTGAGTCGGACATTAAGAGCGAAGGGACGTTCTGGACGGACTCGAACGGGCGGGAAATGCTTCGCCGTGTGCGAAACTATCGTGAAACATGGGAACTGGATCTGGTGGAACCAGTGGCTGGCAATTACTATCCAATTACTGCCAAGATTGCCGTAGAAGATGATCATTCACGTATGGCAGTGCTGAACGATCGTGCCCAGGGCGGCTCCAGTCTGGTAGACGGTCAGCTCGAACTGATGGTTCATCGCCGACTGCTTCGCGATGACGCATTCGGTGTGGGCGAAGCCCTTAATGAAACACAGTACGGTGCAGGTATAGTGGCACGCGGCAAGCATTGGCTCTTCTTTGGCTCGTCCCAAAAAGCAGTCAGCCCCACACTGCAGGCAAAGGAACGATTCCTGCAGAACAAAGTGCTGCTGCCAAGCTGGCCATTCGTCAGTGCCGTTGATAATGTGCTGACCTATGACGATTACCTTTCGAACTTCCGCAACATCTACTCGGCTATCGCCCAGCAGCTGCCACCGAACGTGAATCTACTTACGCTGGAACCTTGGAAGGATGGTACGGTGCTCGTGCGTTTGGAACACTTGTTTGAAAGGAATGAAGATCCCGTCTATTCGCAAGCCGTGCGCATCAACGTGCGTAGCGTACTGTTTGCGCTGAATATTGAAAGCATTCACGAAACTACGCTTGCTGCGAATCAGTGGAAAGCAGACTCGAAACGATTGCATTTCAATACGGAATCGACGGCAAATGAAGCCTCACCGAAGGATCAGGTTGAACGGGTGGCGCAGGACAGCACGGACTTTGATATCGAGCTGCAACCAATGGAGATCCGAACATTTATAGTAAAACGACGATAATCATGATAAGTAAGTGGATAGTAAATGGAGTAAGATTTGTGAAAATGATATAAGAGTTAATAAAAATTCCAAAAGCAAAAAACCTAGCATTTTTATTAATTCATACTAAATTGAAGAACTACTGTTATTATTATTTTATTTCGTTTTATTGGTGAGTATATATTTTTTAGATTATTTTAGGTAAGAATACATTTATAAGTTATTTTTTGCTGTTAGGTTTTTCATTTTGTAAACCAGTCAAATTATTTACTTTTCGTAAATAATTTTGTTTCATATTTCACATTTCGTAACGAATGCTGATGAAGTACACAATATTGCTATCCATTTTAATGACTGTTTTATCTACTATTTCACTTTTTATTGAACAAGTTCATAAGTAAAAGTCATGTGTGATCAAAAAATGTATAACAATGTCCTACAATTGATCCTAAAACAATTCGTCTGGTTTGATTTATTCCATAAAAAGGAAAAATTAGGCGTACGTTACACATTGAATACTAATATTAAAGATTAGGATTTACCAGTCACTTAGAATATACAATGTGTGTTTTTTTAATTGTAGAAGCAAAGTAGTGTCAAACTCATAATAATAATACCAGAACTAATAATTAAATTATACGAGATTAAAAAAAAAAAACATTTTAATTTTGAACAGTAATATTTCAAATTTAATGTCTAATGTTTAGTGCGTGTTTTGAGTACTATTTTGTGTGTGAAATGTACAACTATTTAGTCGGTTTGATCGGCCTATTCGTATTGCTAAATATGTTTGTACTTACAGTGAGTCCAAAAAGTATTCATTTAGCTGCATTTCAAAAAAAGCAGAATTAGAGGCACATTTTATGGGGAATTATTATTAGGATTTGAAAGACAGTAAGTCTATATGAATAGTTAAACTTTAGCAGTAACGTAGTTTATTAGTATTCATTATTTATTATTGTCTTTTTACAATCGCGTCGTTAAATAGTCCGGTTGTGTTAAACATATAGAGTGATTAATGTATTTAACCCCAATGTATTTGTATTTTAGTACGCAATACAAAAAAAAACAAGAAAAGTAAAAAAAAATCAGTGCAAAGCATAATAACAGCAATTTAATAATTTATCAACTGTTTTTAAAATTCAAATTCAATGTTATTCTTTGCGCAATGGAAGCTCCATCAAACTGAATGATAAATACATTTAGATAACGATCACACATTACCATATTCATCCCTACCTGCGTTCTACCCAATTTCGTCCTATTGTCATGAACAGTTTGCTCAATTCAGGTCAGTAATGGAAGATAGTTCCCATGGAAGATATTCTCCCTTACTAACTTCTGCTGTTATGCAATACGGCGTACTATCTAAGAAGTATTTATGACGTTTGATTACTTCACACTGTTGACGAGTTAAGTCCACGCTTCAAAAACCGTCCCCCACAAACTCGCGATCTAATTGGGCCACTCAATAATAATAATAATAATAAAAACAAATATAGTTCCACCAAGATATCACTTTCGATTGCGTGCCAAGTGAAGCGAGCGCGATAAGAAAATCTGAGTAGGCGCGTGGAGCAAGCTGTTGCCGTGCGCAAGTGAATGGCGAACACGATTTTTACCAATCACGTCATTGTTCAACGGGCTCGTTGGTCTAGGGGTATGATTTTCGCTTAGGGTGCGAGAGGTCCCGGGTTCAAATCCCGGACGAGCCCACCCTGCACTGGAAGCTGTGGAACAACCACAGTGGAAGGAGAAAGCCTTTTTTTGTAAGTACCATACCTCATCTACCAAAGTATTAAAAAGGGAGTGTATAGTTGTTTGTGTTGCGATGCAGATAATTTATGGGAGTATTATTACTCCTTGTAATTAATTTACGGGACCGTCGTTTAAGGGACTTACACCAAGTGGTTGTTTTGTTGTAAAGAGTGGCTTTAAGTTATCTAAGTGGGAAATTGAATCGGTAAGTAAAGTAGGTGCCACTACTTCTGCGGTGTGTCTTATCGCTCATTGGCATTAGGGTACAAGTGGTCGTTCGATGTTTTTAGCTTGTTCACATCGAGTGGCTACTTTTGCCCTATTTAATTTCTATTATTTAATCGCTGTCTACTGTATCATCTTCTTGTCCCTCTCGCCCCATCACTCCATGAAAGCCGAGCGTTAATACACGTTGATTGTTTCAAAGGTGAAATTGTTGCAAAAAGTAATTAAAGGAACTTAAATTAAAAAAATACACACAGCACTTTCTGCAACAATTTTTGAGCGCTCTTGTGTGTGGCACAGTTATGCTGTTGTGCGGTATGTATTTTATGTAGCGAAAAGAAAGGTGCAAAACCAATTGCGATCGTCTACGATCGGCCGCTTCTGCTCTCTAAGCGATGATTTGGGGATCAATTTTGGTGGCCGGATCGAAATTTCCCACCCCGGCATGCGTTGGCCAGCGGTGGTCACCTTCACTTTTCTCGGCCCCGGTACAAAGGCCCAGAAAGCAAAAATCGAAAAACCACAAAACAGCATACGTTGTAGCATGTACCGGTGGGGAAGCAGACACACAACACACATACGCTTGGTATCAATTTCGCTTTCATCTGCTCTCGGGCAATTACGGCCATCAGAGGTGGTCCGTTCCCCCCTCGAGGGGTGAAAAGGAAATGAAACGAAACTAAAGCAACGGGCGGCCAAAAAACCAAGCGAAAAGGAAAAGATTAATGCTGTACGCGTATGCAGCGCGGTTTCGGCGGATCGTAGGAGAGTCGGTCGAAAGTAAGACGGAAGAAGGTTGTTTTTGTGTGTGTGCCCGGGTTCTCAACATATGATCAAGAAGCGGAGCAGGTCATAATTGAGATTCAGTGTCAGTGTCAGTCTGTGCGGGGTGAGGGGTTGGCGTTTCAACCCTCCCCCGGGGAAACCTTTGGGGTGATCCGATGCGGGAGAAGTGGGGAGAGTTCATTCGTTATGGAGTTGGAACTCAGGTTTATTTCTCGCAGCGTAACTGAGCTTAAGGTACGCACTTCGCAGAGATTAAGAAAAGTATTTTGCTATTCTGATAACAATGGCACTTTAAAAGTTAAAATAAAAGGTTTAATTAATAAATGTACACAACATACCAAATCATTCTCAATACAAAATCCCAACTCTTGAGCGTTTGGGCTGCGCCACTCTCCAATCACGCTCTCACTGACCATTGGTTCATTCGGCTCAATAGAAAAGAGAGTGAGTGTGCCCGGCACGGCTATCGCAATTCACTCCAGACCTCCAGGCCAGCATCCACGGCCGCGAATGGTCATTCGGTCGCGAGTAACAGCCGCGAACGGACGTGTGGTGTGTGCCGATCAGTGTGCGCGATCGTAAACCGTGAAGAGTGAAAACAGGTTTCCTCCCCAGCCTAACCTGATCTCGGGCCAGCAACCAGAGGCCAGCAGCATAAATCGAGTGTTCCCGGTTTTGTTGTGCATGCAGACGGCGCACGGTGCACCAAATCCGGTAGCAAGTGTAATCGGGCGCACACACAACAGCAAGCAAACGAGTGATTTTTCCCAATGCAAAGCTGCATCATTCCGGTATCGGATTGAGGACTGCGTGTGCTCACAATTGTTCCCCCGTTTGGTTGCATCCGCGGGTGATCACTATGCTTGTCGTCGGTCGAGTGTCCGTACCATTGGCGTCGATCGTGGTCGTGCTGGTGGTGTTGGCTGGTGTAACGTTTAACCTGCAGCCAGTGTCGGCCGGCCCCTGGCGGCGGAATGGTAACGCGCTGCCCCGGCGTGTGGCGGAAAGTGATGAGTATTTAGAATTTGGCCGCAAGCTAAAGCAATCGTGCGGATATGAGGTGAGTGAACTGATGACGGATGGGGGAATGTAAACCACTGATTTGGTTCCCTACAAACTACTGAACTGGTTGAGTGTTTGCTGCGGAGTTGAACTTTCTTATCAGTGTTTGTAATTTTCGTAAAAAATAGCAACATTGGATTTCTGTATTACTTCGCAGGCAATCAGTTGTACTTTGCAGTACATCATCAGTCAGTTTCATTTTTGTAGGGTAACATAGCGCGAAACCAACATGGACGTATATTTTGAAATAAGGTGTTTAAATGTTTAACAACATATGAGTAAAATGTGTCCCCATTCATTAGATTGTTTTACGATAAAAATAAAAAACAGAATAGGAAACGCAATAGTTACGAGCATTAGCAATTAAATCATCTAGACAACCGTCTAACTATGCCACGATCACGGCATTTTATGAAAAATGTCTGATATTTTATGGTTAAAAGCAAAAACAAAATAGCTTAAAGTATATGCTCATATTTTGATGAATATTTAAAGCAAGCTTTCAAGCTCATGTATAGCTGAGTTGTTGTTGAATAGTTCACATATACGAAACATGATTGTGGGAAAAATCTAGGAAATATTTGTTGAACATTTTTGTTGAGTTTTTTTTTTAAACTCTAGTAACTGTTTTGCCAATTTTGAACTTTTCTATGTATTTTGTGTTTTGAACCAGTTACCGTAACAAAACTTAATATTATTCAAAATCTTATCTGCTAAAGTTTAGTATGGTTTTGTCTCTTTTACGACATTTTTGTTTCGAACTACAAGTTGCCCATGTCTAGAAAACTGTAAAATACAATTTAAATGTAATGGTTGTAATAAAAAGCGAACAACACTTTGTGTGAGTGCTCTCTCAGCGCTGTTTTGTTTATGTTTCGCTTTCAGACGATAAGGTAGCACATTTTAACCGATGAATTGTTGACGACTTAAATCGTACGAGCGTTAGCCAAGGAAGAGAAATCGCTTTGATTTGTAACGCTGTTTTTGAACAGTTTTCGCCCGCTTTTTGCTTCCTTCCTGAACTATGGAACAATAAAAACTGCCTTGTAGACGAAGGCGTATTATTTATTTACTTGCTTTCCCTACCTAACTCATTCCCTACTTCCAGTCATGCCCGAAACCGAAGAAAAATATGCTTAATGTGCATTTGGTGCCCCACACGCACGATGACGTCGGGTGGCTAAAGACGGTCGACCAGTACTATTATGGCAGTAAGTGTTTTCCTCGGTGCTGCAAAACAACACAATTTAACCCGGCCCGCGCGCGGTCCATTGTTTACCAACGCTAGGCAAGACCACGATCCAGAAGGCGGGCGTACAGTACATTCTCGACTCGGTCATCCAATCGCTGCTGAGCGATCCGGAGCGCAAGTTCATCTACGTCGAGTCGGCCTTCTTCTTCAAGTGGTACGATGAACAGACGGCGGAACTGCAGCAGCAGGTGCGCATGCTGGTGAACGAGGGGCGGCTGGAGTTTATCGGTGGCGCCTGGAGCATGAACGATGAGGCGGCCGCACACTACCACAGCATTGTGGATCAGTTTACCTGGGGTTTGGCCAAGCTGAACGATACGTTCGGGGAGTGCGGTCGGCCACGCATCGGTTGGCAGATCGATCCGTTCGGACATTCGCGCGAGCAGGCGTCCCTGTTCGCCCAGATGGGGTACGATGGGCTGTTCTTTGGGCGGCTCGACTATCAGGACAAGCGCGAGCGGATGACGCACAAGCGGGCGGAAATGATCTGGAAGACGAGCGATAACCTGGCCGATGGGGATCTGTTTACGGGCGTGCTGTACAATCTGTACCAAGCGCCGCCCGGCTTCTGCTTCGACATACTCTGCTCGGACGAACCGTTCATGGACAGCCCGTACTCGGCGGAGAACAATGTGAAGGCAAAGGTGAGACAGAGTTCAGGGCGGTTCTTTCGGTTCATTACAATAAGATACAAATCTCTCATAAACATGCATTCATATGAGTCTTCAGTGATTTGTATCAGGAATCGAACCTCTATGAATAAATTTGTAAATCTCTAGGAACTCTTAAATTCATAAATCATATGATTTTTCAAAAATTTATGAAATTATAATACTTGAAGTGCATCTTCAGGAATTTAGTGATATTAAAAGATTAATGCAATTATAAAGCCTTATCTATCTCGATACTATCTCGATACATCGATACATCTCTAAATAATCATGATTTATACAGTTCTTAAAACTTAAAGTTTAGATTCATTGATTCACTTCAGTGATTGATTCTGATTCATAACTCTGCAATAGAGTAACCCATCTTTATTATCTTACTGCACATTGCTTTGTAGGTGGAAAAGTTCCTGTACTACGTGAATCTTCAGGCGGAGAGTTATCGGACGAACAACATCCTGCTGACGATGGGCGGTGACTTTACGTACATGGATGCGAACGTGTACTTCAAAAATATGGACAAATTGATCAAGTAAGTGTAGATGGTATTTGATTGAAAGATTCCTTATGAACTTCTTCTGTTCTCTTCATTCCCAGATACACCAACGCACTGCAATCGAACGGATCGAACGTGAACGTATTCTACTCGACGCCCTCCTGCTACCTGAAGGCCCTGCACGACGTCGGCATTACCTGGCCCACCAAGTCGGACGATTTCTTCCCGTACGCCTCCGATCCGCACTCCTTCTGGACCGGATACTACACCTCCCGGCCCACGAGCAAACGGTTCGAGCGCGTCGGCAATCATTTCCTGCAGGTGTGCAAACAGCTTACCGCCCTGGCACCATCCCGACAGACCCACATGGAACCGCACCTGAACATGCTGCGAGAAGCGATGGGTGTAATGCAGCATCATGATGCTATTACTGGAACCGAGAAGCAGCACGTCGCGAATGATTACGCCCGAATGCTGAACCGTGCGGTAAGAGCGTGTGGGGCGAATACGAAAGCCGCCCTCAACCAGATCGTTGATCCGAAGTACAAACGATCGGCACGGTCTGGTGGGTTGCCGTTCGAGCATCCTACCACGGACTATCCGCAGTACACGTTTGCGTTCGAGTCGTGCCATCTGCTGAATGTAAGCAAGTGTGAGCTTACGGAGACGAAGGATAGCTTCACGGTCACGCTGTACAATCCGCTGGCCCACGCGGGACACGAATACGTCCGGCTGCCCGTCACCGGTGGTAGATACATCGTGCGGGACTATCGCAATGTAGAAGTTTCCTCGCAAATCGTGCCAATTCCACGGTCGGTGCTTAATCTAAGCTATCGCTTCAGCAATGCAACGTCGGAGCTGGTGTTTTTGGCGAACGAGCTGCCACCGCTCGGATTTAAATCGTACTTTGTTACGCGTGCCATTGATTCGTTGGATGATTTTCTCCATGAAGCGCCTGCTCCAGCAAGCCCACCGGCTACAGATGAAACGCGGGCAAAGCAACAGGAAACAGCCCAGTGGCATTCGCAGGAAGTTACCATCGGCAACAAGTATCTGAACGTTTCGTTCGATAGTAACGGCTTCCTGAGCACGATCACGATCGATGGCGTTACGAATCGGTTGCGCCAGACGTTCGTCTACTACGAGGGTGCTCTCGGTAACAATGAGGAGTTCCGCAACCGTTCGTCCGGTGCGTACATCTTCCGGCCGAACGGAACCGAGAAAACGGTCACAGAAAATGTGCAGCTTAAGGTGGTTAAGGGTGGAACGGTGCAGGAAGTACACCAAGTGTTCAACGAGTGGATCAGTCAGGTCGTTCGGGTGTACGCCGACGAGAGCCACGTTGAGTTCGAGTGGATGGTAGGTCCGATTCCGGTCGAGGACGGTGTGGGTAAGGAGATTGTTTCACGCTTTTACACTGCGGCCCAATCGAGCGGCGTGTTCTGGACGGATGCAAACGGTCGCGAGATGATGCGGCGTGTGCGCAACCACCGGGACACGTGGAATGTGAATTTGCAGGAGAAGATATCCGGCAACTATTACCCGGTGACGGCGAAGATTGCGCTGGAAGATGAGAACCTTCGGCTGGCGGTGTTGAACGACCGTGCGCAGGGTGGATCGAGCCTGGAGGATGGCTCGCTCGAGCTGATGGTACACCGGCGGCTGCTGCATGACGATGCGTTCGGTGTGGAGGAAGCGCTGAACGAGAAGGCGTTCGGGCAGGGACTGGTTGCCCGCGGGAAGCATTGGGTCGTTTTTGGGGCGAAGAAACCCACCAGCCCGACACCGGAGGCGAGGGAGCGCTTCCTGCAGAACCGGGTGCTGCTACCGAACTGGCTGTTTTTCAGCGACGTCGGGGAGGTTAAGTACGAGGACTGGCAGAAGCAGTACACCAATATTGTACGTATTTGAGTTTCATATTCTCCGTCAGCTTGCAGCAGTCATGTTTTAACATCATTTTCCTTTTCTCCAGTACTCTGCACTATCGCTTTCGCTTCCCCTGAACGTACATCTGCTAACGTTCGAACCGTGGAAGGAGAACAGCATCCTTGTGCGCTTCGAGCATCTGCTGGAGAAGGGCGAGGACCCCATGTACTCCAAACCGGTACGGTTCAACATCCAGGACGTGTTCCGCCAGTTTTCGATTGAGGAGGTGCGCGAAATGACACTTGCCGCTAATCAGCTGCGGGAGGATTCAACAAGACTGAAGTTCAAACCCGACCCATCATACATCATGTACAGCTCCATTAAGCGGGACGTGTCGACGCCACTTCCTTCCCCGTCGCCACCGAACGTACTCGCGGGACGGTCACCGCTGCTAGACGAACTGGCCCGCAACGTGGCGGACGATGGGTTCGAAATTATGCTCAAACCGATGGAGATCCGTACGTTCGTGTTTCAGCTAGAGTACAAGCCATAGGTAGCAAGTAGTGTGCAAAGACTTTCGTTTTAATTTAGAGTAGTATAAATAAAACAAACGCATTATACCGTGAAATCAGTGTGTTTGTTTGTGTGCGTTCTGTGTTTTTTTTTTACTTTAATGCATCTTAACGCTATAAAAACAACGTTTAACCAACTTATTGCTAGGCATGTATTATTGCAGATTATTCGTATCACTACTACCCGAACGGTTGTGGCGTTAGCGCTCAAGAAGCTCTCAGAAATCGGCATCCCACCCGGACAGCTCGTCCGGCGGAATGTCTAAGTCTTTGGGGAAGATATCGAAGTTGGACATGTCCAGCGGTCCCAGCAGGTTCGGCTGCAGTGGGGATTTAAGTGTGAGCGCGATCAAACCATCCCAGTCAAAACCCTGGAACCATCTGTGGAAGGGAAAGCGGATTTGTCCATCAATTGAAGGTCTGGTCTGAAGATAAATTCTATCCAACAGCATGATAGTTTACTTGTGCTTTTTGATGTCCTGTACGCCACCGCGCTGGTAACCCAACCGCTCCGATGGGACATCTCGGCAGAGCCGTTTGATAAGGCTGACGGCGGCACGGGACATGTGCTTGGGGAAGTTTACCATGTCGATGCCCTTCAGTATGATATTGTACGTTTTCATGGGATCTGCTGCAGTAAAGGGTGGGCTGGAATGGAATTATGGAATGTTAATTTGTGGGTTGATTTAAAAACTTCATACAGTTTCTTACATGCCAGTCAGCAGCTCGTGTATCAGTATGCCCAACGCCCAGTAGTCGACGGATCGGTCGTGCCCTTTGTTGAGAATTATTTCCGGCGCCACGTACTCGGGCGTACCACAGAATGTCCACGTTTTGCTGCTGTAGCCAATGAATTTGGAGAATCCAAAGTCAACCTAAAACAAACAGCAAGACCTCTTTAATACAGATCAACGAGTGGCGCCCTATGAACCTTACCAATTTTGCATATCCCCGCGCATCCAGCAGCAGATTCTCCGGCTTCAAATCCCGATACACGATGCCCCGGGCGTGCAGAAAGTCAAACGCCTGCAGCACGCACGCCACGATAAACTTAGCCGTCGAGTCCTCGAACGTAACGCGATCGCGCAGGATCGTCCACACCTCACCGCCCATGCAAGCCTCCAGAAGCATGTACACGAACTTCGCATCCTTGTACGTGCGGTACAGCCGGCAGATGAACGGGCTCTGGCAGGCCAGCATAATCTTCCGCTCGCTGTACATGTGCTCCTGCTGCCGCGTGTCCACGATGTGCCGCTTCTTCATGCACTTCAGCGCGTACACCTTCGTATCACCGTTCCGCTCGAGCTTCACCAGCTCGACCCGACCGAACCCACCGACACCGAGCGTTCCCACCACCTCCAGGTCGGTTAGATTCACATCCATTAGCTCTGTCGGGATGAAGGAAAGAATCACGGGGAATGTTGCAACATTATAATAACCCACTCACTACTTTGTAGTACCAACCACCTGGCGGTGGAGGGTTTTTTAAAATAAATTCTCACCCGGTTGACACGATCCGAGCGATGGGTGAGTGTTCTCGAGATTGCGGAACGCAAGCACTCGCTCCTCGTCGCCGTAGTTTTTCTCCTGCAGTTCGCACAGGTCGCCGATGTGCTTGGTGAACGATTCGCGATCCAGCGTCAGACACTCGACACCGGGCGACATGGCGATAATGTTGGCCGTGCGCTTGTCCTCCCTAATGAGCGCCTGCTCGCCGAAGTACTCTCCACGGACGAGGATGCGTATCTCTTCCTCCACCGAGCGTCCTGCGAGGGGAAGGTGTGAATATAAAAATAACCTAAGACTTTATGGTGCGAAGGGGCCAAAGGCGACTAGACAGCACGTACCGGGTAGCCGCTGAGTTACTTTCACCGTTCCCTGGCTAATTAAAAAGAACGTATCTCCAGCGGCACCTTGCCGTATGATGAATGCTCCAGCCGGATAGAATTCCTACCGAGAACGGGGGAAACACGGTCGCATCATTAGTTAGGAGTGTGCTCTTTCGGTTTTATCACCACAACAACAAAGACAATTATAAATGACAAATATCGTAAGAACATGTTGGATTTGACTTCTGGAGACAATTCCATTCCTTTGCGCACTTACCACCTCCAAAACGTCAGCAATTTTCGTAAGGACATCGTTGCTGAGGTGCTTTAGCAGTGGTACCGACTTCAAGAAGTTCACGTTCTCCTCTATCCGCTGCATTCCGGTGCGCATCATTATCTGCTGGAACACTCGCCGGTCCAGCACCCAGACGCGGGAATCACATAGCACTGAGTAGAAGAACAGGGATATTAGAATTGAACTCCAAAACTTCTATAACATGTTCAAGATCACCTACCTCGTATCGATGCCGTTCGCGTGCAGTTGTATAGTATGGCGAGCTCACCGAATGCCCGGCCCGGTCCCATCACCCCTAGCACCTTGCTATCCTTGATGACTTCAAACTCACCGGCCGCCGACACGTACAGATGCGATCCGGCCTCACCCTCGTGGATGACGTACTCACCCTTGCGAAACTCTCGGCTGTACATCGAATCGACGATCTCTCTTATCTGCAGCGAGTCGATATTTTTAAAGAAATCGTTCTCCATGATTGCGTCTTTGATCAGCTGCTTTGCACTGTGTGACGAGTGGGAGAAACATTGACACCGTAAGGAGATAAGATTAGGCGATCCCTCGTCTTCCGGATGGTTCCCACACATACCTGAAATCTTTCTTGTACTTTGGTATCTTAATGTCGCTCGACTGGCTACCCATCAGGTCGCAGCTTTCGCCCGACACGCCCTGCTTCTTCATCGCCTGCAGCGTGATGCCCTTGACCGACTTCATCTGGTGCAGCTTGAAGCTGTTGCCGGATATGCCAAACAGCTCGGACAGCGGCTGACCGGCCATCGCGTAGTTGGCCTGTATGCTGGACAGCAGCTCACCCTCGGCCACATGCTGGCCCTTGTGCGACGGTGTGCCCGTCGGGCTGGTCAGCGTTAGCCGCTGCTGTCCCGATGGTATGCTCGTTTGCTCGAGGCTGTTGATTGCCTTCTGCTGTAGTACACTCTGAATAACAGAGTGGAAAGATACGGTTGAAAATCAGATCGTGGAGAAGATGATCGTGTACTTAGTTACCTTCAGCTTGTCGATCTCACGCCGCAGCTTGTCGATCTCGTCGTCGCGCGCCCTCAGCAGCCTGCGCAGACCAACGAGCTCCTCCTCCAGGCTGTTCGGTTCGGTACCGCTGATCGTCATTGAGCTGCCGTACGACTGCAAACTGTCACACTGACCGGTGAGCGATTTTCGCCGATCCTCGGTAAGCACTTTGCCCCAAAACTTTACCGAATTTTTACGTATCTGTGGGGAAGAAACGATGATGTGGAGGATTCAACGACCAGCTACGACGCACAAACAGGTTCTGGCGTATGGCAACGGTTGGTGCTAGTTAGCACCTACCTAAACAACCAGAAACCCGTGAACTAACAAGCCGGTTGCACAAACTAAGCTACCAGACGCTGCTTACCCGCTCCTTCACCGGCGTATCAATGTTCGGCACAATCTTGGAGGTTTTGCGCATGAGCAGCGACGACCCATTACCCATCGGACCGAGTATGCCGGACTGTATCAGGTACTCCTTCGCGGAGCAGTCGAACTTTGACGGTATGACCGGGCTGAGCAGCAGGGACGGTGGGCTCGGCGGGCTGTTCTCTGCACTGATGCAGCTCGCAACGGCACCGGGCTGTTGGTGGGCTGCCTCGCTCCGCCGGTGTGCCTCGCGCCCAGTGTCGAGCGAGACGCTAAGTTGATCGCTGCCACTGTCCACAAACAGCTGCCTGCCCTTCCGTGCCGGGATGGCGTACGCGCTGCTCGCTTTGCCCGCACTGTTGCTGTTTGATTCAATTAGCACACCGCGGCAATGTCCGGTCGTGTCAAGGGTACCACCAGTGTCGCTCACGGTGACGGCTGGTTGGTGTTGCTGTTGCTGTGGCGGCGAACTCACACTTTGCCGTCGCTGAAGCTCCTCGAACGACCCAAGCGAAGGCAGACGGACGATTTCAGCGTCCTGGCACCGCACTACAGCTGACCCAACTTCCTCGATGCTGGACGCGTTCGAAAAGGACGCCCCGAACGGTTCACTGCCTTCCGCTAGTCCCGGGTAGCTTGTGCAGCTTCTTTGCTTGAACACAACTTTCGCCGCACCGCCGCGCACCGGTTCCGACTGGGGCGAGGGGGACTGGATTTGAGCCGCACCGCCAGTCTCGTCACCGATTGGGCCAAGCTTTTGCAGGACAAACTCCGGATGGAAGGCGTACCCGGTGCCGATGGTCGGTGTCGAGTAGCGCTTGGAATGTGCCGTGTGCAGAATTTCGTAGTCCCCGTTGGCGGTTTGTGCCGTCGGTACAAGGGCACGGTTGGGGTGGGACTTCCTCACCGAGGCATCGTGGGGAACGACCGCACCGCTGTACACCGTCGTCGGGCTGTCCGGGTGTATGAACGGGGGCTTATCGGTCCGGGGGCGAATCCGTCGAATGTCCTTATCGGACAGCGAAATGGGTCGCGTCGGCACTGGCGGACGGGGTGGGATGGAACTCCAGGCAGGATCACTGTGACGTTGCTGGTCGTTCGGTTGCGTGTCGTCACCGGGCTCTACGGTGCAGCCACACTGTACGTACAGGCTGCCACAAGTGTTGGACTTCCGAAACCACGCACGGTGCGACGTCGGCGACTGCGGATGAACTGACTTCTCGCCCGGTGCCTGGCGCTGGTCGACCACCTCGCACAGTGCCGTGACCGGATTGACGACGCTCGCTTCGGCGACCGACTGGGGCGGTGTTGGCTGTGTTGGTGACGACCGGACGACCACCGTACTGCTGCTGGCCGTAGCGCCGATTGCTGATGGTGGTAGTGGGCCGCCCATCGTGGCCACCAGTTTTCTATTATCACCTAGCTGTATATTTTCCCTCTTAATCGTTTCCATCACCCCCCCGCGGCCGAACTTACTACTAACACCACTTTCGGCTATTGCGTTTCGCGGTGCTGCCCGATTGTGCTACTTTAATCGGGCGACCTTGCCTTCCCACCTTGTGCCGACAGCGAGGGGACACGCGGAGGTGGACGCAACCTCAGGGTTAATGGGTTACTGGATGTTAGGGTCACGCTCGCGGTGGGTCAAACACTTCGCAAACAAACCTCGGACCCGAGACCTGAAAGCAGAAAGCAAACGAAATTACAAAATTATATTTAATTAGTACAAAATGATGATTGAGCGGAATTTCACTTTCGGTGGACGCGGTTGTATCCTCCCGGGAGAGATACTATCTGCTGTGCAAAAAAAAAAAACTGAAGAACCCGCGTTGGTGTGAGTCAGGGCACTCGAGTGAGTGGTTGCGATATCGAGAGGCGTTAATTTAATATTTACCGTCATGCCTGCAAACACCTATCCCGGTGTTAGCGCACCGCCGTTTCCGACTGGCGGGAGTTAATGATATTTCCCTGTAACGACTAATTGAGTGTTTGTTTGGTGGTCATATTTCACCACGCGCTGTGATACTGGCTGCATATGAGAAAGATAGTTGACTGCTTAACCAGTTCGTGGTTTCTTCGGAATATTAAAGGTATGCAAAATAGTAAACAAACCGATTATGAATGCATCGGTGGGGATAGTATTTGTTGGAAAGGTCAAGAAAGGTGAATGGCAACAAAGAATGCATTCTTCCAATACTGTCTGGTCTTGTTTGGTATCTGCTGTTTGCTGATCTTCTTGGAGGAAGGAGTTGACGGTCACTGAACGGGGTCATGATCTCTCTAGTTGCCTCGCGTTGCCGCTCGAGACTAGCCAAACTAGTGAAAACGGCCATTTCGTGACGATGACTTTGAATGCTTTTGTTGTGTCGAGCATCTTTCAATACAGCTTCCTCTATTGATACGTCGGTTAGCAAGAGATTAGAATAGAATTTGCATTACAGAACCGGCTCCTCCCCCAAAAAAAAAGATGACAAGATTAGAAGATGGACGTTAGTAGCTGAGAGGAACCCGAATATATCAAGCGTGTTTGCTTAGCAAGCTGTTTTGTCATTGTTGTCGTTGTGCTTTAGTAACTAACACCGATATCCGGATTGTTGTGAATAGTTTGCAAATGTCTTGGTGGCCTGATTTATTCACGCCTCAAATTCACATGCACGCTAATACAGATAACCGGCTCGCTAACTGTTGGCGCTCTGAGCGTACTCGGCGGGGAAGCCAGCAGCGTCTGCTAAAAGGTAAACAACGCACTGGCCAGCTATGGCATTTTCCATATAAGCAAGGTGCTAATGAACGGTAAGCAAAACCCAGCCCAGTGCCCCCGGGTTCAATCCGCGGCGAGGGGACAGCGGACCAGAATCATCCCAATGAATTTGTCAATAAATGTAACGTACGATGATTAAGCGAACGCTTTCCGTAGGTGAAGGCTTTTTCGTAACGGTTTAGTAATATTTATTTGTCTAATATATATCGTTTACCAGTTAACGTGATTGTATCTTAATCAAGCGCGCGTTTGCTCACCGGCTACAAATGCGTTAACAACGTGCAATCATTTGGGAAGGGGTACGATGTGGAAGGAACAACGTTGAAATTAGTATAATTTCAGGTGCCCTACTTTTGTCCTTAGTGTCCTTGTCATCGCAGCGGACAGTGGAGAGGGTGCCTTAATCGTCTCCAAACTGTTTGGTTTGATGCAACGTAGAAATAAACTGAGCGCGGGTCTGCTCGGAGTCCCTAATGCTTCCGTGATTAGCCGAACGTTAGAGAGTGCCAGGGGTTTCACCAGGAAGCTTGTGTTTGTGTGTGTTTGTTTTATAGTTGACATCACTGTGAGCATGTTCGGCGTGGGCAGGTCGTGAATGTGTTCACTGTAATCACAACGTGACTCATATTATTTGTCCTACGACTGTGTTTCCAGCTCCTTTCTGTTCGTGGCGTTCTAATTTGCCGGGAGGAACGAAAACGAGAGAATTGTTTGGGCTGGCAAAGGTGTCAAACATGCAACTTTGGGAAAAGATAACTTGATACTGATTAGATAGGATAATAATGATTCAGGTTAGTGAAATGTCTGGCATTTTTGTAAAAAATCCTTGGTTTCACAACGTAACAAAGCTCAATGATGTTTTGTAAGAAAACAAAAAAGAGTTGAAAAACTTTTGGTTTGAAGTACTATTTATCTTATACCTTTTTTGCAATATAAAAATAATGTAAAATAAATATATTTATTAAAATAATTGAATAATGTAATTATTGCCCAAACTTTAATCGATTCCAAATCCAATTATTGCCATTGATGTTTTTACAATATGTCATGCTTCCTATCATTGAGAATTAATTATTATTGATGTTACAAATAAACAAATCGTATAAAATAAAATAGTTTTTTTATAAATTGTGGTGAGGATTGCCGTAGTTGAGGTCCTTTATTTTTAGAAGACAAATTGAATCATTCTTGCTTAAATGGGTTTTTAAATTACTTGAAGTGAGTTATATCCTAGCAGTAATATTCTAACCCTGGTTCTTCAATTAATTCAATGTTTATTATTGTTAAAAATAAAATTGCATACTAACAGGCGCTTAATATGAACGAGCTAAAATCAACGGTTAGGTAGGGTGACATTTCAAACAAAACCAAATTAAATGTATTACCAATGAATGATTGTTATCAAATTGTTTTGCAGCGTACATAAGCTGTCACTTTTTAATTATTGTATTTATTTGATTGCTGTTTTGATTTTCTTCAACTTTTTTTTTTTCTAAAAATCGAAGATGAAAAAAAATGTCACAATCAACGTAAAACGGACCAAAAGAAGAATAAACAGACACACACAATTATTAATAAATTCGTTTTTGTTCGTCATCGTTAATAAAGAGCTAAATAATTGACACCTTGCTTCATATTTTAGTAAGAGCATCACAACAAGCTTGAATCGTTTGCCAAAAAAAAACATGTGTGAAAAATGGAAAGCAGTAGGTAATTTGTGAATGGAAGCCCGACTACACGTTAAACCGTTCCATGTCAATGCCAACGCTCGCGTAGTAACGGCGAGCTCGCTGATATTCAAAACCATAACCTTAATGAAACCGACATTCGCGTACATGTCAACCGAGGACAAAACCGTCGTGTCAGACGACGGTACGTGCTGGATGAAACAAAGCTAGCTAGCTGCAGGAGGGGAGGAGTAGAACTGGGAATGACGAAGTCAGTCGTCAGTAGCTAAAAATAGTCACGAAACAATTGGTCTGCATTTTTTTCTAGCTGCTCTCTCTCTTCACATTACAACCTTGTGACATGAAATGGTTTAGAATGCCGGTAATGTTCTTGTTGTGATTTTCTTTTTCTAAAGTACAGTTTCTAGTTTCTGTTTCCGTCCAAAAAGTGGCGGCAAAAGCATTCTTAGCTTCCACAAAAAAAAAACTGCATCCTTGATTCGACAGGAAAGTCCCTGCCGTGGGTCATTGTTTGGCTCGAAATGGCTTAAGGTGCTACGAAATGCCATACATGGGACATACAGGGACACAAGAAAAACTTCAGCTAAGCTACAAGGAAAGGAAACATTAGGGTAAAATGTTTGCATGTTCGACTTGATCGACAAACCGCCGTAAGGGTAAGCGTGAACGGTGAAGTCTTTCCCACAGTCATCGTCAGAGGCAGACACTGAGGAAAACCGCTCTTACCACTTACGATTAGGAACGGAGCGGGTCACGAAATCAGTGTCCCACTTTTTCAAAATTACGACCCAAACACACACACACACACACACACACACACACACACACACACACACACACACACACACACACACACACACACACACACACACACACACACACGCACGCACGGACACACCCGCTCAAAAGAAGACAGTTAGTTTGGCCTTAACCATTGGGTGAGTTATGTGTTTTTCGGTGTGTTTCTGTGTGTTCTTTGGTCGGATGTTCCGACAGCCAGTTTTTCTGCCTCACTACCGGCAACAACAATAAGGAGAAAATGTCAATATCAAGCCATAAGGAAGGAATGACCTAGCCCTAGGTAAGTTTTATTCACCTTGATATTCCACTGCCTTCGGGTGTGTTGCACTTTGACTGTCGTTGTCGTAGTAGTTGTAGTAGTAGTAGCTGAACTAGTAAACCACATAATGCTACTTTATTGCCGCGACGATCGGTACGCCGTTCGTTCGTTCGTTCCGCTGCAAAATTATGCTAAAGGTAGCTCTAGGTTTGCAAAACGAGCATCAAAATTCACCCAATAAAACTCCCCTGTTCCTGGGCAAAACGGCTGATGTTTTAGCATTTCTTTTTCCTAACTCCTCCCCAGCGAAACGGTTGCAACCATAAACTCTTGCACCAGTAAATGTCGACATTCGAAAAAGGGCAAGCAGTCGTCGCCGCCGCCGCCGCCGCCGGAACGGTGCTGCCACAAATCGCGACATTCAGCGAGTCACGCTGCCGGTGGATGAGGAAATCGAGTGGCCTCCTCGTGCACCGTGTGTGTGCGTATGAGCGGGGGCTGGAATTTATTAAAGCTGCTAAACGAACACAAAAGCGGATGCCGCCAAAAGTCGTGCCTGACAAACGACACCGGAACGAGATTTGTTAATTTTCGACTTTTGAGGCAAGTGCCTTAAAATAGATCGTTACGGGCGCATTGTTGCGAAGGCTCAGCAAGAGAGAGGAAGGGAGGGTGGTGGGGCAAGGAAAAATGTTCCAACTCCCCCCCCCCCCAACCCCCCCCCACCCATTATGGGTCGACATTCGTGGATGTGAGAATTTGCTTGCAAAAGTAAAACAAAATGAAAAATAAAGACGGGTATGGTAAAAATTCATTATACACAGAGCATGACGCTCGAGGGTGGTCCCGACAGCGGGGCCCCGTTTGCTTTTTCGTTAATGCATTGCTTCACCGTTGTTGCTGCCTGCTCTTCCTCCTCCTTTCCCCATCCCCCACTAGTACACGACCAAAGTGCAGCTACTGATATGAAGAAATGTGCTGTTATCTTCCTCGCAGCGTTAGGTGTATTTTGGCACGCTGGGACGGTTGGCACGTGATGAGATTGTCAGCGATAGTGGCGTTAATCGTGGCTGTGACAAGCAGAAAAAGAGACAAATAAAGCATGTATCAAACGATGCTTTATTGTCCAGCACCATTGTCCATGTGGTGCCGTTGCACCTCGATAGAGCAAAAAGAAAAAGAATGAAAAGCAATGATGCATCAACAATGCGTGCGATTGATATTTCCGGTCTAATTAAAGTACCATTAACCCTTCGATGCAAACACAATGCCGAGACACGACCGTACGCGACATTGTGACATTTTGATCAGATGTGGCGATTCAATAAAAAAACAACATTGTGTCGTTTGGCCGGATGTCTCGATATGAATATATAATCGCTTATTGTATACATTTGTGAATAAAGATTAATGAAACAACGTTGCACTGCATTAACAAAGTTGAACGATCAATTGCCTATTTTAAATGATTTTTTAAATCACTTATCATAATAATTTATTATCACATGATGTAACACTAAATAAAGAAACTTTGTTTATTATAAATTATTACTGATCATTAACTCGTTCAGTGTTTGGCCCGAGTGAGACTATCATTAGTGAGAGTATCTCTTGTGAGACTCGGCCTGTACTTTTGTTCTCGGTTTCGATTGAACCGTCGCGTGGGGGGAGGTCGAGGGAGATAAAACAATAATAATGACACATTTTGCACATCATCCTTGGTGTAAAGTAACGGTTAGCAGAAGGGACCAAAACTATTTTCTTTTATCAACTTTTTGCTATTATATCATTATAATACATGAGGCCCTTCACTATTGGAGGCTTAAATCATGTCAACACTCCATACAAATTCACACACAAGGGCCCCAATATCTTTGAATGTTTTATTCTAAACAGCGCGAATATAAAAAAAAGCTAAAATTAACCCAGTTACAGTTGACCATTACATTTTCACCGTAGACAAGGAGGTGATTCTTCTCTTGAATGCATTTAATTTATTATTCCAATATATTTTATATTCTAAATAGCTGAGGAATTTAATTTCCTTTCGTATGGTGTATGAAAAGCCATATTCTGATAAATATTTAATAAAATATAGCAAAACACACAAAATTTTACGTTCAATTTTACTAGAGCTCTAATGCAGGCTTAAGTTGCAACAGAAAAGTTTTTGTAGGTCAAGTTTTTAGTTCATCCATCCAGGTCAATTGGGCTGCTTAAATGAGGCTAAAAGATTACCAATTTTTGATTAATTCGCTTGGACATTGGGAAATGAATTTGACTTCAGATTCTGATTCTGACTGTTTTTTGACTCCTTAGACAACCAGCAAATAGCAAATTTTATTCCATTCTGAGATGAACGGTGTTGGACGCTTCAAGGTCGTTGGACATCTATAGTGAATGTGGTACGACGGTTTTCTTCTGACTTTTTTTATGAATCATTAAAGATCCATTAGAAGCTAGGTGAAGTGGTCGCACCTACTGGGCATCTGTTGGCGTAAAGATAAAGGCGTATAGATGTGCGTACTGATAATACTTCTAAAAATGCTTCAACAAAAGAGAGTTACAGCCAATCATCAAGGCCAAGATACAAGTACAATGAGCATATGAAACGCCTTTTGGCTGGAAATTGAGAATTGTTTTACATGCTTAGTTAAGCCAGTTGTACACTATAACTTAAAAAGACCTTATGCATTACAAAATTTTGTTTGGAATTATGGAATTTCGTAGAGTCGAACACAGAAGATAAAAATGATCTTGTTGTGAATATTTTAGTATCTTGATGTCTTAACTAGTTGGCATACACTTCCATTCTCCACAAACTAAATACTATCTTGAAAACTACCCCCATGCCCACCCTATGGAAACGGTGAGGTGATCCCCACTGAATTCAAATGATCCACTATCTGTAACCTGTAACCAAACATTGATAAAAACACATTAGGCAACACAATGCGGTGCGCTACAATCTGTTCCGATCGGCTCAATTTATGATGAGACCGAGCCAGCACAACATCTGTCCCGAAATGGCACTTCACAGCCAAACCGATAGCATTAACCCCTTTAGTGGAATTACCAGAGTCAACAAACCAGCCCACGGTCGTACGTAAATCCTGCCGTACAAGCGGCTCTCGGCTGGCCCGTATCGACTGGCACCTTATTCAAATACTGATTGATTGGTACTTCGAACCCGTCTGGGCAGCGGCCGCGGACCAGCTCTGTATCGCACCACCGCACAACAAGCTTATCATACGCTGTCGCTTATCATAAACCCTCCCCCCTCTTTTGCTAGGAGCAACAAACAAAAAAAATGGAGAAATAGTACACTTACTTCACACATGACACATCGGTTATGGGAACACCGGCTGTTCGACACAAAATCACACACATTGGGCGGCACCGAACACACGCTCTAGGTGTATCGCGATTATCCGGCCGGATTATCGGCCGCCGATAGTACACGCACTGTACCCCTCAGACACCGAAGGCCACTGACACAGAGGTGTACTATCGGGCGTGAGTTGGCGGATGATACACCTGCTGGACGGGAATGCACTGCCAACACGGGCGACGCCATTAGCGGAACTAACGGATGCACACACAGACACGCAGGCTTAACCTTCCGCGCGGAAGTTCTTTACAGCAGCGGTCTTATTTTATCTTTGTTTATCGTGTTGCTGGCGATGGCAGGACGCAAAAAGGGGAGCTAGAAAGAAGCAACAGAAGGGCTGCGTGTGTGTGTGTGGGTGCACAATACACCTTGCGCCGATGTTTCTCGCGGAGCTAGTGTAAGAAAAGAGGGGTTACATTCCACCCCGAACAAACTTTACACCTTTCAAAACCAGCTGTACATTATCATCGAGACCAATATCTTTCGGGCCAGACATTCTTCGACCTTTCTTTTTTTTTTTAAATTTTACAATCCTAGGCCTTAAGGCCACGGTGAGGTAGAGAGATGACTTTTGTGCCTTGGAATTCGAACGGCAAGTTTGTATTACCATCTTTGCCACCCTGATAGAACTGTGTGGGTGTGTGATGATTACTACGGTTGCACGTACACTCCGCTACCGGCCACACCAGAGAGCAGCATCTGAGGAAGATCAATGGCATTACGTGCACGGGGAAGCTTATCTCGTTCAATTTTCTTCACACCCGCAGCCGCAACTTTATGCAGCCTCCAAGCAGTTGCAGATAACGGGGCGATACAGTTGATACAACGAAACCCCGTTCTTCGACTACACCGTACAGCAATCGCTTATTTTAGTAGCCAAATTCTTCCCGACTCGACTGTTAATTGATCTCGAACGGGCTCTTGCAATGAAGCGTGGAAAGACAAATAAATAACGCACGGAAAATGGACTGTTCCCGAACGGACAACGATCGTTGAATTGGAGCGATCTAGCATCCAAACACTTTGCTCTACACCAACAACACAGAGCTTGTGGAGCTGTGTTTTTAACTTTCATTTCTTTTTTTCCCTCATAACGTTCTTGATCATTCACGATCGTTTCACTACTTGCTCTGCTCGATCAACGGAGCTGGGCGTGGTGAAATGGCCATAAACTACATTCATGCTACCCAGCAGCACTTTCGCAAACAGGTAAGGTGTGCAGGGAGGCGTGCAAAAGGTCATCAAAACACGATCAAGGTAGAAAAGATGCGTTTAATTTATGTTTATTTTTTCAACCCCATCTCGGTCCCCGCTCGCTTTAGGTGGGTCAGGAATCGGTGTTGTTCGGTGTTTGGGTTGAAGACACCGGAGAAAGGGATGAAAGAGGCGCGCACACAAACAGACGACTCGCCACCGTGTGCTATTCTTGGCGTATGTTGGATTCAAAATTCGGAAATCTCAATCGAACCGCGAAACAAATTTATAGCACACTAATTAATTGATCTATATTTAACCTGCGCTGCGAGATGAAATCTTGTAATGGCGCTTACCACCCGCCAAAAACGCACACACACACACACACCCGTGAAGCGTGCCATAACGCAAAGGGAGCGTAGCTGCAGAAAAGGCACTACAGCTTAATCTCGCTAGTTTGTTGGTACTTGTGTTAATGGGACGCTATAAATAAGAAGTTGTCGGAGTGCGGCGTTCGCCTGTCGCGTGCTGTGCTGTGCTGCTCAGCGAGAGGGGAGTGTGTATGATCGCCTTCTATGCTGGCATCAAAATCTTCAACACAAGCGCAAGATAATAACAAACAGCATTAATATCAATAACGACTACTTCCTGGCTGTGTGTTTTGCCTCCTCATTCCGCTGCATTCTCGTGGTGAGTCTTTCGCAAGCCGTGCTACTCTGGCTCGAGGCTATTCATTTCTCCTGCTGCTGCTGCAAGATTAACCACTTAAGCGGACGGCGCAAAAGATCATCTCCCGCGATAGAGGGATGGCCGGCGTTCCACTGTTGACAGAAGTGATGATCGTGGGGCGGCTGGCGCAACCAGCATGACCGGCTAGTTAACGTCATGCTTTCGTTTGTTCTGCGGACCATGTGTGCCTAACGTTTGCACTTCTTCCCCCCCCCCCCCCTCCATTTTGTGCTCAATCAGGTCACACACAGACGGGATTTTTTTTCTTCTATCGCTTCCAGGCACGGGCCCTCGTCCGTTCAAACCCACACACAAGAGGTGTTGTAATCTACGGGCAGCTTGAAATTGGTTTCTGGCTCGTTCGTGGCTAACCTTGGCAGCTGCACCAAAAATTACCCTCTCCAAAGTGTGTGTGTGTGTGTGTGTGTGTGTCGAGGAAGACGCACAAATACACGGGAATTGAAAGTGAAGTCTAACAAAAAAGCCCATCCCAACCCTAGAAGAATCTCGCACCTTAACTCGACCTGCTCGATAAGGAGTTAATGGTCGGCGATAAGGGCTCGCGAACGAGACCCCCGGTTGGCCGCTTGCCGAAATCATCAAATCTTGCGTCTTGCAATTTCTGTTATCGTCGCTGTATTAGGGTTGTTAGTGGGTTGTGTTTTTTTATTGTATTCTTTCGTGCAATAGACAACTCCTCGCACGGTGCAAATATTTTTATTACGCTTCGGGTTTTGTTAAGCAGGGAGCAGCTTCTGGATGGTTCGACTGAAGGCGAAAATGAAGAGTGTGTGTAGAGACAAAACTGTCCCTCAAAATTAACCTGATTTTATAACAACAGAATGAACTACTAAAATAGAACTAACTGTAAGCAAAACAAAGAATGCACACACGCACAGCAAAACAGCGATGGAGACGCTTGGTACTTCATGGGTGACTCACAATCACGTTCCTTACCATTTGCTAAACAATAAAAATATACAACCCTGGCTTAAATCACGAACTGTTCCGTCTTGTTGATATAATAAATTACCTCCCGGAATGAACTTTTAATTAATCGATTTTTAATGATTTGATCCACCAGCACGATCTTGATAAGGGAGCCCGATTCCCCGAGCAGGTTACAACCAGATATGGAACACGGTGCGTAAGAAGAACGCAAACAATCATACTAGCAATGGTTTTACATTTTATATACATTTAAATTCTCATCTTACCTTCTTGTTTTTGTAGCAAATACGTTTGCTGGATTACTTTAATCGCTGTTAGGCTGAGCAAATGTAATGCTGCATGCTGTGTCATCTAGGACACAGCTACATATGAATCCACATTTAGCTACGGGCGACGGGTTTTGTACAGCATGCTGCGTACTTTAAGCCTACACCAGCACGCAGTAATAGCATGATTTATGGTACATTTTCTTCCGTTAAAATGGATTCAAATTGCACCTAATTGTAATGCCAAGGTTGGTACGGTAAGCTCTGCTTATTAGTCTAGCAGTAAGGACAATCAATTAGGGAACTGGTGAATGTTGTTCTATGTAGGGTAGCTTATCGTATTTCAAACAACATTACTATACAGCGTTGAGTTTTGGGCCACTGGAACGTTGGTCAACACAAACACACAAACACACGCCTCACACACATTAAACGACAGGAAACTTGAACATAAACATTGCTAGTTATCGCGTTTGTTTGTATCACTAATTTGGATGCGGGAGGGCACTTTATTCATAATTGCAATGACTATGGCACTTTTTCGTAGATTCTCCTAGCGGCACCAAATACACCCGCTTATTTAGCTGTAACAATTTTGTTTATTTCTCTTTATTGATTTGATGATTTTGTATGTGTAATTTGCTCCTTTATTTCTTCCACATCACTTGATTGCAAGCACTTTTATCACAAAACTTCATCGAATTGTTCATTCTTTAAATTATTGAAAGAACCACCGGACAGACAACACTTCCACCCAGCATCTTAGCCAATCACGTGTTGTAAAAAAAAAAGAAAAGTAAAAATAAACAACCACAGCAGCACGTGCTAATCACGCGAGGTTCGCGCCCCTTTTCGAGCGTTTGAGCACGTCACGAACAAAGTAGACGTAAAAGCAGTCAAAGCAAAATAAAGACAAAAACCACACAAAACAACAAAATAAAACGACGTAAACCGACAAACGATCCGCGACCCGTGGCCCGCCGGAGGTTTGGCTTCGAACCGCTTCGCTTCGCTGATTCCGGTGGACTGAACCGGTGCGAACCGTTGTTGATAAGTAATTTCGTACGCGAGCCGCCCCCCTGCCGGTGTGCCGTGTGTGTGTGTGTATATCGTATCGTTTTCGCCGTACGGCGGCAGTTCGGAAGCCCGCGCGACACATCGTGGCGACGCGTTTGTGTTTGTACCCCGTGTAGGCGTGTGTTGTGCGCTGGTTACATGTTGACTGCGTTTGTGTGCAGGGGCGCCCTGTGTTCACGCATGCGAACGATGGCGGTGTGCGTGTGTGCGCGAATCGTTAGAGGCTACCGCTTAGAGAGGAGCGCGAGCGTGCGGCCGCTCCATTTTCGCTCCATGTTTTTTTCGCCCGCAATTTCGCTCGCGCACGCACCGACCAGCTGATTTGGTAGTTGGTGGAGGGGTGGGACAGGAGAACGCGATAAATAAGCCGGCAGAGTTTTATTTTTGCGAAATGCGATTTTTTTCGCTCAACGGAACAAGCCTGTAAACCCACCTTTTTGTTGTTTTAAAATATGTGTATGTGAAGACAATGGGAAGAGGGGTAGTAAAATAAGTACAGCGGAAGAGACAATGGGAAAATCATCAAACAGAAAAACAAACAGTACGCGCAGAAAGAATAGCAAAGCAGACTCGCAGCATGGGCGACAGAAAAGGGATGGATGGAAAAGGGAGGTGGGTGTGAAAATGACCGCCCATACATATGGAAGCGCTCGCGAGCACGTGTCTTTTGCGTGTGCATATGTGTTGGAAGTTGGATGATTTCCATACGACCCGCGCTGACTGTTGAGCAGCGTTGAGCGTTTAGGTGTGTTTGTTGAGAACGAAATAGAGGGGAAAGATGGCCAGAAAACAAGCGTACAGTCCTTTGGTGTCGCCGTGTTTCGAGTGGGTGGGAAAATGAAACACCTATAGAGCGCATAGATATGTTGTTCTTCTTTGTAGTAGCCGTGTTGAGGGTAAAGCGCAAAGTAACCTAGGATTGGGTGAAGAGTTAAATGCAAAAGTTAAATGCAAAAGAAAATAGCAAGAAGATTATTTATATTCATCACATGAGTTGTTGGAAGTACAAAAATTGAACACTAAGTACGTATCATCAAACATGAAGAATTCATCAGAGTTTAAATTGTACTGCAAGATAAGATAGAAACAATGGGAGCATACTAATTGGCAGCTGCAATTATTGCCTACGCGTTGCTTTTATGGTTTTATGTTTTAATTGTGGTTTATTAACTGCAAACGCATTGACTTGAAGACTGAATATTTTAGGAGCCTGGTTGGATGTGAAAATAGCAAGGTTTTCGAGGCAAATGCTGTACAATAAATGCGTGTACAATAAACAAATGAATATAATTGATTTTGATTCAAAAATTTTGAAATGTTTTTTGACGTAATAAAACATAATACATTTTTTAAATAGACAGCTAGAGACTTGTAACAAATAAGTTAATTTTTAAATCATTAAAATTTATATTTTTTTTTGCAGAATTGCAGTGATCAAACTATTTAGTAACGGTATTTAAACAAAACCAAATACGTTTTGTTTAAAAGTAGAACCCTCAATCAAGTTTTGTATCAGGCTTGATTGGGCTGTGTGCATCACCAGCAGCAGGCCGTAACGTTGATTTTACCCCATCTCCCCTCTCAACGACTTTGTTTTATTTTGTCATAAGCGAGCGATAAATATTTGAGTAGCGCGGCCGAAAACGCTTTGTCAAAACAACAACGACTACAGAACAAACCAATCGCCTCCAAATGAATGCAAAAGCGCGCAGAACCATGGAAGGTGACGCGAAGATATTTAAATATGTACATGCTATGCAAACCTTCGTATCATAATTAAATGAAAAATAAGTTCATCATTCACGTTACGTTTATCGTATAATATTCAGACCGTCACCAAGTGATAGAAACATTCACTCAAATTTACACAGAATTTTCGTATGCTGTACGAAAAATCATCGTCTCTCTATCCTTCTCTGTCAGGCCTCAGTTGTGCTGGACGCTTCGGTAGCTACGGTGAATACGCGTACGTTTTTGATTATCGTAACGAGTGCGGTAAATATGGTCCTACAAATTATGGCAAACAAGACAAGGTGCAATTGTAGGTGGGTTGGTTCGTTCCTTCTGTAGACTGAAGCAAACCGCAACAAACCCGAATATGCTGCTAGAGATATCGACGTTAAAATCGACGGGTTGGCCTACAAATATGGCTTGATTTATGATTTATAATCAAGCAATATTCTTTCATAAATATAAATCCTTGAGGAAATACACATTATTTTGACGAAATTATAAATAATAATTAGTTATTAGAAAAAGTTTCATATTTTTCTGAAGTGTTGGTAATTATTTTACATAGATCTTTTTATTAAACAAAATTGGTTCATTAGAACGTTTTATTTCTATAAAATTTACCATGTATATATAAAAATACACAATATGCAGTAAGCAAATATAATTATACAGAAAAAAACACATTTCACATGTTTCCGCCCGGGATCGAACCGGGGGCCTTCCGCGTGTTAGGTGGATGTGATAACCACTACACCACGGAAACAGATAGTGGAAGAAAGTGCAAAATAACTAGCGGCTGAGTGGTTTGAAAAATTACTTTCAATTTAATACGTAACTTTTAATCAATTTTTTTTGCAGATATCATTTAAAGATAAATTTAATACAATAACTTATTAAAATAACAATAGCTTGAAAACCACTAACATTATAAATTGACAGTTTTTTTATGATCACACTAAAAATAGTTTTGTTGTTTATTTTTTGTATTTTTTTTTTCATTAAAAAGATATTTCAAGATAGTTTTCCTAAAAAAAAAATTGCTTGCACTGAGGTGAAACCTAAACACTAATAAAGTTGTGTGTAAATTGTATTTCATATTTCTTATATGACATTTCACCTACCATACAGAATTATTATCATACAAACCCCTCTTGATCAGCCACACCCTCTCTTCTCGGTCAGCCAGCAAAGCAAATTCAACATTAGCACTCAATTATGTAACTTACCTACCTGTTTTGTCTCCAGTTTTTTATCGCTTTTCGTCTTATATTAGAGTAATATACATGTGTGTAAATCATAAACAATGCCAGTTCCGTTAATAAAAATCTTTCCATTCTCCTCCTTCTCAGAGGGGGCACCCGGGTTTGAACCGGGGACCTCTCGATCTGCAGTCGAATGCTCTACCACTGAGCTATACCCCCGTTGATAGTTGGGGCATTTAAACAAGCAATGAGTGTGGCGCGTCGCATCGTCTCATTAAATCGTTGCTAGCATTAAATCATACTTCAAAGCACACCGACGGCGAAGCACGATCGCTCAGCGGCTATCCAGTGTGAAGCATTTCGTTCACTGCTAAGCAACATAAAAAAGCAACAAAATATCAGAAGCATGAGAAACGGTACACAGTTATGGTTAATTTTTTGTCAATTTTTTAATTTATTATCAGAAACGTATTTTCAGAGTTTTACACCCGCTCAATCATCCTTCGCTCGCAATTTGACTATCCACTGTCTGTCTCACACACTACTATTTCGCGCCTTCTCACGTACTGCCGTATTCGTCGTCTTGCTAGAGATGTTTTTCTTCTTTCGTTTGTATGCTATGTATGCCGTGTTGTGTGCCTTTGTTTGTATGTTTTTCTGCCTTTTCATTCGTTTTCACTCTCCTTTTCATTTCAATCCTTTATCTGTGTCTTTATGTGTTTCAATTGGTTGTGAATTGATAGAATTACAAAACGTACTGATTTGCAAAACTAAACTTGCACCATTGCGGTAACGGGTGTGTCCTGTCGTGTGTCGTGTGGTGGATTGTTATAATGTGTTTTTTATTAATCCATTTTCGACATAGCAATTACTATTGGTTCTTGTTCGTGCACACTGCTGTTTCTGTATTGCCATTCTTCCTGCACACCAGGGTCTTAATTTCCTGTCTACACTGCACTGCATCCGTAACGCAAGTAAGTGTCTAGTGTAATCGCTTCGAGTGGGAGTTTTTGTAACAATTTGGCTATTTATGAATTGAATTCGAGTATAAATCTCGTACAGATTTGCTTGCTGTTGCGATTAGTGATTTAAGATCGGTTGTACTCCCTCACTATCGTGTATCGCACGCTCCATATAATTCATTCATTACATATATCATAACGTTTAAGTAACAGTCCGTAAAAAAATATCAATAAAAACTAGTGTTTCTGACGCAAATCCGTCCCCGCTGTTTTACGTAAAGAATACACAATGTTTGAGCTACAATAATGTTACACAAAAATATGCAAACCATTCATTCGTCATCTCCCACTGTGACGCCCCATCCTTGATAATAATCTGTATGTATTTTGTCCGTTTTGGTATGTTAATTCCAGCGTTGTTTATATTTGTTTGTTTGAGTGTTGTTTTTGTTCTCATTTCATTTTTCGAAAAACACACCTCGATTTTACCGGATCATTTGCGGATGTCTGATAGGATTGTTCTACTTCTCTTAACTAGTGTGTTCGGTTTTTGATGCTGCGGTGCTATTTACTATTGTTGTTTTTTTCTGTTTACAGGTGGTTTTTAATTTGCATAAGTAAGGTATGTTTGTTTTTTCTTCTCTGTTTCTGTAATTTATCTTTACTTCTTTCAGTTGAATCTTCTTTTTCTTCGGTTTTATTTCTCTGCATATTATCTAACGTACTTTGCTATTGCTCAACCGGTGTTTTGTATAGCAAAAAATTTTAATTTTATTTGTCCCTTCATTTACTATTTCATCTTTATCTTGTATGTTTTGTTTGCCACACATTCTTTTATGTTGTGTTTACGCATCCAACCTTGTGATTGTGTGATCTATTTTATTGACAGTGAGAGTAGGAAAAATATCTATTAGCTATCAAACGGCCTGCACTAGCCTGTGTGGTCTTCATTTAGCTTACTGCTCATACTGATATGGTGAACCAGTGTCAGATGTCTGTTTTTTTTGTTGTTTGGTTTTCATATGTTAGATAAGTAATATTGTTCCTTGATATTTTACACTAATGTAACAAAACCTGTTTACTTTCTGTTAGCTATTCGAGACGCAACACGCCTATGTACCGGATGCATGGGAACTGTTTTGTATGCCGCTGATCTGCCGTGTGTTTACGAGTGGCGTTTATGGGAGTGTGGGTTGTGACGGGGGACCTAATTAATATTTTTCACTTCTCGTTTTCTCTCATTTTTTTGCAACGAAACCTTTTGCATTATATTTATATTTCCTGTTGTTTTGTTCTGTCGTGTTTTCTGTTTGTCGATAAGATAGTTTAAATACTTTACTCTGCAAAATTTGCTTAAACCGTTTTGCTTTGCTTCTACTCGCTGCTTGAATGCTCTTTGACGTACGAAACGATTGACATTCGAAGGTTGGAAATGAGTGATGCCCAAACCTGATCCGGTGCGCGCTCGACCGTTTTCAACTGGTATTTTATTGGTAGTTTTTAACCTCTTTGAAATATCCCAGCGACTCCTTCTTGTAGATCTTGTAGATGTGTGAGTAACGTACTTGTTTAAGGGGGGTTTTCTTTGTTGTTGTGGTGGTTTGTTTTAATGTGTGCCATTGCCACACCTTATCTAACCGAATCCCTTTTTCTTCGTTTCCGTAGTGGCCGAACCGACTCCATTTCCAATTTTGGTTTGCCACGGCTACGCTATATACTCTGCTTATGATTTCTTTTCTGAGTTCCTAAGATTTTTTTGGTTTAATATGTACAAAATCACATTCGCCTCACGGGGGAGACCCAGTTTGCTTTGCCTCTAAGAGATTTTTTCAAACGTACCGTCAGAACGAGAGAACAATTCAATTACTGTCGCCGAACGGGTCAGATGCCGATGACTCACTCATGATTCACTGGGCTGCTTGTTTGGTTGCTAGATGGTGTATTCCTGTCTGCTGCTGCCCCTTTGGGGTGGCCTGTTTCTTGTAAGTACCAATGTTTCATCGTACGTCCTTTGGCTGAAAGGAAATCGCTAGAATCGTGTGTGAAAACTTGAGATAATCGCACGAACCCTTTTACGTCTGGCGCTACCCCTTGTGTCAGATATTCAGTGTCAGATCTCTTGCACACCAATGGCAGTACCAGTAGTAGAGTTTGTGTTCTAATATGATATTTTGGCATTTTATTTTGTTCCATTTCCCGTTTTCGTTCTTGCTCTTTTACATCGCGATTTAGTGTTCCCCTATCCTTGTCCCCAATCCAGTCCCAATTGCGTTGGTTTTGTCACATTAGTAATTCGATTATTAATTTGTTCAATGTTCATATCTACAAATGTGTGATGAAAATTGTACGCTCATCGTGCTTCGGGTGCCTTGCTTCGCATTCGAAAACGAGGAATTAAACGATCGCTCTAGTGTGGATGTGTGTATTTGTTTTTTTTTTGTTGCCTTTTTTGCTTGTTGCAATTTTTCTTAATACTTAAATTCCCCCCATTGCTCGTTCACCTAATGGTCAGTTCTCTTCACAATTCTCTTACTTTATGATCCTTGGTTTTATGTGTGTGCTTTTGCTTTGTTACTTATTTCGTATGCATCCCCAGTGGAAAGTAGTTCCGTGTTTGCTGATGTTTACGTTAATTCAATAGGTGAGAATATTTCCAATACCGTTTAACTTCGTTTAAATTTTATCAAGGACTTTTTTTGTTGTTGTTGCGTTGAATTATTGCTTAGTAAGATGGAGTAATCTTACGGCATGATGAAGTGAAACCGAATTCATAATGAGAGGTGTGATTTAGGAATCGCATACCTAATATTGGGTTGTGCAAAGAGTCGTTGAAACATTTAAAAATCGTTACCATTTGAACGTGTGCATGCATTTCCGTACACATTTTACAGTCGAGTGTATGAGAAATGATTAAAATAAGGCAAAATGCGAAGATTTGAAGCAAATACATGCTTTATACAAAAAATTAGTTAAAATAAATTATAAAAAAAATTATTGAATGAAAGTTTGAAAGGTGTGATGCAAATAGAAAAAATGAAGGTGATATTAGTAAAACAAAATAAAACAAATTAACAAACAAATTGAGCAAAGTAGGTAGAAAAAATAGACATTTTATAATAAATTCACAATATAAACAGCAAAAAACTCTATAAATAAATCATACAACACAAACCTATTATTAAATAAGTAAGAAAATCAACTTCGAATATACCTCAGAGAAAAATCTTTCTTTTCTATTCATTCTTTTCATTTTATATCTCTGGTAAGCAATCTTGTCTTTACATTTAATTGGATGATTTTAATTATTTTTTTAAGACTCCATGTTTTTACCTTTGTCGCTCATTATAAGGGGTTTCCTGGTTTGGATGTTTGCATTTCTGTTCGTGTTTTCATGTGTGCATGTCTGTACGTTACTAGTGGGGTAAGTCATTTTACTTCTTTGCATTATCCTCTTGGTAAATGGGGGTTTTCTTCTTCACTAATTAAAATATTCACATTTATCAAATTTATGTAAACTGCATAGAAAATTGGATTCGAGTGTGAACGTTTTTGTATGTATTGTGTATGTTTGTGTGTGTGTGTGTGTGGTTGCAACTCTGCCATGTGGTATATCTTTATAAGTAAGAGTTTGGTTTTCTTTTTTATTAAGTTATTTACCCTCACTTAACTCACGTGTACCGTTCGCTTCCTGTTCTGATTCCTGCTGGCAAGTCTTAAGATGTGTGCCGGAGTCGTTGTAAGTTTGGAACTAACCAGTGGAGAAGGGATGGTTGACAAGAGCTTTTCACAACATGCCTGCTTGCTAGGGAGAGCAATGTTCGGGTTTGTTTATGCTACCGATGGTATCAAACTGTACCAAAGTATGTGCGTGGTTTATTAAAATCGGAATCGGTTGAAAACAAAATCAAAATGCTAAACTTCTTCCAAATCCAAAACGGTCAGTCCGAGAGAGAGAAAGAAGGAAAGGAAGTATGAAAAAGTAAACCGTCCATTTGTTCGGCCAGTTACCGGCTACGGTCTGGGACGTAATAAAACATCACCCAGCAAGGAGTGATTAAAAAACTCTACATAATCCTATCTCTTCTGCTCCTGCCCTGATCCAGGGTGGGAGGGACATCTGATTCCCTTTCCGCACCGTTTGTTTCTCTCTCTCTCTCCGACAACCGGATTCCTCACCCAAAAAAGGTCGGGGAACGTGGTATATACTACATATAAATGGCGTTCCAATTCTGGCGGTGAAACTTACTGGCACCGTGGGAGCCACTCACAAACCGATTGGGCAATGGAAAAAAAGCAATGGTAAACTATCTGCGCCTTGTTTTCTGTCCTTGTGCTAAAGTTTGACACCTGCTTGGGGCGGGGTGGGATAAGGGATGAAAATTCCTCAGCCTCAGTCAGTTACTCAATTACGTACGATTTACAACGGTGGTCAAATGAAGCTAGCCTACGGGGAAAGAAGGCGGCGTCTTAACGTATCGTTTGCTTGGCGCGTTACCAGCGCGAAGGGGAAGCAGTGTGGGTTCAGTGGCTCTGTGGTAGTCTAGTAAGATGGGTGGGCATGTGGTGGGTGAACCGATCTACAGAGGAAGCCCTATCCGGAAGGTGACAGGTTACAGCTATCCATTGTGCGCATTTCGTTGGGATAGAAATCGGTCATTTGGTAGCGATCGTACTAATCGTGCGGTGTGGAAATGTAACAGTTCACACACACACACACACGCACACATGTACACGCGTCACGAGTAAACTTACATTGTAATAATTCCCAATGAATGATATGGTACATTGTTTTTGTTTCTTTTAAGGATCATGTGCAGAAGGATTCATCGCCCCGTTGGGTTGCAGCTGTGGTGGTGCGTGTTTCATTCACAGGAAAAAGAACATTATCTCTATACACCGCCCCCAGTACCTTTCTGTTCACTTCTAATCCTGTCTTACAGTTACTTTTGCCAGTTAGTGACTCTCTAAATGTTTAAACTGAGTCGTTTTATTTGCTGCTGTGTGTGTGTGTGTGTGTGTGTGTGTGTGTGTGTGTGTGTGTGTGTGTGTGTGTGTGTGTGTGTGTGTGTGTTTCCAGAATTGTTTGTGTTGATGCATACCGATTGTGTGTTTGTGTTCGCTTTTAAATGGTGCGTTTGTTGGCTCTTAAGGGAGAAATTCGATTAAATTACGGGATTTAGTTGCTCAATTTGCTTTTCATTTGCTTTTTTGAGGATTTTTGTTTTAATACTTAACTTGCGTTGACTTTATCTCTGCTTGTACACCGCCTGCTCCTGCCCTGCATGACGCTGACGAAACTCACTCGCTGAAGTAGGAAAATGTATCGAATTCTTGGCAATGGATGAAACGATTGCAATTAGAAGAGGCGCAGTGCTGTGCTGCAATTTCCATTGCAGGAGAAGAAGTTTTGGTTTCAAAATTTGCCTATGAAAATGATGCAAAGTGTGTGTGTGTGTCTGTGAGTGTGTGTTTTCGTTTAAGATGCGAAAAGTTGGTTTACTTACTGGTTTTAAATTTTGAATATTCATTGACTTAAATTTTGCCTATCCCAAGCCCCTCACGTTCCCCAGTGTGCGGGGGCCGATTTGGCCAAATCTGAACCGTACTGTATGCCATTCCAACCTTGGCCCCCTTCCGATCTCTCTCTCTCTCTCTCTCTCTCTCTCTCTCTCTGCTTTCTGTTTCCCAGGTCCCTAGAGACAACAGTACCGTTTGGCCGCGGTTTTTCAGCTTGGCACACAATTTCGCAGGTAATTCTCATGCTCTCAGTTGATTTGGTTTTTGTTTTGGTAATTAAATTTTAAACTCTTGCAATACTCAGCAAACCTTATACAGTAAAGTTGTGTAATTTCGTTCGCATTCCCGTGCATCATTTCGTTCCTGGGATTGGTTGTAATTGTTTTATTTTTTTTGGTTACTTCCTCTTACACTTGAAAGGGAAATGTTTTCTTGCAGTTTGTTTTGTGTCCATTCTGGGGGGGGGGGGACTTAATCCCTGTCATTCATTCGAATTTTTCCTACTACCGGTCTACTAAACTATCGCTTACTTGCACCGTTCATGGCCGACAGCTTCTATGTGTGGGAGTGTGGTTTTGTGTTTTTAATTTGTAATACGATTAATTTTCGAAAATTTCGCTCACTCAACAATATCGTCATTGTGTGTATCGTGTGTTGTCCTTCGTTTTTATCCATTTATCTCACCCCGTTTCTTATCTACTACTAAATGTGTATGTGTAGAGTACTTCAGCCGCCTGTCAGCTATACTTTCTTTGCTTGGGATTTATTTTTGTTTTCCTTTTTTTTCTCTCTCTCTCTCTCTCTCTCTCACTGTCAATAGTATAACGGGAGCTACACCTGGCAAAAAGGGCACCGTTTCGCACTCAATTTCCTTCTCTAGTCTAGGAGTTAATTCTAGTGAGTGAAAGGATTTTCATTCCGATTTGGTTTCTTATGCATTATATATATAACTATCTTTATCCCGCTCTCTCCCTCATTCTCCCTTATTCTCTCTTTCTGTATCTTCCTTTCTTGCTCAATTAAGGTTTACTACTATCGTTCGACCCGACACACCACCGTACCTGCTATAAAGAATTGATTATGTTTCTTACGCGCTAGCTCAACTTTACAATTTTAGTTTACGTTTACTTGTTTATGCAAAAATTCATAGAATTTCTTAAATATTTCAGCAACCTTTCGGTACCCCTGTACCCGCGGGACGATCATTGGGCTGGCCGCCCGCGCGGTCTGCGGGGGTCCTAGTCGGTCCACCGAAAGTGGGAGGGGGAGGGGGGGGTGCTATAATTCACGCTCAAAAACGCTCGATTTGCTCGTATTGGAACGGGGGGTTGCCCGACGGACCGTACAAAAAAACTGAAGGATTAGCTACCTACCAAGGACTTTTGCCGATCGCGCCCGCAATTCCCCACCGTCCACCAGCCAGTTGATGTAAGACCATGTGCGACGGAGCGCTCAATGGTACGATTTTTTTTATTATACCTTAGTAATTCATTGTTTTTTTTTCTATAATTAGGTTTTAATGCGTAATGCGTAATGTATAACTAGTTTTATAGGTATATTTATATGTTTACTTTTAATATTAATTTATTTTTTTATTATTAATTATTATGGGCCAGCTTCTCTTTTGCTATACTGTTTTGCCGGGTAGTCAAGGAGCTGTTGCTGTCTCGTTTGTCTCTGTCACTCGGTCTTATTTTATTTAATATTTACTTTTATTACTTTTTCTTTCCATTTTTATACGTCTCCACTTTTGCCCCTTTCCCATCCGACCGGGTAAATTTAATTTACTGTGAATTAACTATCGGCTTATTTATCCATAATTGATTGAAAGTGTATGCATTACGAGTGGGTTTGCTAGTGTTGTGTCGTGGAATTACCTCTCACTCACACAAACGCACACGCCAGAAAATGCTATAGGGGAGAGGGGAGGCGCCCTCGCCCTCCCTCCCCAGTTTGGGGCCCCGCTCGTGTACACCGTACACGAGCCTTTGGGAAATTACTCGCTGTACACACCGCCCTGTCCCGATTGTCGCTCGCGATGCTCAAAATAATATGAGCATCCGAGGGCGGGTCTGCACTGGATAGGAAATTGCGCGGTTTGTATATCGTTGAACGCGTGCCTAGGTATTATTATAATAATTACTATTATTATTATTTTTGTTTTGTGTCTGTACGACCGTGCTTTTAATTCGCCCTAACATATATACGCCCTAACACGGGAGACCCAATGAAGGGGCGGGGTGGGGCATTTCGCGTCCCCACTATATATCACGTTTTGTCAATGTGTGTATGTGTGTCCCTCTTGTGTCCCGCACAGTCGCGCGTTAGTCGTCCAGATCTGCAGCATCGAAGCAGCACACTGCACCCAAACACGCTACCTTACACGAGCTAGAACTACATGCGCTATTTTCCGTGCAGCTTTGAAATGTGGGGGTAGGAAAGCACGCGCACAGGTGCGATTAACAGTGTGGAAAAGTGAGCTGCGTTTGCGTGATGTCGAAACAAAATGCGTAGCAAATGGGCATGCGTAAACGGGTAAAAGGTGACGAGCGAAACGCACTAAATTAGCTGACGGTGCTGCAAAACCACACAATTACCACGTCCAAACTAGACTATAAACTCTGAACGATCAAATGAGCTTAATAGGTGAGTTGGCAATAGGAAACGAACTCAGCTCAAACAGGTTAGCATATGTAACGCAACTTTAAATCACCAGCGGGATAACACGCCTAGTCAAGATCGAGTGATCGTTACACAAAACCAACTACTCTACTCGACCTTAGCTTACTTCACCCGTTTACTGACTGCATGGTAAGTGCTGGATGGGCAAAGGTATGAGAAACTATAGGTCACAGTAATCTACGAACATTTAAACAAAGCTAAACAATCCTGCTAAAACATTATCTTTTGTCTCCTCCTGTCGGTGATAAAATGCAGCAAGCTACGCACAAATCGATGGCAATTTAATTTCAGCATTTAATTTGCGTTTAACGTTTTAGCCTAGCTCTGGAACATACTGCTCTGGGAGTTGCTTCTCGCGCATTAACAGGGTTAAAGGTTTGCCGTTCCCGACCTTCATTCGTTTGTTCCTTACTCTTACGATCGAGTATCAAACTTTTGAATTCGTTACATTTTAATAAGAAATGCGACTTTAAGTTCCTTTCCATCATGCTGGCGCGTTGAAATTCTGAACATTAGCAGAAATTAAATCAATGAAATTATTTAACGATGCATTTTAAAACGTTTATGAGTGAATTAAATGCAAAAAAAAAAAACATTCAAGTTATACTATCCACACTCTACGATCAACTAACGTATGATGGTACTTGAAATAATTAGTTTTCGCTATAGTATTAACAATATATTCAAACTAATCTTACTGATTGCTAGAGCACCATTTAAATAATAATTTTATTAAATCTTTTCCTCAATTTATTTGACATTCTAATGCTTTTGTGCTCGACCCGATTGATTGTGCCAACTGGTTCAGTTTATAGTGAATAACCTCAATCCAACGCAAATGAATTTTATTGCACTTTAGCACAATTTGAATGATCAGTTTTTGCTTCACTGATTTTCCGTTTCATTTGACATTTTTCGCGATCTTATTGGAAAGCTTTATCTATTTCAGATGGTAGAACCAGGTTTGTGTATTTCCTTCAATTTGTTCCAGAACCTCAGTTGGCAGCCCAGCGAGTGGCTTCCCGATGCTAGAGTGTGGCATTTGTTTTGGCTAGTTTTAACGGTTTTGTTTTAATAATATTTCATTTTGCTTTATATATCACAGTCAATGCCGCTGGTGATAGTAATGCGCATTTGCTTCACATTTTGCCCCATTTTTTTGGTTGTTGTTGCTAGATTGGGAAGTTCTTTCAGCTGTTACAGTGTTTTTTTTTCGTTTTTTATGGTTTTTACACCCATTTTACTAGTTTTGATAAGGATTTTCAAGTAAGTTTCATCTGATGGTTTCATAGATTCCAGATTTTCCAGCACAGATTTCACAGGGAGAATTTGGTTGAATTCATAGTTTGGGTGTAGTTCTACGGCTCGTGTAACTTCGTGTAGGTAATCTTTTGTGCATTATGTGTGTTTAAATTCTACTTTATATGATACAAAACGGGCTCCTTTGCAGCCGGCTCGTGAACGATCTGGATGTGTGAGTGTTTTTAATAGTTTTGTTTGTCTTATTTGGTTTGGCTTTGCTAATAATGTGATAATACAACTCGTACACGTTTAAGGATGCTATTGCTCGATCGGCTTTTACTACATGCATCCTTTTTATCACGATATTCATGGGAAAAGTGGCATACATGAGGATTTGATGACACCATGCAAGAGGTGAAGAAAAAGACTTTCACACAAACCCAAAAACAAGCAGTTAAAAAATGACTTAAAACAGTAACTTCATTAAAGAGAACAAGAAAATAAGAAAAGCAATATAAAACAGAAAAGTTGACAAGAGAAAAGAACGAAAACATTCAAATTAATATTAAGATAAATATAAACATATAAAACATGACATGTTGCAAAAACTCGAAACAAAATAAACAAAACGAGTGAAACAATCGTTAAAACTCTTCTTCTTATACGGTGCGCATCCTCATCGAACCATGTTTTCCCTGTCTGATTGAGACATAGCGCTGCAAAGGTGAAAAAGGTCCACCCTACAAACCACGACTACACACCATCCATGCTGGCAAGCCCCTATTATTTTCCCGCCGGCTTTGATTAGTAATTTAGAAATTTCACTTTACTGTTTCGGTCGCGCAAAGTTTGTTCCCCACCGCACACCGATCGCCACCGATCGTTCGTACCACCATGTTCGATGGGGCACGGACTATCGGTGCCCCACCGGTTTTGCAGGGCGAAGCAAACTGGCAACACTAATAAACGACAAACGCAAAAAGAAATCCATCCATCCCTCCCTTCTCCCGTGCGGAGAAGGACACACCACGCACTCGAACTACTACACATTAGCGTGCGTGTAGCGTTTGCGAGTGTGTTTGAGTGCGTGTGTGTGTGTGTGTGTTTGGCTGTTTGGGATGATGTGGTTCTTACTCTTCTAATTACGATCAACTCAAAATGTTCTACCACCACCCATCCGTTCCCCCGACAATTTGCGACATGCGGCGGTGAAATAGCGGCGCGAAGCAAAATGGGTTTTCTTTGACTCTCTACTCGCGCCCGTCTGTACGCCTTTCCCTGTATGTGTGCCCATCACGAGTTAGGATTCTCAGTGTTGACAAGATACAACACGCCGCATTGTTTGTGGCCATCTTTTAAATGACATTTTCAGCACACAATCTTTCAGCCACCAGATGATTGCAGACAACACATTTGATGGTGTGGATTGTTATGTGGTGTTGGATTGTGTCCAAACCCCTTTCTTCATCCCATTCTTCTCTCTCTTTCTCTTTCGCTCTTTCTTTGTCTCTCCTTCTCTGTCTTGCTCACCATCTCTTGTCGGTATTTCTAACGATGGTATCATGCTGCCGATGTGCGTCTATGTGTTAAAGGATCAAACCCAACGCAACGAAGACATTCGCTGATCTACTCTTTATGCACGAACAAAGATCGCTTGCGCGCAAGCAGTTTAATAGACCATCCAAACCATCCAAACAAATAGTGAAAATTGTTGTCATTAATTTTGTACTAGCAAAAACTACACCTTCAATGCAACAAAATGCTCGATCGCGATTCGAAAGTGTAAAGAAGTAATGTTGCATAAAATCGTGGAGCTTACAGCTTCCCTCACAGTACAGTGTTAACAGAGACACAGAAAGAGAAAAAGAAAGAGTAGCAGAGAGAGAGAAAGAGCGTGAGATAGAGAGCGTGTGGAGTATATTCTAGTGTATATGAGAAATGTACAATTTTCCCTTTTTTCTTACTGGCACGCCCTCCCACCTTCAATTTTTTAACCTCGCGCTTATCTACTTTGATGAGACTGGTGGCGATCGATTTCTTCCTATTATTCTTCGTCTTCTTAAATGTTCTTATTGCTTTCGGTTCGTTATTGGAATACTATGGGTAAACGGGAAAGGTGGTGGAACAGTAGTAGATGGATTGGCAGGCATCCGGAACGCTTGTCCGGACAACTGGCCCGCCGCGAACAACGATGGCTGTGTACCGTTGACGATGCAATTATGGCGAGAAAATGTTTTTTCCCCCCCCACTTAACTATCGTTAGTTCATTTCTTTTATCGCTTAAAACAACTGAGAACAGCTTCGCTCGTCCTTCCGCTGGTTTTTTGGTTTTACTTTTTCCATTTGTATTTAATGCCTTGTATGTGCCTCACCGAACCGAATGCAACCAGTTGATTGGTTGCTTGATTGGTTGCTGGTGGATGATCGATTCGATCGCCAGGATCGGATCACATCCGAACCAGTATTATTCGAACTCTTCTCAAACTCTTCTCGAACTTTACTCGAATTCCACTCGCATTCCACTCGAACGCTGCTTGAACAGCTGCTCGTGGGACCTTTATCAGCTATATGTATCAACTTGCCCCTTCATCGCTCGCTCATCTCGCCTACCTACTAAATTGTGCAATGGCAATACGTTCGTCCTTACTTACATTTTGCTACACCGTGTGCAATTCGCTGTTTCGCGCTCGTGGAAAATATCTCCCCCCCCATTTCAACACATACATGCATACACGCACACAAACACGCGTCCACCAAAACGAGTGCCCCGCTTTCGTCTGCTCTAAGGAGACATTCCCCGAAACTAAGGTTCGACAACCAAAAACCCCTCGTAGCTCGAACACGCTGCCCGCTAATGGTGGTCGGCTGACTGACTCGGTGGAAACATGTATCTATTGCAACTTCCTACGACCTTACTGCCGTGCCATTCCGTGACCCTCCCCCGTTCGTCCGTTTGGCAAGTACACGCTACACTATTTGCCTAACTTTGCTCTCTAGGTTGCTTTTTTGTTTGTTTGTTTGGTCGAAAATGATTGCTGGTCGAATCGTTTGCCCCTTTCGGTAAAGCTATCATCTGTGTGCTCGTGTTTGTTTTTTGTCCACCGTTCACACTCTTGCTCTCTCCCGCTCTCTGTCTCTGTCGCGATCATCGTTGTCTGCCACAACCGGTCCGTTCTTCGCCAAGGATGGTGCAAGGATTCGGTGTCCGAGATTGCTGCTTGATCGCCTTTTTTTCGTCCCTCTTGCACTCCCTGGAGTCTGCCAGGCGTGTTTCACATGGAGTGATGTTGGCATTTTAATGTTTTCGTTTAATTTGTTTTGTTTGTTTTTTTTTGTTGATTTTTCATTTCTTTTACTTTGCTTTGCCGTTTTGCGATTTACACGTGCACAACCGCTGCTGACCGCTGCTGGTTTTTTCGCCCGACCTTTTTTTGGCGCGACGCAATGGCGCAACGAAGAATTCATTTAAAAATTCTTGACAATAATTTAATTAGTAACAAATTGATTTTATGGAAAAACCAATAACAATAGCCCTTATCATATGGCTACGAAACGATGATGTGCGGAGCCGAAAATAGGACAGCTATGGTTGCCACTATTGTGAAAAATGTGAAAATTATAAGGCACAATCTATCAACTACCATTGCTGCAAACTTCCAATCCTTCGCAATATCGCTTTCTTCGTCTTCTTTTCGTATCTGGGAAATAAAAAGAGAGAGAGAGAGAGGAAAAGAAAACGCATGTAAAAGGAGATGTATTTTTAACTTCTTATATTGTCATACTTTGCTAGAGTAAAAAAAATGCTATAAAAAAGTATATCTACGTAAGAGAGAAAACATAGAGATAAACAAATTTAGCAGGCAGTACACCGCTATCAGGAATAAGATAAGTTTTCAAAAATATCTAACGGTAGATCGTCAAGACAGAAAGGAAGAAAGAGCCAAAAATCTACACAATTTTTGAGAATTTGTTCATTATTGTTGATGCAAAAAAAATGCTAAAATGGTAGAAAGAATGAAGAATCTAGACTGAAGCTTTTATTTTGAGAATGAGAAAATTCTAAAGGTTTATGATGTTTTTAAATCGTTGTTTGCTTTAAAATCTTTCAGATTCTTTCCAAATTCAATATTGTGGATAGAATTTGTTGGAGTTTGTAGTAAAAAAAATTTTAAAAGAAAAACTAGCTCTAGAAGAGGAGAAAATGGTAAAAAGAGACTGTTCTGTTAGTGTCTAACAGCGTGTGTCTTGTAAGGCCGATGTATTATTTATTTTTAGTTCTATAGTATTCTTTTCACAAGTTTGATATCCTAGTAATAGGTTTACTACACCACTTGATAAATTTTCAAAAAAAATCCATACAGAATTACGGCATTACTTGAAAGATACACATCACATGCAAGTGCGACACAAATGTCTCCTGGTGTCGGGAAAGTGTACAAAAACTATTAGATATAATGACAAAAAGTAAGTATTTACTCAAGTACGGCCTGAGAACAGAACTTCTCCATTTTCTCATTATTTACTTTTAAATTTCAGGGTTTTTTTGTTTAATGTTGTGAATTGAGACTGAAGACTTTTATACGGCGATGTACGCACTTGGAAAGCTAAAGTGGTTGGGATTTATCTTGCGGGTGCAGAAAAAATGTTATAGTGCAAAACTGTGACTACTTAGAAATCTGATCCTGTAATGACTCCCATCCAGAAATACCTTCATTATTATAACCTGTCGGGAATTTTAGTCAACCCTAGTTTAAATTTTGAACAGAAATCTCAAATAAAAAAATGTCTATAACGTTCTAAGGATAGGTTGAAAATGCAAAACTACCAACGAAAAATATTTGTTTTATGTTTTATCAATTCTAGACTCCTTCTTTAATTTACTGGTACGCGTGGAAATAGAATGAGCCTGATTTAGTTCTCTATTTGGCACATCATCCTACACGGACTTGCCCGGCCTATACAAGCTTTCGAGACTTAATTCATTACCACGTATCCGCATAAGTCAATTCCTTGCTACGGGGGACAGTTTGCTCTAAGCTTGAACCCATGGCGGGCATGTGATTGAGTCATTCGAGTTGACGACTGTACCATGGGATTGTCCCGAGCCGCTTTAGTTATACTACTTGAATTACCAATTTTTTTTTCCGTTCCGTCTTTTAAACTAAGCTTAAAGCTCGTTTCACATGATGCATCATGCGAGCCGGAAACTTCTACTTTCGCTCTCACAGGCGAACGATATCGAAGGCACCAACCAACCAGCACGAACGACCAGCTTCCGGTTGATCGATTGACCAATTAATGATAGATGGTTATCGGTACCGGTTTACCCACCCGGCAGCAAACATCGCCACGGTCACGGTTTTGGTCGCCTTTAAACCACCGAAAACCGGAAGCACCCACTCGAGGTGCCCGATCCACTTCCTCCCGGGAAAGGGAAGCAAAGGACAGTTCTTTAAACAACATCAATCTTCCTAACCCTAACCGACAACCTTCCATTTATCAGGCGCGCCAAAGGCAGGAAGATGCGCGGCGCAAGCAAGCGAACTCCAACCCCAAACAGGACCTTCGATTGTCAGGCACCTTCGTGCCAAATAACGAGAGAGAGAGAGAGGGCGCAAGGTACAGCCAAGTGTGGCATTATTGATGATCAAACGTTCGACGGCGGAGAAAAGCGAAACGGATTGTGTGTGTGTGCACAACAATAACAACAACAACAACAAAAAAACGATGACCAAAAGCGGTGAAAGTGACAATGAGCTGCTTTAATTGTAGCTGCCGCAAGGATGACATTGAAGTTTCAGGGCAGCTTTGGTGCTATCCATTCTACCCCTCACTTTTGGGGATTGGGGTTGCGGGTGAAACATACGGGGAGAGCAACAGCAGATGAACGAAGGATGCGATGGGGATGTGGTTGCATGCCTACCTGGTCGGTGATAAAACGTATCTCTTTCAATATTAAAGCTAGTTCGTAATCAGCAGAGGATGTGAAACACGTGTGTGGTGGCGCTATCGCATCCGGCATTCGATTAGTTCCGATCGGTCCGATGCTTCCATCATCACTGCTGCTTGAAACAAAGCCAATAGAGAGACGATAATTGAGTGAGCAGGCTTTTGTCGACGTCCTGCTTTTGTGTGTGCAATGCTTACCTGTAAACAGTCCTGAAATATGTTGGATTATGTGGCAGTGTACCTCCAGGGGTCAATGGTCTACAGTTGTGACGAAAGTCATCGTCTATATCTAATACGTTCGCTAGTAAGGACTTCGATGATCTGGTTGGCGACAGAGTGGAGTGAAGGTTTAGAGCAGGAAAATAGATTGACCAACGACACAGAACGGTTGCACTTACCGCTCCTTCAGCTCGACGTCCTGTATGTGCGCTTTCCGCTCGGAACTGTCCGACGTTGGCGTTGGTGGATATTCCATCGATAAGTCTCTACCGGGTCGACTCATTCTTAAAATACATGGCAACCAGTATAAAAATATGACTCTAACCTGCAAGTGAAATGTGGAAATGAAGGAGATTTTAGCATAGTTTTGTTTACAGAAATGTATTCACAACATTACTTTAAATTACGAAATTGTCACTTGTGTGCCCTCCTTGCTTTAAAGTCACCTGGCATTGTTCGCCACCCAATTGCCAACATACTTAATATAGTATCTCGCACCAGGACCGATCTGTTGCAACCGTGCGCTTCCGCTTCCACCTTCCGGACAGTGTTTTCTTCATCAGCATCAAAACTACCACTCCCACCACCCAATTTCCACCCACTTACAGGCATCCGGCATCGCGCGTTGGCACAGATAAATTAAATTAAGCGACTGATGGGGAAGCCAACAAACGGAGCGAAGGGAGCACAAAAAGTACGCGTAATGATTTTCCCAACATATGGGTGCCTCCCGGCGGGGTTCCAAGTTGTTTTTTGTTGTTGCTTCTTTCACAAGTAACACACGCCCGACGTGACCTGCCGGCAATGTCGCGGCAATGTGCCCTAGCAGGAAGCGTAATGAATTTAATAAACTTTCTCATAAAATTCTCATAAACGAAACTGGGGAAGCACTCGGTGGCTGCTTCGCAACGCACCCCAGAAATTGGACGTTAAGATTTGCGCGAAAGCTGCACCGCGTGGAAACACGTGGAACGAGATGAATTTTGTAGGTTTTTTTCTTCTTCTAACTAGAACTAAGATGTACAAAGAAATGAAAGAGCTCGACAAGTTTCGCTCACCACTCAGATTACGGTGAGATCTCGTTTGAGGCGATTGAATATTTCGTCACACGCGTCAAGCACGGCATGTGTGCGTGTGTTTGGTTGTGCAAAAGCTTTCAGCTTCAATATCGTAGCTTAAAGCGCTCGTTGTCCGGGACAACACGCCGACACACGACACCCAACGCCTTAGCTTCACCATCGACCGTTTGTTTAAGAATTTTCCCGAAAATCATCCATCCGTTTGCGCCTTCCACCCGGGCCGCGCGCATCATCGACACGGCCCGGCCCGGTGATCGGCGTCACGGGGGCATCCTTCCCTCTGGGCAAGGATTTTCCACGCTCAAGATAACGTGCTCGTGGAATTTTGCACATTCCACTTCCGGTTTAGCCCGCGCCCGTACAAAGGGGATCCGCGGCAGCAAGGCAGGAGGAGCAGGTCGAGGAAATCATCATCCTTCACGCGGGGGATGTGCTTTGAATAAATAATCGCTCAAGCCGCGCGGTTTGTTTGTGTATCTAATATGATTTTAAATAATCCAAGCATGCGTTGCGTTCGGTGCACGAAGAGGCGGCGGATGGCAGCGTAGCGGTTGCTGCTGCTTATGATTTGCCCCCAACTTCTTTTGGTGTCGTTTCGTTGTTGTTGTTGTTGCTCCTTCCCGGGGGCCCGGGTTGGCCCGGGCAAGGTTGAAAGGTGACGAAAGGGCGAAGCCAAAAACTGCCGAGAAAGTGGCGCGATGGCGGGAGCGACTCATCGCACGTTACCGTTGACAGCTATCTCGTACCTTATCTATCATACTGACACGACGACGTGAAAAAAGGGCTCGATTGGAAGGGGAAAACCGATCGCCATGACGAAAACTGTCTTTCAAAACCCCATTTTCTGGTGGGCTGCGGGATGCGAGCAGTTGCGTGTGCGCTGCTGGTGAAAGACAGCGAAGAACAAAACAAACGCCCAAAAGAGAGAAAGCGGCGGACTGGATGACACGGATCGCGTTATCAGCCTTGCTTTCATCATCGGACAGGCTGGGAAGGGGGGAAGGGCATATTTTAGCAGCCCTCGTCCGTTGTCATCCCTTTTCCCGACGGTATCGTCACGGGAAGGGATAATTTTTGACTTTTACGAGCAGCGAAGAAGCGACGGGCCCGATTGGCTTGCGCGATTTACTGAGCGAAAAGGGGGTGAAGTTTCCCATTTTCGTGAAGAAAAATATAGCCAGTGCCTAGCAGTGGTTAAACAAAAAAAACAGTGTATACAGTGATAAATAAATCTCTCATCTTTCTTTTGGTAACAATAACAACAACGAAAGCCGCGCATAAAAACAGTTCGGTTAGCGAGAAATGTGGTGTGCATGAAACATCAAAGGGCGCAAAGGGTATATTGTCGCGAAGCGTTAAGAGATAGAAAGTAAATGCAATGAAGGATCGTATAATGTGCTAGAGAGGCATTAAAAAATCATCTGCTAACACCAAGAGTGTATGTGTGTATGTGTTGGCAGGAATGAAACAGTGAAATAGACTCGTTCCAATGTTTGTCTCTTAAAGAGTCTTGAAGCTTTCTCAACGCTTGCGGCATAGAACTTAGAGGCAACAGTTTGTTTGTTTTCGAATGAAACGGATATAAAGATGAGTTGTTGTGAGTTTATTTTTTATGTATGGAAAAGAACATTTTATACACGATTCTCAATAAGTAGCATCAAAGCGCCTAGCATCGCAAAATAAGTATGAACATCTAACCTCCAAAGAACGCTTCATTCAATCTAGTTTTAACCACCCACAATCTAACAAACTACGTTAACTGCTAAATATATCTTCAATAGGCTAAAATAAAGCGTTGAGAAGTGTTTTTATTCAAATTTGTTCGAAAATGGTTCTAAATTTCGACAAATGGGTACAAAATTATGTTCTCTCCTCATTGAATTCTATACTTAATGGCAATCTTGGCCAGAATAAATAAGTAGATTTTTAATAATGGGGTCCTTTCTGTTATAAGTTCTTAGGCTGAAATTTTAGCCGGTCAGCTGTTTGTATTGTATAGCAGTTTTCGAGCAGCTATCTAAGGGGGTATAATGTACAAGTGGGCTTATCCCAAGGTGTATGAATTTAGAAGGCTGATTTTTATCCCTGTTATTTCTGAATAATGATTTTAAGAGTGTTTTGTGCACTCGTCAAGCCTCCAGCAAGCTTGTTTGAACAAAAGTTTTCACTCATTCGGTAAAAAAGTTATATTAAAATTTGGTTATAAAAACATGATATGAGACCACCTGGACTACATACACTTTGATTCTATATTCCATCACCTGATCTCATTAATACACCTTGGGATGAATGTAAACACCATCTTGTTTTGCCATTTTTCGAGCAGGTACTCGAATCTAATTCAAGCTTTGAGGCTAGAATAATCTAGACTGACAATTGAAGGCTAGTTTTGTATGTGGTTTTGTATAGAGTGTTCACATAATTTCAGCCTCCAACTGTCAAACTCCGCATAAAAAGCTGACTAGAATCGTGAAGTGCCCCAATTGTAGAATTAAGGAACAAGTTGATTAAGGGAAAATTCAATTAATAATTGATAATTAGCAAATAATTGGAAACCCCTTCCTTGATTTGCTTAAAAGTTACATTAAGCTTGAAAAATATATATTAAAGATTGGCAAAAATACGAACACATACACATCGATATGAGATATCAGATAAGTACTGCATCATTTAAAGAACACAACTGCACTCTGCTTTATAGTTTTTTAAGAGATTTTTTTATTGAAAAGAAATTTTAACTTATTTTTGTACTAAGGGTTATTGTAGTTATTACGAAGTTATAAAAAAAAGTTGATCAAAGGGCTTTTGAATTGCATAATTTGTTGTGTAGATAGATGCCGAGTTACAATTCTGATTTACACGCGTTTTCTATTACCCAACAGCTAACAAGCTGATATTTCCAGCCAGTTCTTTGTACAAATCGTACTGGTTTTTCATATCACTTGTAAAATTCAAAATATATTTAATGTTCGTTCAATTCAAACAATACATTAAAAACGAAATAAATACATACTCGAAATTCATCATACGCATACATTCCAGATACGCTATTGACTCCACATCAATAGTGTATATAGGGGAACACCAGTAGTTGTCTTCAGACGCTGTCACATCAATTAATTTAGAGGTCTAATTTAATTATGTTTAATTTACAGTTCAATTAAACTACCAAGCTTAAGATTATAGGAACATTTTCTGAAGTTTGACTGAAAACTGCAAAATTCTGCAAACGTACAAAAAATCCAACATTCGCGAGTTTCGTAGGGTCCACATCAATAGCGTATCTTAGAGATCAACTTTACACAATCGTCAAAATCCAAAACAATGAAACTAAAAAAAAGTTATAGAAAATAAACCCTAGGAGCTGAACTTACTGCGAGGAGCGAGAAACAGAAACTTACTGAAAACAAGATTTCAAGTCAAGATTTAAATTACTTTTCTTGTGGCGAGTTAGCGACAATCATTAATTACACACTTCATAAACATTTTGCATAACAACTCGGTTATCGAAACCACCATTCAAAAGCTAAAACCCAAACTCGCTGAACCTCTCCACCTTCCCTGGCAGAATGTTCATCCAATCGTGACTTATTGAACCGGAAAGATACTGGCCGGTTGTTAATTTGCAGTTCATTTCAAAGCCGACAGTTCGTTACGGAGACGGTTTGCACGCACGGTGAAGACTGCCAATGTCAGGTACGCGTACCGATGGACACGTCCCAGTGCTGCAGCCAGAAGTCAGATCGGTACCGTACCGAAGCAATTGTTTCCCCAAAGCACGGCTCTACCCAAACGATAGTGTGCGCAATCTCGGCACAACGTCGGTAGAGATTGTGTCGCCCGGTTTCGGGGGGAGGCAGTGTGTCGATTCACATGTTCCCATACACCGGTGAGTACGGTTTTGCACAGAATCCATCACGCTGTCAAGTGCTTTCGAATGCGGTCAGCCCAACAATGCACACCGAATGGGGATGGAATATCGCAAAGGGGTTTAAAAAGAACCCCACCACCGCTCAGCCGCTACTTGCGTTTGCAAACTGCACTCGAAGCGATATTCGCAATGGCCCTCACTGGAGATTAAGAACTCGCAAAACTCGTACAACGTTTCTCATTAAACCGTGCCGTGTACTACCCTTTGCAGGTGCCGAAAATTGTGCTTTCCTGCCCATCGCAGACCTTTCCACAGGAAGGGGAAGCAAGCACCGTTGAACGTGTTCGGGGTCATTCCGACAATGCACGGCATGCCACTTCATTTAGAATGACTTTTGCCCCGTATGATTTGCGGCATTCCGATTTTGCACTTTCACCGGCCTTTTTGGACTGTGCATAGCACACAGGAGAGTGTGGCACTAGCGATTCTACGTAGAGATAAGGTGTGCAGCCAATACTTACCCAATCAGACATTTCGTGTGTGTCCGCATTTCTATGGTGATAATTTAAAATTAGAATTGTCGAAACAACGGATGATGCAACCATAAACATGATGCAGTTAAAATATGTGCCTGCAAGTGAAGAAGTGAAGTGAGCCATTAGCACCGAACATTTGACACTGATAAAACTGAGATAAGCAATGGGATAAAATAAGCAAACCATTAGCAAAGCGAACATTAAACATTGAGATTATACCTAAAAGTGGAACAGCATCCGATGTGGCTGGCATTGTTTCAGCAACCATATTTAAAAATACAGTCAGTGATAATAAAATTGTTACGCCTGGAATGTAAAGATGCAGTTTTAAAGATAACAAATTTCAATACCTGTCTAACAATCAGTAGAAGATTGGTATAAGTATAAGTGTAGTAAACGATATTCTACCAAACCTGCTTACCAAATCGCACCCATTACCGCGCCACTCTCACTCTCTCTCTCTCTCGTACTTACCTAATGATAACTTTTCGCCGGAGTCCGGTGGCAGGGTGAATCCTAGCAGTGCCATCGACGCAATCAGCACACACGGTACGATCAAATTAAAAAAATAGTACAGCGTTCGCCTTCGGATGATGATGGCGAAGGTGATGTCGATGTAAGGCTCTGGACAGCAGTTGTAGTAGATTTCGTTACGCTTGCCGGGAACGCCTGCACAAATGCGTGCGCGCAAAATCCCATCCCATCAAACACAGACGGATTTGAAGATCGACACGAAGGAGGGGATGAATGTGATGTGGTGTTTTGTTTGTTCGTTAGGTTATGGTAAGATTTTGAAATTTTATGGTAAAATTAATTGCACTGCATTTCTCTCATTTAACAGCATTTATAGGGCAAAAGGTATTCGAATTTGTTTCCATTCCGGTTATGATAATCAACACGAACATGATCGTCGTGCAATCGTGTGGTTGGAGCAAAACGCGAATGTAACGTACTGCTCCCAGCGAAAAACGGCATTAAAGTAATTCCATTTCATTACCATTCGATAAGTTATGGTAGAAAGCGTGTGCGTGGTTTTTTGTTATTTTTTTTATGGCAAAACCAGGTCATGTGACTACCTATGGTAAAAACATATTCCGTTCCACTGGAATGTTGGTTGTTTTTTGTTCTTCGTTTTGGTAGCACGGGTCAATTAATGGAATTATGATTGATTATGAAATGAAGACTGAAGGATGAAATGGATGACCGAAAGAAAGAAAATGTAATAACATTTCAACAAATAAATGGTAGAATTACTCTCAAAGCTCTTTTGCTATAAAATGAAGCTACAGATGTCTTAGTATCTTAGTAGCTGTTTTTCATCGGTAGCATTTTTGCTGCTCATAAATTGTAAGCAAATTAATGAGTAAACTATTACTTTTAAATGATATCAACTTCTTACTGATGCACCAATCTCTAAGTGATTATTAATTACACAAATGGCAAATAAAAGAAATACAACCTAACCCGCTACTCAAATAAAAACTCTCCTACTTTCGTACGATCTTTCTCTCTCTCTCATTCATCTTCACTGCCAAACTCACAATCCTGGCTTTGGCTTCCAAAAGTAACGCTTCCATTATAAGTTTTGCTCATTAGCTCTCGTTCGCCTCGCAACGGAACCAAAATCTGCCCCGCAAAGCCCATCCATCTTAAAAGCTAATGTTTGCAACCGTTTTTCTCATCCATTTATGGGACAGTTACACCTTTGGACAGCTATTAATTGAATTAGTTGTGATCCTTTTCCGGCGTGGTTATTGAATATTTAATCTTGCCCGCCCTGGCTTGGAACCGACGCGCACACATCCGACCTGTGCTGCTGCAAACACACACTCACATACGAGCGCACAGTGCTACACCTTCCCACTGGGCACGGTGGCCCAGTGGTTGGCACGTGCCCGTCGGCACCCCGGCACTTCAGACAACGAACCAGCAAAACCCGTCGGGACGGCGTACACCACCACACTCTGCATCCTTTTGGAGGAATTAAGTTTAATGTCCTTTCGTGCGCTGAATGTTTTCTTTACCACCGACTTAGCGTGCTTACCTTAGCGCCCTGACCGCCCCCTTTCCAGCCACCACGGTAGGGCGGTTATGGGACAAAGTTTTCCATTCAACAACATACTTCCTGTCCCTTTCCCAAGAGCGCTCGGTGTGGGATTAGTGATAAAGGGTTCTCGTAATAAATTTAATCACTTAGCATGTTTTAACCATTCATAACCGAGGCTGGACAAGGGAAAGGGGTTGGATGGTAGGGCGTCTCAGGTCCGTACAGATACAGTCCCTGGAACACATACAGACACATCCCGTAACACAAAAGCTTGATCCGGCTGCATATTCTGCTAGGCGTGTGTTTGAGCCACTTCATTAGCTCTTCGCCGTTGGGTGGGCCCTTTCCCACTGGCTCCGGACAAATCCGGCCGGGCTCCTCGATCAATAACCGCCTGAGAACCAAAGTGAGGTTAGGATTTGTTGTGGAATGTCCTGCACAAAGGTTCAATTTATTCCTCATCCTGATGGGCCGTAATAAACAAAGGGAGAGCCATGGCCGGGCGAATCACGCCGGCCCAAGCAACAGTATCTCGCATTCTTTCCCTCCACCCAAGAGACGGTGCGGGAAGGAGAAGGAAAGAAGGCGGGAAGGAAACGAGACTCTCGGGCGCGGTTAATAGTTAATGGCATCTTGGCTGAGGTTATGCAAAAGTGAGCGCCCGGCTAACTTGTGTCTGGCAAAGCAAAAGCACCGATATCCGGGATGGATGTCCGTGTCTGGGAGTCGTCCGGGAGCGCCCGCCGAAGCGAGGGCTAACGGCAATCGATAAAAGCGAAGGCCCTCTATCTTGTCTTAAACGATTATGGCAATTAGTTAGCAAATTGTTAAATGAATCGTTGAAACTCCCAGGGCGGAAGTCTGGATGGATTTTGCGCACGGGAGTAAGGAATTTATGTTGGAAGAAAAATCAAAGCAAAGCAAACGGTGTTTATACAGCGGAGGAGCTATCGAGGCAGCGTGGCCGAGCGGTCTAAGGCGCTGGTTTTAGGCACCAGTCAGAAGTGGCGTGGTTTCGAATCCCACCGCTGTCAAGGCTAGTTTTGTGGAGCAAAAGAGAGCTTTTTTAAAAATTTAGTGCAATTGTGGAAACTGTCATACTATGACTGACTTACTCATAGCAATTTACACATGTCAAAAATTCTCATGAAGCTTGTGATAGCTTCATTTCCCAGTCTTCTAGTGTCTACAAAACAATGAATTGAGTACAATTTCTTTCTTCAAACAATATTTTCCTATCTTAATCTCAAATAACTTATAAAATGTTAAGCGTAGTTGCACTTTGCATGGTGTGAGAACGAAACATTTCATCAGATGAGCTACCACCACCGTCACCACACACAAAAACCACCGGCGGATAGCAATTTTGAGTGTGGAGAGCTGTTTCTCAGAGCTTTTTCTTTCTATACGGGGCTTTTGTTGTGGGAAGGGGGACAAAGGTTTACTTATGTGAATCGGATTCTGAAATGAAAACAAGAACATATGCTAAACTGATTATCAACAGATCGAGGGCAAATTCCTCCGAACCGGCGTCGTCCTCCGTAACTGCACTGTTTCGCTTGACCTACTGCTGGTGGTGCGCGCGTGTCCAGAGCTTTGTTACCGGGACATTCGCTTTCGTTTCGAGGGGAAAAGGTGTACAACAGGTCGAGCTCGATACAACTGACCTACTACGATTGTTCTGTTTCGTGTGTATGTGTTGGGAGTACTACTTACCGACAGTCTCCGAACCGTCAGTCTTCTGCTATAAACGAGCGCGTGCGGGGCGCGCATCTTCTTTTGCGTAGTCGCTGACCGGCGTAGTCGCTGAAGGGCGTAGTCGCTGGCTCAGTGAGGATTTGCTTGGAGGAGAGGGGGGTTTCCGAAGACAACAGTGGTTTCGTGACGATTGATAACGCGCGTAAACGAATGGCGCAATCTTCGTGTGTCGCGACTAGCCCTGCCGGAGTTGAATCACGTTCGCCGGCGCGCACGTTCGGCTAGGTGTGCGGAAAGCACCGCCAGTGGGGTTTCCCCCATCCGGAGGACACCATTGCGATGTCCTTCTTGCAAGGCCCCGCCCGACAACATTTTGGGGTAGAGGGGACGCAACGTTTCAGCACCAAACTGCACGCAGCGCGACATTGGGTTGAGGCGTGCGCAGAAGGGGTGAGGGCAGTTTCGATGTAAAACGTGCATTGTTGGCCTTTCGGTTTCGCTTTCGATACTTTCCCCCAGGAGAGAGGAAAGCCCCGGCGCCCGTGGCTCAACCCGTTCGGTAGGGGGGTAGTACACGAAGGTGTTCGAACTATTTGTGCATAAGCGTAGTTTTAATGCGTAGGGCTGATTTTTTGTTGTTGTTGGTTAGTTCGTTTCATTTGCGTTATGCATTTTTAGCGGGTGCAGTTATCGGGTGTTTAGCGATTTTGAGTTTAGTTTTGTTGCTTTTTTTTTGGAAACAGAATCGGCTAACTTAATATGGCTTCCAAAAAAAAATAGGCAAAACGAAAGAGATCCTCTAATGCGGTTTTCTGATTAGGGCAATTTTTACGTTGGCTCTGATTAGATCGTGGTGCGGTTACATTATCATTTCCGGGATTTCTGTACTCGTTCATCACATCCGTTCCAATGCTTCGTTCAGTGTTTAGTCGCTGTTTGTAAAGTGCAATTGTATTTTTTTTTTGGCTAATTTATACCAATTTTGTGACAATATTTGATTTTCCAAAAATATTACAAAAAATAAAAAGAAAACTGAAATTTTCTTCTTCCATCGGAAGTGCCGACGATGGATAGATATTTCTGTTTTAGAAAAGGTTGATTGAAGCTTGTAAGAGCTTTCAAAGTGTAATGAATTAAAGTTAGTTTAATATTTTGAAATCAATTTCCAATCTTAGTATCGTACAGTTTGCCGGAACGACACCTTACATGCTATGGCTTTGATGTTAGTATCAGATCAATAGTAAATGCTTTTAGTAATGATAAAGCAAGAAGAAAAAAAAACATGCTCCAAACAATCTGCCTTGCTCGTTCTTATCGAACAAGGGAAAAGTCTTTTTGTTTCGTTCTTCCCGAGTGTGCCCACCCAAAGGAACGTTCTGAGTTTGATGCAAATCGAAATCTGTCATCAGCAGAACAGCGGCCAGGAAACGAAACGGAATAAGCTTAAGAATTCGTATGGTCATCTCCCCCCTGCGGGTCTATGCAAGGGTGGGACGAGCTTACTGTACTGTCAAAAACAGATCTTTGCATGTTGCTAGAGACAAGCTAGAGCGGTCCCGTTACAATTCTACGAACATAACAGGGGCATACCGATACCAATCGCAATGGTTAGGAAATGTTGTAGACTATATTATTGAACGTGTGGTATTGCATGTTGCTTTTGAAGAGATGACAAAAGTGTCCCAAAGTGTCGGTTCCCAAAAATATGTTGGAAAATGTGTCAAAATCTTTATCAAATACTTCATCACATGCTCTCTCTCTCTATCTCTCGCGTTACTTCTAACGGATTACAGCAGCAAAAACAAATCCGAAAACATAAGTGACTTAAGCAAAAATATAAGATCAAATGTACGACTATTTTAATGGATACTGGTTTAATCAATGTGCAATAGTATGGCATGATATGTCCAAAATGCTAATGATATTCTTGCAAGCTAATGTACTGCGAAAGCATGATGTGATGTGAAGCCATTTGAGCTTTTACGGATGGATGATACGAACTTCCTTTCGGGTTTGGCTTTTTGTTATTTCGTTTCTTCTTCTGATTTTGATTGAACCAATTCGCTACATTAGCATTCAACGGTCTGAAGGTTTTTTTTTTTTTTGGAATTGTCCTAATGGTTTAGCAAAACCCGGCCAAATAGATCGGATGGAATGATAAGTACAATTTTGCGTTTGAGCCAAATTGCATGAGCGTGTGGTTGGATGTTTACATGTTTGTTTACAAGTTCCACGTTTTCTGAATTCCGTACAATTCCACATTCCATAGTCCACATTCCAGATTCCAGTGATTCGCAATTTTGTTATCGATTTAAGCTACGTTTTAGTAACGGTGCCTTACCTAGAAGATCCCATTCACCATTCGTCACGAAACTACTGACATCTCCACCTGCTTCATCTTGCAACTGTAAGTCTAACTGTAATGTCATGAAAGAAAACAACGTTTGTTGGCATTAGTTACACGGACGGGTTTGGGGGTTAATTTATGGAGAGAAGAGTGTTTCTGCTGTGTGGAGGACACACACGGCTGGCCGGCTGTGCCAGTCGAACGCTTGCTGTTCCTGTGTGTCGGTAGTCATGGTAGGCATTGTATAGCGCTAGATCTGTGTTGGAAGCCCGATACGCACAAAAGCCTACGGTTACACTCACGCACGCGTGCTAACTAACATTCACTTGAGAAATAAAACACACATTAAACGAATTCAAAGCTTTTCTAGTCATTAAACATAATGCGCTAGATTCAGGTAAGTTAAATTAAACTCAGAATAAATTGAAATTTAATTCTAGCGCTATAAACTAAATTCGAGTATTAATCAACAATTCAATTCACAGAAGACTAAAGTAAATACATAAATTCACACGAAATCATGAAATGTTTTTTTTAGGAAATTTAAAATAGAATTTATTTTAATAAAATGATATTAAGTTTTCAAATGATTAAATTTAACAAAAATATTTTAAATTGTTTTTTTTTTCAAATCAGCAGTGACATGCAGCGATACTAAGACTGATAAAAACTGAAAGCGTCCCTATAATCAATCCAATCACACTAAAAAAACTTATAACTAATGCTCAGTAAAAACAAAAAGTGTAATTTAAGATTAGCAAGTAAAACACTATTATTTAAAATAAGGTAATAATCTGAAAACGGTTTCAGAAACGCTGGTTTGTGTTGGCTTCTCGTGGATCACCGTCTTGTAATGCATAGGCTCACTGTAAAATTATTTGTTGCACTTCGTTAACGCAGCACTTTGCTTTGTGCCCGCCTGACTGTTTATGAACTGAAATCGGCTCACGGAAGCTTTCCAGCTTAATGGATTTGCTGTAGAAGAAAGGCATTAATGTACTACAACACGTACAACACATGTGTTCATCCTGTTTGGCTCGATCGTTGCCGTTTTGATTTGTTGTCTGTTTACTTGGTTTACTGATTTTCGACGATTAAACTTTTATACTACCACCGTAAAGCATCACCGAGAGTCTTCTTGTATAAGCTTTTGCTTCATGCGTGTGCGATTTTTGGGGCTATTTTTTTTTCTTCTGTTTATATTTTTCATAGTTACATATAAATATATGTTATCAAAAGCAACTCAGGATCTCAGTGCTACTGAATGGGAATGGTATGATTATCATTCGATAGTTCGTATGATGGTTTGGTTTGGTTCTTCAATTCTGCTTCTTGTGTTCCTCCCTTTGAAGAAACCGTATCGACGAAGAGTTTTTTGAAGCTGTTCCCGATGCTTGTCAAATGACGCAAACGATCATTGATTACGATGGTACGGCTGTGCTACGGTGCATCAACAACATAGTGAAGCCCACTCATCAACAACACTGCATCTCCCCCCCAACGGACTGGCACGGAGAGCCATTGCTGTCCACGCTGCGGGTGGCCATTCGCCAACACGGGAACAATATTCAAAAAAGTCTTCGACGATCACCGGCGCTCGGTGGGTCGGAATGTTGAATGTATGTTTTCATTTATGTTTTCCTGCTAGATCCTACCTGTGAGGGCGTTTCAGCTCATAAGTTCATGCCGTGCGGACTATTTTTAAGTGAGGATTTTTTGGTATAAAATGGAACAATTTTTGCAGTAAGGGATGGACGGTTTTTGTTCCTTTTTATACAAAATTAATTTTTCCATCTCACGACATGAACTTAGAAAGCAGAAACTTGTTTTACTTTACGTCGCTTTTCCATGTTTAAAAATTTAACAAAATAAGGTAAAACATAAGGTAAGCAAACAGTTTATCTGGTGACATTAAAATCATTAAACAAAATTAAACACTCGGTAAAACACAAACACACATATTCTAACATTACAACCACAGAAATGGGTGGAAAACTAATCTCCCAAACGATGGACAACTGTATGGGAAGAGTGGCACAATAATAGAGGGGAAGTAAAGCTTCAGCAATAGAAGATGGTTACGCTAATCAAGCTGCTACTACGCTTTGCAACAACGGGAAATGTGGAAAATTGTAACTTGGAACTCCTGGTGCTTGGCCAAAAGCGAGGAAATGACTGCTAGAATTGCACACATACACAATCACTAGAAGAGTACAAGTTAGGAGAGAAGATTGATCAGAAGAAAAGCAGCTCATGTGAGTGGCTGAAATGTAAAGGTGGAAATCAAAACTAGTGCACCAGACTAATGTCTTCAATGAGGCAATTTCATAACCAGAGATTTGATCTAAAGTTAATTGAAGATTTTACAGTGAGTGCTTGAATTTGCTTGCACTAATGGCGCAAATAATCTATTCGATTAGAAGAGGTTGGGTGCAGTAAACAGCTAAACAAAAAGCAAAAATTAATAATCATCTAATCCATCAAACATCTTTGAATATCTAGAAGCAATCGACAGCTGATAGATTACAGTTGCCGGTAAGCTAAACCCTGCCCGCGTGTGTTTTACCAAAGTAAACTGCAAACTAAAAATAACAGCCAATACACTGAATGACTTTCTAGAAATGAAAATAACAGAATCGCTCAGAGTAGCGGAAAATTCAACTTACGCAGATATTCCCATTTCATCGGAATAAAGTGGCACCAGTAAGTTGGATTTTCGCACTATCCGATACCACTCTACTGGTTGGGCTACCAAACTGTTCCTCAAGAACGCGATAGTATTATTGGCTCTAACAGCATAACCTAATTGTAAGTTAAGTGTAGCAGTTACGCTTGTTACAGGTTTGGTTTTGAGCTAAACCACTGCAAGGGTGGCGCGCCCGTGTGTGTGTGTGTGTATGTGTGCTAAAGAAATTCTGTACATAGTTTTGTTTGTTTGTTTTTGTTTTTCGATTGTTGTTGTTTGAAAGCATTTAACTTTACCTGGAAACCATCATATGTCCAACTACCAAATTTCATTTCACATCTTTGATCGTCAAATGGAAACCACGTTATATCTATTTTACATGTTGATTTGAAGATTCCTGGTGGCACATACAAACATGAACCATTATTGCGTACGACTACGTTTGTCGGGTATGTGCCATCAAAGCCTTCATCAGCACTAAAATATAAATATACGGTAATGATGAGTACATTGCCACTGCCAGCTCGGTTGTTCTCGTTTGGTTTTTGTTTGTTTAAGGGAAAGAAGATTGAAGAAGTTTAGTTTAAAGTATTGGGGTTTGTTTATAGAAATCGCAACAATTGGTCGGAAATATATTTAGTTAATAAGGATTTAGTGCATTTTTTAAATGTTTACGGTAGGGAAGGATGATTGAAATGATATATTTTGATAAAAAATGAAATATAAAAAATAATTAATAAATAATTATGGCAACTTTAATAATATAGTGATCGCAATAAATGCAAACCCAAAAAAACATATAAAAGTCCAAACAAAATTGAATTAATATGAGCTTTTTAAATTAACAAAACATATCATTACATCGAAATCATAGAAGAATGACAAAAATGTGAAAAATAAATCTGACAAAATGAATAAACAAGAGAAAAAGAAATGACTAAAAATGTTTAAGGAATTATTCTTTTACAAATGCTATTGAACTATAACACAAAAAAGTAAGAGTTTTGCTGGTTTTAAAACAATTTGAATATTAATGCAGTTGTTAGAAGCAACTATTGTACCTATCTTAAATCATAACATGCAAACCTGTTGTGGAAATCAAACCATATAAACAAATAAATTGAAAACTGAAATGTGGGAGGTTTGGATTGAATTTTATGCAAATCGTAATGAATTTATTTTTCTATTTTTTCTGATTTAGTTGTTTTGATTTCATTTTCAGAAGGTGCAGGAATTTAAAGAGTGAATAACAACCTGTTGTACATCAAAACATCTGGTTTCCATATCCGATGCGGTGGTATCCGCAGATCTCGCACACCACCATATTCCGATGTGTTCCACCTTAAATTCATATCATTCCATTCCTGAGTGAGTTGGTTTTTGTGTTAGATACATATTTTTTGTGTTTTTTTTTGGTTTTTTGTTTTTGTTTTTTGAACAAAATAGATGAACAGAAAGATTCGTGGCAGTGTTATAATTTTTGGGTTCGATTGGTTTTTGTTTTTGTTTTGTTTTTGCGCATTAACATCGATTCGGTACGGGATTGGCGTCGAATTTCGAGAGTTTGCCGAAGTTTGTTTACAGTTGAGATGGGGATGTTGGGGTTTTGGGGCGTGTTGTTGTTTGAGCCGGGTCATTTATTTGTCCACCAGCAACCAGGACAATGGACAATTGCACAACAATCACACGGCGTTGCAGTTAGACGGTGTTTGTACGTTTGTTTTGTGACGCCACAGACACATACAAAACAAATATCCGATTGAAGATACGTGATGAAATGAATCAAAGCGAGTTGGAAGAAAGAGAGAGAGAGAGAGAAAGAGAGAAAGAAAAACACAATTTTAATAAACACGTCTGGTAGCGTGTTAGACGCACTACGAAGTGAGCATGAAGTGATGCTATTAGTACATCGTATTGAGTTCATACGTTGGGGGAATATGTTGTGTAAAAAGTACCAAAAAAACTAAACAACATTTGTGCTCCAAGATTGTTAACGTTTTGTCACAATTGCAGTAAGTCACAAAAACAGATTTTCACGCTAGTTAGGGTTCACCTTTAACCACTATCCCACTGTTAGAATGTGTCCCGGTATGCTACTGCTGTTACTCAATGTGCAAGAGATCTCCCGATACGGTGACGGTGACTCTTATTTGTTTTCCTTTTCAACAGCTATTCTGTACAAAACTATTCCCAATGGGACAGCCCCTTCCAACTAACACACACACACACACACACACACACACACACACACACACACACACACACACACACACACACACACACACACACACACACACACACACACACACACACACACACACACACACACACACACACACACACACACACACACACACACACACACACACACACACACACACACACACACACACACACACACACACACACACACACACACACACACACACTGGTGATGTCAAACAATGTTCGAACGAGTGCCGTACCCGTATTTTCGTCCTTCCGAGTCATTGCTTCAACCTATCCTCGGGGGAAATACTCCAATGGCGATCCCAAGTCTAGGCGAAAGGCGTCTAGTTTGCTTATGTCACCGCTGGAAGGCGGTCAGTAGTATACCCGCTGGCCACCAGTGTGTGTGTGTGTGTGTGTGTGTGTGTGTGTGTGTGTGTGTGTGTGTGTGTGTGTGTGTGTGTGTGTGTGTGGTGTGTGTGTGTGTGTGTGGTGTGTGTGTGTGGTGTGTGTGGTGTGGTGTGTGTGTGTGTGTGTGTGTGTGTGTGGTGTGTGTGTGTGTGTGTGTGTGGTGTGTGTGTGTGTGTGTGTGGTGTGTGTGTGTGTGTTGTGTGTGTGTGTGTGTGTGTGTGTGTATGTGTGCCTATGATGAAGGCGCTTCCGAAAACCCCGGGGCACTGCTGCCCATTCCGGCAGCCCATTCGGTTCTAACTTTCTTGCCGGCGCAAGAAAACACAAACGACAATACGCCACCCGAATGTTTAATTCGATCACGTGCACCGGAAAAACGGGAATCATCCATTTTGGTGTCGGAGGTCGACCCGAACCAAGACGCGGTAGGCGAAGGGGCACGGTCACGGTACGTTCTGTCGTTCTGTGACCCTCCGCATGGCGGAAGGAAATTGGCCCCCGTTTGTTTTCGCCGTTTGGTGTGTGTGCGTGAAAGAGACATAGAGAACGGAAAAGCCACCATACAAATAAATCGAGCACCTCGTGCTCGTGGTTCGGGATCAGGAGTCAAACTAATCTAATTTTAAATTCCACACAAAAATTGCATACAAACACACACACACACAGAGAACCCGAAAGGCACCAGGAAGGTACACGACTCGGGAGTAAACAATTGGAAAAGTGCTATCCATACTTGGGCGAGATTATTGTTGGCAATGTTCAAATGGTATGTGTTTATATGTGAGTGAAAGTGTGTTTGTATTAGCTTTGGCGTGAATGAAATAGAAGTACTTGAATAGAATTTTAATAGCCCGACAGGTTAAAGTCAATGATTACGATCAGCACGCAGCAGTCGTTTATTGGGAAATATCTATGACATAAAGGCAATCGGAGATAACTCTTATAATGGGAATAGTTCGTTTGTGAAATTGGAGTAATTTAAAGCTGATTTTAGGGAGATTAGTACAAACGATCTTCATTAAACTAATATAAATATCGCCAATGTTTAATATGAATGTCAGTGCTTTATTGACAATCTTACTGTTGTAGAAAGTAATTTTAGCACTTACTAGTTTAGGCACTAGGTTATAGAGGAAATTGCATTAATAAGAGGAAAAAAACAAAATATTACGAAGCTTTTAGATATAGTGAAGAAAATTCTTTTTAAAACGTTTTTATAAACATTATTGAACTACATATCAATCAATTTTAGGGGCTTACCAGCATAAAAAGCTTTGAGAATATCTTTTTTAAACACATCTGTGCAATAAAACCTTCCGCTACTTTAAAACAATGCCATATATTATTGCAATATTCTTGAATAAACGGCACTCATTGTAGAAATATGCGATTCTGTGATTACATCCCAGTTATTCTACTAAATTCTTAAATAATATCTAATATTTTTATAAACTTCACAACTATTTCTAAGATAAAACAATTTCATTTCAGCAGGAAAATAACGCAAGTATTGCAATTATCACCTCCTCCTTTATCACAACTGCGAAACACGTGTACATAGCTGAGAACGTGAAAACAAACAGCCGTGTCAAACTTTGTTGCGAACGCCAACTGCATCCATCGGTACCGGACAGCGACAGCGATTGCATTGTGCGAAAGCATCGATTTTGCACGTGTCATTAAAACAGCATAAGAAAAAAAAACACACATAAAACACCACACGTAAACAACAGCAGCATCACGCACACACTTCCGTTTGTCTCAGCGGAAAAGGGGACGTAAAAAAATATAAACCAATCGAGTCAGTTACATGCGTCGGTGTTCCGTCGTTGGCAGGCAACTCCTGCGTCCGGTGGGTTCAAAATATGTTTAAATGTACAAACCATGCACCGAGCGACTGACACAAATCAAATAAAAACCCTCGAAAATGGGCATCGGAAAACCCCAGCTGCCAGTGGCAATGGCAGCTTGTCTGTACAAACAAAAACAGAGCGAAGGACTTCCATCCATTCATCGGTGGCGCAGGACAATCGGGAGCAAATTGGCACTTTTTGCAATCGATGCAGCGCCATGTACCTTCGCGGGCTCCATGGAGAGTGCTCGATGTTGGTTGGAGTTTTTTGTTATATTAACGTTATATTTTGTATCGAATCAATGTTTCGGTTTGTTTGGTTTTGTGTAAGATATGCTATGTAAATGGTGAGTGAGATGCAGCTTTTAAAGGGTTGGGTAAGTGTTAGTCGTAAAAAGTGATTGTTTTTTTAGATGCTTAGATGTCAAACAATGTCACAGGGGGTTTTTCAGGAGTTGTGATGGCAACTTCTGGTACGTTGGTGATAAAACTGTCATCTTTGCGAATTTTGTTTAAAGGAATATGGATTCTATGGCCACCTTACATTTGCAACCGCATTTCTGATTGGAATATTATTGGTCATGCGGAATATTATATCACACACGTGCCAAAACTATGAGAACTACTGCCTGAAAACGTCCGATAATATGAAATATATGAAATTGATTAAAGGCCATCCAAGTAAAAACGGTTGGGAATGACTGAGAACTGAAATATTTATCATATTTTAATAAGCATTTATATCCTTATAAAGAAATATTGTAACATCAAAAGCACCAATTTAAATGATTACTGTATTGAAAATATAAAACCCAATTGAACGAAAAGTTTTCCGAGCATTTCAATCCAAAATTCATCTTTCCAAACCCTCTCATCTTCTCCACCCAGGTATTGAAATTCATCGATGGCATTAGACTTTTATGAAAGTGGAAAACTTTTTCCTTGGGTCATTAGGATGTTCCGTCAAAACACATCCCCTAGGATGCTTCTTTGTTTCGGTCGCTTGCCTTTACACATGCGCCCTTTGGAGACGGCCCAAGTGACCAGAATTTTTGCAATCAAACTTTAGTCCCGCAGGAATCGATGTAAACTTAAACTTGTGCATGCCATTTTGGAAACTGTAGCACTGCTTGTGTAAAAGAATGACATCGTACTTTTTTTTGAATTCAGAAGCTTGTTGATTCCTGTTCAATTTGTACAAAAATATGACAAATAAATACACAACAACTAACCGAGCGAATGGATCTGTTTCAAATTAGCCCCCGATGATCCCTATTAGCTTTTAGTAGCAATAAAACTGACCAAAAGGACACCGACATCGGGTCCACTCGGGAGGGGACGAAAAACTCCAGCCACTCCAGTGCTGCCAGGAACCTTCTTCCCGATCCCACTTAATCTCGGCCGCACTCGAATGGATAATTAATACTCGAGCAAATGACTGTGAAGGTTGGCACTCAGCGTAGCTGATCGGTAAACGGTCCCCTCCCCTCCAACCGAGTCGTAGTGTACAGTCAGTCGTGGTTCTGTCCTGCTGCTGCTGCTCCCAATGCTTTACCTCGAAATTCGTGACGTGTGTCTGGTGGAACGAAAGGGCAGATAATCCCACGGCCACACGTGTGTAGGTGGAGCGCGTTCTTCGTCCTGGCAGCGCAGAACAGCCCAGCGGTGGCAGACGGTGGGATGCAACACGTCATTAAACACATTCATCACCAGTGCCAAGGCCAACCGATGAACGATGGGTACGCCTCGGGCTATGATCCGTGTGTTTGTGTGTGTGTGTGTGTTACTAGCCTTAGCACATTGACTACTAGGGCTGGTTGCAACCCCGGGGATGTAATCAAATTATATGAGCTCCTAAAGTCCACATTTCTTCACGGGCGTGGTGTGAGTAGTGTGGTTTTCGGAAGAACGAGGGCACACAGACAGGAAGTGGCCCGGACGCACCAGTCCGGATGGCGGAGATTAATGAGTTTTGCATGAAGCTGGACCAGATCGTCGTCTCTCTGCTGTCGTCGTCGGTGGATGTGCCGTGAGCGTTTGCTACCTTCGTTTCAATAGCAGCAGCAGCAGCAGCAGCAGCAGGTCCGTATCTCCCAGCGGTCATTTTGGCACCGGTTCATCAACGGACCGGTGGCACAAGCCTAGCACTCAGCAGCCCAAAATCCGTTCTGGGATTAGCTCGGAGACGTGCTGCTTCCTTCGCACGTGTGTGTGACCGGGGCGGGGAGACTCATTGAAGTTGGCTTCAAGTTTCATCGAAGGGGTTCGTCGATGGGATGTGGGGGAAGGCGGCGTGTTTGGCGGGAGGCAAAAAAAAGTATGTAATTGATACCAGACGCCCCGCGTGAACTGAACCGTAACGCAACTCCCAAATGGTTGGCCGAGCCGTTGAGCGCATGTATGCTTGTGTGTGAAAGCGCTCGCACCGGTTGATGGTTACTGCCGTAAGCCCGCCGTGACTGATGATGAAGCTTTATGATCATCATGCTCGGTCCGGTGCATGCATGCCGGGGCTACAACACAGGACCTCACCACAACTGCCAGATGTAATTTATATCCCTTTTCGTGCTCGTGCCCCGGCCAACCCCGGGACGCAATAAATCATAGATCCGTGGCCCGGTCCCGGATGCTGCTGCTGCTGCTGCTGCTGGTGTGCCAGTGTTGTAGCACTGGGTGACCGCGAAGCGCAAGGGACGGAGTACGGGGAGTGTATCAGTATCTCAGTTCCGGGAATTTGGTAAGCACACTTCAAAGAGGTGTAGCTTATGATGTCGGCGTGCTTTGTAATGCGGCCGCCCGCGTGCGCTCGCGTGTGTGCGCTGGGTTAGATGGAAATGTTTTGCGGAAAGTAATCTCGGGCAGAATATTTATTAACCAAACGAAAGAATTACTGATTTAGTCTGTGTTGTCTGACGAAAAAGAGCTCACATAAGAGCGCGCGTTTAAGTGTGAAGCTTGTTGTAGTAAATAGTAAACTTGCAAGATATTTGAGGTTTCAGACCAGTTTTCCATTAAAGCAATGTTGTTGCCAATCCAACTCATTCGTTATCCTAAGATTCTTCTTATTATTCTTCTTTTTTCAGTGACTTATGGATTACCACAAAATCAAATAAATAAATAAATACATCAATAAATATTCTACTTAAAAAAAATTAATAAATAAAAATAGACGAAGTAAGAAAAATTGTGTTATGACCTTTGAACTCCAATCTCTTGGTTACACAATTCACTTTTTGCATTCTTCATCTACTTTCAGGTAAAATTTTTATGATTTTTGAGACAAATTGACCAGATATTGAACGGTGAAAATGATACAATTCGTCAGAGATAACCTTTGGTTTCGTTTGAATCACTTTAAATTTATGTTTTGAATGCAATGTTTCGTGCATTTTTTATTGTTTTGGCGGACTTTCATCGAACTTGAATTCGATAGATTATACGTTACTAAATCGATCCATTTCTTATTATAATTAGCAATTACAAACAAGCAATATATTATCAATTTAGACAAAATTTGCATTAAAATCGTCTAATGAATGATCAAAATTAATTTGAATATTTCCATATAGGTTGCTTAAGTAAAAAACACCACCTGAATTAAAAATTAATCACTTTAAGTAATCTCCATAGCTCAATGAAAAACAATGCTAAACACTGGTCCTCTCATCTAACAATTTTACAATTAGTGTGTGTAAATTAAAAGCTTTGTGCGTAAACTCGTGCTAAGAACTAGAATACTAATCACACCTCCCTTCGCCGAAGGGAAGAAAGTGTATTATGCTGTGACCAGTGAGAAGTTATTATTAAACGCATATTATCAAACACCTCCCAGTTTTGCGCGCTGAGCAACCACCGCGGAGCACGAACGAATCACACACGAACTGATTCCCCGAGCAATGAAACGCCTTTTTCATCATCATCATCATCTTGCCCAGGCCGGCCAGGACCGAAACCAAACCCAAACCAAAGGAGCGGCATCATAAATAAGTAACGAAAATATGCCGCTCCGGCACAAAATGCCGGTCAAAAATCAACCTCCAAAATGATTGCGCCACACCGAAACCGCAGGAAAGCATGTTCACCGCCTCGTCAACGCGGGGTTTTGTACCATCGCTACCAATGCATGCAGCGTGGCAGCAAATGGAAGATGCGTAAAGCAACAAAAGAAACTGAAAAAAGAAAATCAAACCAATGAAGGGAAGGAATAAAACGCTACACTGACTGCTGACACGCAGCTCCAACCAGCGCGGGGACGGGCCGGGATCCGACGACCTGGGCGAGGTCCAAAATAAGATTATATTTCACCAAAAGCGCAATAAATTGCACATCATATTATGGTTTTTGCGGTGGTCCATGGACCACTGGACGCGAGAGACAGAGAGAAGGGAAAAAAGCACCGCTTACAATCACAACGACGGCAGGCGGCCGGAAATGTAATTCGTGCGGGCCGGACAATCGACAGACGCCGCTGCGGCATTTCCGTGCGCCGCACCCGATGATGATTGTGGCTGGGACGCTGTTTGAGCTGGATTTTGCTGTTGCTTCAATGGTTTTGGGGCAGAAACGCAATATCCATGCCCCGGGAAGGGCTTTTGTCTGCCGGCTCTGGTGGGAAGACGAAGAAGCCAGCGAAACAAAAACGACACTCACTCACACACACACACACACACACACACACACACACACACACACACACACACACACACACCGGAGAAGTATATAAATAAAAGCTTATCTCGAGCTCGAATGGAGCAACGTGGTGGGCTGGCCAAACTGGCGAGTAGTGCCAGTGCCTTGCGCACCGTACACTTACACCTCACAGAAAGCGTGATGAAGAACACACAAACGGACAGAAGTCGAACCTGTCGAAACAAATTGCTAGGCTCATATTTTATGTATTAAAGAGCGCTCGTTCTTGGTTCTCCGGTCTGTCCGGTTTGAAGTTTTTTTTGCCGAGGTGAAGTTTTAAGTCCACTTGCTCGGTACTGTGTCGAAGCCTGCGGGGAAGAATCAACACCAAAACCAAGACACAGGACACAGCTCCAATCGTGCCAAAATCCAAAACGGACTGGCTTTGTTTCCTACCGAATTGGCTTCCCGTCACATCACGGGTGCCTCACGAAACGTGTTATGATACGTTCCACACGCCACACCAATCGAGCACTCGTGCAATGCTTTACCGTGCTCGAAGGAGTTTTATTTTCCAGACTTCCTTTACTTCCCCGTTTTCCTTACCGGATCACTCATAAACTATCGCTAGCCGGGTATGATTGCAATGTGTCGATTGGCGAAGAAAGGTATAAGAGCATCCAGAGTTGTAGTCTTCGTTTTCCATTCCATCCCCATATCGCCGCTTCATCGAGGGTCGGTTTCCGGGGCCCGGAACAAGTAATCGAGTTAAAATTGTTTCCGATGTGAGATGCGAGTGAAAAATGTTGCCCAGCCTTGGCACACCAACCCGAGCACGTGATGATTATTTGGCTTTCGCTTAATGTGCTTTATATGGCTTTTTTTTTTTTGGGTGGGAGGCAAGCGCTCGTGGCTGATTTGAGCGGAAATGAAGCAACACGTATCGCTAGTATTTTGTGTTCTTTTTAACCCCAACTCGAAGCAGCAGTAGTAGCAGTGCAAACCAATCGAAAAATAGGGACAATTTTTAGCTTACTGTTGTTGTGAGCTTTCTGCGATTGTGAGGTCAACGTGATTATCGGCCAACAGTAATCGATAGGTGTTTGTTTGATCTTAAATTAAATCTAGTCGCACTAAATGAGATCACTGTTTTGCGATACAAAGTAAACATTTCGATTGATATGGAACCAAAAACGACGTCGGTGTATGAAAACCATACAGTAAGAAGTGTCCGAGGGGGGGGAGGGAAAAACACAAGCCATCTAAGTCGACCCCATGTGGCTCCACTCGCGCACGGCAGGCGTAATCGTTCGGTAACGCAAATGGAAAGGTGCGGACCGCCCATCTCTGCCTTCCCATTGCAAGGTGTTAAAGATGATTGCTCGAATTGCAGCCAGAGGGATGCGAAGTGGCTTCGATGCATCATTCCATTCAGCCGCGCTTCGATTCCGACCTGCCCCGGGAGCCACACCTTGTCGATCGTACTTACGAGCTTCAGCCAAATGTTCGTCACTAGCAGCTGATTCTTTTCGTCCTGTAAAAAAACGGGGGGAAAAGAGAAGAGAATTATTTAGCTTTTAAGTATTTGTTGATGTGGGTATAATTAGGGAAACTTCATAAAAAACAAATGGCATCGTCTTCATTTGGCAGTGTGAAGAACAATGGTGCGGTTTGTTGTAACTGGCCTCGTATAATCAATAAATGCCAATCCATCAAATAAAGTTTCGCTGAGCCTCAGGTGCCACCATGCGGAATGGTTGGAGGAGGTGATTTTGAGTCATTATAAAAGGGTCCGATAACACATATAACTCTTTTGTGATGATTTTAAGATTGATGAACTTAATCGAATTTGAAACTGCTTACAGAAGCTGATAATCTTTCTTTTCCAAGCATAGTTCTATTTTCATGGTGTGTTCAAACTAACGAAACAAATATTTTTATTATAATACATACATATTTAAATTTTTAACATTTGTTCTACTTTTGGTCATAGATAACAAAAATGTAGACTAGTGTAAGCCGTCAAAGCTCCTAAACGTTGAACATTAGTGTGAAGCAAACGTAGAGTATACCAGAAAAGTAGAGCCTTGTTAAGAAATGGATAGCAACAAAGTTTATTTAACTAACTTAGATTTTTACATAGATTTTTTATATCTGATGTTAACCACAATGATGGTTGGGTACATCGATTGGTTAGAGTTGTCGTTCTCTCTGCGTCATAACTCACGTATCAAGGGAGCTTCCTTGCCTATCATTCAATATGATTTTCGATATCATGGTTGAGTATCAAATGTAGCGTCAAGACCAGTCACTAAATAAGACTTCACGTATGACAATGATTTTCAAGTGTGAAAAACTAACAAGTTTTTTGCTTTAGATAAATTGTGGGATACCTGTTTGATATTATAAGAAGTTCAAAAGGACAGTGCATAGTTCATATATTGGAGCAGTGATTGCTCACACTAACAAAATGTATTGTTTGATGCAAACTAAGCACCATTACATAATACAATCTTACCACCATAAGCAAATAATCTAAAAGCCACACAAATCTGTTCTCTTCCATCTAGTACCGTAGAAGACATCTAGAAGAGATGAGGAATGTTTTTCGTGCAGTATAAACCCTCCATTGGTTGCTGGGCAACATGAATAATTTACAGAAAAATTAGATTTAAACCTTGTATCGTTAAAAAGGCCAGTTTATATTTTCAGTAGCATGTATTGCTTGTAAAACTCACTTAAATACGCGAAAAATGTCAACAGTTGATATATTAATAAAAGGGAATTACAACGTTGCACTCCAGTCAGGGATCTGGGCGTTGAACTGGACGAAAAACTCACCTTCAGGACACATATTGAAAACATTATGGGCAGAGTAAACAAAATGTAAGGTTTCGTTACGCGACTGAATTTAGAGATCTTTTGTGTTTAAAGCCATTGTATAATTGTCTGGTACAATCCATCTTTTAGTTCAACTGTGTAATGTGGTGTCTTCAAACAATAGGGATTTGTGCGAAAATCTGTGCAACGTAGATTTACTAATGTCGTGGTTCCTTGGATAGAAAATTTCAATTTTAGCATACAGAATTAAGTGCCAAAGGTCTAAGTAGTAAGAGACCTATAAATTGTTGTAATATATAAATAAATTAATAATCAATAAAAATAAATCTCTTCTTGTTCTAAACCAACATGACTTGATTACTTTTGAAATATGTTAACTGCTACATACTTCAATTAAATTTCTATTGCAATGATTGCATCTTGCAGGTTTACTTATGTTTCAAATAGTAAACAGCGAATAAAAACACACACACAAAAGTCTTGACAAGGTTTCACAAACATCGCATTGATTTTGCCTTCCCTGAATGCACCTGATAAGGCACCTGTAATTACACCGGTGACGGTGGACGGTTGTGCCAAACTAGCCGGCAGGCGATCGGCGCTAATGGAACTGTCCTGTTACCCCAGTCACACTCACACAATTCCCGAACAGCCGGCATCAGGTTACAATCACTGCATCGAACATCGAACGAGGGCAAACAGAAATGCAAACGAGCACACATTTGCCCCACTTTCCATCGCGCCATAAAACGGACATCCTACGAGCTGCTGGGCATGTACGAACGGGGAGGGGGGAGAGGAGTGCTAATTGAGCCCCGATCCTTACCCGTGGGTTTGCCGGCAAACCCCGAGGCCTCGAGTCTGAGACGGTTTTGCAAAACAGCCGCCATAGCGCACCGTACGGTACGGATTCCTCCATTTTGCCACCACGGTTTTCGGGGATGGAATGAACCTGTTATATCCGAAAACCCCAACCCGGATCTTTACCAGGTGGTGGTGAAATTTACGGGGGCGTTTTTGGGGCAGGCTGCACTGCAGGGAGTAGAAGGTAGATCGTGTTTGGGAAAATCAATTATGCAAGCGGGCCCACGGCGATGTGGCCCCAGCCACCCCGTGGCGACTGGAAGGGATGACGGGTGTGACACAAAAATGATGCTGGTAGTTTTTCTCGTTACTTACATGACTCTTGCACATACATGGAAGGGCATACAGGCGAAGGCGGTACACATTCGCTCAAACATACGACAAGAGAGAGAGAGAGAGGGAGAGAGAAAAAAGGGCAAACGAATCATCTTCCAGCTGGATGCTTTCGACCAAATATGGGATACGTTGTTATACAACGATGTAGACGAGGATGTTCCATCCGTTTCGAGCTGTTCTTCTTCCCGCCTGCCAGTTCACTTACACAGCAGGTTTGGGTTAAAAAAAAAGGAACACGAAGCAACAGTGAAGAAACAAAACACCCTTGTTGCTAAAGAACGAGAGAGTAGCAGAAGGAGAGAGAGAGAGAATTAGGTCGACGACGACTACGACGAAGACGACGACTATTTGCATCTCAATTACAGCTCCCATATCACACTTTGGACAAAGCCCTTAATCTCGAGCACACTCCTAGTGATGAAAATGGCAACGGCTGCAAGACGGTAGACGGAGCAGGGTAGTCACCACTACCATGCGCCGAACTTGAACCGGAATGGAGCGAAACAAGCCTCTGAGAGCCACGGCTGGGATGGCTTGTTTCGCCTGTTCTGTGACTTACAATCAAACAAGCGGCTCTTGTGAGCAGCGGCAGCAGCAGCATTGGTACGAGTGGGTGGCATATTAGTAAATGGTGCTACAACGGCCCAGAACTGACCTCGAGCATCGGAGCAGATGTGTGTCGGGCACGGCAATGAGTTCACGAGATGAGCACGAGAGCTTGTGGGCGACCGAGCAGCGTGGGTGAGAGAATCATTTATTTAAAAATTTACAAACGCAAGCGCACTGCACACTGCTGGCTAGCTGTGGCTGGGACTGGGACTGAGACTGGGACCGACGGTACTCCCGTCCACACGTCCATTCGTCCTATTCTTTACGGCGTGCACTTGAAGTACGGTGCTTTTCCCTAGATCAATTCGCAAGACCCATTTTGTTAAAGTGAATATTATATCCCCGTTTTCTTTTTTGGGGCGATTGGAACGGGGAAAGCGTGCAACTGGTTCAACATCCAGCCCAACCACGACCACCAAGTGGGAGAGTGAGAGCGTATGTGTCTGTGTTTTTTGTCGTTGTTGTAAAAGGAGTAACTCGATCCGTTTGTACCGGGATTTTCCTTTTAGCCCTTTTGTTCCACTATGCGCACCTCCACGCCTGCGACGGCACAGGGCTCCACGCGGTGAGCTGTAATAAAATTGCACAAGCAAATCCACTACAGCTCTTAAATGTGCATGTAAAATCACTTTCAATATCCGACCCACTTGTTCCGGGCGCACGTCTTGTTTCCCGGGCAAAAGGACACGAAAATGTAGAACCTGGAAAAATCCTGTAGAGTTGAAGGAGGAGTGATTCGAGATACAAAAAAAGAACGATATGCCTTTTGTTTCACTGAATTCACTGGGTTTTTTTTGGGACGAGTGGAACCATAGTCATACTGGGCAGAAGAAACAGCTGAGAGTGGAAACTTTTGAATCGATCGAAACTACAGCAGGACGTATTGGTGTGGGGAAGGAACACACAAACACGAACCGTGACCGACTGTGTACGTTATGCACACATAAATGTGCAGGTTAAATATTCGCTTGAATGTAGTGTGATGTTGAATTGTTTCGTTTTTTTGAGCTCGCTCGTTCGGAGGAAAACGTAAAAAAGAGGAAACTGTGATAAAAGTGAGCGAACGCTGCAAAACCAGTCCATTGCCGTTGTTCGAAGCAGAAGGTAGTTAGTGTAATCCTTCATGAATTATGGTGGTACGTTATTTTTTTTTTTTTTTTTGCAATCGAGATTAGCATTTATGGGATTTAAATGGTGGAAATTGGATTAAGAGCATAAATCGAGCACCGGGGGAGAAATAGCGGAGCGTAAAGGATTGGGTGCATTGGGTGTTGGCAAATTATTTGGTTAAAATTTTAAAGCCACATTGCCATAGGCGGATTTTTCGAAAACAAAAAATTGTTTTAATCCCTGAAATGGGACGCTGTTCCACTTTGATCCAGTGAGTTATCGGTATTATTATTGAATATTATTGATTATATTATATTATGTATTAAGGATGACCAGAAGCTTTATGATACTATTTTTTATTTATCTATTTATCTATGGTTTCGTTTGCCTGAATTGTTCGTTTATTATTTGTTATTTTTCGTTATTAATGATGTATTTTTCTATTAGGTTCGAGGTTAGTCAGATTTAACTGTAAGCTATGAGTTGTTATGTAGGCCAACGGCTTAATAGTAATACTAATAATAATAATAATAATAATAATAATAATAATAATAATAATAATAATAATAATAATAATAATAATAATAATAATAATAATAATAATAATAATCATAATAATAATAATAATAATAATAATAATAATAATAATAATAATAATAATAATAATAATAATAAAAAAAGATGTGATAACAATTCTAATGTGTTACAATTAATCAGTAATTTAATTCTTAATATTAAATTACATTTGAACGACTCCAAATGTACAAATTTAGAAATTGACAGGATAATAAGCAAAGTTTAGTCAGTTTATTTTAGTTTTAGGAGTAAGTTTAGGTTTACCTTTTTGTATAATAAAATGATGAGTTCGTTTTATGAATGATTTAAATTAAAAAAAAATGAATTAATTCTTTTAAATGTGTTCATCTCATGGTTGTCTTATACATTTTTGTATTCAATTATGCTCAGAACTTACATTGCGGTGGTTACAGTCTGTTTCCGAGTTATGCGGTTCTCGACTTACGCGCTTTCGGAGAAACGCGGTTTTCTAAATTATGACACATTAAATGTAAAATTAATGAATTGTCGAATGCAGTACAAATTGCATTTTTGCTAATCAATTTAATCCACTTAAAAGCCAAAAATAGCAGACACTTCTGCACGAATCGTATCGAATAAATGATAAAGTGTGTAAAAGTTATAAAATTGTATTTTGGCCGAAAACCTCGGGATCGCACAAACCGCGCAACTCGGTAGCAGACTGTAGCACTAAAACATGCTTCAAATTCTCCTTTCATCTTCAATGAATGTTGGCTTCAAAGACATGACAATTGGTCAAACACCAGTTAAAATTTAAAAATAGTTTACATAAAATTGTAGTAGATTACTGTTATAATGAATTTAATTGATCACATTTATAAAAAAAATCAAAATGATGTTGAGGGTTGTCAAAATATTTATTATCGGTATTAATTGTTATTGCCTTTTTGCACGTTTCATGCGTATTAATAATTGGCTTTCAAAAGAGTGGCGTTGAAAAACAGCTTTCACTTGAAACCTCAATTTCAATACTTTAATACAGTTTTAAATGGGCAAAATAGAAGCAAAGCATTTGTTGTTTCCAGAAATTTAAAATTTCTATCCACATTCTGTCGTTCACACAGTGGAAAAATCTGCAGCTAAGTGTTGCCGGTTGCACGGTTCGGTAGTTTTAAGACTAAGCTCAGCCGTATCCGAAAGGTCCCCGTGCCGGTAATAAAAATATGATTTTATTTACTTTTATCGCCAGTGCAGACTCAAAATTTTGGAAATAAATCAGTGCTGAAGGCAGCAAACAAAGCCAAAATAATCCTCGCACACATACACGCTCGCTACATTAAGCTCGCGTGCGATATATTGCTGGCACCGTTGGTGCAGGTGCACGAGGCATACAAGGAAGGAAAGCAGCGAGAAAAATGGGAGAAAAAAAAGCACAACCCACCCGCCCACAAAGGAAGGCGTTTGAAGTTTTAATGACCCGTGGCCAAAGGTTGCGCGTTCGATTGGCACTCCCGGGGACGGGGACCTAACGACTAGATCTTGCGTTCCAGTTTTAACGAGCTTAAACATTAACGATGTCTCAGGCGAGGTAGAAACCAAAGGAATGGAATGGAAGGGAAGGAAAAAGAGACATAAGAAAATAGCACCATTTCATGCGTCTTCGTTTTGAGTGAAGCGATGTTTTTTCTTCCCCCAGACACCGTGCCGTGGTCGGGCTCGCCTTACTGGATAAATCGATGCTCGCCAACTCATCAGCTCGATCAAGCGTAAAACAAATCGAAGCTAATCGAATTGTGAGCTATTTTTTCGCACGCAAAGCAAGCAAAAGCAGCACACAAGAAGCGCTCAATGACCCATTCATCCTGGGATCGATTTTTCAGCAGCACCAGCAGCAGTAGTTAGAGGTAGAATGTCTAGTGCCAGCCCGACAGGGAGGGAAAAAGATTCACAAAAATGGGACGATAATGACGCGGAATAAAACGCCAACAGCATGCAAATTTTGATGCGCCAAGCACGACACAAACAGTGCAAAGGTAGGGATGGCTGAGGTCCCCAAAAATCCCCCTTGTAAACGGGAGTGAAATCCCGTTTTTGTTGTTGTATCTGTGTGTGCAGATATTCCAGCAAAAGATACACTTGTAAATGCTAAAATCAAATGGCCCGCAAACAGCCAGAGATAAATAAATGCGCCACTCGTTTGCACGTCACGGTGGACAATGGACTACCCGCAGGGAGGGGGTGGCGGGTAGTGGAAAAACCACGCCTCGCTGTAAAATGGTGTAATAAAAGCTCAATGTCACGTCAACGAACTTACCACGTCAATGATTTGCATCAGCGTTAAACCAAAACTCAACTGAAGGGGATCCGATTCGTTCACCACCGGTCGCTCCAGGATGTTGTACGAGTCGAGCAGATCGTGCAGCAGTCGCTTCTCGTTGTATCCGGCCATGCACACTGGGAGGGAATAAAACACATTGGAAAAAGGAAGGAAAAGATTAAATCGATGCCTGTTGTACAATAATAAATAAGAATCGCATTAAGAATCGAGCAGCGATTAATCGTTAACGGAAAATTATTTTCTCTTCCCTCCACACTATTACGTTTACCGTGCACTACAAACACATCCCCAAAGGCTTACATGTTTCTGCTGTACAAATTGATTAACATTTTCTTCTGCCTCCTTCCGGTCGGCCGTTCGGGTGAGGGTTCCGCACATAATTACACTTCATAATCTGCGCGAATGGAAATAAATAACTTCATTTTGTGTTTCCACCTCGCTCCCGCTGCCCGCTGGAGGTATTTGGAAGACAGCGGATGCGACATCCACCCTCCGTACGCAAAGTGCCGTTCCCTTCAGCTTGGAGGGAAATTAGGAAAAATCCTCTTTTATTAGTGCCGAAATGTGAAATGCGGGCAAATGAAATTTCTTCACCGCAAGCAGCAGCAAAGCAAGCACCGCATTACCGCTCGGTTTCCGCAGTCCTAATGGGAAACCGGTGCGTACGTGTATGAGCAAACAAGCACACAGAAACGCACAGCCACACGCACACGATAATCGAGTGTAACATGTTCATAATACGGTGCTGGCACACACGGAGGCAAGGAAAGCGGGTGCCCTCTTCAATAGAGTGGCCCAGGATACGAAAGCTGCTTGAACCGTTACGCCTGGGCCTACATAAAAATTCTATCTTTCCTCTTCCTCCCCCATCATGGCCTTCTCTCTCTTTCTCTCTCTCTCTCTCTCTCTCTCTCTCTCTTTCTCTCTCTCTCTCTCTCTCTCTCTCTCTGTCCATCTTCCGGGACCGGGCAGCGAAAAGGTTGTTCGTTCAATTTACCACGGGATTACGTTTTTGACACGGGTTTGGTGGGGGGGGTGGAGCAAGAAGGTAAGAACGTATCATCCGCTTCGGTAAACTCGAGTCGTAAAGTTTCGGATTTAAGAATCCTTGGTGCCACCCGCATACCCCCCCCCCCCTCATTGTTTCTCCACATACGCCCAACATCTCGGTTGGAAACGTGCCCGTGACCGTGGCTGCAGCAACGTCGAACGTACGCAGCCAAATCGCTGCGGTAAGGCACCATGCGTCTCCATCGTCTGGAGCAAAGCTGGTGAACGAGGTGAATTAATGATGTTGGCAGCAACGGGAGGCGAAAAAGAAAACTAAACAAACACGCAGACAATTATCTACAAGCACGAGTTGCATTGTATTGAAAAATTAACTCTAAATAAATAGATAATTTCGAGCAAGGTTTTGGTAGACAACGAAAGCTTGCAAGCATCGGTGATGTGAAATGTGTTGCAATTAATATTATTTAACGGCTACCATTAACCTTGCTTGAGCGTGTTGTTAGTTATGACAGGTTAAAATAACTCACAGTGAATTCGCTTTAGCTCCGACTAAACATTTCACCGTAAAGAATGTCGTATACAATAGCATACTAACGGAGACCCAAAAAAAAAAGAACTCCTCCAACCTCACTCTGCACAACGCACAATAAACTACCACTGGCCGGGCAAACAACAGGGGGACCGAACGAACGAAACCGGCGAACAATGTCACCCATAATTTATCCCCTAAACCACTCAACTCGTGCGTTCCCTGGTCCCGGGAAAGGCCCGATTGCCCATCACAACCCGTGCGGAAAGCAATAGGTAATTCGGCAATTTTGCTCCACATAAAAAAACAGGAGGGGACAGTATACTTCAACCTTTCCCTTTCACAGGGACAACAAAAGTGAGGGGAGGGGAAAGAAATCCGTGCTCAGCATATGGCTAACAGCTGCTGTGGGGGAAGGTTGAAGGGCCAATCGTGGAGCATCGGGCTCCTTGCCCCTTGTATCGCACCGAACGGTCAACGCACGTGCCTCCCGTGGCATGTCGATGACAAGCCGACATCGCTCAGGGTTTGGGGGGTTGCTTACTGCTTTCCCTTTTCTTGCGGGGGGGGGGGGGGGGGCGAAGTTGTTTTCACGCTTCACTCTTAACACGCCCGTTTGCAGCGACGTTCCGGAGATCTGTCTTCACCTTGGTCAACCGGTGTAAGCGAGTGCTGCACGTTTGAGCAGGGGTGGCGATGGTTTATTTTCCCCCATCGTACCATGCCCGCGTGCGCAACTATGCACCTGGGAGTCCAATCCATAGCGGTGAGCCGAAGAGTGTAGCGGTGTGTACTCACGGACGTTGTTTCACGTACGGCAGTGTCGTTTACTGTGCGCCACTTTCTTCCGAAACGCCGTTGCCTGTCCGTCATCGATTATTTCGTGGAATAAATAAATGGATAAGACGAGATTCATTGCCCAGGGAGGCTGTGTATGTGTGTGTGTGTGTGTGTGTGTGTGTGTGTGTGTGTGTGTGTGTGTGTGTGTGTGTGTGTGTGTGTGTGTGTTTGTGTGTGCAGACAAACGTGACCCAAAGCACAAAATGAGGAGAAAGTCCGCACGAGCACGATTCATTTTGATAGCGAGCCGGGCGAATAAATAAAAACAGAACCGATAGCCGGAAACAGACAGCCAATAATTGAATGGGGAGCTCGATTGATTTGGAAAATAACATTGTATGTATATATGTGTGTGTGTTTGTGTGTGTGGCAGTGGGTGTACTCTTCTATACATGTATCACCGTAAACAACTCTGCCTAAACTAAATGGCGAATAAACCGTTTTCGGTTACGTGATGCACACAAAAAACCCGCTCCCACTCGGTAAGCAAATGTGGAGTGGAATGCAATCGGCCCATTGCTCATTAACACTAGCCACAGATTATTCCGGTTTCTTTTCAACAGTAGATGCAAGTTTACCACAGCCACTGATTGAATGGTGGGAAAAAAGGGGAAGCTGCAGCTGTGCACCGTTGCACCAGCAAGTGACACAAAACAGGATGAGGTCATTAAACTAATGATCTCATCGCACCCACACTCGTACACACGACCTGTATGTTACCTGCCTATGAAGGGAGGAAAAAATCCGCCCATTGGAGGACCATAGACGTCTAGTAGCAGCACTAACTCATTTATTCTTCCCAACTGCAGCTGCACCGCTTGCACCGTCTCCTTTTAGCGAAGAAGAACTCGGTGCTCTTTGCCTTCCCTGTGCACTGTTTAGCACCAGCGTGTGCAAAAGAGCGAAAGAGACCTGCCGGGGGAATGTATAAAAGTATTCCACCTCGTTACCCATAAGCCGGAAGTGATCCCGAAACGGAACCCGGTCGGCCGGCCGGGTTTGGTTGGTTGGCCGCTGCTTCATTATAGCCACGCGTTCAGTTCTGTGTGCTCCCTCCGGAGGGGCAGGAGGAGAATATGGCGAGGGAAGATGGCACGAAATGGGTTGGTGATTTTTTAACTCCTTCGTTTCCTCGCCCGCTTTTCCCGAACCCAAAACGGGGGGTGAGGGGGTCAAGGTGCCGCTGTGTTTTGGGGGAGGTGCCGAGTCAACGATTTCAACCCTTGCTGCCGTTCACCACCACCTTGAGCATCACACTGTTGCGTTGTGCTTCCTTCCGCGCCTCACCGTGCGGCAAGACAGCTTGAACGGAAAGCGAAAAGAAAAAGGTAGAAGAAGAGAGAAAAAACAGCCCACCACCCCCGAGGGCGAAAAAGCAACAGCAGTAGCAATAGCAACAATAACAATGACGACGAATGAGGATGAAAAATGGGAGCAAAAAAATCGGATCCTTTGCTGACAGGGAACGGAGATGGAAAGGGAGTTGCGCCCGGGTTCGCATAGTAGGCTGGGGAGCATTTCGTTTTGTATATTTTGTGTGTGTGTGTGTGCTCCCCTACTACAGCACAGCTGCTGATTTTCCATCCGTTTTGGCTCGGTTGGAGAGACAGCGGGGTGTGGAAGCAAAATGAGGACGCCCCATTCCCTGCTTCCCCGTGCGTCTGTGAATTGCGCTTACCATCTTTCGCGCTCGTCTTTCATTTTTATGTCCCCTTTTGCAGCCAACGCTCGAGAGAAAGAAGAAAAAACAACGTTGCGGGAGGAAAAGCACGAACGCCCGAGAACGGGACCACGGGCTGGGGGGACAGAGGGCAACTGTTATTTTTCTATCATACTTTATTTACTTAAAAAGATTTTTTTTAATAGCATAGCAGCCAGCAGCATACCCGCGTACCCTGCACACCTATCCACCCCTGGCTGATCCGTTTTCCCCTGCCATCCCGTTTGGTCCCGTTTTTGCTTTAACCAGACGTCTTTGGATACGCCGCGACTCCACGGCCCGGGCCCACGTCGCAATCCGCCAAAATCGCTCTCAAGGTGGTTACTGTCATCGTGCTGGACTTTTTGCTTCGTTCTGAAGCTTCTGCCTCCTCTGTAACATGCTGATTACGCAGTGTGTATGTAAGCAGAGACTCGAGTGAAGGACGACGGGACTGAGGAAATGTTCAAATTCAGAGCAGAAGAGCAACAACACCAACAAAATCCTACACTCTCCGGGGAAAGTCTCTTCCGTTCGTTTGGCAGTGGCATTCCTTTCGGTTTGGCTCGGTCGTTTCAGATTCGTTCGTGGCGAGCTCGCCAGAAGAAGCACGCTTGAGCACGGAAGTTCTTAATTTGGTGTCACAGCATCCGGGAGCCAAATCGATCAGGGGAACGATTTGTTGGTAAGGTTTTTTTTCTTCTCTGGTTCTTCTATATCGTTTAATTCTCTTGTGTAGTTTAAAAAATCGTATTAAATTTGCAGAGAAAGAGTGAAGAGTTTGTCGAAAAAGTATTAAAACGGGATGTTGAAAATAGAGGAGCTTTATGAGCCTTTTGCGAGATTGAAACTCGGAATTGCTTGCTTTAGTTTGAAACTTTTGGGTTAATATTAGTAAAAAATAAGCTATAGGTGTTTTATAGATAACTTTCTCATACATACAATCGGCATGTTGTAACATTTTTAAAGGAAAGTTATGTGTGTTTATAGAACAAAAATACTTGTCATTATTGAAGTTTACTACATTAACAAAAAGGACGTTACCAAAGAAAAAAACTTGAGCAAAAGCCAATGTTTGATATTTCGTACTTTGTTATTAATTAATTTGTATTTTATATGAGACATAATTGAGTAGTCTTGGTGATTCTTCTTCTTCATCTTCTATTTGGCGTAACGTTCCACGCGGACATGCGGGTCTATACAGATTCAGGCGCTTTCGAAACCTAATTCATATTACCACGCGCAGCCGGAGATATAATCAATTCTTGACTACGGGGGACGACGGTCTATTCTAGGCTTGAACTCATGACGGGGTATATTATTATAAGTTGTTCGAGTTGACGACTGCACCACGAGACCACCACCTTTGATTTTGTCTTACGCGCCAATTTATTTCATGTCTCGTCTTATTAGAACTAAGGGATACAGAGTTCCACGTTGTTTGTTTTTGAAGTTGTCTGAGGTTTTTTTTATAGTGCTGGTTGATTAAATCGATGGAAAGATTTAAAATTATATTAAAAACGATCAATAAATCCAACATTTTACGGGAAGCAACAAAAAAAAGCACGGAAAACACTGTAAAAACTTAAAAGAATGCTTGTCCATACAAAAATGCATTATCTCGACGTTGAATTTACTCGATTGCAGAAATAGAATAAGTGTGATGCGAATTCATAACATGTTAAATAGGTATCGAATGATGTTGTGTTCCATTCCTAAGAGATTTATAATGATGAACCAAACTTTGCCAACTTAATTTCCATTCAATCTTGAAACATTTTTGTCATATTAATTAACCAGCCAACCGCGTTGTAAAATCCAACAGCGTGGCCTATCCAAGCCAATATCACCTGTTATTCCTATCATGTATTTTGCTAGCAAGCTTCATCAATAGCGTTAAATAACGTTTAAAACATTCGAAACATTCGTCCACAAAGTTAGCCAACTAAGCGATTCATGTTTTAAACTTCAACAATCCATTTGTAAGATAAAAGCACCGGCAAAATACTTTCCACCCCTCCCTCCCGCTACAACAGCGAACTTGGCTTGTTCACTCCTGCAAACAATGAAATGATGCTTACAAAGTGACAATGTCAAACCACTAATTTGTTTTCCGTGTTTGCGTGCCAGTGCGCCGTGTGCTCATTTGCTCCACCTCGCTTCAAGTGGTGTGTATGTGTGTTTTTGTGTGTGTGTGTGGGGCCCACGAGTCCTTCGGCCCCGGCGTAGGATCGTCTGGTGCATGTGGTACCCGAGAAAAATTCTTCATTTCTGCAGCCGAGCACACAGGGCACGAGCGCCACTGCATCATCATCACCATCAGCAAGGAGCTAGGCTAGGACGCCCCGTGTCATCCGTGCTCCCGCCCGCATTCCTTTGGGCGACTTGCGTTCGGTTTGTTTTTATTTGTTTCCATGTCAAATAACACCCGTTCCCTGGGATAAATATTACACACAAAACAAAAAAAAAAACGAAACGCTTCCCACTCTCCTCGAGAAGCAGGAAGGTTGATAAGGTGGAAAACACGTAAAGGTGCTGTCTGAAGTAAAGAGTCACACCCTGCGCACCAGCGGGGCTTTCCATTTCTGCAATCAAACATCGGTCCCCGGGCTTTTTTCCGGGTTTTGGGAGGGGAGTCCTGATGATGGCTGACTGTGTTTCTGCTTGTAATGAAACTCGCTGTCGGTTGCTGTTTCGCCGACCCCCGTGGTGGCCGTGGTGGTGGTTCCACCTTGTCAGAGCAGCCCGCTCTCTCTGCCGCGCTCTGGCTCTGTCTACCGTTCCTTGGGCAAGGTAAACACGGCGGGGCCATCGTAGATAATGGAAAAGGTTGGCCTGCTACCACCGTACCGCTTCAGGTAAGTACGGTAGCTGAACATGTGCATTATTAAATACAACTCGTCTCGGGGCTCGGGAATCACGGCTCAACAAGCAGTACCAGTACCAGTACCGGAGCCTTCCATCCCTTCCAACCGGTGTCGTATCAAGCTTCTGGAAGCTTGCAGACTCATCTTGTTGTGTGTGTGTGTGTGTGTGTGACTGCTCTGTGCCACTTTCATCGGCTCTCAGCAAACCCGAGGTACGTGTGTCTGTGTGTGTGTGCAAGTTTGTGATTTTTTTTTATGTGCCGTCTGTTTCTTTCTGCAAACATAAACTCCGTCCAACTCCATTTTAACTTTCACCCTTGCGATGCGTTGCGGCCCAGTGCAGGAAGGGTTGAGTCGTAGGGGGATCCCTGTCAGAAAGCGGCTAAAAATTGTTCTCAACAGTAATTCCTCTTCTTGCGTTCTTTTGCCTGGGTTTTGCCACTAAACCGGCACACACAAACAGCTAAAGGGTTTGGGGGAAGTTATTACTTTGTGTAGTTAAGAGACATTTCGTGTTACAATTCTCTCATGATACCCTATTATGCTGAAAAGAGACACGTTAAATCGTTTTTAAATAATAGCAATACAATTACAGTACGTGCATAGTGTGCTTAATTATTGCTGGGTAATCTTTAAAAGGTACATTAATACTATTTTTTCCCTGCATTAATAAGGATCGCTTAGATGCTTCCGTCTAAAACAGCTCAAAATTCCAATTAAGAATTAAACACAAAACAAATGGACTGTTATCTCCTTCAAATTAACAACATCACTACTGTATTGGTTCAATAAAAGTGGATAAAAATGATAACAAATAAAGACAGCTCAGCAGCAACATCATCTTCTGCTGCCCCCTTTGCTGCACCGTTAAGCTACAAACCAGCTCTGCCTTAAGGTAATTTTCAATGATAACCATACCGCCCGGTGGCCTGGTACTGATTGGCAAAGTTTGCTCCCTTCCCTTTGCCGAGGCCTCCCTCTAGCACATCGGCACATGCTCTTCCCAATTCCGCCGGTACCATCGTTTGCATTCCCGATAACTTTACCCAGGTTGGCGCAACGGCTTTCCGAAACAGCAATCCCTTAAAACCCAACGGGGAATCCTGTTTATACCTGTACAGTTTCCAGCAGGGTGCCGGTGGACGTGAACTTACCGTGGAGGGGCAGAGCTGTAACCGAGGGGCCATACATGGACGACAATGTTACAGCGCCATACATACAATAGGGAGCAAAGCGGAAGAAATGAAACAAAAACCCCTGCTTTCCAACTCACTAGCGGAAAGACAAAGTTTAACCAGACCATTGGGACCAGTGAACAAAAAAAAAGGGGAGCAACAAAAAACTTCATCCCACCACTGCTCTGCATGCGCAAGTTCCAATCGATAAAACGGAGTGGTGCCATGACCCACCCATTGCGAGGAGGACCGCGTTACAACAAGAAGCTTTAAAAGCTGTCGGGTTCGTGTAAGCGACCTGAATTGAATATTTCTCCCAAGGCTCCTTAACGTTCACACGACAGGCGACACAGGCGGCACAGCAAAACGGGGGACAAAAAAGGGCGAAAACATCCCCAACGAGTAGGGATCAGTTCGATCGAAGCGGTACGAATGCGGGTCCAGCCATTGGTCCCTTATCCTTAAAGACGCGTAACACCTAATCTAATCCTCCTAATCTAAACCTCTTGCATGCCTTCTGGTTGATACGGGACGAACATTCTACGCACGATGTGATGCCCCGAAGGGCGGCTCTAGAACCGGATTTCAAACCGGAAGTCCTTCGCCGGAGGATTAATGACTGAATTCCGGTGCCCATGTGCGCCCAGTTGACACTGTGTTGTCTCTTTTTTTTATCCAAGAAAGGTTTTTTTCTTTTCTTATCACATGTTTGGTACACACTGAAAGAGTACGTGCGATGCACGCATTGCGTCACGCGGTTGGGAAAATATTCGCGTCATCAATTGCTACCACACTATTCATAAACACTTCGTCCTATCTCATCTCGCTTTCCCATCCCCTTTGCCGATCTGAAAATCAACGAGAGGAAGGGATCAACTCCACAGATAGTGTCGACCGACTGACGACACTGTGGGAGCTTAGTTTTATGGAATCTCGGCAGCACGGGCCAAGCAGCGTGGCGAGAGACCGACCAACAAAAAAAAAAAGCTCGCGTCACGTCACCACCATAAGCATTCCGGTCACGGTTGAATGCGCTGCCAAGCATCGCCAAATGATTGATGACAGTCATTCATTTTAATACAACTCTAAAGTGCACACAAACGCCCACAAGCTTTAGCACACACACACACGCACACACAGGCACACATCCTCCCGGAGGACACCCTCGGTGAGGGCAATCTACCAAAACCCGGTCGGATGTATCGTTCCGACGAGCTGTACTGCTCGTGTGTTGGCTGTTGTTGTTGTAGCAAAAACCTTCCCCCGGGTACGTTATGCAATACCCGATCGATGAAGCGAGCTGGAAACTGGACTGGGAGTGTTCGTCCACCCAGCTCCCAGGAATATATCACCCTTCGCTTATACCTCAACCCACTCCACTCGACCGTAAATCGACCTTTTTCGGAAGCCTTTGTGCGTAGGCATCTTTCCGCAAAAACCAGCCGATCCCTTCCCTGGCGGTAAAGCATAAGAAGCGTCTATCGGTTTCCCGGGAAAAGCAACTCACGTGTCTATACACACGTGTGTGCATGTATGAGTGTGTGTGTGTGTGTGAAGGTAAACGGTTGCCTCATTTGCGGTGAGGGCAAAATAAATCGGCATGAAATCTAATTGAATGTTTCACATTTATCGGTTTTGCTTGATGTTGCTGCTGCTGCTGCTGCCGATTGCAGACTTCAATCAGTGTTGAGCCGATGCTGTACGTGGGGTTAGGCGGTGTGGCGGAAGTTGCTCGCTGAAAACGGGCAGCATTAATCATATAAGATACAATAAATCAACAGCTGCTGAGGGCGAGCCGGGCGAGTGCTTCCGGTGCCGATATTGTAGCCTGGGGCCCGCACATTGGTGTAGCCTGGTTTCCCGTTCCAGTCGAGATATCGAGAGGATGTACAACTATTTCCGAGTTATTTAATTTCCAACGTAAACTATGCTTGCTTGCAAATAGGCGGAACGTAATTGCTCGAGCCCTTTTGAAGGATCTGTTTGGAATCTGGCGTGTCTTTCGATGGGCGGTTCAAAACACAATTTGTGGAAACAGGGAGTCTTTCAGTACATTCATTCTAAGGATTGTTTACATATTGTATGTAAAACTAAGGCTCTCAAGTGGTGACTTCAACATGGCCGTTCTTACTTGAAATTAAATAAAACTTAATCCTCTCGAATATCCTTGCGTGGAACAACTTACTCAACAAATCAAATCATCATTATTAACATAACATCTCAAATAGCCAAATTTGCTTATGCAGCCAATTTTGGCACGCTAAAAATCGCTGCTTCAAGTCGCCTTTTGCAGTAGTGAAACAGCATTAAAGTTACAAGTGGTTCTTTTTAATAGCGCTTAAACAACTTCCTTATAACACGGTGCGAGGGATTATTTGTCTTTGTGCTTTATTTTCAAGCAAGGCGTCATCAATACAATAAACAATTGTATTAACACGATTCATTTAATTTAATTAGGTGGATGTATATTTTAAAACTCACATATTTTACCAAAAAAAAACCATAATCACTTCACTCAATCTTCCTTCTTCAATTAACAAAAGTCTTTGACACTTTGGCAAGAGCCAGCTTGTACCGATATTATGCATTTAAAAGGTAGAAAGTTCCTCCAAGTTTGATACACGTTGTTAACAAGCCTTAAAGTTCCATCGTCAACCTTACCCATAAAGCTAATCAGCCGCAAAGCTCCAAAGACTACCGAATGTTTGTTAAAAAGCTGTATGGTTCCACCAAGTACCGTTTCATCTCTTATTCACCTACAGAGTACGACATCGGAACGATTTTTCGTTAAGCAGCTGCAAATCGAGGTATGGAGTTTGAGCTGACTTTTTGGGATTGTTCCAGCTCATAGGTCGAGCTTTATGGATAAAATGTTACATTCACATTACTTTCCCCACTGTATTCTAAATAAGCAATGCTTTCTCTATTAATCATCTTTTCCTGTAGTAGGCTTATTTCCAGCTTTTGGGGGATTTTAAGAGTTCACGCAGTTTTTAATGAAGAGTTTTTGCCAATTTGTTTATAGTTTGAGCCATATTTTTTTAGCCTGATTGAAGACCTAAAATTTTTGACTTAGCACCAATTTGTGGCGTGCTCTTTCAGATTAGCTCATATATCATTAAATTTTGTTTTCGGAAGCACCACTATTTAATCAATATTTTGTGCTATGTTTATTGTTTTTTTTTAACAATAAAATTAATTTTGCAATAATTATTACATAGAATCATGAGCTACACTGAATTAAAAAACTCTTTGTAGTGTTTTATGTTGTTACAGCCCCAGTGAATTTGATCGTGAAATTTTGGGTTTTTGTGCTATATTTCAATAATTTGTTATCAGAATATGGCTTATCGCACACCAAAAGAAAGGATATTCAATTCCCCGACTGTTTGAACTATAAACTATGTTTAATTAATAAATTAGATGTATTTCCTAGTGATTCCCCGCTTTGTTCACGGTAAAAAACTAAGGGTAAGCGGGGAATCTTAAGGAAATGTAATTAATTCATTATTTCAATATGTTTTATAGACGGAATAGTTGGGAAATTGCATATTATTTCTTTTGGTGAATTATATATAGCACAATAAAAAAAAAGCAAAATTTCACGTTCATTTTTACGCAAGGTCTAAAACGACCTTTAGAAAACGAAACCTTTTGTAAGAAGACCGAGAAAAAGTTCTTCCGAGCTTTTGAGACCTTTTACTGCTTATTTCAATGTAAACTTAAGTCGAGTGAATCCATTTTTAACAATAAAAAATAGAGTAATTTAATTCGAATTAAACCAAAAAAGTAATGACGCCCTTTCGAGATTAGTTCAATAATAGCTCTTTAATTATAGTGTACTCTCCCGTCGGGGAGGGACTTCTGCTTTGCCGAAGATCGTTCCCACTGGGCACACACAATTCCCCATCCGTCCTCCTGCTGGCTCCAAAGTGGATCGATTATCATTTTTACGCGATTAGTTCGGCCACTGCTCGATGAATGGAAGGATCGAGTGAGTTCCCGTCGATTATGTCATGCACGGGATGGAAAGTGAATGAAGTTCGCTGTCGTCGTTACTCATTCTACTGCCTACTGGCTAGTGGCCTTTCTTGCTGCTCTATCTCCCTTTCTAATACGCAATCACCACACAAACCTACGCACCGAGGCGTATTAATTATGATGTAGCAAATGAATAAATAGAGCGTGTAATGCAATTAATTGAATGAAAGACCGAGGCCGAGGACAACAAACTCACCAGCAAAGGGACGATTTTATGTCGATGATGAAATCGCACTCTGACCAATGAGTGAGTGTGTGTGTGTGTGTGTGTGAGGGGGGGGGGGGTGGGGAATCTTTTCGCTTTCAATTGAGATCCTACCCGGTGACTTCAGACAATTTCAAACGAGAATGACATGACATCAAGCAAATAATGGGGGGATTCCAGGAACGTGCACACACTTGGGAACAAAAGCAACTGTCCCCTGCTACAGCAGGCCAAACGGGGAGACGTATCTAGCAATCTCTTAATTCTAGCCCAACACCACTCTGGCTGGGTGCTACCCACCGTTGCTATCGCGTTGATTAAATTTGTGCCAATTTATGAGCATTACCAAGGTGTTGGAGCGCTAAGCAAGAGAAAGGCTTGGAGTGGATAGAAGCAAACGTTCCATATGCACACTGGCTAAGTGCATGGCTCAAGTTGCTTTACTTTTTCTCGTCCCCCACCCACTGCTGTTCACATGCAAAACGGATGCTACCGCCAGTGCACCTGCCCCACTGGCAACCCGGCAAACCAGCTGTGGCCGGAAGACAAAGAAATTCACTATCCTTCTCTTTTGCGTTGCCTTTTTCCACCTGTTTGTTTTTTTGTTTGCTCCGCTTTTCCCACAATACACGGTTTATTGCAGCTTGTGGGACGCAGCTTTCACTGCCATCCTCCAGCCAGAGAAGTGTGCCATGCTGAATTTCTAACCCACCTACCCCGCAACGGCCCTGCATGATGCACCTTTCGCTCAGAGCCTCCCAGCGGAACGCGCTCACGAGAGAGACAGAGAGAGAGAGAGAGAGAGAGAGAGAGAGAGAGAGAGAGAGAGAGAGAGAGAGAGAGAGAGAGAGAGAGAGAGAGAGAGAGAGATAGAGCATTGTTCAGGGATGGGAAAAATGTAGCTCAAAGAAAAGCTTGCACCGAAGGACGCCCAACCATTGGATGAATCGTGCGCGGGGGCGGCAGTTGCGAAACGGGCACACAAATTCCAACATATCGCGCTCACACATATCGTAAAGATTTTCCAACTGCTACTGCCCCCGATGATGCTACTGCTGGTGCGCATACTTTTATGATTCGTTTTGTTGCGTTTTAGTATGTACGGTTTGCCTTTCTTCCCACGTGTCCCACTTTTTATCACGGACGGCAAAGCTTTCATTAGTTTGATAGGATTGTGTAAGCTGTTGTTGCTGTTTCTCTGTGTGTGTTATGTGTGCGCCCGTGTTTGTGGCTTTGAATGCAGCAAACTTTCGTCCTTGGTGATTTGTTTCTAGTTTGTTAAAAAGAGAAGACTCTTAGCTTTCTCTACCACCTAGCGATAGCAACCCCCTCAGTACGCCACCGTCCGCTTTTGGGTTAAAAATAATAGCACGCCTGCGATTGTTGACAGAAAAGTTTCAGGCTTTAGCAGGAGCTTCAAACAGAGATCATGGGGAAAGTGACAATAATTTGTCGCAAGGATTTTGGTGCGCTTTGCGTCCAATGGCCTTCTAAGGGAGACATTTGCTAGAAGATGTTTAGAAAAAAGAGAGTGTATATGAAATGCTGACCATGGAATGGATCACAAAGGAATAGTCAAATATTTTAGAGCTGATCATGAAAAGATCATCTCGAGGAATTGGTTGGTTTATAAATCAAAATGGCTGACTGTATCAACCGTGTTTCATCCCATAGATTAGTTGATTCAGATTTAGAATTTCGTCTACAAGCTAATAGGTGCCATACTAAGGCGTTTGCATGTATATCGTGAATTATAAGTCACTTTAGACAGCCAGTTAGGCGGCGCTCTAGGACCAAGCGAACGAGACGAACATACACGACTCTGTTCGATAGGTGCTCTGTCAGCTGTTCGATGTCTTATAGACCTGTCATGATGCACTGCAATACGCCTATCTTTTCATCTCGTAAATGAAGCATTTTCATAGTTTGACACTCTTTGCGCTAGCATTTTGCATTAGCTTTCTGCGGAGAACACAGTACAAGACAAGAGAGCGCTGAGAGCGTTTCATTGGCTTACGATCGTTCACTCTCTTTCCGATCCTCACGTACGATGCCGCTTCTGCAATATGTGCTCTCTCTTTCTTCCCGCTGCACTACGCTCTGCTGAGAGTTGCTGAGAGACCAATCACAGCGAAGGAGAGTGAACAAAGCTGTGATTACAAACCGAGCCACACAGTGCCCAGAGTGTTAAATGAATATTCATCTGCAGGGGGAAGGATCAACAAATAATTAGTTGATAGTTATTGACTAGTTATTCACATCAATAATAACATAAAATCATTCAAATTTGATATATAAAAATGTAAACAAACGTCTATGCCAAAGCACATACAGTGCATACACATGCATTCTATACGTTTATACGTTTCCAACGTGTATTTTTGATGTAATAATTGATAGTGAAGCATTGCAAATATTATTGATAGCTATTTCAACTATTTTGCACGCAATTTTAAGAAGAAAACAGAGACAAACTACGTAAACAAACTTGAAAATGTCCCGAATTGAATTCTATGTACTGTAGCTTTGAAGCGTTTGACAGCCAAGGTACTTACAGCACAGGTGAGTATCGAACATCACAGACAGAATCGACTGACATGTTCAACTCGAGGTTTGTCTTGTTTGTTTGTTTGTGTCTGACAGTGCACCTCCATATGATTATATGGGTTTGTTCGAGTCGGATATCGCGTTCGATTGGTGCCAGAGCGCAGCCTTAGATGTCCGTCACCCAGCTAATACAACTGACCTTTCTTGACTCAAGTTGCTTTCGTTATCGTCTGGCATGTTTGTACTTGAGTATTGTACTATTATTTGGTGTTCCTTTTGCACTATCTGGGCTAATAAGCTTGACTCAGTTAAAAGAAAATATATTCGATTGCTTAAAAAAATACACGATGCTCCGTATCACACACGGTGCTTAATGTTAGATTACCAGTCATTAAAATGTAAACGCAGGGTTAATGAATTCTAAACCCTCAGCTATGCATGCAATCCATGAATAAGTTGTTAAAATGCATGTTATTTAGAATATGTTATGAATACAATGTTTCTCAATGTATTTCTTTATTTTTAATGAAGCTTTTCCTGATCACAGTAATACTGCCCGCTTCACAATTTTTAGAGCTTTTAGAATTGATCTATTTTTTTAATGTTTTAAATTCAATATTAAGTTCCTTATTTTTGTGTGTGTGAATATTAATAAAAACGATAAATTAAATTAAAGTACAAAAAAAAATGTCCGCAGTAAAAAAATGAAATTGATAAGAGTTTTTTTTTATTATCAACAGTTTCATCGCCTCCACACCCGTATACCCCTCTCGTAAATAAACCCCCTGTCCACAAAATCTAGTAAGTGAAATTGCACTGAAAAAACGCAACCAGCCCGCAGTGGCTGCAAAACTAAAACGCTTGCGGCCAGCGCAAATTGGTTGGCAAACCAAAAAGTGTTCCACTCGGTGCATCCCCCCCCCCTCGCCTACTGGCCACCGCACTCTTCACCACTGCCGCACTACCCACAGGCAGGGGAAAGGTGCTCGGTTTGTTTATGTTTTAATTATTTTAATGAGTACACTTAGTGCGCCACGGACACAATGGGCAAACGGGTGCCGGAACACACGCGCCCCGATAGTGCCCCAGCGGAAAACGTGCGCCACTGTTTGGTGCTACGCAAAAACACACACACACACACACACACACACACACACACACACACACACACACACACACACACACACACACACACACACACACACACACACACACACACACACACACACACACACACACACACACACACACACACACACACACACACACACACACATACACGTACACAAGCACAGTTTACAGCTTTGGGCGCAGCGGGAAAGCGCAGGTGAGTGCAGCCACACCCGCCAGGCAAGTGGCCGGGCAGAGGCTGCCATATTTGCTCCGGTGGATCAGATAAATGTGGCACTTGGTGTGGTAATTGTTCCATAAATTTGCTGCTTCCGCCCATATTGGCTTCGGTTTGGCATAAATCTTACGGTTCGTTTTCCCTCCCCCCGCGCGTTCAATTCGGCGGGGCTGATGCCACCGTGCCCGCAGCACCACTAATGGACGACAAAACTGAATGCTGAAGCTGTTAAGTTTAACGCGCGTTTGGTTTACAGTGGCAAAACGGCGACAAACACGCGGCGAATGCTGGGGCAAGAAGTGTCACGCCAGCTGCTTGCCGGCGACATGCGACGCATTTTAAACGTGTATAATAGACTTGCGCTGTATTATAAATCCCATGCTTCATAAAACACGCTCCAACGTGCGAGGCGCGTTCGCCGTATGTAGGTTTCAGCTTCTGCTCGAGGCGTTTGCCATCTAATGAACGAAAGCACACTCAAACACACACACTCACACACAGTGCTCTCGCATCCGTTCTGGTGAGGTGAAAACTCCTAGTCCCATCTAAACAAATGTCACCCACGGGAAGGAAGGCTCAGCTCACCCTGCGAACCCGGGAGCACAGAGGAAGGCAGAGGTATATGGCAGTGGTATATGCCAAAGTAAAGATAAAACAGCTCCAGGGGAACGGAATGCGAACTGTGCTCGAGTTTGTGAGCGCCTGCATGATGCGTCCCTGATGTCGCTTCCATCGAGAACAACGCACACCGGGCGGGAAGATACACATCACCTAGTTTCAAGCAGTTCGTTAGCCGCAAGGTGCCCGTGGACGAGCTCGGACGAGCTCGGACGGCCCCGGGCGCTGCGTCCGAAACAGTGGCAAATGAAAAAGGGATGCCACAATATCCGGGTGCGTCCCGGCCCGGCGGGGGCTGTGGCGGGGTGCGAGCGCGTCCGAGGTACCGGTCTTACGGCTAATTAAGATCCCTGCTCTTTGCCACCCCGGATCCGGTTCCCGGTCGTGGGGAGGAGGACGGTGCTGGTGGGTTGTTGGTTGGGCGAAGTTTCGAAGCATTGCTGTGGCAGATGAGGTCCTGTGTTTTTTAAATGCTTCAAGTAGTGCCGCAGTTTTAGCACATAATTTGGTTAGCTTGTTTAAAGTAAGATAAGAACTGACTGAGTAGGATAAAAAAATAGTATGATGGGTAAAGTGAAAATAATTGAATGGAATTATATGAACAAAGTGAACTTTTAATCGTTCTTGCGACAAGAGAGGATGAGCAAATATTATTTGAAATGTGCAATAAATCATGAGAATTGATGGTAATTATATGGCGATTGTTACAACAACGCTTGAGTACCTCATTTGTGGAGCATTTTTTCAGTTTAAAATTGTTTTATTCTACGCACTTCAAACTATGAAGATGCGAGTTGGGAATAGTTTAATCAATTGTGATGAAATGTATAATTAGGTAGATCATTTAAACGTAATATCGATTTTATTTAAAATTTCCGTTAAGAAGTGGAAGCCTGAGAATAAACATAAGGAATTAAATAAGAAACTATTTTAAGATTCTTGTAATACAAATACAGTCTGTACTCACTGGTTGACTTTAGATTCTTCTTCTTCTTCTGTGGCACAACAACCGTTGTTAGTCAAGACCTGTCTGTACCACAAAGGGGCTTGACTTTCAGTGACTTATTGATTACCCATAGCAGGATAGTCCGTCATACGCACATCGGAGCACGGTTCATTCGGGATTAACGACTGTACGACAAGACTGGCCCTTAGCTTGCCTGCCATCAATTCAATTAAAGCTTTAGCTCTTACAAGATTTCGGAATACAAGGCTACTACCCAATTGACATTTTCCAGCTCAAAAATCGTTGTTTCGAACTATTTCCGTTAAAGTGGCGCCTTAAATATCCTTTAAACTGCACCATTCGAGCAGATCATGGTAAAAAAAATAGAACAAACGTCACTTGTGTAGCGTTCAGCTTCTGAATTAGGCACATCATACTTTATTACCATAGAAGAGAAGAGTTTTAATTATCAAATGGGACAAATTTACACACGCAAATTTGATTGCTAGGGAAGCCTACATGAACGATAACCTAATTTCTCTGCAAAAAAGTAACCAATATCAACCAATGCATCCGAACGTCAATAACGTATTTAGTGTGGATATAAATTCAAAAAAATTGTCATTAAGTGTATTTGTTTCAATTTCAATTTGAATGTAAATTCAATTATGATCTTAATCAGCATTCTCCACAGGGCAAATTACAATTTAGTACAATAAAGTTTCGACTACAACCCAATTGTCAAATAATACGGTACCTCATAAAAGCCCAAAATTGATTAAAATCGCATATCTGGACCGTTGGTGAGTCATACATACTCATCGTGACCATTGATGAACTATGGTCTTGTTACAGTGGTACTGCTAAACCAAGTAAACCTTCATTGAGTCCAACAATCCTTAAAAGGTTATAAATGTACGTTTCAACCAAAACCAATGACAAGATTGAAAATATAATTTTTCCACAGCTCAATTCTATTCTTCATATAGCTTTCAATGCTGCCAGAAGCTTTATTGAAGTCTTATGACAGGGAAAACAAACGCTCCCTTTACAAAACCATAATATCTCTAGCACTATTTAAAAATTCATCTCCCATACTGCTTGTAGTAGCTTCAACAACTATTGCAAAAAAGCACAAGTCAACAACAGGCACTGGTAAACACATTGCGCTAAACTGCCCCTGCCAGAAGGCGTCGTACATTTAACGTCCAATTCTAAAGGGAATATCAACTACAGTAAAAACTCCGCAATGCTAAACCCAATGCAAGGTTTTTTTTAAGTTGTTTTGTTCGCTCCCATACAATGTACCTCGTTGGCAATGCAAGTGTTACAGCTGGTGAATAGTTTAACCATACACCCATTTTACCGGCATGCTCAGAAAGTTAACTCCCGGAAGGAACAACGCATTCCACGCTCGAGCCCAGCTGAGCGATATTCAAAAGAAACTATTAGGAAGTGTCGGAGTGTAATGGGGGACAAACTATTGAAAGGTGAACCTGTTGCCGATTCTGTTGCGTCTCGGTACAGGAAAGATGGAGTTACTACTGTATAGAGTACAATCAACGCACTAGAAGCTAACACGTTCGATTTGACAATTCAAGAAACCACACTCCAGCGAACGGGACAATGCGCAAAAGGCTTTAAAAAAGGCAACAGCTTGGTTATCTAAAGGACACACTCTTTCACACTGTGACATGCATAAAAGACCCGGATTCGAATCAATGGTTCTGTGTGACTATCCTCGAGATGCTCTGGTAAAGAGGCTCCTTCATAACGTTTGAACCCTGAACAATAACCTCTTGCACACACATACACAACCACACCAGAAGCTTAGTAAAAGGTCCCCAGGACTGTCTTGAACACGTCAGGTACGGTATGCGAGTGTTTTATTACTCCATGAAACAGCTCTTCGCCGCTCAGCCCCTCACTCCTGCACCTGTTCGTCTGTCGGTTGATAAAGAATCACTACCGCAAGCATCACTCCCAGCACTCGGTACGGCTGTCCCTCTGGGGACAGCTCTTCGAACCATTATAAATAGCTCATTGGCTCTCGATTAGATTCGATTGGTTTCCTCCACCCAGGGGTCAGTGCCGGGGTCGTCGAAATCGGCGCTCAATTGCCCACTGTCTTCAAAAAAGAGGGAGCCACCGGAGAAGGATCCTCATAAATCCACTCCAGGACGCGTCCTCTTATTTCTTACCCCTATTCTGGGAGGGGGGAGAGTGCAGCCAAGGTGGCGAAGGGTGTGTGGCGCATCTCAATGTTCCGCCTCTTCTGTCCTTTTGCTGCTGTGTCGACCCCGTCTATCGATTATACCCTCAAATAACCCATCCAACCAACCGTCAAGAGTCATCCATCCCGGTGATGCCCACTTTATCTCGGTCGGTCGGTCGGAGCTCGAAAGCAACGCAACAGGAAGATATTGTGCCAGCTTGTTGCGCTCCGTAGCCTTTGCTCAGAGAGTCCTGTTGCATAATGGCCAGCAAACTCACACACACACACAACTGTTTTGTATCGATACACCGCTGTGGACCAGTGGGCTGGTGTTTCTACCAGAATGATGAGCAACAGCCAAGAGAGCAACATTCCAAGCCTGCCGGCATTAAAAGCCGCCCTGGCTTCGGGGTTGGCATAGTTTCTGGCTGGCAGCGTTCCAGCAAATCCTTATCAACCTATCCACCGTTCCTTCTTATTTCCGGCAGCGTATTTTTAGCAAATTGCAGCCAATCTTCCACAAATAAACAGACGGACTCTTGCCGGTTTGGACGGGTGGTGGTGGCAGCAGAGATCCGCAGGCCAGACCGGCATTCGTCGCCATTTAGTTCCCCGGTAATGGCTGCCCGGGGTGTACGTGGCTCATATTTATTGCGCCTTCACGCGAAAGTGCTCCCGGGTTTCGGGAACCTCAGTGCTGCGCAGCCCTCATCAGATCACTGTTGCCAAATATCTCCACCCAACTAACAGCAACTATCGCGCGCTGCCTTACGCTGCCTCACTGCTCGGAGCTCTTCCGCCAGCCACCAAAAACCCAATCCCGGCCTGGCATTAATAATTTAAGCCCGTCATATTCAGTGAATGTCTCACACAGCACCGCCGCACGAGAGCGAACACACGCACACACTCTGGTGGGCTGCTTCACCCGGGCCAGGATCCAGATTTTTTGCACCTCGATGACATGCGCGCCCCAAACTCACACACACACGCTCGCACACACACACACACGTACACATAAACACCACACCCAGTGTCCGGACACCGGGAGAGGAGTAAATGGTAGCACGAGCGCACAAAAGCTCAGCATCCCCCAACCAAAAAACCGGACGGCTTACCACATGAGTATTATTACACTGGTACACGGGGTGGCATGAATAAATAACGAATCCGTTTAATGTTGTACCCATCCCCATCGCCGCGTGGCTGCTGCTCGTCGCCTTCCGCGTTTTGCCCCTTCCCTTCAGCAACCAAGCTCAGGTGCGTTGGATGCGGTTCCAACGGTTCCCTCGCCCACACTGGAAAAGGAAAGCCGCCTGGCATGGCATGATGTCCTCTGCCTCACAGCGTGTGTGCAATGCCAGTTCGGGGTTCTCATTCGATTTCAACCGGGCGTGTAACACCAGAATGCGTAGAAATTTTCGGAGCTTAGATGGGTGACGTAAGCATACGGTGAGGCTAGGAATGTTTTGCTACCGACATCGGGAAAAGCCACATACACGCGCGCACGGTACCGACGCTAAGCTCTTCAATTTGTTTCGGTATCAAGAGTGTTTTTGTAAGCGAGTACACGGTGAAATTGTGGGTAAGCGTGAGACATAATTATTCATAATTAAGGAATGAAGTTAGAATGAATATCCAAATCGCGTACAAGAAGCTCATAAAAAGCGAAATGAGCTTTGGGTAAAAAAGAGCAATCGCTTCAAGCGGTGGGCTCGTCCGGGATTTGAACCCGGGACCTCTCGCACCCTAAGCGAAAATCATACCCCTAGACCAACGAGCCCGTTGAGAGAGGAGGCGCTATGTACTCATTATAAACACTGGCTCGTACTCAATTCGTGTCACCGAACACTGCTCGACCAGTTGTGCACCGTTCGATGTACGCGTGTGCTTCAGCATCTTTTCGAGAGAGCGAAGCACTGCACGAAATGCGTCGGTGCGTGAGAGTGTGTGGAGCCGCGGCGTAAACAAGAGAAGAGCGCGCCCGTGTGTTGTGGAATGCGTGTGCACAGTGTGCAAAACATGTGTGAAATGGTGGACACATTTTATTATTTTTTCATTATGTTTTGCTTATTTCGGGCTATTTAATTTAAAAATGAATATTGCGCAGAAATGTTATAAAAAATACATATTTCATTCAACGTTTAAAAAAAACAACAACATTATCACCGGTATGTCTGATATTTGAATTGATTTTACTATTATTTTACTAACTACGATCGCAATTCACAATAAAATGAAAACATCACTGCAGTGAAATGTAATATATTATTGTTGTTTTACCGTCTTCCTGCAACCTTTCCTTTGACAAACGACTGCAGCTTGTTTATCATTTTAACGCGCATAGTTTCAACGCGACCAATATCTACTGGATCGCTGTAAAAATGTTCCAGCCCCACCAGTGAGTGAAAAATGATTCTACTCCGCTCCCGATTAAGCTGATTGTTGCGTTCCAGGAGCTTGTACAGCATTTCATATCCACCAATCGTCCCAAATTGTTGTCCATCCTCTTGAAGTGCTACGAAAAAATCTACCAACGAACCCACCACATCCGCATCCATCTCATACGTATCGTTAGTGAGCCGCGCCATATCGTACGTTCCATTTAGTGCTCGGTAGACTCGGGCCGCCTCCTCAATGTTGCCCCCCTGAATGTACTCCACACACAGTGCCTCCTGTGCCTTCCGGCCCGCTTCCCTTTCCTGCTCCAGCAGACGCAGATTGTCGTTCAGCCGTCGTTTGAGCTGCTGCAAACTGTTGCGCAGCCGTTCGATCTCGGCCCGATAGCGTTGCTCAACTTCGCGCTCCAGATTGTCCACACGCCGCATCAGATCGGTCAACTCCGACTCTTGCTGCGCCTTGAGCAGCTCGTACTGGTTAGCCGATATGGATGGCTTCTGCATAGAGCTGTAGCGAGTGAGCACATCTTGAATGGAGACCTTAAATTCGCCCAGCTTCCGGCTACATTCGTCCGTGGTGGATTGTGTTGGGCTGCTGGGATTCCGATTCGGAGGGCGCTTGCGGGAAGATTTACGCCCCTCGATCAGCTTCGTCAGCTGTACCAACTCATCGATGTCGGTGTGCGATATTACGCACTCATCGGAAGGTGCAAAGAACTGTCGCTTTACTCGGAGCGAAGCATAGCTGTCAACGAGCACCAACAACACTACGCAAAATAAAACTCCTTTGCACATGATTGACGACGGACGATTTTATAGCGACTGAATCGATGCAGTTTTACGCTAGACTCATCTCGTCTTGATAATAGGCAGCGCCTTTATCAGCTGTACAGCATGAATTATGGTTAAACACATACATGCACGTATGAATACATGTTTCATGTTATGTGAAACACATACAATATTATTGCGATGAGGTGGGTAATCTCCTTTCAGATTAAAAGGGAATTCCCCATTTAGTGTTCAAAGAAGATGAAGAAATTAAGACGAAGAAAATTATTACTCATATCTGTATTAGCGTAGACGGTAAATCAACTTCATACCGGGAAACAAGTATGAAATAAATGGAAGTGTCTTTTTTGAATAAAGTAGCTGTATTGATTTTATCCACTCTCCGTTCAGTTACCTTGTTGAAAAAAGCAATTGTATGAAATATATGACATAGAACAATATTGTTTGCGATCTCGAGCTTTACTACCACAAAAAGCCATCATTTTCGACACCTAGGTATCAATATTGCTATGGAGTTTTGTGATACTAACTTTACAAACGAGTCGGGCTCGTGGTGCAGTCATCAACTCGTACGACTTGACAACATGCCCGTTATGGGTTCAAGTTCCGAATCGGAACCGTATCCTCATACGTAGGAGACGGTGGGGCATACCCCATAGTGGTGCAGACAGGCCTTGACCTAAAACAGTTGTTTGTGTCATCAAAGAAGAAGAATTTTACTAGTCAACTTCTTAGATGCACATTGCATAGTTGTAAGAGTTAGCTATATCCAGATAAATGTTTGTTTTTCATTATCCCATATTTTAACCTCAAACCCATTATCTGGATCGAACATAGAACAGTACAAATATTCCAATAATCATGACGTCATTAATTATCTCAGTTTTTAGAAAACCACCAACAAAAAACACCAAAAAATGTTAAAGTCTCCAATAAAAGTTCCAGTTGTCCCTCAAACTGTTCCTCAAAGTATCCTTCAATCAATCAAATTTGACGAGATTTCAAATTCCATATGAATCTGTTACTTTGACACCGTATGATTCAAAGCACAGAGCAAGATTTAATCTTAAGGCTTCTTTATGGCAAATGATATATGTAATTCAATATAATTTTAAGGATCAACAGTTAGTACTTACAGATTGATGAATTCGCTATCAGCATCAGCACGATGATCCACTTGTATATCCTCAACTGTTTGTAGCACTGGAAGTTATGATACCGATTCAGCATAATGATTTTCGATATCATTTTGATCATCTTGATCACGATGATCAGTATCTTCTTCATTGGGTTGTGCGATGCGCTAGGTCACTTCCACCGCGAGCAGCCCGTTTGCCAGCCGTTCCCACGGTGCCGCACGTTTTCGCAGGGATGATACGCCGTCGTTGTCGTTCTCGCTACTCGGATATGTCCTTATGGTTTGGGTTTCTGGTGTCCTGATCGCTTTCGAGCGATCTTTTGCAACACTTGCCGCGTGTTCCACCTTTCGCCGATGTTGCTACCACAAAACCGGCGTTCCGGCAATGCGTACTCTAAGTCTTGTGTCAGTTTCAATTCTCAATTCTTTGCTTCCCTGTGTATGGCTTGCAAAAAGGGGTGTGGCACACAGTTTTGTTGGTCCTTAATTCCTTCCGGCCGTGCACGGTGCGGGTTTTCCAGTTCGTCTTTATGCTCGCAACAGTTTGCGTATGGCCGCGTGCTCGCAGCACCCCACAACGCTCAATAAACGCGTTGCCAGCGGGTTGGGATGCCTTCAGTTATTGCTGCCCTGCAATCGAACCAACTGCTCGAGTGCGGTGAGGCATGTGTGCATCTTCGATCGTAACACGTTGTCGACGGCGTTTGTACAACACACTTGCCAGCCAATTCTACGGATACTATCTACGATCCCGGTTCGAATGCACACAACATGCTTGACTCGGTCGGTTCAAACACTACTGGAAGCTGCTGGGAAAGCGTGTCCTGTAGCTCACTTTAGTAGCGATCAACATTTTAACCGGCCGTTAGCTCGTTACGAGAGGGCAAAACAATCACCAGGGAAACGGATGCGATACATTCGAGCTGTTTTTTTTCTCGTACACCCTAGTAACACTAACACTAGCGCCAGAATGTATGCAACGCGCGATACGTATGTCGTTTTATGACGGTGTAACGGGGTTGGTTTCCGCTTTTCTGTTCAGTTCGATGGTCGTTTAATGGGCGTTCGTTCTAAACGGGGGACACGTCTCGTGCAAGGTTCGTTGGGTGCGTGTACCACTTTAGCTCCGTGTGTTTGACACACGAAAATGCAGCTGTTTTTCAGTACACGCAGTCTCGCGTGTCTAATTCGAGTTGATGTGATTCGCGCTCGGCGTAAGGATCTGCACCATATCTTTATCGCTATTGCTAACAATATTGTTTATAATTAGTTGTGTTAAGTATTACGATACGTTTTAAGACTAGTATTAGTGTGTTAGTTTTACGGTAATTACTACTATTATTAATGTTCCAAAAACCCGATATTTATACTATGCGGAATGTGTCCTACTAATATCGCAGAGCGTCAACATCAAACGACATTAGCAGTCGTTCGTTCCCTTTCTCGCCCCTTCGTTCAGCAAAGGGATGTGCGTGTTTGAATCCCACTATTTGTTTTTTTTAATACTTTTGCTTCTCACAGAGAACTCGTCAAACCGGATGGAAGTATAGGTCGAGAAGAAGTGGCGAGCTAATTTGAACGTTTCCGGAAATCGGCAGCCGCCTATTGCTTGCGTTCCACAAACTCTCTGCCTCTTTCTCTCTTTCTCTCTCTCTCGCTCACACACACTTGTGTTTTGGGCAGCTTCCTGGTTTTCGATTTGTGCTTCACACACAATTTCCCGCTTTCCGGTGGGCTGTTGCGCTGGAGTGGGACAGGAAGTACGGTGGTGCATTGGCAAAGGGTGGTGGTGATGATGATGAAAGCTTTCTCTGATTGGCACAAAGAGTGCAAATTTAAATTAAGCGGTTTCTCTCGCTCTCAATCTCCCCTTATCCCGTTTAGTGGAAATATCTGTTTGAAGTTTAATCGAGCGTTGATTGGAAAAGCTGCACCAAGAATGAGCGATTAGAAAATAGTGCCTTGAAGCAGGAAGTAAAGTATGCTCTAGTGGTGCTTCTACAATCCTATTTTTATGCGTTAATTCTCGCTTACTACGCGCACTTGTGTGCACGATTACGGCCTGCAGTTCACCCTTCACGCCGATGGATCCGTGTTCCTTGGCCGTACGGAAGTCGATCGATGAATGCGATAAGATTCTAGCGATAGCGCAACCGGCTCTCTTACGGGGTGCAATTTGGCAGCAGTTGTTGCGGCAGTGCACCCGGAAATAATAGATTGGTTGCCGACGCTGCTCGTCGACACCGGTGTGTCACACACACGGGCTGCTGATGTACGGGCGGCGTTCGCTTTCAACTTTTCAACTTGGTGCGATTAATCACAACAACGGCGACGACGTTCGCAAATAGTCGCTTCCGGTGCAACCGTGTATTTGCACTTCCAGCGGTGGCGACGGCAATGCTGTTCGTGATGGCAGTTTTCATTTTTCCCCCCTTTGCGCGGGTCCGGAATGCGTTTCGCGAGCGTGTGCGCGTGTCCAGACTACTCGTCCGCCTTGCCGTGGAACCGGACCGGAGTGAACGATCGCAGCGAGTGATCGGTCGAGCTTTCGGTGCTGATGGAGACAACGTCGGCTCGGTGCTGCGCTGAGGATATTCGTTTCGATGGCGTTACTGTACGACCGACGATACTGTATTCACACATTGTCAATGGAACGGCGTTTTCTGAAAAGGAAAGAAAAGAGGTTGTTTTAAATAGGTTAGGTAATGAGGCTTTTAGGGATATAGCTGAAAGTGCGGTAGGGTTATAACAATACGTATAGTAAAATATACCAATAAAATATACCAATAAAGCGAAATGAATAAAAAAACACTCATAAACAAAACAATGCAAAATTGTAGATCGTCAATTCCTCTACAGAATAGTTCAAGTTATTGTAAGTGTTGTAGAACCTGTTCCAGTCCCCATTGATCGCCTTGACCGACAACGGTTGTTGAGCCAAAAGAAGAAGGATAATCTGTTCCTACTCCTGTCATTGAGCTTAATGCTGTAATCATTCACTTCATTTAGAGATAGCAGCATTACTATTTTATTAACAAAAAGATTTTGAAAACTTTACGTCTAAAGCTTTTTTTTTATTTATATAGCCATTATTACGGATTATGTCGTACTATAGATGTCTAAAATCTTTTTTGTGGAATTTGATTGCTAATGTTCATTCAGCATTATATGCCATAAAACCTTCATGCGAACATAGTTGTAATTAATCTTGCCTTTTTTGCAACAGTTTGCACAACATTGTAAGACGGTAGAAGAAATTTGAAGGATTAGTTTCATGACTAAAGGAGTGATTTTGTTAACTGAATGAAGAGTGCTTACTTGGTTTCCTACAATGTATTGACTGGTTTGAGTATTTTCTTTATTTGTCTTGCGATTTATTCATCATTTTGCATATATTTTGAAGCGTTCCTCGATTTACTAGCGTTCTCCTAATGAAAATCAATATACAGTCTTTCCACGAGTTAGGTAAGTAATGCGTCACGGAGACATTCGCGTAACTGGGATTTTCGCGTAAGTCGAATATCACGTTTTGCAGCCAAAATATTTTTGTTTAATAATGATTTTTTTTATTAAAATAAGTGTTTTGATGCAATTTATGTTTCAATTGACAATTGTTGGAGAAAATTGTACTGATTAGACATATAAACTGTCAAAAATAAAAATTCGCGTAACTCGAGTGTCGCGCAACTCGAGAAAAGACTGTAATTGAGCCAAAAAAGCATAGAAAATGCCCAATAAATCGTGATAAAACAACAAAAACCCGTTTGAAACAAAATGAATCAAGTTGAGTTAAACAAGACTTAAGGGAAACTAACATATGCTAACAAATAGTGTAACATCACCTGTGTATTTGTAATTAATATTAATGAACTACAAATAAAAGCTACCGCCTTCTGGTTAGCTATTGTGATAACATGAAGAGGGGCATACGAATAATCCCCTAAGTAGAACAGCATTCAGCAAGTTCTGAACCTATCTTTGACAACAAAGTTTAATAGTTTTAAGTATATAGATATCCTAGTCTTGAAATCTAATCTAAAATTTAACCCAAAACATGCGAAATATATTTCCTTTTATGCAACAATCGGGATTGGATTTAAGATTGTAAAAAAAAGAAGCAAGTATCATTGATTTTTCGTCCTCCTCCAGAAAACAGCAGCAGATAGTAAACGGTTACAAATTGTACTTTATAGAACGTGCTCGAAGGCTTCATTAAATAGCATCACCGGTGCAAAAGGCAGCCTGTCCACCAGCTCCTGACCGAACGTACAACACAGCACGGACAAAGTGCTCCACCGAGAGAGGGCAGCTTGACAAGACAAGCTCTGTCTATCCGTCGCAGGACTCTACAGCAGTCGTAGGCAAGGTAACAACGAATTCTTTCTTCCACTGTCTCGAGGGCAAAATCTAGGGCATGATGTTGAAAAATCGTTCAGCCATTGTTCAACATTCGAAAAGGCATTTTTCCTTCGACCAGCACCCCCTACTTTTCCTTTTTTTTACCATCGCTTGATGGAACGATTCTTCGTTGGCTGTGTTCCGACATTGTTGGGTAGGACTGTAATAGGGGAGAAGCTTCCCCTTTGTCGCTCTCTACAGTTATGATACTGCTCAACCAGCGGTGGGCATGAGCGTAAGGATACAGGGAATTGGGAGTTTTGGGAAGTTTACAACTTTCCCTGTACCGATTGCTTTTCCTACCAGCAGGGTATACGCAAAAAAAAAAAGAAAGAACAGATTTCCTCAGAACAAGCACGACTGCAGCAGAGTGACAGCAGTTTTGGTAAGTAGTTTTATGTTGCTAGCCATACAATCACACACACACAATAGAGATTCTAGAATGCCCTCTTCTTTGTCGCTTCTTGCACGAGCCTCTCGACGAGCCTCGACAACTATGTGTGGTCTTTGGTCGCAAATGGCCCCATTTTGGAACTCCACTGTCTGTCGCTTGCCCCCTGCATCCGCTCCAATCCGAGAATGGAAGGACATCTTTTCATTGCCTTACCCTCGAAAGAATCCACACCAGACAGAAGGGTTTGAGATTTTTGGGTTGTTTTTTTTTTTGTGTGCAGTCAAAGAGCGCTGCCAGACGCTGCTGCTACATCGCCCTCCCTGTCGGGCGTAACGGCTGCATAGGTGAGGCCAAAAATGGAAGCAAAACTGTTCAAAAATGGATGATGATGATAATGTTCGTACGGTTCGGTTGCAAGTATCGTGTCAGCTTGCTTCAAGTGTGGCCACCGTATGCTGCACTTGGCCAGGCATGAAAACTGTGTCGAACGTTTGCCACCGAGCGGCCGTCTTCAAAGTAAGACCACTATTTCGGCAAAACACTTTTAGCAGCGACACATCGTACCGGTGGCATTGCACGAAAAACGGGTCGGCAAAACAAAGGCAAACTTTGACACTCGATGAAATTGGCTGGTTATGAGGAAAAACCACAGCTGAGCGGGTAAGGCAGGGGGGGGGGGGGGGGTGCAAAATCCGTGTTCGATACCAACTGTTACCATCGATCCGAAAATCCTATAAATAGACGCGGTGGCACAAAAAAGCTTTCTGTCCTTCTCCCCACACCAAAACTTTGCTGGCTGGCTGATGAAAAGTCAGTCGGTTTGGTCGAAAACAATCGCAAGCATTATTGGCCATAAATGGACCGCTGACCGGCAAAATGCTCGGCAACTAGACTTTGCCCTTCCAGTGCCCTTCGTGCAAGTTTGAGGGTACGCTGTGGACGTGATTTTAAAACGAGCCCGGCAGAACAGTGAGCGGAAGCTGTGCAATTTTGTAGAGAAATGTCTGCAAGGAGGTATGTCAGCCTCACCTGTCAATGAAATTGTTGCTATCGGCAGAACGGAGCACGACGGACGGTGTTGACGGTAATCGTGATTTAAAATCATGCTTTATAAGGCTCTCGGGAGCTTCAGTTCTTGAAGTGAAGGTTTATTTTCTGCAAAGAGCTGTTGATTGGGCTTTATTTCTGGACATAACTGGTTTCAGTAGCATAAGTGGCCGAATAGACTTGGTAGGAGCTAGGTATAGCTTCTAAATGATAATAAACAGTCGCTTATTTGTCAACTGTTTTTTTTTACTTAAAATAGCCCAATTGTGCTTTAATCAAGTTAAGAAATACAGTTTCAACCCCATTTCAAGTAATTTTAAACATGTTCGTAAGGTTCTCCCAATATTATTCAAATTGCCACATTATGAAAAAAGTGCACTAATCTATCAATCAAGCCTTTTATTTTTCCAACCAACGAGCTTAGATTTCAGCCTATCAGTGGAATAGTATTCATCATCCGGGTTGTATCCATAGGACAGTTACAGTCCGCTATTTAATTTTTTATTTTAATGGCTTTGATTTCTTTTTTTCTGGCTGAACTGAGTGACAGTACTTTTATTTAACTTAAAATCGATCCAAACAATTTTTAACCTTTCTTGAATGTCTTTTTAGTAGTACAGGCTGATCACGGCGATCTAATTCAGGGCTTCTCTATCCAACCCAACACTTTAAGCTTCATTTCCAATTTGTAAATTCCCAATTCAACATTGTCAAATGTTTGTCAAACGTACACAAAGCAACCAATGACAGATCATACGAGTTTCCATTGCTATTGTTGAAATATATATTACGGGATTGAATTGTTAGCTTACGGTGTTGAGTTGATTAGAGAAACCCTGTAATACCATAATAAATACGTAAATATTAAAATATCTTCAAACAAATAGTTCCTATTTAGTAAATCGTGTGTGTTGTTTATCAACAGCGGGTCTATCTTGACATATGCGTTGGGGCCAAGTGAGAGAGAGAGGGACAGGTACCTCCGCCGAAGCAAAAATGGGCGAAACAGCGAGGAGATTAATCTTAATTAAATCCGTTATGATAAGTATCTAATAATTGTGCTTTATGTCTATGCACAACTTGAACAGTTCTATTCCAAACTGGAATAGAACCTGCTGTGCGAGTTTTAGATGTTTTACCGAGCCCAAATGCATATCACATAATTAAATTTAATATTTGATTAAACATTACAAATGAAGCTGAGTTTATTTAAATTTCTTCTCATCTCTTAAGTTCCTCATTGATCATCTCCTTACCGCAGAGAGTTAATGTTGAAAAATGTAAAAATGTGCCCATTTTTTAAATGATTTTCTATACGACTAACTAAGCATTATCACTGCTTTACAGTGAATGAATAAACCACCAATAAACGGCAATGGAACGAAGCAATCTGGTACGCATTCTTCGCAAAAATAAACTTCATCTACAGGCAGAACTTTCGAGCAAACCAAACCGTTCATGCCTCACTGTTGACACAACGCATTACTTAGTCTTGCAGTTTGCGCCCACAAACAAGATGCGCTTAAAAGCGCTTAATTTCAGTCTCTTCAGCGAAGAAACTTTGCTTAGTTTGTGGCTAGAAAGCTGTTCCCAGCGTTCCGAACACCATTCGGTTGGTTGCCCCACGCCCCAAAACTTACTTGATTGGCCTGGTTGAAAATGTTTGCCCTTCCCTCCCTTCCTTCCCACGATCGCCGTTGAACTGTGGAATATATTCCCCCGCTTTTAGCTCATTTGGACGAATTTTTATCCGGGCAGCACTTTGCCACTTAGTGCGGAAAAGTGCATCCCGGCCGTGCGCTAAGTGGGGAACATTATTCAATTAAAATGTTAAACCCACCAGAGGGAGTGAAAGAGAGAGTGAGGGAGAAAGTGATGGCAATGGTGGAGATGAAGGAGGGCCGGAAAGCTTCATGAAAGCTAAGGTTGATGTGGGTTTTTTTTCGTCTACTCGTGTATACTTTTTCTATTTGAAATTAAAATGTTTCAAGCTGGCTGGCGGCCCCCCGTACAGTCCGACGACGGAACCTGTCTACGGACAAGGGGAAATAAAAATCCCTCTCGTTTCCCCCCATTTCCTCTCATTAGTTTTCACCACCATCCAGGAATACTGTATGATAAAAAATTCTCGTAGACAGTAGTCCCTACTCAAAGCAGATAGAGAAAAACAGGGACGATAGAAGATACGATGAAATGTGTTGTTTCCTCACACTGATGGTCTTTCTGAAAAGTTTTCTCTTTCTTTCTTATTTGCTAAAATTAAGGCACTCTTCTCAACATGAACAAGAAAAAATTTACACATAAAAGTTCAACATTCTTCAATTCATTGTGCGAACCAGTGAGTGCTAAAAACGAACAGCAATAGCGAAGCAGAGTAAAGAAACGTTGCGAACAAATCATAGAAAAACGTGCGAGTAAATTATGTATTCAATCGGTATGCAAAAACAGGGAACAACTTTGACTGCCCTTTCCTAGACGTCTCGCCTTTTATGTTTCTCTTGCTCTTTCTTTCACGTTTTATATATGCTTTGCCTTCTTTTGCATCCTAGTTTATAGCTAACAGTTGGGATTTTCTTGAACGCTTACCAAACAATTGGAAAACAGAACGCAGCACGCCTAAAGCTAAAAACCCGCAGCCGGAGGGAGCGAGAAACTGGGAACAGGACTTCACTTACTGGCGGCGTTGGGCTCGGGGATGCTGGGGGCGGGGCAAAACTTTTGAACGACTCAAGAAGACGGCTAAACTGTACCCAAATCTTGAAAAAGGAAAGTGTAGAATGATGAACTGGATGGGTGCGAAGGGGTCGATAAAAAAGAAGGGAAACGCGCGTGTTGATTGACGCAGTAACGGTACGAGGGAACGAGAGCAAGGAGCAACGAACATCTCCCCGGTGAGTTTGATGGTGATGATGATAATGTTGATGAAGATGGGAACGATGGCAAATTTATGAGTGAATCAGCATTAGGGCGAATTGTGCACATCAGCACTGTACGGACGGTGGTTGGAATTAGACGAATGGTTGTGTGATAATTGAACCCTGCAACCCTGTGCGTGGACAGACGACCGATAAAGGTTTTTTTGGGCAAAGGTTTGGAACCTCTCTTTGGCTCTTTCATTGGGGTGAGTAGGCAGCAGTTGGAGGTAAACTAAAGGCATAATTTCCTAGAGAAATTATCGCTGCAATTAGGAGATACATCACGCTAAATTTTACCGATCTCTTGCGTTAAGCTAACGTACTTTAGGGTAATTATGAACGGTTTCTTCGTACCTATGATGTACAACAAGTGAGGTGGAGCTGTACATGGTTTATTTCTCGTTTAGGACGTCTGGTGATCGGACCAATACAACTATTCCTCATATCATTTTTGGCACTCTAATTTTCCAAAAAATCTAACACTCTTGCACAATAATAAAGCATTATGTTTGGATGTGCTTTATCAATAAAAACAATCAATTTATTTTATTCAAACACTTTAGAATAAACTTGCTTAAATAACGTAAATTCTTGATGAAAATTTACCAATGATGAAATCACTCTATAAAAAAAAAAGGCACGAAAAAGTAAAGAAAAAAGCTCTAGTCAAGTATCATCTAGTCTGTTCTGTTAAATCATGGAATCTTCGTTATTATTTGGCCCTTTTCCCTTTTAAGATCGTGGGCTGAAATTTCAGCCTATCAGCTGTTTGCATTGTATAACAGTTTTCGAGCAGCTTTCAAAGTGGATATAATATACAGGTGGGCTTATCCAAAGGAATGTATATAGATATATGGTATATGTATGTAGAACGTTTGCCATTTTTTCGAGCAGGTGCTCGAATCTAATTATAGCTTTGAGGCTAAAATTATCTAGGCTGGAAATCACTGGCTAGTTTTGTGTGTGGTTTTGTATGGAGAATTGACATGATTTCAGCCGCCAACTGTCGAACTTCATATGAAAAAGCTGACTAGAATCGTGAAGGACCCCGTTGGATCTTTTTATAGTTTAATTATTAGAAAATATGTACACCATAGCAAAAAAAAATCAATCATACATGAGCTGATCATACAAACATTCAAATGAATCGACTGCTTGAAACCCAAAAACCATTCCTAGTAGTACTAATACAGCCTAAAGTGCATACAATGGAACTTGCAAGAGAACTTTGAATATGCTGTTCAAATCCAAAACCTCAGCTCTCTGTTCTTACTTTTTACTGCTTTCAATCAAAAATGCAAACCCAAATCGACATCTTCATTTTGCCGATCCGTCCAAACACAGAAAAGTTCATTTACATTCAGCATACCCCGTAAGTACCTTTTTGTAACGAAGCTCATACTTCATTCCAAAAGCATACTTTCCTTTTACTATTTGCAATAGAGCGAGTGTGCAAAGTTTTCCCGAATGAATGTACTGAATCTTAGTCCCACCCACCAACCACGTACCAGCCAGCCAGGGTAGGAGAGAGTACCTTTTTCCAGTCCCAGCTCCCACAACGAAATGGACCAATATTTCACAGCCTGCAATGAATCTTGCTTTACATTACACTTCCGAAAACAAAGAGGAACCAGCATACACTAGCCCGGGTTTATTAGTTCGCTCCCCAAAGTTTCCCAGCCCGTGGTATTTGAAGTCGATGCATTATTCTTTCGCTTTCCTCCAGCCCGCCACCCGCGTTGGAAACAATTAATTCTTCTCGCTCTGCATGCATGTGTGTAGCGAGCATGTACCGAGCTAACGGCAGGCAACGTTTCTGCAAATAATAATCAATTATTCCGCTCGTCTGTGAAACGTACCCGCCCGTCGCCAACGATGGCCGCCTGTCTTCAGCGTATCTCTCGTACCGAGCAGAAGAAGGGCTCATTTCAAATTCGTCGAAAATGATATACGCCGCTCAAGGTTGGAGCATGGGAAACTTTATCACCATTACGATTTGGCATTGGGGCTGCTAGGCAACTATCGCAGCGAACGAATGAGAGCTCTCCCCATCACAGCCTCATGCCCGGCGCGTACGAGATACGTTCACTGCGAGCCATCAACGTGTAACTACTGAACCGTCGTAATGGAAGGATGATGATGATGATGATGGTGCTTGTGATGGCGACGAAGATATGAATGGCACACGGGAGAGAATAGTTCACTTAAGGGTTGCTTTTCATTCCGTGCGCTTGAAAGTTTCCACACATTCGAGGCTTTGCAAAACGACCGAATGCCGGAGTGGTTGTTTTTGTCGAACAGTGCGGCTCTGCCTAAAGAAAGGGGGACCAGCGCCGCAAAGAGAAAACGTGTCCAAAGTTTACGTACGACGCTGTTTGAATACTTCAACTACAACTTGCCATTATTCAATTGTACCATTGCGCCATTAGTACAACGCCCTGCTGAAATGCTTCGGTCGTGTGCAGTCAGTTTCATGTCTAACAGAAACCAAGGACGATGGCGATGTTGATGCTGTATTGTATTGGGTTGAGCAAGGAGGGGAGGAAATTTAACTAACGTAAGCTTTCTGTGATGCGTTATCTGTAACGGAGCAGTGCATAACGATATCGTGCGGTGTTTCGGGACTCGGTTCAACTGAGCCTTACTTAGCAAAGGACAAGTATGCATGATTGGAGAGATAATTTAGCAGCACTGAGTCTAGGATTGGATATCAAATTGTTTAATACTTCTGTGAGATTATAAAATTATCTATAAAATAGCATCATATCAATTCAATTTGTAATGACTTTCAAAGCCATAGAGTGCTATCAAGTTGTTACATTGACATTATCAATATTAGTGCGTCAATTTAATTATAAATCATAAATCAATTTATTCGCTGAAGAATTCTTTGAATGTGACTTTTTCAGTCTTGTGAGTATGGTTTTTAAATGTATATTTAAATGCATTTGTGTGTGATCTAAATTTAAAGCTGTTGTGTTGTTACGTTGCAGCTTAATTTCCGACAGAGGAATTGTTTGAATATAATACAATTTGTGTACAATAAAATATACGAATTCTTCTTTGATATTACTGACGCACGAAGAGACTATACAGATATCTTCAACGCCCTCCTAAGTAAAACCCAAGTACACAATAAGAATGGTTTCACATCATTCAACTATGCCATCCACAAACGATGACATGGACAAGCGTCAGAAAAAAACAAAACGCAAATCAAAAGGAAAATGTTTTCACGTGCAGCACATGCAACCTGAAAGTGGTACTACATCCCCCGTACAACATCATCACCTCCAGCGTGATGGACCGAATAGCCCATCCATGCATCGAGTGGAAATGAGAGTGAAACATTTTCCACCAACAGATAAAGGGACTACAGCTAGCAGCTAGCACAGCGAGGGGAACGGCAATGATTGCAAAGCTTCGCACCAAACAGGCTGCAAACACGACGACATATGCGTGAAGAAAGAAGTACGCTTTTGTTTGTAACATTTCTGCTTCAGTTGTGACACGTTTCTGAGCTGGGAGAGAACGGAAACTGGCCTGGAAAACGTTCGCACCAAACCGGCCAACGAACGGCTCATTTGTCAGCACATGACATTCCGCGATGCTGGTAGGACTCCCCCGGAGGAAGGGAAAAGGGCGGACAAATATTTGTAAAAGAGAACGCGTAAAAACCACCGACAAGTGTTACCGAAAATAGATACATCGTTACAACGGAAGGGCGTTTTTGATTGGCACCAAAGTAAGGAAGTGTTTTTTTTGTGTCTTAATTCGCAAAGGAAAAGGGCATTCAAAAATAATGAAGGAAGCATCAGCAAGACAGTTTAATGCTTTAATGCTTAAATTTGTAATGTGTGCTATTTCTTACATTGCACCTTAATGTTTGTTATAATATTCATCATATGTTTTTTTTAATATGGTTAACATATAACGTATGAGCAATTTAAAAATGAAATAAAACACCAACGAAATCATTGAAGCCACGCGAAAGTGCATAAGTAATAGAGACAATTCAGGCCAATTCATTTCCTCACTATATTGCTACTATTTACCGCCGAGTGCAAAAAGGAAGCTGTTTAAGTTTTCATTATCTAATGCCAATTAGCACTCGTCAATTACTTGGAAAATAGTTTCTCTCTCTCTCCGTCTCTCCCTCTCTCTCCCTCTCCCTATATCGCTATCCATCCGCAAGCAGATAATGTGCAGTGTGCAATGATCCGGTCGTGCAGCATGCCGGCTCGTTGTGCCAGAGTACATCATTTATTCATAGACAAATAGAGACTTAACACCTTCGGCCTGCACCGGCCGATGAAAATAGGCATGAAAAATTAAACCAACCACCGACCACAAATGGCCCAGATTTGCACCGGAAAGCAATGAGACCGTTCTAACCCGTTCGATGCACTTTCCTTCTGCATCATCTATTAATGAAGTGCAGCACACGGAAGGTTGGTACATTATCTCAAACCACAGAACCGGTGCAAAATGCAATCCTTCCCTAATGCGTCCGGGAAAGGGTTGAGGCATTGGCATTTGTGGAAAGCATTTGTTTATGCAAAAATATACTCCTTTGTGAAGATGGTCCCACAACTTCATAGTGGTTGAAGGGATTTGGGTTGTGTTCTTTGAGCCCAGCTCAAGCCACCGTCAGCCACCTAGGGAATGCACTGCGATGCGAGCAGAATCTATTACCCAGAGCCTACAAAACATTCCTAATTGATTTGTATCCATTTTTAATTCCCCCCGCCCAACAGCTCCGGCCCGACCAGCCAGCGGTTTGCAGGGTAAAACCACCGCGCGCTGGTTTCGGTGCAGCGTGATTAATTATGCACCAGCAGCACCGAATGCCGCCAGCAGCAGTGCATCCGTACGCAAAGTGTTGAACACCAACCAAAAAAAAAAAGGCTCTTCGTAATCATTATTGCAACTCCGGCAGCAAAACATTAGCCAAAGCGTCAGCGCCAGCTTGCGGAACATGGCACGGTTTCATGCGGCTTGAGGTTGTTGTTTGTGTTTTTTGTTATGTTATTTTTTGGGGGGTTGGCTTGCTCAACAAAATTTCAAATGTTTTTGCACGGGTTTTGCATAAACTTGGGCGTGGCATAAATGGTCAAAAGTTAACTCGCTCCCTCGGCCAGCTGTGGAAGCATCACACTTTGATCAATTATTTATGAGCCAGTGTTGCATTGAATCAATCGATCGAGTTTGCAAACCAATGCATATTAGTGAGGGTGAGATAGGAAGAGAGAGAAAGAGAGAGTGAGTGAGAGAGAGAAAGAGAAAAAGAGATATAATAAAAAGGATTATTTGAATAGCGAAACACTATCGCTAGCGCTCTAAAGCTGTCAAAAATTAAGGTTCATAATGTATTCATGATCGACGAAATGTTAATATGCTTCTGGTATTGGTGCACAATTATTAAAAACGCACATAATATAGGTATCATCCTAACGCTATATGGTACAATTTCTTCTATAAATAATGGACTATTGGCCATTAGGTATTAGACGATCTGCTAAGCGCCTAAGTGTATGTTTTTGATTTATTTAATTTATTATGAAAAGCCTTCGTAAAGGAAAGAAAATGAAACATTGTTACGTACTGTGCGCTTTTCAGCTAATAAAATGTAGTTTTGTCATTTTTATCCAAGATTTTTAAAAGAGCTAAAGGTACATAGTAAACTTGAAGCAATAACCGTGCATACATTTAGGCGTCACAGCATAACATGTATTTATTTATCGAACGAATGACACATACCGCAATGCAATGTGATTTAATACTAACCCACAGCTCGGCTAGTATTCAACTCTTGTAATACCAACTCCATCTTTACTTCTGTGTAAAAAATCACTCCCAATAACCAGAAAAAGCTTTCCTCTTCTGTCGCCCTTCTAGCGCGCACTGTTGCTTCCAGGAAACTCGAATCTCACGGCATGATTCCGTGAAATTTGTCAGCCCCGAGCAACAAGAAGCCGCCCGTCCGTCTGCCAAGGACGCCACCAAATCCTCCGAAGATGATCTGATCTAAGCCCCTTTTCCCTGGCGGCGCGTGGGACCGTCAGTGCCCTTCAACACGCTTCCGGTTTGGCAAACGGGCAAACGGGCAGGGCGAAAGAATTTGCATACTCATGCAAATAGCAGCAGCAGTAGCAGCGGCAGTTAGGCAGACAGACAAACAGGAAAGTAACCTCACGCAGCAGAACGAGAAAAAAAGGATGATAATAAAACGGTACCCGTCACGTGACACGGGGTACACGGGCGCGCTTTGCAGAGTGCGGAAACGCGCAACAGTGACCCAACCGCCCTGGAGACCCTTCCAAGCCCTGCCAGAAGCCCGGGAAACTAACCATCAACTGGTAATGTACGTAATGGAAGCTTGACAGCAAGAAAAAGCCGCTCCGAGCACGTACCACGAACGGGCGACAACCCGAAAACCCGGTGCGCTCTTCTGGCTGACAAAATTATACACGAATGACTGGACGTGTTCGGGATGCAAAGTGACGCGCAACAATATGCATTCCGTAGAGGTAGAGGTGATCGACACGATGGTTTTTTTTTTGTTGTTGTTGCTTCTTTGGTCGGTTTACTGAAACCAAACTGTTTTCATAAATCCTGTCGGTCGTGGTGAGTCCCACGGGAGTGATATATATTGTGTTTGTATATTTTTTACCCGTTAGTACTAGGGTACGACCGGTAAACCACCGAATCATTTCTGTGATTCATAACTAACCTAGTTGACCGATTCTGTATTGGGTGGCACTGATTGAGTAAGCGGTATTTATGAGGGAAATAAATTGTACTGGTTCGCCCACTAATTAATCGCTTCCTGATTCGCTCCGAACGGGGAACTGTACGTTATTGAATTTGTGTGACCTAACAAGTATTAGCGAGGCGGTACAGATGGTGGACAGAGGTTGTGTTGGTAGTACAACCATCATCATCATCCTCATTCTCATCTTGGGAATTGAGTTATGGATATTATTGAGCAGAGCTTTCGCGAGTTTATGCTTCCAGTTCCCAACTTATATTAAGTTGGAATAGTTAATCTTCAAATAAAAAAAATGATAACCCTTTTTATTGAATTTTGATAAAACGTACACCTAAAACTAACAGCAAGGAAAGGAAATCAGCCCCTAGTTTCATGTTGGTGTCAATAAGCTTGCAACATCCTAAAATGAAACAACACTTACAAATCCAAATAATTAAAAACGTTGACAACACACTCAAACTATTAACTCATGCAAATTTATTAAAAAAATATATAACAACTTTCGAAACTTCTAGGCCACGTTGGAATCCGTAGGATACTGCAGGCACAACATACGCCTTGTTGTTTACTAAAAAACAGCATATTAAACTGCCCTAATGATAGATCATTAGTCAACGTTAATACGAATTCATTTCCATGTATTACAACTAAATCGTTATATTTAGTACGTCTTTCTAAATGCTCAAGAATTAATAATATGCAATCGTTGTAGTGAGGTAAAATCACTACAGGTTCAGAAAAGTAACCAAAGAATTAGGATGAAAATAGCTTCATTTGCTCAAAGCGCTTTAATGTTTCGTTTCGCAAGCTTGCCACGCGTTTTAACATTAATTACGTTTAATTGTGTTTCCTTGTTACTTCACCATTAGTAATACACCTGCACTCGTAGCTGACGAATATCATTGTAAAGTATTTATTTCATTATAAAGTATAAGTTGGAGATAGCTCTTTCACTTATCTGGCAAATTAGGTTCAGGCAATTACGCAAAGCTTGATTCATATTACATGGTTTTCCAAGCCACTTCTTAAAAAAACGATGGTTATTCACCGCATGCAAAATGTTGTTCCACATAGATCTGACATTTCATTTCCATGAAAATCAAATTTTTAATTTCTACAGCATGGTTATCAACACGACTCAAGCTGGATTGAGTTTGACAGTTCTTTGTTATGTGTTGAAAATCATGTGTTGAAACTGAAACAAATAAACCATTTGATGGCTGTTAAAAAAGTCTTGGATACGGTGAAAAACAATGTTTATATTCGAAACTGACTAGTAAAACCTTATACCATGATAATGGAGCTGACATATTGAATAATCATCTCCTTTAAATAAAAAAATCCATTTATATAAGCCGACATTATACTGCGACAAAGTGTGCCATAGAATACTGTTAGCACTTTATTCGTTCTATGAATTTCCGAAATGTGCTAGGGAGTGAAAAATAGAGCAACAAGATGGCATTGGGGAGTGAAATAAATCAAAACGTCCTCCTGGCTGTCAAACTGCACAACGGCTCCTCGAGGCAGGATAACGACGACTGCAGGCAAAGGAAAGGCGGCATCTCACTCACAGATTTCGGGCATTTCCCTCGCGAGAGTGCCGTGGAGCTCATTTACCGCCTACACAAGCCCCAAACGCGAAGCCGAAGCAAATCCCGACCACAGCAAATGAAAAGCTGTTAGCTAACAGGCACACACACACACACAGACACTACTCGCAAAATAACACACACAAAATCTGCTAATGATGTAAGACTGAATAGTCAAAAACAGTGTACGTAAAAAAAAACACTCACACACACATTGAGATTCAATAGAAAAGTATCTCGAAAGGGAAGGGAAACGCCTGTGGCAGGTTTACTAGGTTGCGTTGGGTGACAGGTTTAAAGAACGCACTTTTGAAGGACAAATTTTCACTTGTTCCATTGTTCTCGCATGGTGCGATGGTGGTGATTGAAGCAGCACGAACCGACGATCGGGACGGCCAACGATGGGGCAAAAAAGGGGGCGAAAGTGGATAGGGAAAGCGCAAAGCCAGCTCACCATCACTACCACAGTGAGCGGATAATCGTTCGGCAAGCGTTCTTTACCCAGCGCTCCATCGCCCTGGCACACGGTCTGACGGCGGGGCCTGGAGTTTTCAACCAGGATCGGAATGATCGGAAAAAAGAAACTCACACAGCTTCGGCCTCAGGTCCCTACAGAATTACGTCGGTGTTGAGGTAGTACAACACACAAACGGCAACACATCGCTCGGCAACTCGATGCCCCAGCAGTGTATGTGTGCGAGGTTTGAGTGTGTTGAACGTGCAAAGGGAAAAATGGGGAGAAAATTCAACACGCATACACATGCATCAACGGAGCGTTAGCGAAAAAGGAACCGTTCATTTCGGTCGAGGTGTTCATGAGGGACGAAGCGTTCATTAGCGATTCATGAGACAGACATTTCATTATTTTCTATCAACCGCTATCTGCTAGAAACTCTAGAATTTGGCTTATTAGGGCCGATAAGTGTTAGGGTAGGAATTAAAAAATGAATAAAACTTAAATTATTACAGTACATCTTATATCAAAGTTTTGTTAACAATGATTAACTATTTTGACAGATAATAACATTAAGTGGCAGCAACGAGCAAAACGTGAATAGTGGAATCCAATAATGTTAGTCTTCTAATTAGATGCAGATAAGTAAAGTATAAAACAATGTCAACCCTTTTATATTTTCCAATAACCTTTAATATTGAATCTATCTTTCTAACTGAAATATTTAACATTTTTTCTACATCCTGTAGAAATCGTTCAGATTCTTTCTTACATTCTAAACTTGAGCGCATTATTATTATTATTATCATGAAAAATTCCTTCATTTCATTACATCTTCAAACATAGCGCACACAAAGTCTCCTAACTCCTTCCAGCAGCCAGTACATGGCAGACAACCATAATCAGTGGGTAATGGTGTTAGTAGAGCATTCAGCATTGGCCAGAATCGTACGTGCTTTCCTCGTTGCGCTTGTATGTGTGTATGGGTGTATTTGTGGGGGTGGCCGTGATTTCAAAACGCTGTTCTTTTGTTCTACATCCCAGCAAAGGAGACACATTGGCAAGGGCATCGAGCAACAGACAGAAGCAAGAGAAGAAGAAAAAAAATGGTAAGAAACCGAACGCGAATGCTCCTACGCGAACGACTCCGTGCGAACGGTCGTTGTACTAAATGATAAGAGTACGGGTAAGGATAATCACGTGAAATAATGAAAACCTTTCAAAATGAATCTAAAAGTGGGTGAAACTTTAATATCAATAACTTAAAAGGAGAGAAAAGTAAGTGGAAACCCTTGCTGGAAATAACTTAATGATAAAAATGTCGAATCTCCTTTCAAATAGCTTCTCATATTTGATTGTTGTAGAGAAAACTACATTCATAATAACATGATAACATTCATTGAGTGATCTTTTCGTTGTAAACCAGGAGTGCTTGTCTCTTATTGAATTTTAAATCATTTTCAACTGTTACTTCTACCAGAAATACATCTTCTCATTATTACCTTTTGCAGCAAATGTTGCTTACCGCCACACTTCCCAGCCATTGGTGACCATTCGGAAGGTTAGCGCTGCCCTGTCCCAGCTGGGCGGGCAGTGTGGTTGGTGGCACTATCACGGCTCACGCCGATTCGCACGATTCCCAGCAGCTCCGGTCTCACTGTATCCTCTCGCACAGGCTCACTCGCACTACGCACGCACCCGTTCACGGCTCACTCGCTCAATGCCACACTCACTACAGCCCCAAACTCACTCACTCACGTTCACCCAGCAGGTGAGCAGCAGTCGCCCTCTTTTATGCTTCACCTCGTGCCCTCACGCAAAATGCTTACGGCGTCCAGTAACGCGCTGCTCAACGAAGTGGGCACATTGGCACACTCAAACGCACAAATACACGCGCCCACACTCACTCGCGGTGACACGATCAAACCCGCAGGCTGGGGCTACCTGTTTCCTTCAGCACAAAGCAGTCGTTCGCTAAGCTCACCACGGTCACTCGAATCATCTCGATCGCTGGCCCTTCACACGTAATCACGCGCGTGGATGCTGCACTTTTTACGCCAGCCCAAGCAGCCGAGGGGAAGAATTTTCGCGAAGGTGCGCGGCTACACACATCTTCCCAAGGATTTTTCGGCGGTCTCACTCAGCCCGCTCTCGCACACTCACTGCGAGTCACTCCGGTCGGCGGATGCTGCTGGTTTCGTAATTTCCAACCGTCCTTCATGCTTGCTACGTTCGAAGGAATCGGATCCGTATCCGGTCGGTCGGAAACGGGCAACCGGGCTTCCCCGCGGACTGTACTTGCTAGTGGGTTTCACATAATTTTCCCCGCTGCTGCTGCCTGTTTGCCTCCTTTTGGTCGAGCACTTTTTTGTTGGGGCAGATTTTCTTTCTTTTTCCCGTTGGTTTCTGTTGGCCCCTTTTTTGGCGTTTGTTGCAAAACCACCCGCGGGAGCACACTTGTTGGTAAGGGCTACTAATTTTATTACACTCACACTCTCACCGCTCTCACGCGACCCTTAGCCTTTTTGCCTGTCGGTTTCGCTCGCCACAGGCACACACACACACACACACAAACACTTTTTTTCTACTCACACACGTTTGCTCTCACTCACTTTTTACTATTTTTGTTGTTGTTGTTTTCGCTCACACCCACATTAGTTTGCACTCTTTCGCTCCTGTTTGCCTCGTTCGCACACTCCAGTCGACTTTTTTTTCGTATCCTCTTCGCTGCTCGGGTTTATTTGCTGTAATTAAATCACTCGCACTAGCATTCTCACCATGGTGCGTGGGTGTGAGGAGGTGGATCGGCGGTGAGCAATTCCACAAATGCTGTACTAGGGGAGGCAAAGAAAAGCAAATGGAAAAAGAAGAAAAAAAAAAACACACACACACACACACATACATCACTAAACCGTTTAGATTACATTGCCAGTAATGAAATTTCCATAAATTCCTCCAAAAAATAGTGTGAACAGTACGACTTGCGCTTGTAACGTTTGAGTGAACCTTTTTCTGCTATAAAGTGCAAGTTTATTTCACAATAACCGAGCAAGTACGCAGCCACTCTCTATCGGTGACCTACCAGGCGTCTCCATCGGTGTGAAACAACACCGCTCTGGCACACTGGTTGCTTCAATACGTTCGCAAAAAATGCCCTTGGAGTGTGAGTATCAATTTGCTAACACCATTATGCGTACAAGCAATCCTTCTCAACGATTTTAATACATTATGCACATACTTTTCGGCGTAGTTTTCTCAAATGGAGGTATGAAAAGTATTGTAGAAAAATCACATATTTAAACGAAAAATGTATCCTCATCGAATCGAAACCCTAGACTGTTGCCCATTCGCACCGTTGGCTCTGCCCTCACACTGTACGCTTTGTCTGAGCTGTTTCTCCTCCGCATTATCTTCTCCTTCCCTTTCCCTGTGCGAGCAAAAAAAAAACCCTCTTCAACACCTGTGTGTACTACTGTACGTTCCCGAGATACACACACACACACACACACTCACACACACATGTACGTTCATTTTTCACGGTCCTTTCTTCCAGGAGGACACCCCGGGGAAAAGCACTTCGCACTCACACGCACTCCGTTGGCCCTCCCACACGCTGCCACGCTGCGAGAGAGCTCGGCAGCATCGCCATCTCAATTCAATGCCCCGTCCAAACAGTCCGGGCAACCGGGACCCGTGGAAGCAGGTTGCCCATTCATAGTTCTTTCTTTTTTTTTGCTTTCTCCCTTTCTCTCTCTCTCTCTCTCTCACACACACACACACACACACACTAGGTCGCTTTCACTCACACATGCACACGCGCACGCATGCACGCACGCACGCAGTTCAGGCAGCTCGTTTGCGGATCGCCTTGCTCGGACGAGCTGTGGTAGCTGTGGCTGTGGCACAAGTGAGCGCTTTAGCTTTTCTTTTCTTTCTTCGGTACCCGACACCCGAGCAAAGCCTGAGCACCGGTCCAATTTGCCTCGAAATGGTTTAACCCAAGCTGCGGTCGTTTGCTTGTGCAACGCACTCCTAACGCACTGTTTTGTGGGGGGGATGAAAACGGTTTGGATGATTTTCTTTTCTTTTTTTCTTTTGTATTACCCTCGTTTGAGCACGAGCCTAAGAACTGCGCGTGTGTGTAAGTGTGTGTGTATGTGTGTGTGTGTGGGACGTTTCACTTTGCCACATTTTTCAGCACACTCCCATTCCTTTCTTTCCCAGTAGCTGCCACTGGCACTGGCAGTTTTCCCTCGCGTTTGTTCAACGGTTCACAGCAACACACGCACAGCCACGCACATCCACCCACACACACACACACACACACACACATTTAACACACAGGCTCACTTGATTCGCCGATACACCGATTTCGACCGTGAAAAATGGTTAAAGCAAAAGTATACCCTCACTGCACACATATATGTATATGTATATATATAGATATATTTAAAGCATTAAGTAACAAATCTATACAAAAAACAACAGCACGACTCTAAACCGGAACACCAACTGGGACGGTAGCTCCCGGAGTGATGCTGCCAGCACTGGGTTAGCCCTGGTTTTTCGTGGCCGAAGTCCGACAGCCCGACCAGGGCCGATCGGGCGTCGGGAAGCGCGATTGTCGGGCTCCCGTTGTGCGAGGGACTCTCCCGGCCCGAACAGCGACTACACAGGACAGAGATGCTCGCTCACACACTGTTTCTCTCTCTCTCTCTCTTTATCTCTTCTAGCTGCCCTTTACTCCTTCGCTGTACGGTGGTGTGGCTTCCGTGGCCATTTCGGAAGTCGGGCATTAGGTCGCAACCGATCACGGGACACGGACCACGCCAGACGACAAGGACGCGCTCCCATCGCGCTGCTGAACCCGCACCAATGCTCCCTCTTTCCTTGCCCACACCCTCCGGTTCGGGCTGTCAGACAAGCGTTCGGCAGGGCTTTTAGTACACGCGCTCCTGGGGACGGGTGGGTTTTTAGTACTGAGCAACACAGCCCTTATCGGCCGTTCCAATGGTACCACCTTTTCGCACGTTCGCTGTCCGGTGCGTCCCGCTCTGCGAGCTCGAGTGCACCTGCGCCACGGCCCGGATGTGCGAGCGTGTGCCCGACCCGAACACAGCGCCCGACAGAGCTTCGGCGTGAGCCAGCGAGTGGAGAGCGAGAGAGAGAGAGAGAAAAACGGCACGTCCGACGGTGCCCTAAACTCCATACACCGGATGCGCGCTTGCTGAACGTCACAAAGGCAGCTCGGTTGGGGATGGTCATTGTGTCGCGGTGTGCGTTACAGCCTCCATCAGAAGTGTGTGTGTGTGTGAGTGTGTCTTCAGAAAGCAGCTTAGTGTGCTTGTTGCTCGATGGCTCGTTCTCAACAAGTTTCCGAATTCGATTCATAAAACGGATTCATCACCTTTCGCGGGAGCGCCAGCAATCCAGAGCGAGAGAGCCAGAAAAAGAGAGCCTTTTCTAGAATGTGAGTGACCAAAAAGGAGCACACTGGGTGGCGTGAGTGCCGTACAGCGCGGTTAGGCGCGGATGCCTGAATGAATGAGGTTTTGCCAGCTGAACGGCACAACACAAGGGAGAAAAATTAACTCGCCACACACACACACGCACACACGCACAATGCTGCTGCTTTAACGAAATTCCATTCCATTTATTGTACATTGTACAGCAATTTATCATTAAACCGAGTCCAGGCGAAACACACGGGCAGGAAAAAAAAGCAGCAGCCATCATACACAAACGCACAGCCCATTCAATTAAACACTCCGCGTGAACCGCACTGCCAATCGTTCCAGCGATTCATGGCCCCGGTTCACGTGACCCAATGTTTTCCTGCCTTATCCCGTTTCCATTGTTTCCTGAATTTGGTAGGCAAAAAAAAAAAAGAAAAAACTACCGCTTGCGGTGCTCGCATGCTGCACCAAGCCGAAAAAAAGGCACGCAAAAGAAAACACAACACAAATACCGGACGCGCGCGGTACAATGATGGGTAATGTAAGGTAAATTACACCATTAGAGTGCGCACCGTCTCACCCCTGGGACGCAGCGTTCCCTTGTGTCGTTGTCGGAGTTGGAAAAGGGGAACCCTTTTTGGGGGCTGCAAGCGCCCCCGGAGACAAGTATAGGCATTTCGTTCTGACACCAGCCGCCACGACAGTGAAATAATAAAATTAGAAATTCAAATTTCGTTTTTGCTCCCCGTGGTTTCTACAGCTTTCCGCTTTTGCTCTTCTCCTTCGCAGTTTCGCGGCTGTGATAGGGGCGGTATCGTGGGAAGAAGGGATGCTTGTTGAGCTAAGGGCCTGCACAAATTTCAAGCACATTCGAATTCCTTCAGACTAGTCCGGGGGAGGGGGACCAGCTCAGACCGAACTGATGTGCTGGTATGCGGAAGTCGTTTCGATTTGGTGCCTTTTTTTCTTCTTCAAGTTTTTGTGTGTTAATGCTTACTCCCATAAAAATGGGAGTTTAAAGAACGCTACCAGAGGCGCACCCGCTGCCGAATATTGTCTAATTTTACTTAAATTTTAGTGCTGCCAGACAACCTACTCTGCGGGCGAGTGTGTGTGTGTGTGAGGAATTGTGATGATCATTTCTATCATTTCTGTGTTAATAGGACTTTATTGGATTGGCTAGCTGGGGTGCAGCAACCAGTGTTGTAGAGTGAGCTTTCCATTTAACTACCACACACACACACACCAGCAGATTGAGAGAATTTATGGCTGAGTCAGGCGCTTTTAAAATGCGATGGGACATTGTGTTGTAATTATTATTGAGCCACTGGTTGAATTCAATATCTTCTCGAATTAAAAAGATTTATTATAAATTGAAATCTTTGATCTGGGTGTATGTTGGTGGATATATTCCATTAAAATGACATTAAGGGTGGTTTTTTTAACCAGAAATTGCAGTGCTTGTAGTCAATAAAATTTAGAAATATTGAACAAAGCTTCATTTATTATACACACATGTCATATATTGTTCTGTGTATGGTAGGTTCGGTCCATTCGATACACGGATTAAGTGTTTTTCGAGCATAGTGTTAAGCCGTACGACAGGACGACTGTTCCATAGGATTAACTGTTATTGTTATTGTTAGTGGCAATTCACTAGCCAATTGCTCAAAATCACCCGAGGATTGAGGGTAGGTTCTATTACCAATGTCCTTTTACTTTGCTGAACTCTGAAACACCGTAATATCTCTCAATAAAATGGTAAACATCATTAAGATAGCTTATTAACTTAGGCAAGTTTGAGGAATAACTATTTGCTTGCTCACTCATAGGCTCATACTAAAAATTTGCGTTTAGTTATAGGTCCCTTAGTATTTACGTGATGTATGTAGGCCACGGGGGCCAGATACTTTATCAAGAAATAAATAAATAACTAAACGATTTGCTCATAAGAATTGTAATGACTAGCGCCACCTAGCGCCAAACGCAATCAGCAGCACTTGCCAAACTCACCGAGCGAGCCCTGTAATAGGCCTTTTTAGCGATAGGGTGTATTGTAACAGTAGTAGTGTTAGATAGTTGCGAGGTTGAGAACACAGAAGGTCTCGTTCACTTTCACGAGACCCACACGAGGAGCACGACACGCGCCAGGAAAATAATATATAATGTTGTAAAACCCAAAGTACGTCAAACGAGTTACAATAGAATAAAACAAATTATAGGAATACAATCACGCAGTGTTTAGAGTAGTAGCTACAATATAGTAATGCAGAATTATAAGCATAATGTCAATTATGCAAAAGGTCTAATTGGTTTACTGCTTTTTCATTTTCCCGCTAGGCCTCAGTTTCCCACTAAACAAGCAAATACCCTTGAACGCATATAAAACAGTTAACTAAATGATTGTCGTATGATATGCAAATTATTGATCGTTTCAAGCACTAATCTGGAACAGTTCTAGGTACAATTCCTGAAAATAAATGAAATTGGGAGCTATTTTTGGATCCGTATGAATTCATGGTCGGTTCCAGGACCGGTATGGGTTTAGTATCAGTTCCAGGTCCTTTATGGGTTTACTTTCAGTTCCAGGACTGATATAGATTCATGAGTAGTTCCAGGACCGGTGTGGGTTCAGCATCGATTCCAAGTTCGGTATGGATTCAGTATCAGGTACAGGACCGGTATGGGATCATGATCAGTTCCACGACACATATGTGTTCATAATAGGTTCCAGGACCGGTATGGAATCATGATCAGTTCCAGGTCAGGTATGGGTTCATGATAGATTCCAGGACGATTATGTGTTCATGAGAGGTTCCAGGACCGGTATGGGCTTATGATTGTTTCCAGGACAGGTATTGGTTCATGATCGTCTCCAAGACCGGTATGGGCTCATGATCGGTTCCAGGATCAGTCTGGGTTCATGGTAGGTTTCAGAACCGGCATGGGTTCAGTATCAGCTTCAGGACCGGCATTTGGTTATGTGCAGATTTGAACCAGAAGATTGGAATATTGGGTGATATATACTGGTGTCAGGAACATTCCCAAGTGACATTTGCTCGAAATGGTTTTCCTTTATCTGCTCGGTTAGTACTCGATACGCTAGAAATTGTGAATTTGTGTGTGATAAAATGTGTTGAAAGCGCCAAGACTAGACAAGACTAGCGTCAATTAGACGTTTCTCTATCGATGGACGATGCCGTCGAGCTCATTTTTCATTCATAGCTATGGTTTTTGATGAAAAACAAAATCTAATTTATTGTGACGCTATTCTATAAATAATTGGTATTATTTAAGTATAAAATGGGTACATGACCAACTATAACGATAGGAAACATCATTTCCGAGCGAATCTAGAAGAAAGCAACGAAAAAGCCACATCACAGTTGATTTTATAGGACTTTTTCTAAATTTCCTTAAACTGATGCAGTTTAAGGGAAAATTAAGGCTCCAGTTTAAGGGAATTTGCTCGAATTCCCAATTATTCGTGCTCAAAAATATCAATTGGGTTATAGCTTTAGTTTCGGTATTAGATCTCTTAAAGGGTCGTCATAAGTACCTCATTTTGTTTAGGTTACGAAGGTATTGAATTTCGGCGTACTATGTAGAGTATAGGGGATCTAAAAAAAATAATTTCACAGCCCTGTAACTTGGCGAAATTAACTACCTACTAGAAACTCAACCAAGGTTCAATTCATGCACTTTTATATTTATTTACGTTTTATACGTTTTTTTTATTTACGATTTGTTATATGTATTTATAAGCAATATTTGTTTTAAATATGTTTTCGTGCTCGTCTGCATTTATATCATAATTTTGTATTTTTATGACAGGTTATGAGGTATTTTATGAGAAATGATCATTGCTAGCACACACTATCACCATCGAAATACAACAATTCAATAAATGATCATCAACACCTCTTTGTTCATAAACATTAAGCTGTTTCCTTTATTTACAAAATGCCTAATCGATTTAAGTTCATTTTTGAGTTATGCTTTGGATTCCATAAAGCGAACCACGTGCTTCATATTTCGACCTATAATTCCTTCAACCCTCCCCATTTCCATCATCACGATAGCTTCCAATCTTCACTATCGAATTTCGCAGCAAAGCAGCAAACGGAACGAACAGAAAAAGGCTGCTCCGATTCCGCGTGGGCCCATACACCGAACAACAGCTTCTTCGGTCCCAGGAGCAGCCAAACACCCTCCCCCTGCCGCGCACGAACACGTAAGACCGCCTACCGTTTAAACAAACCGGAACCGCAACCTACCGCGTACGGCACGGCGTGGAAGCACACCGGCCGCCGGGAAGGCCCTACCCACAACCCATCCAAATCCGTAATGGGCATTAGTGCGGACTCTCGGTTCGGAAAGCAATTTACTACGTTAATTTACCTTCCACCCATCGTCTATAGAGAGTGTGTGTGTGTGTTATAGCGAGGGAGAGTGTTTGAAAATCGAACCCCGAAAAGCACTATCCCCCCCACAAATCGGAACGCTGCACACCCTGCAGGAGCGGGCAGGTCTGCATCGCACAAACTTTTATTTTTCTCACGTGCTTCAGCGTACTTTCCGTAACGACGGTACGGCACGAGAACGGCACAAGCGATGGAGATGTAACGCACCAGCACAAGCTGCCTGTGCGGCGGTGAAGACGTTCCGCCCGCATCCCGGGAAAGGAGGAAAATTCGAACGAGTTTCTTCCCTCATTTTGTTGGTTATCCTGATTTTCTTCACCGTGGCAGTGCGGCGGGCTGCTGCTGTGTCCGGGCGGCTTCTTTAAACGTGGCTCACCACAAATTGTGAAGGCTTAAGGGCAAGCCCCTGCCCGCCCGAGCTCCTATCGCCATATCGGTTGAAACATCTGGCATTTTTGGTGAGGTGTGTTGGGCGGCAGTGGCATCTCTCTCTTTTTTTACTCCTCACTCTCCTGCACGCCCTCCAGCGGCTTAACGGTTGCTGTAAAAAGTTATGGCCATTCGAACTGGGAACCACGGAGCAACCGGGGCACGTTTTATGGACAACTTAATTAGGCTCCGTTTATGTGGCGTCCGTTGAATAAATGATTGAGCATTGGTATGTATGTGTGTGTGTGTTGTGTTGTGTTTTGTTGGTGCACGAGAGAGAGAGAGGGAGAGAAAGTGTAACGCTTTTTTTTAAGTTAGAATAGCGCAAGATGAATACAGTCGGCTGCTTTCCAGCGCATATAGAGAGAGAGAGAGGTTGCTTCAAGTGAACAACAACAAAAAATAATAATAAAAACAAAATCTTACTTCTTGCGCCTTGATCTGGGGTGTATTTTAATTACCTTTTGCTAAACAGTTTGGTTGGCCATTTAAAAGAAGCAACCAAAATGAAACCTCTCGGAATTCATCTTTTGTTTTGGAGGATGTAACAAGATTAAAACGAATTGCAAACTCATTCCGGCGATCTTTACTTTGAACCGGTGGGGGGTGGTGGGGGGGGAGCAAACATTTCTCCGCCTTTTTTGCTCCGCCGCAAATTCTCCGAAGGATCCAAAGCCGAAACAACGGACAGCGCACTAGTATGCTGAAGCACATCGAAGCGGTAGTTTAGCATGCCGCACACACACACACACACACACACACACACACTCTTGGCATGCCACACTGGTTTGGCCAAAACAAAACTAGCAAAACCAAGCCACAAATTTTCGAACCATTTCGCACAAAAGGCCGAGCCGTGCCACTTTGCAACACATTTAAAACAACTCGGTCCGTGTTGTGCTGGCTGGCCAACTCTTCCATCACCAATCTTCCAATCCAGCAGAGCAGCAGCAGCTGGGACAAGAGTGGGGAGGGCCCGGAAACAAACAAAGCAGCGTAAGGCAAACCGCACTCTCCCCCACGCCAGCGCGTAACTTAATTCCGATTGCCCTCCCCCCGCCGGAGCTTTGGGCACACAACATCACAAGTGGCTGCGTACTTTGCACACAAAAACACACATCCACAACCGAAAACAACCAATTCCCAGCGCTTGCTGCGAAAGGAGTTGCCTGCGATACAGGCGCCCATGTGCACGCCGTCCGGGGCGATCCGGTGGGGTGGTGGAAAACACTTGAGAGAAAGCCACGCCATGGTTCAGATATCGCTTTGCTTCCGAGGCACGTTCCGGCAGTTCACACTCCATCCGGGGCGGCGGACAAACAGTACGAGCTTCCTGAGAAGAGCCGACGCTCTGACGAGGAAGAGGGGATAAAAGAAGAAGAAAGAATGAGAAGGAAAGAGAGAGAGAAAGAGAGAAAGTAAAACAAAGCAGAACATTCTACCCACCAAACGTTCCGGCACCGCTTTTCCCGGAAGTTTTCTCATGGGGTAACGCTTTTTTGGTTCTTCTTTCTATCGTTTCCGCTGGGTGCCCCGCCCAACCTACCTGCCCGCCTGCACACTAATCCAACACATCCTGTTTCTGGCCGCCCTGACCTAATTAAACCATTTATAAAATCGCACATTTTTCGACACACACACACACACACACACACACACACACACACTAACACGGATGTATGTGTTTCTGTACGTGTGTCTGCGTGTGTACGGACTCTCCCAGACAGGCAGCCAGGTCACGGTTTTTTGGAAGCCCTCGTTGCTCACTCGCCTCTCGAAACTTAATTAAAATTGAACAATTTAAAAATTCCATTTCAAACACACGTTGGCACCACGAACCATGATGGTTCGTGGCCTTTTTTCCCCCGTTTTTTGCTGTACCGAACTGCTGTACCGAAAAACAGCGAGCGAGGAAAGTAACACCGCCTGCCACTGTACCGCTTCCTGGTGTTCGAACCTTCTTCCGCGCTTCATGCGCTAACCCAAGCCGACTGGGACGGTTTTCTTCAGCCACGGCAAGGTTTGATTGAGCTTGTTCGGGATAATGTATGTTTGGCGTACGCAAGCGGGCGGTTGACACAGCTCGGTGGCGCACCGAGCGGATGCATGTGTGGTGATCCTTTTGTTTCACCTGCAGCTGGCCGAGTTCGGATCGGATAGAGATCGCACTTGCATACGTACTAACGTGGAAAACTAGAACGCATCCTTGGGTAACATACAACTTGTGAATGCGTTCTCCTACGCTGCCCTTTGCCCAGGCCCAGACTGCTGCTGATGCTTCAAAATGTCACCAAAAACTGGCACCGGAACCGGAGACCTCGACCCGGAACGCATCCGGACACAGTTGTCTGTTAGTTTGCTGTAGCATAGCTTCTGGGTTGTTGTTTTTTTCCTGCTGCTCCGGTCTCGTCTTTGCCCTTCCAACACACACTGTTGTAATGAATTTACGACACGCACACACACACACGGGCGCACAAACACGTGTGCACAGTAACTTCATGGAGTGCCCGGAGCGATCAGTGCACGCCATTCGACGCGAAAGTTCAATTTGCATTCGGTATTAAGTTAGGAGCTGAGAGTGAGAAGTTTTCGCCAAATAGTAATCAAACACCCGGTTCTCTTGTCGCTCCTGTTGGCCTCCAAGCGCCCCGCCAACGCAACGGGGGAAATGTTTCAGCAGTTTATTTGCGTCACTTTTCAAATATGTATGCACTTTGCCGACCGATCGTACCGGCGCTCGCAGCGGATAAGCCGAACGGGGTGCGATGATGCTGCCGATTCGCATCGGGTTACGTGCACAACAAACAAGCGCAACTTGCATCACTGATGGCTGTTGTGGTTTCTTTTCTTACTCAGTTCAATCGATGCGTTGGTTCTATAAACATGCTTTGCTTATGCAGTTATCAGAAGTGTATACGATATTGTGGATTACCAAAAAAAACATTTATTTTGAAACTATTAATTGACAGTATTGATGCCTTTATTCAGACAAGCTTCTCAACCTTATGATTGTAAGTCAGTCATTCGCTATGTCACAAAATTTCAAAATCGTATCTTTAATCTATTTGTTTTCCTCCTCACTTTATTGACACCTTTGCAGTATTCCAGCAGGAAAGATGAAGATCAAACGATCATGCCAACTTCACCTCCACACAGAGTCATCCTTACTCCAAACTTTGAGACTCGTTACGCTCGCGAGATGTCTGCGGAATTTCAACATCACTGCAATTGCGCTCCTCTACAACATCGCTAATATCTCCAGTCTCCGCTCCGTTCAAGTACTCGTCGAAGAAACATTTTTTTTTTCATCTTTTAATCATCTGTACAGCTGTAGTATTAAAACTGTTTTGAGTTTCTTTCATCCTGCTGTCGGCTTCGTTTCCTGGAAGCATTAGGTTTCTCGTCTGGCCCTGGATGGTGCACACTGCACACTTTTCTAGGGCAGGTGCTCAGTTAAATCGCTGGACGATTCCTGCCGAGCTATGTGCTATGCGTCCAATGGTTGGTTACTGGTGGCTCGATTCGCTTTACATCAATCTGTGAGGAACAAATTGACTAAGAAATGGTACAAATAAACGCTTAAACGAACTATACTTTTAAGAAGCTATAACATTAAGAAAAACGCTATTTCGCTAAAATGGACAATGGGCAAAGTATCTCTCTTTTGCTACTTTCTGATCGTAGAAGATGAGTTCCTGTGCACAGAGCAGATTTATAGATATCTGGCAAGACTCTTGAATTCTTCCATCCGCTGATAAGCCATGAAATTTATGTAGCTGATTGTAAAGAGCTCCATCTATCATATAGTATTCATTATTTTAAGCAAACGGGGATAGAATATAAAGCTTACTGGTCAAACTTTAAAGGCAATAAAATAATTTGATATCGCCTTTGTTGTGCTAAGAAACTGCCGTTACATGTCAATGTTGCCAATATCAAAATAACATTATTTATAATATATTTACTTACATCCGTGTCCATGCGTACAACATAGCCACCCCACCGGAGCCTGGCGAGCTTGATCATCTACACGACAGAGAGGTCGCTCGCCTTCCACACATACGGGGCTAAGTATCCTTCTGAGCATCTTCCTCTCGAACCCGGCTAAGAGGATTTCGCCAGATTTGGACAGTGTCCATGTCTCAGAAGCGTATGAGAGTACCGGTACTATATAGCAGCTATATAGTCCTCAGGCTGTACAATAACCGGTTGGCAGCCAACATCCTTGCGCGCAACTCAGCTACCATGCTATTGTCGTTGCTGACCTTTGACCCAAGGTAGGTGAATTGTGGGATGACTTCAAAAGTGCGTTCACCTATCTGTTCGTCACACCTTCGTTCCCACCATCAGTTTGGTCTTTGCCTCGTTTATCTGCAATCCAAGGTTCTTAGCCGGCTGCTCAACCTCTTGGTAAGCTTCTGCTACATAAGAGAGCCGCAGAGCAATGATGTCTATATTATCATCGTATGCCAGGATCTGGGTTGACTTTTAGAAGACGGTTCTCGAAGTCTCCACCCTTGACTCCCGAGTGGCTCTCTCTAGTACCAAGTTGAATAGGCGCAGACCTTTGGTGGTAGCAAAAGGCTCTGAAAATTTTCCATCCACCTTCACCTGGCAAGTGACGTTGGTCATATTTATTCTAACTAGCCGTTTCAGTTTTGAACCGGGAATAAACAGTAAAATAAAAGTTAATAATATTAGAGCTAATAAAGAAATAAATAAAATGACTAAACGAAAACAATTTAACTACAGAGTCAATGGATTGTTTAAATGACAAATGACAACTAAATTTAAATAATTAACTGTTTCTCGGTAAATATATGCAGCGATTTTCATTTCATTTTAAAACATTTTTATTAGGCATTGTTCTTTTTTATTCTGTCAGACATTTTGTCTGATGTTTTGTATCTGATTACGTTGTCAGTAGTCAGATTAACCACGATTGTGGTTAGCGTGTGTGATTTCACATTTGTCCTGCAGCCAACCCGCTCGAAGCTCAAATGACATCGAGCGCCAGTGCAAGCTACCGAAACAAACAAAGAAAGCACAGTAAAATGTCTGTGACCCATGAACTGATGATCTTAATGATGCTCGTCTGCATCATAAATCACACATCCATATTACATAGCCAACAGCAGCAGCAGCACCATCAGCACCAATGCTGCACAAAGGCAGTTTAGCCGAATGTAGTATGCTCACAGGGCAAAAGGGTCATTTTCGGGTAGATAAAAACAACACCACACTCCACAGCTAGTAAAATACACACTCTCCGACTACGCCAGCATCTTGCTTGATGTCCGTTTCGTGACCATCGCGATTCGCATCTTCCGTTCCGTGTGGTGCATCCCGCGGATAAGCCAAACGTCATGTCTATGGTGAAGCACACGATTCGAATCGCCCTTCGTGCATTCGTGGCTCGCTTTTAATACACTGCACCTACAAATGTAACGTTTTCTGCACATACAAATAATGAAAAAACACAGTAGAAAGTAGACTACTCTTACCACAAGCTCACCCCACACACACTTCAACACAGTCACATATCATCGACAAAATTGAAAAGTTGTGTAACGAGAACGAAACCCGTTTAATGGTTCGCCAGCCAACCAGTCGCCAACCGGTGCAGTGCTCCGTTAGACAATCGGTCCAAAAAGGAATAGGGAACAGTTACCCAAACAGCTAACCCGTGATCCATTATACCCCCTCCGCTCTGCATCACTCCCAGGGCCGCTTCGCATCTTTCACCGATCGTTTCCTTGCAGCTCCGCTAACGAGAAGTAACGAACGCAAATAAATATTCCAACGACCTTAAAAAAACACTCTTTCCCACAAATCTATGGCAGCCGTAGAATGGTGCAGTTTACTCCTTTTTTTTTTGCTTAAAGATTCCTTAATGCCGCGCTTCATAAATTCCTTCTGTCACGCGGTTCCCTCCTCCCGTTATCCAACCGTTTCGGTTTCCGCGAAGTAAAGCCACGTTGGCAAAAGTTCGCGTGCCCTAGATAGGATCACGAACCGGGCCAGCACGATGCACCATGATAGTTGGTGACTTTTGGTGGTGGGGCGGGGTGCGGGGAAGGCCTGCGCAAAATCCCGTCCATCCATTGACCATATGCATTGTGGCCGTATCGGTTACCATTTCGGAGGCGTCGGGTCTTTTTGTTTCCATTTTTAAACCATAACTCGCTGCAGACTCGCGAGTGTAAAGTTGGGCGGAAGTTTTCTGCCTTGCAAAGCTTTTCTCTTTGCACAGTTTTTCTTGCGCTTTTTGCTGTGTGTTTTATTCCTCGACACTCACTCGACACGGAGTGTCCTCCAGTTAAGGGGTTATCCTCCACACGAAATGCATCGCAGGAAATGAATGTGGTTACAGTGGTCCATCCGTTCTGGTAAGCTCTCTCTCCGCTCGAGTGTGGAGGCCTGGGATGATGCGCAAAGTGTCATGAATATTTTCGATCGCCGTGAAAAAGCATAACTTTAACTTTAGGTTTACATTTGTTCCATTTTGAGTAGGTTTTTTTTATATTTTTGAGAATAAACATGTAACATCATATGGGACAACGTATTTTTCTACGGTTTAGATTTTCAATTGCGTTTTGAAACACTCTTTCTTCTTGAATTTTTATTAATTTTGATATGAGGCTTTCTCAAGATTTTGCCCACTCCCAACGGGCACCCTAAACCAGTGTAGCACTGTACGACTGCTGTGCGGCAATACTACTTCCCAAACTTGCCTCATTTCATTCACACTAAAGCACCGCACTACAGAACCCGCAGCACCAAAGCCTAGCGGTGGAAAAACTTTTCGCCAAAAAAAAAAATCGCATGAATTACCCGGCTCAGAACGACGCCAGGCAATGGGGTGGAAAAATATTCACCTCCAACAAGAGTGAATAAATGCTACTGCCCACCCAAAAATACACACACACACACACCCTGGAATGTGAGGTTCCGGCTCAGCATAATGAAAAACTAGTTCCGTACCGCACTCATACACACGGTGCTCCGCCAACGATGCAGTTGCGCTCGACAGCTGCTGCAGCGGTGTTGTGCTGCATTTCCAAAAGCGGCGAGATTCCCTTCCGTTTTGGAAGTTTTGCGTTTCCCTCCTCTGTGTGTGTGTGGGTATTTTTGCATGTTTGTTCCATTCCGCGTTTGAAACGAGTCGGTAGAGTTGAGCGAAAAGTTTACTGCATAAATTCATGCTCGTAATGCAGCAGCTTATTTCGGTGCTACATACCGATATGATCTCCCAAGTGATACGCTCTCCTTTCCGCCGGGTACGTGTGAACCCCGGACTAGAGGTCATATATGTGATATGAAGGCGCCTTTTCACAAAAGAAACACCAATACACACACATACACACATATTTGTTTGCGTGAAGTGCACTGTGCGAGTGTGTGGGTGAAGCAGAAACGAACAAATTATTACACGCCTTATTATGCACGAAATTTGCACTTGCAGAATGAGCCGGTAAGAGGCAATAGTTCCGTGCGCACTTCTCTGTACCATATTGGGTGAATATTTGACAAGTGGCAAGGGTATGCAACCTCATTTTCGGATGCTAATATACGTGGCGTGGTGTAATGTGGGCTTTTCCAGATGTAGTTATGGGAGAAACATTTTCTGCGCACGGAGATGGATTGTTGGATGGAATAAATAATAAATTGTACTGGGAAATTCGAGCTTTTAGGATTTTTTGCATTGTAATAAGTTAATTAAAATAGCTTTAGAGCAGGTTTTTTGGTCAGTCCCGTGGTACAGTCATCAACTCGAACGACTCAATAACATGCCGGTCATGGGTTCAAGCCCAGAATGGACCGTCCCCCCGTAGCAAGGATTAACTTATCCGGCTACTACATGGTGTAATGAATTAAGTCTCGAAAGCCTGTTGTATAGGCCAGCATGTCCGCGTAGGACGTTACGCCAAATAGAAGAAGAAGAAGAAGATTGGTACTGCTGCTCAAATAAATTATATGAAAGGTGGTTGGACTTTTGTTATTGGTTTATATTTCCAATCCTTCTGGAATCCGTATACAAATTTTATAAATTTTCGTACGGCAAGAAATACATTCTATTCATTGTTTGTTGTTGAATTTTTCCGAGTCCTTGAGCTGAAACTAATACAGGACTGATTGCATGTTTGCTGCAGGTCATTTCTTTTACTTCGTTTCATTAATAAAAATATAATTGCCGTAAAACTAGTGGGAATCATTCCGAAAACATATTTTGAATACAGTCAATAAATCGTCGAAAAGAGAGAAGAATGGATATTCCTGTAACGATGTAAGTATTCAAAGCCTGACCGACCAAATTCACTAACAACTTTCATTCAATCTCATCACAGTGAAAATTTTACCAGCGGGAGTATTGGTCATGTAATGGTATAACTTAAATTTCCAAATACAAACCCACCTCCTGCTCCTGTGTGTTTGTCAAAGCATCATGGCAAAGCACAGTCCTGTGCCACAGGACGCACAGGACGAACATGTTTTATATGACTGCTGCTCTGTTGGGACGGTTCATAAAACCATCAAACATCAATCCAAGCAAAGCTTCCCCTGGGACGGATAACGATCGGGGAAAATCAGGCTACCATTAACAACGAATTAGCATAGCTGCGCGTGTCAACATGTGTGCCTGCTAAAACTTGCATCAATAATTCAGAAAATTCCACTTTAGGAAAAAAATCCATAAAACCTAAGTTTTGGGCAGTTTCATCATGCATCAATCATAATGTGCATATCAATCAATTGGACACGAGATGTAAAATCTGCGAAATCAAATAGATCCTATTTACATTTTTGGTAATTTCTGCGGAAATCTTTCATTATTATTACACTTTTTTTTTATTTAATTCGCTTACTTTTGGTTATGAAAATGTAATGCTCGTCATATCGCCCTTTTTTATGAGCATTATTAGCACCAACTCTCTCAAATGCTCCTTACGCTTTAGATTGCGCTCTCCCCTGTTTCTATTCGTTACTAGGGTGATTTTTTCTTCTTTATCTTTTCCTGTTTATTTTCCTCTCTTCACGTAGGATTCGGTGCAATGTGCTTTAAATGATCCAAGCTACTATGTTCAGAAAATCTTAAATATTACCTCATGGTACAATGTCTGATGATACAAGAAGTAGGATAACAGTAATTATCAACCGGAATTAGAAAAAGTACACTAAAAAAAGTACTAAAAACACGTTTTCAACGCAGTACATAAAAAATTCATTGAAAAGGTGTTTTTCTTAAATATAGAATTAATGTGTGATAAAAGGGGCACCCTTTCCCACCAATAAAGTGCCATTTATTGAATAAAAGACCTACATTAGGGGTCAGGTACTCGGACAAGTAAAATGCGAAGAAAATCATGAACCCTTTGGGCATTCTTTCCGATAGATATTTTTATCTATCAGTATCAGTACTAGGACCGGTAGGGATTCAGTATCAGGTCCAGGAGTTCATAATCAGTTTTTAGACCAGCATCTGTACTGTATTGGTTTAGGGACCAGTATAGGTTTGATTTTGGTTTTATGTCTCTCAATGAGACGTCATAAGTTCCTGACTTAAATTGGGTTTGGAAGCCATTAATTTGACCGTACACAACAGAGTAAAGAGCACGTAGCTCTGTAATCGAACCAAATACAAATAAAATATTCTACGATACCCTTTTCGTGCAGGCTCATTAGAAATCAAGGAAGAATTTCCAATGCGTCTTACCAAAAATGGGTCCAATTGTTTAACAATAACGCCTTATTTATACGTGATATGCAATGTATTTCTTTACTTTTAAAGCTGAAAACTGATAAGTACAACGAATTCTTTGACATTCTAAGGATTTGGAATCAAGGAAATTTAGATACAATGTTCTTGGGGGCCACATAGGTTAAATTCAAAACCCACATTTAGTCACATTAAACTCGGCGTTATCGTGAAGGACAGATCAAGAAAAGGACTGATTGAAAAAAAAATGCCCAAGAGAAAGAAACATTTTTTTGTATTTTTTTATTTAAATACTTTAAGCTTTTAGTTTATGGTAATGAATAGGTTCTACTGTTCATACTAAATACTAATACTAATCCCGAACTCTTTATTATGAATTTACTGTAATTTAAAGTAAAAATAATATAAAATTACTTCATTTCCAGGCGTATCTTAAGCTCCATTTTAGGGTTAGCGTCTGAACAGCAGGCTCAACACATTGCCAGCATTGCCAGCCCCAAAAGAAAACATACACACACGCACACACATTTGACACCGTACATTTAACGTCTCCACATTACATCCCATCACAACCGCCCCTCACCAACTGGCAAGCTCGCAATCCCGCTAGAGAAAGATCAATCCCGCGGCAGAAGGGAAACACGCGTAAACCTGTCACACAGTACATGCAATCGTTGACGCCAACATTCTCACACTCATCTATTGCGTCAATGAGCCGTTGTATTTCCCACTCACCCGTTCTGCCCTCACCCGTCTCACTCATCGCGCCCCGTACCAGCTTTCGGCAGGTGTGCACAAGTTTGCGTGAAAATATGACACATCGTTTGTATTTTAATGGCCTCGTAAAGGCTGGATGGGCTCACTCTCTTGTGGGTCTTTCAGTTTTTCCTTCTCGCTCTCTCACTCTCACTCTCTCTCTCTCTCTCTGCCTTCCAAGGGCTAGATAGGGAATCTGAACGGAAGTCCAGGCCCAAGAAGTTATGCAAGAAGGCTGCCGTGAAAGCACAGATGGTGCTAAATTTTCACCGAATCTGTTGACACGTGTCGAGGCGCGCAAAGGAACCGTACAGGAAGGGCGCCGGAGTCCTGTGCGTGTATGCGTGCATGGTGGAGCATTTTTGCGTGGCAGTACGCATCTGTGTGTGTGTGTGTATGTGTGGTTGTTTTTCTTTCATTTAACCACATGCGAACTTCTACCACACCTCCTGCATCACTCCTGCCCCGTCGAAAGGTTGTGAAAATTTTATAGCGTGATTAAAATTTAACGCCGCTGATACGTTTATGTGCGTCTCACGCGATGCCGCACGCTAACCCCTTTTTTTCGGTTAGCGTAACCGAAGGGGGAAAGAACCCCGTGTAGAGTGTGGAGGCCCGCGCCGTAATGTGGTGCAAAGTAGGGGGCGGCCGGAAATTGCACGCGATCGCGGCCGGTCAAATTATTACCACCCACAAATGGCGTAGCAACGATAAATCATAAATCTAGCAGATTCCAGTGCGTACAGAAACTGCGCTCAAACCAAAAAAAAGCTACATTGAAAGGAACCAAAACATGAACACATCTTCTTCGTCCTTTTTTGGGGGTGAAGGTACCCGGGCCCGAGTCCACCGTAACCCCGAAAACGGGCGGTTTCCATCTTCTTAACGGAAAACCCACTGACAGCAGCAGCAGCAGCACGGTCGCTGAATTCCGGTGAATTGCATGTACGTCACCTGTTTGCTGTGTTCACCCTCATCCACGCCCCATCCATCGATTAAACGCGGCAGCAGCACGCAAGCGTAATGGGATGAGGGAACATCCCGCCCTGTCGACGCCCTTTCAAGGATGATCTCTGATCCGGTGCTGGCATGCTAATATCGTTACTTGTCATGGCGTGGCTCGCGTCTTACTCGCAGTGGCAATATATTGTATCGCGGGTTTTGCGATGGCAAACACACACACACACCCACACACTACCTTTTCATCAGCACGCTTCCCGGAAAACGAGGATGATGAATAGCACACTAATGGTTAATGGACACTGCATCCATCAACCGCCAGCCAGCAGCGCGGTTGCAACAGGAGCTCGATGTGCTGATAGTGCATTACGATCCCGGAGCCACCGTGCACCGTGCGTTCTGGTGAATGATGCACATTCCGGGATGGGGGAGGGGTTAAAAACTTGCCCATTATTAAACCACCACACGGATTTTGTGCCCACTTTCAGCGAGGGTTGGAGATGGGAAGCTGCTACAATATTTAACCTCATTAGGCCGAGTTTAAATTTTTAAACAATCTCAGCTCTCTTTAGCTTCATTTTGAGCAGATTGGCCGTTTCGGACGGGATATTGGCCCGTTTTGACTTGTTTGACCGGAAGCGGTTGTTGAGGTAGGCACATTGGCACAGTAGTGCATGTATGTGCAGTAATGGAGGATGTCCGATTATTCATTCCTTTCATCTGCAGGATTTAATTGTGAAAGGTCAGGGAAAAAATGAGTTTGAAATTGCTGTTTTTTTTATATTCATTTATTTAGTGTGACGATTTTTTTATTTTTATTATTTTAGTTCTTCTTCTTCTGCTTCTGCTCCCAAAGGTATGCAGTAACATTGTATGTATTCTATTTTTAATTGAAATTTTATGGTGAAAATGTAATGAAAATCTCACATTTTACGTTGAAATCGTATTATTTCCTGGGTGTTGGATAACAATATTATATTGCTCTGTAATAATTGACTGTTTTTTATACTTATTTCAGTAATGATAACTATCATCCTTTTTGAAACTCATCATACAAATTTATAGTTTTGATATTGTTGTATTGCAAAATACTCATTTAAATGTTTTATATTTTAATGCGTTCGAATCCTCTAATTAAAGTTTTTATTAAAAGCTACTATTGTTGTCATAAAGTTTTCCGTTTTCTATGAGCCAATGTTTTTAAACTGGTCGTTGTAATTGTATATACTAAATATAGTTAAGTAGAAAAATATATCACTTTCATGTCATACAGAAGCATTTTAAATTACTATTGTATTATTTTATCTTTTTTTAAAGCCTAGGAAGATTGAATGACATCTACAATTAGTAAATGGAACCACTCAAGTTCTGCAAAATTAAAAAAAAAGGAACTGATCTTGCATGATTGCGCTCCACTTCAGGCATTTTGTATGATTCTTTTATCATAGTAGGAAAACCCGCCCTGATTGAAACGCTAATCAAAGCAGTTAAATATTTGCCCTGAATATAATGTTTTAAATGGAATGAGCTTCTGCGAGCTGCCCAGCCCTTCAAATTATGCGTTATTTTTTACATTTCCTCCCAACTTCTCTGTCACCATAACGAAGGAACGCGCATGTCATTGAAATATGAAGCGCTATATCCTCTCCCTCCCTCCCCCCCGAAGGCTAATAGCCAAATTGACTTACCATAAAAAGCTGACCGAAACCAGCGAACAATTGTCCACCGTTAATGCCATCGGCAAACAGCATCGGCGCACGGTGAATCTCTTCTGCTGCAGTGCTGTGTGTTCCGTTCGCGCCTCTGGATCATCATTACAGAAAAAGGCATTGAAATGCTCTTGATTCAAACATGGCGATGACTTTACACTAGCCCGGCACACTGGTCGGCTCACATTTACTGCCTTTCTTTTTCGAGAAACGGTTAAAAGCAACCGCGCTCTGGTACTGGCGGCGTTGCGTTCCGACGAAGAAAACCCGTTTTCCATAATCCGATTACTAATTCATGCCCATTCAGCCGGTAATACGATACACAGTGGCTCCGGTGTTTTGTGCAGGAAGCCTCCTTTCTGGCTGATCCAGTTTTCCGGCACTGAATGGGCACGCTACGCTACTGTAGAAGATAGGTGCTGCATCGTTTAATTTTTAAACCAAAAAAAAAAACCCCACCCACCCACCCGCCGGTCCACCCTTTCCCGGCTTATGAAATTCAATTGCTGTGCACTCGCCGCACACAGCCGGCTTTATTCGGTCGAATGTAAGACGTGCAATCAAAATTACTGCAGACTGCAGCCCGAAACCGGTGCTCGCCGGTGTGAAACGTACTGGATTTACTGCCAACGGGCCCTTTTGCACACGGGTTTAGACCATTACTCGGATGGATGGTGAGAAGGGGGGGAGTACTGTGCAGGCGGATCGTGTCCCATGCACATGGATTGAACCGAGGAAACTAATTGGAAAATTGTGCTTTTGTTCCTAATTCGTCTCTCGGCAGCGTGTGTGTGTGCAGAAAAATCAACCAAATGGCATCGTGTGTCGGGAATGGAAGGCGACAGGAGGATGACAATGGTGTGTTGTGTTAGCCTGTGTTTTCTTTTTATTATTTATTGCATGCGAAACGCTATTAAAAGTTCAGTTTAGGCATGGTGATAGAATTTTAAATAATAAATGGCATACAGAGATTTACACTAAACCGGCGTTTGGGGTTGGATTTGGAACGCAAAACAGTCAGATGGGTCAGATTTTAAAGCAATTTACTACCTCTTTTTTGCATCGTTTTACTGTGGGCTTAGGTCAGGCGTGGTACAATTTAAACTACTATGTCCTTTTACAGTAGTTAAGGCTGTAGCGACATCATCCCACGTCATGACATCGTTGAAGTTAACTGCCGATTCTTTTAAACCAGCTTCGTATGACAAATAAAAACACTTTAACAAAACAACAGCACTTTTGGTAATGCTTTCGATTAGCTTTGTGCAAAACCAAATCTGCTGCAATGTACGTAGTAAGGTTCGTTTCACACAAAAGTACAGTTTTTACAAGCGTGTCACACACTTCATGTATTCATGTTAACCATACACCAGAGCATGATTACGGCGCTTCCTTATCACACGCCAAATAAACAACATCTCAAGCCGGTTCACGCTTCAATTGTTACATAAATAACACACAATTCACGCTTCTTTGCTCCCGGATTCTGGGTGTCTAACCGAAAACATTTTACGCTCGTGGAGAGAAGGAGGCATGTTGTCCGACGCGGTTTTTCGAGCATCGTCTTCCAGAGCGAAAAATAAAACATTCGTTACGCGCGCGGTATTCGAAACCCCGGAACTGCTGACGCCAAGTGTTTGCGAGAGATCGCGGAAACGATGCTCTACACCAGGTGGTGGAGGTGGTAGGTGCTGTGGCATTGCCGTTTCATCCCACCACACCCCATTCCCGGCGTAACTTGACGTTGCGCCAGCTTCATGGAAGCGTTAAAAACTAATTAGCATGATGAGATGATTATCCATCCCAGCGAGCACACAAGCGGATATCAAAGAACAAAACAAAATTGTGTAAGGAGAGGAAAATGCTACGTTTGGGCAGGGTGACACCTTCACCCCGGTGTTTTTGGTTCACATCGTGTGCGTGTGTGCAAAGGTACGCGTTTGAGCAAAAGAAACACGCACTTGACAGTAGCTATGGGTAGATACGCATTATTTAAACATTAACAGTCACTGTATTGTAAATATGCAGCATTCAATTAACTGCTCAGTGTGAAGGGTGTATAGATAAAAAAATTAATCATTGAATCAAGCCAAAGATTCTTGAAAATGAATTAAAAAAAATGAAATAAAAAAGTAATGAAAATAGACGACTGAATCGAAAATGTGTGAGTTTAGTTTTGTTTACATTCGTCTGTTTGTTTATCTGCACTCCCTTGTTAACAGTCCCATATTGTCTAGTGGTTAGGATATCCGGCTCTCACCCGGAAGGCCCGGGTTCGATTCCCGGTATGGGAAGGAAAAGTTTTGTTTTTGCCTTGCCTTGCCTTTTGCTCGTGTCCATCAATGGGCGAATCAATGTGCGACATATCTCACATTTCGTGCGGGCCCGAAGTCTTCTGGATCTCAGCAGTCAGTGAAGCGCATAGTATGCAGTATCCGAATATCGCTGCTGATGTTGCTGAACGACCGTCCCGAGATAGCAGAACTGCTTCACTACCTTGAGATTGGCGCCGACAACTAATGCACTGCTTCCCAAATGGTCTGAGCCTCCGGCAAACAGGTTCTTCGTCTTTGTCGCATTAATTCTCAATTCAATTCTTGCTGCTTCGAGTTTGAGTCGGGTGTACGTCTCACACACCTTCGCTGTTGTCCTGCCGATGATGCAACATTTTATCTTGTATAAATTAAATTAGTTTTGAATTTCTCATCCTTATTTACATACATAGACAGTGTAGAATAGAATGCGTGCCGTACTGATGCGATCAAAATCTGCAGTCCCGAATGTCTTGAACGTATTCAAGCATACTGCGGAAGTCATAACATTGACTCACAACGAATTGCAAACCGCTATCCTACTGCAAGAACGTCAAGACTTACCAATACAAATAACATCACTTGAGGTTTCACGATTCAGTATAGTGTAAAACGCAACAGCACCATAATGTATGCACTATGATAGAACTCGTATCCTCCCTTAAACGTAACCTCAGGAGTCCCTCAGGGCAGCAATCTTGGACCTTTGCTCTTCAAACTGTACCTGAAGGACCTGTCGCTTATCCTTCCTCCTGACTGCCACCTCTTATATGCAGATGACGCTAAACTCTTCCTACCCGTTAAGGATCGAAGCGATCAATTGCAACTCCAAGGGATCCTGGGCCAGTTTTCTTCGTGGTGTTCCAAAATTGCCGCGAACTAAGTATCTAAAAATGCGTCACAATTACTTTCAGTCGACTGCGCGAGCCTCTTATTTTCGACTATAAAATGAACAACAGAACATTAGAGCGTAAAAACAGTGTTTGCGACCTCGGAATAATATTGGAAGTCAAACTTAAGTACAATCTCCAGTTGGACAGCGTGGTTACTAGAGGCATCAGTTGATTGCCTTCTTTCCAAGTTGACCCATGAGTTCCGTGACCCGGTAGTCAAAAAGATGCTGTATTGCTCTTTAGTGCGACCTTTGCTTGAAAACGCATCCGTTGTTTGGTGGCCATCCGTATCTCTCGAAACAGCTCGCCTTGAGTCCGTCCAACGTAAAGCCACTTGACTCGCCCTATGCCCTATGGAATGGTCATCATTACCCTACACGCTGTGCCCTGCTCGGCATTATTTCTCTCCATCGTGACGCACAAATTACCTTCATTGCGGATCTACTCTGCTACCGCATTGACTGCTCTACTCGTCTCGCTACAATCAACCACTACCTATCTGCAAGAACGCTTCGTTCCAGGGATCTGAACGCCATAGAGGACCGTCGTTCACGTTCCCGTCGCCGTGATCCTCGCTATGTGATGTGCGTCGTTCATTCGAACCTGGAATGTCGCACACTGAGTTCCTCAATAGTACTCGCCATGCACGCTAGTTTCTTGTGTTACTTTTACTATTTGTTTCCTGTTGTATTAGGTTAAGCCTTAGAGTGTAATTTGGTTTGAAAGGGCCAACAAGGTCCATTAAACTGAATTGAATGAAATGAAATGAAACTCGAATAATAAATAAATATTGACATTGTGCTTCTCCCAAAAGCATCTTATAATATCATCATGCTCTGTTGCCTATATTTTAATAGATTTTATGTTTTATTTATCAAATACCCTTTGTAGATAACATTTTAAACTCCATAAATATCTTCTAATTTATAAAAAAAACACACCTTGATAAAATAAAACTCTTCTCCTACCAGCCAGTCGTGCCTACAATCCTTCCTACGAACTAACATTCAATAAACTGGCCAATGTACAACGACGATACGGAAAGTCGGATAAAAACAGTCCAATCCCGATCGAGATCACCTATTGATACACCGATATTGCCGCAAATAGAAAAATATGGTCTTATAAATTCAATTCCACCGGTGAGAATTATTAGATTTCCATGCACATTTCACCCAGTAACCTCCAATCCCCGGATACTGCATCACTTTCAGTTAAAGCTTGTTGGAGCGCCCCCAGTTTGGCCGTATGTCTTCCCCTTTTTGAGTGTGCGGTTTTATTTTCATTCATAAATTTCCCATCATTATTGAGAGCTGTTGAGGCGGGTTGGTTAGTTGGTTGGTTGGCGGAGCATTGCCACCTGCCAAAAGGACACGACCATTTGACCTGGCAACAAACCGGCTGTGGTGGTAAAGAAAAAGGGAAAAAGGCGTATAAATGTTCCGATGCAATGGCTCTTCCGATCTCGATATCTTCAGGTGTGCAAGATAAAATCCCCTCGCAAAAACGTGAGGGGGAAAAACATATCCGTTTTTATTTCGCTGAGGATAAATCCGGGAACCCAAGCAAAGCAAAAGGATAATGGGTGGGAATGAAAAATAGGGTAAAAACGGGAAGCCCACAATTCCCCCCGGAGAGAAAACAGCGTATTTTTCTCGCCCTCCTTTTGTGCGATAACTCAGAATTTAGCGCATAATCTGCTTCCCTGGCAGAGGGTTACGGCAGAGCGGAAAAAAAGGTTGAAAAAAATACGGTAATGCATTTTTTTGTTGTTGCTGTATCAGTACGCGTAAAGGGAGCAAAAAGCCACCATAGCTTATATCCTTATGCCGAACAGATAAAGCCAATAACGAACGGATATGGTGGAGCCGATCGGCGGAAGGAAAATTGATAAACTTTGAGCCTAAAACTCCCGCCCGCCCAAATGGTAATGACTCGAGGGATGGGGAGGGATGATATCGCAATGGCTGTCGGTTTGCCGTCCCTGTTCGGGTGAGGTTGCCCTACTCGGGAAGCGTTTTAAACACTACCGCACCACCAACAACCCCCTTCCCCTCCACCCTCCCAAACATGCGATCCCTCTCATGCTCATTTGCGAAGAAAGTTTATCGATTGGATGTCTCAAAATCGATTTCAATTTCACACTTTCCCGTTTCGCGAACCGGGGAACCGAGGCGGACACAAACAGTGTGAAGGAAACCGTTCTTAAAACATTTGCCAACGTCAAAGTTTTGGAAGACTTTGAAGGGAAGACTATTGGATGATGGGATATCATCCCCCATGCTGCCATCCGATCCCGCGAGGTGTCGAGACAATTTCCAATAAGTCTCGCCTAATCAATTCGTGAAAGTTTGCCCCGTGGCGTTACAATTCCTGAGGCTGTGCTGGGGAGGGGGGGGGGGGGGGGCGCTTAGCTGGTGCTGGTGCATATTAGCCATGTGCGATTACAATCGAGCTCGAGGTCGCCGTGGTAAGTTGTAAGCTTCTCATTGCCTAATGATGTAACTTTAGTAACTTTTTCAGTTGGGAAAGCTTATTTTCTGTAACCTTAAGTTAAGGTTGGTTGTATATAAGTTAATACCAACGTTTAAAAGCATGTGTTTAGAATGTTCAGTAATTCAAGAATAAATTACAATTAGAAATATTTTCACGTTTAAAGTAGTAGGTAGCTCATGGAAAGAGAAAATTAAAATGGAATAATTTTATGAGAAATTTAAAACACATTCTCTTTCCATGGTTGGTGCAAGGTTGCACCATCATAAATAACGGAATAGTGTAAATTACAAACACGCAGTTCAGGATAAAGGAATAAATAGCTAAATAAATAAATAACATAAAGCTTCTGATGCTTAAAATGAGCTCCGGAAGATTAACTTAAAATTGCTTACACTAATGCTGAAATTAGCACTGTGTATTAAAGAAGAGTAAAGCCCACGTAACAGCTTCAGTGAAAATAAATGTGTAATTTTAGGTTTTCTTAGTATGTTTCATTATGTATTTATCAGAATATGATTAATCGTACATCAAAAGAAAAGATAGATAATTTCCCAACTATGTAGACTGCGCGCTTAAGTATTGATCATTTGGTGCTATGGGTCCTTGGAACCAAATCATCTCGACATAATAAAATAATCGGTACTAAATAATGCTCTTGGATTTAAGTTTCTGCTAGAATTAAACAAAAAGAAACATTTTCAAACAATCGTGTGTCAATTGAACCGCCAATAAAATCCGACATACTGAGCCATCATTTGCCTGTGTTGTAGAGATTCCAGTCCGAAAAGAAGGCATCTAGCACGGCAGAAAGATTAAAATAAAAATTCTCGGAAGAGCATTCAATTCTCGGAAGAGCATTCAATTTCAAGGTTTACTTTTGGATCTGAAGGGTGACCCCTATATTAAACTATCTTGAGTAAATGTCTTTTCATACCGCATTTTTTGTTAGCACCTCTTCGTCATCAATCCCATATTGTCTAGTGGTTAGGATATCCGGCTCTCACCCGGAAGGCCCGGGTTCGATTCCCGGTATGGGAAGCGGTCGCTTTATGTTGCTATAAATTTACTCTAATATTTTTCGTTTTAGATCAAACAGCGTGGTAAAACAATTTGATGTTCAATGATAAATACAGTTATTATAAGTTCCTATTATAAGTTTAAACGTTAAAATTTATAGTGGTTTACTAAACTTAAAAGACAAAATAGTTATCTAGAAGCTCGTGATGTATTATTACAGAAACAGTTCAATAAAATAGTTCATTTCAAGCATTTAAGGTCAGGCTGTTAGTTTTTAAAATACATGAATATATTTGCAATAAATTCGATTCGATATTGGTTTACCAGGTGACTAGTATAACTGCCTATGTTTAAAATATAATGTTTTGCATGTTTTTGTGCGTAAATGAATACACCTGATTCTTTATTATTTATTATTTATTATTGATTGAATTCGTGCGTTCAACTGAACGGCCATCTAACTTATGGTCGAACATTTTAGTACACACATAAGAGGAAAACTGAAATTACACTCTTCAATCCTCTCAAATCAATTCTGTTGAAATACCTAATGAATTCTACTGAGGGCATAAATTGATAACATTCACACTAAACTATGTGACGTTCAAGGTAAACACTGACGCAGCATGTCAAAAGTTGGTCGCTTAGAGGCAAAATTAAGAAACATGTGGAAACTCTTCTAATGCCACTGCGACACAAACAATGACCTGGATGAATATAAATCAGACTAACATTCAGAATACCGTATGATGAATTAGATAGTCATATGATGCTCAAATCTTTCTCCTTTATGATTTATCTTCACCACAAAATTAAAAAAAAAACAAAAGGTTTCATTCCTGGCAAGCATTCAATTATTCCATAAATACAGATGTCTCCATTAAACATAAGCGATTTCTTCGGGACAGCCAAATCTTCCCTCCCCACCATACGATCCAAACGAAGAGCGAAAGCACAAAATGGCACAGACAGCAACAAAAACAACAACAAAAACCTTTCACCATTCAAGCACAACTAAGCTTACGGAGAATTTGTCAGCACACGTCGCATCGAATGGACTGTCCCCGGCACGACAGCGGCTGCCATTTCCGGTGAACGAAAGTCACCTGATTGATTTATGGTTTTGGCTGTATTCTACTTGTCTGCACTCTTCGTGGGAGTTGCGTTGCGCAGCGAGAAGATTCGTGGCTCTGGCGTGTCGTGTGCTAACTCAAAAAAAAAAAAAAAAAACACTCCCGAAACGCAACAAAGCATCACCGAATCTCCTTTAATTCTGCCCTAGAACTCCACCGGTCGCACACGTCAAAACGGCAAACAGCCACCTGCATAACTGAATTAACTTGTTCCGGTGAGTCCGTTCCCACGAATGCATGCTGACAGCATTTCATACCTCGTACCCTCGCGTGTGCTCCCGTGAACCCACGTGCGGATCCTTCAGACGCTGTGTTCCACTACAGGTCAACACGCCGTGGTCTGTGGAGCTTTATGACGGTTGACAAAATTAAACACGATATTAATCCTCAGGAGCGCTGTAATTCTTCTGTCCCACGCTTTTATAGCGCCGATCCCGGTGGTGAAGAACGTGTCCGGTACTGGTCTGGTACCGGAAACTATGTCAGTTCGCTCAATGCAGGCGGTTCGGTCACGTGATAAACACCGGCTTCGCGACAATATTCCCCAAGCGTCACGGCAAGGATGGGTCAAAAGCTGTACACTACTTTCCACAACCGCTGATCGGAACCGCTTTCCTCGGAAAGCTTGGCAGCAAACAATAAAAACAAAAACACGTGCCACAATGTGGTGGAATGAAAAATTTATTTGAAAATTTTGTTTTACGTGCAAAACGTGCGCCCAAAAGTCCTGAAACGGTGCAGCTGGTGAAGGTGGTCGAGAATCGTTGTTTTTCCCCGAAGAGGGGGGGATAGTAGTATGGCACGATCGCACAATTGTGAACTTCGAACGCGGCATTTACCATTCATGTATGCAAAACTATTGCATCATCGAGGGGACGCGCGAACGTGGCTTCCTCTTTTCGCGGCACAAATGCTAATGGAGGCGCCCAGTTTGGCACAGTTTGGCACAGCGTTGGCAGCACCCGCACACAGCGCGACAAACACGAACGACAAACAAATTGCGTACGATCGGTATTAAGAATAAAGCAGTCAAGATGGTAGCGTATGTCACTGTGTACGCCATCCACTGGAACCACGTTTGCCGTGTCCATCAAAGGACGGTTTTGCTAGCGCAAAGAGCTTTTATTTAACGGTCGGAAACACACGCATCACAGCGAGACACGATGCCGGGCTTAACATCATTAGCGACCGAGCGGATGGGTAGAAATATGTTTCTACATTTCCGTAATGAACGACTGTATCCGGGGCTTGCTGGTTTGTCACGGACAGGCGGAAGCGCAAGCTGGAGAAATTATTTTGATCATGCGTAGGTCATGAACATTGCGCTCTAGCGTGGCGGTTCGTTTATGGTAATGCCCGCGTTGATTGATGTGTAGTCTCTCGTTTATAACAAGATTTTTTTAATTTAAAATAAATCCATCTGATTTAGATTTAGTTATAAAATGTGAAGTAAACTCGTAAATTCGATGTTTCTTGGGAGGAATATGATTTTACAAATAAATTTAACACTTATCTTTTTCCGTAAACTAATTAATTGTTTACGTTTTAAGCAGATTAATAGAACGCTGTTCAAATAAAACATTACTGTTATAAGACTTTTTTTAAACATGGTTTTTGAACTCAAATATAATAAATAATAATACTGAATGAAAAGGGTAAAGATGTAAGAAATGGTAGAATTAATGAGAAAATTAAGATAACTGTATCTCTTTCGAAGAATCACTAGGAAAATCAATGCAAATTGTACATTTGCATAAAGACAATCGTAAGAGCTAATGCAGTTTTTAGAATAAAACCAGAACTTGAATGCAATGTGACTTGTGCTTACATATAAATGTTTAAATATTGTAAAGTTCAACCTATTCTAACCATCTAATCGTAACAAAACACTCAATTGGAAATAAGTACTAATCCTTGTCTAAAGCCTGATCAACGTGACTGGCTGGCTATGAAGAGTTATGCGAAATTTTGCAAAAATAAAACGACTTCAAATACATTATTTTATTTCAAGAAAGATGCAGTATAAACCATACATTCCAGTAAACCATAGCATTACTTTTGTTAATACTGCAACAAGCACACGAAATCGTGCCGACTCGTGCACCGAAGTTGTGCAATCGAAGGCGAAAATTGTCTTATTAAATTGGACAGAGTAGCTTACACCATCTGACGTGTGAACAAGTGGTAGACAGCGGTGTCTATTCAAAACGACTATTGTTATAAAGTGGATAGTTGTTTATTGGACTGGTAAACCCTGTAATGGTACAGGCAGGCCTTGACCGACAACGGTTGTTGTGCCAAATGAAGAGGAAGAAGTTATTAGCACTGAGGCAAGCCAAGACCGCAAAGCGGTTGCAGCACCAGATAAGTAAAGTAAATAAAGTAATTATTGGCTTCTTCTTCTTCTTCTTCTTTGGCTCAACAACTGATGCCGGTCAAGGCCTACCAACCCACTTGTGGGATTGGCTTTCAGTGACTTATTGATTTCCCCCCATAGCAGGATAGTCAGTCCTACGTATGGCGGCACGGTCTATTTGGGGCTTGAACCCATGACGGGCATGTTATTAGTCGTACGAGTTGACGACTGTACCATGAGACCGGCTCTAAAATATTATTGGCTAATTATTGGCACTAGGGGTAAAAAGCCGTACTTAATAATCGATGTAATATTCACTAAATGTGTTAAAATTATGTATAAAAGTCCTTGTTTAATGTCATTAAATAATCAAATTGCTACCTCAAATATATTGGTAAAATATCTTTATCACAATGTTCTTATTTGGTTAAACAAATTGTGGCTTCTGAACGTTCCCGGCGAGCTATATTTTACTCGGAACGAACGGTTCAAATAGGCCGTAATGCTGAGGTGAACTTGCAACAGCTTTGAAAATGTTCTCGTGCACAACAATAAATACTTCATGACAAAGAATTGTTAATAATCGAACAATTATATTAAAAGTTATATGTATTCGTGTCGAAAGAAAAGAAGAGAATATGGACAAAGTAAGATGTAATCAATGAGCTTTTTTGTGCGTTGTGATGTTAAAAATTTGCAGAAGGTATTTGTAATTGTTTTTTTTTTTTAATTTCAATGTTTTACTATGATTTCTCCTTTGTTATTTTTGTTATTTGCAATACATTTTGAAATATTTAGAACAAAAAAAGGACTTCAATATGAACTTTCCATAGAGCTAAATTAGGATAGGTCCAAAACGTCTCTTCTACTACCAAATCTTTGATTGAATTAAGTGCTGCTTAGAAGAAAAGAAATTACTGCCCGTATCAAAAGCTTCAAGGTACTTTGGAACCGATTTGCGTATCATTTCAAAACAACCACCAAACTCTTTGCATTGTGGTACAAGTACATCAAACCACTCCTCATCCACGCTTACCTTGGCTGAATGCCACTCGTTCCCTTCGTTGGTAATCCCTGTTCAAACAGCATCTCTCGGTAAGATAAGCCTATCCCATTACCCCCTTTGTCCTTCCACAAGGCGGATGGAACACAACATCCAAGTGCGCCAGAGGCCAGAGACCATGGCCACCCAGTGCCGGCTAATGCCATTGCACTCCGCTCCGCAGTGTTGGCACCGGAGTGCATCCATTCGTATTGCTGCAAAACAAACAAACCCCAAGTGGCACCCGTATGCGGATAGGCAAAATGTTACCTTTTGTAGCATAATTGCTTTCTAATGGTGCTCAACACCCCAGACGGGGTTGAGAGGGGAGGACCATGTTTGCGGGTCCTGTTTACCGAAAGCGCGCGCATACAAACAAAAGCACAACACGCGATTCGCGTAAGTGTTGATGCTCTTCACACGCTAATTATACCATCTTAGTAGCCTTTTTATTTGCCATTCATTCGCTCATTATCGCTACTGCTGCCCTTTGCTCTCACTCATTGTACACACACACACTCTCTCTCTCACACACACTCTTCTATGAAAGTGTTTTATGCGATGGTGGATGTCGTGTTCCGGTTTCCTGTGGGAGTTTTATCTCGCACAACCGTCTTACCAGTGCCCTACCCTCAAGACGGCACGCAATCCCAGCCGGCCACCGGGAATGATCTTGACCGACTATCTACCCGCTGCCGACGAAACGCCCCGCGGCCTTTCATAAGAGGAGGGAAGGGGGCACTCCTAACACTCCTCCTCCACCATCGTCGGTAAGATCCGCCGTACAAGACATTGGCACCTGCTCTGATGACGTTTTGTTGTTTCGCTGTGTCAACTGTGTTTGTATGCCCCATCTTCCGCCCTTGCCGTTGAGCACCTTTCGAGCAGGCATGGCAGGGTAAAGGGGAAAGGTGTCGGACGAAGACGGTCAGTCGGTGAACGTGTCCACCGTCGGTGGCTATAAATTACCGGGCATGTGTGACGTACGACGGTCGCGTCGGCGTTCCCTTTATCGTGCTGGTGCGGAGCGGCTACCACCCCAACCGGCTAACAAGTGGGCAGTGTCGGGTTTCCTCCCTTAATGAGTGTATGAGTGGATTCAGCTCAGCAAGCGGTTTCGCTGTAAGCCGGTAACGAAATTAAAGAATCGTTGAGATGCGTACAAGATGCTCGTAATGCGCGGTGAACATTGAACGCGCAGGGCGACAGCAGGTGGTCAAAATGTTACTAGGGATAATGATTTTACGGAAATAAACATTTTAAGACGATACCAGGAAAGCATTGGAACGTTACTTTCATTATTTTTTTGTATAAACTTGTTAACACTACTTAAATTCACCTGTGCCACACTTTGTCCACTGCGCAAATGTCACCAACATCTGGGCAAACGCAATTCATGCCCAGTCTTCAACCCTTAAGGAGGTCATCTATAAAAAGAAAGCGTAAACATGACCTTCACCAATGACTAATTTTGTACCCAATTCATCTTAACGCCTTAACCATCATTATGATCCACAACAACACCAACGACACTGACGCTCTGGGACGTCCTCCTGTACTATCACGGCTTTCCCTTTTTTGCTCTCTCGCTCTGTCTCTCTCGCAATATCTTACTTGTACTGTTCACCACCATCACCCCCACCACGCAGACAATAAATATTAACCCTCTTAAGTCAACTCCCACTGGTCGTTCCCTCAATCCACCGTTCATCTCCTGCATCGCCCAACCGACACTGTCGTTATGGCCACGAAAATCCCTGCGGCGCAAAGCCGCCACCATAAAAATAGGTACTTGTCTATCGTGCATTATCATTTCGCCGCTCGAAACTCCAACAGACGCCCGCGCGCTCGCTGTGTGTGTGTGTCCGCCCGGTGCCCGACCCCCAACACATAAATACAACCCGGCCCGGCGTTGACAGTTGACACACAACCGCGCGCCCAGAACCAACGCTATCCACGGAGTGTCCACCGCGCATCGCATTTGCGAAAATTATTCTTCTCGAACGATCCGCGCGCTACGGTCGTGTACGCGGTACGTTTGCGTACGTTGAGCTGTTTTCGAGAAAACCCGTTCGGGAGGTGCGTGTGTTTCTTGCGTTCTAGCGGCAAAAAGAGCAGAGCTCGCACAGCCCCCCCTTCTGTAAAAAAACGGGTTTAGTGTGGCGTTTCGCGGGGGCCCACCGCCTGCTGTGACACTTTAAAAAGTGAGCTTAAGTTTTCCACGGAAACGCAATTTCCAGTGCGCTGCAGGAAGCGTGAGGTGAGAGAAAAAAAACGAGTGCAAAAGAAGGGAAAAAAGTGTAACGAAAAAGTCTGTAAGCTTGCCACCAAACAGTGGAAACAGTGGAAACAGTGGAAAAGTTTTGGTCTTCAACGTCACCTTCCGCCCCAGCTGGATCTAACCGCGAACCAGCAATTGTGAGCCCGAACAAACCAGACTTTTAGTTTTCGGTGTTCGGAAAAAAGACCCGCAAAATCCCCAATGCGAAAAGTCATCGTCGCGCTTTTGACAGTGGGAAAAGTGTAGTGTAAAATAAAAACAGAGGAACAGTGTCCCGGATTTTCCTTCCCCTTCCCCAATCCCTGTCAACACCTGCCTTGGTGGTGGCGCGGGTGGCAAATGAATGCTGTTAAATAATTTAAATAAAATTGGCAAAGTTTTATCGTCGCTGCGGCGGTGCAGCACTGAAGCGTGCTCCAAACCGTGACGTAACCTCAAAAATTAAACCCCGTCAGCAGACAGGAGACAACGCCAGAGAGCTCCGACAACTTCCATTCCAAAAAAGCAGCTATGGCACACAAAACCACACTGTGGAGGTGTCACTGTTGGGCGTTGGTCCGCACCCTGTTACTCTCAACCTTGCTGGTGGTGGTGCTGTGGCCCGCCGGTGAAGCGAATGCCCTGCCGTACGGTGCAGCCGACATCGAGCTGGACGAGGCAAACGATGCCGTCTCGCTGACCGCTTGCTACGTGGAGGACCTGCGCAACATCCGCGAACACTCGCAGAACCCGCTCGTCATTCAGATCAATCACTGCTACCTGCAGGAGCTACCGAACGCGATCTTCATACGCTTCACCGATCTGCAGGTGCTGGAAATTTGTGACAGCCGCGTGAACAACCTGCAAGACTTTGCCCTCAACGGGCTGCGCAACATCGAGTCGTTGAACCTTTCGCGCAACAATCTCACCACGATCAAGTCCTGGAGCGATCACGATCTCGACACGCTGCAGGTGCTCGATCTGCGCCGCAATCTTATCCGCTCGATCGACGAGCTTTCCTTCCAGCGCTATCCGGGGCTGGTGAAGCTCAGCTTGGCCGTGAACTTCATCACCACCATCCCGGACGGGACGTTCAAGCCGGTGGCAAATCTGAAGAATCTCAACCTGGGCAAGAACCTGCTAACCACCATCGAGGAGGGTACGCTGCGCGGGCTGAACAAGCTGACGCACGTCGCGTTCCATCACAACCGTATCCGCACGATCCATCCGTTCGCGTTCGTCGGCAACGGCCATCTGAAGGTGTTGCAGCTGCAGGGCAACCAGCTCGGATCGTTCGAGCCGGACCTGTTCGGCAATCTGCCGCGGCTTACCTTCCTGAACGTGAGCAGCAACGAGCTGGAGACGGTGGGGAATTTGAGCTTCAAGAACAGTGGCGATCTGCGCGTGCTCGATCTCAGCTACAATCGCATCGGCCTGCTGGAAGACAACAGCCTCAAGGGACTTTATGATTTGGAGGTAACAAACAAAAAACATTAAATTCTCAGTAACACTTATACATGACACGCTTATCTCTTCCATCTCGCAAACAGGCGCTCAACGTCAGCCACAATCAGCTCGCAACGGTTAGCAAATATGTGCTGAAGGATTGCGCTAATCTGCGCGATCTCGATCTCTCCGGCAACAGGCTGGACTACGTGGGGCTGAAGCTGTCCAGCGCTACGCCCCGGCTGGTGCGGCTAAACCTCTCTCGCAACGCGATCGGTGAGATCGAGCGGGACGTGTTTGAAGATCTGCCGAAGCTGCACACGCTCGACCTTGCCCACAACCAGCTGACGGATGACGCCTTCCTGTGGTCGCTGATGAATCTCAGCGTGCTGAACATGAGCCAGAACGGGTTCCGCAAGATCAACGCCTCGTTGCTGGAGAGTCTGACGCTGGCCGAGCTGTACGATAATCCCTGGGACTGTCGGTTCCTGGTGCAGGAGCTGGCCCACCACAGCAGCAGTGTGATCTATGGCAAGAACTACCTGGTAGAGGATACGGGCCGTATACTGACCGCGACCGGTATCGAGTGTACGGACGAACGGGGCAAGCATCGTGACATTGTGGTGGTTGAACCACCGGCCAAACCTTCGCCCGATGAGATGGTCAGTAGATTTTGAGCGTACGATGAAGCTTGACCAAAAACGCTAACATGTATAACGTATGTGTTCCGCTTTCGATTAGGAATTTCAACGGTACAAATTCTTCCACGAAGGGCACGTCGACACACGCCCCATTCAGGACAACTTTGACACCAAATCCACCGTCATATGGCTAATGTCCGGTGCGATCGCAGTGTTCGGTGCGTTCAAGCTGATCCAGCTGCTGCTGCGACACTCGGAACACCAGAGCGAAAAGTGGCGCCTCGCCCAGCACGTAAGTAGCGACGAGGATCATGAAGCGGCGCGGCACTACTCGAGTGTCGGCAGCCCGGCCAGCCCTACCTCGCCCAACTCGGCCACCTCCGGTGGGTTTAACTTCTTCCTTACCGTGCCCCATCAGGGTGGTATGAGACAATACTCACCAACGATAAAATAGATAGTCAGTCAGTGTATGTATGGTGTATGTTTGTTTTGGGTTAAGCGTTTCAATTCCACTGGATGTGATTGTGATCTAGCACTGTGAGGATCGTTGTGTATCGTTTCATAGCTTTTTTTTTTGGGCTAGAACTTTGAGATCAGTGCATATTAACGTGTGATTTATCTAAGTTGTCTGTACTTCCGTCCCACAGTTGTAAGCATATTGTAATGTGTATGTGTAATGTTTAGTGAAGTAAAGCGGAGCTCTAATAAAAATGAACGTAAAAACTTAACATCTGTTTACCTGTGAAGCTAACTGTGTCGTTAATTTGTATTAACACAATAAATATTTGTAATTGTCTTTTTTTGTGTAATTTGTTTCTATCAGATTGATGGTAATTATACATAGTTATCTTCTCTCAAGGGTTATTCTGATATGGATGAAATCAAACAATAGCGAAATGAGCAAATATTTGAAGTCTATTGTTTGTGAATGCAAAAAAGGTTTGAAACTCGAATGATCCATGCTTGTACTACAAATACTATTAAGTCGTTTTAAACTATCCTGAGCGTGTTAACAAAAAATACTTTCCATAGTTTACCATTTTAAATGCAGTAGAACGTCGATTATCCGAGGACGGATTAACGGGTAAGCGGCTTAACCGTGTGCATGAATTTGACAGATGGTCTAGCGTGTCGAACGTTTTCTGCGATGATCGGGTTAGCAAAAACATTTGTTGTGCAGCTGTCTAGTGTATAGTGATATTTTTTTATTTCAGTTTTGGTAAAAGACATTTGTTAAATCTATTGTTATTGATTCAAAAAAGATTCCACTAGTCATAAATCGATTGGTTTAATGTGAATTTCCTAGTAAATCAGAGAATTTTATAATTTTTATATAATTTTGACATTTCTTGGACCATTATCCTTGGAAATCGTTTAACCGGCATCTATCCGGTCCCGAACTGCCCGGATAATCGACGTTCTACTGTAGTTAGAAAAGTGAAAATCAATAACAGATGTATCATTATTCATTTGATACGATAAATTAAATACAATTAAGCTCTAGTCAACATTACGTCACAATGATCATCTTTTGAGCGACATTGATGAGGAATTTGTTCATTTCAGGATTTAGTTTTTTTTAAGATTACATGGCTTAACCGTGTGCATGAATTTGACAGATGGTCTAGCGTGTCGAACGTTTTCTGCGATGATCGGGTTAGCAAAAACATTTGTTGTGCAGCTGTCTAGTGTATAGTGATATTTTTTATTTCAGTTTTGGTAAAAGACATTTGTTAAATCTATTGTTATTGATTCAAAAAGATTCCACTAGTCATAAATCGATTGGTTTAATGTGAATTTCCTAGTAAATCAGAGAATTTTATAATTTTTATATAATTTTGACATTTCTTGGACCATTATCCTTGGAAATCGTTTAACCGGCATCTATCCGGTCCCGAACTGCCCGGATAATCGACGTTCTACTGTAGTTAGAAAAGTGAAAATCAATAACAGATGTATCATTATTCATTTGATACGATAAATTAAATACAATTAAGCTCTAGTCAACATTACGTCACAATGATCATCTTTTGAGCGACATTGATGAGGAATTTGTTCATTTCAGGATTTAGTTTTTTTTTAAGATTACATAAACAATTAAGGCAACACATGACTACCGAGTCTTAAAAACCATGCTGGAAAACAGCACCTAACATCGCACAATATCTTCATAGTAAACTCTATGCCATTTGTGCAATGTTTCATATTGTTAAAGTTCACTACCAAAGTGCTAAAATAATCTATTTTCATTTACAGCTATTATAGCTAAACTTGAGCATCCAAGTAAATCATATATTGCGTTTTTCAACCGTTATGTATGGGTTGTTTAAATTGCTAGTGATTGATAAGTTTTTTTATAAAGATTTTGAGTCTTGCGACTACATTCATCTCTTTGTGCTGGTGGTGGATTTAGCTACTATGCAAATTATTGTATATGATTCGTGAAGAACACTCAGCAATTATTTACATTTAATCTTCGTACAAAGCATTCTTTTTAGCATGTTACAGTTTACGAGCCAAATTAAATTATTCCGAGAACTGTCTAAAAATTCAACAGCTCAAACTTTACATCCTTCCGAATAGACCTAACATTCCACACACTGGACTGACTGCAACGACTTAAATGGTTTTGCGAATATAGGCATTCTTTTCATAGCGTACTTACATATCCTATTTGTTTACATGACACTATTTGTTTATTTAGTTCCATCTCCTTTTTTTGTTTTATGAAACATTTGTTATTCAATTCTTCAATGATAGTACGTTCACAATTTTTGTTAGTTAATTAAAAAACTATGTTACCCCTTCCGTGACAATGCATTCTTGATAGACTGTTTTCTTCTATTGAGAAAACTCGTCAATCTGCAGCATTGCCGTGACCAGGATTCGAACCTGGGTTACTACGGCCACAACGTAGGGTCCTAACCACTAGACGATCACGGCTATCGGGGTGTACATATTCATACGTTAAGACCTTTGAAGAGAATCGATGTAAAATATTCAAACCTGTGAGCAATGAGGGCGAATTTCAATGTTTTGAGCGTATACAGTTTCAACGTTAAGCACTGGTTTGCAATAAATTGCAAAATTCAAATCAAGCATTCAGAAATCACTTAGCATTCAGAAGCTATTTTTAGCTAGCTTTTGACTCTACAATAAAAATTTGTATCGGTATCATAAAAAAACGCAACCAAACCGCATCAAGCAATGTCAGCACTTTTCAACCCTACACTTCTCCTTTATAATCGAGTCAACGGGTTTACCCGTTTATTGCGTGCATATTTACCCCGCTTTTCACCCATACCAATGTTGTCCATTTACAATACATACACACCCCGAATACATGCGTCGGTAGCAGTCAGCAAATATGCATTTCATCGTTATCATCGTTAGCAGTGTGGTCAAAGTGTTTGTTTAAAGCGTTGTTGTTGATGTTTGCAAATCGTTTCTAAACGCATCAGCTATCAAGTTCTCCTTATAGCCGTGATCGTCTAGTGGTTAGGACCCTACGTTGTGGCCGTAGTAACCCAGGTTCGAATCCTGGTCACGGCAATGTCTCGCACATTCCCTACTTAAACGAAGCAGGGGTTGTGCAACAGAACATTGTCACGGAAAGGAGTGAAAATCCTCTTTTGCCTCTCTCCTCAACGTGTCATAACGTCACAAAAAAACAATTTCTATTTTCCATGCTTGAATGAAGTACGTGATGAGCTAGCATTTTGTCGGAAAAACAACTTCCCCTTGCATACGTGTTCCGTCCTACTCCCCGTACCCCATGCTTTTCAATGCACATATATATTTTTTTATATATCCGCCTGACCTACATACCGCGCATCTAACCGCGCGAGGGGCGCTTTAATCCGTGGCAAATAGTTTTCCACCGTAAGCCACGCGTGGGTTGCTGCAGCAGAAATATTGCTACCCATTCGTCGAGGTTCAGTTGCAGCCGCAATCATCCACTCCACAAACAGTGCAGGCCGAGTACGCTCGGTTATAGTTTTGCGTTCGTGTTTTATTTCCGTTCCGGTACGCTTACGCGGAAGATGATGCTTTTCTTTCACTTTCTGTCTTTTCGGTTTCGTTCCGGCTCGCTCCAGCCGGCAGTAAAGAGCGGAAAACGAGAAAAACACACACAAACAGAGAGACACTCACAAATAAACCGAAACCGGAAGCTTAGCGTAAGCCATTTTCCACCAACCGTTGATGGGCAGCAGTTGAAATGGCCGGCAGGCGTTTTGAGTGGCAGACTGGATGCGACTTCCGGATTTGCAATAAATTTCGGTCACGAACAAGACCTTCAACCACGTGCACGGTGCTAAGAAAAACGGGTTCCACTTGAATGGGTTGAATCTGTGAAGAAAACACAGCCCAGAACGCAAGGCCACCCATTGGATGGCGAGGGGGACCATGTGGGGGATTGGGGGTGGGGTTTGATGATGGCTTAAGCTTGCCCTACTTCAAGGCACGCAAAATGTAAGCAGTGCCGGGGAGATAAGTTTTTATTACGCTGTCTGGCTGGCGATGGCTTTGGGCTTAATGAACCGGAAGCGCAAGTGTCAGATAAGTTACGAATCGCATAAAGCACCGGGTGGTGTTGTGCGGATGATTTTGGAGGAAAATTTTCGCCTCCAAACCTGCGCCCTCCATTGTTCCCGGGACAGTGGGTGAGACTGAACTCTGTCGGGAAGAGGATGCGCGTTCAGTGAGATGGAACATTGGAGTTGTGTTTTTTTTTTGCTGATGTTTTTGGAACGCAAAGTCTTTAGCAAAGACCGTACACACACTGAGGATCGATCTGTTTTTCATGCTTGGATCACCGTTTGCTTCCATGTTGTTACAATGGCAATGTTAACGAAAACACTTCCGCACTTAGGCAATGGAATGAAAGGATGTGTTAGTTCCAGCTGAGGAGATTATGAGTTTGAAGGGGTTTGTTTTTCTTCTGGCTACAGATTTTATCCAGCCAGTTTTTCTTACATTTTTTTCTGATATTTTCTTTTGCACAAACAGATGCTTCACGACTTTTTTTGTGAAATATATGTTTATAGTAACAATTCCTTCAAGTAAATCTATTTTTAAATGATCTTGTTTATTTTTAGTGATACATAAAATAGAAATCACGAATACAAATATGATGAACTACACATTTATAACCTTCTTGCTCGTTTTGATTCTATAAAACCTTGGTGAAATCTTGGTATTGAACATATTTTAACAGATTCTTGTTTTTGTTAAACATTGCTTAAGCGTTTTTCCATCATTCACAATATTTTTTTCCCATGTATTCGACTGATAGCCGGTCTCGTAGTACAGTCGTCAACTCGTACGACTTAACAACATGCCCGCCATGGGTTCAAGCCCCAAATGGACCGTGCCGCCATATGTAGGACTGACTATCCTGCTATGGGGAGATCAATAAGTCAATGAAAGCCAAACCCACAAGTAGTGTGGTACAGGCAGGCCTTGACCGGCAACGGTTGTTGAGCCAAAAGAAGAAGAAGAAGATTCGACTGATAAATTTCTATGTCCCTTTTTAATAAGAACTTTGGTGATTAAGTAATTGCAATTTTTACAAGTAATGCTTCAATATTGCTAATTTGCAGCCCAACTCTGTCATACTCCGATTAGTATCGACCTACTTGAAGTAAATTGAATTACACAGCAATCATAATTTCTAATCCCTATAAGGTATTCCACTCTCTCCATTGTAGTGTGTCAGCTATAAATTACGTAACGACAACGATGATAACTCCCTTAATTACAAATTTTTATGATGCAATCAAATCTCTTCTATTGCTATTAACGGTTTGAGGGAACAATGCCTATCCACTCTTTTTACAATTCCTTCAACCACCATTGCTCAGCTTTACATTATTTATTTGAATAAAATATAAATTTATTCTTCTCCTTCCGGAATTTTTTTATGCAGGATAAACGGTGCAAATTCTCTGCTTTTGAGACTTAATTCATTACTACACAGCCTGATTACGACTGTAGTTAAAAATCTATTACTATTTTACAGAATTGGAAGAACAATATTGAGTATCAGGAGCATCGTGTATTTGAATATCAATCTCCAACCCAACCAGCCTTATGAAAAACACGCAACATTGAAAGTCATGTTTCCTCCCGTTGGACGTTACGTTATTTACGGATGCTCCCTTTTTTTCAAATCTTACTGTTGAATAGACACCTTTTTCGCAAAGAAATGTAACTTTGGACATGTGGAAAACAAGACGTCCGGCAAGGACATAGTACGAATTCCTTGCATTTTACTAAATTTCCAACATTTATAGTGAAAATAAAATCTTAAAATAATTATTCAATCAATGTAAAAGGACTCCCGCCCAATGACCGCGGCACCACTTATTACCATTGACACAGCATAGGCTGCATTAATCTTCGGTGCAAACAGATTGACTCATTGTGTGCTATTGATAATCGTTTGCCCGAAGTGCATTGCCTTTGAAAGTGCATTGGTGTTGTGCCCTATAATGTAATCCTCTCTTTTCCTAACATTCACGTACAAACACGCGCCGTAGATCGACACGTACACCCAAATGAATAGGCCACTGTAGTAATTAATTGATCACGAAATCGGTACACTAAGCCTACCACTATGCCGTGCCATGCATTGGGGAGCCAAATTGGGGGTGCCCCATTTCAACCGAAATCGCTGTAAATTGAACCATCGGCAAACCAAATTGCAAGCGAACTTAGCGTGCAGATCAAATATTAATAATTAATCGCTTGACCGTTTGATTTGCGCCGTGTGCGCGTGTGTCTGTGTGTTTGTGTTCGGCAACAACAAGGTTCTATCGACGAATGGAGGCCGATTTCCACGACTGAGTTGCACTCCTGTGCATGGTGCTCCGGGGAAAGCGAACGGTTGTGCTAGCCGAAGAGTGCCTTTCTGCCAAGCGAACATCCGGCGGTTACGCGGAATTCCCGTCCGCCTAACACACTCTAATTATTGTGCTCGAAACGTTCAAAAACACGCCGACAGGGAAGCAGAGCAGAGGCGATGCTACGCTACGAGCCAGCGCCGCACGAATCAAACGAAACCAATCGAACCGTACCACGGTCTGTGCGGTAGTCAGAGATAATTAAATCACGTCCAGCACGGTCCAGCGGCGACTGTGCTTTGCGGTAATAGCTTTGGAAAAGTTTGCCAATCCAGATCCGGTCCGCATTCGTTCGGCCGCGTCAGAAGAACGCCATTATTTGCACACCAGAGCCAAAGTTCGCGCTCCCCGGTGCAACCGGATATTCTGGGTTCGCTGTTTCCATCGCACCATGCAAAAGCGTACCAACGCACCCAACTATTGGGCGAAAAACTCCTTCATTAGCGGAACGGGATATCGGATCCGCTTTTTTTTTTGTTGGGACGTGCATGTTCTATTTCCAATCGTTGCGCTCACTCCACAAGACATTAGGGGCGTTAATTTTTGGGCCTAACATTGTTAGGTTCGTTTCGGTCGGGAAGTTTAAGCAACTTTAAAACCGCACCCATTCGTAGTGTTGGCAGAATAGGATTCCAACATCTACTTTTGTGCAACATTTTCCTAGGACTACACGTATGGTTGAAAACTTACGCAATCAAGTAAGTCAAAAAGTGGTTTAATTCAAAATGACATATGCAGCATCCGAATACCTCAATTTCAACATACATTTAGTTGGTTTTTCTGTTACAAAAAAAAACCTGTTAATATAGCAATGAAAGTATAGCTGAAAATAATGTTTATAATTTGTGTGTGAGTTTGTAACGAAACAATCTGTGAGAGCACTAGTAGAATTCAATTTATATTATTTTTAGTTTGTAATACCAATCTTGAAACAATTTGTATCAACATTTTACAGCAATCGAACAGTTACTTCATGACTGAAAAGAGCTACCGCACGAGCTGACATATGATCAAAAACATCAATGAGTTTTTGAGTCACTAATCTACAAAAGTACTACAAAAGTGATTTAGAAAAGTTGGGAAATGCCTATAATTGGTGTATCACTCTTGAAGGGATGTATGTTCCATTCCTCGGTGTTGATCAAGGTTTAAGACTTTACAATGGAATAAATAATAAGTCCTAATACTGCCATTGGCTATAACAGTCTAAAAACAAACTTCTACTCCATGCCTAAGCAGGCGTTCATGGTTGGGTTATTGATGGCAGTTTTGGTTCAAATACCCATTCTGGTCCAAATGTTGGAGAGAAAAACTCAGACGTTTCAGTGCGATGTTTCAGAGTAGTTGATAATTTCCTAATATCCTTTAACATTTGACCAGGACGGCAGTATATGTACTATCTTTTTGACTCCGTTTTATATGTTTAAAGCAAGTTTACTGTTCCCATCTCTGTTTTGTTTTATTTATTAGTATTAAGACGGCATTATTAGGTTCTTTAAAGAAACGATCGGCTATTGAGCTTCCCAATACAATCCTATACAATTTTATAGACTATAAGTTATCTAATTGGGGAGGTCCCGTGGTCGTCAACTCGTACGACTCAATAACATGCCCATCATGGGTTCATGGGTTCAAGCCTAGAATGGACCGTCCCCCCGTAGCAAGAAGGATTGTCTATCTGGCTGCGTGGTAATGAATTAAGTCTCGAAAGCCTGTATAGGCCGGCATGTCCGCGTAGGATATTACCCCCAATAGAAGTTATCTAGATCTCCTTTATTGTTATTCCCAGCATCCAAACGCTGAAATGTAAAACACAAAACAAGACCGACAGAATCATTCGATGTGTTGAAAACAGGTCTTTTTTTTAAGAGTCACACTCCATTCTCATAAGGGTGGAAGCTCCAAAGTGATCTTTTATAGATCAGATGTGAGACTGATTTACGAGCATTTTTTTGCATTGTACGTCTTAACTAAATAGTAATTTTGTTTTGATTAAATATTTAAAACATAATAGGTGTACAAGCATGCAGATATTAGGCTAATTGTCTGTGAGAGAAAAAACGCCAATGTTACAATCAAACTTTACTGCTGCTAACTGTACTGCTGCTAACAAATAATGCGTTAAAAATTGGCATGAAATATTTCATTGTATCCCCAGCGTTTAGCTGAAGAAAGCAATGACTTTGATGCTTTCAGATCATGATTATTCTACATTCTATAAGTTTTGATTTCGTATTGATCTATAAAAGAATCGATATTGACTAACTCCTTATTAATGGCGTCGAATTTTAAACGTCAAACCCCGTGCTGGTACCTTCTCGATGAATGAATCGTTCGTTATTCCCGGTGCAAAACAAAAACCACACTTCATACAAATCATGCCAACTCGTCCATTCTCATCCAGTATAATATCCATACCACTTACTCTAACGACCATTCCACCCGTACCCGAGTGCTCGAGTGCTTAAAGCGTACACACATTTACCACAGGCAGCAGCCGAACCCGATGAAGCACCAATTAGCAAAGCAAAACTTTTAAGCCGCCAAACCACGCGCTTTTGCTTTCCAGCCCAACAATCACCTCACACACAAACACACAAACACACAGAGAAAATACAACCTTTGCTGCTTAAAACAAACAGAACAAACGCTCCACATATGTAGCCCGATGGAGGGACGACCCTGCTGCTGCTGCTACTGCTGCTACTACTGCTGTTGCTGCTATAGGACGAAAGTTTACATTTGGGTTTTGTCGAAATCGATCTCATCCCCGCATCCAGGATCGTTATAGATCATGCCAGCTGGCACAAAAGTTTGAACCTTCTAATCATTACAAATACGCTGCGAGACTTTCCTTCTCGTTTCACGAGTGGGAAACAAACCGAAGGGGGGGAGGGGGGAGAAGAAACTTTCACATGCACAGCTTTCTTAAGAAACACACAAGCGCTGGCAAGACAAGACAAATTAGCCTGCCTGAGACAAATGTGCTCTCGGGTGGAGCGTCTTTTTTGTTGTTGAATAAAAAGGACTCCCTCTGCACTAACACAAACACACACACACACAACGAAGAAGGAAAGGGATCTTTGTCTGTCTTTCTGCCTCATCAAGCTTCGCATCATCCGTACATGTGTCTTCGTGGAGCGGAGCTTTATGTATGCAAAAAAGGGTTGACACACAGAGCACCCGGGAAGATGCGGATGTAGCATCTCACGATGGTTCACTTTATTTTTTTTCTCTTTTGCTTTGTGTTGTCCTTTTCACTGCTAGTAATTTATCTTTCCCTAATTTGCCCGAAAAGAAGTTCACCAAAAGAAGCTTTGGAAGCACAGCGCAGAACACTTCTCCTGAGCTTTATTCATTTATTTACGAGCAGCGCGTAATCCTTCTCTTTCTCTTTTTTTTGCCTCCCATACCCCATTCAGCAAGATGGTCCTGTTACTATTTTTCAACCGAAACGGAGCTCAAGTTACGGCGTCAGGTTTGCCAACTTTAAAGTCTATTAAAACTGGTCCCGTCCCAAGACCAGCCGGGTCTGGTCCGGGCTTATTTGCTGATTTTCCTCACTGCAGTTTTCCACCTCTGTCAGGAGTTGATAAAGGGGGGGGGAAAGATCAGAATTTCAAAAGCTTTTCGGGACTCCGGGTTTGAGATGTGAGAATTTGAGATGCTGAGTGTGAAGGTGGAGGGACAAACAGATGTTTGTTATTTTTATCATTCAACCCGATACTCGCAGTGTCCCGCATGTACCCGCGCTGAGCTAGGAAGAGCGGGAAGAGCCCGAACCTTAGCCCTTAGCGTTCACCCTAGCCCATATTCTTAATCTTCTGTGCTGTAGTTCTTCTACCTTCCTTCCAGCGGCGTCCCGTGGGAAGCTGAGACTCCTTCACCATTGTGTTTGTTTTCCTCCCTTAGGTTTTTGAGTGTTGGGTTTGGGAAGCGCCCTTCCTTTTCCTCATAAAAAATCTTCCCCAATAAGAAGGGAAAGGTTGGGAATATTTTGCTTTCTTGTGCGCCAGTATTTGAGAAGAAAGTTTTCCTCTTTTTTTGTTTGCTCCGTTTTTTTTTGCTATTGGCTGCACAACGAACCTCTGAGGGGCGGGACGACAACGTGACCCCATTTTATGTATTCACCACTGCACAACTCGATCAACTCGAACACAGCGCTCGATAGTTGGGTGGGAAAATGGGACGCCCTTTCTTGCCGTTCTTTGTTTCGTTACTCCTTCGTTTGTTCTTTTTCTGACCGTTTGTTGCCAATCGAAAATATCCAGACAATAAAGCCCGACAATCCCGAAGAGAACGCGTTCTCCCGATGTGTCCCGTTCACTGTCAGGCTAAACACAGCTAAGCACTACTGGGAAAGTGGAAATCGAAACACGCTGTGCGGCAATGCGATTGATATTGCAACCATACTCGGAATACTGTACTCAGCACGGATCCGTTCGAACGTGGGCACGATTCGAATAAATTCGAAGCGGAAACGAGCAATAACAAACAAACGTATGGATCGAAAGGAAAGCTAACCTCCTATGAAAGCTATGACACTATATGCATTAATATGTAAATTTGGTAGTAAAATCAAATGCAGTAGTTTCGGGGTTTATGGCGGGAAGCACAACGAATGCGAATCTAAATTGAGTTGGCTTTTTAGTTTTAATGTTTTTCGGCATGATTGAATCTTTCAATACATTCATTTACGTACCACGGTTTATCCTTACAACACGCAATATTAATTGAGCGATTAAATTTAAAATGTGAACCATTTATGGAATAATTTGAAATTTAGGTGACAATTAGCTTCAGAATTGCCACTGTGTTGAGTATAGCTAAAAAAAACCCTGCATTTTTATATTGATAAAATAAGAAACAAGATAAATGTAAAGCTATATATAATGTATAGCTATATTGACAACCAAATTCAAAACATTATTCGATAATCCGCAACTCAGTCAAGTGCACATTACCGAGCGTGTACTGTACCTGCAGTCAGAGGTCCCGTGGTACAATCGTCAACTCGCACGACTTAAAAAAACATGCCCGTCATTGGTTAAATTCTCATATGGACCTTTAGAGCCCTCTGTAGCAAGTACAGACTTATCCGGCTGCGTATGGTACGGTACTAAATAATAAGTCTCGAGGAAGTCTATATGCTGGGCATATCCACGAAAGGACGTTACGGCCAATTAAAAAGAAGAAGAAGCATGAAATGTAATAATTAATTACCTTTTTATAAGTGGCCAATGGTTTTAATTCAAATATCGAAAAATGACAAAATGAAGTAAAAGTAATAAATTAACATTTCAAGTTCAATTGAAACACTTCTTGTCATGAAAATTCTTGACAAAGAACTGAGCAAATAATAACGTTCACTTATACTGATTATCAGGATTATTTAAGTGATATAAACCAAGAAAGTCAATGACATTTTTTATGAAAATTAATTTAAACAATTTGATAAAAAAGCCAACGCATTACAGAACATTGGATTATGTTTCGTTACGTCGCTAGCAATAACCGAATGATGTCTGCTACAATTGGAATCACTTTCTTATTTGTGTGAATTTATTTTGAAAATTAGAAAAACAACTTAATTGATTAATTGAATAATACTTACAAAATTATTTGCTAATACAGAAGCAAAGCAAAACTGTTAAAATGCAAAGTAACACAATTTTAAACGTATACTTTATCTACATTTTACACACAAAATAGCTTGATTTTAGAGCGAAATGAAATGGAAAATTTAAAAAAAATTCCGCCCAAACACAAGCGCCCGGGCGTTGAAATTGAAGACACCGATAAAGCTCGAAATAAAGCTCAAGCTTTCCGGCGGCGAGATTGATTAAAATTATACATTTAATTAACTGAAATCCGTGCTCATTTGCTTATCTCGTTACTCAATTTAAACTATTTCCGTGCCTGTGCATCCGTGAGCTGGCCGGAAACGTTGCGCACAGAAGGAACGGGCAGCAGGACGGCATTGCAAGCCTTTCCACAATCCACTGCCGAAAGGTCTAGGCTACAAACGTTGAGGCGAATGGTTCTTGTCATCCCGCCCGGCCGAATAACGCAGCGAAGAAGGAAGCGATAGACACACTCTGATAGACAGGACGGACAGAATGACAGACGGTGCTGCTTTCTGGCATGCTGTGTGTGTGTGTGTGTGTTTATCTCACGGGAATCTACATCACCTTGGGAATGCTTCTGGAGTAGCTCTCGCCCAAAGCAACGCTTCGCTTCACCCGCCCGCCCGATCCGATAAGCTGCTAATTGATTTATTTTCCATCCGCCTTTCTTCGCATTGCTTCGATGATTTTTAAAAGCTAGTTTTGCGCGCGCTAGTGGAACCGTATTTTTTACTTTGTTGGTTTTTGCTTCACTAACTGATTTTTTTCTATTTCTTTCTTTTTCACTGCTATTTTGAACAAACCACACACACACACCTTGAAACACCTTGATACGATTACGATCCGGCATGATCGGGGAACCAAACGCCATTTCACCACATCTCTCGTTATTTGTCCACCCGCTGGCAACGCGATGCTGTTAATTGTGAAATGCTGACACTCACCGCAACAACACTATCCGTACAAACGAACGAACAAAAACTGCCAACATCCTTCCGTCACCCAAACTATATTGTGCCTGCCTGCTGCGAACGGAATGCCGCTGGAAAACTCCACGCACAACACAACGCGTTTCGAACGACATCATCCACCACCATCGGTTGCCCGGGCAACGGGGGACACTCTGTCACAATCGCGGGCTTCTGGGTGGAAAATCATTATCGGGCTTCCGCGACAATCGCGAATGATGGTGGCGGTCACCGTTTCGGGATTTTTATTTATTTTTTGCTGCTGCTGTTTGTGTGCCCGGGGACACCGAACAACGAAACAACAAACGGGCAACGAAACAGCTCGAGTACAATCTGCCGGACGATCGGGATATCGCCATCAGCAAGGCGATGGAAGCGAACCGGATGGACGACCAGTGAGTAGTGACGCGAGGGCGAAAACGGCACAAACCGGGACGCACGGGACGCACACTCGATGGAGGGATGAAAATAAAATGAAAATTATTTTCTCACTCGCCAAAGCTAATTAAAGTGGTGCCTGGCATATCTCGGACCGGTTCGGCATCGAACGCATCGAACCAGCGTGTGAGCGGTGGGACGGGGCAAAAAAAAAATCTGACGATTGAAAACACATCCGAAACAGGGCGGCGGCAACATTTCGATAAACATTCGCTTTGACTTTTTAATGAGCCGTTGGTCGGCGAAACGGAAAGTCATACACAGAGCGTTATTAACCGAAAGTAACATGTAATGAAATTACTGGCTTTTCACTTTTAAATGGCAATACTTTTAGCTGCACACAGGCTGCCAATATTACGCTGCTTGTTTGTGCTGCCGGAAATGTCCTTACTTTCTCCTTCTCTTTTTTTTGTACAACCAATTCAAGAGATTTCCACAAAATCCTCCAAAAATCCATCCGCAACGCTTCCGCCCATTTATGAAAAAAAAAACGCCGCCCTGCGATTGTGCGGCACCAAACCGGATGTTATTCTTAATCAACGCTACACCACAACGCTCTAACAGTGGCCGTGGTCGTTGGGGAGATTTTGCACTCGTTTAAAATCAACCACAGCGCCGCTGAAGATTTGGAACCGCTCTCACTCCCTCCCGCTTGATCCAGCGCCAGCCTTCGGGTAATTGGAAAGTAAAAATTAAATTAAAATCAAAAAGTCAAACTGCCGTCTTCTGCCACCCCTCCCACCTCCCCTCAAAAGTCCCACAAAGTTATCTGATGTCCCTGCGATAGTATCGGCCGCTTATAAAATCTTCGCCAACTTGTTTCCGCTACAACTTTCCGATTTCCGACCCTTTCCCGAAACGTCGATAGGGTAAAAAGGGTGAGGGGTTTTTTGCTTTTCTTTTGTCGCTTATCACTTTGTACTTGAGCAAAGAAACCCGGGCAGGCGCTTTAAAATTCGTTGCCTCTAGGCCTGGAAGCCCCCTTACATCTAGGACATTCTTCGCTTTACTATTGCCGGGACCAGAGAGCACAATCTATTAGATGCTGCCAAGCATTGTACGGTGAATGTAGAGCAATATATCTAGGCAACACAGCTTTAACGCGAGAAGATTTGAAGAAGATGTTTTTCCCCCGCTCCCGGGAGCGAAGATACCTTTAAGTGATAAATCAACCAGATCCGCAGCGGCAAATGCCATCCAGTTGGGGACAAACGGAAGGACAGAAATCGACGAGGGGAAATAAGACGTCTCGCTTATCGAGCGACGAGGTTAAAGTCGATCGATCTAGCATTTCGGGAGTTTCCATTTCGGTAGCGCACTGACGATGTATATTACAATAATCTATTTCTAGTCTTACAAAACAAACCCGGGCGGTGTTTGGGATTTTTATTCCTCTTTTCGTACGAATCGTGGCGCTCCCTAGACGATTAAGAAAGCCTAAATGAACAGGTCATCTATTTACAGCGAAGCCGTCCGTGCGTTGAGCGTAATTGTCTTTCCCATCCTCAGTCGCTGTATTGATTTAACGTACCGGAGCGCAAACTAACCACTGGGCCTAACTTGACATTACGCGCGATACATCGTCCGGGAACGACTTTTTTGTACATAATAATATTACAACAAGGGACGAAAGTAAGGACAACTTCTACAGCCACTACGCTTCGTTCGCCCATTCGTTCACCCATTGCGTCTGGCACTATGCGTTCACTCTCGATTTTCACCACTTCCGGGCGTAAACAACTCTACATAATATCACCAAACAACTTACGAATAGGGGATGAGGAGAAAACAAAACAAATGTGGTAACAAACTTATTGGAAATTATTTTTTAGCGCTGGGGCTAAAACGTTAAGGCTAAACAATCACGCTACACGCGCGCTAGCGTGGCGTTTTAGCGCTCGCCATACCGTTCTAATAGTGTCGCACCAGTCCCATCGTGTTCCGCCTTCCGCAATGCCAAAAAAACAGCGCAGAAATGTGCAGATGCTTACATAATTTTGCTATATATCTGTGTGTGTCTCTGTGTTCTTCACACTATCTATGATACTCTTAAACGATATCAATTGCAAAAAAGCAAGGAAACATTTTGCAAAACATGTTACCACTAAACCACTAGGCGCACGCACACCCCCCCACCGAATGGTCCCGTACGGTTTTGGGTGGGTTGCGTGTGTGTGTGTGTGTGCGGAAGCGAACGCCCGGAACGCTTCGCAAAACAAAACCGATAACGAAAGAAAACTTAGCATACATTGCACAACTTGTTTCGCAAAAGTCGATAAACCGAATTTAAGCGCCGGGCTTTGTTTCTATGCGTAGAACTTTTCAATAATGTCCTTGTTCTTTTCCGCCACGACGTTACGTTTGATCTTCAACGTAGGGCCTGCGCGGGTAGGACGGAGATGGAAGAAACAGAGAGAGAGAGAGAAGAAAAGAAAGGAAAAAGTTTTAGTAAAAATAGCTCACTGGGTAGGGTTGGCATTCGGGGACGTACCTAGCTCGCCGCCAGGCACGGAAAAGTCAGACTTCAGTAGGGCAAACTTTTGAATCTTCTGTGCGTTCGAGATGGCTTTCTGGTTGGCACGATCGATTCCTTCCTGGAGTGCTTTCAGCACCTGCGAAAAACGACAAAAGTGACGGAGCTCAATTAATCAATCACATTTTCTGACGCCAGCTCCTAAGAACAGCTGGGTCGAACCAGACACCCAATAGCCCAAAAAAACACGCTACCTTCGGACAGGGACCAGCTGCATGGATCTCGCTCAGCTTGCCGTACTCCACGCCGAGCTCCTTCAGCGCGGCGATCGTTTCCGGCGTCAGTTCGTCCTTCGGCTCGCCGCTGTCGAGGTTCATCTGCGTTTTGAGCGTGATCAGCATGGTCAGGAACTTGCGCTTATCGCCCACCAGGAACGCATTGCTCACGTACGGCAGCTCATTCTTCACGAGATTCTCCACGTGCACCGGCGGGATGTTTTCGCCGCCCGCAGTGATGATAAGTTCCTGTGGCAAGCCAGCAAACAAACAAAAAAGGGAGCGATTAGCAAACAGCAAAACGTTTGAAATACTCGAATCCCCCCCCCCCCCCCTCACATACCTTGATGCGTCCCGTAATGTACATGAAGCCTGCCTCATCCAGATATCCCACATCGCCCGAATGCATCCATCCATCGTCGTCGACGGCTTCGCGCGTTTTGCCCTCCTCGCCAATGTAGCCCATCAGTACGTGGCGGCCCCGCATGCAGATTTCACCGTGCCCTCGCTCGTCCGGTTTGTCGATTTTCGTCTCGCAGCCGCCGAGCGGTTTGCCGATCGTGTCAAAGTTGTAGCTATCGGGTGCGGTGAGCGAGTGCGCACCGGACGTTTCCGACATGCCGAACGCTTCCATGATCGGCAGGTCCAGGCTCATGAAGTACTTTTTCGTCTCGCGGTCCATCGGTGCGGCGGCCGTTGCAAGCGTCAGGCAGCGGCTAAACCCGAGCGCATCCTTCACCTTCGACAGGATGTAGTTCTTCACCAGACGGTACTGCCACGAGTTGGTGGGTTTGCTGTGGATGGAGAGCGAAACGGAGCGTTAACACAATGTTGTAAAACAAAAAAAACTAAAACTATCCCATACGCACCCTTCCATGGCGTCCAGATGGTGCTGCAGCGTTACACTCTTCGCCCAGCCGGCCACCAGCTTCTTGGCCGCCCCGCTCTGGGCACCGATCGCGAGCATCTTCTCCTGGATCTTCTCGTACACGCGCGGCACCGCCAGCATGCGCGTCGGTTTCGCTTCCTGCAGCGTGTGGAGCAGCGTGCCCTTCATCGCATCCTTGTCGGCGAAGTACACGGTGCAGGCAAACTGCAGCGTCAGGAAGATGTCCACCATCTGGGCGGCGACGTGGCTGAGCGGCAGGAAGGACACGAGCACCTCCTCGGCGTACCGTATCTGGTGCAGCCGCTTGCCGATTGCGTACGAGTCCCAGGTGAAGTTATCGTGGCTGAGCATGACACCCTTCGGATTGCCTACCGTACCGGACTGGAGGGAGGGGAAAAAATGGGAAGTGAATTTAGCCATGGTGCTGCACACTTTTCACAGCGTTGGTTCGATCAGGAAAGAGTTTCGCCCTTACCGTGTAAACCAGGCAGCAGCATTGATTGATGGCGATGTTGGCAAGGCGTCTGTTAAACTCTTCCTCCACATCATCAACGTTCATTTCTTCCAGCTCCGACCACTACAATAAAAAGGAAAGAAACGGAAATGGTTAAAGTATTTTATTGCATTAAAATTGTTTTAAAAATAATCTTTTAATTGTGAGTTAAATTGCGGGAGCAGTAAATTAAAGTACCATCCAAGGAATTAAACCATCCCGAACATAGCAAAAGAGCAATTTTGGCCAAATGTCCCGTAACGTAATCACACATCGTTTGCGGTGCGGTTTGTCACCGGGGGAGGGACGGGACATCTTCATCTACCAAACAGAACGAGTTCTCTCCACTCTCATAGCCCGGCAAAGAAGATGGTGGATCGTTAAAAGTGAGAAAAAAAACGAAACCATTTCACCTATTTTCTTCCGACATCGGAAGCTGGCACCCGTGGACCGGTTATGCGCAACCACAGATTGGTGATTCGTGTCCGCAGTCCAGTCACGACCTGGCATGAAGTCATTTTGAGGCGCAATTTTGGTGGGCTTGGTAGAGGGGGGAAAAAATAACGACACCCACCGATGCCTTTTGCCCCCGTTGCCTTTGCCGTTTGTTTGTGCCGGCAGGAAGAAAACGTGTCCTGAAGTGGAAATTGTCTTGTGCAAACACGGCCACACGCGCACGCGTTGCAAGTTCAAGCAATCGCCGTTTTTTTCGTATTCGGCTGGTTTTTTTTTCTTCTCCCTATTTGCCTTCTTTCATTAGCAATTCCCACGAGACAATTGACAACTTCCGCAATGCAATCGATGGTATGGTTAACCCACGAATCCTTTCGATGAAAATCAGGGAGGAAAAGGAGGGAATACAAAAGCCATCTTCTAAAGGGGTAAAGGAACCGGGTTCCCCGTTCTTTAGATACTTTAAAGATTGCTTTGTTTTCCGTGCTTTGTTTCGACATAAGCGAAGTCGTATCGTTATGTGGTATCGCCCCTTTTTATTAGTACCAACAGAATAGAACCCGCATGAGGTGGAAAAGCATGTTCTCGGTCGGTTTATGTGGGGTGAAGTTTTGTCTTCCGTGCAGTGCAGAATCATTTCTACCCATCATCATCTACGCGATTCAAACAAGACTGAAGGGAAGAAGTCGTTATGGCATATTGGGGTCTTGAAGAAAAAGAGGACCTTTAATAACATCATTCGGTACGTGTGTCCAAATAATTCATACGCTTGTTTGCTTCAAAAGGTTTTTTTTTATCCGTTAAATAATATCAATCGATGTTTCTGATGCACATTTTGAGTTATCAGACTCATGCTATCTTTACTATAAAAATGAAAAAGTGGATTATTTTTAATCATTTCTGGGGAAATTTCGGAACCCCAAACCACATTTCCTATCGAATTAATAACGTATGGTGAATGTCGAGTTTGGCTGTTTTCTTCTAAATAAACCTATTATTTGTGTAGTTCCACTTGAATTGGATGGTTTGTGCCATTGGATTAATAATTTCATACGACTATGACTGACGATTACAAGCTTGTTTGTTTTTGCAAGATGTTTAAAATTCAACTGAAACAAAGACACATAACAATATATAATTAGGTAAAAGATAAGTTTTTTTTTTCATAAATAAACATGAAAATTACAAGAATAATAAAAGGGTAAACAACGCCAACTGTACTGCCTGACTGTATAAAATACTTGAATTGATGTTAAATGCATTGGACTTTTATAACCAGAAAAAGTTACCATCATTTGATGGGCAAGGACTATCCACAAGATTCCATGGTACGTCAGCAGCAGAATATGTTCCACCACTTCCAACAAATATGTTTGGAACTCGTTTCAAACTGATGATCTAAATCAGAAATATCCATTTCATTACTAGCATGGGCATACTGCCCCATCTTCCCTTATTGCTCGCAACCGGTATTACCGGCTACAATCTTAAGGATAATCAAAATATTGAGATATAGAGAGAGCGTGTGTTTTGCAAAATGGAAAATGGAAACTTCCTCCCACATTCAAGTGTTATTTTGTCCTTGAACTAGCGCAGCACTCTACAGTGTGATAAATACATACTTCCCTACAAATGCCCACCATGCCGGCTACAAACACGCACACGCAAGGTCCCCAAACATATCAATCATATGCTGAAGAAAATTGACTATTTGTATCCAAACCAACCACCAACCAGCATTCCATCCTTCAAAGGCAGTCGAAAACATCCCTCACCCAACGACATATTCCCCCCTCCCCGAAATCCCATCGTTTGGCCACAAAATTGGAACTTGATTGGATCGGTACAGGTCGTGGAGTTCTACCGCACTAAGAAAACGCCGGTTGCAACGGCTCGTCGTTCGGGGGAGGTCCTGCTACTACTTCCTGCTGCCATGAATTGGTAGCAATTTGCTGTCGAACATGTTTCTCTCTACCGAGCGCGCTGCTCGCTAGCCGTAAAGCGAGAGATGGCGATGGTGTGATTTATTTGGTCCGATTATTTATGATACATTGGGACGCTTTGGTTAGGTCGCGCTGGTAAATGGTAAGGGATCCTTGCGCGTCTCCACAGCTTCCCAGGGGCAAGTGTAGAAGCAGTATGGAACCAAACCAGCAGCCGGGTTGTACACATGGGACGGAAGCCGTTGGAACTGGGGCGTCCGTGTGAAATAATGTTCTCTTCAATGGTAGATTTTTAAGGCGCAGAAATGTTGTGCCTCCACACTGAGGCTGCCGATGATGCTGATGATGATGCGACAATGTTGAGTTTGCAGCAGTTTGAGCAGCACGAGATTTCGCCCTCGCCCTACACCCGGTGGGGCAATCGAAAGTGAAATGACAAGTGAGAATATGTCGAACCGATGTAACCGCCTTCCCCGCCCCAAAGAAAGAACCACATGCCACCGCTGTTGGTGGTGCTGGTCGTGGTGATGATGGCAAGTGAAAGAAGGAATAAAAAGAAACACACACGAACCCCTGTACTTTATCGGCCTTCTTTAAAAGGAAGTAAAATGGGAGAGCGCAAAAGAAAAATCACCTCACACGGTTAGCAACAACATGCTTGACGCATACACGCCCGGCACTGGGGCAAAGAGATCGATGGAGAAGTTGTTGGCGTAAAGGATCCCGTTTATATGACGCCATTATACGGCTGTACGGCGGTACTGCAGATAGTCAAAGTGCGTCGCATCGCAGGTGTCATCATCGTTAATGTTTCGCTTTCCACTTTTCCGCATGGCGTTTCTCACACAGAAACCGTCCGCTTAGGAACGTTAGGCAGGAGAGATGGCTTAGGTTTAACCGTAGCCGGCTTATGGTAGCATGATTAATGATGTTTTAGCTGCAGGTTTTTTTTTCTTTTGCAGCTGCTTTTGAGCTTTTTCGATCCGATCGATGTGATTTTTTTTTTGCTGGTTTTTCCTACCAGTCCAGTGACCCTAGCAACAGGGGGCGCTTAGGTTAACGAAAGGTTAGCGTTTTTCTAATGGTCTTGAAATGAGTTCAGGAAAAGTGATAATTACAAAAAGGTCAAGCAAAAAAGTAACAACAAAAAAAAAGATACTTTAAGGCTGGCGGGAAGCTTACATAACCATATCGTTATCAATTTCAATTTAAAAAATATTCCCTTGATCAAAGAATGACACACTGCGCCCTTCATTCGTTTTCCATTAAATAACACATCATTAAAGAAACTGAAATGAAACCTCCTAACCTTTGCACTGCGAAACCTGCCCACTATTCATTACTTTCAACGGGGAAACAAGAAAAGCACAGTACACGATAGCCCCCCCCACTCATTAAAATGATCCCAATCTGCAATTAGTTAAAGCATTCTTCCCTCCTCCTAAAGCTATTCTGCCCCCTTCTTCTGGTGCCATTTTGCTAATTTCATCCAATTCGCAGCATTTTATGTTTGCTTTTTGCTAATTTCTACACCTTTCAGTGCAGAGCGAACCCCCGCCGGCGGTGTGATGTGCAAATTCGTGCACGGTGCAATTTCGCTTCCGTTGGCCATCCCACGCCCAGCCCGGTACTATTTGCCTGCAGGTTAATACGAAAAAAGACAAAGACCCTCCACGGCACGTTTTGCTAGCGGAATGAATTTTAATGCGGATTTTACCGATTGGATCTCTCATTGCCCGTGCAGTGGGGAGTAAAGCGAGAGCGCGGTGAAAAACAGTGGGCAGAAAAAAAACTTGCTTTCCTCTTTATTTTTTCCGCAACACGCCGATAAAGCAGATGAAAGCTATTATCCATTCTTTTTTCACACGCTACACTCCCGCGGGAAATGGGAGAGAGAGAGAAAGAGAGAGAGAGAAACAGCGGTGGAAATTTCGATATAATTTGATACGAGTTTTTTTGTTGTTGCTCCTCCTAGGATTGTACCCTTTGATATTATGTCCACCAGCTCTCGAAACGTTCTGACACCCCACACACACCACAGGTTGATAATGGAAAATCCAATAATATTCTAATTGAATTGAAAACACCTCACTATCATTTGCGACTCCTTTGCGAAGTAAATATGTGTGTGTGTTTTTTTTTCTCACTGGAAACATACTTATTTTTATTTCAACTACAGTAAGCACATCAAACGATTTGCTGAACGATAGTAGTTCAAATGATCAATCAATATCAAAATTAAAATAGTACAAAATCAAAAAGTTTATGAATTATTGTGCGATACTAAAATATCTTTTCGAACACTGTTTGGTCTAATAGTTTTAAGGAAATATTGAAATATGTTTAATTAATGATAATGTATTTTATCCTTCAAAAGCTAATAAATACCCGCATTCATGGATTGAAGTAGAAGATACTCATACTATGTTGGACATTCGATTTCTTAAGATGTTTCTAGCGTCTGTAATATGCATGCGTATAATATTTTAATAGCTAATAATTAAAACAACTGAATCCAACCATTGTCAAACATAGTAAAATGCATCAATTACACACTAAAGCATGCGAATAGCAACAACAGTGTGGGGAATCTTGAGAAAGTGTGCCTTTTATGTTACAACATTATCCAACACCAGCTTCGGCTAAATGTGCACTAACGCACTAATAAAATAGTGTTTTACAACCCTCTTTTTGAAGCCAATCGAATGGATTTAATGTTAACAGTAGTAATGGAAAAAAATTAAGATTTCGTCAGAATTGATTCCGGCTGGCTCCGAAGTTTTCTAGAATCGATTCCGGATAGTAAATCCGGAATCAGTTGTCGGAATCAGCCCCGGAATTGGTTCTGAAATCAGCTCCGGAATTGGTTCCGGAATCGGCTCCATTGCTGCAGTCAATCCTGATTCAGTTACCGGAGCAAATTGCGATTCCCAGGTCGATTGCGATTCCGGAACCAATCCCGGAATCGGCTGCGGAATCAACTCTGGAATCGGAATCGATTCCAGCATCGGAATCGGCTCCGGAATTGATTCTGAACACGAAATCGGAATCGGGTAGGTCCGATTCCGAGCTCCCACCACTAATTAACAGTGCTTATGAAAAACGAAAACATATCGAAAAAAGGGCATTCGGCTGGATTCCAAACTCGTGCTTAGGTTGTATGTTCGACAGTATTGTAACGATAATTCCTCTAAGATCAAATGTGAAAAATGCCTTTAGACATAGCATATATTGACTAATATTGTTTTGTCCGACTATAAAATCATCTTGTTTAGTACACAAAACCCGTCTTCCTAGGAGATTCTTTGTCAACGACGCATCCAAAACGTCCAAAGATAGGTAGGTATATTCCGTTCTTGAAAATATATTAAATTCCTCCTCAAGTAGGTGACTTTTCGTGCTGATTTGTATTGATTTCTATGATTAAAAAAATACTTTGGTATTATTATTTTTCAACCCAAATCAAGTAGAAATCAGTGAAGCTTAAAAAGTACATCAATTAAGCAAAAACGTTAAACGATAGTTCAACTATAAATTATATTCAATCGATGCCTATGAGCTCGTCAGTGTATTCAGGAAGTGATCAAAGCAACAAAACTACTGTTTGGTTAATGAAAGGAAGGTGCGAGCTATTGCTATTACCCATTGCCTCAATCAATGTTCTATAACACTGATAAAAACACTGATAACACTGATCATGTGCTGTATACACAAAACAACAGCTACAAACAAGCAGTTTTTAAAACGGGAATCGAATTGCTCAAGGGGACAACCGACACGCACATGATAAAACACAGTAACACTTCCATAATTTACAAAAAAAAGATAGACATCCAACTGACTCATTACTCGATTGATCCTAGCGAAAGAGAGAGAGAAAAAGCGAGAGAGCTAACAAAAAGCACCGATCCCGATACGGACCCGAAAGGCCAATTGCAACTGTTGATTTACAAGAGTGCTTGAATTGATATAAAACCATACATACCACCATCACACTACATCGACTACGCGTTTGATGTTTCCCCGTGGCTCAAATGAAGTGAGTGTGCAAAGGGTTGCAAAACCATTGAACGCGCATAAAAGATATCGTGCACGGGACGAAAAAAAATGCCCCTCATAACCCCAATGGCCAATGGTGCTGACTGGTCACTTGAGCCAAAGCATTCGTAAAGCTTGCTGACCAAACCAAACCAAACCAAAGCAACAACAACAAAAAACATCCCCTCAAAAACGTCCCTGTGAATACATGTGCTGCACGTTGATAAGTGAATGTGAAAGAAGAAAAAACGCCACAGGAAACTCAATTTCACTGTGGCGTGTGATGAGGGTACTGAAACTTACACGATAGAAGCCATCCTCCCGCTTGACGTACGGTGCGTACGGTGGCATCGTTTGAATGACGGTTTTCAGGTTCGGCAGGTTCTGACGAATTGAGCAGATTTTCTCCATTTGCTTCGCATCGTCCACCACGACGATCTGGGCCCGGGAGCTTTCCAGCACGTGCTGTACCGATTCGGCCGAGTTGGTCGTGTACACGCCGGTGATGATACCTCTGCAAATAGACACAGGAAAAAAATGTATTAAAAAACGTACCAATGTATGTTTCAGTGTGAACAGTAGCAACAAACACACCAAAAAAGCCCTACTAATGCTTACCCGGCGTGAATGGCCGACAGCTCGGACACGAACCACTCCGGGCTGTTGAACGCCAGCACCGCCACGGTGTGGTGCGGCTCCAGCCCAAGCTTGATAAACACCTTCGCCATATGGTGGACCCGTTCGCGGTACTCGCGATACGTCACGGTTTGCCACTGTTTCTGCGCGTTCCGGAACACCATCGCCGGGTGGTCGGGATGATCGCGCACGGTACGGTTCATCAGGTCCGGCACGGACAGGGGGTCGAGCGAGGCCAACCCTTCCTTGGCGATGCGCAGCTTCACCGGGACGGCCGGATCGGTCGAGGTGTAGCTGTCGGCGGGCAGGATGCGGCCCGTCGGCCCGGCCGGAATCTGTCCATTCTCCTCCTGTCCTGGCATCGTTGTCTAAGCCTGTTGCGGTTGTTTGGGAATCGATCACCTGCTGGCGTGTGACGCAACGCGGCTGCAAAGAAGAAGAAAAAAAATGCAATAATCAGTTAATGAAGCGAAACAGCAGGGACGGATTTCTAAAGCACAATCTAATGCAATACAGCGAGGTTATTAAGGCGATAGCGCAGTACACCATAAAAGGGCCGTTATCTAACGATCGCGCTCAATCGTCGCGATTACAAGCTAATTCGATTGCTCCAATATTTGCATCGTCATGTATCGGGCGAGTGCTGCTGTCACGAGGAAGTGTTGGAGGGCACATATTTGACGTCATTGAATGGTAAAGGGAAAGCGTTGCGAGGAGAAAAACAAATGATTTGACGTTAAAAGTTTAATAACAGCTTATTAGGCGCTACTAGCATGCTTGTTTGTTCTGTTGCTTGATAGATGGCGCTTTAAATTTACAAAACATCTGCTATGCTCATAGTACGATGCAGTACCCATATTAGAGCTTCTCTTTTCAATTGTTTATCGTGCAAAACCCATACCACAACCACGTGTTGCCGTTGACGAGAAGACGTTCGACGCAGAGTACGTGACGTGCATCCTCAAAGAGAAAAAAAGCATGCGACAACTGACATGCGAGCTTGATTGATAACAGGTAATCACCATCAACGTATCAAGGGTATTACATACATGATGATGCGCACCAGATAATCCAACCCCAGAAAGGAAGCGGAAGAAGCGCCATGTTGCACCACGTTGCATTCAAACAATCCACACACACACACACCAGCGCTGTGACACTGAATACTGGGTGGACATGGTCGCCATATAGGACTTTATCTGTTTTTCCAGCCAGAAGTGTTTGCCACTAGACTTCCCAATTTCACTGAGCTCAAAATTCAACAGCACCAAGCAAGTGGTGGCGGCAAAAAGAAAGCATGCAATACCTTCAACACTTCAAACACGCGGACAACGTGGGCGCACAGACAGCAACAGCACACCAACAAACAAAAAAAGCGGGGTAACACAATTCTGGGTTATTGCACAATATTTTGAGCACAGCTTAAGGACAGCTCCAGAAGTGGAGAGGATGCGATGGATGAAACTGATGACTACTGATGGCACACTTCACCGACACCAGAGTGCACGCTGCCGGTTTCGGTTCAAACATCAGTCGCCACAGCCACAGAAACTCGAAAGGCGACTCGAGTACGATGATGATGCATCGTCGATTCGGAACAGGACATAACCAAGACTAATAGTTCTTGTTACACAGTTTGTCATGGGTTTTCTTTTTTCTTTTTGCAGGGAACGGTGGCCAACGATAGATCCTAACCACGCGATATACCGCACTGCCGGTTCAACCCGAAAGTGAACCGAAAACCCCCCTTGAAGCAATCAATGGAGAGGGGTGGGAAGCGAGGTGCCGGTACCGATGGGGCTCTAGAGTACACTCCTGACACACACACATACAGAGAGATTCTCTCAAACACTTTGTCGAAAAATCCCAACCACTCGTACACGAAAATGGGCAAAACACCCCCGAAAAAGCTCCCCCGTTACTCTCCGCCGATACCATCTTGGGCGGTATTTCGCGTTTGATGATAAAATAGGATAAAATGCAGCATATGCAACGCGCTGGTACTGTGCGGTCGTCCAGCAGTCGGCCAATATTTGCACTTGCCATGGTGCGCCACATCACGACCAAAGGAAAGGGCGGGAATGCGGGCTGAGCAGCAGCATCGATGCGCTCCCTGGGGATGCCGGGCCACGATTGTAAAACCGTAAAATCCCTATTTATGAGCACCGACAGATTCTGCAGCACCATTCGGTATGCCCGCACCCGCCTTCGGGGCAAAGCAAGCCGAACTTCGACTTTCGCAAACTTGCTGCTCGACCATTTCTTAGCCACGTTTGAGAGGTCGTGGATTGGATTGGCCGAGGTTGAGGGAGAGAAACCGAAACAACCGAAAACTTTGCCTCCTTAAGGCCATCATCAGACCATACACCATAACCCACCGAAATGGCTGCAATACGTATGGGGTAAGCTGTTTGTGAATAGGAGCAGCACAAGGGCCATAGCAACAGCAGCATCAACAACGTTATCCGTAGCACAAGATGGTGAAGAAGAACAAGAAGAAAAACGAGTTACCAAAATGCTGTAGCACTCGATGGCGTGGCCGGGCCGAAAGTAATGCCCGAGAATACTATCACTTCCGGATGGCACACCATACACCGTATGATGGAAGCTGTAATTTCTTTACTGCACTTTCCATCACAGCTCCATCGGCCGGTGCCTACATGTGCTGATGCAAACCGGCGCACGATAAGTGTCCTCAGGACTATTAGGAATGTTGTGTTTTGGTGTGCATCGTTGCCCATGATGCTACAGCATCGACGAGATGATCTATTTTTATGACTTTGCCGGTACGAAGTAATCTCTCAAAGAATCATCCAACCTCATCAAAGCGAACATCCCTTGAGCGGCAAGGGAAGTCACCATGAGAGAAAGTAAATGTGATGGACGAATCAATCAAACGGAACTGCAGGTATATCGTGCAGAAGCTCGATGCAATTTCGTTGATTGGTAAACATACCAGATAGGCCTATCGCCTATTGATTTAATAAGTTTGTGCAAATGCTAACGTCTCAACCGTAATATTGCATCCCTGGTACGCCTGGAAGTTTTTGGATACATTATTAAAATCAAATGAGTACTCGTTTCTTATATGACTCATTTTAAAATCACTTGTTCTAGGATAGCTAGATGTTTTATCGAGAAACTGCTCCAGGATTTTGCACGAGAAAATTGAACAACATTACATTGATCACACTCTGGAATGAGGATGATGAACCCTACAGTATAATTCAATTCAGAGCCTTGATTTATCACGTACGAACCACGTAAAGTCATCTCACCTTTGAACATTTGAAATTCCCTACTATTAGACAAACTCTCTCACAAAATGATGGAAAAAGATTACTATTATCCATGGGATTCCCAACGATTTTTTCAATGGATTCCAAAAATGATTTGGATTCATGCCTCGGTTTATTGACTTATTGGCATCAATATTTCCAAAAAAGGGAAACACTCAATCAATCGTGTGACAAACCCAACAAAATGCGGGACATAATCTACAGGACATAACCTAAAAACCATATGCAAACCTGTAAAGTACCTCTGGAATATCGGACAAACTTATTTGGACGAACTAACCAGATTAGTGTTGAATTTAACACATCATAAATATTTCAATTAATTGAAGCTTTCCAGTATAATTAACAGGAAATCATCTGGAGAAGAATTCAATTTGAAGAGGAAGAGAAATCGTGCTCTGGGCGAAACTTCTGGCTGATAAGAAAATTTCTGATTTATAATAATGCATATAGTGAACACAGTTTATTCAGCCTTGTAAACAACAAACAGTGAACATTAGGGTGCACTACCATTGCCATTGTCTTAGGATCCAGTATCCATATGTTTCCGCCTATGAACCTACTTTCAGCCAACACCGATAGCATATCGGCCAAATTTCACACATCATTCAAGCAGCCAAAAATAAAATCATGCCCTCCCGCTTGCTCACTCGTGCCATTCGGGATATTTCTTCCCGTGTCCGCTTCCCGTGACGTTATTTCCCGGTTTGCGATAACGCAATCGCAAACCCAACGGACTGCACTGCACTCTCAATCGGCAATTGAATTGTATTAATTTCACCCGTTTAATCGATTGATTGGCCAACCATTTGGCAGCTGCCTGGTGCTGCCTGCGGCTCCATCTTCCCATCAGCTGTTGCACCTGCTCGGCTGGCAACCGAAGGTACGCATATCTGCTTCGCACAGAAATGGACAGTGCAATTTAAGCAATCTCATCCCGCGCAACCAAGCCCCTCGATAAGAGCACTCGATAAGCGATTTCGGTGGGGAGTGGGCGCATGCAGCTGGCGACACCCGGTGAAGCTCGAAGCTATTTTTGTACAGCAAATCATTTGAATTCTATCGCTACATATCAACAACCACCATCATTCCCGCTTTTTATTGGGTGGATTTGCACGTATATGCTGCAGGATTTATGGTACGATGCTGGTGCTACGAACGAGAGCTGTGTATCCCCTCTCTCAAGCTCACGCAACCACGCAAAGATGGCTAAACTCATGTTGCACGCAGCCAGCACGCATTAAAGCCGTTTACTTGATGCAGCTAGCGAAGCGGCAAACATGGATTCTTCCCACCTGCGGGTAATACACATTTCATATGCAAACAGGCATCATCATTTGGTGTGCCGTGTATTTAATTCCATTTTTATCACCGGTAGCAGCACCAACGCCTGGAGCACGGGAGCGTATTTTGTGCAAACACTTCCGCAAAGATAATATTAATCCTTGAACACGGTAGTGACGGCCGGGCAGTGGCTGGTCAATGCATTATAGAGCTATACAAATTAATCACCGAACCAACGGACGATTCCGGAATGCATTTTATTGGTTAATCAGGGGATATGCATGGCTATCATCGTTAGCAGTTTTTAGTTTACGAGCAAAATTAAATAATCTTTATTTTTTTATAATATAATTATGAATTAGTATTCCAGATTATACTTAACATTGTTTCAACGATCAGCTGATCATCGTGTACTTTTTGTCTGGTACAAAGCTTCTTTTTATTTCAAATGAACTCTCTTTGGATGGTCTACTTCCTCATATGAAATGCCTTCAACGTATGAAACAAAGCGTCGCCCCACGATGACTTGACAATGTCGAATGAAAAAGGCAATCACAATTCCAACACGCACACTGCTTTGGTAATTGGGAAATCCGTCAACAATCGCTGCTCTTCTACCTTCGACGTAGACAAGGTACTCGCATGTTCCCTCCGCTGTACGCTTATCAATGCCTGATGACGGGCCAAGGTGTTGCAACAATCCAGTAGCACCCGTAAAATGCGTGCCACTAATCAAAACATTAATGCTCAGTGTGTACAAGTGTGTACAATGCTCTAAACGCGTATCCAAAATTGGTGAGCAGCAATAGCAGTAGCAGCACCACCACCGCCACCGTCGTGCTCCAATGTCCAATGACAATCCCGATAACACAATCGCTGACAGGTTTAATACCCCTCATTAACGATAATCAACAGCGGAACTAGCTTAATTGAACTGTTTACTATTGGAGTTCGATTTCCAATAGGAAGTGTTTAGGATCCAGTTATTAATACTGGAAAAATGACTTAATCCTACATCCATGGATAAGATGATCGTACAAAACGAGCACACACACACACACAATCATACATAGAAAAGGCACACCATATATCATCGTATAGCAACAAAAATGCACCATAAAGCACACAATTTGAGTGGTCACTATCAGAGATCACCGGACCTTGAACTTTGCTCTTTTGACTGCTGATCGGACGGGAGGGAGAGAGATGTTACCAGTTTACGTAACAGTTTGTGCGATAGTACTTCATCTCCCTGCAGCTCCGTGTTACTCTGAATGTACAGGCGCTATCGAGCCTAAAGCGAGATAAGGTAGTATCTCCAGTATGAGCCTGCTGGCCCTTTTTGACTTCCATCACACACCAATATGTTTTGCTGATTGAGAAACATCAGCTGAAAAATTGTTACAACTCATAGTCGTCATTTATTGAGATATTCTGAGATGTTCTTTGGCGTCTTCCAAGATGACGATACTTTAAAATCACCAACTCATCCGAAAGTGTAGAAATTATTATTTTTTACTGTTGTACACAGGATCGATGAAAACATCTGAACGCTTCTCAAACGTTGCCATTAAAACGTGCAACAGTCTCCAAAATCGGTCCAAAAACGATATCTCAATTTATCAAACATAAAGATCCAAAGCATTTACCCCATGATGGTGCAACTATCACATCAATTATTTCGCCCAGAAATCATAACCCCTCACTCGTCCCGATGCGTTTAGCCGGTGACTGAACTCCAATGGTCACAAACTCTCCTCCGCCTTTCGAACACGTATGCAACCTCCTGGTGAACGTCACAAAACTCACCAGAAACCAAAAAAAAACCCACTGAATACTACGCCAACCACACCAAACTACAGCCAAATCGCACCACTTTCACCGTTCACCTGCGATCTCCGAGCACGCTACGCCAGAACTGAGCACCGGTCACGGTTCGATCTCGCCACGAAACCACCAGTGCCAGCCTCTGATCCCGATCCCGAAATGCCTGTCGAAACGGGTAATCTAATCATCAATTGCTGGTTCCGCGTCCTCCTCGACCTTCCCGTGCCATGGGAGCGGGTGGGGTAAATGAGACGAGGTACACTGATACCGATGGCAGCTCGAGCCTCGGCACCTTGTTGCATCGTAGCGTGCGCGCCGGTCCAAAAATATGCCACCGATGACGTTTCATTACGTTCATATGGGAACCCTACGCGAGCGACACGTTGTACACGTAGTATAGAAGTTAGTTTTTTGGACACATTCCAAGATTATCAAACCAACTAAAATGCAGTTTAAACAACTAACTTGCATAAGCTCACTTCAACTGTTACTGACTATGCGTTTCGTTGATGTTGAGCCCCCACAAGCGACACGTAGCACAACAACTTCTTCTGAGTCTAGCGATTTGGAGCCATATAACGGTAACTCTGCCATATCTTACATTATATTACTTTCAAAATATTATTCGAAATCACTAACTCACTAAACTGAGCTCAAAATAGCGACCCTAACCGGTAATACACCATGCCTAAAGCGCCTTTTCATCGTCAACACTGAACACAATCTATCACAGTGCTGGTTCTACCGTACTACCGCCGTTCGATGGCGCTTGCTGATAAAAGGACCATTGCCGGGCCATGCCAAACCCCCCAATACCACCGTTCAACAACGTGCAACAACCTATCGCTGCACCGGTTCGCGGCCTGATAACGCATACATGTCGGCGGCGGTTTAGGAATGAAAACGCTTCTTGCCCGTCGTGCCTCTGGGCTGGCCGGGAAAGTGGTTATTTTTACCCGCCCATGGGGTCAAACATGGATGCGTCCTGGAGCAGACATCACCTCCCGGATGCTTTTGTCGGGGTTGGGGGACTTTTTTTGTGACCAAGTTGTTTTTATGGGACGGTATTTAAAAATATAAACGAGTTGGAAAGACAACTGATAATCGAAGCCTGGAGGAAACTCTAGAAGTTTTTTTTCCGTCCCCTAATCTACAAAACGCCCTTTGTACCTCTACTACGGCCAGTATTGTATGCGTTCTAAGTAATTGATTTGGGAATGAAAACAGAACGTGCCACATTCAACTGATTAGCTCTCATTTTAGGAAAGGTCATTGTATTTTGGTTAATTTATTTTAGTTTGTTTCCATGCGGTGATCTACTTTAGGGGAATTTAACATTTTTATTTTATTATTTACCATTTGTTTTTGAAGAACATTTACAAACAATGCAACATTCATAGCTTTAGATAGATCTATTATTTACGAATGAAATTTTAATTTCCTATACAACCTCACATACAAAAAATCAGAAATTCAGAATTCATCAAATTACGAGAGCCATCATGCCATTAAAAACTAAACAGAGCTAAAAACCAAAGTTTTAACTATATCTGATGAATCTGATGATGATGATGATGATGCTAGAAATCTCGCAACTCCTAAAAAGAATAATTCAGAATCATGATTATTCAAAGATTACTGATTCGTCATAATAAACACATAAATATTTATGGTTCAGAATCATGAACTCTCAAAAATGTATGATTCAGAATCATAAAGATTCACTCGTTTCTGGTACAAAATCCAGAATGCTCAAAACTTTGATCCAGAATGCTTTGAGTCGATCAGATACATTAATGAAATGGTGATTCACTTGTAATTCATTTGAATTAAAGTTATGTTGTAATAAAATTATTTTATTTTTCATTTCCTATCTTCCTATCTATTTCGACCTATCTTTCATAATATACATCTGTCGGTTCGATCCGAAGCTTCCAGGTGGAGCCATCCGCAAGGTCGACCCGAAAACTACAAGTTCCGGGAGGTGCAAGAAATCATAAGCGACTCCGACCCGTTGGTGCAGCGAGTTCGGGTCGGATCGGATCAAGGTAGGTTCAATAGCCGTTGCGAACTCGCTGCACTAGCGGGTCGTAGTCACTTAGGTTTTCTTGCACCTACTGATCATTCGGGTCGACCCAAACTCGGTACACGCACGAGTCGGATTGGATTCCGACTCCGAGCTAGAGCACCCGCTGCACCCACGGGACGGAATCGATTCTGACTGGCTAGCACCCGACTCTGGGTCGGGTCGTGAATTGAATCATATGACCCACCACTACTCCACGCTGCTTTGATACCGATCGGCAATCTACGATCGGGTCTTATCGCCTTACTGTACTTCCAATTACGTCAGCCAACAACTCAAACTCATTGATCGCCCATCGTACAGCAATATATCGACGCCGTTCGTGCTTCGTGTCTCCCGAAACCCCGCCAAACACGTTGTTTTTTTTTACCCAACTCCTTACCCGGTTATGATAATAACCGTACCAGATAATAAATCAATACCACTACGCATGCAAGCAACCCTGCACTATCGCGCGAAGGGTAAAGATAATTCTAATCGCTCCAACAACCATTCGCCGATGGGTCCCCTATCTTTCCCCTCGGGTTGTTAATAAGCTGTTACGACTGGGAATTGAATTTATGGTGGTGTCTTTCAACAAAAAAAAACCAAATCTTCTCTCCGAGCGTGTGTGATACCGAGTCGATAATACAGCATTTTCTCGAACGTAAAACAAACAAACAAACAAATCATTGTACAGACCGCATATTATTCGGATTCCCAAAAAATACAGCAACAAAACCTAACTTCGAAGGGGACTGGGTGTGAGGAGAAATAAAATGTACAACACCGTACGCAAGAAAGTCTTAATCACACTGTGCCGGAACGGAACGAATCATCATGTAACACATCTCTTCCTGCTGCTCTAGTTCGATGATGGTTGCTCTCCGCCACGGCAAAGGTTAGGAGAGATTAGAAAGCAATCACTTGTTTCCCCCTCGACCCGAGCACTTATCTGTAAAACAGCAAAACAATTCTGTTGCTCGCAATGAGGCCGAGATCCACATACCACTTGAACTTGACTCAACTAAGGGGCAGCTCGATTGCAGTTTGTGACCGACCGTTTGATTCGCTAGTGTGACCTCAGCGCCGTTTTGCATGTCATTTATGGGGTAGCTTTTTTATCAAGCGTATGAAGTGGAATCGTCACACCATGCCATCGGAACGCAAACAAATATTTTGGTTTATTGTTTTGTTGTCGTCACGCCACTACGCACATCACCCTATATGCAGCTGAGGCGGTGATAGGAATCATCCGATGATTGGAATGTCTCATTGGTCATAACTGTTATCTTTGCCGAACAATGGTTGACACTATCGTGCGAAGAGAGGGCACGGCTTCAGTGGGTAATTGTTGCTTTGCAACAGCAAAACACGGCCAATTATCTCTTGGCACGTGCTTGCCGATGAGTGCATTTGATAAATATAATTTAAAATGTATGCTCATATGAAATAGGAAAAGAATTTTTTACCATGAAAAGCAACAACGAATGTGCAGTAATTTATAAGATCTTAAATATATTTTGCTTCAATTGCGTAATCCTCAATTGAGGAATACATGAAGAACATGTAACATTTTAATAACACATGATCTCTAAACACCGTATTTGTCGAAAAGTTATGCATGATAATTTCAAGACTCACAAACCCCAGTTCTGTTAAGGATGTAAAGCCTAACCTCCAATTAACATGTAATACATCCTTCATCTATACCGGCCATGGATCTTGTACTCTGTCTTTATTGTTTCTAAAACGCATCGCAGCAAATCCATACTGATCATGAGCGTATCATGTCCGGATTGGACTTAATCCCGAACCATTCAAGGAACTGCAACGGTTCCCAAACTCTTAACGGCCCTGGAACTGATCCCTGAACCAATACCGTTTTTGAAACAGATCCTAAGCCCAGAACAGCTTTAATAAAGCACCGTAGAAATTTAGCAAGTTAAGTACCCAATCGAAAAAAATCCCAGCTCCGCTATCGATTTGTGGAAGTAGTGCCATCTGTTAGCTAATAGCATCACTAAGAAAATGATGCCCATAATTCTACAAAAGTACTAGGCGTCTCCGTCTAGGGGGGAAATGGGAACAAAATGAGCGAAGTGGATAAAACAGGAGATAGAACAACAGTAAAACAAATTATCTATACAATATTTAAACCCCGCTAAGTAATGTTTTATTGTGCTATAATTAGTCATGGGTCGCAGTTTAACGATTAACTGCTTACCTTAACTTAACCTTGGTCAAATGCCTCGTATGGCCTCCTCCGGCACCCTCTCATATTAATTAGTCATAGATAGCCATTAGATCAACATTTTTTGCGTGAAATAGAAAGAACACAAAAGACAAAAAAAAGAACCACTTTTGATTTATTTAAAAAAAAACACAAAAAATGGATACAAATGCATGCAAAAGTAGTTAGTTTGTTACAAGCTAAAGATGGATTAAACCCTAAACTTCAAGGACTTTCTAGGGCGTTTGGCTAATTTTTTTTATGTTTAACATTTATAAATATCGTCTTTGTTGCATCGAGACTTTGTTGCATCGAGTCGATATCTATGCACCATCCCGAACACTTAGGTCTAGAGAAACTCTACGGCTCGCTCAACCCCGTTCCAGTGCTGGTCGGTCTGACCCTATGTTCCGCATGTCGGCTGCCTTCAACACTGTCTCGGATTGCTTCGACTTCGACATCTCAACTCAGTGCTTCAAGGAACGTCTCCGGCTTTTGCCGTGGCCGCAGTGAATTGCAATGCAAATCTTGTTTTTGCTATGTATTTTTTTATTGAACTGTTACATCTTAATTAGGCCATACGGCCCGTTAAACATTAAATAAATAATAATAATAATAATTCGTCTCTTACTCTTATAACCTTATACCTAACCTGTAAACCTTTTGTAAACGTGCACATAATTTTTCTAATTTGCAATCAAATCAAAGGGAAGAGTTCCATATTTGTATGCCCTGAATAATGTAGTATCGTCTTGGTTAATCAATTTAAGTTCAATGGTAAGGCGCGTATAAATTAAAAAAATAATTGATAAAATACAGTAATACTTTTAAACAATACCTAAAATACACATTTTTGTTGAAATTTACTCATGTATGTTTTTCCACATGGTTCGAAGTATGAAAAAGGAACGCAAACTTGTTACCCACCACAATGTGTGGGACTTTCCTATAGTGCATCAGCAGAGTGGAGTTTCATTGCACTTGTGTAAACCACGCCACACAATGTTAGCAACATTGTTGTTGTTGTTTTTTACCGTTAAAATAAAACCACATGCGCCGGTCCGGAGCACGTTTTCAAGCGTCGTTCCGTTATTTCTATGTCATAATCTTCATGAATTATCTCCTTGCAAATCCAATAAAATGGACCAAATGTCTCATTTCAACAGGGCATAACATTGGCACACAAATGTGTGTTTAATTAGTGGACAAAACGAGCAAAATTAAACCAAAACCCAGCGGATTTTTTCGAGGTCGTTGGCCACAGCCACACACAATCTCGCTTAAACCCGGCGAGCCCCTACAATTGCCCTTCCGGAAGAAAGTAAAAAAAAAGTATAGAATCAAATGTGACGAAAGCGGAGAGAGGAATAAAACAAATTAACCGGAAAACAATTGATAAGAAAATCATCGCCGTAGATCGTTAGCTACGCGACAAAACATGTGTGTTGCAAACGGATGCTTTTTTTGTTTTTTTTGTTGCTTCCCCCATTTGATGATCACCAAATTTGCTAAAATACTAGACCTTTGGACGACGGCTCTTGTGGGCGCTCGTGATTTTGGACAAGCAGCACCAACGTGGTCATTACCATTAGCAAACATTTACCATACACACACAAAAAACACGCACTTCACCCCACTTGGTGCGTGTGGATATTTTACGCTATAGGCAGTAGCAGTAGCAACTGATCCTCCACGCTCAGTAGGCATCTATTGACCTTCGGTTCTCTCTTCTAAATGGTCTCTCTCTCTCTCTCTCTCTCTCCCTCTCTATCTCTCTCTCATCCTACGGAGGGATTTCTCGATCTCGTCTCTCGTAGCAACCTGCGCCGAGCACGCGTTAGATACCTGTGCCTGCCTAGACAATGCGATAAACAAGAGCCCAAAAATGGTTCCCTTCCCCCCCCCCCCCCCCTGGTTCGGTTGGCACAGTTTTGAGCGACTGAACTCTTTCACTCACTCCTTCTAACGTCTACGAACCGCAAGCCCTACCATACCAGTAGCACAACAAAAGCCTTACCTGTTCTTCTCTGCGTGTATGGCGCGAGCTACGACCTCGTGGCCTTCGCGCGTTGACGCTGCAGGCACGCGGCTTCAAATAGCTTTCGCGGGCAAGGCGATATTTTTATTGTGATACAGCGATTCGCGTTTGAGGAACCACACGATTAGAAACACAAACTGTTTAAGGGACGATCAGCAGACACATTCACACACACACACTGTGGTTGGTTCAAATGCTTCAAATGTAGAAAACACGATAAACCCTCTCGGTGGCTGAACAATAAAACACACAACAAACTCACAAACGACGCCGGGGCAGTCCCGTACAAACACTACTGCGATCGGCAACAACACACGCGTTGCCGCCTTCGAAAAAACCCGCCAAAGCCGACTACGACGACGACGACGACGACGACGGTACGAACTGTGTGTGTGCGTTGTGGGATGCGCGAAACGACTAAGCGAAGTACGACGATGGTTGGGTCATTTCGACACTGCGACACCACCGGGACTGCCGGCTTCTTCCATCAAAACTAGTAAGGGTATTTTTTATTACTGTTGTTCCTCTTCTAATCGCGCGACTCTTTTCCTTCGCTCCGCAGCACACAATCCTAGTTGTCTCATCGGATGCTGTGTTGTCTCGTTCCCGTTTCGCGTGTGTTCGTTTGTGTAGTTTTGTTTTTTGTTTCTACTTCTACACGCACTTCAGCACAGTTTGAGCAAACACTTCCCCCCATGTGTACGTATCTGGTCGAGTCGTGTAAAAAAAAAAACAAAAATGATGACGTCATGACTTCACGCTATAATCGAAGCTTAAGCGCACTGTCCTAAGGGCTAATTGTTAGACGCAGGAAAAAAAAAACATAGCCGCGTGGATAAGTTAATCGTCATCGGCCCGAACGTCGTCAACCTTACAATCTGCTGACTAACACCTGCACCGATCGTGCGATTTGTGATCCATCGTACGACCGCGAAGGCTATCGATTTACTATAATGATGTTTTTGTGTAAGTGGTAGCGGGGGGAGGAAGGGGGGGGCGGTTGTAGAAGATGCAGTTGTAGCAACAAAACAAAACATTCCCTCCCCGGACCGTTCACTCGTCCACGACCACGACAAACCAAATGCGGTTTTTTTAAGGGCAATTTCGTGCCCCACCGTTATGCTGACCGAGCACCTTTTTTGACGACCTTTTTGACACACGTGTAGTACGGTTGCCATAAGCAACGACACGTTAGCCGTGGCTGCATATGGCTTTGGGTGCATTTTTATCGTCTCTTGATATGGTGGTTGCGGCAGGTTGTGGAGCTGGACAATTACTGCCCCGGCGTCTGAACGTGTGCAATCGATAGAGAAGTTACGATGGAATGTCTTCCTGCTTCCTAGAATGCGCTAAAAGAATATTGTGTAGGAGTAAAAACTTAAGTAAATAAATTAAAGCAATAGAGGGCCCGGACATATGAAAATGTCGCGACAACATTTCTACAAAAAAAATACTGTGACAAACTAAAAACCCCTATATATATAAATATAACATGCTTTCGAGAGTTATTATTAATAAGTACCACGCAGTCGGATAGTCATCAAATCCTTTGCTTAGGGCGACGGTCCATACGAGGCTTGAACCCAGGACGGGCAAGTTGCTAAGTCTTCCGAGTTAACGATTATACTGCAGGTATTGGAGGATTTACAGTGTTGGAGACCCTAGGCGGTAAGAATTGTTGAGGCCTTCTGTACATGATTACCTGTGAGTACCCGGAATCCGTTGTGGATAATGTAACATTTCAACTTAAATTTTGTTGCTGCCGGTGGGGGGGAGGTGCTTAGGGTTCGTCTAGTACGGGGCCCTCCTTGCTAATACAGTGCCATATTCTATGAACTGTCATAGATGCTGGACTAAAGATTACTACTGAAATAAAGTAGACTCGATAGTTCCATGACTAAGATAGATGCTGGTACTATTTTTGGATCCAAATTAAAAAGCTAGCAGTATCGGGGCCTGCAATGGGGGCAGGATCTGTTTCAAGACCGATATGGAATCTTAATCAGTTCAAGGACCGGTATGTGTCTGGGATCAGTTCCATTGCCGGTAGGTACTGGTTTTCAGTATCAGTATGAGGTTAGGATCATTTCCAGGATCGTTATGGGTTCAGTGTAAGTTCTGGTATAGATTCGGGATCAATTCCAGGACCTGCATAGAGTAAAGACCAATTGCAGGACCAGTCGGAATCAATTCCACGACTGGTATGATGTCAGAATCAGCTAAAGCTGTGCTCCCCAACCTTTTTAGGATCGCGGACCACGTGGGTTTGAAAATACATTTGCCGCGGCCCACACCCATTCTGGGCATACATTTTTTAGATTTATTTCAAAGTTTTTTTTAATCAAAAATATGTTTAAACTTCATTGTAGACATTTATGTTTAACATTTAACACTGATTGTGGGGAAAAAAATCCATATGTTTTTCTTAACGTTCTTCCATATGTTAACGCTACGGACCACAGGTTGGAGACTTCTGAGTTAAAGGACCGGTAATGGGTTAGCCGGTCTCATGGTACAGTCGTCAACTCGTACGACTTAACAACATGCCCGTCATGGGTTCAAGCCCCAAATAGACCGTGCTGCCATATGTAGGACTGACTATCCTGCTATGGGGGGAAATCAATAAGTCACTGAAAGCCAACCCCACAAGTGTGTTGGCAGGCCTTGACCGGCATCGGTTGTTGAGCCAAAGAAGAAGAAGAAGAATGGGTTAGCACCAGTTCCAAGACCAGTGTCGGTTTATGGCTTGTTTTAATGCCTATATGGGATTGGAATCAGTTCCAGCATCAGTATGATATCTCTAAAATTCCAGGATCGACATGCGTTCAGGATTAGTCCCAGGATCGGTATGGGTTCTGAACCAGTTTCTCTTAATGTGTCCCTTGGAGTTAAAAGTCGCATGGAATTGGCATTGTCTTTTAAGAATGAACATCTTAGCTCGCATCCTAAAGATATAAAATTTCTTGAAATTATCTTGCATTACCCTGTAGCCGGGCTAAATTAACTAGTTTGTAAAGAAAATAAAGAAAAGCTAAGATTTATAATCGAGCATAATAAAATAATAATAACATTTCTGCGTGTTTACCTACCTTAACTGTTGCTTTGAAAAAGGGTGCAACATTGAAAAATTTCTTAAAATGATAGTGCAAGTTATAACCAAATTTTCGCGAACAATTTATAGCTAGAACGAGATGATTATGTTTAACCCAGACAAGATCTTCCAGCTAAAAGCCGGTTTTCCTTCTCTGGGTAATCTTTGAACAAGATCAATGAACATCTGGGATCTGGGTAATCTTTGAACAAGACACACACATACACGCTGTTGTAACAATATCGCCATCCGCATGGGGTTTATTCCTTTCAATTATTGTTTCTGCCAGCAAACTCTCTCTTTCTCTCTCTCTCTCTCATCTCTCCCTGTCGTGTGGTGCGAGCCGGTGTCGGTTAGATTAATACCTCCGTAAGAGTAATACTCCAACCGTACCATTTAACTTCAAAAATATTGTGCCTTAAATCTCGCGACTCGTTGCCCTTCGCATGCCGCTCTGTATGCCGCCAGCTGCTCTTCGAAAAAAGGGAACATCAATAAAACAGTGTGAATTCGATTAAGCGCAAAAGAAACCATGAGCACGGATTTCCATCGCCGCGGACACTTTTCCCCCCTTTTTTTGTTTGCGTGTTTTGTTGCGTGTCTTCGTTGCGTGCGCCTCCGTCGTCCGAGATTTAGTTTTCGTCTTATTGCTCCGCGAGATCCACTTCCTTGCTCCACCCACATTGCCCACAGTGTACAGTGTTTACACAGTTCCGCCGGTTCCGCCGCCTCAGCCGTCCGGATTTCAGGCCATCTTGTTAATAATGGCCGCCTGCACGGAATTGATCTGCGTCGCCAGCTTCTCGATCGCGATGTCCCGCTCGCCGCAGCGGGCCTCTTTGTTCAATTCCAGCACCTGGTTCACCTGATCGATACGACCCTGAATCGTGCTGCATGGGATGAAAGGTGAACAGTGAATTAAGCTCATATAAAACCCAGCCACTCACACACACGCGCGCGCGCGTGCCTCAACACCACTTACTTGTCCAGTATGCAGGACACGAGCAAACTTTCCACCTCGGCCGGCTCGATGTTCAGCTCGCTCGAGATGAACGGTATCGTGATCTTCGTGTACGGCCGGATCAGCTTGATCAGCACCTGGGTGCGGATGTTGCGCAGCAAGTCCTCGATGTGCTCGCGGATGAACTGGTCCGCCATGATGTTGTTCCGATTGTTGCGCAGGATCGCCTCGAACTCCATGATGTCGTTGTTCTGGTACGCCATCACCAGATTCGTCATCGCCAGTATCTCCGGATCGTTCTTGTACGGTTTCGCCTCCTGCGAGTCGAACGGGTTGATGCCCGACTTCATCAGCATGTTCGCGAGCACCAGATACTTCAGGCAGGTCGTTCGCCGCGACGAGCCCGACTCGTCGTAATTTTTGAACGCCTCGAAAAAGTCCGTGTGCGCCTTCTCGAACTCACCCTCGCGCAGATGCATCTTGCCGCCGCACTCCCGTATCACGCCCATGATCAGCGGGTGCGGGATGGCCGACTTGATGTGCAGCGACTGCTCGTACAGTGCCTTCAGCTTTTTGTTGTTCTTCTGCACCGTGTACATTTGGATCTCGAGCGCGTAAATTTCCAGCAGCTGCGTGCCCTTCTTCAGATCGTCCTCGCCGTCATCGGTCTGGCAGGATTGGTGCAGCTGTTTGAGGATTTTCTGCAGCTTGCCGAAATCGTTCCGGTCGAAGTAAAGCTTGCCCAGTTTGGTGTTCGTCTTAAACCACAGCCGATCGTTCTTCGCGTCCTTCAGTGCTTCCAGCGTGGTTTCGTAGAAATTTTGCAACAGCTCCATCTGTGGAAAAGAAGCAAAACAGAGCGCAATGCCGTAACCGTAAGCACATTTGCCGGTGCTTTCCCCTAGGCCCCGGCCACTTACATTTTTCGACGTGGAAATGTAATCCAGAATGGAGTTGATCGATTTCTCCGAATGGTTGCGGGTGACCGCACTCTTGATGTACGTAAGCAGCTGCTTGTACCGCGCCATCATTTCCTGGTAGTTTTGCAGCTTAAAGTTTAGCTTGATCATCTGTTTCAGCGCCTTGAAGCCCCATTCGCCCTTCTCGCCGTTCTCGAGGTCCAGCACCTTCTGGAACGATTTCAGCGCGTCCTGGGGCGCTTCCTCCTTCAGCGCTTTGCTGTTGTAGTACTGATTTTCCAGATCCACGTCCGGTTCCGAGTTGCTGTCTTCGGAGTATTCCTGCGAGCAGAGGTAAAAATGCATTACTCCTTCTTGTTTATTCGCAAATAATATCGTGCTGCTAGGTCGATCAACGACGGCTGTGTGTATTTCCACACCGGGCCACTGGGTACAGAGTTGCTGCAGCAGCATGCACAGTGCAATCGATCGATCGGTGTTGTCGGTGGTTGCTTGATATGCACACGGTGCAAGTAGCAGCCGAACACCGGGTCCCACAATCATCATAACACGGCGAGAATGTGTATGCCGCAAGTCTCTTACCAATCCGTAATCATCGTCGTCGTCGTCGCACATGAAATCGTCATCGATGTCGGACATGGCGGTGGCTGTATCGCTAGCTTTTCTTGCCTACTCCCTTACAAACTACACCAAAACAGAGAGCTTTACCACTTTCGCACCGTTTCTTTTCACGCAAATGCTCATCAATTGACCAATTATTCAACACAGAAGAGCAAGAGTGCTCTGAAAAGTCGCGTTCGTTTTGCTTGTGGGTAAAGAAGCATGTAGAACGGGGGGGGGGGAGGAGGCGACGCAACTGTCACCGGTGACAGCGCATGCCGTACTGTCAACAAGGGGTAGGAATGTAGCTAATTTGAAATGGAGTGAGCACAACAAAAGCGCGGCAAATTTAATTCAAACAATTTTCGGCGAACATAACAAAACATTCAAATTTGTTTTATATTTCATTTTATTTTATTATAAAAACACTCCCATTACATCACTCATGGCGATTACAATAGTATTAAAACGGTTCGCATGCAAGTGTACGGCTTCATGGCGAGTCAAATTTTTAAATAAAACCGTTAGTTTACGATTAGAACGATTCTGCAATAGCAGAACAGTTTAAGGAACATTCAATTGATCATTAAATTATTTGCCACAGCAACCACACACAGAATGGACCGAAAAGGGTATTTTAAATTGTCACAATTATCGTACCCCTGCGGTAAGTGTGCCAGGCAAGTAAAATCTTACAATTAGAGTTAGTTGTTTTGCTGCGTTTGTTAAACCGCAGCGTGCAGCTGATGCTGCTACTGCACGCACGAAAAAAAGGTAAAATACGGGACGACCGCATCTCCCGGATCGCATATTATTCAGTTTGATTTAAAAATCTTCAACTGGCTCGATCGCTGCTTCTTCCTCTTCATCCTCGTAAAGCGCATGCATGACAGTCTCAAAATGCTCCAGAAAGTATACGATCGTACTGTAGTCACTGTACCGTAGGTATTTGTTCAATTCCTTCGGCACAGGCAATAGGTTCAACCGCTCGAAGAACAAAGACTTAACGTCCGTCGCTTTCATCCCCTGCAGTACGGCTTCCCGCACGGCGTCCCGGGCGGCACGTTTTAGTGTGAAAATTTGCCTCAACGGTAGGCCAATCGGTAGCAACTGAATGGTGTTCCACGTGCCGAACAGGTGCACGAACCAGTACAGCAGCCGATAGCCGTGCAGGTAGGCCATACCGATCGCGTCCGGTCGCATCAGTATGGTGGTGCAGTACCGCAGCAAAGGGAACACTACGATCGCTCGGCTGTGCTGATCGTCCGGCGTCATCAGCAGCTGAACAATATCATCGGCTGTATCGTTGTACATCGTCATGAGACACTCGATGGCACGGTGATATGCTGCATTGTACAGTGTGCCAACGTCTCGCACCCGCATCTGGCAGAGCCCCAATTGGGCCACACAAAATGCGTACCGCACCCCCACACGTATAACCTTTTGAAAGTATCCCAGCTCTATCGTTTGTGCAAATGTGGCAAAATCGGACAACAGTTGCAGCGTCGCACATGTGTGATGTTCGTCGGATGGTGTAAATGCGTTGACGTACAGTTCGCCCAGCTGATCGTACCAAACGTCCTGCGCAATTTTGCTTCCCATTTCTTCCAGTATTGGTTCCAGTTGCTTTCTTTTGACCGTTACCGGGGCACATTCGCACAGCACTAGCAGTGCGAGCAGCTCATACTCGGGAAGCAGCCGTTTGTACAAAGAATGAATCTGTACCCGATGCTCCCATATGCGCTCCGTTTCGATGAAATACGGTATCAACGAGGTCGACAAAAAGCTGTGCAGGGCCAGCTTCAGGATGTCGTTCACGTTGTAGCGTCTGGGAGCGGTCGGGTTCGCGATCGGGTGTGCCACATTGAACAACGCCTTAAAGCAAGCGACCTTCTTATCGAAGCTATACGAAGCTACTTCCGCAAACCGATCCATCCCTGTTAGATCGTCTTTCTTCTTGTGGATAAACAAATAGCCTACGTTGCTGGGTCCGTCCAGAAAGCATTGCAACATTTCCACGTTCCCCGTTGCCGTGGTCACGCTGTACAGGGCTGCGAGCGAGCGTTTCACGTATCTGGATTTGTGTTTTGCCTCGTGTAGAATTACTGCCTTCGCGAGATCGACACGGTTTTGATTGACGGCATATTCTAGCGGCGAGGGACTGTTGTACTGTTTCGTATGCTGCATCAAATAGGTGATCAATTTCACCGGAGCTTGCTGATAGCAAGCGAGCTGTAAGGGCGTCATACCATCTTCGGTTTCGGCATCAACGTCCGGCTTGATGCATTCTGTGACCAACTGTACCATTTCGAGATTCCGGCTCATAACTGCATGGTGCAGTATGGTCCAACGTTTGCTGTCCGCCTGCTTTCTAATTTTAGCCTTCCATGTGCCTGCGTTTATGAGTTTCCGTAGCGTCTCGATGTCGCCCGTTACAACTGCCGCCCAGATGTTCGATTGATACACTTTACTGCTTTCCTGTTTGTTCATCTTCAAATGTGGGTGCTGGTAGGCTGCAATGGAATTTAAAACAAAAATAGCGTTTAGCACAATTGCGGCTACTGTTAAGGAAATTTACTACTGTGCGAGTAACTATAATGATTTTACAATCTATGCTAAACCATACTTACTTATGCTGCACAAAAACTACGCTTTATTATGGAGTACTTTTTTCAAAAAAAAAACCCAACCCATTCCAGCACGGGAATTCTTCTCTGCGAACAGTACGTACACCGGCTTGTTTATGCCGACTGTGTACATTCCCGATACGCAAAGTTAGTCATCGCGATCTTGTACAGTGCCCAAGCTACAAATTATGTATACAGTATGCTCTCGAGCTACGCAATACACTGTGACGAAAGCGATCACGACAAACTAATTCGAGCAGTTTGTGAGCTTAGCCGAAATGGTCCAAAATCTAAGCACAAAAAAATGATTTCAAAGCAATAATAAGTTAATTTTTTCGTTCTCACATTTTTATCAAGTGCCACAGATTAAGCTTCAACGACTGGAGAATCAAATATCCATAGAAAAAAACGAAGGCTTCAGAGCTTCCCTGGTTTTGCTTAATAGATGGCGTATTATATTCAGTCGTTAAAACATAATCTGTGGCGCTTGGGATACCAAAAACTATTACGCAAATCTCACTTGCTTCATTTCATTTCATTTATTAATTTCAATAAGTCTATCTCTGGGATCAAACATAACTTTTTGAAACCTAGCAAGCCCTATTGGTACTAAACTAAAATATCTATGAATGTGTTAATAAAGAATATTGCGAATAACAAAGTTTGGAAAAAATGATAAAGCTGGTGTGTTTAAGCATAATAATTTAAGACGAAGGATGGTAACAAGTGTGAAAGAAGGGGAAGGGGGGATAAGGCAAATAGAAAAGGATAGTTAAAATTTACTTCATTATAGACATGAGCCAACGACCCAAGCGCCACAGATTAAGCTTAAACGACTGGAAAATTGAATATCCATATAAAAAAATGAAAGCTCCACAGCTTCATTGGTTTGATCAATAGATGGCGTATTACAACTCATCATTATATTGCTATCCTGTTCTTGCAATGTGTTTCGACAAGTTTCATCTTATCATGACCTATCCCAAGTGCCACAAATCCACTAAACGACCACTAAACGGCTTCTAAACGCCTCAAATTCTCTACCTAAACGGAATATAGAAAGACTTCGTTTAGCAGACGGCAAACGACTCATGCATTCTAAAAATAGCAAAAAGGCTGGTGGCGCCATCTGTTTGTGGGATACCCAACCTGTGGAGCTTCCTCGCTTGGAGGAGAGCTTTCTCATTTCCTCTGTACTGTTGTATGGTTTCGCATTGAAGTTATGCATCGCTAGAACTAGAACGGCGATACGATTGTTTAAATACTAAACTCCTACGGAAACCACCAGTACTGAAGCAAGTGAGATTTGAGTAATGGTCGTTGGTGTTGATACCCACGTATCTGACCACACGACCATTCATATAGATTTTTGCTCAGAAAGTTAGAAGGCTATATAGGTCATTATAAGATGAAACTTGTCGAAACACATTGCAAGAAAAGGATAGCAATATAATGATGAGTTGTAATACGCCATCTATTGATCAAACCAATGAAGCTGTGAAGCTTTCATTTTTTTCCTATGGATATTCAATTTTCCAGTCGTTTAAGCTTAATCTGTGGCGCTTGGGATCTATGAATGTGTTAATAAAGAATATTGCGAATAACAAAGTTTGGAAAAAAATGATAAAGCTGGTGTGTCAGCATAATAATTTAAGACGAAGGATGGTAACAAGTGTGAAGGAAGGAGAAGGGGGATAAGGCAAATAGAAAAGGATAGTTAAAATTTACTTCATTATAGACATGAGCCAACGATGGACAGGTTGTAACTCGTGTGAACTGATAACTGTACTAAATTATGAATTGTAAATTGAAATCATAAATTTGAGACTTTTAATAAGTTGTTAAAACAAAACAAAACCATCGCATGTTGCTTTCATGCAAGCGCTCTGGCACTACGAAACTGTCCCATTTGGAAGGCATCGTGCAAGCTCGCAAACTGCTCGAATTTTTACAGCGGTTGCATTTTACAGCGGTACTGTGGTACCGATTATTTCTTGCATCATATCCGTACGGTGGCCCATAGTGTTGTGTTTGTAAACAATCTATATTTTATTAGCATTTGGTCTTGTCAAATATTCGTTCTGTTACTACTAAAAAAAAAACATTTTCTATAGTTTATTGAGAACGTTTGCTAAACTTTGTTCATTCCTCCGCGATGAATCAAAAAGTGTCAACCGTGAACGATCCGGAATTGCAGGCCAAAGTAAAGAAAAGTAAGCACAAAGCATCATTTCCGTCTGCAGGCCACTCTTCATCCGCTATGATCTCTCTCACCACCCAATTCTGTTCCACAGCGACTGAAAAAATATCGGAAAACATGCACATCATCGCTAACGAGCCTAGTTTAGCGTTCTACCGCATCCAGGAGCACGTCCGGAAGGTAATCCCGCTCATAGTGGAGCGTCGCGCGGAGGTGGTACAACTGCAGCAGGATTTACAGGGCAAGTGCTACGATATGGAGTACGCCATAGGGTAGGTGTGGTAAAGAGAGCAGAGCATTATGAAAGGCAATGCAATAACGCCATTGAATGCCCCCTTCTCCCCTGTCCACAGTGCCGTGAAGGATATTGAAGCAGCCGATACATCGTTGAAGAATGTCCAAGAATTGCTTAAGAATGCCATCTTTCTCAAGCAACAGCTAAAGTACGTGGAATCTAGACGACCGAAGAAAGACACCAACAGCTCCGTGTACAAACGGCTGTCGGCCCACATCACACTGGACCTGCCCGACCTTACCGATCTGTCTGGGGTGGTGCGGGAAACAACAAACCGGGTGGAACACATGATGTCCCAGGCGCGAAATTCGAACAGTAACATCAATAACAACCCTCCCGCGGGGACGGCCAACTCCACCGCAGGGCCAGCCGAGTTGCAACGGTCCTACACAACGCTGCACTGAAGCCAAACGCTTGTCGTGGTTGCTTCGTAAAGTTACGCATCAGTTTCGTTCCTTTTCGTTTTCCCTATCTGTGATGTTACTTTTGTTCACACCCTTGTTTTCTCGACATTCCTCGAAGAGGAGATGGAAAAAAACGACAAAATTTAGTATTGTAGAGGACATCGTTCCGGGATAGTGCGGAACGGCTAAATAAAATGGGTTTATTATTTAACGCTATCTCACATCGCGTACAGAGCAGCTTACTCGTACTTGACCTTCTTCAGCTGTTTCCGATCGGTAATGTGCTTAATTTTCAGCTTGCCCTCCTTCTCCTTGTTGAGCGTCTTGAAGTGTCCCATTCCACGGTTGCCGGGCCGCCGCTCGGAATTGTGCAGCTTGAAGCTCTTGCCAAAGTCAACGTACGGTGGCTGGGTGAAACCAAAGTTCTTCGCTACCTGCACCAGATCGAGATTGGCAATGTTGAACACGTCCTTCATGTGGTGCCCTTCGTACGCACGCACGTACGTCTTGAACGCCAGCTTGCCCGACTGGTTCAGGAAATAGTTCTTCGCCATCAAATTCTCGAGCTGCAGCTGAATGTCCGCTATTTTGCTCCAGGAGAACTCGAACTCGTTCAGCGGTACCTTCGCTTGCTTGAGATACTTCAAGAAGCCAACCTCTTCCGGGCGGAGCATTAGCAGCGCATGACCGCACAGGTCCTCCCCACGAGCCGTACGACCGACGCGATGGATGTACTCCTTGGTATCGTTCGGTGGATCGTACTGCACGATCCAATCGACGGCAGGAATATCGAGCCCACGGGCGGCCACATCCGTGCAGAGCAGAATACCCGTCTCGGCGTTACAGAACTGGAAAAATACCGACGTACGCTTCGATTGCTTTTGTTTGCCCTGTAGCAACAAGAAAATAGAGTATTAGGCCTTTTTTCTTATATACTATTACACTTCCAATGATACATACGTGAATCGACATCACCGGCAGATCGATGTAGTTGAACAGCTCGTGATGGAACTTGACGGACAGGCAGGAGGAAAAGAAAACCATCACCTTCTTCTTGCGGTTCTTCTTCAGGAAGGTGAACAGCACGAGCAGACGACGCTCGGAGGGACACACGATGTAGCCCTGTTCCAGCCCCGTCACCGTTGCTTCCTTCTTGTTATCATCCACACCGACGTAGATGGGTTCCGATTTCAGGGCGAGCTTTCCCAGCTCATCCAGGCGCGATGACTGTGTGGCGGAAAACAGCATGGTTTGGCGCTTTTCTGAAACAAAAATAAACCTCATTAAATCTGCCCTGTAAACCCTTCACCTTCGCTCTGCTTACTCGGCAAAATGCTAATGATCTGTTTTAGGTCCTCCTCGAACCCGATCTCCAGGATGCGATCGCACTCATCGATAATCAAGCACTGCAAGTTCTTGAACAGGAAGTTGGGCGTTGATTTCAGATGGTCCAGCAACCGGCCCGGCGTCGCCACGATGATGTTGATGCCCTTTTCCAGCTTTTCGTTCTCGGTGTGACGGCTTGCTCCTCCCATCAGCAGTCCATACGTCTGACAGTGGTACGTCATTAGCTCTTTCAGGACGCCGAAAATCTGCATCGCCAGTTCGCGGGTCGGCGAGATGACGATGACGCCCGCTCCGTTGCGCGGCTTGAAGCGCAGCTTGTGGATCAGCTCGACGGCGGGAATGAGGAAGGCCAACGTTTTACCACTGCCCGTTTTGGCCGAACCGATCAAATCTCTACCCTCCAGCAGTGGCGGTATCGATTTGGCCTGAATTTCCGTCATCTTGGTGAATCCCATCTCACCGATCGCTTTCATCGTGTGGTCCGACACTTTGCCCTCGAGCGACTTGAACTCACGGTTGCCGAGTATGATCTCGTACGCACTGTTCGTCATCGACGGAACGGTTTCTTCCTGTTCGGCTTCCTTATCTTCCCCGTTGGTATCGGCTTCATCGCCATTCTGCTCTTCCTCCTCCTCATCGTCAGAATCATCTTTAGGCCTCTTCACACCTACGAAAAGGGGACATTATTCACACCAGACTTCAAAACGTGTCTTTACATTCTAGCATCCATAGAGAAGCCCCAAATGCTTTCCCTGCTGCTTACCTCGGCCAACTGCCACGTCCTGTTCATCCTCCTCCTCCTCCTGTTGTGGGATTTTATTCTTTTTCTTCAGCTTTTGTTTACCTTTCGGCGTTGCTTCCTCCGCCTCGTAATTTTCCTCCAAGTCTTCTACGGAGGCTGAAATTGTAGAAGCAAGTTGTAACACAGTTACCGTAAACAAGAAGCACATTGTGTGCGTCCCCGGTGCTTTCCGTACACATTCCGCTTCGTAAAACGCATTTTTCAACTTACCATGCCCGTTTTTCGCATTTCCATTGATTACTGGAGATATTTTCTGCTTGTTTTTCTTTCCCATAGCACAATCTTTGTAATTTAACACAGTTTATTAGATGGAAAAATCCAGAAAAGCAATTGTTCTACTCGCGCTCACGGAATTCGGCGAAACACACGTGCAAACGGATGTGACAGCTGAATGTTGCTGTTCGAAGCTCAAGTGACAGCCGTCAAAATCTGCTTTGCTAGGTGGCTTAATGGATCAACAACCAGTGAGCCGGATTGCATTTCATTCGTTTGCCGTTCGTTTTGTTCAAACTGTGTTAATTTTAATGAACCGAAATATTCGATCGTATTTTATTCTTTCTCAAAAAGTTTTGAAACGCTCAAATGGAGAGTGCTGTGTTGGTTTTTTGGAATATTTTTTGTTTTCCTTCCAACCGCTGTCAAATGTGTTTTCTTTTCTTTACGTAAACAAATGAACTACGCTTCCGCGCTGCCCGAAAATACGAGTGATTTACATTTTAATTAAACATGCAACATAGGTCGTCGGCAGTGGAGCTATCTAAAGCAACTTTACGTTTGTCGTTTATGGAGTGAAAGTGTGTTAGCCGTTCTACCGTAAACTCCACACAATAATGTTCCGGAAGCTTACCACAGGTAAGTTTATCTTCGTTTTACTCGCGCGTATCTTCCTTTTAAGCGATAAGCCATTATTTTATCATTATTCTCGAAGCATTCAACTCTCGCTGCGCACTTTCACGGTCGTTCAGTGTGTGCGAACTGTCCAAGGAACACCAACAAGTCCAGCAGCTATGCCGTCAGTTCAGCGAGCGAGAATTAAAACCCGCCGCAAGTGCCATCGATCGTAACGGAACGTTCCCGGAGCAGCACATCGCCAAGCTGGCAGAGCTGGGGTTGATGCGCGTTACCGTGGCGCCGCTGTATGGTGGATCCGGTTTGGATATGCTTTCCCTTTCGCTGGTAGTCGAGGAACTTTCCCGGGGATGCGGAAGCACCGGCTCGATAGTGTCCATCCACAACTGCCTTTATGCCAACCTGTTGCATCGCCTCGGTACGGACGATCAGAGGGCACGATTTTTCAACAAATACGAAAGCAAAACCATCGGAGCGTTCGCCCTTAGTGAGGCAGGGGCTGGCTCGGACGTGGCCGCTATGACGACCACAGCTACCAAGGATGCCGATGGAAGCTGGATACTGAACGGCACAAAGGCCTGGGTAACATCGGGCATAGAATCGGTGGCGGCGATCGTATTTGCCACCGTCGATCCAGCGCTAAAGTATAAGGGCATAACGGCATTTTTGGTTGATTTTGACAGTGGCGCACTGGCCGGAGTGCATCGGGGCCGCCCGGAAGACAAGCTGGGAATTCGTGGTACATCCACGTGCGATTTGATGCTGGAAAATGTGCGTGTACCGGAAGGAAACGTTCTTGGTACCGTCGGTGGCGGTATGCGCATTGCGATGGAACAGCTGGATCGTGCACGAATTGGCATCGCCTCGCAGGCAATCGGAATAAGTCAAGCCGCCCTAGAAACGGCAGTAGAATATGCAAAGCAGCGTACCGCGTTCGGTGGTACACTGATAGATCTCCCTGCCGTGCGTACCAGAATAGCCGAAATGGGCACACGGATTGAAATGGCCCGACTGCTAGTTCGTAAAGCGGCCGGTGAGATTGACCGTGGACTGCGCGCGACAAAGGCTTGCTCGATGGCGAAATGGATCGCCGGAGAAACGGCAACGTATGCGGCCCATGGTTGTCAGCAAATTTTGGGTGGCATGGGGTACGTGAAAAGCCTGCCGGCCGAGCGGTATTATCGCGATGCACGCATTACCGAGATATATGGCGGAGTGACCGACGTGCAGAAAGCGATCGTAGCGGACCAAATCATCAAGGAGCTGGAATGATATTGTACTCTGTTGTAGAGGTGGTGGGTAAGTGTGAGAGAGAAACACAATTTAATTGTGTTTTTTTACAACAAATTTTCCATTTACGATTAATGGCGATTAATGAAGTCTAAAAGACTTGGAGGTGTATTTTTGAAATATTTTTACTACTGTATCGTGCAAATATATAAAAAAGTATACAAGACTAAGCTGTAATATTCTAGCCGAAATTAACATAAGCATTGGTACATGTAGTAATTACTGTAATCGTCCCAGATTTATTGGTTGTACTTTTCTCATTCATTTTTGTCTTGTAACTCACAACAGGCGTAACGTGCGATGCTTCTGAGAGTTATCAAATTCATTCCAGTTTCATAATGTAAAGCACCTTAATTTTCGTTGAATTTCCTTAATTATTCAATTATAAAAGGAGTTTAGTTTAATAAAAGACACATTCTAGTACAATTAGAGAAGCTGCCAACAAATTTGGAAATAATTTAAAGATTCTAAACATATCGAAATAATTCTTTTTTCAGCTATTCTCAGCAATTTTCTATTCATTTTCAAATTTCCATAGGTATTGTAATATGCTTAAACCAGGCAAGAAGTGGAAATGGTCACTTTGTTCAGTTAAGATGATGTACACGGTTCAAATGTGATGTTTTGCACCGAGTTGGTATCAGTCCCATATTGTCTAGTGGTTAGGATATCCGGCTCTCACCCGGAAGGCCCGGGTTCGATTCCCGGTATGGGAATGTTTCTTTTTGTGCTGCAGAGGTTGTCTGTGCTTCATTTTGTACTCCTCGATCGTCAAAATGATTCTTAATCGTTATCGTATTTTTCAAAATTATACTTTATTCACCAACCGTAAACATTTTCCATTACGGATGAAAAAACAAAAAAAAAACGTACTCGATCTAAGCGCATTAGGCATCTCGAACAAAACTTTATTTTGAATTTTACACTTCTGTTTGTTTGCGCACATCTAACAGCACCGTGTAGAAGGCTGGCGTGATAGGCAAGCAATTATCCGTGTCGGGTTTGCATGTAAAAGTATGCTTTAAATTAAACATTAAGTAAACAAACACTGGGAAAGGGATACAAAGGCGACCGCTATCGTATAAAGCGTTTAGTGTCATTTAATTTTCAAATGCATATTCTTTTTCTGCACCTAGTAACTCCGTTTCGTTTCTGATTTACTTCGCGCTCGCTTCTTGCTGCTCAAATCGTGGATACTTTTGCTCCACATCGGCCCAGCTTGTGCGTCCTGTTGCTAGATCACGAATAGTGTTTGCAACTTCATCCAACTAAAATTGGATTAGAAACACAATGGGAAACGTTACAAAGGGCTTACATAAGGGAGATTAAAGTAACACTTACTCCAATGCGAACTTGCTTCATCGAGTCCCGTTCGCGCAGCGTCACCGTGTGCGGTTCCTTTAGCGTGTCGAAATCGATCGTAATTCCGTACGGAATGGCAATCTCGTCCGTGCGTGCATAACGGCGGCCGATCGAACCGCTCGAATCGTCCACCTTGTGCGACACGTCGACGGATGTGAGGGCCGAAGCTAGAGATAAGACAATGAATCCATCATTAACACAATTAAGCTATACGATGGACATAGCTCTGGATCTAATACTTACAAATCTTCTTCACAAACGGTGCAAACTCGGCATTGTTACTCAGCGGAAGCACGGAGCACTTCAACGGGGCCACAACCGGCGGCAGCGAGAAGTAGCTGCGCTGTTCGTCGCCTTCGCGCATTCGGAAGCTATGCTCCAGCAGTGAGTACATGATGCGACCAATGCCGAACGAAGGCTCAATGACGCTCGGGGTGATCTCTTCAACGTGCACCGTCTTGGAGGTAGTTTTCACCGCAATCAGATCGTTCGTTAGCTTCACATCGGTTCCATTGACCGCCAGCAAATGCTCCCCACTGTCACCCAGACTCTTGCCAATGGTCTCAACCTCACCCAGGCTCAGCTTTGCCAGCGCCTCCGTAATGGCTTTCGCTTCCTTCTTGAACGCCTTCCCGATGGCGGCCTTGTTCGGTACAACTTCCGTCACTTCGATCGTTTTCGGTGCGGGTAGCTTTTTCTCCGCCACCAGCTTCACTCCCGTCGCGTTCGTGTGCTGCGTCAGATCGTACGCAGACCGATCGGCACATCCGACGCACTCGATCCATCCGTAGCTGGTGAGACATTCCGCATCCCAGCAATCGCACGCGTAATGTGCCATCTCGTTGCCCATGTGCTGCCGGAACCGCAGCCGTTCGGGCAATATGCCAATCCGGTGCAGGTACATCTGTATGCGGGCCATAAAGTAGCCGAGCGTTTCGTTTGCGACCAGACCACTCGCTACGGCATCACCGATCCGGATCTGCTGGGCACTCTTTCCGTCCATCTGGTTGCAGGCGGAGTAGAGCGTCATTACCGTGTCCGCGACGTTCTCGAACTTGGGATGGTTTTTAGCCTGCGGATCGCAGAAGTGTTCGATCTCGCACATGGTAAACTCGCGCACCCGGATCAGACCGGAGCGGGGTGAAATTTCATTCCGGAAGCTGTTGCCGATCTGGGCCGCAGCGAACGGTAGCCGGCCCTGGTTGAACTCGAGCAGTCGCTTGAAGTTCACGAAAATTCCCTGCGCCGTTTCGGGACGCAGGAAACCCTTCACCAACCCGGTCGGTCCGATCTGCGTGCCGAACATTAGGTTGAACTCGATCGGCTCCGTCAGATCGTTACCGGTGATGGGCGATTTCATGTTGTACTTCCGCAGAATCGCTGCCATCTCGTCCTTGGTCATACCGTCCAGCTTGATCACGATATCGGCACACTCGTCCTTCAGCTCCGCCGTCGCATCCTTGGCTGCTGCCAGCTTCTCCAGGTGATTTTTAATCAGATGGTCCAGCCGGAAACATTCACCATTCTTTACGTCCTTCGTCATCAGATCGGCAAAGCGATCGACATGGCCGGACGCCTTCAGGACCGGTTCCGGCGTCAGGATGGAACAATCCACCTCGAGCATCTGCTCCTCGAGCACGAAAAACTGACGCCACGTATTAATCATGTTGGACTTGAGCGCACAGCCCATCGGTCCAAAGTCGTACTGGCCGGTAATGCCACCGTAGATGGCAAAGCTTTGATCGTAGAAGAACCGTCGCTTCAGCAGATCCTCCATACGGGCCCGATCGAAGCTGGCCACCTGGGGAGCGAGGCTCAATTCACGATCTTCAAGCACCTTCTTGCGTGCCTTCAGCTCATTGACCGCTTTCTTCACGTCAATTTCTGGAGCACCTTCACTTTTGAGCTTGCGTACCAGGTCGCCCTACCGGTGGTACGCGCGTTTGGTGAAAGGAAGATAGAAAATTGCATCATTACAAACGCAAATTTAGAAAGGCTACATCAAATGCATCTCGATTGGCCACCTACCTGCTCCTTAACAGCTTCGCGCAACGGCGCCAGTTCTGCCTCAATCTTTGGATCAGTCATGTTTTCCAACAGCTGGAGACGAAGCTTCACGTCACGATGCTTTTTGTTCGAACCCCAATTGAAGGGCTTTCTGAATGAGGGGTCGCTTTGGCTGGCTGCTACCGCGTAAGAGCGACTCTGTACCGCTGGATTCCACTCGATGTGTCGTCGGGGGATTAGCTGTTGGTGTAGCTTTGTGGACGAACTGACGATTAATCGAACGCAACGGGGAGAAGATACTAAGGAGGATATGTGTCGCAGTGCTGCTCCGGGGCTGCTGCCGCCTCTAGGAACTAATCTACTGAGGAAGTTGAGAAAAAGCTGAGTGGACATTTACGAACGCAATCCACCACCATCCGTTGGAACAATGGTCACCAACAGTTGCTGTGGGAGACAGGGCCAAACTTAGGGGGTTTGGCCTTTTAATTAGAGCACGTTTTAAATTACTTTATGCACCGAAAAATACAGCAGTAGCTTCACGTTTCTACACCGGCAATATATTTTTTTATGCTGCCAATTTGCTGACGTTTGTGTGACAGCAGGGCAGTTCAGAAAATACGACCCAATGAACAATTCGAGCTGCTTTCAATGGGTGTTTGGAATTCGAGCACATAAGCGATTTAGTGTGCTCGATAGGTAAATTTACTGTTTTATGTGATAAAATTGTATTTTGAAAAGTATAAATCTGTTAAAACCGACTATATTCATCATAATTTAGTATAGTTTAATAACTACAATCATATATTTGGCAAACCTAAAAGAATTCTCTTTGGCTCGGGCTGTTAAGCGCCTTAAGGTATGCAATATGAAGTGTAACATTTCTTTTTATTAATTATGGGGTTCCGGAGTCGATTTCGTTTCTGGAATCGATTTAGATTCTGGACCCGTAATCAGAATTTACTCCGGAAATGGAAATGGTACCTTAATCGGAATCTGAATTTGTTCTGGAATTTAAACTAGAAGTTTCAGAAGCAGAATTAGTTCCGTGATTTCCAGGAGCTCATTTAGATACATTGTATACGACCCCATCGTCTATTCTCATGGAGATGTTATAACCGATTATGTTTCCGGAGCCGATTCTGAATACGGAGCCGAATTCGATTACAAAGCCGATTCTGATTTCGAAAGCCGAATTTGATTCCAGAGGCAATTCCAGAATTACTATCTGAAATCGATTGCATAAAAATTCGGACGTATCCGGAATCACTTCCGACCAAAACTGCATTTTTTGATCATTATCACGATCGTTAAAATTTAATTTATTAATTGTAAAAGTTGAAATGTCCAGAAAGTTGACCAGTTCGGGATCAGTTCCAGAACCAGTTGCTGAAGCAGTATTTATTTAATGCTATTCAATGCAAACTATTAAACGGAATATAAATGTACATCATACTTAGTTCATTTGGAAATATAGTAACATTAATTCGTTTGCAGATTGATGTAAAGAGGTTAAGTAAGTGTCTCTCATTATATCTAAGTCAAGGGATAACTAGTGAAGCTATTGATCATCTTCATGTATCACATAAAAAACTGTTAAATATCAACAGATTGTAGAGATTTAATCACCGTGCAAAGCCTGCACTCCAGCTGTAGCCATAACCTAACTCAACCGCACGAGAGTCGGTTGACAAAAACAAATAATCTTCCCAAATAAAGAAAACATACCGAAACAAAACATAGAGCAGTAAAAAAAAAAATACCACACACAATCGTAAACCAAACGCCCAACCCCGGCAGCCGGCCCTGGTAGTGAATGCTGGCGGGCACATAGCCATAGTATAGTAAACAAAAAATAAAGCTGAAATATTTTACAAACATTTGTCAGGAGCTACCAGCATTCAGCAGAATCACACCCGGACCAAACCCAACCGGTAGCGTTTAAATGTGCCGATGGAGTGGCGGAGGCTGGGTGGGTTGGTTTGGTTTTGGAATTGGTTTGGCTTGTGCGGATTTTATGTTTTTCAAAATATGTAGACATCACATACATGCACACACACACACACACACACACAAGGCAGGAATGGCAGTGTACAATCTTCACGTTCAAATGAGCTGTGAAAGAAACAAAATAATAATAATAATAATTACATATTTTTGTTGAACGCCTTTTTTCAATTGGTGCAGTAAACAAGCCACATTACGAGCGTGTTTTGTAAGCACTGGCGGCAAGCTTAGGTGTAAGGATAAGAACAGTGAAGGTGAAAGTGATTAACGTTGCGCCCGGTTTCAAAATAACAACAAAGATCGCTAAATTGAAATAATAACTCTTCCCAGTGGCGCAATTTAGAGTTAATTTACACTTTGTTATGATCACGATGCCCCATTAAGCTACCGTGAGCACATACGCATAATAAATTTTCCGGTTGTCGCATGAAAAGCAAAGCAACAAGGTGTAACGGATATCGGAAAAGGATTTTCCTATCCCTCGCTCAAAGAGTGGCTTGTTTAGCCTAAGCCACCGACGGTGCGACAACGATCGGTGACAAACCGAGTGTTACTTCTACGTCGAATGCAACTTAGTAAACATGCCAAAAAAGTTTACCAAACAAAGTGCGCAATATTTACAAACAAATGCTTTTCGGTGCACGGTCACACGGATGAGCTGTTGAGAGTTGAGCCGGCCGGTGGGAATCGCCGATTGTACGCCGAAGACGACGGCGACGATGCGGACAGCGCTGCGGCTGGTGAGGATGATGATGGAGATGATAGAGATCGCTTAGTGTAACATAATTTAGTTAGCGCATTGACTGGTTTGGTGACACATCATGCTGTTACGGTGCCCAATATTTTCGCCTTTGCACGTGTTTTGGCATGCGCCTGTGTCAGGCACACACAAACAAACGCAAACAATCTCCTCGGACCAATTCCTTCGAAACCGAGAGGCGCCGAGAGATGCGTGTTGTGATGGTGTTCGCGTGTTGGTTGAACGTTTGAATGCTTTGAATTTGAACGTTTAAGGATTACTGTACAAGTGGTTCATTTCTATTATTATTTATTCTTATTTGCTGATCGCCTGATATACATTCTAAATAAAGCCTGTAATAGGGAAAGCTTAAATTTGGAGTTAGAACTTCCTGTTGTATCATAGCGAATTTGAGTCTTTACAATTTTTCAAGAAAATCGACGCTTTCGAATGTAGAAATTATGGCCATATTTAGATTCACGCTATACGTCCTATTATTGATTAGGTCGGTTGGCTAATTGAAGATGTTCGCCTAGCTGACACATTTCTATCATCATTATTTTATTTTTGTTATTTGTTATTTGTTTATGTATAATTCAACGGACCGCATGGACATCTCGAAGCATTTAGTACTGTACATAATATTTTCTATAAAGATTAACTGCATTATGCACAACTTTTTGCCTTGTTTCTACTTAATCTCGGACTTTTTTTTCATAATCTGAGCTACTACTTTCCCGCCAACAATGGAACATCGATCGATGGAACTCATAGAACTTGGCGGACTATGGAACGCATACACAATTATGACAAAGTTTCGATGTGAGGGTTTGCCACTGTTAGGGTTCTGGACGACATAGTCCGTCTTTTCACACTATCTAGAGAAGGTTAGTCCAATTTCTTAAGAAAAGTAGGTAACCCTTAAAAACAGGGATATCTTTTTGGCCGTCTGGCTGAGAAGATGACTGAGACAACTGTCAGACATTCCTTAAATTCGCGATGCAGTTGTATAGGCTAATCTTCTGTGTAAGTAAGTAGCTTAGTAGTATGTGGGATTATGCACCGCTACGTTAGAAAACAGTCAGAGATGAAAAACTCTGATTCAGAATCATGAATCTGAATAAATCTTCAAATTAAATTAATTATAGATTAATTTAAAAAAAAAACACCACGAATATCCAGTGGCTGTTTTAATCGGTGACGGCCGAGTAAGGGCCTTAATCGGTCACACGAATGTGGGCCCTTCTGAAATATCGAGCAAGATGTTGTATGAGGAGTTCGAAACAAGAGAAAGATTGAGAAGCAAATTTACTTGTGAGCGAGGAGTGGGCTCCTTTATTCGGGGCCCTTCAAGACCTCGGTCGCTAAGTTTGCGTACTGCCTAATCTGCCTCTACGAATGTCTAGAGATTGAACAGATAACGATTTTCTCTACAGCTTGTCAACTTTGCGTTTTAATTTTTGAAAGTCGTCGAAATATTTCTTATATTACATGAATGTGTGCAGTAACGAACTAAAATTAATAATGATCCGAAATTAATTCAAACACACTCATTCTATCTTCGGCTGTGTGACATCTTTACCAAAGGGATTATATAGCAACTAACAGGACAAATGTTACTGCGCAAAAGTCAGCATAATGCTAGACGTTGTTTATCTTTCTTGTCTTGTGGATTATTTTAGCGACACAACATGAGTCACCGAAGAGACGAGCTCATGCTGCTACACTATCTAATACATTGTATATGTTATAGTACACACATTTTTGAAACACGTTGATAAATTGTACTCCTAAGATGAGAAATCACGTATCATGACCTAATTTTGCAGCTTTCTTCTTAGTATCTGACTTAAGGTTCACAGACCGCAAAATTACGTCCTTTCTGTCCTAATCAATCACGCTTCACACTAAGCAATGAGCTTTTTTCGCAATTTATAATACCAACTAGTGGTCAGCAGAGGAGTGTAATGGCTGTGTGTAGAGTGTGGCGGCGATCGGTGGTTCACTTTCACAGCGTGACTGAAGGTTTCCTGCCGTGGGGTCGTTAAAACAGACCACAGGACACGACACTGGTCAGATGTTTTGTAAACACATTTTGCGCTTTATTTATATATCCACGGGAGATGCTGCGGAACTAAACATTGCTCGGTAGGTTGCTTTAAATAATCAGCTCAAATTAGGCAAACACTTCTATAAATCAGTATCGGATTTAATGTGTGTGTGTTTTTTTTTCCAAGTTCAGTGGAGGTGTATCATAAACAATAAAATATTTTATCTTGTAATTAAATTTATTAAATGACAGTTAACTGCCACGTGTTTTGGTAGAGCTAGTGCACTTCGGAAAGACTGTTGGACTTGCATTACCGGTTTACCCTTCAATCGCTCTGCGTCAAACAGCATTATCAGATCTAATCGAGCAAAACTGTAAATCAAACACAATCTTCACTCTTGTCTCCCCGTCCAACCATTCACATTCGGCTCTTATCTGCTATCAGCAAGAGTTGTGTGTTCTTTTTCTTTTAATCTCTTCTACAGATAGTTTATGACCAGTCCGCTATAGCTAAACTACTGTATCGCCCGCGCCCTGTCCATCGTCTATTGCAGTTGTTTTGATCGACACAACAGGACACAAGCGAAACGATCGCCATGCGAATCGCTATGGATTGTTTTGTAAATTTGATTCCAGCCACAGATTAGACGAAAGTCGCAGAAAACGCATTTGCACTGAGCAGTTCAAGGAACAGCATTGCACATGCCGGCGAACTCCCAGTTTAATTAGCTGCTGGTAGCCGCGTATTGTGTAGCCTTCCCGGTGACTGATTTGTTTATGTTAGAGTCAGTTTGCAATGAGCAATGCTTTTCCGGTATCCTTTTTTTTATTAAACACATTGTCGTGGCGACGGTCTGATTGAACTGATACTGGTGGGACGGACTGTGACGGAAGCCTCTAGCTAGGTATTATTCTTACCCTTTACAACTCGTTCCATCCAAACGACTGGCCGCGGGGTGTGTGCATTGATCAAGTAATTATTGTAATTACCGTCGAAGAAGGAAGGGTATTGAATTGCAAATGTAAATAATACTTTCACTGCAGAGCTTCGGTAGGAGAGAAAGTTATTTTGTTAGATAGACTTAACTTATGCGTTAAATTTTTGCATGAGTATTTTATTCATATTTCTTTGAATGCAGCTTGTAAACAATCCTGGTAGCGCACATTTTCCAGCTTAAACCTGCATGATGCAACTGCAAAACTGTTGCTTCCCTGGAAACAGTTGCACATTTTTGGCTGCAAATCAAACCTAACTTGACCGACATGATGGTGCGGCGCGGCCCCAGACTCACAAAGCGCAAAGCGGAGCGATGCGCGCGGTGCGATAAAACGATTCATTTTGCATGCTGCAAACACACGCTGGCTCTTTCTTATCAGTTCGTCCCCGCGCGTTCGTAGGGATGGATGAAATTGGAATCTAAGCAAAAGCCTGAGCGCCACACATGACGCGTATCATCAACGTCCACGGACCTCCACCGTCCTTAGATGCTGATCGTGCTGGTGCGCCCCGATCGGCTGGAGGTTTTTCCAGTGAAAAGGTTATCACCGTATCATTGTGCCCGTGTGTGAGGGCTTCTTGGTTTCGTTTTTTATTTTTATTTTTCTTGCTTCGTTTGGCCCACTCCACCCGGACATTTACCGATCCGGGCTGGGCCGAATCGGTCAAGATCACGTTGCTTCCATTCCCGGGGAACGATGTTCGGGTGATGGTGATTGCTGAAATGATGGTGCAGCAAGATGAATCATGCACAAATTCATGTGAAATTTTAATTCCTGTACGGGAGCGTGTATTGAAATGACATTCCTATTTCAGAGCGGTTTTACTAAGTGAACTCATGAAGTTCATCCAATAGACGCACAAGCTGAAGATATCCTTCTTCCGTAGCTACGACCCGATTTCCCTATATATTAATCAGACTCATATGTTCAATCAAACAATGATTATTTTTAAGAGTTTTTTAAGTTCATGGAATACATCATATCAGCGTACTCCATACATTTTATTCCGTTTTATGCCAAATCATGAAATTATTTACGTTTTGGGAGTTCTTTTACCATCTTTCTTTATATGAGGTATGATTTTGGTAAATATATCTCCTATACATATTTGTGAAGTCTGTTTCAGATCGCCCATAGGTTGATGATTGCTTTTGGCTTCTTCCAGACATGCTACATTTGCGAAGTCACTGGCCTTATGAATTGCGTGGAAAGTGTAATGAGCAGGATCACTTCAATGGGGTTTGATAATCTACGCAAAAGCCATCTTTTAATGTAATAATCAGTGTGACTCATAAGGTTTTGCAGTGGGATTCTAGGTTTCATTATTTATTCATGTATTTATTCATTTTTATTCACTAAAACGGTATAGCAATTGTCGACTTTTCTGTGTGATATCTTCGTTCGTTTTTTAATCATTGCTTTAAAAAGTTAAAAATACTTCTATTTCACGAAAATCGGTAGAATGATATTTTGTTTTAACATTAACTTCGTCAAAAATGAAACTTTAAAGCTAAAACAAGTGCAAATCAACGCTGCCAACCATTTTTATTTTAGATTTCAAATCAGGAAGCTTCTAGTTATGGACTTCTATTCAGAAAGCTTCTAATAATGTTTAATTTTTAGTGTTTTGTCTATCTAGGCATATATCTTTAACCGGTGGATGGAAGCTATTTTTTGCTAAAATTTTGTTATTATTGATTTATCTATTTTATTCCATGCAAAAATACTTTGTCCGAATTAATCACATCCTAAAGCAGTTAGGTTTTTCTAAATCGATAGATCATTCTAAATGCGACTTATTTAGAAAATAATTACAAAAGCCAGGTACAACACCATTAAACTTATTCATTTGTGATTTCAAGTGCAGCTAAGCTTTGGAAGAAATCATTCTGCCGCCAACTAAACCTGCATCTCAACCGGTTGCAGTTTAAATTTTCACCTTGAGGTACGAAACGCCGTACAGTTTTGAATCGAACCACTCTCCTCTCAGTAAACTTCCCTCGAAACGCACCAACGCAAACGTTAGCCACGGCGAACAGTGGACGGAAATAAATTACATGCATTTATGAAAACACGTGTTCGCGCGCGTTAAACGCTGTCGTCACGCTGGACGGCGGGAGTGAGTGGTGGTAAATGCATACGAACCAACCGACGACCATTCCCTCCGCCGTAAGGAACCACCACTACAAGGGATGGAAAAATCCTAACGTGTGTCGTTTTTGTTTCCCAAAACCTCCAAAAAGTCGCCTCCGTTCTTCCGTTCGTTGGAGTTCACCGTTCCATTTGCTGCACACGATGCGTTCGGTGCAGTCAAAAGTGCATCGTACATCATTTACGTTTTCCAGCTTTTCGGCTGATGATGGAGATCCATTTGAATTCCCGAGGGGAATTGTAGTGAATAAGTGTCGCTTTAGGAAAATGCAGCAGTTTCCCAGCTTAGATGATTGTGATGGTGCCGATTATTCATTTTTCGTCGTGCAGCGAACGCCTTTCGATGGAAGATGCGCTTAAGCTGTTTTCCCTTTTTTCTCTCTCTCTCTCTCTCTCTCTCTTCTCTCTCTCTCTCTCTGTCTTATTCTTTCTGTGTCCTTGGACTGCATGAAGCTTGAAAAATGCACCCGAAAACGTTGCACCCGTGTACTCAAACGATGGGAAATGGAAAGAAAAAGGGGGAAAAAGGACAGGACTAATTTGTTTATTTTGGCTTGCTGCTTCGGGAGTAAAAATACCAAACAACTTAAATATTATTAAATATTTGTCACATTGTCATCCATCATGCGAGGGTTAATTCGAACGGTTCACAGGCAACAAACAAAAAGAGCCCCTAGGGCTTGGGATTGGGAAGTAAAGGACCGCGTTTTCGGCGGTGATTATTATGTGCCAGAATGGTGCATGTGAAATTATTGTTTCACGGACTAAAACCGGCAACAGAAGAAATCCACCTCACGAATCTTGACTAATGGAGCAGCACATGTCCGGTATCTTCGACGCGCGTGCTCATTTCCGGTTGGAAAGGAAATGTATTCTTCACACCAATAAATGATGATGAGGCTTAATTAGTAATGTTTCATTTTGGAGAATGGCATTACGCAGCGGACAGTCTTCTTATAGTAACTTTAAAATGGAAGACGCTATATGCCTGCGTTGTGCTATATGAGTCGAATGATTTGTGTGCACTTGTTGCTGAGTGAAAAATCAATAGATTTTCGCTCCTACCCCTAGCCAGGGACAGTGTTAGAGAGTGAAAGAACACCTTTAGATTGGCTATGAAACTTATCACACTTTTGAACAATCATCTCACAATAAAGCACATAATTTTACGCAGCATCTAAAATTTATTTATTAAAAAAGCAACTGGAGTCATTTGAACAGCGATAACAACCACCACTACCACCACCGTGTGCGATAAGGGGTGAGTTACGTAAAAGCCCGGTGCTGGTTGTACGTGTAACAGTGGCACGTGCAGCCGGGGTGCAAATCATCAGTCCGGTAACGAGTTCTGCGCAGTCCCGGAGGGCAGCGTGGCCGAGCGGTCTAAGGCGCTGGTTTTAGGCACCAGTCAGAAATGGCGTGGGTTCGAATCCCACCGCTGTCATGATTTTTGAAAACATTTTTTGTTACTACTTTAGTATAACTGTGGAACAATACACTGTTATTGATTTTTATGTTACCGAGATGATTTTTCTCTGTTGTTCATTGTTTGGGTTATGTTTAGCTTTTGAATTTAATACGAAGTTCTTTTTAAGATAATTTTTTTTATTAAAATATTGTTTATGATAAAAATCTTTATTTAATTTACAAAATAGTATAATGAGATTATATTATAAAAGATATTAATTGTACATATACATTACAAATTTGAACCTTTTGTCTTTTTTATGGTCTATATTTTATATCGACATTTATTAATTTAACTTACAATTTTCTAAACTAAACATGCGCTTAATGATTCTAAAACAGTTTGAATTGATTGATATATTTGATATATTTCATCATTCCAACAAAAATTCGTTCTAATGTTCATTTATGTGCAAGCAATAGAGAACGATTCAAGCCATATAGTAAACAGAGCAAAAAACAACGTTTTAAAAAGTTTAAAATAGGTTTCAAATAATATTTATCCACGAATAAAACTTTAGTAACCCATAAGTAATATGTAAAGTATTTATATTTACACATGGACGATTTACTTGCTGTAGTCGTCACCTACTTACAGCTCCTGAAAAATAGCTTAATTGGAAAATATTGCATGGAAATGGAAACAAAGTTTCATTCCTCTTCCAGGCTTAATCTTAATTGCCTGCGCTTTGGTGAAATGCAATAAAAAGGCAAAATTGAAACGATTAAACATTCATAAATTTTACCACCCTTTTAACCGAGCCCCGTACCATCAGTATTAGAACCAAACATCAATCGCCTCATCACCATCAGAACCACACTTGCAACAATGATTCATGGAACTGGGTGGTGTAAAATATCTCGCCTGCCTAATTGATAAATTTGTTCAGCTGCAAAGATTCATTAGCCTGCCACACCGCGCCCGATGCACGTACCGATCTTGACGATCGCGCCATGGCGAGCTAAAGACGAACTGAAAAAAACAAAAACGCACCACTCAAGCTCGAAACGTCTTCATCGCGAAAGGGTCATTGGAGGAATCCTCCCGGTAGGTGAAACATGATCCCCGGGAGAAACCCATTCGGTGGCATAAATCATGACTTAAGCATGCGTCCGTCCAAACACAGCATCCCCGGGTGCATTATTATCCCTCCCGGTTGTGCTGCACCAGTTAGCAGAAGTTGCAGTTGCAGCAGTATCTCCCGCGTATGCCCGCGCGTCTCCCGTGCTCGTGGTGTCCAATTGCGTATCCGAGTGGCACTGAATCGTCATAAATATATTATGCTCGCTGCCCCTGCCTGCACCGGTGGCTGGGAAACACGATCGATTGGGATCTCTCTTTGGGTTGAGGTTGGGTTGCCAGGGATGGAGAGAGGTGTCAATTGGTTTCCCTCGGCTCACATACACACAAATAAACACAGTCAGTGCGTTCCAACACGAATACACTGTGTGAGTACCCTTTTACTTCTCTTTTTTTATTTGCAAACCAAGCCAACACACACACACACACACACACACACACACACACACACACACCACACACACACACACACACACACACACACACACACACACACACACACACACACACACACACACACACACACACACACACACACACACACACACACAGCATTCGAGCAGTCACGATCAAAAGCGCTTAAATTGCAATTTTTCATCTCCGAATCTGCACTTGTAGACGGTTGTGTGTGGGGAAAGGGAAGCGGTAAGGGCATATGGATGGGGAAGTGGAGTGGCGGGTAGTTCTCATTTCAAGCGGGTTGCTGCTACTAGAAAAAGTTACGCTTACGTTTGCTCGGTCGTGGTATGCGCAAAGCCCCGCCAGACGAGAGACGTTCTCGATCTTTTGCCCGTTGATCGTACCCTGTAGATGAGCGAAGCGACACAGAGGCAGGCGATCGGAAGCAGCGTCGGAAATGTGATCCTTGTGGAAATGTGATGATTGGACGGTGTTCGGCGAGGGTTCAAGATGATTCGTAAAGAAAATATGACAAAAATTGCCGACGACAGCCAGCCGACAGCTTTATGATTAATAATCATTTCTTCGGAAATTAATCGCACCCCCTTCCCGGAGGGGCAACACACGACGGGACGGGACACAACACACTACGCAGCCTCTGTCACATCTCGTATTGATGCATTCAATCGTTGAAATATTTGCTGCCCATGTAACGCCACCCCTGCCGCCGTCGGTGGGGAAAAGAGGTGTGAAATAAATTTAATTCAAGTAAAACAGAGCTACCTTGAAGCTGTGAAACTCGCGCAGGAAAAGACACAGGTTGGTTTATTTGTTTGACAGTATTTTATTCTCTACATTACGCTTACAATGCGCGCACATTGATTTTTGATAGCTGTACAGAGTGTTTGTGTGTAGTTGGCTGCAGAGACATAATCCTAAGAGTTACTACAAATATACGTTACTTGTCCTTAAAACCTTTTGTTACCCCATTTTTGTTTTTTTTTCTCAGCAAAATAAAAACAAATGCCTCGTTTTAACTTTCGACTCTATGCATTAGCAAATTTTGGACGGTAAATTTCATGCTTCCCTTGCCTTCAGATCCGAGCCCCCAATGTGTCTGCGGAGTTTGAGTTTGGTTTGGTACAGTTAGCATCTTGCTTTGCTGGAGGATACAGATAGTAGCATCGATTTGTGTTACGAGTTAATAAATACAAAGAAAACAGATCAAATGATCTAAACAAAGCTATCAAACTATTTGCCTCGGAGAGCTACCATTTTCCGTTTCGGAAGAGAGACGAGCTTATATGCATCTATCTGAAAGGCGTTAGACAAATAAATGGTACCTAAGAAGAAAACCGAAAAAAGCAAATTTACACAGCGTAAAAGACATACACAACCAATAGCATTCACTTGCTACTGTTTTCCTACTTTGAGTGATCGTGTCTGTTCAGTAATAATAGATAGTGCTTTAGAAGCTTTCCACAGACGCGCAGCTAACCACCTTACTCCAGCAAACGCCGGCGATGGTACGCTGACGACAGTTGCCACAGGTTACGCATGAAGCTGTCGTTGTTGCTGGTGGATTCCGTATCGGCCATCACACTACTGCTCGGGGGATTGGAGAGAACGTCACCGACGTTACCGATTAGCCGTTAGGGTTGGGACAGGTACGACTTCTGGTAGGAGTTCTGTTGCGATGAGGATACGCTCATCTGATTCGTGGGTTCGTCTTTAACCACCGGCAAAGGTACTGGTTAGTGTATTGAGATAAGGGTAAAGACAAGTTAGCTTAGTATGGAAATTCTGTAACAGAAGAGGCGTGTGGATACTTACAGGTCGTGTCCCAATAGGGATAGTGTGGCTCGAACCGCCGTGCGCAGGGAGGTGTTGTGCTGCCCGAAACGGCGAAAGTGTCTGTACAAATGTACCCACAAAAAAAAAAGAGAAAACCCCTCCAATTATTGAATACATTCTTATCGATTCACCCATCACAAGTGCACCACTCACCTAGATTGTTGGACAGCGATCCGTACGTGTTGATCGTTACCGGTTGTACCGACTGTTGGAGCTGCGAAAAATTATACTAGATAAAGAAAGGTTGACATACGATCTACTAGCGTGTGCATGTGTCTTACTTACCGGTGCTGAGTAGGTGTAGTTAGTACGGCTCGAACAGGACGTGTAGCTGCTCAGCTGCGTCGTCGGCATCCAGGGTGCGCTGAAGGGATGACAAAAACAAAGAAAACATATCACTAACCCTTCCGATGGAACACGAAATATCACATCTCGGTGTCTTGCAACGCGTGCGTGCCGAACGGTGCCGTACTGCCACAACCTACCCGGCATCGTAGCGTGGATAGGTCTGATAGGGATTCTGGGCAAACACCGGCCGATGGCCAAAGTTGCCCGGGTTGGTCACGTACGAGTCGCCGAACATTTTCGAGTAGTGTCCAGTCCGGTACGGGCGCTTCATCCGTCGGCGACGCTTGTAGTTGCCATTCTCGAACATGTCCTCGTACTGCGGGTCAAGCGTCCAGTAGTTGCCCTTCCGCTCGCCACCGCCCTCCCGCGGGATCTTCACGAAGCACTCGTTCAGGCTGAGATTGTGGCGGATCGAGTTCTGCCAGCCCTTCTTGTTCTTCTCGTAGTACGGAAACCGGGAGGTGATGTAACCGTAGATTTCACTCAACGTTGCACGCTTCATCTGTGAGCTCTGCAGTAACCCCGATGGCGATCGCGGTAGAAAGTGGGAAGAGGAAGAGAAACAGAGAATACGATCCCGAATAGGCTGATAAGTAGGGAGCTTCCACGTGGTTCAATAAATTCTAGCTTCATGGTAACGCAAACGTATTAAGAATATACAATTTATTCCCTCGGTAACACCTTGCTGCCACGTAAAAGATACTCCAAATGTGTGGGTTTTTGTTTTAAAAACTGTATTGTTGCTTCGGAGCAAGATCATTCGTGCAAGATTAACTGCACTAATTAAGACAAACTGTTGCAGTGCACACCCCGCACTAGACTTAAATTAGAAGATTTGTTATAATATGTATACACTCATATACACTCATGTACACTCATTTCGACTTTCCTTCCCTTCCAACGCGTAAACTTAACCTTTCTCGCTAGACCCTAGGCCCTGGTGATCTTGATCGTGAGCTCTATCCAAACTGTCACAGGTTCTGAAGCTGCCACGGGGCAACTTTCGATGATAAATATAAACTACTACGCGCGCGTTAATAATCGTGCTCATTTTCCCCGTAGACCATTCGTCCACCTCCCACGAAATTCGGCACTGGGAAGAATTTGATCCGACCGATCTATCTGCGACGGTGCGATGCAAAAGACTTTAGACAGTCTCGCGCCGTGGCGTCGGATTAAAGTGCGATTTATAAACCTCTCGCCCTTACCATCATTCCCACAATTTGCCCGTTGCGAGATGCGTTGTGCTGCATCGTGAAGAGAGTTATAATTTGTGACACAATCATCACTCAAACTGGTTGATTTGACAAGCAACCGGCATTGGACTGGGAGCGAAAAAAAAATAGGGCCGCCTAGTAAGGACGTACTACGCCGTCGCCGTCGACCAAACCGCTCCCATCCTCGAGGAAGGTTGAAAAGTGATGGTAATGGATAGATGGGGATAGATGGTTGACATTCACGTCTTACGAAAGATTCCGAAGACGTATTGCGATCATCAGTGTTTGGTGCCTCGGCAGTCCGAGGCAATTGAACCGGGGAAAGTGATGCGTGTTGCAACACATTGTTCTCCCGGCTGCAAAAGGTAATGCTATTGCAGCGCATACGATCAATCATTTTTGCCAAGTTGTTGGTGGAAAATTTGTCAACCTGTTGGTAGGTTGGACGATGGCACACAGGATGAACCGTTAAACGCCTTGACTAATTGCATTTGAGCGGTGATCACACGGTCATACATCACGCAGAAGTAGACGCTACCTTATTACGCATATTGCCTATCATACCATTATTACATCCTAGCTTGTGAGGAAATTCCCTAAGATCTTCTTAGCAAGAAGCCATCTTACCTGTATCGCCATTGCAATTAACGCCACATAGCTGTACGGTGGCTTCACGTTCGAGTTCCGGCTGCCCGTCGGACTTGTGGTGGAGCTGCAATCGTATGTGGATAGGCTGGAGGATACGAATTGTGGTTAATGATACGTTCGGACACTCCAGAAACCATCTTCCAACCTGCTGCTGTTAGTCGTACTGCTGTTGCTGACCGTCGACGCACCTCCATTGCTGGTGGTAGAGTTTGTGGAGCTCTGGTTGCTCGTGGTCTGATTCTGGTTTGGCGTGTGGTTGTTGTTATTGTTGTTAGAGGAGTTGGGTTGGGGAAGCGTTGTCGGTATCTGGCCACCTTGCAGATCATCCGGTGCTAAGCTATTGCTCGGCAGCTCATCCGGACCCTGGCTGGACGGTTTGGAGGATGATAGCGCCAACGAACCGATGTTATGATGCAGTTGTTGTTGCTGCTGCTGCTGCTGCTGCTGTTGGTGTTGCTGCTGCTGGTGTTGCTGCTGGTGCTGCTGCTGCTGTGCAAGATGCTGATGTTGATGATCGGGTGAGCTTCCCGTTTCCTCGTGCAGCCGCTCAATCACGGTCGGCAGTTGCTGCAGGGAGGAGGGCGATGAAGATTTCACCTGATCGTACGCTGGGAGCGATACTGCAAGCGGGTGGTACACGTCTGAAATCAGAGTGCATGAATCGTTGATGTGTGTATGAGAAAGAGTGATGGATTAAAAGTGCCAAACAAAATCACTGAAATAAGTAACTTTGTATTGGAGCTAAACTACCAAAATTCTATCACTCATTATCATTGCCCTGTTACTACGTAGTATCTGTGTGTTAAACGAGGGGAGAGTGTAAAACCTGAACCTACGGCCGTACAACCAACAAAAGATGCTGCTACCAGTCATTGGTTGGTAAAAGTTCATGATGGTTTTTTTTGTACTGTTGTCCTATCGTTCCGGACATGTGGCCGCACGAGCATACACGACTGTCAAGATGCATACCACGCCTACCCTCCCCATCCAGCCCTTACCCGCCACCTATCTTGAAGGCAGAGTCGTTTTTACGCAACACAGGACGGCTCCGCTGTTAGGCACGATCCTCATCCGAGATCCCTCAACACTCTCGCAACGTCAGAGAAGAAGAGTAAGCGCTGTTGATAAGCGATTGAAAAAGGTTCACCGTGGGTCATTGCGAGCTGATAGCATGGATTCCATTTTTTTCCTTCTTTCGTTGCTGCTCCATCGATATGAACGAGCAAGCGGATGGAATTATGATGATGATGATGATGATGACGATGCTCCACTTTGCCCGTTACTATAGTGTCAATGGCAATTCTATGCCCATTTGCCGCGCGGCCATAACAGCACTCAAGCGTCCCCATGGGTGTCCTTTTGTCCATTGCGGGGAAGCATTGCTCATGCTGATACGGCGAGCGAACCAATGTCCGAGAAACCTAGTTACGAGTGCCGGAGCGCACTATGACGCTAGCTTTGGTTATGTAGCTAATCAAACATGTTGCCTCATTCACGGCGTGTGTTATCTTAAAAACTGATCGTATGTCCTAAATAAACGTGATATTCAAATGGAAAGGCAGGCATACGCAACATACCTAGATGACTTAATACGTTGAAGCCCTCTTGCTTGATCTTGGTCGGCATGCTGATAATGTTCTGGAAAAATAAGGAAATAATTACATATTAATTGGAATGCTTTTCGAATTATTTTAAATACATTTCTTCATGAAATTAGTATTGATTGAGGTTTACAATAAAAACTTGCATGAATGCAATTTATCCTTTTCAATTATCCAATATCTCATTACCTACGCCCTAGACATAGCTCTACATTGCAGTAAACGTAAACAAGAAACCTGCAACTGCAAATGCAACGGTTGGTGCATGTGCAAGAGTGCGCAAACAAAATGGTGGTTTCCCCCACCGTTTTCAATTCACGAATTCACAGCAAGCTGAAATGTAAGACAAAAAAAAATAGGCAAGAAAATCAACATCACCACCTCTGCCCGACTCTGGGTGTGCGCGTGTGTGTCTGCTTGTTGAAACCAGTCACCGGGCAGGGGAAGACATACCCAAGAAGTGATTTAATTACGCCCATAAATCACTCCCAATCGCGCGGCCATTACGTGCGGATTCGGTTGGCTCGCGGTCGGTCACTGCGGTCGGAGATTCGTGCAAGATGCGTTCCTCTTAGCCGCCGTGATACGGGCATCGGTTGCATCGCTTTTCGCGCTTTTCATCCAACGACGCAACGGCGGAGCCAACGACACCGTAATCTTGCATCCGAAGGCACTCTTTATTGGACACGGATCAGGTTTGATTTGGGATCTCGCGCCACTCCCTTCCGTGCTTGTTTCGTGCCTTTCGGTCGATTTTGGGCCGGTCATTGGCAGGATCTGTACCGACCTGAAGATAAAGCGGATGGTCACGGTAGGAGACTAACGTGACTTACGTGACAACGTACGATTTAGTGCAAAGCACGAAGAAACAAGACGGAGATTTAAGCAACAGAGAATGAATTGAAGCTCTTTTTCTCGCTCGTTCACTTGCTACATTTTGTTACGTCTTGCATCTACTCAGAGGCTGGAGTGGTGGTTACTCTTGCCGTAGAGTTACGAGGACACCCACGACGTCAGCAGCGTGTGGCTTTTGAACTCACAACAAATGGTGAAGTGGCCCGATGTGAAACCGGCAGACCGCCAACAATAGCCCACCCCTGCAGTGCAAAACCGGTACTCCTGGCTGCACCACCCCTGCAGCATCTGTTGTGACGTGCTTGATCGCCCGGAAAATGGTCGGAAAGGCACGCCCGTTCGCGGAAGTTCGATTCATGGGGTGAAGTTTTGCCTCAGTGCTGCTGGTTTCTGTTGTGTATTTCGACTTTCGAGTGTACTGCAGGGAAATGCTTTAAATTTACCCGCATCACCGTTGTGCCAATCTGTTTTGGAAAAGTATCAAAAGACGAAACAATCGAGCAGAGGTTTAAGGCATTTCGATTGTTGATTGTGTTTAATTCCTGATAATATTTATCTTCTTCAACTAAAAGCAACACTGTTTCACTTATTTGCACATAACGTGTTTTTTTATTATGAACATTATGTAATATGTGTAAACACATCGCTTAACAAGCTGACAATACATCACAAAAAAATATTAGATTAAAATAATATAGATGTTTCATTTTTTCATGTTTGATTTAAGTTGGAAACCTGAAAAATTGGACTCAACTTCTCTCAGAGGATTTCGATATATATTAGATATATATTCTCATGATCGCAGATCGAAGATCTTACAGGATCTTATTGGACATTTGGAGGAACTGGAGGAACATTGTTACTATGACTTCAGCTGCTTCATACAGCAAATGCTCCAATCATGAAATACCAACTTCAATGCCTTCAACGGAAGATTATTCGTTATTCTCCATAATCTAAACGCTGTAGAACTTAGCCCAAGTATGTGACCTTTTTATGGGCGTAATCTTCGCTGATGATGTGCAGGAAAGAGAACGATTATTTGAAACCAATTCCAATTCCATTTATTTCTGATCAATAGTAGCAAGATTGCTTTGTATGGAGGACCATGATCAAATTTGGTGTAAGCTTCTGTTTCGTGCTTAGTTTGAATTATCGTTCTGAAGAGCTTATTTAATCTAATATTTAGGATTGGACGAGAAAAGAGATTACATTAATTTTTGTCATCGTCTATCACCATCTGCTAGTCATTCTGAATATAGGTATTTAGGAATTGTCTTGAAAGCTCAATTGCTTTTGTGGTCAAACCCGATGTTAACTACCAATCATATTTAATTTTAGGATTGAATCAAAATTATACTTTTATCTGCATTGCAATAATAAGTGCAATCATGTGATACAACATGCAACACAGCAGTGTGCACTGTTACCCACACAAAACAGAATATAAATAAATCACTCACCTCAACAATCCCTTCTTGGACGGCAAATTGAAATTTATATAGCAAAAGTGTCTTTTTTAACCACATTTTACTGCTTCTAGACAGGGTGTCGTTAAAATGAAAGGAAAAAGCGCACTGTGATATAAATGCCCAACCCTGCAGCAGCGACAACCACTGAGGTAAACAATTATTTTGCAATTAAAAATTAACACATTTTGTTTGAGTGCATCCCGGGCAAGGGGGTTCGTTCGCACATTAGCCTTGAACCATATCGCCATCGCCGCCAGTACCTCGAATGGGGGGTTTTTAATTATTTTTATACCGAAAAAAAATTATTCGCAGCATCAGCAGCACATAGAGCTGATGCATGACCACGTACACAAACGGTATGCAATGACAACGCATTCATTTGCATTCAAATGTGATAAAACGTCGCGACACGGGATTTTTTTGTAGGTCAACTTGTTCCTGCTGATCGATGATCGCGCCGTTCAGAATGCACCATATAGCTGTTGTTGTTTTGCGGTGTTGTTGCGATAGCATGTCCTTCTCATAAAAATTCAATTTTCTCACGGTGATCACTGTGACATTGAACAAATCGGGCCAGTGCGATAAAACTAAAGGAACAAAGTAATCGGAGCAGTGCTCATGCTCAACCCGATACGAACTGGGGGCGCCTGCTGCACGGACGGCTCCACTGGAATTCTTCGGAAGTTGAGCACGAGCCATGAATCTGCGACTGGATCTGTTTGCCACACGAGCACATCTGGGGAATTTCCGGGGAAAATACGGCCTCTTTTGTTGCGATCCTCTCTGAAGGGCCATATCTAAGGGTTGGCAGTGCAAGTTCTAGGCAAGCAAGTGAGCTCTTTGGTGATCTTCAAACGCAAAACCAACACGTGCACCGACCACCGACGATGGATGACTGGGAAAGCTTAGAAAGGTTGTGTTTTATTTCACACCTTCTTAGCCAAGGAAGGTGTCTTGTGGTTCTACATTGCAACTACAGTGTGTGTGCGCGCGGGCGCGCGTGTGTGTGTGTGACGATGATCAAGTAACACCAGAAGATAGATACGACAGAAATTCCTCTGCAAACGATACTGCGTCGTTTTCCCCCCCTTTTTGCTTTAAATTTATACCTTTCTTATAGCAAATCTGCCCCAATCAGTTGCAGCCAGCGACACGAATTAAAGACATTCCGTCAGGGTGAAGGTTTCTGCTCCATTAGCACGTGATTAATGGCACTGTTCGTCGGGACGCGTTGACGTTGGGCGTTGGCTAGAAAAAAAAAATCATTTTCTTCCGCTAGCTTCCGCTACATCCGCATTACGATCGCCGCCATCTTCAATTTTGTTCGGTGGATTCGGTAAAGTCTCGCTCAATTTCAACCACTAAATCACTCGAATGGCTAGCAAATTTACACCAAAGTTTACTGGCATGTAAAAGTGTGCGGGAGTACAAAAAGCAACCCGCTCGGAGATCGCTTTACGGCTGGTGTAGAGAGAAGTTTTCATAACAGAAAAACACAAATACATAATATTTATTTAGACTCACAAAATCAAAACTGCCTCCCCAGGGTGCGACACACTGTTGTTGTGATGTACGAATGTCCATTTTTTCACTTCCGATCGGCACGCGATCTTCATCATGACGGATCGACAAGGATTTTTGGCCTCTTTCACACTGAAGAAAAAAAAACTGTTGAGCGCGTGTGTGACACTAAATTACAATAAACTAACACACACACTCCGGATGTGGTTGAACCCCACAGTTACGGGTGCAGCAAAAGGAAAATATTTACATTTGTAACAGTCAAATAATTTAGATTGATAACAACGGGCCGCAAAAATCGGCCAGCCCGGGTGTGTATGTTTTTATTTCCCCCGCCGTCCCCATGTGCAGCTTTATTGGTTTGCCCTTTTTCCCCGGCCACGTGGTGGAAGGTAAACAAGGCAGACAAGTGTCAGTATTTAGACCCGCACTGTGGTTGACCTTCTGACCGAGTTTTGGGATGCTTTATATCACACCTTGCACGATCGGTGTGAAAATAAAATACAGACACTCATACATATACACAGAGGGAAGGAAATCAACAAGGAAACGCATAAAGCAACTTCTTCTGTTTCGTGAGGGGTTCGTGAGTGAAGCTTTCGTACCCAGACAGACGCTCTGATCCGTCGCCCGATTTTTATGACCATTTTGTTGTACAATTTCTAATTTAAGAGAGCAAAGCAACGCCATAAATCTTGCACCTAAATGATTCTGGGCAACACGGTGGGCAGTTGTATACTTTTCCTAAAATCGTTTTCTGACGCTCTTTCTTTCGTCTTGGGGGGGGAAAAACCATGCGGAATACATTTTTGTTTAGCATTTTTCACATTTTTGCGCAAGAAGCTTAAGGCTCCCGGTGGTTTGCATTTTACAGCCTTTCCCTCTGAATTGATGCGTTGTTCTAGGAAGGAGTGTATAAAAATGTTGTAATTGGATGATAACCCTAAAAACAACCCAACACAGCGACTTCATAAATTATGCCCCTTTCTGTTCAAACCATTTTGCTGTTAAATTCATTAAACTTGGTTCTGCACCATCACCGATTTCGCGCTTAATCACGCGTCACACCAGTTACGGCCTTAACAGTGCGCCTTAAAATGCGTGCAGAATTTTCCCATTACTGTACACCTTAACTGGCTACAAAACATAGGAACCAATTCACAATTCCAATTCTTTGGCCGAGGTCGTTACTGCATTTTAAAGAAAAGAAACACACATACGCACATCTCGATCGCTATCACAACAGCGTCGTCATGCAGTGCAGTGCAGTTGGTGCTCACAAATTCTGCGGCGCAATTTGCAGCAGGTTGCAACGCTTTTCACCGTTCCCCCCACATACGATCTCGTTCCGGCGCGCAATTGCATTTCGCTCTCTTATCGCAGCAGCAAGCCTCGCTCGGAGTTTAGCGAATCGATCGTGCACACACACGGGAGACCCCGGTGTGCCACAAGGGAGATGTGTTTCGCTGATAGGTGTAAGTGTAGCAGTCATGCACACGGCCGTGACGCAGCAGGGCTTTGCGCTGCAATAACAGCCTCTTTCCTTCTTGGAGATGCGATGCCAATTTCTGTACAGTTTCTCACAGCGCGCTTGCACCATGATTCAGTTATCGCTAACGAGAGTTACCGATCGCGCACAACATACACACACCGCAGCGTGTCTGCAAAAACGTGTCGAATTGCGGCGACAAATTGAGTTTCACTTTTCTCTCTCTTCCACTTGAACATGAAGGTCAATTCGACGGGTGTTTGAACCCGCGCAACTGGCACGGTTTTAAAAGTTGAGACCGGAAATTTGAGAGCACGGCAGGCCAGTGTTGTGCAAAGCATGCGGATCGATGCGACGGGCTGGCTATGTCTAGTCTACACGATCTTCACAGCTGCCCCTTATGACTGTGCGAGTTCGAAAGAGACGACAACTGATCTTCTAACAGCAAGCGAAACGAGCAGTCACTAACAACGTATCGGAAAGGTCTTGGTGGAAGCGATCCCGAGCGTAGTGCTGACCCGACCGCAACGACCTCAAGGGATGACAGGGTTTGGCCTCGCCGCGGTTGGGCTGGAGTTCGGCCCCGGTGTGTCGTTCTTTCCATCGGGCCTCTCGCGGTGGGATTTACACATCCGCAGCCCTTAATCCCAGTGCTGCCAGTCGAAGAACTCCACATGCCGGTTGGACAGACCGGGGGCAGATGCATTTAAAGCCAGCGCCGTGTTGTTCTGCTGCCTTCGAAAGAATGCCATTGAATTTTCCCGACAGCTTCTCCCGAACTGCAGTCCGGCACCCCTCGGAGAAGCAAGTTTATGATGCATGTGATGGTGCGGTAAAAATAACAAACAATTGTCATCGCGGAATGGTAATCGATGACAAATGTAGCTGCCTGTGCTTGCGAAACGTTTTGCGGCGCTATTAAGCGAGAAGGTAGGAACAATCTATGTGACAGGTTAGGTGAGAGAAATGAAACCAATGGAATATGATGGTCCCCTAACTGCACTGCTCGTGACGGTAATAGAGCTACACCGGATTTAATGGAGCTGTCAAGAACAATATCTCTTTAGTGGCTCACACACACACACAATACGAACGCACAAGAGCATTATTGAAATTCAAGCAACGTTCGTCATTTCTGCATCTTCATCTTTCTGCTTGTTGGAAATCGGTGTATCTTGTCGTCATATATTCAAGTGCATTAAAAACAACATCTTCGTTCCACAACGCAGATCAAGCTGCGGATGAGTTACGATGCCAGGAGGCGCCTCGCGATCTTGCTGCCGCCTGTTGAAAGGTGGTGATAATTTTATGACATTTTTTCCTCTTTATTTGCTTTTTACACACACACACACACACGCCACACCACGCCACTCTGTTGGAGGTTGTGTGTTTTAATACTTTTTAATTTGTTGAAAATTAACGGGCGAGACAGCGGTGTGCGATCGTATTTCCGTCATCGTTTTTACACCGAACGTGGTGTGACGGAAAAGCTAACCGGCACCAAGTCACACGCTGGTGGATTATTTTACTATTTCATGAACCCTAAAGGTTGAGAGAGGCTGTGTTACGGTGTAAGAGTGTATTGATTTACGATGGGGCTATTATGACGACTAGATAGACGTAGTGGGTGGTAGGGGACGCTATTATACACTTCAATTTAGTCCCACAACAGTCCACCTTGTAGTAGCTAGTGTGTGTGTGTGTGTGTGTGTCACTTTATGACGGATAATAAAATGCTATTACATTAGTCGGTGTCATAAATCGAGCCGTAAGCAACAGAACATCATCATTACAAACGATCGTATGGTGTTGAAATAAACAGAAACATGTTTAGGATCATATTTTATTGAGAGGATTGTATCGTTTTACAAGATTTGCCCGCAGCGATGTATTTATAAGTGTTTTAAACGTTTCTTAGTATGTTATTTCTTAGTATGTTTTGTTTTTAGTACTATTTTCAGATCTTCAAATCTAAATTACATTTTACTCAAAAAGGGTACGACGACTCTATGGGATATTTTATGTCGAATTTCATATTTTGAAGTGATGTAAATATCATTTAAACACATCTCTGTTTTAGATGGATTCCATACTTTTGATGGAGTACCTTGCTTACCAAACAATTGAAACACAAAAGCAGCTTTCTGTGTAAGGATACTCATTTTGCTCGTTTATGAAGTCGTTTTATTGCACCAAAAATACTTTATTGCACATCCCAGTACCTTGGAAAGAGCAATAATTCAAAAAGTCATGCGAAATTATGTGTAAAACCATGTCCCTTAAACTCACCACGCCAAGATACAAATAGTGATCTAACAACAGTGATCCTAACTAAACCTCCTAACATAATCTATAGCATCATACTTGATTCAAACCGTCATGTTTTATTTACAACATCTCATTGTGATGTTCTACATGCTAACCCGCCTAAGCTCCCGCGACTAGCTAACCCCATCCAACACAGCGCGCGAACCTCTCGCTCCGATCAGATCCCAACTCACAATCGATCACGACACTTTTCTCCTCCGTATCGTAGCGGAGTGGAGCTGCCGGTGATTGAAACGCTACACATGAGTGTATCCTTGTATGACAAGGTTATGGAAAACATTATCACTTCATATTTTACGACACCCGATTATGTCGGCGATCATGCTCTCCGGCGCGACCTGCTTCTTCGCCGCCTCTTTACTCGCCGTTTTTTTTCTGGTCCCTTCGCCCGATTTCGATTATGTACGCATCAGTGTGTCCGGGGGGTTTTCTCTTTCTGCCTTTTTCCCTCAGCAGCCGCTCGTTCAGCTTGTCACGCATGTGTCGCTTGAACCGTGCGCTTGTCCAGTGAACCACGAAAAATTACACACTTTTGTTGGAGGAAATGAGGAACAACAAAAAACACCCACACAAGAGATACAAAACCGGTGGACAAAATGGAACACATATATACCGAGAAGGGGGCGGACGAGGACGGGCCCGGGTGGAAATGATCGCTATTTTTAATGTGTAGGTGTATCGGGGCAAGCGCGATTCGGGAAAAATGCGCCACACTTTGGTGGAAAGCGAGTGGTGTGTCTTCAGGAGGGACACACTTTTTTTTGCTTGTGACGCTGCTGCTGCTGCTCAACAACACCGCTCCAAGTGATGTTTCGGGTGCGTGCGCTGTATTCTAATTGAAATATTCGGAACAGCTGTTGGAAGTCGAAAGAGCACCGCTAGTGGGCCGTTTTGTGAGCGCGGGCACCCACTTGAGACGATCGTGGCCGATGCCACACTGCAACTGGGTCCTTGCGAAAGCGACACAAGACGGAACCGGGGAAGAGCAACTCGGCTTTTGGGCGAATATAAATGGCAGTCTAATGCCTGATGCCACCAGCCCCGTCCGCTACCGATCGGACACACCACTTTGAGGGCTGTTGTCCGCGTCACACCCACCCGCTCACCGGGCCCCGGAGAGCTGTGTTGTGCGGGTGTTGTTGTGTTTGCGTCCACTCTGGGGCTGTAAACGTCCCGGGAAGAGGTATGCCGGTCTTTCGGCTTGATTGAATCTCGCAACTAATGGAGCGAACGGCGGTGTCGAACCGGTGTTTCAAGCTATCTCTATCAGTTCCTCGCGTTTATCTTTAGCCGAATTTTTCCTTGCTCTCACTCGGATGGGATAATTACTCAAGTGTGCAAGCGTGCGCGGGGAAATGCAACACCAGCCGCTTCTTGTTTGCCGGAAGGCATTTCGAGTGTCGCGCCACTTCCGTAAAACCGTGCAGAGACGGATCGTTTTCCAATTGCGCCGGGAGACAACGAAGTGCGCGAGGAAAAATGGCCCCGGACCACGGTGCAACGGTACGGCGGGGGGTGACAGCGAACTAATAGCTGTCGTTTGGCTCATTTACATTGTGTCCGATGACATCTTCGTTTTTCGGAGACTGGGCTGCCTTCGTGCGAGGGCACGCATGCCGGGGAAGGTCCCTTTTCATCGGCTGTGTAGCGAGTGGTGAGAAGTGGGTGTTAATTTTAGCTGCACCGATTTATCAAAACACCGGCCGTCGTCCCCTCCATCGGCCCTAACGGTGGCTTGGGGCGGAACGGTACGGACGGGACGTAGGGGTTCTGCAATGGGAATTTCATTGCCTTTTAATAGAATTGTTCTTAGTTGATACTTTAGTGATCGGTGTACGAGGAAAGAGACAGCGAATAAAAAATGGATCATGGAAGTAATGTTTTTTCAAGTATTTCGAAATAGACACACTGTGCAAGTTATTTATTATTTTTAAGCTTTTTTTCAAACACTTTGTGTGATTTTAATTCCAAAACCAATACTCAGCATTCAGTGTTTATTAACTTCCAATGTGTTAACATTCAAAATGGAGGGTCAACCATTAAATGGACCATCATGGAGTACACGCCCAACATGAAATTTGGTGTCAAGCGAATGAGAGAATTATCGTCCGCATTGAAGTTTATCTCCCACCACTAACGTGTTGCGCGAAGGAACCGGTTATGCTGCATCGCCTCAGTGATCCGGATAAAAAGCATAAGAGCAAGAGATACAACAACATGCTATGTTTCGATTCGCATACCGATGCGGTTGTTGAATTACAAACACGCAATGAGAAATCAGAAAAATAGTTATTATTTGTATAGTTTTTATTACAAACTTCTACTAAAAAAAAACAATTCTGCTGTAATTCGTGTTTTCTATGTCTTGTTTAATATTGAATGTTTTAAAACACTCTGTTTTGTAAAATTCAATAGTTTAACAATGTTTCAGCAGTTTTAATTGACAACTGTTTAAAAAAATATTACAAAGAATTCGAATCATAAATTGTGCTGTTTAAGATGTATTTGGCATGTTTCATGTATTTGTCATATTCTTTGTTTGATTTTTTTTACCGGGCTACAAATGGTAGCGACTAATTGTTATCAGTAACAGCAACGTGAAAATAAGTAACATTGAGAAAGAATGAATAACATTGAACATTCTCATTAGCTCAAACAAAAAGCGAACCGATGTACACAAAAAAGAGCGAAATGAACAGATGCGCTTTAAGCGCCGGTTCTTTCGAGTTCCTCGATAGTATAGTGGTCAGTATCCCCGCCTGTCACGCGGGAGACCGGGGTTCGATTCCCCGTCGGGGAGAGGAATCTTTTTTCGCCCCTGAATCCTTTTTTCTTCCCTTCACACTGCTACAAACAGGCCGAAAACCCGAGAGGTGTTAAACGGTCATGTTAAACATGTGTTTAGAATTAAATTTTCGCTCACTTCGCTATTAAATGGTTGTAAATTATGACCCGCTCGGCCCTAACTCCTCACCCCAACCCCTCTAAAGCGCACAGTAATCTCGCCTTCCGACAGCGTTTTTAGTGCGGCCAATCATTTGTCAACCACACCGCAGACCCTCGGGGGACGATGCGTACCCAACCAGCACAAAGCAAAAGGCGCACGGTCGTAAACTTTGTCCCCAATTCACTGACCCACGGTGTGCGCCGTGTAGTAGTAGTGGCCACTGGTTAATGGGATGCCTTTCTTTCCGCCATTTCGCATACCCCTCCCTTCCTGTTGCGTTGGCTAACCACGTTATGCTGAGAGTGAGATCGACTGTGGACGGCGCACGGCCGCAGTTTTCACTACAAAAGCAGCTCGAATAAAATTTATGGACCTTGCTTTTAGAAACATCCCGCCGAGCTGGGGGCAAACTCGTCGAACAAACCGGTCAAATGGTGCTGTTGAGTTGAGGGGAGGGGGTACGTAAATCATTTCTCGAATTTTATTTACCACACCAAACAGCTTCTTAATTTCACAATTTACTAACAGCTTGGGAATCGTTTTGTCGCACACCTAAGTGTGGTCGGTCATTATGGTAAAAATTGAAGGCGCTTTGGGAGGGAAATAATTTAGAAAAAAAAGTAAAATCATATTAGATGTATACACTAATGGCTTTAAAGAGCGAAAAATGTTTGCTGGCTTTATTAGTTATAAATTCAGTTTGGTGCATTTTTCAAGAGCATTTATCTTGTCTCATCAACGAATACACCTTATCGCGTGTTTTGAAAGTATGTTTTTACAATTAACAGCGAACAGGATAAATACGATTTAAAAGCTCATTAAATTACTGAATCGTTTTGTTTGACGTTCCTTCAGCGCGCGTTTGCTTAACCTTTGACCTGCGTTGTATTTATTTATTGTTTGTCATCTTCCCATTCTTGCCGCTGCAAACACCACCCCCCAAAAAGACACACCTCTTCTCTCCAGCTCACCACACCGACTGTTGTGGTCTGTATTTTTCTTGGAAATGAAATTATGACGCGAAAAAGACAAACAATCAAATGGCTTTCCACGCCACCAGGATATCTGTGTCACCGATGTCACGCTGTGGAAGAGTTGTGAGGGAATTAGCCTACTTAGTGGTAGAATTTTGACCATCCTCACTTCCCCCCTCTTCCCCATAAATGGGGACAGAAAAGGGGGGGGGATGAATGGCCCAGAAGCAGGGAAACCAATATTTATACCTTACGTTTCCCAATGACATTGTTTTGAAAAGAAACGAAGAGCGAAACGATCAGATCGGCCCCCAACCGCACGCGCGTGCACAAAATTATGTGAATTTTGGGGTGTGGAGTTGGCTGCAAAAAGACCTCAAAAAATAAATGCAAAGACACCGGGGGTGTGAGTGCTGTGTTGGTGGTGGGGATTTTTTCGTTTTGCCTCCCTCCCATTTGCACTTATAATTCTTCGATCCTATAAATTTCCGTCCATGTCCCCTTGGTGTGCCACCTGTGCGGTGGTGGTATATGGGTCTAAACTAATCTACCATCATGTCTTCTTTCCCCCTGCTTCACGCCCATTGAAACACATAATTCTGCCAAACGCTGTGTGCGTGTGTGTGTGTGCATTGCAGAAAGCACCATAAACCGTGGTGCGGTCTATGCCAGACCCCAGAATTAGGCGATCGGTGATCGTTGGTCCGATCTTGCCTAGCGATTTTAGTCACTTTTTTCACGTTGCCTTACTCCATTTACCAAAGGAACCGACTGTGACACGTATCTTAAATTCACGCCAACGTTCCCCGCACACACACACACACACACACACACGCCATTGCCCATTGTTGTCTGATGGGAATTAATGATGTAATTTAGATGACGTTATTTTTATACATTTTAAACGATCTCGTCGTGCGCGCGGCCTCCTGAATTCCCCATCCAGCGGGTGCGACCCGAACACACAGAAAAAACTGTTGAATGTGTATCGCCTCGCCTTATGTTGGGCCCTTATATTGGGTCGCGTGTTTTCCACTGCAAATTTTGCCCAAAGTGAATGAGAATTTTAGAAGAAAAATACCTTGTCCCTAACCATGTGCCAGTGGAAAAACGATCCCTTTCTATCCAGGGTTTTTTTTTGTTTTGCTACGCTGCTTGTTTTTCATCGGTAATAGGTTAATGAGATAGGTTCCGGCCAATCGACCCCGAGAATGGGAAGATCACCGCGCTCGCTTCGGGGTGAACAGTGGTGGATGAAATGATCCCTTTCTACCTCTGCGTGGCCGCTCCGCGTAAGTGAAAAGGGAGGGGTCGCGTGCCGGCAAGGTGTATCAGTTTCATGTCTGCCGGTTTTGGTTGGGGGAAAACGAGCAATGGCCAAAAATGGGGTAGCTAGGGATACGGATACAGTCACCGTGCAGCAGTAGTGCTTCGGGGTGTACACCTGACGATACGTACCGCCGATAAGGACCGACCGTTGGAAAGTGGTGGGAAAAACGGAAACTTGAGTAGCTCTGGAAAGGATTCGGTGTCTTTAATTAGGGGGTGTAACGTGTTGCATCCTTGCTCGGGCGAGATTAAAAGGTTAATTATTTGTTGCATTCCCATCGTGTTTGGTGCCTTTTACTGATTTTGAGTTTGATTTAAATATTTGATTTCGGAATAGATGGTAAATACGGTGACAAGAGAGTTCGTACCCTGTACATAAATATTTTAATTTCCTTTTTTTAAGTGTTCCTAACTCCAACTCTTATCTTGAGGCACCTCCTCACATGCAACCCCAATGCTTACTAACTCATTAGCGTGTTAGACAAAATAAACAACCCAAAATGCGCTCACCAATGCTTCATCGCCATTATCGGAACAATAATTCCTCACCACAGCAATTGCTCTCAATTTTTTTGTAATGTTTTTGTGTCGCGCCTTAGTCACTCGCTCATTAGACCAGGATGGGTACAGTTTCGGTTCACGCAAGAGTCGCGCAAAGTAAATAACAACCATTTTTTCATATTAAACACCATCCCATTCGGAACGAGCGATTTTTACGCTGCTGTTTGTTGTGTTGTCCGGTGGCGTGTACATAAATGTACGGGAAAAATAAATAAACAAACCGATTGAGTTTATAAAAATGATTAAAGATTTGAGGCCGTGAATCAGTGGTGTGGAGTGGAGAGGAAAAATCGAAGCATAATGTGTTGAATGAAAGTAGTAGAAAGTTAGAAGCAGCTGAGATGATGTGTCTGTTCTATCGCATCCACCTTCACAGTGGTCAAATATTTAATAAAAATGGGACTTTTGCAGTTTTGCAGAACGAAAAGAATTGCATTTGAGCTCCCTTGGTTTGACTGTAGAATATAATTTAAACTGTGTATGTCTAATTATCCAGAGCCGGTCTCATGGTACAGTCGTCAACTCGTACGACTTAACAACATGCCCGTCATGGGTTCAAGCCCCAAATAGACCGTGCCGCCATACGTAGGACTGACTATCCTGCTATGGGGGGAAATCAATAAGTCACTGAAAGCCAACCCCACAAGTGGGTTGGCAGGTCTTGACTGGCATCGGTTGTTGAGCCAAAGAAGAAGAAGAAGAAGATGTCTAATTATCCAACACAACACATAACGTCTTATATAAAAGAAAACTAAATTACAAGCCGCTTTATGTGTATTGATGTGTCAATTTAAGATGGTTAATATATTCCGATCGTTTCATTCCTAATGATCAGAAACTGCAATCGATCAGATTTGCTGCACGATCCCCTACATGAAATCCTTTTGTAATTATAAAACGGCTAAAGCCAATGAATGTTTGGCTTGAACATTGTTAGCTGTAAAAATACATATTTACAGCAGTAAATTTATACATATTACATACATGATCATTTCTATAACTTACCATCGGTGACCATTTCGAGTCGTACTGCATGGGCCCGTCTGGCGGCGCCATGTCACTGTTGGCGGTTGTCGCCAACACTGAAATGAATAGAAATTGGATGGAAAGAGTTAGATACAAACAATCAACTAGTTTTGTACCACTACAGTCTAGTAGCTACAATTTAAAGGCATTTTGTTTTAACCAAGCAGAAGCAAAAATATCCTTTCCCCATAAGCAAAACGGTACGCACTCGATATTCGATACTTTCGAGTTTGTCTTTACGCTCGTAACAGATCTTCGATACAACAACCATATATCCTCAAGCGATCTATAATGGCAGCAAAAACATCATCTGTATATCATCGCACTTGCAGGGATGGTAAATCGAGGAGCGTAATTGATAACCTACTCAACAAACCCCAACAAAAAAACCCCAAATAGCAAAGTATGATGGATAAATTTAGGCCAATTAGGATATTAGGCAGCATCGAGAAAGGACCAGAATGTAAACTTATTCCAATTTTCTTTTTTTTTAATGCAGAATGTACAAATTTCTTCGAAGTATGATACGTACTACTTGGAAGGTTACTATAGCTGTTGACTCGCCAAGGAAAACAACAATTTAAATTGGCAATTATTGCTCGACGCGTCTGTTATCTCAATCAATATCGGTCCACTAGAACTGATAGTTAGCAATAAAAACAATTATTATGGAAAACAAATCAATTTAGCCTGACGCTTGGGTACTTAGTCTGTCTCGCGTGTGTTTTTACCTTGTAAGCAGCTTTACGGAAATAACATAATCAATTAAATTTCACCACTTACTTCGGTTGTGTAACGAGCACAATTTATGCTGCAATAGTATTAGTAATAGTATGATTTAATGTTATCGATCCGAACCAGCTATCAATTACATGCTATCCGCATCGACTTTCTTCTTTAGGCAACGATTTAATTGTTTGTTTGTTATTTGACTACACGATAGCAATATTACTTGTAAAAAATATTTCAAAATTGAAGAGCGAAATCACCAACATTCTAGAAGATCAGCCGTACCATTACATGATCCTCGTGCAATCCGAATCATATGCTGCGAATCACAACTTATCAACTTTATGCGTCCCAAAAATTGAGAATCAGAAGGCATTAAGGAAAGGAAAAGAAATGGAAAACACAGCTTCAAACCATAAATGCGTTGCTGTCCATTTCTTCGCTTTATGGCTGTTTCAGCCCTCTGCTTCTTTTCGATCGCAATTTGGTCAAAGTTCGTTCACTTCAATTCAAGAAGGCGATAGGAAACAAGAAATCGCTTATCAAACGAGATTTTTTCAACCGAAAACGCGCCCAACCGCACAACGGTTTCTGGGGTGAAGGAGAAGGGATGGTCGTTTATTATGGGGATGAAAGTACAAGAAGCAACACTCCTGCTATGTGTGTTTTCGCTTCCCGGTAGAAGGCTTCTTTTTTGTGTGCGCGACATTCAGAGGAGGTAATTGATATTTGTTTGGTATAGAAATTGGAAAACATTGATGGTCGTCTGTTGACAGCTTCGGGCTCGCTTTAATCACTCACGGTTAAGTGAAGCGCGTAATATCCCATTCACACAACCGTGCGAGGGGTTTTTGTTTTGAGCTGTAATAATGGTGTGGAAGCGCCCAAATGGTAAACAAATAAACAATAATGTTTGAAAATTGAAATTTTGATTGTAAAAACAAAAGCTGGATGCTGTATCAGCCGCCGGATCAGGGGAAGAGGGAAGAACTTGAAAATAGTAAACATACTTTTTTTTAATTGCTTCAAGAACATTCGCCATTCGTCTGACATTTGTTTTGCTCCAGAAGCCCAGCTGCAGCGCAACAGCCCGTACAAGGAAACACGTGCCATTACAGTTGCAAAATGCAATTCTTTTGCACAGCCTACTACATTGCCCGCTACGTGGCTACAGTGATACACATCTACCTAGCAGCCTGTCTGTGGGGCTACCTGTCATATCGCAAAGTGCAACTGCATTGGTACCCGGACGCCACAACACGCATATGCAGCTGTTCGATAGTGCACAAGTGCATTTGCGCGAAGGTGCGTTACTGTGTTTTGCTTCCTTTTCTTCTACATAAACATCGCGTACCACGTACGTGTGCAATTATGCATTCGACAAGCTAGAAACTGTCAACAGATAGATCGACTGTGCGTTCAGGAGAGGGACAGGGATATTGCGCATACCTTGCAATCTGTGGTCTTTTGTTTTGTTGTGTTCAATGAAATGGGTTCCATTACCCGTCAAAACAGGAAGCAAAAAATTGGTTTGATGTATCTTAAATATGATAATTTTAAGCCAAAATAACAAAAAACTCAAAGTAAGAATTAACTAAAACACTTGAGATCACTATGTTTTTACACCTCTATAACTATTTCCCCTTTGTGCGTGAACGTGAAATACTTACTGAAGTCGATTTCACTTCCAATAAGAATCGTTGAAATTTTTGAAGCAATTCTTGTCACCACCACCACCCTGAAGTGCGCTGCAGGATACGGTGCAGTCGTATAGCGGCAGGCACTCAGTGGCAATAAAGCACTAAATTCACACTATCCACTAATCACAACCACTGCACACATTATTTCACAGAGTTTTCAATTCTTTCTCAACAAATGTGTTGCTGTCGGTGAAGCTATATGCCAATCCCAGCGACACGTACTGGCTGAGGGAAATATTTGAATTATTGTTTCAAAATTTCAGCAAAATACGAAATTCATAAATCTCTATGTAATTAGTACCATCCGGAATTGGTAATAGTACACTTTTGTTCCACGTATTTATTATTAACTTAAAATAACTTTTCAGCCAAATACCACTTTAAACAGCTTCACTCGTTATTTTTTTCTTTTGAGATGACTCGGTTTTGCTTGGTTTTCGATAATTCTTTCAACTTTTCACACACTTTCACACCTCACACACTCACAAAAAACATCGTAAGTTGCAAATATTTTACCCACAGCAAGCATTAGCACATTTGAACAAAAATCCTCCAAAACTTTCAAAAATTACCCAAACTGATCGTATAAGAGCAAATATCCCCCAGCACGATCTCTGGGTGCCGGATCTGCTCCCTTTTTGACACCACACTGCGAATTTTAATGTCTCGAAGGCAGAGAGTGTGTGCGCGCGCGGACCGAAGATGGTTGTTTACTTAACGAAAACTGTCCGCTTACTAACCGAGAGCCGTGTTCACTTTTTCGCTTTTACCATCCCCCGGGTGCGCGCACATCAGCCAAACGACAGCGGTAAACGCCAAACAGTTGCACACGCACACACGTTCTCGGCCAGCGGGGAATTCACTACTGTTGTGCGCGCCCCTCACACAACACGCTGTGTGGCTGTGTGTAGGGGATTGCGAGAGATCGCGTTTTCCTTAGAATGAAGCGAGCGAATGAAATGGCACAACCTTCCATCCCCAATCCGAACTGTTGACGGCGCTGCGTACCGCGGCTGCGAGAGCGAGCGCACACTAGCAGCACACAATGCGCGAATGAACACGCGTACAAGCGCGCGCGATGGTGTTTGCCTGCTGGTGCTGCTCCTGCTGCTGTTATTCGATCTTTGCTTAGGATGTGAGCATTTCTTCCATTTTCTATTCGGCTAATAAACGGTGGGCTCCGTTTCGTCCAATACCCGACCGCGTGCAGTATCCTTTTTTTTATAGTTAAAGTTGCGGAGAAACTCCTTTTGTGGAAAATTGACCCCGTTTAGGTTTGATTAGACGGCGGCGTGGGATCACCATAACAACGTACAACCCTATACCAACGCATGCTTTGACCATTATGAGATGTCGCAGATGATCCTTTTCGGCGTGTTTGGCTATGATGATGGAGGCGATCGATTTCACGCTTTGTTTACATGTGTAGCGTAGTGGTGGGTATATTTTTAAAGCAGAAATATACGTAGCCTCACCTGCTACGTGGGCATTAAGGTGCTGCAGTTCAAAGTCTTACATTCCTGCCCCCGGGTGTATGTTGGTGTTGGGCTGGGTGTATGTTCTTTTGTGTTTTTTTGCACCACTACCACCAGTACCAGTAGTAGTAGGAAGCTTTTCTTCGACCGCTGCTGGAAGGAAAAGTGCTTATGCGAGTGCAAAACGAATGAGGCGGTGCCAAAAGGACGGTGGCACTGGTGTGTTGGCAGGCAGGCAGAGGGGAAAGTGTCCATCGTTTGCGTTTTTCTTGCCGCACACGGTGGTAGTTTTTCTTCACGCAGCACCTGGCACTCCATGTGGGAAGCAAACGACACCCCTCCACAGAAGGGCGCCCAACGCGTTTGCCTAGGCAGGCTAGAATTTGCCACATTGGCTAGAGCAGCTAGAGTGGGTTTTGAAAGTGGGTTACCAGCTTTTCATTTTTGTGGAACCCTTACCCTTGCCTCTCCTCCCATTTACTGGCCAAAGCTGTAGTGCTCTTTACCTACCACGCACAGAGAGGCTTTGTGACCGCGTGTATGTTATTTTAACGTAGGGCGAGTAGTTTCTGCGATATATTCAATCGTATCGATTTACATTATTGGTGGGACACAAATCATCATGAAATTGTGATCAGTGTTTATCTAGCATTTATTTCGAATTATTAGTTAGTTTATTGATTTTATTTATGAATTTTTCAATTTTAGCTACCACAAATGTGTCTGATGATTGGCAAATAGTTGACGTATAATAATCAACAAATAAATGAATCACAGATCATAATTTTACGTCACATGTATCTTTTCAGTAACAGCAGGCTGAGTATGATTAAAATGAAAAAAAAAATAAAATAAAATAACTTTATCGTTACCATGTATTAATTGTCCAAATATGTGCGATCTAATGTGCATGTAGCAACTAAAAAAAGTATCAAAATGAAAGCTTTCCGCGAGGGGGCACCCGGGTTTGAACCGGGGACCTCTCGATCTGCAGTCGAATGCTCTACCACTGAGCTATACCCCCATGAAGAATGGCGAGAGCTACAGCGCACTCGGTTGTTAGCGCATGCGGTCTGCAAACGTGTGTTTAGTGAACATTGAATTGTTTTTCAATGAACAAGTACAATATTTGCTCCTGGTTTGTAACAAATTAAAGATGCGTTTACATAGTGTACCTTATTCCCTCTTTTAGTATACAAAAAAGCACTGGTTACATCACCAGTGTCGGCACCATACAAATATGATGGATTAAGCGAGTTGCGCAGGGCAAACTGAGACGTTGATATCGATTTTTTGTATAAATTAATCTCATCCTGCAATGTAAAGGTGATAGAGACCCACGAAGTCCAATACCTCTATAATAATAGAATAACAACATTCTAAAATCTGTGTTATGAAGGGAATTTAATACGATAAATTAAGATCTTTTTTTTTCAAAACTATCGCAAGAGAGAGTTCTGACGATATTCATATGATGAAAATAAGTTAATTGATTTATTATTGAACATAACTCAAACCATACTCCGGCACAGTTGAAAACCATGAACAAATACAATTTTATTTTTTTTCTTTTCTCAGTGCAGAGATAAGTGTATTGTATAGTTTTATTTTGCTGCTTATTGCTTGCTTACTGCTTCAAATTTTAACCATTTTTATTTAATTTTCTTATTTCGGTTTTTTGTATGAATGTCTAAAAACGCACGGCGGCATTTCTGATAGATATTCTAACATCGATATTTTATCTCCTCTTTTCGTAAAGAAAATACTATTTAATAAAAGTTATTTCTGCCCGGTAGGTTCCACCGAGATTTGAACTCGGATCGCAGGATTCAGAGTCCTGAGTGCTAACCATTACACCATGGAACCGATATATATATGAATTGTTTTTTGCAGGTTAGACGTTGAATTTAGTTTTCATGTTATTTATCGAATTCGAGCTCTGTAGTTGGCATGTTTTTTCTATACAAGAAAATTTTGATATTTTTAAAGACCCGTATATTTTTGTAATTTTGTTTAAACCGGGTTTCTCATACAATTGCATTTTTGATATTTTTAAAGACCTGTAAATTTTTGTAATTTTGTTTAAACCGGGTTTCTCATACAATTGCATGCATTTTAATGAAATTGTATGTTAAATTATTGAATGTTCAATTAAAAAAGCATGTCAACTAAAAATTATTGAACCATAAAGCCGTTCTTTTTTTTAAGTATCGTAGACACAGCGAAGAAATACTAACATTCCATTTACAGAGTACAATCCGGTATTGCTTCATCAAGGTAAAGCTTTCACAACCTGTTGCAGTTGCTAGAAGTTAAAAGATATGCAGCGGAAACCATATTGAGAGCGGGAGGGGGTGAGGCAAGACTCTTGGAGAAGAATTTGACCCACAAATCTATTGACACACTAGCCCACATCGAACGGCCAATTCCAGAACCCCCCCCCCCTCCCTCCACTCCACCCTTTCCATCCACCTGGATGAACTGTTGTCGTTTAGTTTTAATAAATATATATTTTTCCAAACATAATCACCCTACGAGTTTATTATACACGTGAGGGTAGCTGTGGCGCTGTTGCAGCATATGTTGAGGTAGTGCATAGTCAAACAAAACCATAAACACACAAATCGTGCCATACATTTCTGCCTACCAAAGCAGAAACAACCGTGCTGAAAAAAGGTAGAACCCGATCAAGTGTGCTATGAAGTGTGCTGCAGCACATTTACACTTGCCTCATATACACACACACATCGCGGTGATCGATTGGTAAAATGGTTTCGATTGCACATTCATTTGTGCAACGAACGAAAAAAAAAGAACGAACAAGAAACCCACTTTACTTTTGCTTACGATTAAAAACCGGCCACCTGCTTTCCAAGCAGAAGGGCGAATTTGTTGTTTGGTGAGCAAAATGTACCACTTTTTTGCTATGCTGCCAGCGAAAAACCTAGTCACCAGTTAAGTCGAGTCAATTAACTTGTTTCATCAATCTATATAAATGTATGTAAGGATTCCGAGAATTTAGCGTTGGATTGTTTCAGTTTTGTGGCAAAAAATAAATAAATAAATAAAAAGGTGTTTTTTCTTCAGATTTCTATTCTGTCAACGATGACCCCAAAAAACCATTTCAAGCTAAGATGGGCGCAAAAGACTCAACCGACCACCTTCATTTCTTTCGAGCCTTGCGTTCAACATTTGAAAAGCACGTAGAAGAACTAAAAACTGATGTGTGTGTGTGTGTGTTTTTGGGTGCCAACATCATCCTGCACCAGTTGCACTTTTCCATGTGCAAAAATACTTTTGGGTGTAAGTTTTCGGGCCAAAGTTTACAAAACGTTTGTGGCCCCCCCAAAAAAACCGAAATGAACGCTGAGGAAATACCTTCAAAACCTCGGTATGTGGTTTTTGGGGGGAGAAAAGGTGGCATTTTTAAGTATTTACTACGTTCCCAAGGCTTTGTGGTGTTTTGTTTAAAAGTAATTTTTAAGGCTAAGAAAAGGCCAATGTTTCAATGACGAGAAAGCTTCTAAGCTTGTTTTTTTGGGAGTAAAAAGTTTGCTGACATTCATTTAGGCTAAAATTAAATAGATAAAACATTGCACATAATCGGATGAATAAAAAGAAAGAATAATCTTTTAAAATATGTATTTTAAAATTATTATTTCTCGGTTGCAAATGCTTTACTATGTTGAAATGTTCTGTATTAGTATTTATGATGCAAAAATATATATGTTGTGTTAGATGTTCAAATCATTTTACAAATTTAGCTACATAATTAAAAACTGATGCATTTTAGCTTGCAGTAGATTTTATGTTGAAGAAGTAATATAAATGCTCTTTTCACCACTAATAGCTGCTCTAGTTCGTTGTGGCTATTTTATGAAGTCAAATATCCTTTGGCTAATTTGATAACACAAGATTAACCAGAATGTATTGCTATTGATTCAACAAAGCGATGGTCAAACTTTGCGACCGAAAGAGCCAATTTCTACAAAAATGTTCATTGAGTTCCACGTGAAGAGCCAAATAGATAATCGAAGAGTAAAAATGGGTAAAAGTTATGTAAAACATATGAATTATAAGAAGCGTCAGCAAGAAATCAAAGAGCCGCAAGCCGCTCGTCAGCCGTACTTTGCCGAAACTACTTGTTTTTGCTGCATTTTTCACTTCAACGATCGTCTGTTTTTCCCCGTTCGTCGTTCAACCACAGTCGGGAATGCTTTACTGTTGTTGGTGTTTTTGAGTGATGTAGTAGTAGCATTTCCAATTTCAAAAGTTTTAACTTTTTGTTTTTTTTTTTTGTTTATCTTAAACATTCCATGATAATGAAGAACTCTGTGCAGAGCAGCATACACGATACAATAAGCGAATGGTTCGAGTAGCCATAGTGTAATAGTTCACAGCAGTCCGTTCCTTTCAAAATATGACCCATTGAACTGGATAAAGCTTTAGGATTTAAAACCTATGGCTGTTTGGCCATCAATGGCTATTTGGTAAGGGTATTTGGTTGCTGTTATCCTATCTATTATCTATCATCTATTATTGAGTAATTGCACTAATCGCAAGCGCAACATTCAAACTTTCCCACTTTTCAAACTCGTGAATTTGAACTATTTCAAGTCAATCAAGTAAGTAGGATTTTCAAGATGGATATTTTCTAGTTCAGTCAAACCCTTTGTGTGCTCTAGTTTATCATACTATACACTAAACTCATTGATGTTTCATGTGCTGGTGCTGGATACATATTAAATAAAGGTTGAAATGAAAAAAAAAGATGGAAGATGATGATTTTTTTCAGTAGTGGATAAATTCATTATTATATTTCGACATTGATTATCAGCCATTGCTATCGTTACGTCGTCCGCGTACGGCAAACTCAAATCAAGCAATCAAATCGTACAACAATTGTGTGGAGTAGTTTACCCTATTTTATTCATAAGTGCTCGCACTACTTCATGATATCTAAGAGGGCGGAGCTATGTTGATTAGAACCTGCCCACTTCGTATATGATTTTCGTTAAATCGTGAATGAAGTTGAAGTTTTCGTTGAATTGCAAATGGCCTGAAGCTACATTTACACCAAACGTGAAGGTGTTTGTGCATAATCAAGCAAAATTTTAAATTAAGAACAGATGAAGAACAATCGAGGAATTTACGATCGGCTCTTCATATGTCAGAATTGATAAAGTTTTCTCACAAAGTGTTCTGAAAGAAATCATTCTGTTAAAATTTTCTACATTATTTTCTAAACTCCATCTCAGTAGAATAGAATATCGATATGCCGATATGAAGAATTCAATATCTCAGTAGAATAGAGATTTCGCTCTTTCCTCCTCAAAATATTTCGCGCTTTGGACTATCCATTAACCCGTATTACACGTATAATAATTCCATCGAGTAAGTATTAAATTAAATTAAATTTAGTTAACTAAAACAATTCTACACTCTCACTTTTCTAAGATTGGTGTTGAAAAGTACTTAAATTAATAATTTTATGTTGCCCATTTTGATGCGTCACTTTGATGTGAATTACAAACAAAGTAGGCAGTGGAGAAATGAGACTGCCTGACGGCTGTAGAGTACTGGCTCACAAATTATTATTTTTCTTTCAAATTATAGGATTATCTAGAGTGAATATTTGATTGGTGATATTTGATACAAGAAATGTCGTTTTATGTGTCGACATGAGCATTGCAGTTTTCTGATCAAGTTTTGAATGAATATTCAACGAAATCAAAAGTATGTTTTTGTTTCTAGTTTCGGCAGGAACCCACAGCATTGAACTGTCAAAAATCAACATTCACCGTGTACCAATTTTCGCCAGCATTTAAAGTGAATAATTACTTGTGTTGAGTGATGTTAAAATTCCAAGCGGGCTAGTATAAATTCTGCAACCATAGAAACTTTCATAAAATCCACACTTTCATGGTTTAAGTGCTCTGGTTCTCTTAATAACGAAACCTGCCGAACTATTGGCTAACAGCACATCTGCCGAAAGTTTGTAAACTCGGCACATTTGGTTTGATATTTTGAAAAATATGCAAGGAATAGACGTGAAACTTCGTATATGAATAACAAATGAGCATCTCTATTTAAAAAATATTTGTTGAGAAAATTTTCAACGCGTTTTTGCGTATTTACACTTTTTTGTTACCCTGCCGAAAACAGGTACACTGCCGAATACTGGCACAGTTACCCTATTAAAAAAACTCTTCTTCTTTGGCACAACAACCGATATCGGTCAAGGCCTGCCTGTACCCATTAGTGAAGTGTGCTTGACTTTCAGTGACTTGTTGTTACCATAGCAGGATAGTCAGTCCTACGCATGGATTAAAAAACTAGTTTTTATTTATTTAAATGCCCATTATCACGGCCGTACGTAATCAGGAACAGATTATTGATATTTTTGAGACTGAGGCCAGTCACAAAAAAAACCGTATCAATAATAAAATGCGAACAGCATGTGGACATTCCAGTGGAATGTTAAATCAGTTTATTATTTCATATTGTTTTCTGGGTCAGTATCCAATTCTAACAGCAATATTCAACGGTTGTTATTTTTTTAACAACTGTCATATATTTGTGATAGCTGTGCAGTTGAAGATTATCTTACTGTCGTTTTATAATGCGGTTAAAATTTCAATTGACTTGGAAGGCCATCGACATATAATATTACCATCGACAAACCGACGAGACACTTGCGTTACAAAAGTGTCCCTCACGAAATTGCTGTCATTTGACATTGAGGCAATCACTTCTGTCAAAATGGGCTGTATTCGCGGCTGCTTAGATGTAAACACACACACCGACACACCGAAAAACCACCATAATGAATAAAATGACAGATGGAATATAACGCATTGTAACGTTCCTTTTTTCGTTCGACCGTTTTTGGTCCACCCGTCGGCGAGCGAAATCCTATCGAAATACTTATGCAGTGCAAAACAGCAATGTAACATAAATTAAACTTAAGCTTTCGTGTTATTGTCATCAAAATTGAGGAAAACAGAACCCACTTTTTGTTTGTTTACAATAAAAAGCGTTGTTTTTCGGTTGTTAAACTTTTCGTTGTGGTGTTTTTTTTTTTCGGTCTATCTGGCAGCGACTTGAGGCAAAATTATGTACAAATAATTGTCCAAAACACCCAGAAAAATCATGTTTTCAAATTAAATCAAAAGATGTTAAAAGTGGATAAAACCATGCGCGTTGGAGTTTGAGAAGGATAACAAAAAGGAGGCGTAGCAGTTTCTCGCCTGTGTCAAAGTAGTAAGGGCTTTTTTATGAAGATGGCGCTAGTGTCTACCATAGTTTCATCCGAAATATGGGCACAACTTTGGAAGCAAATTTTGTTCAAAGTGTCACTTCGGTTCGTCGGAGATAATACTAAAAACATCTAATAGAAAAACATAGAAAAACATCAAATACTTGGAACATTTATTTGCGGTAACGTTTATTTTGTATGTTTGCATGCGGCACATTTAGGGCGGTGGCAACGCTTATCGAATGCGATTTTATCGGACGTGATTTATATGGGATTTGACAGATAACGTCGGACGTGCGATTTCGTCGTCCGACGTTATCTGTCAAATCCCATATAAATCTCGTCCGATAAAATCGCATCCGATTAGCGTTGCCACCGCCCTTAACGAAATTTAACGAAAAACAAGTGTTGTTCCACCTCCCAGTTGGGCAGTTGTCATTTTGTGCTCTGTCAAACTAGGTTGAAATGGCAGTACCTCTCCTTATCGACTCACCTTTCTCTGTGTGCACTTTTCGATGTCGTAGCCGTTCTCCGTCGCAAAGAGAAAAGTGCGTTCGTCTTTTGCGGATCTGCTCGTGAAAATTTGGTGAAAATGGTGCAAAACTGTCCATTGCCCCGTGCGGTGTGAGACGTCAGGTTGTGGGCAACGGCTGTGTTGCTGCCCAATATTCGGTGGAGGTGACGATTTCACGCATCTCCTCGGTTGCGGGAACGGGAGTGTGCGAGTGTGGAGGTGCGTTTAGGTAATTCGATTGTTCGCCTTGTAGAGCGATAGCGAGTGCGTATGCATTGTTGGATGTCAAGGAAAATGCATTTCCGCCTTGGATGTAAGTTGGGAAATGGAGCAGTGCGTGTAATAAGCCCCGTGGTACGAAATTATGCATTACACGCGTAGGGAAACTATAAGAATTAGGGTATGCGTACGTGTCTGAGTGTATGTGTGTGTCTGTGTATGGGGGCCACTCCAGCGCCAGGGTCTCAGTAGCGAAGGTTCCTTCGTTGCACAGTGATGCAATGAAGTGAAGTTTGGCAGCTTGATGGTAAAAGAAAGTATATGCGTTTGTGTCCTTGTTTTCGAAAGCATTCAAAACAAAAAATAGTGGGAGAGAGATAAGTGAGTGGTTGAAGAACGATATCTGCTGACGTACCGAGGTTGTCACCTCAAGAGACACTTACAATTACACAACCATGGTCTTAGCCTCGCTCAAGAAGGGGGCATGCGAGTAGGTAGAGTTTGCTGGGAAAGTTTTTTCATGTTTCTTGTAGACCGTTCAGATAAAACGGACGGTATTAGATCGTATTTGGAAGAGCCTTCAAAAACAACATCGCGGATGGTCATGGGAGCTGTTGCTGCTCTTTCTGCATTGCGAAATACACCTTCTCCGAAGCCCACACTTATTTTCCATCGGAACGGAGGGTTGTTTTTTTTCTGTTAGGAATTTTGCTCTCATTCCGTTCGCCTCACAGCTGTGTGTCTTGTATTGACGTGTGCATACACACCAGCAAGAGCGCCAGAGCGTTAGGAGAGCGGAAGAAATTGAGCAATAGCACGTTTGGTGATCATTTGCTCAACTCCGCTCTGCACTGAAAGCCATAGCAAGAGCGGCGGAGAGAAAGAAATGTGTGTCTGGTGGCCGGGTCAAACTACGCGGAGAAAATAAGTCCGTCAGCATTTCGGATGTAAAATAGCATCAGCCACAACCGCGAGTCTTTCTGCTCAGTGTTCGGTGCAAAGAATGCTAACAAAAATATATGCACCAAAGTGTGTGGTGTGTGATAGCCGCAAAGGTCTTCTTATTCCCATAAGTGGTCGCTTTGTAGCAGCTTCAAAGTTCGAGTTGAACGCAGTGCACTTTCAGTTGATTTACGACCATGCAATGCATATTCTTACCACCTTCCCCTTTTTTCCTTCTGCAATCTAGTGATCTGTGAATTGTGTGGTGAAACTTGAAAAAAGAAAATCAAACCCGACACGACTGGTGTCGCTGAATAAAAAAGAAAAATTGTGCAAAAAAGCAATCGCGTTTGCGTTAGTGTGTGTGTGTGTGCTTTTTACCGTAGCGTAAACGGTGTCTGTGCGAGCAAAAATACGTGTAAAACTCTTTCTCCCCGTACATCACAACCGGCGAAAGGTATATTTGCATTTGCGTAAACATAATCGAGCGAAGCAAAAGCGACAACAGCAAGCGTGCGAAGAGTCAGCGACAGCCAGAATCAAATATGGCCGTTCGTGCGCCAGCATCATCGTCGACTTCTCCATCGCTGGGGACGGTCGGGTCGTCGTAGACGTTTTCCCCCCGGGAAACGTACGCGACAGGACAGCAGCAGGGAGGCAGCGTGTTGTTCAGGTAAATAGTAGGAACTGCATTGCACAATTCAATTCGACGCGTTTGTCGATTCGACCGGATGACATAACAACAACGGCGATTGTTGTTTACGTTGGGCGCAAATCAAAAAAGCAAAAACGATCGATATTTACAAACTAAAGCGAGAAACACACAAACTACTAATTCCACGCGCTGCAATGTGGGTGGAAAAATCGGCAATGCAACAAACGCCACCGGACGCCAACGACCGTAACGAACGTGTCCCTAACCCTCGGGCTCCCAAGTGGGGCTGTGTCCAATGGATGTTACGCGAATTACGTTTGTGTGCTCGGAAATTGGAGACCGACTCGGAAATGTTACTCGGTGGAACAAACTACCAACGGGTATTAATTGTTTGCAAAAACTTTATCATCGATTTGACTGAACACACACAAAATTGCTCTTCCATTTTAGGGATGGTTGGGGGTGAAAGGTCCAGTCCTAAATTGCTGCGGAAAAAGAAGGCATGGCATTACAACCGTGCGACCCAGAACGTATGGCTGCCCCCCCCGAAAGTGCGTTCCGGATATAGTGAGAAAGACAGAGAGAGGAAGAGAGGTCACGTGGCTTTGCGAGCTACTTTTAGAAGCCCACACGTCTACCTCCCCCTCCTGGGGCCAATTGCCCGTTGACAAATTGTGAGGTGCTGATGCTCTCTGTACAAACAGACCTGGCAGCTGTAATGCGATAGCGCGAACGGAGGTGATGGAGTGGGGGGTTTCTGTCCCCCAGTGCGGTTGTTGTAACGCGGCCACCCGTCAATACACTGACACAAGGCGGTGCTGCCACGCGAGAAGAGCTTTAGAGGTTAGGAAGGTTTTGTGCCGCATGTCACGTGTGGATTTATTTCCCTTTCACGGCGGTCATGGCTGGAAAAACTAGACCAACCCCATCGTCATCGGTTTTGCAGCAAAAAAAAAAAAATGCTACTCGCCATCATTATGGCGGTACCGGTTTCTGTTACATCCAATGCAGAAGGTGTAATACCCTGACCGGTCCAACTGTGACTTTGGTGTTAAAAAAAACTGAACGTGGGCACTTCACACCGGGACCTTATCTCGGCTGTGGAACCATTCACTGTAGATCAGATGAGATCAGTTGAGCTTTGTTATGGAACTGTAAGGAATGTGAGCGTAACATTTACAGCATGGTCAATGCACTTGTTTAGTAATGCTTCCAGTTCCGGTCTTTCATTCCGGGTAAATGATATGCTCCGTAAAAAATGCTTTACGCATAACATTGCGCAAGTGCTAAAGTTCATTCAAAAACATAGAGCTCACGGTTCTGCCGTGAGTGTGACATGGTATCTCTGCTACGCTTAAAACAAACAGTGCCTCAAACCCTGCCAACTATTCCGCCCCCTTATCGTGTGCTGCCCTTTCCAATTAATCTCCATTGGTATCGCCTGAGCGCAATGGGAATTTGATTTTGATTTTCGTCCAACGGCGAACGGCGGCACCTACTATCGTCGCTATCTCTCGTCGCGGTATGTCATCAAATGTGTTTTCACTGACACTGCAGGGGCAGGCTTTGTGGTGGGAAAAAGATAAGCCACAGCGATTGGGTAACAGTCGGCGGGTGTGCGCCTCGCACCGTGGCGCTTCGTTGAAAATAATATGCACGGTAAACAAATGGTGGAACTTTTTCTAGTTTAAAGTCGTTGTTATGATTGGGGGTTAACATGCTACTGTTAAATTTTGATGTTGATTTTGCTTTACTCTAGCAGTTTAGATCAATGCGCTGCTTCTTGGCCACTCGTCTTGTAAATATAGCTATGTCTGGGTATGTCGAGGAACATTATATGCCTCTTTCCTTTGAAAAAACCTTTAGTTTGCTCAGTTGAACTGACGAAATACAATATTCGAATTGATATACTTTTTTTTTGTTTCGCTACCTTTTAACTAAGCAAATAATCAAGGCCACAGACGTAACATGATAAGCTTGCAAACGTTATTGCTTTGTCAAAGTGTCAGTCGCAAAGCATAGCCAGTGTGTGACCTTTAACCCCAACGCCGCGAAAGGTTGTATTTACTTGTTAAGAATCATGTTTCTTTTCGACGGAATCTTCATCCAGCTAGCATTGTAATGGCGAAAAGAGACGATCGTCGTCGGAATTGATAACTTCAGTCGCGATCGTGCTCCAGCTGGTCGATGTTGCCAATAGCTGCTGATAAGCAATGGGCAGAGCGCTGGTTGTAGCATTCGCAGCTGCCGGATTCAATCATAAATGGGAACGGTCCGGCGGAGACACGAATTATGCCTCTATCGTGCGCTTTGGTTTTACGTTCGATTGTACACACGGCTCAATGGTAATGCAAAAACCCGCCCATGTACGCGGCGAAACGAACATATGTTCGTACGATTGCTTCCGCAGTAAATACACATGGCATGGTTGTTTGTTCCTGGTGTTGGTACAAACTCAGGCTAACGCTCGTTGACCTATGTACGCAGTAAATAATGCGTCACAGAGCAGAGAGCAGCATGTGGTGTGTGCGTTCTATATGGTTACGATAGAACCACCGTAAAAACGAACGCATAAGACGGCAAGCCGTGTGCTCTGTAGCAGCAGAAGGAAAGGATTTCACAACATCGGCTCAGTGCGAGTGTCGTGTGATCGTTAGTGCTAAATTTTATGCAAATTGCTCAGGTTCCGCGGACGGATCATCATGATACTGCGCCATAATAATTACATTGACATTAGCAATTCAGTGCGATGTAGGGTAGGTACATCGTTTCGGATTTCGGAAACGAAAAATGTGTTCTAAGCTTTTGTGGGATCTATTAATCATCTTACACTTACCAGAGTTTTTTTTTGCATATCAAAAGAATGCGTTTAACATTAAAAGAAAAAATGAAGTTTATTTTAAAAAAAGGTATGTATCATTTATTGCTGAAAAATGCATGAAACAATCGTACCTTCATGTAGAGCCCAATGATTTATACAATGTATATTTTTTGTTATTTTTCGACGTAAACTACTTACATTTAGCATGTCAATTTGATGGCACGAACAGAGGGAGACGGTAAGCAATTTGTTGTCAACAAACGGTTGCGTGTTAATTGGACGGAAATTTGTAATCGCTTTACTCGCTAATATGAATTGCCAATGGGGTGTAGTGTGTATCCAATGTACCTCCATGTATGTGTTTGCATTCCCGTAGCAGGATAGTAAATGTATGTGCACGGGACCGCGTTTAGCAAGTGAGATGCGTGCTTATCAATGATCCTTTCTATTTTTTAAAGTCGTTCCACTCTTCAAACACTTGTCACTAAGTGGAAGTGGAAACAGTTGTTCAATTCCAGCGTGGAGAGGTGTCTGAACGCGGAAAACCAGACAACGACTCCCCGATTGCTCGAGCTTCTATGAGCTGTGGTATAAATTTTACGCCAGCGTGTTGTTGCTGCACATATCGCGGTCGGTCACTGTTGCTATTTTGCTGGGGTGCCAAATTTAATTAGCTTCAAGGGCAACGATTCGTGGTGGTGTTTGAGGGCGGTGGGGTTAGGGAAAAGAAGATGGGGTTCGTCTAATTTCTTTTACCGATGCTGTTGAAAGCGGGGCGCCTTCGTGAAGCTTAATTTACATTTTGGTTTGTTGTCGTGTGTTCGGTGTTTGCGTCAAGTTGCGGTGCCTTGAATGGAATATTGCGAGTGAAACAAAAAGGGCACCAAGCTCGGCACAAAATTTCGCTCATTCATGCGGTATATCCCGCATTTTGTGTGGGCAAAAAGGGCCACGAAGTTAATCCGTCATACGTTACAGGATTTCAATCGATACTGCTACTCATGTTATGGAAACGATAATTGATGAGCTTTTCTGACGTAGACTAGCTTATGCGTAGGGGCATTTCATACGCCAACTTCATGGAAAGGTATCGTGAATGTTTTGAATGGCGCAGTTAGATAGTTTGTGGTAGTTTGAGTTTGATTAATCACCAAATTGTCGTTCGAAGGAGTATGAGCTATGTCGTAAATTGATCGTATTAGATTTAAGCCCTTGTCAGGGACCTGAAAGTTGGTACTTATTGTCTGGGCCATTTCATCTGAATAAAACAAAGGCTTAAACTTATTTACTAATGCTTGTAGTATACAAGATATTGCTTGTTGTGACCTCGCAAAACATTGAATTTGTAATAAATTGTGTATAAGTGTGTCGGGTCAAGTCATTTACTATTATCAAATATTCACCAATTTGATTGAGATAGTACAAGTATATACTTGCTTACAAACCTAATGGTGCATTGTTTAAAATAATTTGTCAGTAAATGGAAGTAAGTAAGTAAGAACTTGTATTTTATATATTCCATCTTTTTTTTATTATTTTACAAATTATACAAATAAATTACCTGTGCTTTAAAATGTAACGTAGCCAGCCATATGTTGATGGATCATTAATTACAACTCCATGTTTGACCCATTTATTCAATTCTCACAGTTTAACGTGTGTTGTAATCTCTTGCTGAATACAACAAATGATTAAATGATAACATTTCTCTGCTTATGATTACATTTTACAGCTCTGCTATACGTATACTCTTTACTAGGAGCGCTTTTAAATACTTAATACAGATATACTGGGACAAAATATTACAATCAGGCTTCTTTGGATTTGAATAAGGTCCATGAACAGCACAAAATGATCAAATAATGGATTGAATCTCATTTTCATAATTTTCTAATCCAACATGTTGATCATTAAAGCATCCAGTATCTTGGATTACTGGAAGCTTATTCTTTACATTACCCTATCATTTATATTTTATTATTTTTAACATTCACGTAGTATGCACTATTTTACATTTAATTTAAAATGGTACGCATAAGTATTGTTTTGCCTGCTTACCAACCTTTTCTTTAACTTTCCTTTTTTTATTAGATTGTTTTCAAGAGAATAGGGTACAATAGACAGTTTTACCTTGGACATTTTGGTTTGGTTGTATGGTGATGATTTTTAGTGGTGAAATCAAAAGAGACAATTCATTACTGCATTTATATTTTTTTTTAAATCTTATGAAAGAATATAAAATTGCCTTTGGTTAGGGATCATATAAGTAGAGACAAATATAACATAATATGGAAAACACTGTTACATGTCTTTTTTCGCATAAGTGTTGATTTTATGCGATTGATAATTGATTTACTATTTTGCTTATTTTTAAACCCATTTTGGTTACAAATGCTACTTCCAGTAAACGTTTTTCTTATTTTGTTTCTGCTAAAATGTTTGGCAAAATTGCTCTGCATACCTGTTGGTTGTGAACCAACCCGCCTCCTTTACACACAGCCGTCTCGCTCCCTTATTTCTACGTTCCTTTTTACTTCTTATGTATTTAGAACTCACCCCGAAACTCGCAAAAGCCGGTGGTGCGCAAGAATGCCATTAGAATGTCAAATTTTTGTGGGAATTTTCTTTGACCGAACCGTAACTGAAATCCCTACCTCTCCCTATCCTTTGGGCGGTAAAATAACACAAAAAGAAGGCTCAAGGTACATGCTTCGGGTTTGTGGGGTACTTTCAAGGCTTTTTTCCTTCCCAGTGCCAACGCTACGCTGCTGCCCTTGCCATATGCCACCAGAGTGTGTACTCGTTTTTCTCTCGCGTTTTCGGTAGATTCGCAGCACAGGGGGAGAAAGTACGTTATGTAATAGAGCATTGGCTGGTGCTTTCCTTTCTGACCAGAGAGTCAGCAGATGCTGTGCAGTCACATGGTTGGGGGAGTGAGTGTAAAAAAATGTTCAAGGTCGCGGGCTATACTAGCACACAATCCAGGCTTTCTCGAGTGTGACGCGCACACCGACGGAGTAGTATGGCGTTTGGCTTGGTGTGGCTATGTAACGATGCCAGCTTTAAGGAAATAATGGTTTGGTGCAGAAAATAGTTTTGTCTTTCTGTATGGTAAAGCTTTCGTAAGTTTCGTTGAATTTAATACCATCAAGCTATGATGTTTATATAATTAGTAGCAAATTTTGAAATGAAATAGTGGGCTAATTATAAACGTTTTGAGGGGTTACAACACAATTTAGGAAATTAATACTATGCGGCAATAAGAAGTAAACAACATGAACAATATTTTTATTGGTTTATTGAATTATCTTGGTTTTATTGGAACGAATATTTATTCAAAATTTAATTATTAATATTGCTTAGAGTACATTTGACCATGGTTTCATTAACATTTCAAAATTATTCAAATAAAAACACAAACATAATATTTATTTATGTTCAAACATATTAACCTGTAACTACTTCCTATGATGCACACTTTTCTGAACCATTTTCATCTCCGTCCTTTCTTTCTCCATAAATGACTTAGAAACTGGCTATCCTTTCTGTGGGTGTCTATCTTTTACTATCTCTTTATTAATCAACAACAAATCCGTGCGCATTCTAACGGCCATACCTTGGACCGTAATGGTTTCACTTTCCTTTGTGTTCATGGTGTGTCACCATGCCCCCCCGCTGAGTGTGTGTGTGTGTGTGTGGTGGGATGACTGTTTGTTCGTCGTCAGTGGCGTCTTCCGCTTGATTAATCACGGCCTCCAATAGGGGTAGTATTAAAAACAATACATCCAACAAACTGCAGCATACGCCCTTTCCGTTGCGCCGTTGCGTCGACTCGGGCTGTATTATGCATTTTTTACATTTTTTTGTTATTGTTTCTAAACTCAGCGCTACAACAAAGCAGTGCAAAGCGGAGTGGCTCTCTCGTGCTTCGCCAGCAATGCAATTGCAAGCTTGGACGGACGGACTAAAGGAGAAGTGAACGGGAGACTTACGACGAGGCAATCGCCTGCAGTGTTGGAAAATGCAAAGCTATGTGCATTCGCTGATGATACTATCGATGCCAGCGGTTTGTGGGCGTTCGTACTGGAATGCAATCACTTTAAAGGGAAAAGAGCAAGTCGACGGTATTTGTTTTATGATAGTTCTTATCGAAAATGTATCAACTAATTTAGATATGTTTCAAAGACCCATCAGGTGAAGCTGGAAATTATCATGCAGATTTGAGGACAGCAATGTGTAGTTTTCCCCTTTTTGGTAGAAGAATATTTGCATTCTCTTTTTAGCTTGGCTCTCAGCTGGGCAAGCTACCCATTAAGAGCGAAGAGCGCTAGCCCAAGCCGGCCGGCCATTTGGCCTTTTGGGGTTAGGTCGATTTCGACGTGACATGCAATGAAAGCGAGGTTTTACCTTTTTCGTTTGTTGTTGTTGTTACTCTATTCCATTGCATGCTCTCCCTCCCCGAAGGGTTTCGTTGGTTTCGGGAGGACCAATAAAAATAAACATTTCCGACGAGAGCAGTGCGCTTCTACTGTATGTGTGCGTTTGACACTATTGTGCTGATGTTGTTTATTTTGGTAGTTTGTTTACTTACCCTTTCCTTTCCACTTCTTCCTCTACCACTTGTGCGGTGTGTGTGTGTGGGAATGTCACCCGCTGTAATATGGTGACCCACCCGACCAACAGCGTCGTCCTACCTCCCGCACGGAACATCCAATAAAAACGGGAGCGCACAGCAGCACGTACTGAGCGAATTCATGTTTGGCGCACATAATGTGCTGCTGCTACTTCTGCGCCCAGTAGTGGTGATGATGCGTCTATGGTGGAGCAAAGGTGCGTGTTTCAATTGCGTTACGTGCCATTTTAATTGCGCTCGCGTATGTCGTGTCGCTTTTTCCCCCCGTCTAAGCGATTCTAGTGCGTTTCACTGCCCGGGCTGTATTGAGTCGTTATTGCTGCGTATTGGAGCGTGTGGTGCAAATAGGTAGTTGTTTTGCAAAACGGATAAAACGCTTTCACAGTATCGTGCCCTTATTCTTTGCGCGTTGTACACACGAGACGGGAAGCGCAAAAATAAATGTCACCAGTCGTGACGATACGAATGCGTATGGCCGCGCCACAGAAATGACAACACTCATCATAATAATGGTGCTGTTGATGATGATGATGGTGATGATGGTGATGGTACAATTGGGCGATGGTTTAAATTATCCTAGGGGATGTTATCGTACTTCTTTTGTGACACGGTGCTGAAGGTTGAGTGTAAAGTAGTGCAAATGTGGGACGGAATACATTAATTCACTTGAAAACTGCAACCTCGTTTCGGTTGCGGTTATAGGGATGTAAAGAAAGCATGTTGTTTTGTTATCTACGTTTAATGATGATAAGCGTTTTGCATTTTTTGAAGTTGCTCTTATTGGTTTTATACTTTTGGTGATCTTTTTTGTCTTAAGGCCGGGGTACATTGTCCGTACTCGCAAGTGTGATTTCAATTTTAACTAGCGCATCTGGCGGCGGCTGACCGAAGCATTTTTCCAAACAATTTGGAGCCGCTTCAGAAAATATGTTATATTCCGTGTTTTTTTATACTTAAACTGCACTGGAAAAGCTTTGTAATTGATAGGTAAATGTTTTACCATAAAAAATGGTGAAACCCCTACTTAAATTTGAGATCCGCCACGACCTCAGATTCCCTCGATGACCAAAAAACAGCTTCCACCAGCCACGGAAGCACGGCTTTACACGGTTCATCTCTTAAGTAAAGGTGAACGGTTGAAAAAATCGTCAAATTTGAATAACATGCAGACCAACCTTACCAAGTCCAGATGTAGCTGTGCAATTTATGTGGGTAATGTTGGCAGAGAGCTATTATCCTTGTTTGGTATAAAAAACAATTTAAAGAGTTACAATACAGGGTTTTTCAGGGGTTCTCATAGCTGTGGGACTCTTCCTTGACTCTTTCATATGGGAGGTGATCTTCATATGATGGAAATTGGACTCTCTTATCCTATTATGGAAATTCCTATTAGATTTGTCCAACAAGGTTACATTAAGTTCATTTCCCGTATGAAAGAGTCAATAAAGTGTCCCACAGCTTTGAGAATTCCTGGAAAATTTCGTAATAGTAACTTTTGCCTTAAAATTATATTTAGTTTTTTTGCGTTTGTTGTCGCGTTGCTCTTAATAATTTGTTTATCATGTTTAGCTCTTTTCTATAGAATTATATTATGAAACACTTAACTTCTACTAGTTTACTCATAATATCGCATTGGGGTGCAAAAACTGCTGCTCCATTTAATTTGCATTCAAACGCAGCCTCTTAAAAATGGCAACAAAGTAAAGCCCAAAATAAAATCCCACTGTGTATCACAAGTTGCCTTAACATTAACAAATGTCGACGACAAATGAGACACACACAAAACATACAAACACACCATTCGACGCAGTGTAGAAGACGGTATCATCAGTTCGCGTGTTAGCTCATGACGCACTTTGGGAAACCGAACCTTCTTGTGCTCTGCCGGAGGTGCTTGCCCCAGCAGTGAAACGAAAATAACTCGATTTGGCGATTATGTTTCGAACAGTGTGATTAAATGTTTTCCAAGAGCGTCCATCCAAATATAGCAGGCAGCACTCACAGGGATGAATAAAGGGATCCATGTTTGTCCCACGGTTTTAGGCTTCAACAGCGCTTTGCGGTTATACTATTGAGAAAGGACAGCTTGTGGCTGGATCGACCAACAGATGTGACAATGTCACCTCTAAGGCAAACGCACAGTGGGCGACGAATTGCTTCGACGGCTTGGAAGAGGCGAATGGTTCACAATTTAATTCATCCGTGAAGCGGCATGAGATGTTTCACACGTCAGTATTGATTCACTCTCGAGGGCAGCGCTTAGCTGGATCGGTTCGTTATTGAAGGGTGTCATTTGATTAGCATGATGTCAGCGAGGTTTTCTGTGCTCCAAGCTCTTTTCAAAGCCTCAAACGGTGGCATACAAGCTAAAGAAGAGTATCGTAAAAAATAATAAATTGTAGTTAGTTTTCTTGCTTTTTTTCTTTTCTTCTTAAATATACCTTCTTGTATGGAATAATATGCCTGATGGACGTCTCTGTTTCAGGACAGCATATAGAATGAATCTATTTTCAGGTCCGCCCTGGCAGAGCAGAACTTTCACGGTATCGTTATTCCGTTGTCAGACTGTCATCATGGTTTTACGGGTCTATGGCACTGCAAATGAATCGTGACATGCCCATAAGGCCTGGGGAAGGACAACATTCTGGAAGGTTCTGTAGAAGAATCGTTTACGCTGCTTTATTCGATTAGTGGAAAAGTTACAAAAGTACCATCATAAATCCTCCATGGCCTTTCCATTATTCTAGAAAATAATTTAAAAATATACTCAAAAAAAATTAAACTGTCTTTTTTTGTACTATCCAGAGTGGCATGTTCTAAATATGGAATCATTCATTTTTCAAAAATATTTTTTGGTTCATAATCTTCCTTTTTCTAATGAAAAAAAAAAAATACAAATCTGCTCGTGTATTGGTTATGTTTCATAAATTCCCATAAAAAAGCCATTTCATGTAGTGCTCTAAACTGGACTTTAATGACCAAGTGCATTGGTTTCCACATCAATCAGCAAAACAACCAATTAACACGGGCAATTTGCTAACTGTCAGTGAACATAATCGATAATGATCAGCATAAATTAGTAGCACCAAAGTGCTGGCAATGGTTTGCGCGTAATGATTCGCATTGCTCTTCTGTAATAACTTGACCTCATTCACATCAATGGGGGAACGATTTGCGATAACTATACAATGGAACAATTATTTCACTCACTGTGTATCACTTTATAACGTTTGGTTTTGCATTTTCTAGAAAAGGCTTTGAAAATAACCTGCTTGATGTTATTTATGGGTGGGATAGTTATTTTCCTTTCTAGTGAAACGGTGTTCCAAAGGATTATGTCCCACACGTTTCATAAACCCGAAGCTATTTCTCTACTTTCTACCATTGCCTTCACTCTTCTCCGATGATGGAAAACAATCCCCGTTGTGCAGAGAGAAAAGTGGAAACTTTATTGAATGATTCAACGCGTTTACCACCACCACCACCACCACCATATCGTTTCATACGAATTTTCCACCTTCACGCGGCCGTGAAAACAACAACAGCTCCTCGATACCTCCGGCCACCGGTGTGTTCTGTTTTTACCCGAGGCAAAGAAGGATCGTATCCTCTAGTAGCGTTGCATCCAACCTGTGCCAGTGTGCATTGCACAGTGCTTGTTTTTTTTAACGCTTTTACAGTGCGTGGGATGTAAGAACATGCTGTGCTGTAATCGATCGTTCGTAGGAAACAGCAGTCACTGTGGGTAGCTGCTCTTATAACGCTTTACAAAACACACACACACAGACACACACTTAAAAACGTGGTACCCACTTGCCAACTTAAAACACCCACACGCCTCCGCATAGCTCCAAAGGTGGGAAAATGTTCGAGGACACGGGCAACGGAATCATGCGCACTATCGAATTATGGAGGCGCCTGGTGTCTTACGATAAAAAAAGGAGATGTGTGCTGGTCTTGCTGCACGAAGGTTCGAGTGTATTTTCCACTGACTGCTCCGTCCTACACACTAACACTGCCACGGAAGCGCATTCCAGATCAATCTAAACGTCCTTTTTTGCAGGGAAAAATAAAACAACACGAATTTCATCTCACCGCCGTAAAGCGCAACACAACAAAACGCGCACATAAGCGAGAGCGTCTCGAGCTGCCGTTGTATTTTGAGGGTCATGGTTAAGTTTATTGCCCGTTCCTGTTTTCACTCCCTCGATTTGCAGGGAGCTTCTTACACAACAGGTAATGCGAAAAATGGTATTACCGGGAATATCGTTTCATGGTTGTAATTTTATAGAGAATTTTCCCTTGATTGTAGGAAAAAGTATGATTTATATTTCTTATACCACTGCCTTACTGTGAGAACGGTGGTTTTAGTTTTAATACAAACCATATTGCCTGAAATTCGACTTGAAAGTCCAATTTCTGGATTGCTTTTCGTAGGATTAAGTTAATTTGTTCTCAAAACAAATTACTATGATTGCTTTCTGAGGTGTCTTTTTAATGTTTCTCACGATTAATCAATCATTTTGCAAATGAAACCTTCTTGCTTTTGCGTGCTTCAGACAGAACAATGAGCCAATAGTCTATGCTGTGTAGCATCCGATGGAAACCCGATAGCTGAGCATAATCACGGCTAATGAAACCCGGCTAATGGTGTTAGCAAATTCGCATCTCTATTATTCGATTAGATTATCCATCCACTTAAGCTAATGATCGACGGAAAAGTATCTACGCTGCAATGTTTTTTTGTTGCTTTTTTATATAGTAACAGCTATTGTTGGCCATGTGTTGGTGCTGCGTGGAAATTTCTATTGTCATGAATGTAATCTGATATTTTGCTCAAGATAATTCGAATATGGCGGATTGATATTGATATCAACTCAATTTATATGTCAATCATATCGGTCGACTGATAAATTAATACTTATATAAAAGGAAACAATTCTGTGAACATATTAAACATGTTTTACCAAAACGAGCAAACAATAGCTCGACATTCCCTTTTCGGAATTGTTTCTCGTTTGATTCTTGAAACAATTGATTGATTGATTGATTACAGTTAGTATTGTATTATTTTTTTTTATTTGTATTGCATTGATACAAATAACTATGATATATTTTTGCTTTGAACTGTACCCATGTTGAATTTGTTTTTTTATTATATTAAGTATGTTCAGCACAAAAAAAAACTGTAAGTTTTTACGCTTCATCGCAACAATAACAGTAAATCGACTATCGAGTAAATCGTCAAAATAACATGGCAAAAATAACAGATTCGAGTAATAAGAAGTTGGGCTAGTAATCGAAAAAGCGTCTCTAATTCTTCGCTACTGTGCGTCTACCACACGATGAATCTTCAAGAAAGTCTTTAAAATCATGATTGTCAGCTGAATTATACGCTCAAGAAAGAGCTCACTGGCGTGCACGAACAAAAAACGTGCCCTCCACCCACCAACTCAAGGTTGACAGAAGCTACATTTAATTAAAAACTAACACGAACCAGCTCGCTAAGCCCCTGGTGCCAGTTTGATCGGGAGGGAATTCATGGCGACACGTAAGCAGAAGCGTGTCGCTCGACAGAACTGCCACCATCTTCGTATCGGAAAACATTTTCTTATCCATGATGGGATGGCGGTCCGAGGGGTGTGTACCGACCTGAAGCTCACGGAAGTCATTCCATTTGGCTTTCGGATCCGGCCGTGCAGCAGGGTTACGTGACGTTTACCAGCTGAGGCTGTTGAAGGTCTGTAAACTATCGAGCTGGCCCGGGAGCTCCGTTGCATGCATTTTGCACCACAGTATCCCTATTTGCATTCAGTGGCTGCAATGATTTCCGTTCATTCATGCTGGATTGCTATGGATGGTGCTATATAAGTCAGCATCTGGCACAATTATGCTTCCGGTTGAATCGGTGACGGTAATTGAACCGGTGGCTGCTTCTCAGAGGATCAAATCCGGTTGGTATAATTTTAATTGAATATTTACGCAAGGAAATTGATTGAATGTGCCATTTGATATAGGACACCCCGGGTACGTGTTAAAGCTTTACCATTTCTATAAACGCGTTTGTATTATGTGAACGCAAATGTGTTTTGATTTTCAGTTTACCATGATTTTGTGTTTAAATCGGTAAGCTGCTAATAGGCCCACAAGTTGCTCTTACTTAAAATTTAAAGCCTTTGCATTTCAGCAGTCCCGTGGTACAGTCGTCAAATCGAACGACTCAATAACATGCCCGTCATGGGTTCAAGTCTAGAATGGGTCGTTGTACCGTAACCAAGGATTGTCTGACCAGGCAAACTCTGGTTAGAAATTTAGTCTAGAAAGCCTTTGAAGGCCGACATGTCTGCGTAGAACCTATCGAAAAAATGGAAGAAGAAGATAGAAGAAGAATCGAATCGAGTTCAGAATAGAATATGTCTGATTTGTTTCATTCCAATTTCATGCATTGTATCACTTTCAGAGTTGTTTCTGTTACGCTTGCATTGCTCTGCGAAATGGTACTCCATAACAGTTTATCCTTTGTTCGTTTTTCACCTAAATGCATATGAGACATTTAAGTGACATTTAAGCGAAACGAAGCTTCTTTATGGCTCAGTTGCATTGTCACATCGACACGAAAAAAAAAACAAACATAATCTACAAAACTCATTCGATATAGGTCGAGTGTTTCATTGTTTTTAGTTTTTGTCGTTAAGATAAAGTTTATGTGAAGAATTTGGAAAACGGAGCTATTAAGTAATAATCATCAAATCATATTATATACAAGTACTAGTAGGCTAATTAAAAAAAAATTTTGGTTCCAAATTAAATTTCAGTTTTAACACATGATTTTCAACACTTCACAAAGAACTGTCAAACTAAATCCAGCATGAGTCGTGTTGAAAATCATGCTAAAGAAATTAAAAATTATTGTGATGGAAATGAAATGTCAGATTGATGTGCATTAAAATTTTGCACGCGGTGAAAAAACAACATTTACATTCGAACCTGATTTGGAAAACCATGTAAGACATTTATGTACGATGCAGTTACTAGATTTAGCTTTCGCAGTTTCTCTTTTCGTTGTTCAGTTTAGTCCTAATATAGAAAGTAAAGCTATGGAACATTTTGCAATTTTGCTTCAATGTTGGAATTAAATTTATCTTTTTATGTATTGGTTTTATTAAACAAATGCTTACACTTTATGCCCCATTGCTAAGCATTTCGAGGTTGCGAAGTAGATGACAGGATAGTAACTTGAATGATGCAAAAGTAATTGACTGAACGTCCACATTATGGAAGTAGCATTTCTTTCAAACAATTACAACTCGTCAAAAAGATAGAAATGAACAGAGGATAAAAAGTTCAAAGGAATTTTTCACTTGATTTATTACTCATCGTATGCATCTGTAACTGTATATCCCTGCTGTACAAACGCTTACTAGAAAAGTCCCTGGAAGCATTCGTACTGATGTAAGTGCAGTTTTTTTTATTGCGCGAACCAATCGCGAAATTAGATCACAGCTTTTACGAAAACATTGATATATGATTGCTTATTTTCGCCATGTACAAAAGAAAGGTAGAAGATTGTTTAAGATAAAAGTGTGTGTGTGTTTCTTTTGTGCTGCTGCTCGCTCTACTAGTGCCTTATCGATTTCGAGGCCTTTGTCGCAATAAAAAAAAAACACACACACACACACACTTTCATCTGGGTCATCTGGGTGTCGGCATAAATATTGAAATGTTTATCGTGTCGGTCGGACAAACGAATGTTACTCCAGGGACCCAAGGCGCAGGTATGCCCGATATCGATATTGGTGTTGTGGCTATTTCCCTGCAGGTGTCAAACGGCCTTTGATAGTCGTTTGTTTGGATGCACGATACGACAAGAAATTGTTATGTATGTATGCTACCTTCCGATAACGTTTTATTGTCATGGTAATAATTTGTGTGCGACACACATCAATAATAGAGCGTACGAGCTGAGTCTACATAAAGCAAAGCACGTCTTGTGGCGTTAAATAATACTTTGTGTTATTGAAGGTAGACTTAACATACGGAAGCTTATCGTCTTATAAAGTAGCCGTTCTGATTTGATGCAAAATTCGAACATGAAATGAAATTCATAAATAGTAATAAATCCTAACAATTTCTGAGGAAGCCAATAACAGGAGCGAAATGTAACGTGTAATGTTTCGTTGTGTTCTGTTTTCCCCACAACAAATAATAAATTCATTCGACCATTCATCATACAAATACCGCACACAACTGTTTACATTGCACAGCAATTAGTATTTAACCGAATCACGGCACAAATCGGTCGGTCTCTTATGAATTATCGATGCAGGAATATTTGAGTGTGGCCATAAAAAAAACGATCCACTGTCGCAGGGAGGCAAAATACAACAACATAAGACAAAACGAGGGAAAAGGCGATATTTCGCCCAGTTGTGTGATTCAAGCCAGGATCAATATTTATAATAAACATTTTTCCAATTTTTATTAGATTACTCTGACAGTGTCCGATGGTTTATTTATCGCTTCACAGAACGCCAGGGCAGAATCGGGTGGACAGTGTGCGCCTCCTGCCCTCTCCCATACGTCAACTACTAAATAATAAATTGAATTCGGTTCATCAAATTAATGCACATCTCATGCTGCTGCTCCGTCCAACGCCATTACGCGTCTACATGTGCTTTCGTTCGATGTTTCATTGGATGGTGTGGCTGGTTTTCGTTTTAGTTTTGCTCCTGTTTCCTTCCAATCGCACCCAACAGAAACTGTATCCTGCCGAAGAAATGCGTGCGTGCTTGTTGTGGTGTCACCGTGTGTCTGGCGCGTTTGCTCCACAAAACGGGCCGCAAAAGTGTGATAACACTTCACACCAAGCATGCAAGCTCTCTCTTGCAACGGGTGGTGTTGATCTGTTCACCTTCGCATGACTTTGTCCTGCGGGTGTGTAGGCATGCCAAAAATCGATCGATCGCTCGTTTCCATCCTGTCATTTTGGAGTTCCGTGTCCGTTGACCCCCGTTGAAAGAGTATGCGGTATACTCAAACAAACACACACACACAAAAACACACTTTCGCGATGTCATCAGATGGAACGGAACGCCGGAAATTTGGAGACAGCACAAGGAAAGGCGCACCATAAAGATGCTAACGAAGTATTTACTCGTGAAGCCGCCCGTATTAGTCGGTTGTGGCTGTCGGTAGAACGCAACCGGGCCATCCCTCTATACCCGGAAGAGGGGGAAGCAAAACAACAACTTGGCGGTTTTGTGTACAACTTGGCTGTATCCATTACCAACTTTGTTGTGGTCCACTCTCTCTCTCTCTCTCTCTCTCTCTCTCTCTCTCTCTCTCGTCGGTATCGAATGTTGCGAAATACTTATGCCGTGGTGTGTATTAAATTGAAATTCATTGCTTTCTACCACATTCCGTGTATGCTTCTTGGTAGCAGCAAACTGTCCAACGATATCTTTGCTGATGTTAGTATTGTTGACAATTTAAATGTGAGACATGGCTACTAAGTGGACGCGAGAGACGTGTGAGAGGGACTAGCATGTTCTCTGCTTCTGGTGTCTGGTCTGGTCGCTCCCGGGCGAAGTCCAACAGGGTGCTGGAGCTACGACTACGGGGGAGTGACATGACAGTTAGAGATGGAATTTTATTAACCACAAGTTCTCCTCCCCCCCGGTGCACAATGTGACAGATGAACCAATTATATCAGCCGGCCATAAAATTGACACTAACCGGGCGTGATAAGAGTGTGGAATTTTATTTGATTTTGGGTCGTTTGGAACGGAGGGTGTATGTATATACAGTATAGCCAGCACTGGGAGTGTTGGAATGTGTCATAAATATTTTATTAAAATTGGGACGTAACACACACACACACACACCCTACCCTCTCTCTTTCTCTTCTTTTTTCTATACTAACCTTCCGATACTTAGTCCTGTTCTGTTCTAGCGACTACGATCTAAATAGGAAACGAACCCGTCCGGCCTTGTAGAAGAAGCCAGCGTCTATTTGTTCGGCCACCATGCGGCTTCTAGTGATGTCTGCATCAATGCAATTAGAAAGTTTTACGTGATATGCTAAAAAAGTCATTTTCAGTCTGTGTCGTTTAAACATTTCAAATAAAACTAAAATATCGGTCGAAACAACCTTTAACCTTTTCGTGAGCTTGCCTTATCGAGCCTGCGACGAAGCGGCATTTACATATTTTTCAGGCTGAAAGTCTAAGGTCAGTTTTGTGTGCGGTTTTGTATGAAGTGTTTACATGATGTCGCCAACTGTCAAACTCCGTACAAAAAAGCTGACCAGTATCGTAAAACCCCTCGTTAGTATAAATCTCAATGATTAATGATGATGATTGAGCCTTTTCCTTTTCGATCCATTTCGAACATTTTCGAGTGCACAAAGATTCTCGATTGTTAGTTTATATATTTTCTTACAAGTCTTAAGCCATAGTTGGGCACGTGAAGTTATATGCACTGTTGACAACATTTTCAGTTAAAAAATTACATACAAAAATGTTTACATCGTAACACAAAACTTCACGCTCGAATTGAAATACCTGAGGCGAAGCATATCACGAATGGTCATCGACCCTTTCCACTTAATCCTTTTACACCGCAAAGGCACTAATCTTCCGATGTCTGACGGCAATTTTATTCTCGACTTGCAATGCGTGCGACCTCTACCACCGGTAAGCTTGCAGCTTGGAAGACACTAAACCCGCTTTGCATGGGAAGTGTGTTTGATCGTTTATTTTTGCATACTTTACGCGACACTGCAGTACGTGACCGTGGAAGCTTGCTCGTTAATAAAAGGCAAATTTCTTTTTTGGCACAAATAGCAAAATCCTGGTGTTATACCTGATAAAAACGGAGGAAAAGGATGTGAGCAAACAGAGTGGTGTATAATCGCTTAAATTTTTGGACAAAAATGCTTCCAACTGTTATGCAAAGTGTTGGATCGCTCAGCTCGCCAGCTAATCAACCATCATAACCAGTTGGGTTTGTTATTAAAGTACAGCAAAAAAAAATGGGAAACGAAAATTGCGGCAGCTTTTGAGCGACCGGGACCTCTACCTAATGCCCTCGTTGGTTAGAATACTAATGTGATGTGTCTTTTTGTGGCAGAATTTTCGTGTGGGTTTGCCGTTTCGAAGAACACATTTGCTGCGACAAACGGCACTGCGCGTGTTGGGAAAACAGATTCCTTTTTTGTAATGCCATGCGGCCATGGCCATTTGTTTGTTTGCTCTTTTTGGTCGGTATAATGTATTCACCAGAAACTATGCGTGAAATGTAAATATTGCGTTGCATAACGATTATATAGAAAGGTTAGCCGGGAGTGTGATTTAATTTCTAAACGATATCAACAAATCCATTTTGATGAAGATTTATATGTCTGATTAGCCAAAACCATCAAACACATACTAACTTTCTCACTCCTAATCTCTTCTATCATTCGCAGTCACAGTGTAAAAAGATGCCTCATCGGTTTCTGGTAGCTCAATGGATTCAACGACTCTCGCGTAAACTGTACGACAGCGAATCCTACTGCAAACTATTGCCACTACAGTCAAGATGCATCTGCATACGCAAGTCGTCTTGATATTAGCCCAGCTGTTCCTCATTGTACACGTGACGGATCAGACAAAATGTGCCCTAACGTCCACGTACGGTACCGTCTCGGTGAGCTACTTCGCGACGCTACCGTCCGCACCGGACGCCGACGCCGATCTGGACGTCGAGCCCGACGCCGGGCGCCACCGGATCGACCTGACGCCGCTGGTGCCGACGGCGGACTACTCGCCGCCTCAGTCCGACTATCCAACCTACAATGATGACACCGAAGATGTAAATAGCTTTCTCAAGGTGCTGAGCTGTTCCGACACGAGCCTGCGGGCGGTCAACGAGGAGTACCTGCGGCCCGTCAACTCCTACAAGGGCATCCTGCTGGAGCGCGTGCCAGTGCAGAGCCCGGCCAGCGATCAGCTCGCCCTGAAGAATGAGAACTATCTCGAGATGGTGCGCTGGCGGGACAGCAACGTGACCGATCAGCAGTTCGCCCTCACGTTCGCCCGGGACGGGCGCAAGTTCAGCAACCTGATGATACTAGACCTAAGCGCAAACTTACTTAGCACGATAAGGAGAGACTATTTTAGCAGACTGGAGCGGCTGAAGCTGCTGCAGCTATCCGCGAATCAATTACACAATCTTCCGAGTGATATTTTCGCCGATCTGCCGAACCTGGTCGAGCTCGACCTGCACGGCAATCGGCTCGGCGAGCTGCCCTGCACCTGTTCCGGCCGCTCGGCCGTCTGCGGGTGCTGAACCTCGCCAACAATACGATCCACGATCTTCCGCGCAACAGCTTCGCCGGGCTCGGCAACCTGACCGAGCTGCACCTGGCGCACAACCGGCTGTACGTGGTGCCGTTCCAGGTGTTCAAGGAGCTGCGGGCGCTCGAGGTGCTGGATCTGTCCAGCAACATGCTCGTCTCGTTCCTGGACAACTTTTTCCTGCTCAACAAGCAGCTGCGCGTGCTGCGCCTGAACGGCAACATCATCGAGAAGATCTCCAAGAACGCGCTGTACGGGCTGCGCCGGCTCCAGTCGCTCGACCTGTCCGGCAACAAGCTGGTGTTCATCGACCGGAACGCGTTCGACACGCTGGACGAGCTGCGGTACCTGAACGTGAACCAGAACCAGATCTACATCCTGCCGTCGACCGTGTTTTCCGCGCTCCGGTCGCTCCGGTCGCTCGATCTGAGCAATAACCTGATGCGCTCGCTGCCGAACTCGATCTTCGCCAGCCAGCACGCGCTGGTACGGTTGCACCTGGACGCGACCAACCTGGAAACGCTCAGCAACTGGGTGGCGCGCAACAACCACACGGTGAACAAGGAGGTGCTGCGCAGTCTACGCTACCTCTCGATACGCAACAACACCCGGCTGAAGGAGATCGAGCCGTGCGTGTTCCGGAACGTGCCGCACCTGGAAACGCTGCTCCTGTCCAACAACAGACTGACCAGCCTGCCGAAGGAGATTGGCGAGCTGCGCCGGCTGCGCTACCTGGACGTCGGCAGCAACGACATCATGTACATCCCGGAGCAGATACGCACCCTGCACGAGCTGCAGTACGCCAACTTCCTGGACAACGATTACGGCTGTGACTGCCACATGTACTGGATACTGAGCTGGCTCGACGAGCTGCAGGCGGAGAACAACACGCAAAAGATTTACGATCTGCTGCGCCTGTCCGAGCTGAAGTGCCGCAACGGCTATCCGGGCGACATTGTGCGCGTGCTGCAGCACATCAGCTGCTTCAAGCCGGAGCTGCTCCAGTCGTCCGAGAGCCGGATGCATCTGCTCAAGTCGGACGCGGTGCTGGAGTGCGTGTTCACCGGCAATCCGCCGCCGGACATTATCTGGATCACGCCGAAGAACGAGATCCTGCGACACAGCCAGGAGCAGGATCAGAAATCGCTGCTGTTCGAGGATGAGCCGGGCGGCGGCGGCGGCAACCGCAAGTACCAGCAGGCGGTCGAATTCCAGATGCTCACGATGGATAACGTAACGGGCGATGGGCTGCACGAGGGGATAACGCTGCTCGAGAATGGCTTCCTGCGGATTCACAACATTTCCCGGCGCGACAGTGGGCTGTACACGTGCTACGCTCTTAATATTATGGGCAATGCCACGGCCGATATACGGTAAGTGTGTGCTGCAAGCGATGTTCTGCTCTGGTGTGTGCGTGTGTGTGTGTGTGTGTGGTTCGTGGCAGATTATTTGATTCGAAAGGCTGGTGGTAGTTTGGAAGCTTTTAGCTGGCTATAATAATTACATTAGCTGCACTGCTGGTAGAACAACCTTTTCGCCCAATGTTGGGCAAACGGGCAAGCGGTTTGTTGCCGTCCTTTTATGTTTGTTGGTAATGTTTCACAAGGTAAATAGCTAAAATTGTTTCTTCTTCTTTGGCACAACAGCCGTTGTCGGTCAAGGCCTGCCTGTACCAATAGAGAGCTCGGCTTACAGTGACTTATTTACAGCAGGTATCTCAAACTGGCGGCCCCTGAGGGTTCTGTATGCGGCCCGGGAGGTTATGGAGTAATGATGAATCCAGTCCATATTTGCCTTTAACATCGATATTTTAGTTAATTATTGCGACCCGCGACAGGCTTTTCGGGCTAACAAGTGGCCCACCGAAGAAATGAGTTTGACACATCTGATTTACAGTATACGCTCCGTAATCCGCACTTGATTGAGTGCGAATTATCAAATGACGTTTTAACGTGTTTTTTTTTAACTTCTTATGCTAGTCTCGGTGCATGAGTTAACTATTACATTATGTACATTTTCATGTACAAAGAAAGTTTATAATTTAAAAAATAGAAAGATGTTCATATTTATCTTTTTTGAATCATAGTTCACTACTTACTTTTAACCGAACACCTGTTCAGAGTTTGATTGTTATAAGTCCAGATTATCGAAGGTGCGGGATTACCGAGCGTATTAGCAGGATAGTCAAGTCCTAACGTATGGGGATGTTCCATTCGGGGCTTGAACACATGACGAGCATGTTGCTTATTCGTACGAGTTGACGAATTTACCACCAGACCAACTTAGCTGCAATTGTTTAGAATTTAATATATTATTCCAGACCAATCAGTTTCGGACATCAAAATCCTCTTTCTCTGTTACCATGAAAACTCTGCATTCGTTTACGTCTGCTGCATATCAAAAGAAGTAAAATATTCCCATAAAAAACACCAAAAAAGTTGCGCTAAATTGAAATTCCTCCTGCTTTCCCTCTCAGCGTGTGTTCTGCTTGCACTTTATATCAGTTGCATCATAGCCGAATGCACTTTTCGCAAACGCCGCGCTAGCGTCGTGCCTTCAATACATGATGATATGGTTTTCGTGCTATCGTATGTTCTCGAACAGGCTCGCCCCTTCCCTTCTGAAATGGCCTTGGCATGGTATTTGCTCCTGTGCTCGATGAGTGTAATATATTTATGTGCGATTTCCTTTTCTCTTCCCTTTTCTTTTACTTCCCCCCCGCGATGTAAATTACACCCGTGCGGTGTGTCACCTGTGTGCTGCTGGAACTGCGCTGTGGGACACGGTGCTATTATTAGCCTCTACATCGATCCAATCGTGTTCTATCGCGTCAAGATCGGTAGCATCATTACCGGTGCAATTTCGGCGGCCGCCTTCCTAGCGCTGACGCTGATCTTCCAGGGCATTCGGCGCATCTTCATCCGCTTCCACATCGTCGATCTGATCTGCCAGAACTGTTGCAGCTACTGCTACAAGAACGACAAGACGTCGTCGAAGGCGCGCCAGATCTACGCCATGCTGGACAACATCGAACACTACAAGAGCCAGCAGCTGGAGCGGCTGCGCGATAACTACACGCAACAGGTAAGGGCGGACGTATGGTTTGAGCTGAATGAATTTTGTTTGTTACGTTTGTCAGCTGTTTAACGAATTATTCGTTTTTGGCAGGTTCATCGCATCAAGGACAACTGTGCCCAGCAGGTCGATTGGATACAGGGCAGCTACTCGACGCAGGCGAAACATTTGCGCGAAATCCGAGACATTGGAACGCATCATCTCACCACCCTGCGGGATCAGTACTACGATCAGGTGAGTATTGACTTGTGCAACACCGTACTAGATAGCAAGCAGTGTGCACTACTCGTGCATAGCAGAAGCTACGCTCAACTGGTACAAAACTATAAATATATGCATGTGTGTTTGCCTATCATTCACTAACGCGCTCATTGCGTATTCCTTGCACACGTGCAGGTCCGCCGGGTACGTGACTATTCCACCGGTCAGCTGACCTGGGTACGGGAGAACTACGTGTTCCAGCGCAACAAGATCCGCAAGTTCAGTGCCCACCAGGCGCTTCGGCTGCGCGAGGGCTACAAGTACCAGCAGCAGACGCTGAACAAGGTGCTGGAAAATCTGCCCAGCTTCTACTTCGAGAACTGCCGCGGCCGCAACGAAGAGGACGAAGATTTCGATGGTGAGTGTTCGGCAATGGTTGAGCACCGTGTGCCGACCGGTTGCAGCAGCTAGTAAATTGAGGAACGCTTTTGCTCTCGGCAGCGTGTAGCTAGCTAGTCGTTTAATAACGCTTTTTTCGTAGTAGTAGACCTTGCCGTAGCTAGCGCACGAGTGCCGTGCCGTAGATAGCAAACTGTTAGTAATACTTTTTTCTTTGTTTTTGTTACCTTTGTTTTATTAACCTTTATCCATTTCGACACGCTGCCGTTCCGTACGTACACGACCAATATGGAATGGCTTTTCTTTCGTTTTCTTTTCATTTCTTTCTTTCTTTCTTTTTAACAAACATCACTGTATGTGTACACGCGATTTTCTTTTGTCGCTGACAAACAAAAAATGTTACGGTTCGGCCACTACTTTCCCCCACAAATACACACAAAACGCTTTGTCCGATGCATCGGGTAACTTAATGCTTTTAATGAAAAATCCTAGATTCGCGCTATCACCTGCGAAGAAATGATCAAATCACCAGATTCTAAGACGCTGCTCCGGCTACTCAGGCGGGGTTTTGTGTACCGGAGTAGATACGATTATTGTTCAATTGGTAATTTAAAAACAACGACACAATGCTAACCAGCTGGGCCGAGAGACCGGGCCCCCATTGTTGCAAACTTATCAACGCTCTAGAGGCGTGATAGTTCAAATTCAAAACTACAGCCGAAATGCAACCGACGGCACCACCACCGAACACGAAGCACACCCAACCCAAGCAAGACACCAGCGACGAACTGCACTATCGGCAAACCCATCCGTGCGTTATCCTCGTTATCCAATGAGCCCCCCTCGCGTGATGGAGAAGCTCCCGCGCAGAGAAACCGAACCAAACCAAACACACGCGGCATTTGCAATGATACATGGTAAAGTACGGCGAGCTATATTTAGTTTGTAAGAGATTCTATCTATCATGTTTTTGCATCTTGTTTATATACTGTATCGCTGGTTTTCAACACACTCACAGGCAATGCAATGATAGAATGATTGTTTTCAAAAGGCTAAGATTTGTTGTTTGCTCGCCTCCTCCGTGTCCGGTTCTATCCACTTCGTTCTACTCTGTGTACAGCTATTCAATCACGTCTAACATTGGGCCAGGTTGATGATGTGTGGTTGTCACGGTTGGTGGTGGGGCAATGGCGCATGCTAGGTTTGGGGAAATGGTATATTACCTCCAGTTTCCAGTAGTGTAAAGGGACTGCTATCAATTACTGGGTTGCTTCTTCCATTATGTAATGAGTACCGGTTCATTGTAGTTGTTTATTGTCGTAGTTTCCTACAATTTTTAGTATCATTTTAGTACAGTTTCACAGTATAACTTTTTTTATTATAATATGCGGTTGCTCACATTAAAAATCAACCAAAAATCCAAAAATATAAAATTGTTAGTTCATGAAAACGAAATGTAGGTATTTCAGCTACAACAAAATTGATTTTGTTACCTTGCAATGCCTTTCTTTCTATACTTTTTATATTATTTTAGAAAATTGTAAAAAGGTATTACGATTTCACTTTTTTATTGTTTTTTTTTTTGTCTTTTAAAATATTCAACGATTGTAGTGTATAAAAAATCGATTAAAACTCATTATCTCAATATAAGTATGTGTGCACAATATAATGTTGTGTATAGTTTATGAAAATTCTAAAAAAATACAATAATAATTTTGGGAATCTGTCAGTAAACGTTGGGAAAAATCGTATGAAACTTGGATCATGCTAAAAACAATAAACTGGATAAATGTTTATTAATATAAATTTTACCATAAAACATCTTGAAAATCACTTAAGTAGAAGTTTGTACTGTGATGCTTCCATTAGTACGTTTATAAGTGATTCCGCACTTTCCACGAAACAAGCTTTTCTAACAAACGCTTCCAGCTTTACCTCCCTCGTCGCTAACATCACTTGAAATAGAGAGCAGTACAAACACACATGTACGTTTGTAGCAAACAAATTCAAAGCTATTGACTCATTCGATTTCACCTCGGTTCCATGCTGTGAAATATGCATCGCTTTTGCTTTCAACCATTTGCTTACTCATTCGCTCCACCGCAAGCTTTCCTACAGCACGGTGTGCGCCTGCACCGGGTGGCAGGAACAGCGACATACGGCTGTGATGGGCCCATTAGTTTCTGTTTTGATAGCGGCGGAAAGTATGTCCGTTTCAAACTGTCGCCAGTAGTGTATGTGTGTACCTACACTGCCATCCCCACTCGAAACCATCAAACATTTTCCTAAGAAATGGAGGGTCGTCAGGACGGGCTTCTCTCGACCTCCATTACAAGCACATGTGTGTGTGTCCTAATGTGAAGTTATGTGAAAAGTTTTTGTTTTTTTTTTTTTGCTGCCTCCCGTGGGGTCTCAATTTCTCCCACGTGTACCCAACGCACCGGGTCGGTTCTCGGGTCCACTCGAGCATTCAGGCACTTGAAAGGCGCGCAATAAACAGCTCGATTACGAAAACAGAAACCATTAACCTTGACCCTTCCCGGGGCTTCGGTTTGCAACCGTGCTGCAACTATGGCGGTGAACGTCAAAGACAGCGCCCGTAAGTTGCGTCCTTTTCCGCCAAACCGAGTGCCCTTTTCATGTAGCCATCGGGGATCGTACAGGAAATATAACGGGTTAAAGCTTACCGTGGCGCCTCCGAAACCTGCTTGTGCCTGCCTTCGTTGCCGGGTTTGACTGTTTGTGTACCAACCGTTTTCGTCGCGAGTACATCCTTCTCACTCCCGGCGGGAACAATCAATAGTTTGTCCCGCTACAGTTTGGCTGTGGATGATGGGTTTGGGATTTGCTCGCTGTGTTGGTGTGTATGCCACGATGGTGCTGCTTACTGATGCAACGCTCGAGAAGGCAAGGAAAAATCCTTGAACCTAGCCCGACACTGCCACTAAGCAGTTGATGTATCACCTGAAGAAGAAGATTGCTACTAGGTGGTGCTTGCTTTACTCAGGACTAGGTTTTAGTGCCGCACATAACCTCCTGATGCACCAAAAGTGCATGTAAAGTTGGAGTATTTAATGGGTACGGTAATGTTGTAATAAACTATTCGATATTTATGTGCGCACAGAAAAGGAACCCGTAACATTTTATGTTGGTGGTTAATATAAATGGAAAGTAGCTTTTTCATATGTAGAACGATAGGTTAAATTGTACTTTGAGTACTAACTATTGGCATAACCATGCATAATGCATCTTAAAATAGAACATATTGCTTTTATTATTGATAGAGTCAGCAATATTGGAGCAGAAGCTTTACGAATAGAATACTATTTTTCACTATAAAGATAAGGTTTACATTTTTTACGATTGCAAATCCTTGCTGCGACGTTTGAATGTAGCTTTGGCCGGCAGAATTAATAACCCTCTTTTTTGGCATGATTCCTGGTTAATGCAAGTTAAATGCTTTACTAATATTTTTAATCTATTGCGCTACTGTTTTAATTTTATGTTTAATACGTTTGGCAATGTTTGTGTCGCTTGAATAACAACACTACGGTTCCTAGAATTATTACTTATATGCCGTTAAAAAAGGGAAAATTCAACGATAAATTAACAAACGGTCTAACAACATAGTTTTAGGCTACGCAACAAAAAAAAAAACGATTTGCTATAAGCTGAAAAAATGCCCGTATTGCATTAATAACTATGATAATTATTACCTAAAAATGATGAAACATTATGTTTATTACATCATGTTACACACCTTCAGACGTTCAATATTTTTAAATGTGAGCTTTCAAATAATATACTTTATAAACGTTAAAATTCTTCATAATTTCTATTTAGCATAGTTGGAACATGGACTTTTACCCGCTGAGCTTGTTATCGCGTGTGATAGAAAATGTACTTTTATTGTAATTGATAAAAGTATATGATTCTTCTTACTATTCTAGTGACTTTCATTAAAGTAAATGAATTGATCATTTTTGTTACACAACTGTGATCGTTTAATAATTGTGTCTATACATTTTTTATTTACAATATTGACAATATATTGCAAGAAAGGGTTTTATCCTAATTTATTATCTCGAACATCTTATCTTTGCTGTGTTTTAATTAGGTTTTTTGTTTTCTTTACGTTTCATAGAGATTGATTTTTTTCGAGAAGGATCAACAGCAGTGCTGCAAAACGTCACTGTCAATGTCATAAAAAATCTGACTGAAACAAAATCCATGTCACCGTCACGTACTCAATTGTGATAATCAGAGGTGATACTCAAAACGATTGGTGTGACCAATGCATGCAGCGTGACATTTTTGCGGCCAACGCTTGACCAGTCACTATGTCATGACTTGTTTTACTGTGATCAGTTCTGCAAAATGTCACTGACATAGTCATGACAAATTCCGGCATCGTATGCTTGGTGACATTCTGTGCAACCAACTCTTGGTCAGTTGATAGTCATGGGAGATATGCGATGCCTGCGAGTGGTTCCTAGAAACAAAATGAGCATGGTTTCTCGCTCTGTTTGATCCGACAGACCATCAAATCAGACAGAGCGAGAAAGCATGCTCATTTTGCTGCTTGGGACCACACGCCAAGTATATTTCAAGAATGTCGTGATTATCACCGACAGAAAATGTCGTCACCAAGTGAGTGATGAAGAATTGGGTGTTAAACAAAATGTCATCAAGCATGTGATTGGTTTCAGCCATGAGTGTTGGTGACTGAAACAGTGGCATTTGGCAGCGCTATTCACAGCCAAAAAAAAAATCATGATTATGCTTTCGCAGGCATTAAGCTCAGCTTGTCAGTCAGAGTATCGCGTTGGACTCAAGCACTCACATGTCGTGTTCGGCATGTCATGACGCACTTTCATTGAGTATCAACAATGAGCATCAAGCGACCATGGATATATTTATTGTTTTCGTTGGTGAACATCTCGTGACACTCATGACATTTTGCAGCACTGATCAGTAGTTCTCTAATATTAGTTATATGGACCTATTATGTTAAAAAATGTCATGTACATGAAACAACCACAAACAAATTGTAGAACATAGTCATACAACCACACCTTTGCTTATAGCATGTATAGCAAAGCTAGTTAAGATGATCACCCTTGAAACGAAACATTAACACCATCAACAAAAAAGCTATAAAAAGGGTAGGTGGCGTAGGTGCTGGCTGCTTGCGCTAAAACTCACACTCAAAATGTATAGCTCATGTAATGCATTGGCTGTGGTTAGTCGTTCGGGTGTAACGATGGATGGTGCAAGGGTTGTAAAGTTGTAAATTAAATCATTCCATCCAGATCTATATTCCATAGTGCCCAGGTCGCTGCTGAAGAGTGTTCGGTGCAAGTAAACCCACGCGCTTAAATAAGACGAGATTGTGGTGTAGCGTGTACTTAAGCGCAAATTCTAACATTGTCCTTGTCCTTCCTTTCTCTCTCTCTCTTTCTCTCTGTGTGGTAGGTTTTGAGGTGTATCTGAAGGCAAAGATCGAGAAGCTGTCCCAGATGGAGGGCAACGAAGTGCCACCAACGAAGGTGCTCGTCGGCTCGGACTACGCGCTCAAGTATCTGGAGAACTTCTCCACCAAGAGCGTGGACGAGAGCAAAGCGTCCGTGTACTTCACGCCGAACGATGACGAGCCGGCCACGCCCGAGCCCCAGATATCGCCCATCCACATCAACTACCTGGGCGGCCGGCCACCAGCGGCCTTCGAGCACGACGATGAGGACGAGGCCGTGGGCGGTATGGCCGCCGGCAAGCTGCACCTCGGCGCCGCCGCCCTAGCGATGAACGCCAGTCACGCCGACACGCCGAAATCGTTCAAATCCGTCATCGCCGGCAGCGGGGACATTCCGCTGAAATCGATCATGAAGCCGACGACGCGCTTCATGTACGACAAGCATCTCGGCAAGTACCGGCTGTGCCATCAGCAGCCGAACCGGCTGAGCGGTGGGTATGCGGACGAGGACGAGCTGGCGGTCGGGCCCGAGCTGGGACTGACCGTTGCCAGCCCGCTGCTGCTCGGCTTGGGCGGTGCGGCGGTAAAGGGTGGCGCCGGTGGCCCGGTCGGCTACGAGGCGGCCGCCGCCACCACCCTGCTCGACGGTGTCGATTCGGCCGATGACGATCATCACAACTACAGCCTTAAGAACAATCGCAAGCACCGGCGCAAGAGGAAACTGCTGCTCGGGCCGTCGCACGGGAGCGGCGGCGGTAGCGGCGGTGCCGGTGGTTCCGGCAGCGGCGGATCCGGTTCGGCCAGTGCCTGCGAGTACGAGACGCTGCTGATGAAAAATCTCAGCCACGATCCGCGCGAATCGCACTACAAAATCATCCACATCAACAAGCTGAACAATGGCGTGAGCAACAGCAACTACTTTGGCGATATGCTGGGCGGTGCTGGCACGTCGGCCTGCGACAGTGGTTGGCTGGCGGGTCGAGCCGTCAGCCGGCGGCATCATCGACCGACGGCGGTGGCCGCTGCAGCTGTAGCCACCTCGTCGCTTACGGCGGGCGAGAACGATTATTACTACTCGCTGGAGGATATGATACAGGATAGCAATCAGAAGATACGTCAGCTGATCTACGACTCCAAGATCGACATTATGAACGAGGTGATCAACACGGGAGGCGCGGGCACCAGCGGCAGGGGTGAAACGTCCGGCAGAAGGGGCGTGGCAGGTGCTGGACGCGCTCGAAGCAACGGTGCAGGTGAAAACAACAGCAAGAGCATCAACAATATCGATGGTGCGGGAAGTTCCGGCGGCGGTGGTGGCGGCGATGGTGGTATGGCCAAGGGAGCGCAGAGTATGGTGGGACTGGGGCACGGTGCCGCCAACATTCCGAACGACGAGTACGATCTGTACTGCAGCAGCAGTAGCAGCAGCCGCAACAACAGCTACAGCACCAACGCTAGTCGGGACAGCTACAAGCAGCAGCAGCCGAAACAGTCGCAGCAGCTGCAACATCAACCGCACCGAAGCAACCAACACCAGCATCAGCCACGGCAGGCAGCGGCACCGACCGACACCATGGTAACGATCGGCGGTGGCTCCACGTCCGGCTCACCGCCAACCGGTGCACCGACGACCATCTCTCTCGCTGCCGGGGGCGCAAATGCTGCAACGAATCACCAGCACCACCCGGTGAAAAAGATGCTCCACAAGCTGCACTTCGACTCCAGCACGAACCGCATCCAGCAGAGTACCAGCCTGCCGGAGATTTATTTCAACGCGGGCGCACCGCCGACCGGCTCAACTGGCGCCAGCAGCCGTATGAATGGGGCGACCTCGATGGCCGAACCGGCACCGCCGGGGATGGGCTCGCCCAACCAAACCGGTTCCACCATATCGTCCAACTTTTCGAGCGCATCCGGCTCGATCGGCGGAAGACCGGAGGAGCCAGCTGGTGGTGGCGGTGGCGCCCAAACGGCGCCGAAAGTGCACGGTGGAAAGCATGTGATTTTAGCGGTAGAGAACAGCAAGGAGACGGCCGCACCGAACAACAGCTGGCAGTCGACCGATCAAACGAATGGGGGCGGCGGCAGCGGTGGCGGAGGCAACGGCTCGTCCAAGTCGTCCTCTCCCTCGCCGGCTTCTTCATCATCGTCGTGCGCCTCCCCATCGCCGCCCGCGTCGCCTATCGAGTCAAATATCAATATTAATGGTAATGGTAGTATTTGTTGAAAAAAGCAGCAGCGAGAAAGCAGTACTGAAGAAATGCGAGGAGGGGGAGATATGAGCACTGCAGGGTTTGCTCTTGCACTGGAGCGCGACGCATTGCACATCCAAGCAGGCGGCGGCTTAAGCGGGAGCAAAAGGGACACTTGCAAAGGAAATTTCAAAACCATTCTCCCAAACCGTACCAAAAACAGCAGAACACAGGATCGGAAAGAGCACATCGAGCAAGTACTGTATAACACACACAGAAAAAAAAAGATGGAAAAAAAGGAAAACCATCCGAAGGTATCTCTTCTTAGGTCGGGTATCCTTAGGCGGCATCCTGTTTAGATTAGCAGAAGGTACGGGAGAGTTCACGCACTCAGCCAGTCAGCACACACAGCCTCATCAACCCGTAAAATCCCATTTCAACATTGTCAATTGTGTGTGTGCGTGTGCGTGTGCGTGTGCGTGTGTTGAATGTCATCCGAGGTAGCACCCATGCTCAGACTAATTCGAGTTACCATTGCAATGCGGTTGAAATATAAGCTGATGTGAGGCTGGCGAGCTAGTTCTAAAAAGCCCGCGCCAATGAAAGGTTTAATAGTTTGCTTGGATGCTGTAGCCCGTTTAAAAGTGTGTAGCTGCATCACTTCTCCCTCCCTTGACGAGATTAGTGTCTATGTGTGCGTGTGTGTGAGAGAGAGAGAAGGTGTGCATGCTCCTGTTGCGTTGTTGCTGGGTTGTGTCAAAATACACACTCTGGTCGGGTTGCTGCAACTGAAAAAAATGGCAAAACAGCGCAATTATTTTATCAGTAACAGTAGAAAACCACAATATCCATTTTCTTACAGGGTCTAGGAGTGCTCATAGCTGTGGTACACTTTATTTTTACAGAGACTTTGAGCCAATTGGCCTCATTCGCCTCTTTGGGACACTTTATTGATTCTTTCTTAAGTGAAATGGACTTAATGTAATGGGAATTGGACTCTATAGTTCCCTTAATGGACAAATCCAATAAGAATTTCTAAGGCCTGTCCAAAACGGTTGCCATAGAGTCCAATTTCCATTATATGAAGTTCATTTCCCAATAAGAAAGAGTCAAGAAAGTGTCCCACAACTATGTGAACAACTGGAAAATCCTGTATTGTGCTGTCCTCCCCATTGCCCGACACACAAACACACAAAAAGGATGAAGCAAAAAGATAAAAAAGCCTCAGCTCTAACACAATGCAAAGTTGCAATTTGTGGAAGGTGAAAGATAATACTATCATTATTAACTATGATTATGATTCTATACATATACATACTTATACATACACACACACACAAACAAAAATCACACACACACATTTACATATATCTCTGTTTATAATTACTAGGAAAAAAGTAAAGAAGAAAATCATACAAACAAACAAATAAGGGTGAAAAATGAACGGCACGCGGGTGCAGTGGTGTACGTGCTGAAAGTGATAGAATTTCAAATCTGGGATCTGGGCTTACACATAGTAGATTACAATTATGACACCTTATATAGGCGGGGTGGGCATGTGTGTGTGTATGTGGTGTGTGTGTGTGTATGGGAGGGAATTGAAATAATACGAAAATAGTAATAATAATAATAAACGGTACAGGGAGGAGAAACGCGGGCATATTCGGATCGAGGGAACGAATGCAAGGGAGAACAAAGGGGTGGGAAAGCAATTGGAAACAGGGAAACACACACACGCACACTTACACGCATGTACACACATATGGTTGAGTAGAGAGAGAGACAGAGAGAAAGGGGGATAATAAAGGGAGGGAAATAGAGAGAGCGAGATTGAAAAAATCACGACAGGCGAGCATAATATGTGTTACGAAGCAGAAGAAGAAAAACAAAACAAAAGAAATGGATATGTATTAGATCTTTTCATATATATAAATATATATTAATTAGAGCTCATTTTAGCACTCAATAAGAGAATAGAGAAAAGGGGCAAGGGGAAAGATGCTGAAATTTAATTGAAACACACACAGACTTACAACATATTAACATTGCCCACAGCCGGTTTACTTCAACTTTCTTTGCTTCAATAGATTGAAAGAGAGACAGACAGCGTGTAGAAAGGTGTAAAAAAGGAGAAAATGAAACAGTAAAATGTTACAGAATGTGTTAAAAACTCGAAGAAAATGTGTACCACCCACACACCATCCGGTATAATTATCCATACACCACCGCTATCATTTGGCAGCACAACACGAGCGCAACAGGTCGATGGAGAAAAAACCAGTTTTGTAGACACAGACACTCCGTGAAACAGAGAATGAAACAGAGAAAGAGAAATGTAATAAGACACGTGCGTTAAAGTGAAATTTAATAAATGCAACGGAAATCAATGTTGAAACTAGCTTAAGCGAAACAGCAAACAGAAATACTAACGAATACGCTTCAACAATACACAACACACAACAAGACGAAACAGGAGGAGAAACTAAGAGGACGACAGAGCAATTAAAGAAATCGCACATTGGTTGATAGGACCTTTAATCATACGACTTTTACTACTAATTATCACACAAACAACACAAAATACTACTACTACTACTACTACTACTACTACAAGTACTACTTATTCTACTTTACTGACATTAATGGGAGAGAAACTAAAATAATTCAAAAATACTGTTATTATCACTTTATTGATTTAACTGCCGGATGGTTTTCAAAATTGCTGCTGTGAAGTGAGAGACACATATGTGGGCGACGTTTGTGTTTATGTGTGTGTGTGTTTAAGATTGGACGATTTAGTTGAAAAGGGGGGGGGGGAATAATTTGCAAATAACTCACAACTGGAGTGTTCTGTTTGGTGGGTGGGGGTAGGCAAGTGGGTTATTAAATTTTCTCAGCAAAACAAAACAAAAAATGTGAAAACTATATTCATCTTCAACGAGGGAAAAAACTGTTTTCCAGCAAAGCCACAGCCACAAGTGGAAACGGAAAATCAGATGATTAATTTGAGACACAAAATAAAATTACAATTATGAAGTAAACAAAAAAAAAAAAAGGAATACCATGCGCTCGTTGTTTGTTGGTGAGAATGGAAAGAAAAGTAGAACAGTTGTCCCTTGTATGGTAGTCATGTTGCTGCACTAATTGGTAAGATGTTTGATATGTACTATTGTATGGTAAGTAGGCTATGGATTGAGGAATAAATAGGAAAGAGAAGGCCAAGCTTCGAAATGATTGACCCGATGAGGACCACGGAACAGGACCAATCGATTAGAGCTTGGGAAGAAAAGCAGCGAAACCTTACATACCCTTGGTTAATGGAAAATCACTTTATTATTTATTTTTCATCAAATTTACATCAAATTGACGAATTCGTTAACATTTTACCATTTTTCTTTTAAAAGGATATTATAAAGATACATTTTTTTCCGTGTAATTCCCACTCCCCTTTCCAACATGCACAACCTTCCCCCTCCAGTTGCAATTTGCACGCACACACAGACACACACACCCTAAACCTCCTTCCCCGTCTAGACGAAATAGTGCGCTTTGCGAACAGTTATGCCGTAATCGTTCAGTGCCGGCTGCAAATCTTCCATCGTGAGCGTGTACTTGCGATCTTTGGACGATTTCTGGTTCTGGTTTTTGGACGAACCGTGCCCGGAGCTCGGTGCACTGTTCGTGCGCGTTTTGCAGTGCTGCAGCGCATCGTTGGCAACATCCGACACAAACTTTTGGGCCGCAATCGAAATCAACCGGACGCTGCAAACGAACAGAAAGAGCATAACAACAAAGGGAAATGGTTAATTAACAGTGTTCGCCATCGAGTTCAGCGATCGGTCACCTACATTCGGGGATCGGCACCCTCGAAGCCGGCCGAGTTTAGATAGAAGGAGGTGACTGCATCGGGAATCTGGAAAGCGGAAAAACGTGTTAAAATGAATAATCCGAATCATGCACTTGAGAGCAGTTCCGTTTCGGGGAACCAGTCCCCACTGCCTTACCGTTGGCGTGTAGTCCTCCAGCTGCATCATGAAGTCGCTCAAAACCTGTCCCTGGGTGCGGTCTTCCACCATTTCGGACACCTTCTTGCCCTGCCCACGGTGAATGCCAAAGTTGTCGCCCATTTTGGATGCGAAAGAAGATTGGATTGGAGCACAAATGGAAGAAAAGTGGAAATACACAATCGGTAGGACGCGGGCGCTACGAGTTGTTTTCGTGTTGTGCGCTGCATACAGAGTGACCAGAAATACCGATTTATCTGTATTCCTACCGATTTTTCATATGCCTACCGATTCACAGATGACCGCCCTAAAACTACCGATTTTCCATTTATCTTACCGAAAATTACAGATATTTGATTTTTCAGTCGTTTAAGCTAAATCTGTGGCGCTTGGGATGCTGTTTCAAGGATCGCTATCCTCATTTGTTACTTATCGCGCTGATGCACGTTTGTTTGCCTGGCACTCGAAAAATGCTACATGCGTTTTGAATTCAATTTTATTTTTTAATGAATTTACATTTTAATTCATAGCTTCACACAATCTTGCTTCAAACCACACACATTATGTATAAAAGTAGCACACTTTTTCATTCTCTTTGCTAGTACAGTCTGCTCCCGAGATACGCGATTTCTGCGTTCCCGACGAATCAGCGTAACTCGAATATCGGCGTAAGTCGAATTTCACGTTTTTTGACTAAAATACTATTGATTACTCGGAGTTTTTGATTTAATTTAGTACTTTCATACACTTTATCATTTATTTGATATGATTCGTGCAGAAAATTCTAATATTTCTGACTTCTAAGCGGTTTCAATATGTTAGCAAAAATGCAGTTTTTACCGAACTTGAAGCAAATTGTACTGATTTGACATTTAATCTGTCAAATGTAGAAAACCGCTTATCGCCGAATCCGCGGAAGGCGAGAACCGTGTAACTCGGGAACAGACTGTAGGGTAAAAAGAAATTAATCGTTACAATAATTGATTATATTTAAATGGTTGCGTTCTCAACAGTGCTCCTGCCGAAATCTGCCAATATAATCTGGCCACACTGGTCCGCAGGTCAGGCGAGCTTTTTGGCGGCCACCGTCGCAAAACCGTCGCAAAACGTCAAAACCGACGTCGCATGTACTGCAAACCGACGTCGCCAGCGCCTCGAAATCGTTGCGAGTTTCGCTCGCTGGCGACATCGGTTTGCAGTACATGCGACGTCGGTTTTGACGTTTTGCGACGGTTTTGCGACGGTGGCCGCCAAAAAGCTCGCCTTGCCCTGTGGGCAAAGTGACCAGAAATACCATTGTATATATATACAGCTAGGGTTTGAAGGAAAAATTCTCAATTTTTTTAATCATTGAACTATAAAACTCAGCCAAACAATCAAATTAGTCTCAATAATACAGCGAAAATCAAATGACAGCACTTACGATAAAATCGTATCCAATGGAGCACTGTTGCAGCCCTAAGCGGTCGCGTGGAGCCCCGAGAAAAAGAACTTTCCACTGAGAAAAAAATGTGCATCTTAGTCCTTCTTTGGCTTAGAATTCCAATTTTCAGATCGATACTTCAGAAAAATCTTTATTTGTGTAACCGCTGAACCAAATCTAATCCATATCCTAGATAAAGGATGCATATTCTTGTGAGATGGAACATTCCTTTTTCCGCATTACCACCCCCCCCCCCGCCCCCCGCTTAACACTTCTGTCGCTTTCACTTCTTTTAACTTAGTTAAGTTACGAGATTTAACCTACAGAAAACTACCGATAAAATTTTGATGCGGCTCCCGAAAACCGCCAAAATAATCTGGCCACCTGGCTGCACAGTTTACCTGTCAAAAACGGTTTTGACGTTAGTGACAGTTGGTCGGAGCAAGGGCAGTGTTGCCAAACGTGACTCATTCGCATCGGGGAGTTTACCGAAAGGCATTTTATTTTCTATTTTTAATAACCTTTATCATGCTAAATGGATGAAATTTGTAAAATTTAATGAATTTAACGTATTCTTCAATGAAAAATTGTTCGTAAATCTAAAAAAATCAACAAATCAACAGTGATTGTTCCTTTCGAGTAGATTGAATGCTTTTCGAGCAGTATCTCACAGTCGAGCAGCTTGCAATTAACGCACTATGGGTTTGGTGCATTCAAAACAATATAAATTTGGAGCATTTGTAACGGATTTTTTGTTGAAAAAAAAAATATTATTTTTTTACTGCTTACCACGAAAACTCATAATTTAGTTGAGAAGTAATATTCACATTATTGACATGAGTGCCAGTTTCGATATAAGCTTTATAAGAAATATATAATCGAAATGGACAAAAATCTGAACAATTCACTATTTTGAAAAAAATAAATAAATGTACGATCAGTTTGAAGCCTTTATGCGATCTTACCAGCTTCATAAAGATGTATGAGAGTAATTTGTACCACGTAGGTTTACATCGTTTCAATCAGATCGCGATCATCGCCTGGTTTTGTAGAGACCAGTGCTAGAAATGTTTTTTAAATTATAAAATCACAAAACATATTTTTCCACAAAACATTCTAGTTTTTTTCACCCAACTTTGATAGTCGGACTGTTTTTAAAACCCCAAATAAATTTAATTCACAACTTCTTCCACCAAAGGTTTGCATGGAACAAAAGATTCACCCGCCAAGACGATTACATCAAACATTCACACACAGTAATTCCTTATTTAAAAATCCTTATCAATCGGGGTATTTCCCCGTCAGTCGATTCTCGCCATTCTTCGCTAGACGCATTGAACAGCACATTATCAGCGTAGCACAGCCAAAGGGCGATCGTGTTCGCCAGTGTTGAGGTGTACTACTCTGTTCGCCATCCGACAGTGTTTATTTCGTGAAAAAGCGTGCAATTGTTCAAGGTGTGTTAGAAAATGGGTTTCACTAGAAGTCCCACAGCGGCTCTACTGCTGCTGGTTCTTGCGGACCTGGCGATACTGGCGGTAACGCCCGTCCAATCGCAACAGCAGGGAGGCAGAAGACCAACACCACCACCACCCAAATGCACACTGTCCGCGGACGAGCTCGATGCGTTGATCACCCAGGTCGAGGATATTGAACGAGAGCCGAGCGAAGGTGATAATGCTGATTACGAAGACTCCGAGGAACCTGAACAAGAGTCAGCAGCAACAGCCCCACAGCTCAACCCCGGCTGTGCCCGGGAACTTCGACGGCTACGCCATAGCATTGATCATCTGCAGAAAAGCTACCACGACCTGAAGCAAAACACGGTCGACATCAGTGAGCAGCAGTACCGCTACATGCAAAACCACTACACAGCCCGCAAGCGTGAGCTGAACGCGCAGCTGGAGCTGTTATCACAGCGCGCCAACGCACAGCACCGATCGCAGCTGATGGAGCTGAAGCGCAAGATCGCGGCGATGGAGAAACAGCTTAACCAAAGCGTGACACAGCTCGCCGAAGAACGGCAGCAGAATATGGCCCGCCGGCTGCAGCTCGTAGCGCTAAACGTGCGCAACAACAAGATCCCGGCAGCCCTGACCAACTTTGAGAAGCTGGCCAACTACACCAGCGAACCGTACGGTGCGATCGTGCAGAATGTGTTCCAAACGGGCAGCAGCAATATGAACGCGTGGGCATTGTTAAGCTTTCTGCGCAACGTGGACTTGTCCCGCCAGCCGATAGCGGGATACGAAGCGCTGGTCGACGCGCTGATTGCCCGTGACGCACTGCGTGGACCGGAAGCGCTCGAGCTGCTGAAGCAACTGCAGTGCTTGATCCTTGTGCGGGACGGCAAACAGCAGCCACGGACGATTGCGCTGCTGAAGAAGTTTAAGGCCAACGTACATTAAAGCAAACAATGTTCGAAAACAACGCGGCCAGTTTCAGATTCAAGGATTCAAGATTCAGACGCACAGACAGCTGAAGCTTTTTGTCTTCCATCCCATCTCTTTCGAATGTAACGTTTCTCTTCCATTTCTGGTGCATTCTTGTGGGATTCGGTGTGTACAGGTTTTACATTTCTCTTCCTGAAAGGAAAAACAAAGAAAAAAACACAAAACTTTTTATCCTCTCGTACACTCGTCGCTCTTGTTTCTATGTTTTATACATTCACATAATGTTTATAGTCTTTCTCGTTTTTTGTTTAGTTTTTCTCTTCGTTTTTTTGCAATATCCTGCTTAGCATCTGCTCTGAACACATGCACTCATTCATTTCCTGTTTTTTTTTTCTTTTTCAAAATTCCTTTCTCTCTTGCCGTATTTACCCTATCAACAAATCGGTTCACATTTTAAACGAAACACGCGCGAAATAAAAATGACTTTGAAAATTGAAAGAAACGCTTGTGTGAATGCATTACGACAAACGGGTACAACAAACGGATAAAAGGAAGTCTTCATTTTGTATCAACATTGCTTTCGCTTTCTCTTTCCTTCTCTCTATAGTTCGGTAGCACATCTACGGTTTGTCCCCCTTTTGTTAGGGTAGCAAATTGGACATTTTCACATACAGTGTTTTGCAGTTTCTTTCCCCTTATATCTCTCCTTTCTTCCGTTTGCAATGGACCGATATCGATAACACCGAGCTTATAGTCAAACTTTCTGCCCTCTGCCTTCGATTCCACGCCTACTACAATCTATTACACTAATCCCCATTGCGGGAGCGCGTAACACACATCGAGAGCCGCCCCATTCTTTCCTAAACACCTCTCTAGATGATATGCACGGTGAATGATTTTTCTTTAACTCGTCCCCTTTACTTTGCATCTCTCGTTTACATGTGTTTACTGTTTAAACTCTACTAGTTGGTCTTTTTGTTCTGTCTATTGATGTGCATTTCTCCATATCGCTTGGGTTCCTTCCCTTTTGTTTTACGGCTGAATCGGTATATGCTGAACGGTACATGCATTTTGTTTTGCTCTTTAATGTTTTACATTAAAGACGGCATATATTGTTTGTTTGTCTGTTTTTTTTTTGTAATTTCTGCTTGTTTGCTGTTGTTATTGTGAATATATTATTTTGTTGTAAAAAGCATATACCTCCGAACTGCTGTAGTGAAAAAATGAAAGAAGAAAAATCAAAGTTCTCGCTAGGTATAAGAACATCCAATAGGTGGACAGAAATCTGCTGTGGGATCTGGCGCATATTTCCTATTGGATTTATGGTAAAGCGTAAAACACCTTAGTAAGGAATGTATCTGAACTGTACTACTGATTGGTTTTTACACAATTGGCATACTGCAAACATCCTGAACGAAGACTAAAATGTATTTCTAATTGTTTCAGACGTTATACATTTAATACTGAAGCGTTAAGCAGCTGTACTGTAGTGTGGTTGAGCAATAATAAAAAAAAAACAACTGATTAAAACACACAGAGGATAGGGTGCGTACCGATGGGGAAGGAAAAAGGACTTCTTCTTCTGCAAAGACCGACCAATGCACATTCGTTTTCTACACATTTTGTTTAATTGTTACAAAACAGACAAAGAAGAAGAAGAAAAATCATACAATTAATAGGACCAGCAGACTGATAATGCCTGCCACTGTATAAACACAGCTTGTTTTCCGCTTAGTTGGTATAAAGTTTAAAGTATATTATAATAATAATAAAAAAAACGTTGAAATTGTGTTCGTAAAACAAATGTTTTTGTAAAACTTAATAAATTGCACACCATCACCCTGAAGATTAAAGATAAATAGGATAAGATAAAAGCAATCCGACTTAGGGATTAGTACAGGAAAGCAGAAACCGAACCTTATGCTATTATTTTATCGAAAATTCTGTTTCTCTTGGAAAGAAAAGCTTTCCACATAATGAGGATTGTTTTTGTTTGTTCAATAAAATGCTAACCCTAAAAAAAAGCACAAACCATATAAAAAGCGGGTGAGCGAGTGGACCGTGCTTTTCCAATAAAAATGATACTCTCTCTTTTTTCAAGCACATTTTTTGACGACTTAAAACAGAGCATTACGCTCCGCGTTGTTAACTTATCGGTCTTATAGAATGGTTTTAAAATAGGTCCCCTTCTTGAGCATCCACCAAAAAAGGGCGTTACAATTATCGGGATTTAAATCATTCAACTCATTCTACGAAACAGTATAATATCGCAATCGACTGCAGTAATCTCTTCAAACGTCGCTGCGATGAGCGCCGCAAGAGCGTGCAAGCTCAGTTGTCGGCGAAGAACATCTGATTGTTGCTGATACTAAGGTGGAACTTAAGTGTTAAAGCATAAAACGAATGGAAGAACTAATTAAAACTGTGTTTCTGTGTGCCAACACGGTCACACACATCCCCCAAACGGTAGCGATGTCGATTGTTTTGCTTGGCCAGCCCGGGGATATTGGTTTGTTTTTTGCCACTCTGTAGCGGGACATTTGTTTCTTTTTTTTGTTTGTTCCTTGTTTTGTTGCCTTGTTTTCTTACATACGCACGCCACGTACAAACGATATGTGTGTACGGTAGTGCTCGATTGTGCGCCACTAGACAGTGCCATGCCTCATATCAATGATAGTTGCGTTTCGCACACTTTCGTCTCCTTTTCTCTCCGCTTTCGCCACAAAAAATTCTCTTGAGAAGTTTCTTCTAATATCTCTGTTTTATACAAATTATTATATCTATATGTATATATCATTTGCCATTCATGACATTTCTTAGCCGTTTTTTCGCCTTCAGCTCCTTCTTCTTCGTCCGCGCTCTTGTTTTTAGTTGTGTTTGTGTGTGTGTTTTACATTCACATTTGCAGGTTTACTTATTCACTATTTCTCTCTCCTATGCGGTGCTTGATCACGTTTCTCCATTTTACTCATCTTATCATTTCGATTACTACTCCCTCACAGTTGCTTGCTTGAGTTTTTTTTTGCCTTCAATACCACAAGAAACATTTCACATTCTTGCACACTCTCGTGTTACTGATTATTTTAAAGGGATCGCGCCATCTACTAGAAATAAATGATATCATTTCCCACTGATAGGTGGTGATCGTTTTTGTTTATCCTTTATCCTGCATCTGCACCCATTTACTATGTGGTGTGTACGTGTGTGTCTACCCTATTTGCTTCCCTTTCTGGTTGATATATTGTATGTACAAGACGGACGTGGTGTGCCTCGTGCCTCAGCATCATGCACTTGCGTTGCACGTGGTCGACCATTATGAAGCGATTATTCGTCCGCTTAATAAGACGCTTAATGCTGTGGAAAAGCGGCGATCATCAATTCCGTGCCTGTTGCCACTTTTCTTCTTCCCCCATCATCCGACACATTCACTCTCACTATGCGCATGCTTTCTATAAATGCAAATGGTCCAACATTGCGGTTTTTTGTTTGTTAAAGTTTTTGTTTTCTCTTCTTCCCGGGAGGGTCTATCGCACCATTCCTTAATAACACATGGAATAAAACATAAAAAAGGTAACTGATAAAACAATTAGCCTAAGCGTTGCAAAAAAAAAGGATTTAGAGTGGGCTGGTGCGTGCTTCACTACAAACTGATATGTATTTTTTGTTTGTGTGTGTGTGTATTAATTTTCTTCGACTTCCTGGTTGGAGTTTGTTGGTACTTATATAAGAAAACAAAATCTCAAAACGACAGTAATCTAGTTACAGCAGCTTCAAAGAAATCTAAGCTTAATGCTGCTCCGAACTGAAAGATCCAATACAAGAAACAACGTTAAACAAACAATTACAAGTGTGCGACAAACAATAACAATTGGACCATTAAAATCTATGTGCTTAACGTACACCGTCAGACTGAAAGCAACCGGTGCAGGTGCGAATAAAAATTATACTACAAAAATGGAATTCTCACAGGAGACGGACGTGCTGTAACGGCTGCCCGCACTTTCGTTGGGCCTTTTGATAGCGCCCGCTGACAGACAGACTATTGGCAGGGATAAAAGCGAGGAGAGGGAGTCTAGTGTCCTGTCATAATGATACATTCCCTCTCTCCACGCTTCACACTAGTTACCCGTGTCACGGCACCAGGAACACCAGGGGAATACAAATGGCAGGACGAGTTCGGGAGTTCGTCGTATTATTTCCCGTACAAATTTTACATCACCTACACTGCTGCACAGTGGTTTGATCGATGCATTCAACGGTTTGTTGGCATCATACCGACACCACCCGTGTGTGCACGCTTGATAGTTGCTTGATAGTTGTGGTTACTGCTGCTGTTACGGCTTCGGCTGCTGCTGCTGCTGCTGCTACTACTGCTGCTATCGCTACTGCCACTGCTACCGATGTTGCTTCCGTACCGTTCGATGGTGCCGGTTTGCCGCTGGCGGGACGGGCGCAGTACGACACCGGATCGAACACGGTACAGTGCGTCTTATCTGTCCTCACCGATACGGTTGTCGCTGTGGTGTGCCTGCCACTTGAACTTGGACTGCATCAGCCACTGCTGGCCTTCGGAGTAGTTGCACGGCCGCAACAGCGGTGTCGATGGGTCGTCCTCCGATGCGCGCGTCAAACAGTTGCCACTGTTAACGTGCTTGATCGTTTTTTCCTACAAGTGCAAGAAACGGGAGATGTGAGCTTGGTTTTAAACACTGGGCAAGAGGCTGGATGAAAGTGTTGCGCCCCGGGGTTCTACCTCATCGTCGTAGATCCACTCCTGATTGCCGCCCATCCCGTGGCACCGGACCAGATTGACCGGTCCGAGCGCGTTCGACGCATCGAGACAGTTGTCGTCCGACATGATCTGGTGACGCTTCGTGTACGCAAACACCTGGTTGCCGCCCAGCCCGTGACAGTAGCTGCTGCCAATCTTTTCATTCGACTTGCGGCCCATCGTGTCGAGACAGTTGTGCGTTTTCACGTTGCGAATCTGCGGAGGAATGTAGAGGAAAATGAAAATTAGGTGTTTCAGTTTCCGGACACATCCAAAACCGAGTCAAGGACAGCACTTACCTCGCCAAGGAAGTAGTAATCCAGTGGCATTTGACTTTCGGGGTAGATGTTTTCCAGATACCATCGGAAGCTCTTGCACTTCAGACGCTCTCGAAGCGCCCGTCGCTCACTGACATCACCTGCGGATGCTTTCCGGGCACCTGGTGATAGGTGGAAACCACACATGGCGGAGCAGCAAAACGGGCGAGGGAGAAAAAACAGTTAATGTTAGTACACGATCATGTTTTAACGTCATATTTTGCCATAAAGAGTATTTTAATTGCAAATATGTTGCTTTATCATGGTAAACTATTATTATTAATTCTCTCTTTATCTTTGTAATTCGAAACCATTTTTTTATACTTAAAGTTCTTTTTGAACTCATACTTAATTTAAAACCTAAAAAAAGTATACCCATACTCATATTACAGTTGAAAACATCCAATAGACAAAAGTGCTGCTATTATTTTTATATGTGCTATGATTCAAAAAGTGTTTTGATTTTAGAACGATATAATAATTAATTATACACTAGTGCAATAAAAAGTGCAATATATACATGTATGAAGCCAATAATCAGTTCTTAATTAAAACGTTTAAGACAAAATCTAGTTGATATGTCTTCGAGCTTTATTTCATTTTATGGAAAATTATATCAACATGATCTGTATACGGTACAAAATTGTTGATGGTGTTTGCTGTAAGCATCATATTTGAAATCATTTAAAATTATGGAACAAATTATATTCTTGTCTTTGTATAACTGGACCTTTTTTATTTATATCATATTCTTTAGAAGCAAAGAAGAACTAACAAATGAAGGAATTACAAAGATAAAATAAAAGTAAGTAACAACAGTTTACCGCTGACCAACAAACATATTGGCTATGAAAACCTCAAGCTTCGGGAAAAAAGAGCACAATATGGTACAGAAAACTATTCATGGATGGGTGCTACATTTTACAGTAATGATGGTATTGGTACAGTATTGTTATTGGTAACAGGGAAATGAAGCCAAAAAAAGAATGAGATGAAAATTAAAAAAATATGCAGTTGGTTTTAAAAAGCATTATAAGGAAGAGACATGAGGGATTAAGGGAGAGGGAATATAAACATATATACAACAAATATGCACATAAATTGCAATAAAAACAACACAAAAAAGCACATCATAGCAAAGTTTTTTTGCGAAACAGAATAAACATAACGATGCACGATGAGAAGCTTAATGGTTATCTTGTTTACATTTTTTTACAAACTATCGCTATCGCTTCAACGAGAAAAATAAAAATAGATTAAACAAAAACTCGTTTAAATAAATGATACATCTTCCGTGACACAACACGTGTTGCTTTTTCCAAGGGATCATTATATAAAACTTGTAAGATTATCGATAACGCATTTTAAAATCTCACCAGTACCCAAATCATCGTTAAAAGGGGTAATGATCATGTTGTTATTTTGAAAACACATAAAAACTTGAGACTACAAAAAAACCCATCGCCCCTTTCGTCTCCACAGTTGCGCGCACACACACATAAACTGCAACAAAACAAACAAACAAAACGCTAATGCAGTCCTTTTGTGGCTTCGATAAACGGCGGCAACGGCGTTCGCACATTCGCACAACAGCGCAAACGAAACGGCGGGCAAAATGGAAAGTAAATAAATTATTCAAATTTTGCAGCCCAACACCTGCAGCGGAGCGGGGTATGCTGGCGTCCTGGCACCGAAGAAGATACCTCTCAATCAAATACAATTTGGCTTGAAAATCCAATTACTCTTGAGAACCCCGTAGCCCGTAGCCACGAGAGTTGGTTGGTGGTGATGGTGAACAGATCTCGAACCGATTTTCGAAACCACCGATCGGGCGGGACCGGAAAAAAGAGCTTCCAAGAAACGTACCCCGGACACGGAGAAGAAGAATGAACCGGGCCTAGACAAAAATCGAACCCACCGTATAACCCGATAAAAGGCCCCACAGTACGATGAGGAGGGTTAATGCTCGAAGTGGTGCCTCTTAACGATGTCAGATGGTGATGGTGATGAGGAACGAGAGCGGTACGGGATTTTACACACCCGTTGTCTCTGGCTTTGGTCGTAGGCTTTGGTCTTCGTCTTCAGGTAAAAAGCTCGACCCAATCGGTGAGTGTATTTGTGTGTAGAAAACAGATTAAGGAGAATTAATTTACGCCCATTAGATACAGTGCTGAAGAGCGATGAGGCAAACATGAACAAAAGGCTAGAAATGTTGCTTTATCAGTCTTTCAGACACACACAGACACACACACAAACACACTTTTAATGCCATTTTCATTTGTATCTTTCCATGCAAGATTTATTGCTGCGAGGTTAAAGGGGACAACACATTAATTATACAGCACACATACATTTGCTATCGCAACACAAAAGAAAACTGTGCCACTGAGCCGTAAATTGCTTTCTCCGCTTTGTAAATAGTTTTCCACAAAATCATGCAACACCAGGCGGCTCCATCCCAAAGGATCGTGAAAAACCAGGCTGCTCCATTTACAAGCCACCAGGCACCTCCATTCAGCTGATGTCTAATGTAAGGATTTTATTAATTTTTAAATTTGAATGCACCAAAACCAAATCGATACAGGGCACAATATCTTCCTTTTGATGTCACATGCACTCTCTTCGATGCTACTTAATGATTTGACGCGCGCGCCAGACAATCTGATTGACACATTAATCTGCCCCAGTCAGGCAAGGAGCGTATGGTAAAATTCATCAGTTAACGATAATATTTCTGTCTGTCTATCCGCGTTGACATCTGTTGACGTGAACGATTTCCCTGTTTCTTTTTTTTGTGAAGTGACAAAAATCGGCAACCCTACCCGACTGTTTCCATATCACCTTCTTTATGCCAGAGAGCAGCGGTGTTGAAGTTTCCCGCCGCTGACCGGCCTTTGCGATTGAAAGCTGAAGCCCTCATTTTTTTTTGTTGGTTCCCTTACTCGTACGAATGTATTCACAAAAGACATTTGATCGCGGATGTGGATGCAGGAACTCAAACACAGCAGCTCGACGTGCTGGTTCCGATTTTGCGATATGCGGCGTGGCACATGCCCTTTTACTGTTTCCGTTTGGTGACATTTTGTCATCGAATGGCGACACATTTTTTAACGAGATTTCCATCGCTGGGATAAAGTGTTTCGCTTTTTTGTTGTCATATTTTTTTTCTCTCCCTTTTGCGCTAACAAACGTCACCACAGACTCCAGGGAAAATGGCAGCACGCTAGGTGAAAAAAGAAACGAATGATGTATGTGCGTGTGTTTGTGTGTGTGAGTGTGCGTTTTTTTTGTTTTAGTTGCCATTTTTTCGCTCTAAGCTATTGGCAGTCTCCAATTTCTGCCCGTTGGGACTTGTCGTGTGTCGTGATTTTGTAAAGTTCTTTTTATATATTTTTTTATTTTACCATTTTCACCACTTTATCGAGCTGAAATGCAGCGACGGTGTTCGTCGATCAACCCATAGGAAAAAAAAGCTAGCATGAGAGGCCTTATTTCCCTTTTTTTCATAGGTAAAAAACAAAAAATGCACATACACACAGAACAAAAGCCGTTTGTACAGTTTGCTATTGGTTCTTTAAATATATACACAAGGAAACACTCTTTAGCTTTCCTTTCTAACAATCTCTACAAACACGCACACACACACACACACACACACACACACACACACACACACACACACACACACACACACACACACACACACACACACACACACACACACACACTAGCACTCATTCACGGCTGTCGCCATTGTATTTGCGCATTCTCGCTTTTTACATACCCAAACCGTGCTACACGGCTGCTTCCTCGAGTGCGAAAGTCAATTAGTGCCAGCCCGATGCACCGGAGGAATTGTACTGGCGGTGGGGTTTGCCAGCCAAACGAAACAGAGCACACAGCGGCAAAGTGCTACTTGCTCTGGCACATACGGACCGTGAACTTTGGACGCTTTATGTCCATTGGACGGGTTACGGAAAGCGCGGCAGAGGTTAAACATTCCACCTCCGAATGCTTTACACGGGGGCTACGCTCCGGGTTCGTTAGGTTCGCTGGACTAAGCGTGTCAAATGCCGAGCGAAACATTTTATCTCGCAGCAAGTTTACCGTACGAAAGCCAAGGTTTGTGGAGCCCGGGTGAACGAAATTTGGAGCATTTTTTCAGAAACTTTGTATAAAATATACGAAGCATAGTAAAACGCTTATATAGCATACAAAACAGTCCTATAGTTTCGTTGGCAAATGTGAATAAAACCAACCTGACGTCAAATGTAAAAGAACTGAAGATATCAACAGACAGGATTTATGATTATTCGGCTTGTAATGGAAAAAGCCCTTCAATAAATTACCCCCCTTCTTCAATAAACATTTTACACACATTACAGTGATGTTTTACATTATTTCCTCATGGAACAGTGAATCGTCCAATTTATAATATTAATTAAAAAAAGCAATTACAAACATTGGGTAAAATCTGATATTAGTGAACATAATCCATATCTTTTAAGACGTATAATAAGTTTTATATAATGAGTACACTTATTGCTAGTAATGATTAGAATATTTGGTTAAAGAGTACTAAACACATCTACACTTAAACAAATTAACAGACATACACAACAAACATACAAAGGCATCATAAATTCAATAAACCAACACAGAAAAAGACATGCAAACAGACATAGTACAACCCAAGTCGAAACAAAACATACACACACATAACTGTTGCTACAATCGTGCAAAACAAAACCCATGGTGCGAAGCATTCAACATCACTCATCGTTTTTATACTGTGACAAACATGTGTGCAAAACGGTGCGCACCGACGTGTATGTGGAGTAAAAAAATAGCAAAAATAAATGGTGAACGAAAAGCTCACAAACGAGCACAGTGCAACAGAGAAAGAGAGAGAGAGAGAAATAAAACAAAAACATAGGGGATCAAAATTCGTATCGGAAAAGGCGAAAAATAGAACCTGGGTTAATGTTGTAGTAAAATTCACTCCAACCATCGAGCCACACTTCGGCGAGCCGTGCATTGTTTTTGTTAACTATCTGCGAGGTGCCGCCCGGGAACGAGTACGGCGTCGACTTCCGGAAAACGTGGCCCACGCGGGAACAGGGCGCAATCTCGAGCGTACCACCGCACATCCAGACCTAATGCACGCACGCAAACGGCAACGCGGGGAGGGGGGAGGGAAAGTAAACAGGCACCACACCGCAAGCACGCGTGTGTGTGCGTGTGTGCATGTTGCGAATAATGTATTCCGATGATGAGCCCACCAGACACGACGGCGGGATACGTTCGTTCGTTCGTTGTTGTGTTTTGTGGCATCCACCATCCACGGGATCCACGGGAAGCAGCATGGAAATGATGATGGAAAACGCCCCCCCACGCATCAAAGCCAGGCGGGATACAGCATAAACCGGGGACGGACCCGGACCCGGTGGACGATTTGTTGTTGTTAGATTATAAATTTGTGGTGTGCAGAATATTTCCCATCCGCATGCAATTGATTGGTTCCGTTGGATCCACCGGTGTGTCGCGGTCGAGTCGAGTTTGATGCAAATTGCCCAAAGCGCGCGCACACAGGTATCATCATAAATGCCACCGTTGTTTTTTCAGCGTGATCGTTTTGTTAGTACGTTTTTGTTGGGGCAAAATGTTTTTAAATATATTTTCCGTTTTTAATGTTATTTACCAGTTAGGGGGCAGTAAGGGAGAGCGGATTTTGCGGTTTTCAATAATTATGCACCGTGTAGTTGGCGGCAGTGAGCACACACACGCGCGCGCGAATGGAGAAGGTTAAAAGGTGAAGCAATACAACAACAAAAACACGCACACACATACGGTATCAATTTTTTTACGGAGGGAGTAGAGAAGAAGAAAAAGAAGAGAAATACATCAAATTGGTTAATAGGTTAGTCTACGGTTGGAGGCCTAAAATGATAGAATATATTATTTGTTTAAATAGGTAACTAGCGTTTCACGGGCCGAGCAGAGGAACCAGAATTATCAGCAGCAAGAGCCAGTCGTGTACTACCATTTCCTGTAAAGCTATAATAAAGGACACACAGCGCAAGTTAGGTTTTACCGTTTGTTAAAACATCTACTTAGTTTTGTTTTTGTGGTTAATCAACACATGCCAGACAAGCTTTGAGCTACGTGTAGGCGTGAAAAATTATTGGTTTAACTTTAAGCAGCACACACACACTCACACTTAAAAGTGTTATACGTCGTAGATCAGTGCTATTTCTCCTAGCATTAAATATCTAAAGTTTTATTAAGTTTCTAAGCAGATCAGACCATCGTTTCAATTCGTGCTGCTTCTAATCCGATTCAATTGGATTAGTCTTTTGCAAACGAGGCTAAAGCTTTAAGTGCCTCGCAAGTAGATATAAGGTCGACATAAAGTCGACAAAAATGTTTCAAACATTGTTGTATATATATAAGTATGCAAAGAAGCCAGAGAAAGGATTGGTCTTTAACAGCATCTATTGGGGTGGAGCGGTTAGAGAGGAGATTTTTCATGACTCATATGAAACCCTTTCAAAAAGTGTGATGAAAAAAGAAATGATGAAGGATCGACAGACGTTTTTTAGCTTGAGAAGTTTTTTTGGGGGAGGATTTAAATAGAAAAGATTAGCACAAACGAAACGTGTTCAAACCTGGACTCATTTGATAGTAAAACTCTTTCCACTCGTCCAGCCACACCTCGGCGACGCGGGCCGCATTTTTCAGCACGATATTCGCCACACCGCCCGGGAACGTGTACGGTGACTTATCTCGGAACACGTGGCCGACGTGCGAGCAGGGCGAGATCTCGAGGATGCCACCACATTGCCATATCTGATGGGGTAGGAGTGAGGGGGGAGGGGGAAGGAGTAAATCAATTCAATTAATGCTCGGTACGACTTGTGTCCCCAGGTTTCGCAGGTCAGTTTTAGTGCTATGGAGCATTATTTCTGGCTGCTGCTGGTGCTGCTGCTGCTGGTGCCGCCAACGCTTCTCTCTTTGTGACGTTCGGGATGAATATTCTCGCAATACGCCTGTTTTTTTTTTCACGCGTAACACCTAAAATCAAAACAACCGTGGGAGGCACAGCACACTATGTTGTGTCCCCTTACCCACGGCTTACAGAACACAGAACGGGCCACACTTACCCGGAATGACATTTCCAGATTTTCGCCACCCCAAATGTCCATGCCCTCGTCGTACGAGCCGATTTCGTAGAAGTAGTCCCGATCGATCGAAAACAGTCCACCGGCCATCGTGGGCGTCCGCAGCGGTGCCGTGCGGTCGTGATTGCGTCGCTGCATTTCCCGCGCCGGCACACGGTACCTGTGCGGAGGATGGATCATGCATTAATGGAATTTGTCAACAGCCAGCCAGCCAGGGCGCGCGCGCTCTCGGCTACCGGGGCTCGTCGGGTGTCACCACTGCGACTGCTACTCACCAGCGGAAGTTTAGCTTCCAGTTAAAGCCTCCCCACGTCTGGTCGGACGCCGTCACGTACTCGAACGTTTCGTCCGATATCACGTCGATGATGGGACAGACGACCGTCTTGCGGTCCAGCACGATGCGCGCCAACAGTGGCTCCAGCCAGCCCTCGGTACATTCGCAGTGCGCGTCCAGGAATGTGATCACTTGCCCCTGTTGGGAATGAATTTGATTCCGCATGTTAAACCTCATTCTTTGGTGACTGTAACTACATGGCAACAACACACACACACACACACTTACAAACCCCATTACCCCAACGAAAGGGTGACCGGGAGAGTTTGTTGAAAATGTATGCCGTTGGCACAGTTTCTAGCCCACTTGCTCCTGGCTTCTCCTTACCTTAACGTGTTTGGCACCGAGCAGTCTGGCACGGATCAGACCGGACCGTTTGCCGGTCCGGAGGACGAACGTCGGTACCGGCAGCGTCCGGACGTACTCTTCCAGCTGGCGGCCCAAATGTTCCCGCTCGCTCGCATCATCGACGAGGATGATTTCCTTCAGCAGTGGCCGGGGCGACCGATTTATCACACTCCATATCGTGCGGAGCAGCGTGCTCCAGGCTTCGTTGTGGAACACGATCACAATGGAGGTCGTTGGCAGCTTCGCCGGGTAGTGTTTCTTTTTGCAGCTAGCGAAACGGGGAAGACAAAAAGGAAAGCAAATGTGCTTAGTTCGGCCTGGTGGAGGGATTCGTGCGATGGGTTGGTAGCAGTACGATGCATTTTTCCGATAAATTATTCATTTACAATAGAGACGACAACGAGGTTCGCGCGAAGTATGCTTGTAGGCATCGATTTGTATCATTTGGGGATAGTTTTATTGGGTATGAAATGTGAACGAACATTTAGATCATTAATAGCTTATTATCTGAATTCATTTCGTTGTTTAGATGGACTAAACTAATCATCCACGGATGCATTTTCAAACTATTTCCAACAAATAAAAGGGTATTGATGCAATTTTTACGGTTTAAAAACTCCAAAAGCTAACAAAAACTCCTTGCCTTCCCGAGCACTTTTTGCACCGTTTTGAACCACAATCACGAAACTACACGTTGATCCAAACAAACACTTATTAAAAGCCAGCCAACCACAAAACCAGCACGAAGCTATCCATCCTCAAACCAGTCTCAAGCAGTGGTGGAAATCTAATCCACAATCAACGTGTGTCTCTGGCGTCGTCGTCTGTTTGGTAACTAAAACCGATAAATAAACCCAAAACCTCACCCGTACTCCCGCATCACCACTATCGCCACCTTCACAAAAGTGGCTATCCTGGTTTTTCCCTAGAGGCAAACCCCTTCGTTTTTTTTGGCTTGGAAGGCCGGACAGTCCCGGAATAGATGGTTGAAACAAACGCATACCCGAGGCATCCGATACCTGCCGAAATGTGCACCACCATTCCCCCCTGCCAGCGTATCCTGGAACGGACAACACCGCCGGAAAACTACACCCGGTAGGGTTAACACTTTGCAAACAAATCGACAAAAGGTTGTGAAACATTCTTCAGCCGGTCAGGTTTTCCGTGCGATAGCAGACAACGGCCAGTCGTGGCAGTTGGAAAGCATCACAGGTCCGAGAAGCGAAGGTGACGCGCGTACGGCGTGACCCCTTGTCGAGCCGCCGTCACGATCGGACACATCCGGAGCGGCTGGAAACGCGCATTTCGCATTCTTTCGCATGTCGGAAAGCACGGGTACGCCCCAATTGCCAAATTCCACGAAGTATCTTCAGTGGAGGGACAAAACATAAAACTGGGATCGCTTCACTACTGCGATAGGAATTTCCTTGTAGGATTGCTCCCAGGGGATGGTGAAATAGATACATTTTTCTCTGCTGAAACTGTTTCGTACACCGATGATACACGCAGTAGAGTTACTAATATTTAACATAGCCCACCAAGCGCACAGCCCCGCGCTGTGCTGTAGATTGTGGGCAAAAAATCAAGCACCATCCACCGCTTAGGGGACCTGTTGTTTGAGATGCACCAGGCAACGCTTCGAACACGCGCTACGGCACGCCGTACGAGCCGTCGGGTATGGCGCAAACTGCTGATTTGTACGACGGCAAGCGCAAGCACAGGCAGAAAAGATTGACTTCGTTAAGTCAACTTTACGGCGACTTTTCCCCTTTATCTCGTTAGAGAAGTGGAGTGTTTTAGAGCGTGTGCCTTGCAAACAGGCAGGTATTAATGTTATGGAGCTCGTGTGTCTGTGTGTGTGTGTAGAGACTCCAGTGTCGAAGCATTCTAGCCTCAGGATCCAAAATATATCTCACATCAACTCACCAAAGAAGATACAAACACACACACACACAAAGGTTCACCATGGAGTGCCTGGGACGACACACAAGGTTCTCTCCCTGGCGAGCAATACACAGGAAGCCTCCGCACGGTTGTCTTCACGCGCGCATCAAACTGTCGTCCCGGGGGCCCTTTGCCAAGTATCTATTTTATCCATCGTGTGCACTCGTTTGCCGAGGATCTCATCTCCCCGACACACACACAGACACACACAGACATACCGCACCTTCCTCCAATTTGAAGCGATGTGAATAATGGATAGGTTTTTAACCAGGTTTGCAAAATCCGCTCAACGCTCAAACGCAGTGCGCCCCACCGAAAGTGTGCAAGAAGTTCCGTGCGGTTGGTTAGCAAGTTTCGGGCCAGGGCGTGTGTCTATTTACAGCTACGAAACTACTAACAAGTGCTTTATATGATGGCGTGCACATCCTTCTAACCGAAAAAAAAACCCGCCCCGAAAAAAGGAACGAAACACGAAATGAGAAAAGACTCCAGCAATTTCCATTTCCCGTACGCTAAATTGGAACGAGCCCTGTGCCAACTAGGAAAACGCCCCAGAGCGATTCACAAGTGAGGTGAGAGCTCTGTTTCTGTAGGGCTACGTTCATGCAGGGAACATGCCTACGTTGCAATAAAGCGTAGGTAAAACACAGTAGAAATACAAAAATGAACTTCTAGGACGGAGATGGCGACCGACGGGGTCCCGCATAACCGACCAATTTTCCGAGGGACATGTGGGATACGTACACACTTTAGAGCGATAAAAGGATACCGGTGCTCGGTGAGAAAAATATCCACCACCAGTGCTGCACCAAGACAGATGAAATGATTGACGGTTATTAGATATCAGGACATTTATTTACACTGTGTGAGTGTGTGTGTGTGTGTATTTTAGCAAGTCTGCTTGTTTCTCTGTGAGTGGCTGGGTTGGATTTTTCCTTCATCTGTCACTTATGGGGCGGCCATTATTTGCATTCGGGGTTTGATATTATTTATTTCGCACCTGTCTCCTCCAATATTAATGACAATATCTGGGGAAGATATCAATCTACCCGATTAGTATGACAAATGTATCGCATCAGCAGCAGAGCTAGAGCATCAGGGGTAGAATTACACTGCAGGCTTTTAGAAGGAGCTGCAGTTAATTTAATGTGAACTGCTGGATAATCTATTATCGGTAAGCATATTTTCAAACAGCAGCAGCATTTCATAATTTGTGAAAGGGAAATTATGAAAGAAAACTTCCCTTACCAATATTTTACAATCTAAGAGCATTTTGAATCGAAATGCCGGAAAACATTATAAAGTTTGTTCAGTAATAATTATATGATTAAAAATATTAAAATTAAATTTTTACAGGAAATTTCCCGAATATTGGTAAGATGACGTACACCATGTACAGTGGAGGCGCGACTGAACGAAGGCTACAGTTCAATGTATGATTTTGCATTTGTCTTTATGGGTAGATTATGCTAATATTGTCATTTCTTATTTCAATGAAACATTAACACAAGCAAACCACTGCTGAGAGTTTAGCAATAAATATTTCCATAAGCAAGATAAAAGTGTAGTAATGTGCATCCTGAGTCAGAATAAGTCAAATCTTTGCAGTGAATGAGTTCCATTAAATGATCATAAAGATTCTTTTTAACTAATGTAAAAGATAATTTGCCACATCGACTAGCAAATTATTCCCAGTGAATTTTTAGCATTCGTGAGTTTGACAGTACTCTCTCTTTCAAGAACTAAATCACGATAAGCAAATTAACATTCCACGTCGTCCGGCAAAAGTCAGTAGACAGTTAGTATCATGAATCATGAGTGAATTAAATAATTCACACTGTTGAGAAATTGTTCGCACCTTAACAAACATTGAACGCGAGTCCAGCATACCGGAAAGTCAAATTCTTACAATAGGCCCTTTTCCCTTTTAAGATCATGGGCTGAAATTTCAACCTGTCAGCTGTTTGCATTGTATAGCAGTGGTCAAACTATATGGGACGAGACCACCTGGTCTACATACGCTTTTATTCTAGATTCTGTCACTTGATCTCTTTAATGCACCTTGGGATGATTGTAAACATCACCTTGTTTTGCCATTTTTCGAGCAGGTACTCAAATCTAATTCTAGCTTTGAGGCTGAAATAATCTAGACTGACAATCGCAGGCTAGTTTTGTGTGTAGTTTTGTATGGAGCGTTGAAATGATTTCAGACGCCACCTGTCAAACTCCATATAAAAAAGCGGGCTAGTATCGTGAAAGGCCCCAATATTAGATTCGGATGTGCTTTGACAAGATTGTTTCCATTCTCTACACATTTCATTGTTCGATTGTACTTAAACCATGATGGCTCCGCAACCCTAGACAGGATTTTATGACCGTCCCAATAAATTAAGATTTATGAAAAGAAAAAAAACCGAAAATCAAACCCTATCAATGCACCGGGATTTAATGATGCACGAAATCTTCTAAAGGTTAGCTGTCACCGACTGACAAAAAGCTACATTGCTCGAACAAAAAACACTAAAACGCCGAACAGCGAATGAGGTCCATTGTTCGCGCTTGAAGTGTAAATGTCATCAACCCGCAGGAAATAATAGCCAGCCGGTAACACGAATGGCGCGCCACCGACAGAGCATTAAAGCTCATGGCACGCGAAACCTTTAATTTCTCCCCCAGTTCTACTCGAATCGTTTCCAACCTCCTCTTCTCCACCAGCCTCCATCAATACTTACTCGTGATGGCGCACATCGGTGAGCGATCGATTCAGCCAGATCATGTCACTGGCGAGGAGATTGAATTGATTTTCTTTGAACTTTTCCTTCATCAGCTCCTGCTGGTTCGCTGGAATTTTTACTGGTTTACCTGTGGAAATAGATGGGAAGGAGAGAAGAAAAAAAGAAGGGAAAAACTGTTATTTAGAAAGCTACAGGGGAAGCAAGACAAAAACGTTGCATGAAAAATGACGATCAAACAAAAGTGAGCAAATGAACGTGTGCAAGGACGGCAAGAGGGAACAGGAGAACACGCTCAAGCTAAACTTGATTTAAATTAAGGCTGTGTGTGTGTGAGTGTGGCTGATTCTTTCTTCCTCTTTCGAGTGCAGGACAAAGGTGGTGAAGCATATGCAGAGCAACGCAACACTTTCTGCACACTTCTACAGAACTCCTCGTGACTCCTGTTCGCCCCGAAGCTTTTCGTTTCCCTTCTCTCTCTCTCCCTAAATCCTTTTTTCTTTTCGGTTGAATTTTCTTTTCAATATCGTTTTTTTTCATTCCTGTTTCTACATAATCTTTAGACGTTTTGAAGAAAAAGCGTATTGAAGTAGAAGGGACATGGGGAGCAACAGAACGGATACCACCATCCTCACCACCTCCCCCTCGTTTGTTCTCTTCACACAAGAGTGAAAGAGTGATTAATGACATTTCGGTACGATCGAATAACACCGTAACCGCAGCGAGGGAAATACGGAAGGGAGTAGAACGGGAAGGGCGAAGGGGAGGGAGGATTAATTCCTCCCGTCGTTGGCACTGAGCACTGCTCAGTGAGCAGTGCCACTCTCGGACGAAGGAAAACGGCACAGTGGGTGGTAAAGAATGCATACAGCGAGCTAGAAGAAAAGCGCACCAGAACCCGGGACCCGGGTGATTTTGTGGTAAATGTTGATTTTAGCACACAGCAAGGGTTTAGCAAAACAACCATACCCACCACCTTTCCGATTTCCCCACCACCCATTTCGTCGTGATGAACGAAAGGACACCAAAGAAAGAATGCTTCTGGCATCTCCTGACTGGTTCCGTCTGGTCGAAAGGGGCTAAATTTGTTGCTTCAGAATTTCTCCCTTCCCACAACAACCCGCAACCACACAGAGAAACAGAGAGCAAAGAGCACCATATGCAGGAAGCCATGTAGCCTCTCCATCTCTCTCTATCTCTTCCCTACACACCGTCTGGAATCTGTGCATGAGTAAGCGTGAAGGTTGCGTGCCCCGCAGGAGGTAAGCGATAAATTATGCTCTTAATCAATCTGCTCCGCACTTTTTTGTGTATGTGCTGCCGCCCCGGAACCAACCAGCAGACACAGGGCAAACCCTAAAAACCAATACCGATACAAGGGTGAGCAGTGTGCGAATGGATGGTTACGCTCACACATTAGCAGGATATAAAATTCGCTCGTGTCTCGCGCGACTTTAGAAGAACTCCATGAGAAAGTTAGCTTCTTTTTCGTCCTATCCTCCTCTAGGTGCAGATTACTGTCTGTCGAAAAAGGGAGGCAAAAGAAGGTGATCGCTATGTCACAACGTTATAAGCAGCGTCTCTCAACGAAAGACATGCTCGTTTCATTGCACAATTATCCGTTCCCATGGTTCGGTTTAGCACGGGGAGCAAATTTAAATTGCCCCAAGGCACTGGCTGACGTTGCCGAGTTGGTCTGAGCTCACCGGGAAAAACAAGCTCAAACTAAATTTTGATGGAAAATTTCACCTCCTTCACACCACGCCACATGACAAAACAAGGCTCCTGTGGCAGTGGCAAGAGTTTAGACAATTTCCCACAAAACGAATACATGCTCAGGCCAACGTGGGGCTCGCTCACTTTAAGCGCGCACGTGTGTAAGAACCACTCATTACCTCTCTCATAACGATAATGCACAACCATCGAGCAGGCAACAGAAAGGAAAGCTCGACTTAATGCTCCGGCTCAGCACGTTGAGCCTCATAATCTGAGCAAATTTTCCGATGGATGAAGCCTTCCACCGCTCCTGTAAGAGCTGTACGAACACACACACACACACACACACACACGCAGATGCTCATACAAACAAAGGGCACAGGGGGGCGAAGGTAAAGCGAAGAATAACTTCCTTCATGGAATTATGATCACTTTATCACTTCACGCACAATGAACCGGGGTCGCCACCGCCTCAATGTGGGTGTGTGGGATGATGCCGGCTATGAAGTGGATTTCTCGGTTAGCAGGATTTATAAATCGAAGGGAGAGCAAAGGGGAAAGCCCTGTTACATGGACTTTGCAGTCATTCAACAGATAAGCTTGTAAAATGGTTCCGGCAAGCTGTTCTGGGAAGATAATAAATAAACAGTATCCCTCATAAACAAACGCAGCCTTTGCTGTTTCACAGATGCGGGATGGTGGAGTAAAATATACAAAGTTACTGTACTAATGAGGCAGTATGTGTAACGAACATGAAAAACCAATCCTCAGGAATGATTTAAATTCTTCATTCTTAATAACGACTGTTTTGTGGGTAAAAAGGCAAATGTGTGCACTGGTGATGTGCTCTGGGGAGCGCACCAACGACTCCTGTCCGACTCCTGCTATGGTAAGTCCAATTCTGACTTCAGAAATATCTGAACCACTTACCCCATCCTGAGTCGCCCGGAAGAGCTCAGAGTCGTTCGGAATCGTTTGTTGTAGTCCGGAGTCGTCCGAAATTGGGCAGAGTCGACGGAATCGAAGTCGTTGGGAGTCAACAGGAGCCGTCCGGTGCAATATGCTTGTGATCAGGCATTTCATTTCGTTGTGTTTTTTTATCTCTCATTTTGCGCGTGCACTTCGTATACAGGCCTTAGTTTCGACGGCCGTCTGCGGCCGACTAAGGACAACTCCGACGATTCCAAACGACTCCGACAACTCCGGACAACTCCGGACAACTCCAGACAACTCTGGACAACTCCGGACAACTCCGAACGACTCCGGATAATGCTGGGCGGACCTAGGAGTTGAAGTCGATTCAGAAATTATCGGAGTCGCATCGGAGTCAACACAGGATTTAGGCCAACCTTTTCCATCACTAGTGTGTGCTGAATTTACCTGTCTTTCCATTATAAATATTTCAATCTACACATCCCTTCCTTGCAGAAAACACTTTCACACCAATCATATTTCAACCAATACTTGTTGATGCATTTATTGAAAGGAACAAAAAAAAAAGATAAATTGAGCAGTTTTATTTTCAATTTAGCATCAGCCACAAACACTTCTATGACAACGTCGAAAGTGAACAAGCATATTTTTCACGCTCCAAGTAATTCCTCTTCCTTGGCTCCTTTCTCCTGCACCCACACAAACACACATCCCAGTGTCATTACTGTGAACCAGTGCCACACAATAAGATCGTTGAAAAATTAGCCACAACATTATTGGTCGCCTGCTGTGGGTCCATATATTGAGCAGCTTTTGCGATGGAGTAAAACTCTCATCATCGACACCGTTGAACAATGGTGATTTCCCGGCAAGTATTTCACACAAACACACACACGCACACACTTACCAGTAGCAGCCCATAGAGAAGCCGGAAAAATAAAACAAAAGCTCACCGAAGCGCGTTAAGAGACGAAATTAATGGGGAAACTTTTTTTCCACGCCACACCCGATATTCGCCCGATCGACGAAAGAGTACCACCGCAAGAGCATTCTCGCCGGTTGCGGTTGACACATTGTTCGAGCGAAACGTGTCATCGTGGCTTTGCCACCGAGACCGGCAAACTGATGAAAAATCTCATCCAGTGGACCACACACACCGGGATATGTGTTCTCAAACGTTGGGGGAAAGGTGTACTTTCGTGTGGCGCTTTGAACGCTTTACCGGACACACGGGTGGTGCTAATGGGCGAACAGTAGAAGGACACAAAACTGACATCCACAAACAATGGCGCAGCTAAGCTCTTTTATGCTATTTACCAATTTATTTCTCTACAACGCTCACCAGAACATACAGCATGCTTGAGGAGCAAATTGAAGAAAACTAGTAACTCCAATAAAGAATGCATCCCCGACGGAATGGCCAATACAGAGAGCACCCAGGGAAAATCGAAATCCCCGAAACCGAACCCATGGCCAAACTCTTACTGATGATCCGGTCCACTGGGGGTTTTGGCGAAAAAGTTAAGCTTGGCCATTCGGAACGTCCTTAAACCATGACGCGTCCATGTGCACTGATCACAAACACACACACAAGCCGAATCCCCAATGTCACACCACATTGCTCTTCTATTCTCGCGTCTGCTTGACATCAGCCGGATCAGTCGCTCACCAGCCAGACGATATCCCTTTAATACTCGGTGATCCCGCCGAACTCCACGATCCACGACACTTACCCATTTCACCGGGACGACCATAGTTTTCGGCGACCGTTGGTGCCTGCCGCCACTTCTTCAGCTCCTGCGGCCGGTACGTGCGAGGCATTGAACTGTCGGCATCGCGACCCCCGCCGCCGCCGCCGCCACCGTAGCCGCCCGGGTCGCCGAAGTTGTTCGAGTTGGTGTCAATCTCCTCCGCGTCCACGATGGGATCGTCGTCCTCGGGGGCAGCCGCCCGGCGTTGTTGCTGCGACTGTCGGGCTGCATTTGGCACCTGGAAATAGAAAAACATTAGAACGATATTAGTGGACATTAGGCGAATGTTTTCTGGTGAGTTCTAACTACAATAGTGCCTGGATTAAACTATCGAGAAAGAGAAGTATGCAACTGGGGAATGTAAAAAGAAGCTCGGTTGACCTTTAAAGCAATCGTTAGACGACTGTTATTGACGATTAAGGAACGTTTTATTACTTTGCCAATCATCGTCTCAGCTTGTAAAAGTGTCTGCACTAGGAAGCTCTTCCTCCCTCTATGCATGAATGCCCTTACACTGCAATAAGAAACCATTAACCAGCGTTGCTTCCTTTCCGACATTCCACAGGTGGGAGAAACAGTTTCATTGCTTAAGTAGCTATTCCATATAAATGAAGAAGAGCAACACCGAACGTACAGTGTACGGAGGGGTACACTGAAACCAAATGAAAAACGGCGAGTGCAAGAGCATATCGAAGCATATTTTGCTATCATCAGCATCCGACATTATGGAACACACTGCACCCAGCGTCTACCATACCATGCGGCGTCAGGCGTCGTGTGGCCTGCGAATTGAGCGCATGTACTCTTCTCTGCACGTGCTTGATTGCATATCAAGCGAAACTGTTTGGAGGTAATTAGGAGCAAAATTTAATGAAGTAATTAAGCAGTTAGCGAGCGTGGACGGGGTGTGATGGTACTTGGTACCGTTTTACAGTTCTACAGATACACCAATAAACACCTTAGGGTGTTGAACGGTGGTTGTATGGCACGTTGATTGTGGTTAACATTTATCATCTGAATTGTAAGCAAGAGAAGACAGATAAATTAGCATTTTCAATCACGTTTTTGGTTATTGAATTATTGATTCGTTTTCAAAATTTAAGAATATTTTAATGAGAGCTATTGTCACCTACTTTACCATCATTACGACAATTCCAGAATAAACTAAAAAGCTGTAATTGTATTCAAAGGAGTTCTTTTTATTGGAATAAAATTCTCTTAAATATGTTGCAGTATGTAAAATACATTATTTAGCATGTACTTTTAGACGTCTTTAATTTGAATAGCGTTGATTATTTTTTCCAAAAAGCTGAGAAATTTTAAGATTTTAATTGAGCTGATATTTTCTTCTTCTTCTTTTGGCTCAACAACCGTTGTGGGTCAAGGCCTGCCACTGTACCACTTTCTTGTGGAGTTGGGCTTTCAGTGACTAATTGATTCCCCCCATAGCAGGATAGTCAGTCCTACGTATGGCGGGGCACCGTCTATTTGGGGCTTGAACCCATGACGGACATGTTATTATTAAGTCGTACGAGTTGACGACTGTACTACGAGACCGGCCCACTGATGAACTGATATTGTTCACATATATTATGTTTTGTGCTACAACCCCTAATAGTATGATGTGCTCAAATTGCCATAACTTTCCACATTTGTTTAAACTATGTGTGTCATAGAATGGGACCAGATTCTTGGAATTATATTTCGCGTAATAACAACAACTCTCACACAATAGTGTTATTGCCACTTTTAATAAATAAACACCCAAATAAACAAATAAAACCGAAACTTTCACTCGCCACTTTCCTTTCTAAGCAACCGTCAATCGTTGGGCTACCATACTCCGGATAGAAGATTCTAAACCAACTTTACACAGCGCTTTGCATGGTGTCGGGAAACTTTGCCCCTCCGCAAAGAACGCCACACGCTCGAGAAGAAGGGATAAATAAAACGCATCGAGGGATGCATAATCTTACGCCAACGTAACAGAACAGAGTTTCAAGTTTCCCGCCCGTACGGACCCGCTGTCGTTGAATGTCCGTCCCGATCAGTGTCTGCTCTTCTTGGCCAATAATACCGCACGGTTGCATCTTTGCTGACCGCACACACTTGCCCACTAGCGCTGGTAGCAAATCGAAACGAGTCCCAAGTAAGTGAATAAATAAATTATTTATAAACTTTACGCACGGTTAGGATAAGAAGGCAACACTCAACCCTCTGGCTGAGGTTAGTTTGTATTGGGTGCAGGGCGATATGTTGAAGAGTGCAATGAATAGCTAAACCATTCATACCGCAGAGCATTGGATTAGGTTTACTTCTTGAGTATTTATGCTTCCTTACCACCATACGACCACACCGAATCGAGTGAGTTATCAATAAGAAGTTAGTTTTCGGTTTTATTTGATTTGAACCGCAGAAGAACCACTACAATCTTATTGTAGTCAATACAAACTTATTATGCTGTACTTTTACACTTTTGTTTTATTCCTCTTTCTTTTTATCTATTTATACCCATTCTGTAAGTTGATAAGCTGTATGTAATTTGTATAGCTGTTGTACTAAACACAAATATTTCGTTTTTTTTTATACTAACAAGATAAGCAATTTGTGCCCTCTGAAAGAATAAAAACACGTCTAAATCGCAATCGAAAATTTACAAAACTGCATAACACCGCTGTATGCATCCAACAATACAGCAAAATGACTTTTTGTTTTCAAAACAAAAGCTAAAGCTTACCGTTTACAATAGCATCGAAGAACTGCCACCGAAGAACCTCACCGAACGATACAGAAAGCACAAGTTCAGCATACAAAGTTCTTCGCCGGCAAGATTAACGAAGGCATCCGAAAGACAACATCCAAGATCCATGGTACAAAACCGGTGTAATAAATTCACATGGAAATTTAATTTTCTTTGTTACGATATCTTGAACCATTGCTAGCCCGTTTTCTGTGGCTTATAGGTACTGTATTGTTTGTACGCTATCTCTCCCAGCAGCAGGACCGAACCGAATGTATCGCATGAAGCACGTGCACTTATTCACAATCCACTCGTTGCACAATCCTGGAATATCGACAGGTGCAGCCGTAAAAGAAAGCTTACCGGTTGTTTCTGTACTTTGCATGCGTGACAGTTGTGGTGGTAGCCCTACGGCAAATAAATCAGCGATCACGAAATCAAACATTCCGATGCGAAGGAATTTCCATGCAATTGCACGGCAGATGGAGCATTCTAGACAGGAGGTTCGATCGATGAGCACACACTCGTCCTGCCAAACGAGTGAAGGTGAAGAATTTCCTTCTTGTTTTGTAGTTACACAAAGGTATGCGGGGTTAGCGATAAAATACTTTGGATTGTTAGAAGACAGTATGCAGGGGTGTAGAAATTGTGAAAAGTAATTTATAAATACATAACTTTTTAGACTCTTTTTTATATCATTTAATCTATAAAGTGCCTGCAGCAGATAAATGAAACAAATAATCAAAAGTGTTGCAGATACTGAATACAAAAGAAAACTAAATACAAGCGATTTTCCGTTCCAAATTTCTAAAATTATAATTAAAATCCAATTAAAGGATCTCGTTGTGCACACAACACACGCAGACAATTTGCACACAAAGCTTGACAAATAACAACACCTATCATCCAGTGATGGGTCAGCTCATTCAACGATTGCCTAAAATTAAATCATCGTGCTCTATTTGAAAAGGGGGTGTTTGAGGCTGATCGAATACACATGTAGTACGGCGTGTGCACTGCACTGCAATCACCCTCGGTGTACTCCGAAGCAAGTACAAAACAAGCATTCCCCCAAATGGGAAAGCGCAGCAGCAATGCAATCTACAAGCCAAATCCATGGCACCATTATATTCCGCCTATCCGGGGATTTCGTTGCACCAAAAATGTTCAACGGACGTAATGAGCAATTTGTTTAATCGCCTCGAGCCTGTCCCTTTAATCATGGCGGTGCACATTGTTAGCTACTAGCCGGGTTCGCATCATTTGCAAACGACCGGGAACATAACACAAACCGAGGATTTGTGGATACAAATCGGGTCAATATTTAAAGTCAATGACTGCTACCGCTTTCAATCGGTGTGATAGGGGTGCCCGTCCCACTGCCCGGGTGCTTTTACACCCCGGCCAAACCGGGGGAAAAAGCACGAGCCGTTCCGATGCGTATGGAAGGGCGCAAGGGCAAGGGGGAACAAATTAAATTTCTGAAAATCACTAAAATGACAACCGTTTCACGTTGCTTCAGCTGCAGGTCAATTAATTAAATGTAAGTGATTTAATTTTGCGGTACTCTACTGAAGCATCTCACTTGCATTCTCGCTATAGAGAGCGAACAATTGGTACAGCGAACGGACACCAATTGTCATTAAATGAGATTTTAACACAATTGTTGATTGAGTTCGCAACTAATATTAATAATATAATATAAAAATACTTAAATTAAATATTGATTTTTTTACTTGAAGACTCCTTCATTCAAACTCCCTATATCTGTGGCTCATACGTTTTGAAGAACATTTGTTTTTTCATGGAGAACATCCTGTTTGATAACCTTTTCTGTGTTTTTATTTCCCGCTTGATTCCCTGTACACATCCAATGTCTTATCTAAATCGTACGCTTCAAAACAAATGTTCTTTCACTTACTTGTCTAATGTTTCCCTATTCATTCAACACATACAGGAACATCGGACGGCATGGCGTGTGAAGGGATTACGATGGAAACAGTGATAGGCCATTTCAAAGCTTACGTCCTAAGGCTGGGCCCATAAGCCTGTACAGCCAGCCATAAGATGCCTCTGTGAAGGCAAAAGGCGTTAACGTATCCTGTCAACCCGCACCGGGAGACCAAGCGGTGCTGATTTAATAAATCCAATCTAGCGAGACACGAGCTCCAAAGACGACACCGTCCGACGAAGAGAACACACCGATCGCAAGACGCGTGTTGCTAAAGGGCATGAAAATGTGTAGCCTAGTCGAAAGTTTCGAGCCAGCACGTCCCAAGAGCGGAAAGTTTAACTCTGTGCCATGCACAGCGACGCTAGCCGTGGGTCACATTTTGTGAAGTAGATCAGCTTTATTTCCTTTTCCAATACACATGCTCGTCTTGCGTTACTTAATTAAGATGCACACTCACCGGGAGAGAGCGAAAATGCAGGAGAGATAATGCCACTCCATCAGAGATCCCACACAAGGATTGGAAAAGAGGCGATCCCAAAGCGAGGGATGGCAAAGAGGACAATTCCGTAACAATTCCGACCAAACTCAATTGGTTGGTAAATCTTCATTAATTAGTTTACTCCGTGCGCTTGTGCGCTTGCCGACGCCATAGCCGACCCGGTTAGGAAGGTTTACCGAGCGTTCACTTCTACCATCCTTTTCCTTATGCATTTTACAGTGCAAGAAGGTTAAGACGAGTTGTGTGATTCACATCAGGTGACCTGAAAATGTTCACATTCGTTACGCAGTACAAGGAGCCGGTAACCAGGCTCTAAAATGATGATTTTATTGGATTTCTAAGGAACTAATGTCGTTCTCTTGTCCAGCTACATAATTAATATAAATTGATGAACAATGCTAGTAAATATTGCAAATGTAAATCTTCTGCAAATGGTCTTGTCTATCAATCTGGAGAAGATTTTCACCATAACATGAAGACTGTCTGAAAGTGGTAATTGTGGCATGTTTAAACATTCTATTGTTGGATGTTTTTAATTGCTCATAAAGATTACTCCGGGCTGCAGTAACACTCCGCTCTTCGTAGCGTATCGAATTGCAGAATGCAGCACAATGGCTGGGTACGATGCCTACAAGACCAGAGACAGCCAGGATTGAACTAATGCGAGTATCGATTGAAATGCGACAGCTGGTCATGGTGCAGTAATTGTTCCAGGGACGAACCGATATTCAATAACCATCAGCCGTTACTGCGCTTGTACTATCATCTCGCATTTGAATCGGGTTTCATGTTCACACAAAACCACATAGATTTCCTTCACTTTATTTAATTTCCATTCATCACAGAGAAAAATATTTAACACACATGAACAGTGGTAGGGTTTTATTGGGTCAAAGGTAAATTAAAAAAATCAATTCAGATTCATCTAAACTCCAAAGATTCTTTTGGTAGTGAATTTAAGGAGAGAAAAAAATATGTGTATAGTATAATGCTTTGACATTGATTTAATAATAAAACGATTTACACACAAAGAACATTGAAGATAAACTAGTAAATAGAATCTTTGTAAAGGTTATGAAAAACTGCGAATCTGTTTCAGTGCATTTTCATGTGCTATGAATTATTACAAATACTGCTGACAGCTGAAACCACGCAGTGAGATTGTGAATGTTGAAGTTCATTAAAAATGATATCATGACTAATTGACTTGTAAAACCAAGTAAATCCATTTTTTGAAATCAAAACTCCACCATTCAAACTTCCTGCTCCAGCGAACAAAAAACCACCGGTCCAACCAACATTTAACATTCTAACTTATGGCAAAAATTATGCATGCAAAAGTGAAACCCACAAATGGTCCTACCATCTTGCCGATTCAATATCTTGCCAAGGAAATGCACAGCTGCATTCACTTCCTCGCACCCCCTCCGTCGTACGAGCGCAGCATTTCAAATGCATTCGAAGAAAATGCATCAGTTAGCAACGTTGCACTCTAAGGCCCGCGCACAAACACACACACACACACACACACACAAACACACTCCCAACTACTCTTGGTCTATCATCATAGTGAATTCGAACCCGCAAACACAATAGTTCAATTTTGTGAAACGTTTAACTCAAACAAAAGGGCTTCCTTCCTTCCCTGCTTTGTGCACACTGGATTCAAATGCTGCCCCATTCTTCTACACTGCAACCACCGGCAGCACACAGCCGCGGATATAGTTCCCAGAGACACAGTGTGCCAGTCTCCAGATTCCCGTTTGCATCTGCCTATTCTCTTTTTGTGGCTTCTCAAACGGTCTCTATACACACGGCGGCAGAGAGCAAGAGCAATTGGAGCCGAGTGCCACGCAGGCATAGAGCGCCATCCGTATGTCATCAAGCCACAAAATTGACAATGATAAACAGTTGCATCAAAGCTCAGCAGAACGCACAGACCTCGCGTTGCTCGTTGATGTGTGTGTGTGGTGATGAGGAGGATTGAATTCTACACATTGGCTCTCGGTGATGCATCCGAATTGTGTTTAAACCGTACACATGCCGTCCGCATTCGTTGAACGGGATTGAATGATGCCTCACTGGAGATGAAATTTTGTGTACTTCAATTTTGCAAACATTCGCCTCGCGTTCCCGCGCTAGCCTATACGCGAGTTTTCGAACGAGTTCGGAAAAGTCTGCGAAAAATACCAATTGTTTGCGGAAGCTGCACAACGAGTATCATCATTATTACCTTTCGGTCCTGGAGCCAGAAACTCGATATATTTGGCAATCGGCTCACTTTCCACGTCACTGTTTTCCATCCACGGTCTAAGGGTGGCGAGAAAACGAAGCACGCCATCGACATATTGTTGACCTTTTATCCCCCTAGAATCCTTTCATTCCGGTACGCTGCAAAGCCGCAAGCTGTCCGTCATTGTAAACAGCAGCAACAATGCACGTTGGCAGGATGTGCCATATTAATCTTCTCCGGGAGGGCCCACGGTACACGGGACCCGGTTCGCCGGCGCTCGAGTGCAATGAATCGCGATATCGACCAGCGCCCGGACCCATTGGCGGCGGCGGAAGCCCATTATCCGGTTTGCATCATTCGTTCATATTTCAATTAATTAGTCGGAAATATTGCGCTCGCGCGCTGGGGGAAAGTTTATAATTCCATCAATTATGGTGCCGCGTTCTTTTCACTTCGTTCGTTAATATTCCGCGCATTTCCATTGATTCCGTTCCGAACAATGTTCGTTCCAAAGAAAGAATGAAATGTGTTTTCATTTCGTCGCTTTTATTGGAGCATTTTAATTAAGGCGAGAGCATGGGTTGGTTGGATTTCGATTCTTTTCTTGTCAATTTTTTTTTATTCAATGTTTAACAACAATATTATTTCCCGTTTGGAAGGAGTTAAAGGTTCAACCAACAGTCATTATAATACACTGACGATGAAGCAACTCGACCATGTGAGAGGAGGTAAACAACTTGAACATTCCAAGTATGCCCGTGCATAATCCCTTCGGTACTGGGAAGTCCAAATGGATGCACACACTCCTATATTGTTGCACATTCCAGCCACTCCTTTCAGAGACGAAAATATCACCAAAGTACCATTTTTTGTTCAGCAAAGTCCCACCCCAAAAAGCTTAAAAAAAGCACATTGGCCGACCTCGAAAATGCTGAAACCATTATAGTCAAAGGTTAGAACCCGTGTGGCACATACCACATCAGCTTCCGAATCATCCCCAGCGGTAGCATTAATTCCCACAAAACTTCCCCCATTACTATCGGCAACCACCACTTCCCGGCTACCCCGGCGGCCCTCACGTCCGCAGCTCGCTTGGCACCCATAGAAGGCATACTACGACTTGTACGAGGAATTTCTCCCCGTTCTCTCTTTTTTTGAATGTAGGGTTTTACGTTTTTGTGAAAAGTGTAAAAGCAAAGTATAAAGTACAGCTTTTTATCACTCATTAGGGAATTATCCTTTCGCCTTTCGGAGTTTTTGTTTTGGGTTTGTAGCGCGGGCATGCAAAAAAGAAAACAATGGGGGGGTAAAGAAGGTGGAGCAAAATTATGCTGGCTGCCACACTAGCACAGCAGCAGTGGTAGCAGCACATCCTGGTTGTCTTTTATATTGAGATAAAATAACCATGACCGGCAGGGGCTCGGGGAACTCTGGTACAGGAATGAACAATATTGTAAATTTAAGCTCCATCATGTGACTTCGGGGTATAGGTTAGGTGATAACTACCCTCATTTGGGACGTTGGTGAAACATTTTCCCCCCACCAAGCCCGGTGGTGGCGGGGCAGAATGAAGAAAAATTGTTACGCGATTCTCCCAATCACACAATCACGAAACAGGCATACCATCATGATCATGCAATACACACATCGTCCGGTCCCTTCCTCTTCCGGCAAACGATTTGCTCGCAGCACAAGCAAACACATCAAAACGTGTTACCAGTGCAAATCACAACCCGCCATTAAAAACAAAAACAGTCCGTGAGAGAGGAAAAACTTTTCATGGCTAAGCAAGAAGGTTGGAAAGTCGGCCCGCTCACATACTCAACCGTGGCATTATATGGCTTGGCATTATACTTTTAAGTGTTCCGCGCCACCCGTGCGCCACAGAGCGCACACAATGCTTCTGTTTCCCACCTACGGTTCCAACATGCATTGAGGAGGCGGCCGTAGAGACATCGTCAACCGATGGCCAAGGTTATGCGTCTTGATTTTGCTCCAGTTTCTGCTATCGCCACCGCGCCCCTCTGTCGCTCTGCTTATAACCTAATAAACTGACGCAAATGCAACAGCAGCTGCTGCTTTCCGTAATTTCCATAGCACTGAGATGAATCTTTGATTGCATTACAATTTAAATTTTTCTGCTCTGATGCTTCCATGGTCCTAGTGGCAGCGGGCAAAAGCTGCGTTTCACGTACCAATAAATGTTATGCTCGATAAAAGATGTCAAGTATGTTTCTGATTTTTTTTTTTTTGCATATGTTACACAGATTCAACGATGCAATTTTTTCACGTAAAATAAAAAGTTATGCATTAACATAAAGTTTTTCCAATCGATAGTCCAGAAATGTGATGTTATTTTTTCGAAACAAAAATCTAAATATCAAACACTTAAGATTTTTTTTTAAGAATGCAACTTCTCTTCTTCTTCTGCTTCTTCTTTGGCTCAACAACCGTTGTCAGTCAAGGCCTGCCTGTACCACTTGTGGGGTTGACTTAAGTGACTTATAGGATGCAACTATGAACAAAACTACACTAAAAGGCATAAAACCTCTAGATTCAGAGACTAGAGTCTAAATCCGTTCAGTGTTTCTAAAAGTACAAGATTTGACAGTCTCACAAATTCATTTCATTCGATTCAAAAGGTTAATTTCTTTACTGGTTTCTTACATTTAACTAAGTTCCCGTGAGTCCTTCTATTATGAACTAGAGTTTATTTAAACTTTTTAAACAGAAACCGCAGATTCTGAAACAATTCCGTTCGAAAAGCACACAAACCCGAGTACTCCAACATGAGAAGTGTCTGGCTGTTTGTGCTTTTCCACTGCTCAAAAGTTCATTTGTTACTTTGCATGAATGGGTGTCAATTTATTTTCACCGTACCTTTCCACCGTTCTCCGAATGGGGGCACATTTCGCCGAAAAGTGGCCCCTTGCCGGAATTCACCGGCTACCTTTTCTCACGTAGTGCTGTAGAGAGATGGACAAAACTTTTGCAGTCGTGCGTCGAAAGCACATTATCGTCGAGAAACAAACAAAGATTGCTATGATTTGCTAGGTAAGCTCATTTCGGAAGAATGACACCAGCCCAATGCAATAAAAAGTAAGCAGCACCGGAACGTTGTTAAGCATAATGGACAGAAATAATGTAACATTTGGAGCGTTTTTCAAGCAATATTTATTTCCACGTTCTACTTTTCGGTATTGGCTGGCAAAGAAGAATGTTTTAAGATTTTAAGATTAGGATTTAATTGTTGATTTGAAGAGGCGAATGAAGCCAATCGGCTCAAAGTCTCGATATAACATATAACGTTTCGGGAAAATAAAAAAAAAGATCAATTATAAATTATTATTTAAAACACAAAAAGTTAACAAAATACTAGCATTAAGGAAAACTACACTAGAACTACAAAAGAAGAATTATTTTTGTTTGCTTTTGTTTATTAGCGACCTTTGCTTGTACCACGGCCTTATCATGTTGCTTATGTCAAAACATGAAGACCATTTTGCCCCAAGTGAAACATTTTACAAACTTTAACTTTAAAACTTTACATTAGATTAAAATGATTACTTTTTTCACGTAAATCGTAGATAAATATCATGTACCTGAAAACACTTTTTTTTTTTGCTCTAATTGTATGTCAAATTCTTACAAAAGCTTGTTTTCAAGACAGCGAAAATTACATCGTTTCGAGCAAACATTTTATTTGTTAGTTTATTCACATATTTTGAAATCTTAGGTTGTGAAACGTTCATGGTGGGCTTTAAACACTGTATTTGGTGTGTTTCAAACATTGGAAGATATTACAACCGTTTTAATTTGCCAATAATGCAGGTGGCCATTTCGCCCAACGTAACTATTTGTCCCCATGTTCCCCTAATAATTGAACGATTCGACCAACCTGCTACCAGCACAGCAATGTTTGCTTTATTTTTGCTACAGTTTCCAATTAGATTCGATTCCATGAAATTTGTGATTTGTGAGGCAAGTTACTTGCCATCGATCACAATTCGAGCTGCCTCAATTAATACGACTATTTCTTCAACATCATTTTCATGCTCGATAAATTGCTCGCTACTTTACTAAAGCTGACTTTTCCCTTTTTTTCATTCTTACCGCTTACCCATCAGCAGCCCCAAGCCATTCCTAATGCTTGTGCGATACTGTATAAATGTTTATTGTAATGGTAGCGCAAATGCCATTCGCGGCGCATACTTTGCGAATGCTGACGAACGATAAAATAAGATTGTCGCGTTTACGCCTAAGAGCTTCTCGCCATCTTGCACCTCACCCCGGTCGTCCTGCAATTCAGCCGTTCACATTGAGAATCGTTCACGAAAGTCAAAGCATGAAAAAAGACACACTTACATACACACAAACACACACACACCTGCCGCAAGAAACTGACAAAACACTTTTCACTTTTCCACCGCCACATTTCACTCCCGCGATGGTCTGCGGCCGTGGAGGAAAGCATCTTTTATAGGCGAGAATGAAATGAAAATCGAACGAAATAAATCTTCCACCACCGTGCACAGCAATCTATCCAGCAGCAGCACGCCGTCCCGACCTTTCCCCCACGGAGTCGGAAAATCGTCGCAAGTCACAATCGTGCAACAAATAAAAACTCCGCGCACTGTACCGTGCTAGCGCAGCCGATGCCAGAAGTTTATGGTGATAAATTTTATTTAAAAAGATGAATGGTTTTGCGTACCAACACAAACGCACACGCAAGTACACACAGCTCGCTGCCGTCCTTTCGGGCGGAGGCTTTAACCAGCGGGGAGTTGAGGAGGCCACCTCAGCTCATCAATGAAGGACGAAATTGAAATAAAATCGTTAAACACACACACACACAGCCTGCAGCTGGTGAAAAATGCAAATAAAATGTTTAACGCGGGAGTGGGTGTGTGTAAACGGGTGGTGGTGGTGGGGCCGCCTGGTGGAACCGGCCGCAGGACCACTGCTGTCGCTTAGAATGGTGAGCGTATTAAATTATTATTAAGTTGCATGGCCGCCACGACGTCCACGATGAAGGCAGCGGCGGTGGAAAGGCTTATGTTGGTGGCACACATTTTTATGTTTGCTTTCAATCTTATTGCGAAAATAAAATAAATTCAACTAACGCAAATATTCAATCGCTGCGCCACAGGTTAAGAGGCACCGGGTACATGAATAAACAGTGTGAACACGTGATGCGTGATTGCTTCGTGCTATAAATATGAATGATTTGTACCGATTAATTCGTCAACGTTATAATTCCGTTACACGCACACACTTGAGGCGTGTCATAAATCAGGATTCTGGGGATAGACATTTAAATGTGTATAAAAAGCTCACCGTACTTCGTATACGTTTCCCAAGCCAATGTCACATTTTTCATTTTCAATCCATATTTATTATAGCTAACATAAACGATTTCAACCCCTCAACAACTAACTCAAACCAAATGTTTACCCAAAGCTGATTACTTAGTAGTACCGCGCGAACGAAATCTACGTTAAAACTGTCACATTTTTTTCCTTTTTGCTTTTTTGTGTAAAAAGCGCCAGTCAGCTTCAAGAAATAAGTTGCATGTGTGAGTAATAACGACGAAATCCATTCGCTTTTTTTTTGCTGTGACACTTTCTTTCACTCCGTGGAAAGATTACGGAAGTGGTAAGTGTGGGGAAAATTGTCAGCAATTGAAATGAGAGAAAATAAACGCTTTGCACAGCCCACCGCTTCGTCTCCAGAAATGGCTTCACCCGTTCTGTCGAGCACTGACAACTCATTCATTTCCAACAACCGAGAACGAAACTCTTGACTTGCATTTACCGGTTACGTTTTCCAACTTCAGAACGGTATACCGTGTGGCTTCCTCCGAATAGAGCTGTATGCCGTTGACGTTTAGGCGACACCGAGAGGAGGAGGAGCAAATGAATTTCATATCGTTTTTGTGCTGTAATTCGCTTCTCCACCACTAGCGACATGTTGCCTTGCTTAGCTTTTTGTTCGTATCCTCTTTACGGCGTGGTACGGCAAATCGTTGCAGCTTTTCGTGGATATGTCTAACTGCAAATTAGTGAGAATGTCCTTAGTGCAGCAGGATGAGCATTTTCACAGCGAACAAAAAAAAAGCTTTTCAATCGAATATTTTACGTCTTGTCAAGTCAACGCTATTTTAGACAGGCTCATAGAAGAAAAAAAAATAGGCAAGTTACGTCATGCTGTGAGCTGACGATACCCAACGCTAATGAATAATGAGCATGAAAATGAGATTACTTGCTCGCACCAATATCATACGATCAAAAGAACACCGTGCTGGGACGAGAACAGCATGGTAGCATGGAAGAAGCGATATAAAAGCAACTGTCATAGTGAAAAAGAAAAGAACATTAATTAGATTGGCATTCTTGGACACTGTGGATGAAAGCCATTTAACAGCAGCGCTACCGGTAAGCCAATCGGTCAAGCGTCCGAAGTACATTACATTGTCATTTTCTAGCCGTAATTATTTCCAAGAAGGACCACTTTTTGTGTGCCGGCGCACGGTGGGAAATGATAACTTAATTTTTTATTTTTAAATTACAACAGTGACAGTGTGGCGCAGACGCTATTTACGACCAACTTTTAATTCATTTTCAGTGTTACCTTTGCTCGGTTTAGCAAGTAAGTACAGGTCCCAAACGTCTTATAATGACGATAGGGATTGGCTATTCTAGTGTTGGAAAATTCAATATTCAATATTCAATAATTGTTGGAAAATGTATAAGTTACTTCAGACCTTCCTTAGAGCGCTTCTGCCGTGTGATCTTATCATTTACAACAAGAAGTTGACGTTATAGAAATAAATTGTAGCTATTGGATCACTCAGTTAATTGCTCATAATGAATGTGGGAAATAATGATACAAAAAAAACCCCTGATATTCACGTTGAACAATTATTTTTCTCTTCAATTATACACCAAGCGGCAGACGAAAGCTATAAAAAGATAAAATTCAAATTTGAACATAATAAAATCCTCCATCCGTTCCTTTCAAAAGGTCCTTTCAATGTTATCCTATAGTTAAGAATGTATATCTAGCCAATTTATTTCTGTCAAACTAACGTTAAGCTCTAAGCGTGTCATCAGTGCGTTTTCGCCGTCAGGGGAAGATTAAAATTGGTGATGACGTTTAAAGAAATACTGGACGGACAGATCGAGGGATGCTGCTTGGAGACCAGCAGGCTTCCGCTCCTGGGTGCCACTACGAATGTACCTCCGGGGAATAACGTCATACCACCGTTATTATGCGATTCCAGCTAAATGGGCATGAAAAAAAAACAAAACATTCTACAAAATGTTGAACAATTTAACCTAAACCACGCGAGCTTACGTAAAGCATGATGCTGTTGGCGGGCGCTTTCACTTTGCCACCATTGTATCCCCGTTCGCTCACTTCCCGCACGGCCACGTTGTACAGGTTCGGTACGAGGGTGTCCAGCCGACGCCGAACGCTCGGCTCGAGCATGCGTGTTTCATTGGCCCGGCGCACTTCACTCTCCGTCAGCAGATCGTGATAGACGGTCACCACGAACGGGACCCGGTTCACCAGCTCCTGCTTGAGCGGTCCAATCCTGTAGTACGGTTTGCCACCGAGATCGGTATAGCTGCACCGTAGCTTAATCTCGAAGAACGCCGTCCGGGGCGTCCGCTGGCCGCACAGTGGATCCATCTCGATCAGCAGGTTTTCAAAGTCGCGATCGCGTTCGCGCTTGTTCTGCAGCCGCTCAATATCTTTCCAGTCTTTGCCGAGCGACTGCAACCCCTCCATGATGCGCATGGTTTCGCGGAAAAAGGCGAGCGGATTTTGGCGATCCTGGGAATCTTGCAGAGCTTTCAGGTCATCCCGCAGCTTCTTGAACTTGTCGACATGGCCCTGCAGCGCATTCGCCAGTGGCACCACGTCGGGAAGTTGCGGCGCTTCTAGCGCGTGGAAGCTAACAATACAACCTAATAGAACTAGCAGCGCTATCAGCCCTCGGCAGGCTGACCGGTGGCAGAACATGATGCACGCGGGAGGGAACACAAACGAGCGCACTTCGCGTCTTGAGGAGGTGAAAATTCAACTAACACTGTAGTGGCGGACGAAACGCACCGTGTCAGGCCACAGATTCTTCAAGCATTGAGCTCCGGCTAGGAATTGGAACAAATCGTACAAACAATCTGCATACACATTTACCAATCAGAGTGTTTGCGCAGGTGTATTAATTCTCGCTACTCGAACAGGCCACATCAGACATTTGAGTAGGTTTTGGGACGGACACGTCAGTTGAAAAAAAACCCTCGCGTTGAAGAAAGATGAATATTTCAGGAAATGGCCAATAGTTATAGAAAATTTAAATCTAAATCACTGTTAAAGTAGTGAATAATATAATTATTTCTTCCACCAGTCACCACAAACCGGAAGGATGAGTGGTTTTATTTTACTAAAGTGCTGTGTTGCGGTGTAAAAAATGTTTCACTCACATTTTACACAGAAAAAGTTTTTGTGAACACGTCAGTGTGTTTGTTCAAGTGAGCCACCATATTCAATTTCAAACCATGTTTGCTGTAGTTTCAATTTTCATTTATTTTTTACCGTACGATAGTTTGCAGCATTCTGTCATTACAATCTCCCATTAAATTATTCATAAATCGTGTTAAATGGCTAAATTAGAAGTGATGCTGCGACGAATGTGGTGCAATATAATCGTGTAAGTACTCTCCGGTTCAATCTCTCCCTCACTGGTGATCGTTGATTGCTTGACACCTGGTTGCGCTGCAATTAAAAATTCATCGCGCACATCACACAACGCCTAACCGTCGCAATAAATTAGTGTCCCTAACATCATAAATGCATCACTCATCCATCCGCAAACCACTGTCAAAGGGCACGGTGGAATGAAGTTAATTAAACAACCGTTCGTTGCAAACTGCATACCATGTGTACCGTTGTTCCACTGCATACCACAGTTGTACCGTGCTTCTACAACCTTTGCCTCGTCGCCATGGAATGTCTGGTATGTATATCAAATCATGAAAGGCGTCACACAATTTAATTTAGCCTTCTGAAATGGATTTGCTATAGCTAGTTTCCTTGAATTTAGCTTTCGAACGTAATTTTCATAGGAGAAAATGATAACACATTTAACATTTAAAGGAAACGTCTTCAACATACCACTACAATGTTTAATACAAAAGTATGGCAACAGTTAGTTTATGATGAATGCATAATACAAGTTCTCAAACCGGTTCGGTTCTCTGTATCATATCTATATCGCGAGGGCAGCCTTTACTAAAATTGTAGCAATATATAGCAATAAAACGAGTTTATAAGCTCACTGACGGTGTGAAGAAAAATATGAAAATAATTTAAAATTATACAGTCTATCATACCTGTTTGGCCCGCGGGAAGCTTATTCCCACAGCTAGCCCGACAGCAAATCGTGCTCACCCAAGCGCAGCCCATTGAGTGCCATTTAAAATCCATTTTCATCGACCGAATTAATAGTCCACCCGATGATCAGGTGCGATTGGTGGAATTGGAAACATCGACAAAAATGAAGAAAAGTTGTAACAATGCTACTGTGTTCGCTGTCTTTACCAGAGTTCGCTTGTATTTTGCTTTTTTTTTCTTTTTTGCTATTCACAATATCTTACACTTCCTCGTAAGTCAATCGAGTTAATGCCGCGGAATAATCAACGATCAACGCTGATGATGTTGATGGTGCTTGTCGGTCAACGGAGGTAGGGGTGGTGTTGTAAAAAAAAGCAAATGAAACATTTTGCACAGTTGCGGTTCAACAATACAATCTACCATTTCGTTTTCCATAAACGAATCTTGTTGAGTTTATTCCGATTGGATATCATTTTTCCAATCGTTATTGAACCGATTATTTATAAGAGGCCTTCTACGAAATCCTGAGGTATGCTTGATAGCAAAAATCAGTAATACCACAGCTTTGAAGCTTTTATTTTTCACCATAAAGCAAGTATTATTCAAAAGTGTGTGTATTTTTAACTGAAGCTGTGTGTGCAGTTTGTGTATTAAAGTTTCCATAGTGTAACTACAGTTAAAACATATTTTTCATGACTAAAACTTCAAGATAGCTTAACTTAGTCGACCACTGCCGACAAAGTCAGGCTCGCGAGATAAATCTATTTGGCTCGCAGGACCGTATTATCGGGACGTACTTAAATCTAACAAAGTAGAACGATAAAAGAATATGTTCATTCTAGATAAAGATAAGTTTTGATCATCCAAAATATATACAATTTTTGCAAATCACTAAAGTATAAAATAAATTTGTTATAAAGCATTCAGGGTCAATTCAAATGAACAAAATAATTGCATGGCTTTCTTGCTCATTAATCGTATTGAGTTTTGTTCAGCTTTTCAAGGATTTGGAAAATAAATATATTTTTTTTCAATCTGCTAAATATACACAGCGATATCAACCCTATTGTGCATTAAAACCGTTTCGACAAAATTGGAAAATATTGACGTATTCGATAGTAGTTGCTGGTTTAGTATGATACTTTTGGAAATGTTCCGTTTCACCTGCTCCCGAACAATTCTATACCTCTACCATATCTATACAAAATCTACAACTCGCTGAACATGTCTATATAATCCTCGAAAACCCTGTATTATGTCTGAAACGACTCTTTACTTCCAAAGTTGACCGACCCCTGGCATACAGCATTCCAGATTTCTGATTTATTTTGAAACATTTCAAAAAGTGCTTCGATCATAGAAAGAGTTACACTTATTATCACTTAATTGGGAATTACTATCCTTATTTCGCTAACCATCTACCTATCTTTTAGTAAATGAAGAACGGTAGAAGCAAAAATACATCTCACTTTGAAAAAGTTCTTATTGTTCTACTCACACCTATACTCTCAAACAATCCTACGTTCAAACAATGCAGTACGTTTTTTTTAGTTCTCTCATTCCGGAAGGTGTCCGAAACTATGCCAGGGGCAGCAGTGCAATACACACCCTGCCCCCTTTACCAACCAGATGATGGTTGAGAATTTCAATTTCCATCGCAATTTCTAATGCTCGAAACAAGATTTTTGCCAACTTGAGGTCTTCATCAGCGTTGACCTGCGTTACTCGCACGAGCGGCTGTACCGAAACCTCCTGGCAGTGTACCATAGTGGTCAGCCAGCGATGCCTGCGCTCTATTCTTCTCGACTTTACGCCTCACTGTGCTGTGCACCCTTTTGCAGCAACAGCTGGGAAAAGTTTTGATTGAATTTTTGTCGACTAGCTAGCAACGGCGATGGCCAGCAGAGACATTCAACCCAGCAAAACACGCGCCCATCCCAGCAGTGGGTTGTAGAGTGGAGTGGTTCTGTGTTTGCCGGTGACATCTGGCGGGAAATGAACTGAACCCGACGCCCGGGTGGGAGTTAAAACCCCTCTTCCATCATCCCCTTCCAGCCCGAAAAGGCAATCATGGGAAAGAAAAGAAGGTGATTTAAACGAAACATTGTTTCCCCAGTCGGCAGGCAGGCAGCAGGCCAGTAGGTCCGCCGTCGCCTCCACTACGCTGCGCTGGACTCGCTCAGAAGTGTTTGCCCAATTTCTAAAGCACAAATGGAAGGAGGCATGAAAAACTTCACTCATTTTGTCTGATCGCGCGACACCCATGCCCCTCACCACACCTCTCATTTGCCTTCGGTGTGGTACACCGGGAAACAAGATGAACTTTATGAAGCAAATCCAATTTGCAACCCGTTGATGGTAATTGACAATCGCCCGAACGATATTTCAGAGTAAATTTGTCAAAAACGGGCCACTGCAGCACTGTGCCTCGGTGTATGTGTGTGGTTTTGTGCCGCTTCGATCGTACCCGAAACCCGTGCTGTTTCGGTTTTGCTCGGGCAGGAGGAACTGGTAAAAGTTTTCGCACCTCTGCTCACACAATTCTTGGCGCTGGAACTAATTAAAGAATACGATCTTGTTAATTAACGGAAGCGCCCGTTTGCAGTGTGCGCGCTTTTCGTTTGTTCGCATTTTTAGGATGCTACAAAAAAAGGTTTTATAACAAAAGGTGGTACAGCACTTACAGCAGAAGGAGGCAAACTTAATGTTCCGATGGGGTCGCTTAAACATTTTTAATGAGCGAAATAAAACCATCAAGTGTGACTGGTACGGTATTGCAGACAATGCTTTTGGACTTCTGGACATTCTTATACACTCATAAATGATTCGCGCAGCATAAGAGTTTGCATATCTTAATATTCATAATTACACATTGATTACTTGTAATGGCCCTCTAACCCATCTTCTGAATACCAGACATACAATCGACATGACTCTTCGGTGGTTCTTTGTGGAAAGCATTATTCAATCGCCTTTTTTTACACAGTAAATGTAGCAATGAGAATACAAAAAAAGAAACACATAACACTCACCATTTGATACATTTTATCTCACCATGCTACAATGACGATCAATACCGACAGTAGACAAACGAATAATTGATAACGTCTTATCTGGAGCAGCCATTACCAAGAAATAAGTCTTGATCAGTAAAGCTCCTATCAATCCCATCCCATCAGAACAATGCCGCCCCTTCTCAACCAATGTCATCCTAATACCGTGTCTTGTTGTCTGTCTTATTTGATCGGAGCCGAAAAAGTAGAAATAGCGGTTTTATCACCCGACAGTTAAATTTTATGACAACAGTTATAAAGTTGTCATTATCAATTATGTAACGACCATTTCTACCCAATTATAAACACAGTACTTTGGGGGAAGAGGGAAAATAGATGCACGCACCAAGAAGAATGCTTTTGACGCCATTAAATTGGTCATTATCGAGGTAGTCCTACGGTGTTTTGGTGTTGCAATGTAAAACGATGTAACTATTCTACTTTCAGTCTTTTCTAGTTTTATACAATTTCTGTTCCTGTTGCTTTGTTTTTGCTCTCTAAAATTCTTCTTTGTATTCATTTTTTTGTTGTTTTTTGTTATCATTCGCCCACCCACCTTTCGATTAAAAGCAGACAGTGCCAGGAGATCCATTTCGACCGTTAGTCACCTGACCACAGCTTTAGACAAAAAGGAAAAGCTCCTTACCGCACCACCATCAGCACCATCCCTTATGTCCCCCGCCACCGATTTACGTTTTACACTCTCTTTCTCTCTTTGTTTCTGTCTATGGGGTTCTTTTGTTTAATCTTCGCCTTTAATGGTGTGCCCCCTTCGCCACGGTTGCCTCCTCCGCGGCGATGTAGAATTTTACGCGATGTGGGGTAGGGTGAAATTATCATAATTTACTCGCCACCAACCATTCGCCGCTGCTACTACGCGGGTGTGTTTTATTTTGTGGCTTGATTGTTCTGGAAGTTCGCAACATTTTCCCGTAAACCAAGGTGTGCGGGTTACGAGCTTTGTCGTTTTATCTCAGGCACCTTGTTCCAGCAGGAATTTATGGGTTTTTTCTTCTTCTTCTGTTATCTCACCAACCTCGTAACCCTGTTGTTGTGTTGGGAAGGAAGATGGTTGATGAAACCATAAAGTACATCCCTGTAGCGAATCATTCACTTCGCAATCTTTTAATCCTTTTTTAGAACAAAACACAAATGCAAAGGAACATAAAGGCAAGCAGCATCTTGTGCCCAGTGCTAGTAAGATAACATGAAGCTCTTTTATTTTGAAAGCATTTGTTTTGATAGCACTGAATAAGAATTACAATCATTAAAAGGTGCACACGCGTGGAGATGACCTTGTCATACTGCACACAGCTTACAGGTAAATTTTTTCACATGGCGTATTATTGCCGCATTGTAATGTTTCTATTTTGAAAAACAGTAAAATATTGATCATGTTTAAAATTTCATTGTGCAATATCCTGGAGATTTGACCCCTTGTTAGACCATAGTGTCCAATTTGTCTGATCGGAATATGACCATCACTGTGACAGCTGTGCGACAATCTGACATGCCAAAATAAAGATCATTACGGTTCGTTGTACTGACAACATATTCAGCCTTCTGCTTATTCTTCTTCAACGCTTAATTAGAGTTGATACACTGTATTGTTTGTTTTTAAATTTCGGATATTTACATTATTTTGGTTATCTTTTTATTGCTCTTCTTCATACCCTTTATTGATTCTTAAACTAACAACATTTTTTCGACGTAGCACGACCGTTGGTGTAAGTGTGAACATCGCATAATCTATAGCGCCAGTTTTATATTCTTTCTCTGGTTAAAAAAATTTCTCTTCTGCACATATCCTTCAGCTCCTTGCAATAACTCAAAATTCTGCGAACCAGTAATTGGAAAACCATATAAAAGGGATTTTTTTCAATGCAAAATCAGGAGTGGTTATAAATAAAATGAAAACGTAGAAATAATAGATTGTATTCCATCATTGCAAATATCAACAGAATGTTTACAATATTCCACTGTTTCGCTTAGAAATATTCCACCAAATGATTCAACTTTTCGACTATAATGTGATTTAAAACCTCGTCATCTCAGACTGTTAATAAGTATCATTTATTTTAGAAACTACAGTAAAATTATATGCTCGAAAAGCTACATACATGTACGTACAAAAACACTTTACCAAACCACGTAGGTAAATTCTATCGTCGTCTATCTGGCATGTCCTAACGACGGCATGGCATAACGAAACAACAACAAGCAAAGCACACAATAAACTTAACACTATTTCGCTCATTAGCCATCTTTCGACTAGCTACCAACACATTCGTTCGTTCATTCCAAGTGTTTTGGACGGGCTTTGAAGTATAATCTCCAGTCTTGCATTCATAATGAAACAGCACCCATACAGCTTCCTCACATTATGCACCGGGGCTTTGAAAGCAACAGTTAACAGTATCCTTGGGGTGGAGGGCGTGGGGGCGGACTTATAGTAGCCGTTTTTATCATCCAGCCAGGTGCAATCATAGTCATTGCCCACCAGCGCTGTTTGACGCACAATTTTCTTCTCATTTCGACGCACTCGAGAGTTAAGAAGCCATGTTAGCTTTGGCCAACAACCACCACCATGGTGCTACCGGACCGGCCAAGAATGATGCGCTGCCGTACGCCGTACGTTAATGTTGCGCCCCCGTGTACCCGCCCCCGTGCAGCTGAAACGGTGCGCCGCTCCGGAAATTATGCATTCAATGTACGTTTATGTACGTTTATTTCCGCACTAATTAAAAGGCAAAACATTTGCGCGCTTCTCGAATTTGCCACCCACTTTCCACCCAGATGGAGCCAGCGGGCACCCAGAGCGGGATGATGGTGGTGGGGACAGGACGCAGGCATGCATTTTGCGTCAAGTGCAGTCGCACACTAACTTGATTACGCGTCCAGTGCAGCACGGCCAAAACACAACCAGGACAGCCGACCGGTGCAACAGTTTATTCTCGAGTGCCTTCTCCGCTCTCGCGGAGAACCTACCTTACCTTTAATCCTGCCTGACCGCTTCAGAGAGCATGTGCATAAAGCATAATAGCGCTACAAGTTGCAAAGCTTGCAGAGACGGTAAGCCACTCACACAGCGACACAGAGCCAACCGACACAGCACAGTGCGAAAACATAAAATGTTGCAACTTATCTTCGTCTTTCGTGTTTATGTGTGCCTTTGTGACACGTGAAACGTGTTTTTCTCTGTGTGTGTGTATGTTTTTTTTGTGTTGAGAATAATATAAAAAAGGAACGATTTAATTAATTTCCATGATGTGTATGCCCCTTCATTAACAGAAACTGTGAATTTTTCAAGTTTCTCGACTGTTGCAAATGCCACATATACATATGTATTAGTGTTAAGCTTTGCAATTAATTGTGTTCATTCAAGTTTTAACTAACACAACTTACAAATGTTAGCATGAAGGCCTTGGCTTTCGATATTAGCATTAATTTATAATACTGCAAACATATATTAAAAAAATATTTTAACTTCAAAATTGTTACAAAGAAAATCCTATTTTTATTTTTCAATTTTACAAAAGTCCAATCGCAACAGCAGTTGCTAAGGTAGCACAGCATGGTTCTTGAATAGATAATAAAGGCAACAAAAACCAACGTATCCTTCCGACTCATAATTTATGCTAATGAAGTCGGGGACTTCGTTTGAAGCACAACCGGCCAATGGTAGCGGAACCCACTTAAACAACTCTTTCTGCCCACCACCATTTACTGCAGCACAGTCATCCGAACAGGGTCAGTGCAAAAGGCATACTATCATTGCGTTGAAGCTTGATGAAACCACAACGAGATTTCATTCTACGGATTCTATTGGATCTTCTCGCTACAGGAGTATAGCTGGAAGTTTTTTTTTTTAGCTATTTACTGTGCTTATGATGCTTACATATTTGTTTTCTCTCTTCTTATTTCTTAGTTATCTGTGTATGTGGGCACAGAACACTTAAAAAGATAATTTCTTGAAGGAAAAAAAATGAATCAACCATCAACAACGAGTGGCAGTTGTTGTGCAGCTGTGCCAGTCCGACGGAGAAATTAAGGGCGGACACAAATTCACCGGTACCGGCTGGCGGGTTGTAATAAAAACACTTGACCTTTTGAAATTTGCTCCATTACACAGAGGGGGAAGGCATATAATACTAGGAAGGCTGGGGACGTTAAATTGAATACAATCACAAGTTTAATATGGCATTTTTTTTAATTTGCGCAAGCTCCAATCAGGATGCGTCAATAACTTTTTTATGGGAAGGGAGTCTAAATTAAATTCTCAATTTTGATGTCACTGTCAACATTTACCGACACATAGAGCTGTTTTTGTCCGTTAATGAAAAGATTTAATTCTTAGTAGTGTTTTTAATTAATTTCAAATTCTTCTGGAATATTAATTGATAAATGACATAGATTACAGTTGATTTACACAGCGTTTGTCACTGAATTTGAGCTCTAGTTTACGAATTGCGACTGTGTATATCAACATTTTACCTTCAACGCATGTAATTCACGCCTGTAAGTTAACAATTGGTGCCAGTAGTAAAAATCGTTACAAATTCACAAGGCATTTTTACGATATGAAATATATTTCAAAGAACTGAAAATTATCATCATCAGTATCAAAATTATCACATTAAACATTAAACTTGAAAATGCGATAAAATAGTTACACCGAAGACTTAAAAGCACCTAAACTAGTATAATTAAACGACTTGAATAGGGGAATTTTGGATCACATAGTTACAAATCTTAAGTAAAAACACATTTGAATGAAAAGAAATTGACTTAAAGTATAAATGGAAATTAAGGACAACGAGGCGAATCCTAACAAAACCGATTGAAAAATGTTTCTATGGTATTACACACCATGCATGTGTTGTTCGTACAAGCATTAATCAAATAATGTCTGACTCAGTACCCTCGCCCGACATAAAACAATCGAAAAACTCTCCAAATATAAAGTTCTAAATTTGTTTAACAACCTCTTTCCACAGCTCTATCCCCTCTTCCTAGCATCCTAAACTTCCGCCCTCCTCCTTCTAATACAGGTTAAAACTTTTCTAGATTAATCAACATAAAACGTACGATAGACCCGGATAGGCACATACACATACCATCTCTCTTCCACTACCCCGCATCACTGCTTTGCGCACAGCGATAAAAGGGTTTTTGGTTATTGATTTATGTAATTTTCTCAACATCCGAATGAACCAACACCACTTGAATCACAAAAAAGGACTACCCATCCCGATAGCGATTGAACTGTACCGACCTAAAAATACAGCACCAGCACAACCCACCCTAATTCATCACGTCCCTTTTCGCACGCACAAACACACACACATACAGATGATCCATTTCGGTTCCAAAGGTGCCATGTGATCGATAGCATCGCATCCATTTTTCAACCGAAGATAAAACGAAACTCGGATGTCCCTGTGCTCTGTGTTCGGTGTGCGGTATGATCGATTTTTTATTTCCAGCCTACCAAAATACGGTACCTTTTTTGGATGTAAATGTCCCAAGGGCGGTATTTACTAACGTGTAAATGAAATGATTTGCCAACTATCTAAAAACCAAAATGTTTGACATTTGTAACACTATCAGGCAGCAGTAATCGACATCTAGGGACTGTCACTTGGTGGTCTAGATGGATTGATCCATTACCTCTAATAAAATGTTACCGTAATGCCAGATGGGTATGCCATTCTCATGTGGCACCGAGTTCCAGAATGCTGCCAATACACAGCAATCACGTAGTAAATGCCGTCGGATGCTTATTAGATGCCTTATTAAAAATAAACTCGATCATCCCATTTTATACACAAATACAACACAACACCTCTAAATCACTCTACTTACCTCTACATCATAGCCGTCACCGTTCCGTTTGCAGAGCCAGCTTGACCCGCCACCGGTACTGGGACAGTCGGCATATTTCACTATCAGTATCACATCGATCAGCAGCCACACGAGTGAGGTGAGCACTACGATACGGCAGGTGTTGGTGCGAATCTTCCCCCGGAACATTCTGTTTAAGCTGACAACGGACATTTCTTTCAATCTACGGGACTCTTGTGCCGATCCACTGTTCCACCAGTGCAGGAGCCGGGCGGAGGAGCAGGGATGAACCGGAATCTACCGCACGCAGATTCGCCACGCACACGTGCAGCACTAAATATACTTCAACATAAAAGATCGGCAGCTGCTAACTGCACTGCAACACGCCACAATGTGTGACCACACATGCACCTAAACGCAACACAAACACACACACAGCCTGCGCAAACCGTGGCAGAAGAGTGCATCAATCTCTTCTCTGTGATTCTGCTACGGCACATCAATACTGCTAACGATTATTGCACTTCAACTAGTAACATAGTTACACATTTTATACTTCATAGGCACAGCGAAACTAAATATACACACGATTTACGTACAAAACAAACACACTGCACTGGATTGAACAAAAAAAAAACAGTCGCGATTCACATTTTATGCTTTTTGAATAGTTGTGTATCTTTAAAATGTTGACATGCTATTTCTACAAAGAAAAAATTGAAATTAATCTCTTTTGATGTAATGTATACTTTTTGTTTTAGTCCTAGTTTAGTTTTAGTGGTACAATGGGGCGCTCTTTAAAAACGTTTCTCTGTAGCCATTACCGTCCTTACACTATATGCTGTTGGTCTGCACAGTTCAAAATACCATGTTTCGTTATGACGTCCGCTTTTATCGATCCCTACTACCATCAACTAAACAATATGCAATCGTGCACCACATAGCGAAAGGTAACATATACACACAGTCCCTTCATATCGAAAAGGCTAGGATGTGTGGCTATGGGATGTCGTATGTGTGTGTGTGCTGTTCGTTGCTTACCATCGTATAAACATATAGCGATAACCCGGAAACTACTCTACCGGAAGCCAATTTAAGTTTACAAGCAAACGGTTAAATATTTATCACAAGACAACAAAACACTTCAAAAATGTACGTTCGCAAACGAGTGCACTTTCACCGAAACCGTGCGCACGCAAACGATCTACATTACATGCAGCAGGCTTTTGGATCGCTCCCCTACCCGCCGACAGCAAACGCCAACAGCCACTTCCGGTGAGCGCGTGAGTGCACTTGCAAAAACTGTAGCAACCATTTGATCAACACATCTAGGGCATTTTGCAACCAGCTAGACAAGTTTTCAAAATAGTAATCAAGCACATAATAAGCCAGTACAAATACATAAGCCTGATAATGCGAAACAATACATGTGCACTATATCGAACATTGTAAGTTAACTCAATATTTTCGTCCGGTTAAGACTACATGCAATTGACATGTAACATTTCCTGCACTATTTGATTTGTTGCGGTTTTATAGTCATTTATTATAATGGATTTCTTTTTTTACTCATCTTTAAACCCTTCAACAATTTAATATTGAAACGAACTTCCTCTTCTACACTTCCAAAACACCATGTTGTACTAATAAAGAAGCATTTGAATAAAGATACAAGATAATAAAGTGGGTGAGCATTTGTTTTTCCAACTGGCATGCCGGCAGCCGAAAATTCCTTTAACCCAGATAATAGTGCTACTGACCAAAATCCTTCCGATCCAATCGGACTTTGTCAAATGGGGAAGGAGGAATTTGTGTTTTTGTTGTCGAGTCACCTTTGGGGAAGAAGGTGCAGGTGTACCGGTGATGTGGCATCACATTAGCCACAGAACCGCACCATGTGGCTACCGAATGAATTTTAATGCCTTTCCGATGAATAATTAGCAACGGAGGATTTCCGTAACGCCTACATTCAACGCTGGTCCACGTAACAACGTAGCATGTGCTTAATATTCGGCGACGATGACGATGGTGCTAACAATAGGGGGTTGTCGAGGCAAAACGGGTGCGGAATGACGATTATCGTCCACGATGATGCCGGTAATAATGATGATGCAGATGATGAAAGTGGTTTTAATTTCCAGCCAAAGTCCGTGTAACTTTTGTTTTAATGATAATCATATGAACACACTTCCATCAGAGCCGCTCACCACCATCTCTCTATCTCTCTCTCACTTCCCTGGGGGTGAGTAAAATCATGCTGTGTGAACATTTTCATTTTGTTTGCATACACCTGACCATCGTCAACGGTTTGTGTGTATGGTTGGTGATTTTCCCGTTTTTACTCAGCCACGGTCGATGGTTTTTATCGATCGTTAGTGTGTTCTCGCTGTTCGATCTGCAATGAAAGAAGACATAAAAATACAATAAAACATCATGTTTATTACGGACAGCTTATGAGGTAGTTTCGTTCCTATCAGCATCATATCTTTTGTTTGTCTTAGGATGACCAGGATTCATCGTGCCCAAACGGTAGCTTGCTATTGAATGTTTGCAGCTGTTATCAGCAATGTTGTAATTACCTCAGATACCTCCACAATATTGGCTATGCATGAATAGCCTTTCATTAGGCTGAAAAGAGTTGCTCTTTTGCACCCATTCTGTATAGCAAATAAAGTATCAAAAACAGTTAATAGCAGCATAAACAAGTCTTTACCTAATGATTGCTTTTTCTGAACAAAACTATTCCATAACATCATCATTATCACCTACGATCCCAATCATTCGGCAATGGTTCTTGGAAACATTATTTACCTTAGTTACAGTGTAAATGAAACTATATAATTATCTATCATGGCATGAAATACGAAACGGAAAGAAGCCCCTAACATCTAATGATGACACAGTCTACCATTCATTTCTATCTTCATGGGAGAGCTGTGAGATATCCGGTGAGATGGATAAGCAACCCATTTCCCATTTGCTGAATGCGTAACGTTCCGTACCAGAATCTTTCAATTCACTTATCGTAGACAAACATTTTGGCATACTTCCCCTAATGATACACATTCACGCTTAATTGGCACACACAATCTCCCATGCCATTTCTCTTCATACTGTTTACAATCTCTTGTGCCGAAAGTATTGAATGACAGGGTCATATTTTACGAAGACTTGTGGAACCGACGCCTGAACCATATTGGATTTGGAAATTAACTCAAAAGTGAATTGTCTATTGTTCACAGAGAATCTCCCAAAAGAATATATTAGCTGTTGTAGTATCTCTGAGCGTGAAATTAAGCTGTGTTTTTAAACAAACCGAAATAAATGCTGTAAATCCTGTAAAACAGAACCAAGAGTTATTTTTTTTTGTTATAATTTTAACAGAAAGAACAAAATACACGCTCTTTCAGGACGAACAACATGGCTTGAGATCCTGGTGAAAGAAAATTGCATCCCGCGCTACATGCACGGTGCGCACCAGCCGTAATCTAAACCATTAAACGCTGAAACCATTTACAGGTAGCAGGTGAATACAGCAGCGTACACCGTCAGATGAAAGCGTAAAATCTAACTCCCCCCCCTCCCCTTCTTTCCTCCCATGCCAGCCCCGGCCACTGAACTGAGGAAATGCATTCTCCCCCCTAGGCGAATGTTCACAGCCTCGAGCCAGTCCCGCCGTCAGTCGCCGGTTTATGGCCGGAGCTGCTCGCAATGTAAAAGAAAATAGTTTCACCCGGCCCGGGTAGGGTCAGCTCAGGCGAAAATAATCGCCCGTGCAATGCGCGACCACCGAACACAACGACGAACACACAGCCACACAATTCCGGACCAGCGAGATTTTCGGGCAGCGGAAAAGCTTGCACATAAAGCATCCATCGTGAAAAACGAATAACGGAGCTGGGTGTGTGTGTGTGTGTCCCAGTGAGTTTTGTTTTTTGTCGGAACCGCCCGAACCGTACCTGCGATTATTCAGGAGATTGAAGATATTTAAATAAAAGCCGCGCGACGACGGTTGTAATTTTATGCAAATACATGACCGACCACCGGAGCGAACGCGCGCGGCCATATTTGCAGGGGGTGGAACAGTAAGGTGTATTGAACCTTTTTTTTTTAATATTGTAGTCGAAAAAAACCGCCGTACTTTCTCGATGGTCATGGAAATAAGGCACGGTAATTTTTAAACCGAATGCATTTGTGCGAACAAAATGGGTAACGCACACGCTAACGGCTTTCTGCTGAACAACGAGAATAAGTTCTAGAAAAGCCATGATTTGCTATAAACCGTACTAGCGCTTTGCTATTGTACTAGGCTACACATACAAATTTCACTCAAACCTAATAAATAGGTGTACTGTACTACGTTATATCCCTAACAAAAATATATTAAAACTGCAGGCCCTAAATTATGGTTTGCCCATTTTTTTAAATTACATTATTTATGCAACACTCACAAACCACCGAACGACTAAACATGATGTTTCCTGCATGAACAGAGTTCCTCACGAAACATGATTTTAGTTTAAATGCTTTTTGTTCGGCTAATTATCATCCATATTTTTTTTTTGTACTGAATTTGTGTATAATTATAAATAAAAATTTGAATCATGCAATGTATGTTTATTATCCTTATAATAGTTAATACCACAATGTACTATTGTTACTTTCAATTATTTATGGGCAATTTTTGCGTGCTCTCGTGCTTTTTAATACATATGTACATACATACGGCGCGCATTAACTGCAAAACAATAATTTGTAACTGGGTGGATTAAATTGATACGTTTTGCTACTAATGTTTAACAATATCGTTTCACCAGCATCGGTGTGGTTAAGTATCGCGCCCTGTTCTTTGTTCGATGCATAATTAATCGCATGGCAAGCAACATGGTTCATACATATTTTAAAAGGGCTCAAATATTGATAAACTTGTGCCATATATCCGCCAACCGCTACCGACGTGTCTAATTAATTTTTTATTCTCTTACTAATACTTTGTACAAGAGCTGAGCGCACCGATACACAGCCATTTAGAGAATTCATTTAATTATACTAAAGTGCAAAAGGTAAGCAAACTATTTCCATTTTTCCAACATTAAATAACGTACGCTTTAAATGAATGCGCTTTGAAGCGTCGATGATAGCAAATTTATCAAAAAAACAGCAATCTAAAATATGCTTAGTCTGCACTTGGCTTTACTTCATCAAGAGTGGAACATTTTGCTCTTTTCTGGTATCGAAATACCTTCCCAAAACTCCGCACAACCAATAAACGCAACACCCGCACAGATTCTGCAACACACCTTGCCAACCTAAGCGCAACATGGTAGCAAAAAGCCAACTCATCTTCTACTATGGTATGTAAATTAAAACCATTTCTTCATCGGCACATACCCGCAGCATACACTGGCAAACACACTGGTCAGTGTAACTTAGATTATGAAACCAGCAGACATCTGCATGTGTCTATGCTACGTCCCATACAAGGTAGGTATGTTTTTCGAACAAAAACAAAAAAAGCAACCCCACTTCTGCTTTCTTCATCGTTTGCAAACTTCGCTTTAAAATAGTCGTCATGGACAATGTATTTGCTCCATTCACGTACCGCACTGTAGGCTAGCGGTGCGAGGAAGTAGTGTTGGTTAGGTTCTATGCACGGAAAAACCTCAACCTCAACCGTACAAACAAATCCATGAGCAAACTTTTGCAAATCTGAACGGACGAGAGAAGCAAATAGAAAGAGAGTGAGAGGGAGTGCCTATTTACAAACAAAGCTCCTTATCAGCTTTGCTACGGTGTTTTACTTGATTTAAACAAACAGTTGATGCAGGTTCTCGTACGCTGCTGATTGTGTACAGCGAGGCAAACCCAGGACGCAGCATCTGCTTGGATCATTTAGTAGGACAATGTACGGACATCAATGCTAAAACTCACCCTCACGTGAAATTGATTGAACTTGGTTAGGTGAATAGTCAGGCTAGAGGGTCTGTTGACAAAGTGTGTAATTTAAACGAAAATGTCCCGCTAGCATGTACAGTCTCTGGGTAAATATATTAAAGCTTAACGCATTGCATTTGAATCGGCTTCAACATATGCTGCTGGAAAGCTTCCCCGCACTCCGAAACCAAAACACCATTGTCAGCTCTTCCCGAGCACTTCCGAAACCGTACCGTGGGCAACGTTATTGCTTCCGTTCGAAATCTAATAAATTACTACAGCTGCTTGACGTTACTGCCCACCGCCGCTGCACTTAGTAGTGCATCTTGCCGGCATTCCATACAACCACAGGCGCTGGAGGCTGTTATGAAACCGAAATTTCCAGTGGAACCCACCACCATCAGCTCTTTCTCCTTGCAGGAGTAGCAGCAGTAAGCAGAAAAAAAAATCCCATCGGTGTTGGGTTGGAAAATTGGACACAAGTACAAAAAAAACGAGCACACACACACTCTCACCAAACGTCCAACCCCTTCGGTGGCATATATTCTACAGCATCCGGAACACAACTGCTGTTCGTTTCGGTTTCGACCCAATATATTAGTGTGAAGTTCAGCAATTGTCCAGAGCCTTTGCAGCAAACTACACACTTGGTTGCTGATCGGAAGAGTTGATAACAGTTAGAATGTAAGAAATGGAAACGGTTTTTTTTTCGTTGTGCCCTGCAACACTGGTACGAGATTAGTACATCTGCAGCAATTTTCAGCGAAATGTTTCCTCTGCCCTTCTTCCTCCGCTACATACATTCCCTTCTAGTTGGGAGTGTCAAAAAATCGGACAGTTGAATGGCACCCGCTCGGATTTTTCCATTACTGCACAATGAATCGAGCTCCGACTAAATAGCACACCATTCGAAAGAAAAAATCTTACATGTGCGAAAGCGATGCAATATTCAAACCATGTTTTCCATTCAACAAGCTTTCGTGTTTCGATATATTATGAACATATTACGAGTGTGCATTTTTGGCATTAAATGAAAATCTAGACTTGAATAAAAATAAAAATAATCCTTAAATTTGTTCTCCGAATATTTTTGTTTATTTTTATTCATGTGTTGGAATTATAATATATATTTTATTATCAATTAAGTGGCATTTTCCAGGATGATTTTGTTTTTCTTTTCGAAAATCTATGAATTCCCGGAAGTTATACGTCATACACATGATTTAGATTCTGTACTTTGCAAACCAGAAATAATCCAAACATGAAGCCCAAGAACTTCGAAATTTGGAATAAAGATACACAGATTCAATCAATCAACAAAATTTTGGATTGAAAGAGTTTTTTGTACCGTTGTAAATTTATGTACATAGAAAAGACTAGTAAAATCTTAGACAACAATAACTAGACACACAGAACACAACTAGCTATGGTAAACGTGTGTGAGGTGAATAATCGTGTTTGAGTTTATAAATGGCATTAAAAATGAAGCTTACCAGCCATCCATAAAGGGTCTCCTGCATACATTCCTTCCAACGAATATCGGTCAATGCGTTTCCTGTGCGGAATTCCAAATGTGAACTATCGGCTACATCATCCTCTGCCGGGTGGAATGAACTCCATCTCATTTTTTCAATTCAATTCATACGAACATTGTAAAAAAAAACCATTCCTCTTGCTCTGCACACAAAATGCCTTTTCTTTCGACACAAAGAAACTGATGAAAAGCTACTGAGGGGAATCGTGTAAGGAATGTTCATAGTTGAAAAATCTTCATTCCATTACCGTGGCGTGGCGCGGCCTTTGCGGGATTCTTTTTGTGCGACAGTTCGATTTTTTTTCTCGCTCGCAGGTCACCCAATTGTGCAGAACTACTCGCCGGGAAATGGTGAGTTGGGGTTTCACTTTCATTTTCTTCTTTGCATATTTTTACTTTGCCAACTGGCATCATTGGAATACCGCATAATTCACAATTTTTCTCGTACATACCCTCAGTCCGGTCGGGCCTGACTAGCATCATTAATGCTCCTCAGTTTTTTTTTTTACCCTAGCTTTACTTCGCACGATTAAGAACTGAGCCTTAAGTCGCATGGCCCGCATCACGGAGGCTTAATTACAGCAAAATACGATAGAATGCTCCGTGTCGCCCAATAAACAGCGTCGCTCCATGTAAGCAAATGAACGTAAATTAATTACGGCGTACACACATGCAGTGAATAATTATACCTTGTAGCAGATGGTGCGTCATCCAAGCGAGGCGAAAGGAAAACGGGGAACGTGCAAATTCCTATTATTTCAAGAAAGCAGTATTTATTTCTTACTTTCTTCTCGACTCCCCAAATCACTTCGGCGATGGTCGACTGTCAACTTTAAACAACTTTGTACGTTGTCAACATTGTAAGTATTTCCATCGAATGGTTTCGATCAGAAAAAAGGTAACGTATTTGGTTCGACACTGGCAATACGGGGTTTAAAGAGCACAACATAATAACATGATATTTTATATGTCTACTACCTTTTTTTAGATAAAGTTAGTGATTAAAATTTAAAATGCCACAACCAAAATGTATTTCCAAAAAATAGGTTCCACTTCAAAAAGATTAAATTATACAATTCAATTCACTGTTGCTTACTTCGCCGGTAAAATTTTAGTTTCATTTTTCCTTCCAGGTCATTTCACACATTTTCAGGAAACATTGAATAACGTTGACCTTAATGCTTCATAACAATTCACACGCCGGACGCAAAAAAAAAACTAAGACCAAGCGCGATTTGATGTGAAATGTGAAATAAACGTGTGAAATGTGCCGTTTTTTATACTTTCCTTCTACTTCGTTTTCCTTAATTTGATTGCTTTTTTCCACTTTTTTCTAAGAGCTGAAAACACCGTGCATGGACGTTGTTTCTACACATATCGACTACCTGCGTGGTGCAAAATTTACCAGCATAGCAAAACCGATTTTTCAATTTAGTAAACATTCGATCACAATGCGGCAAAAAAACTATAACCAAAAAAACAAAATATTGCAAAAAGAAACTATGTACCGAAAAACAACATACACACTAACGTTCATGCCCAACATTCCTGACATACCGTATTATTTTTGCTGGGCTATCCTCCTATCCCAACCATTTCTTTTCAATATTCTACGATGCCCGAACCTTGCAGAAGTGGGTTCTCCTTGCACATGTTCCTTTTTCATATGTTTTTATTATGTTGGCCAAGGATTATAGAAAACAAACATAGCAGCGATAAAAATGGGACCATTTTTTGACTGTTGTCGCATATCAAGCAGGTCACGGGGCCAAACAGGGCTGAAGGATCCTTCCCAAAAAACTGAACAAAGCAAGCATAGGAAGAGATCCCATTTTCTGGAACATTTATCGTAGCAACGGCAACGAGATGACCTTTCCTTTTTTTCCCCTCGGCAAACCATCCATATGTAAATCGATAGGTTTTTCATTTTGTTACCTGGAATTTTCTTATCCAATCAACGCATTGCAAAAAAAATTCCTTTATCCTTAGATAAGTAACAATAAAACTATCAATTTTGGGTGTATAAGAGTGTACCAATAGCATTGGAGTTCATATGATATTCCAAGAAAAAATACACTACACAGCCAAACCGGAAGTGACATATGAAGCTATACAGAAGGCTATATTTAGAAAGACATCCCAATCGAAACTCTCCCATTTCTTTCTGCTCTTTATCGCACTGTTATCGCTATATCGCAACGAATCGAATTGTGCTGCAAAATAAAACCGAAATAATTGGAGACTTAACGTGCTGCTGCTGCTCACCATCTGAACTTCAAATCCCGCAGGCATTTGCGCGCCCATAAATCGTGCGAGCGGAAAACTCTCATACCCTCTTCTCCTACCGAAAGCTCCAAAACCGCAACCGTTCCAACCGCTAGTGGCCCGCAAACTATAAATCCCGCAAATAAATGTCAGAGTGCCTCCTAAAGCCCACCGGACACAGCCGCACACGTATCGCATCAATGACGAGCATCATTTTTGCGCGATTTATGACGCTCCGGTTCTGACGATTGCGCGCATGCTGCCATTTGCGCGCGTCAAACCCGGGCCCCGCCTGAGTGGCGAACATGAGCCGAAAATGTGAACCATCTCTACGCATTTAACGCCTACGCCTTAACAAACACAAACTGTCTTCGACAGATTTTGGCAGCGAGGAAGGATGGGAAGTGTTCCCCGAGGATGAAATGAATCGTAGACACACACACACTTCGCAGCCCATCCGCTCCATACGACATTAAATCAGTACAAACGAGCCCAACCCTACCATCCCCAGTCGCGAAGCCCAGCGCTCCTGTTTCGCATCGGAAAACTAGATTCACTTTTCGCCCGGGTCATCGTGCGAGGGTAGAGAGCATCGTAATTTCATAGCGTCCGATGGCATCATATCATCGCCGGCACAGACTGACAACACAGCGAGCGGAAAATTTATAACCAGTTGCACTACTAGTGCCCCCGCGCCCCGTTGCGATGGGGAATGGGGACGTGCGGAACGGACATTTTCTTATCCGTCGAACGACAGTAAACCACCGATCTGCCGTCAAGCAGAAAGTAACCCTTCGATGACGCGGTTGAAAATATGATTAATACATTTAAACGAAATAAACTCTCTATAAATGCGAATACTGCTTAAGTAAAACTTTGAAATCCATCGTGTTGTTGTTTGCTTGGAAAAGGGTGAAAAATTAATTTAAATAAATCCACTATGCTGTTTTGTAAAAAACTAACAACTAGTTTATTTCTGGATCGTATGACAGATATAGGCACCGGTTTCTGAGATTTGTTCACCCGCAAGAACAATAAGAATTAATTCTTGATTGCATTGAATTGAATTGAATAATAAGAACCGTGGCTCATACTGGTCTAATAGAAAGATACGACAATTTGGATGAAAGGTAAAAATAAACTCGCAATCATTTAAAAAATACTTAGGAAGTGGATCTATATTCTTAAAAAGACGATGAATAATCTTTAAATATCGGTAATTTACTGGACATTCTGAAAACCCGATGAAGCATCAACCGATCTCTCAGGATCTATAAGGTCAATCAATTTAAACAAAAAGCTTTTGTGTGAAACAATGTTTACGGACAAACGTCAGTAATTCACATGCATAAACAATCTTAGTCCTTAGTCGCTACAAGGTGTAAACCTTAAGCGAAAACTTAGAGCACGGAAAAGGAGAATGGACATTGAATCCTTCTCCTACAAACAGATAATCAAAACTCTGATAGTACCACCGTATGACGAAAGGTATAGGAGAATATATCCCATCATCAAAAGAAGAATCTATTGCTGTAAAAGCAGTTCCGCACGTTTCCGATGGATGTCGCCATAGTCATATCAAACGGGGATCAAACTAACTGATCAGAAGTGAGAATAACCTCTAAATATATTTCCTTCCCTCAAATATATTCAATTAGTTACAAACCATTTTATCCAATACCCGAATAACTTTTGACAAAAAATAAACCACAATAAACAACACCCATCACAATCACTCATATTGCGCATCCAAAGGTTAAATGAGCCTCCTTCAGCCAGTACCGGCTTGGTCACTGCCGATGAAGCAAAGCAAATTTCACAATGCTACACCGCCCAATCCATTTCCCTTTCTTGGTGCGTGTTGCGAATGACTGAAGCATCGACATATGGGTGTGTATGTGTGCGCTCTACACTACGTGAGTCGTAGATTATCATTAGCACAATGCATTACTATCGATCACTTCTGGATGGTGCAAGATTAAGAATTGATGATAAGGTTCAAATCTTTCCTAATCATCGCCACCCGTGCTCACTCGCCCGGAACGGAACGGATTGCGAATCCGTTGGCCGCAACGATTTATGTGCTTTTGCCTGCAGGCCGATGAGATTGGGTGGATTATAGTGGAACAGTTTCTAGTGCAGTCACGGATTGGGCAAGCGTTATGCTGAATATGCTGTTGAGCTTCTATCAGCCCCTTAGCAAGCTTTCAAGCAGAACTATGAAAGGGAAAATTAAACGAAACGTTTTCCTCAAACAAAGACAAATGGTGTACCGACACAACGCGAAAGCATAAGTCAATCGACCGTAAGTATGAGTAAGCGCGCGTGTACTTTTGCTGCTGCTACAGTGTGCCCGAACCATACCGAAAGATAAACATGCACACGCATTGTGCGCGAGACATAAAATTTCTTCCGCTACGTTTAAACCCCGTTTGCCCTTATCAGTCACAGGCCGGCAGGCCGAGCTGGCTGGCTGGCTGGCTTGTTGTTGTTTGCCCGTGCTGTCAAGGGAATTTGAATACGCTGCCGCCACGAGCTAGAACAAAATCAGCAACTTCGGGCTGAAAATGGAACGATAAACAATACTCGCACACACAAGCACCCTCGGCCCTTGTGTCTAAACAGTGCAACAAAAACGCCACGATGGCGAGAGATCACTTTAGCGAAAGAAAGCTTGCAAAAATAAATAAAGTTAGTCAGCCAGTTTGCACACGCGCGTGTGTGTTTGTGTGTCTGTGCCGCGGTACATGTTCGATTTCGGAATGGGGGGCGCATACTTTCCAAACTGGTTTCGTACGTTGTGCCCGCGTTCGACTTCCACGTCAAACCCGGCCGCAAAAGGTAACCCTTGCGGTGTATGTATGCCACATCGTCGAAAAAGCCGGTTTGCTTGCTGCCGGACGCCCCAGCCCCAGGGAGCAGAGGACAACGGGCCCTGAGCCGGCCATACCATATGTTCTCTAATACTGCACAACGTACGCCACGTGATAGCAGTGGGGAAGTTGAGGTTCAGAGGACTTGCAATAAAAGAAAATGGTCCCTCCATTGAAGGTACTGAGGACTTGTGCCAGCCTGCGCGAACTATAGAACGGATCTTACAGCGACCGATTCAATTCCATACCATTACCCCCACTGAACGACGAGCGATTGTTGTTGCGGGTGGTTTGGCATGTGTACAAACATTCAACTAAACAGGGTGGTGCTTTCAAAAATTGTATAAAAAACGATACTGACTCTTTTACGCGACTTCCTAGGCATCGGATTATCGTTTGTTATGCTACTAACATCCACCGCACAGCAGGACACACACACATACATAAAGATTCATTACAGCTGCAAAAGAGTTGAGCGAATTCATGCATCGCTCTCACATGCCGACTCGCAACCAAACGCAACGTAGGCTAAAGCACGTGTGTACACGAGCAGCATGATTCGAAAAGCGTTTGCGACCCAGCCGGCAAGACACGTCAAACGGCACACGTCAGACAATCGTTTACAGCACACTACTACTACTACTACTGCTGCTGCTGCTATTGCTTACCGACAGGGCCGGCCACAGTGTTGGTGAAGGTGTGCCGGCATTCGTAACCGGCTGGCAGATAGTAAAAGGGAGCAGGATCGGCATCAGATATACAGTGCATTGCGTATATCACAAATTATGCGACACGACACTAAAATTGTAAAAATTAAACTAAAACTAAACATACAGGAAACATAATAAATTGTTTAAAATTCAGATCACCAACAGCATACAACAGTTTAGATTTTAGCCCAAAATATATTTAACAATACCAACCTGCGTTCGATATCGAAACAGCCAGAACGAACTAACTAACCAACCAACCAACCGTTCGCTAACGCCACGTGCAGGTGTGGATAGAAAGCGTTTAGGTGGTTGATTAGCACTCACAAAATAAACACCGACGACTAGGGCGGACCCGCGAACGACTAGACCCGACGCCATTGACATGATTGGTGCGCCACGCGGGCTATTGGTGCGCACTAAAATTGCGCACGCATGTGAAGCTCGTACGTGTACACACCACACGCGCACGAAACCCATCTGGGCCAGGAAAACGGGTGAAATGGCACAGCGTTCGGGCGCATCGATTGATGGACAGCTGGGCGCGCTGGTGAAAAGTCAATGACTGTACACGGAAAGTGAAGTAAATTGACAGCGCACGGCGTCATCGGTGATCTAAACGAGCCGGTGAAATGCGGCATGGAAATTCAGCATGCTTTAAAAGTACCATTTATCTTGTAGTATGAAGAAAACAATGTGAATTTTATTCCAATTTGATAGACCTTAAATTATGAACGACTGCTGTCAGTAGTTTGAAAAGTTGAATTAAATTGAAAAGTTTAATAACAAAAAATAGCAATATAAATATTATTTTTCAATAGAACGATTATTACTGTCACTCATTGCGTAGCGGACTATTTCACATATTTGTAACAGTGACATCAAGCGGATGTAAACAACTTAAACCTAATGAATAGTAATCAATGTTTCCAGTCAATTCAAGCTGAAAAGCATTCAAAACACAAACAAAAACGCAGGATTAATACCAATCGCAGGATTAATTGTTATCGCTTTTTTGGCACTCTATCATTCGATTGATACAGCGAAATACATTTGACAACATCTTCTAAGACCCAGAAACAAACCACGCTGTCAATAAACAGTTCATTATTATTTTAGCTAAATTTCCATTCCGCTTACTGACGCAGGCAAGTATTGCCACTAGCGAACACACTTTGGAGCAATTCTTGTTTTACTTTACTTCTTCATACCCATCATTACCCTAAAATGAAAAAAAAGGTGGAATGTTCATGAAAGTGTTAGCCTTCCCCTCGCTTTCGTGAGCGCATACCGTCCTCACACCAACCGGCCATCGCGCAACATTGCCCAAGGCGCCGGCATCCGGTTGCGTTCCGGTTTCCGGTTTCCACTTTCCTTGACGCATAGTTGGCGGTTGGCTGTTGAGGTTGAACCAACGAAAAAAACAAACGCCCAGACTGAGTTTCAACTGCGTTTTTACTCCCCGGCCCCACCACCGATTTGCCAATGGGAAAGAAACCGGAACTGCACGAACCGGAACCTACTACTTGGAAAAGAAAAATAGAAGTAGAATATAAAAATAGCATTACAATCGCCATACCGCCCGACGGCCTACAGCAGCGAATCAATGAAGGAAAAATCAGATCCCTTAAGCCTAAAATCGACCCCTTTCTGTACGGGACAGAGGAGCACACCCATATTGTTCCGGCTTTGTTCCGGTTTAGAAAGGCAGGCCCGGCCGTTAGGGTGTACGTAGTGAATTGCATACTTCGACCAACCATTTTGTAATGAGGCGTGGTGGCTTTTAGGGATAACTTGGTACATGTTTAGTACATTTAAGATTTTTTTCTTTTATTTTACACAACCTAAAAGCTTCACAAGAAAGGGTCTTAAATATTTCCATTCATTCACCCGTCTCATTGGAATGACCCACCGTCGTCACACAACACACCTTATTGAATGAACATCGGTACTTACTAATGAAATAAAATTAGTTTCAACCATTTCCATTGGACCCCCGCCGTTCCAACTTGCCCTTGCCGCTTGCGCAAAGAGCGGAAATTTTCGTTTGAAAAAGCAGTTCCCACCCCCCGATTTATTAAAATGCAAAAAAGCCACACCAAAAATAGCACACCGAGTTGATCGCGCGTTGGAACGTTGAAGCTGGGAATAAAAATAGCAAAATGCCATCGCAATGGGTTCAGTTTTCAAATGGAGCGAAAATAAATCGACAAAAACGAGCCTTCCTTCCTTCTTTGCTACTCGCCACTGTACACGTGGGGAACAATAGAGCCCCAACCCCGAGTGGTGGGGTGTTCATTTGATGAGTGAAAAGAAAGGACAAGAACTGTTCCATCCTTTTCCAGCGAGGCCGTTCGGTGAGCGTTCCAGAGGGTTTTCCTCCTACGCGGCATTGTATTTCGTGTCCTTTCGGCCGCAACCCCGTGGTGTAGTAGCAGCAGCTGGCCCGCCCGGTGCAGCTGGCAACAATTCAAATAAAATTGAAACACGAGTATAAACCATCTCATTAAACCGAACGACACTGCGAGCGAAGTTCGTGCCGCTTCGCAGTAAGAAAATGTCAATAGAATGAAGTGATTTGTAATTTGATGTGATTTCAAATGCAACTCGAGAAAGGAACACGACTCATGGCACGAAAATGGTTGACTGCAAATTGAATACTTTGCTGAAGCTTGCAGGAACGGAGGAGAACAATAAGCTTTCATAAAATTTGCAAGATAGATATCACATCGACTGTTTTAGAGATCGAAGTCGTGTTGATGAGTTTTGTGACTTGATTTGGAAGTTAAATATCACTTTGGAGTTCCTATTCTAGGCTCGAATCGAGATTGGAATAGAATAAATACATACATCAATACACTGCCTAATAAAAACAACTGAGTTTAAATATTTTAAAACACTTCGAGAAGTAAATTAAACAAAACATTATTCGAAAATTAAATAAGCTTTATCATTTGAAAATCGGAATATTCATGGAAACTGTCAACTACACTCAGCATAGCACAGCACTACACTGGTAACAACAGCAAGCCGGTTGTTTCAAACTGTCAAGCATTGATTTGACAAAACAAAAAATCTCTCTTCGCAAGCATCTTTCTATGCAATGCCGCCAGTATACCATAGTCCCGCCGATCGTCAATGATTCCGGCGCACACGGAGCCACAAGTGCGTAGCAGTGTGCACATATCAACGTGCAGCACAACATAAAACCCTGGAGTCGTCGCCATTCTGACACGATCAACACGTCAACAGCCCCGGGTGTGTGTGTGTCTGTGTGTCTGTGGCGCGCACTCGTTCCGAATCGGTTCGGTATGCCGCCGGGACGGTTAAATGGCAGCGACAATTTTCTCATTTACTCAAACCGGTCCCACCGTTTGCGAGTCGATGTGTACACATTGGCACTGTGACGGTACGATACACAGTCTCTGCATACGATTACATTCCGCCCCTTGTGCAGCATACTGCTCCACCGGCGGCCGCTCTGCTAGCACACCACAACCAACCCCGACGGTACCAAACCCAATAGACTTCGGTGTATCACTTTGGCAGTCCAATCCCGACCTCTCTCCCACCCAGCTCCACTGGCGGTAATATGGGAGTGTAACGGAAAAATACAAACTAATACCAACAAAAAAAAAAGGAATGCCGAAGAGGAAAGGTCGCTTTGCAGCATGTCAGCAATATTGCCCTCCTCCAGACGCACCTTGTATGAGAGGCGGGCGTCGGTATGCAACGGCTAGAATGTCGCACAATGGTCTACGAGTGCTACGAACCACTCAAACCATTCCACAGGAGCTGCAAAAAATAAGTTTACATAATTTAGTGAATACAATTACAATAAATTAAAGCGATTCCTAGGTTGGTAATATTCAAACTATTTTCCTTCCAGTTTATATACCTTAAACGATACAGTTATACAAATTCTAAAATTTAGTTTCTCCAAAAATCTTTAATTCGACCAGTTAAAGCAAGTGCCGATCAATGATAAAAACAGATACATCAAAAGTACCTGAGAGACGCTCAGAGGGAACTAAACTTTACTTTTGGCATTTCTGAAGTTACTGATCAAAGATACGCTTTGCAACACTTGCCAACTGCCTTGCCAACTGCATGCGATTCAAATCACATTTTGTAATCCATTCAATAGACTGCGCTATTTACGCTCCAAAACATTCCGTCCATCGGTGCGCCCGAGTCGACCTTTACTAAACACGGAGCAAAACTCCGGGGCTGCAGCAGCGACGACTCTCTGCCGACGAAACTTATTGATTCACAAAACCGAACCAAATCCAACGGCGAAGGTCTTCTTCACCGTACAACGCTTCAAAAGGATGGGCCGCCAACCATCGGCGTAATAAAAGGCAGACCGTACATGGAAAGGACGGAGGAGAGAAAGATCAAGCACGGGACAACAACAAAAAAGTAGTACAACTTTCAGAACCGATGTCGCCAAGAATTTGATGATCTGGCGACAGCCGGCCCGGGCCCGCATTATATGTGAGGCGAATGACAAAACGTCAAACAGCAGGGTAGACCCGTACACTGGAACTCTGTTTTGTAAGAAGAACGGCAAAAAGGAAGCTGCATTAAACGGTACATCGTGCATAAAACTTTCTTTGTCACCTCATTCATGTTCTGCGGGCGACTCGTGGAGCGGTCTAGCGACCGCTTCGATGTTCTAGCATCCGCGCGTGTTAGGCAAGAGTTTCGTTCAGCTGTTGCATTAACTTCACACGCAAAGTGTGACCTAAACCTAAAGGGGAAACAACAAAAATACACACAGACGCCGAAGACATGTTTATGATTTGCGTTAATTGTGTTTCTTTTGTGTTTCTTTCTTTTTTCTAACATCAGTGAGACTAAACATGCAAAAAAGAGCGCAAAAATTCCCCTTTTTAAACGTGTTATTTAAATAAAATGCATTAATATATTACAGGATCTCAACGCAACAAACTTTGAATTAAAACATGGATTAATCTTTCTTTGGGAGAGTTTAAAAACAGGTATCATCTTTACCAGCCAGCTGCTAACAACCTAAAATTGATGCCCCAAAACACCATCAGCCTGTAATGAACTCAAAAACGTTGGTCCCACCTTCTTCACTGCAATCTAATTTACGCAGTACCAACTTCCGGGTAAATAAAACGGTCAGACGATAGCATTGAAATCACTTTGCTCACGATTAACCCTAAAAAAACGGTTTACAACAACCGTGACGCTCCACATTCCCCGTTTCGCTTTTTTCGCAGTCCTCGCAGATCGCAGCATAATGCTCGGTGCTGTTCGCCTTTTCAACGTCACCCGATAATGGCACTGATGTTTATCGTTGAAATTTTTTACTATCTCCCACTGCGTGCGTCCTTTTACTGCGTCCTTTTACTTAGCCTGCCACAGCGCTGTATTGCCAACCGGTCGGACACGTTTCGTCCTAATTTGTTACGATGATACGCTTCCGCACATTCTAACACGCCGGACACGTAGCAGCGGCCGGAAACACCGAGACACTGTTCGTGCCAAAAACAGCAACACGCAGAAACAACGAAACGCCAACGAAAATTCTTTTCCCGATTTCATTGCACTTTCCAAACTCCACACAACGGCACACTGGTGGTGAGAGAGATGTTAATGATGGGGAAAATTAACCCAACTTTCAATTCCCATGTTTACACCCAACGACCGGCGCGAGGACACAGGTGGGGAAGGAATGTGACCAGAAGGAAAAGGCAAAAGGCACACTACAGAGAAGAAAAAAAATCCTAAATCCCGCACACTTAAATTCAATCCCCGTTCTATGTGAAGTTGTGTGTGTATGAGAGTTGTTTTGTTAATTCAACAGCTGGGCAGGGACTAAAACGATAGCTCCAAAGCTGTGCGTTGAAAAATAAATACACCCCCCCCCCCCCCCCTCCCCTAGCGGGCGCACTAATATGGGCGACAGTAACAAAAGCTTTGCGGAAGGAAGCGACTATAACGAAAGCGTAGAATCAACTTTTGCCAACCATCATACCGCTCAAAACGATTAGCAAACCAAACACACACACGCGGTTGAAAGAGCTGAAATCAAAAATGGGTGCTCTTTTCAAATGTGTATATGTGTTCCATCCATTTCCACTGGTTTTGGGGTAAATCTATCCTTCCTCGAAATGAGACCGAAACAGCAAACCAAAAAAATCATAAAAACCTAAAGGACACTAAAGCGCCTCGATGATGCTTATGACCAGCCCACACACACACACACACACACATACACTCCCACGCACACCAAGCATTTGTAGCGGTTATAACAGTAAAGGCTGAGCCCGGGGGATCAGAATCACGGCCGCTCAACCCGGCCCCCGGTCTGTCAGAAACTAATCCAATTAGTTTATCAGTGTGCTTCACCGCAACAGGATCATCGGAACCGGAACCGGAGTAAAGTACAGGATGGGGCCGGCAGCAGCGCAACACATACACACACACACACCGGGAAACGTGGATTAGGTTCACTTTGTCTCGCTTTTACCACCCAAGCACGCCTAGTTAATCCTCCCCGCTTTCGGCACCGGTGAGAGTGGTGAGATTTTTGCCGCTGGAGATAGACAGCAACACAAAAAAATATAACAAGTAGAAACAGCAAGTGCTCGAGATTAGTGTCGACAACGAAAAGGCGAACGAAGATGAACAGCCAAACGGTGTGCCGAGGTTTATGGTTTCACCAGAAATGTTGCGGCTAGCAATGGAAGCAAATCTCGGACGTTTTCATTTAGCCATTTTTTTTTAGCTCACTATTTATAGCGAAAGGCTCCATCATGTACGGTTGGTTCCGTATCGGAATCGAAGAGTCATTCTTAAAACAACAATGTTCCTTTCACTTCCTTTAAATGTATTGACGGTTTTAGCAGGAAATGACACACACACACACACACACACACACACACACACACACACACACACGATTCGTCCTTTGAATTGCGTTGCATTTAATTGTGTAGAATTTTTCTATTTTTAATTGTTCAGAAAGACAGCATTTCATAAAGCGAAACAAAAAATGATTATAAAAAATGCCATGTGCCATGCCAACAAATGTGTCAAAAGATCTGAAAAGGCACCCCAGATATAATTAAGTCCTATTAGAAAATATGATATTTTCAAACTGGAATAACCCAAGACTTACACGTTCAGCACAATTTGTCAATTGTTGTCAATAAGTGTTTAAAAATACAGTAATTTATGCACAGTGTGCACAGGGTGATGTGCAACAATTGACTATGAGTTAACGTAATTAGCATTAACCCGTTCCATGCTATATTACAAACTGTCAGGTAAGAGTAATGCTTTGGGATTTTGAGTGGTTAAATCTAAGATAAAACAAAATAAAACTAAAACAGAATATTTCATAAGGAAAAAAAATTCTCCATAATAATAAAATGTATAAAATTTACACTTACGTTTGTTGTATAAGATTATCAGAAGCAGGAGTAGTTTATTCAATAAAATCAGAAGAAGAATATAGAAGCAAAACATAGAATGAGAATTCACTAAGATGAGAAAAGAAAATAGGTTAAACAAATTAAAAAATAGATGATAAAAAACGGCAAAAACTAAACATTACAGTTAAATGAGACAAAGTATAATGAAAAACAAAATAAAACAAAATTAAAACTGCCGTACATACATGCGTGTACTAAGAAAAACATTAAAAAACACAACAAATATAAGAAAAAATCAAAAAAATAGCATTAACACCGAGCATTACAAGTAAATAAATAAAAATATTTATTAAGTAAATCAAAATGAAAAATGACAATCAAATTAAAAAAAATCTGTCCTATGCGTCGCATTCGCGTCTGCAAAAATTCCAACATGCGTAAAAATGCTTCCTAATTGAGCATGTTTATTACTTACTGCTCTTCCCCAACTCACAACCCTCCCCCACCCACCCTGCCATCGCCTTCGATCGAAATAAAGACATCCCCACAAAAGTGTTCCAGCCGTTGGTGCTGACACTCATAAAAACCATAAATCGTCATACCACCACACCCTGCCCTGCCACTCGTCGAATTGGCCACCCAAACTCAATGCCGGAGAACATGACACGTTGGGCTATTCAGGCTGCTTGTTGATATGCTTGCTTTTTTATTTTTTTTTGTTCGAACATAACCCCGCCGCGCTTCTGCATCATCCTTATTAGTGCGGCTGCCGGCAGTAGTGTGTTTTACCGCGTGGCGCGCACACGGCTCATTCAATTGCACACCTAGCAGTGGACGGACATGAACAGTTGAGCGCACATGATACCACGTTCCATCCACACACACACACACGCACACACAGGGGGAGGAGAACGGAAAATACCACTCCACCACCAGCAGCAACAGCAACAGCAACAGCAAAAAAAATAACAGAAAACCGGACATGAACTAGTTCCGTCTCCAGTAGACGTGTGTGTGTAGAAGGTGGTGTTTTCACTTTTTTGTTTGATGATTTTTTAGTTTGCTCTCTGATAGTTTTTGTTTTGTTGTTGCTGTTGTTGTTGCTGTTTTTTTCTGTACTTTTGTCAACACACAGAACAAACGCAAGTGAGTCATTTGTGTGTCACGTACAATGGGGTTGGGAAAAATGGAAAACTGGGAAAGTTCGAGCAAGTGAGGTCAGTTTGGGGGGAAAACAGAGCCGTTTTTTTCACGCCCCATGCTTAACCCTTCCGTCGAAAGTTGAGTGATGAATTAATTACAAGCTAATTACTTTATGTCGTTAATTAGTATTAAACCAAATGGCCCAAAAAAGGGTTTGATACACTTTTTGGAATACTTTAGTTTACTAACAAACTAGTTTTTCCTTTTTGTGATTTTTTTACAAAAAAGGGTTAATGTTTTAAAATATGTGTGTGTGTGTGGTTCTCACGATGGAGGGTACGCACATGGTGCTGTTATCGCGGTTTAAAACTACAGCCTATCACGATAATGACGACGTGGCGTGCTCGCTTTGCTGATGTTTGTTGCGGCTTTTTTTGCTGTCACTTTTCCCGTGCTTTTTTGGTGTGCACAAAACCGTTTTGTTCGCTCAACTTAAACTCAATGAGCTGTGTTATACCAGACCAGTGGCTGCAACTTTTTTTCCCGAGGGAAAGCGCACGGAACAAGAACGCAAGCCTGCTTGCCTGGTAGGCGTCACTTTAATGCCATTTGCACAGCAACGAGGCCTGTGAAGCTCATCAAAACAAAACAAAACAAAAAACCCCTAAAACCAGGCGCCAGCGCGGCATTCACAAAAACGCGGCTCCGACCGGGCAGTGGCGCGGCAGCAGCCAAATCAGCAGAACAGCGCGTATTTAAGCACCGAGCGGCACACAATTAGGCCATTCAACAACGACCAGCGCGCGCGGCGCAAAGATGATGCAGTCCACTGGAGCAATGGAGAAAGTTGTTGAAAAGCGGCCTAGGCTACAGGCGGCAGCCACAGTTCGAATGCGGCGGCTAACGATCTTTTATTTTATTAAGTTGATGAGCATAAGTACGAAAAACAGCGGAGAGCAGTACACAATGATGAAAACACAACTGCTTGCTTGGAGTGTTTTTGTTTCTGTGTTGCTTATAAAGATAAATTGAACATTTTCTGCATAATTTTGTATCATTAAATTTTTTTTTTCAACATCGTTTAATTTAATCGATTAAAGCGATATTACTAAAACAGTCCTTATGGCACCTAGTGGAGTCAAGTAGATGTCGACTAAAGCTTATCGAGCAACATAATTGTCAAAATCTACACAGTAAAATTATGAATATTTGACATTACGAATAGTTATTTCAGTAGATGTTATGGTACCATACTTTAAGGTACTCACACACAGCTCTAGTATCCAGAATATATCTAGTAAAGCTCTAGTATCTAGCAACATTGACCTCATTCGTTTGCACACAAAATACTCTACGCATACGCCATTGAGTATGCTTTCTACGTTGGTTTAATCGTGTAACCGGATAATCACAGCCCTTAACACCGAAAGGCTCGGTCCCAATTTTGCTACACCCGTGTTACACACGCGTCCTTCCACGAATTGGCATATACCTATCCCAACGAGCCAACTAGGTCTTATCTACGGTATTCTATGTTAAAATTGATGTTGTGTAAAGAAAGCGCAATAGGTATTATTATAATGTACATTTAAAATCCAGAACCCATTTAATCTCTGTAGATGTTTACACAATAATACAACAGCATCGACTAAAATCTTTGATATCAATAACCTAAATTATAAGAATGCAATAATTAGAAAACCACTATGTGTTGACTAGATCAATCCGAGCATTGAACCAAGGACGGGTTGGAATGTAATGATGACGAGCTATTAAGATGCTAACTATACCATTAATGATGTCTGCAAACTTATCGCTATACTGTAATCAGTATCAAACAAGAATAAACAAAAATGTATTTAGTTCCTTTATTTAATGCTGTTGCATCAGTTTAAGGATAAGAAAATTTTACAATAAATAAATATCACCATTTTCAAACATCATTTGTTTATCCACTACCAGCAACACGTGATTTTCATGTGTTTTTATTCAATTTTGTTTGCCTCTCTCGCCCCAAAACCGATCGAATATACAATTCCACACACAAACATCGCAAGAACAGTAGAGTAATTCTTATCAAAGCAGCCCTTCCACATCACCATCTACGGGGTAGAAGGCTAAGCTCTAACCAAAAAGTTATCATTTCCCAATACTCTGAAGCCACGCACATGATCCACCCCTAAAGGACGAGTGAATTCCTTTGAAGCATGTAAACGCACACGGGTCGCCGAGCATCCGTTCCGCGAATACCACAAATAAAAGGGCAAATTAGAAAACGACACCATCAACTAAGAAAAGATCTTTAAATCTCCCCCGCAAATCGAACCTTACCACACGTAACGGGCACACGGGTTGGGGCAACAGGTAAGGCGATGCTGAAGGAAAATTCCGAAAACCTATCCCCGTAAGGATTATATCGAACCTCCATACACACCACATTAAGATCGGTTTGTATGTGCAACTCCTACGGCATGGAAATTGCGATGAAAATTATTTTAAGATGTTCATTCTCCTTTCTGTGATAAGGCCCAAGCTTCGTGTCCTACATCCAACCTGAAGGCAGAGATTTAATCAGGCAGAGAGCATGCTCCAGTGTGATAAGCTAACCGGTGAGCAGCACCACAAGCAACGTGCGAAAAGGGTTTATAATTTTTGTGATAAAATGAAGATTTATCGCAAACAATACAACGGTGCGTGGGTCATTATAATTTTGTGAAGAGGTTGATCCACTGTAGTACCAATGAAGATGAATCATGCCATCGCTTCAACAAACGCAGACCATCGTAGGCAAATGAGTGTTTTAAAATTTACGGTGATTAAGCTCCACAGCTTGTTTTCCCTTCTTTAATCATGCTTCTGCAGCTCCCCACAGAAATCCACCTCTTTTCATGCGCATAGAAAAATCACCCATCGACCGGTACTTATGGACCGAAAATTCATGTCGACAGCGTTGTATTCTCACCTGAGAACATAATTATTACTTCCCTCATCCGCAACCAATCACGCCCGGCCGAGCGTACAAACATAATCAATCAAGACGCTACTGCCACTACTACTACTGCTGGGGCTCGATTGCCTTGTCAATTTTCACTTTCCATGCACCAGCCTGTCTGGAAAAGACTTGCGTGAAGAAGGTGGCAAAAACTGTTGTGGTTGGGGGAAACAACATTTTTACGGCACGCTGGAATGCACACCGCTTTTTCAACTAGCAACAGAAGGAACAACAAAAAACTTTAATAATATTATTGGCATATATACACATGTTTGCCGTGTGTACCACCATGGGGAAGTCAAGCCTACCGATTCAGCTTTACAAAGCAGTTTTTGGTTGCTCATTCTTCGTACCTTCTCTGCAGGCTTGTTGTATGAGGAAAAATGCACACACAAAAAAAGAGTGTTTCTCGCTGTTTTCTGATACAGAGCAAAGCTCGAGTGTCTGAGGTCTTATTGCAAATGCAAACAAGAAAAGTGCAAATCGTTACCGGTAAATCGTTGGCCGGAAAAGCGCCCACAAGGACGCCACACAAATATCAGCTCAATACACACACAAACACAGCCAAGCATCGGCAGCACAGGTATTCCTATCCGTTGCAGCCTTTCATATTATGGTTGTGTGTGTGTGTGTGTTTGTCTGTAACTTTACTTCCTGAATTGTTTCAAGTTGGGCGCCGTGGGCTTCCTTGTCTGCAACGGTTGGCCGACAAAGTTTACAAACGGGGCCCATCACCACCCGTAAGCCCACCCACCCAATCTCCCACCAACCGCAAAAGGAAAGCAAAATGTGTGTATGACCAGCTCGATGAACAACCAAAAAAAAAAGGTTGAAAGACGAAGGCAAAGAAGTTTTACTAAAGCCTACAACATGACCAACTTTCCCAGTCGTCTCAAAAGCAATTGAAGTGAGGTTTTTTTTTGTGTTATTATTATAATTTTTTCGTTGTACCTCATCAAAGCCAAAACTGCAAATGGTTCATTTTTGTGGAAAATGAAGGGCTTTATTCGTGGATTTTTTTTGTACAGTTGTGTTGTCCTTCTGCACTTAATTGTAATACCGACAAAGTTCTTGATTGATGTGCATTGCGCGCACGGAAACGAAAGGCACTTTCCACCGGAACCATTTCTCTGAATGAATCGTCCTTTACAGCGAAAAATTTAATTTCCATACCAATTAAGAAACCTGGAAGGGTGAGCAATGCCAGTGTAATGCTTAGCATTGTTTAAACCATTGCTGGCGTTTGCTTTGTAGAATTGGAAGAACTTGTAAAGTGTAATTGCATAACAGTAGGGAACAAAACAAAACATCGTAAAGTTTCATTGAAGTTGAATTGTGTTTTTTTTTCTTCTATTAGCTGCATTTCACATCTTACACCGTCGTCCGTAGCATTTGCAACTGTTTGTGGATATTAATTTGTTCCAACCGAAATGATATGGTCAACTAGAAAACGGCAAAAGATTAATTTAATGTTTCCATTGAGTGGGCACGGGGCCACAGTGCCTTGACCAGCATTTTTCTGTATTTACGTCCCCTCCAGGCATACTGGACAGCCTGGTTTCGACAGCAATAATAAAAACGGCTCGATTTTAATGATCGACTTAAAAGGTGATAAAAGAATTCCCCGGAAATGTAGTAAAACACGTAGTTAAAATTACTTCTAATCAACGCAATATTTTCGCTGTAATCTTATCAAACATATTTCCCGTATCTACAGACATGGGTTCTCTACACAGCTTTTAACATGCATCGATCCGGCTATGTGTCTAGATTGTCAATCAAACTGTTTTAATATGATTGATTTCTTAACCACTTATGGTATTCGAGATAAAGTCGCATATTAGATAATAAATTTTAAGATTCTTCAACATAAATGCCTTTATTCAAGCGTATAAGGTGCAAAAGATGGGGCAGTCCCGTAGTACAGTCGTCAACCTGTACGACTGAATAACATGGTCGTCATGGGTTTGAATCTTGAAAGGACCGTCACTTCGTAGCAAGGAATTTACTTATCCAGCTGCTTAGTACTGATTAAGTTTCGAACGCCTTTGTAGATAAATATGCCGGTATTAGTTTTGTACAATTTTCAAAAGGAAAACATCCTCCTTTTTAACAATAAATAACCTCTGGGTATACATTATGATGCCAACATGGAACGGTGCAACAAGAGATCTTTACAATCTTTTTTTAAGCTCAACTCACCTGCATTGTGACGTGTTTGTGGCATTTCGCTTCGCACAGCCTCGATCACAGCATCCGTCCTACTGAGAAGCGTGCGCCAAAAGTCGACTTTTCCGCCCCACTACGCATTGCCTCCGACGATCGCACTTCGTCAATTTGGCATCGATTTTTCCGTCGCTCTTGTTGCACGAAAGTCGCCCTTTTCTCCACTTTGAAGATCTTTTCTCCACGGTTCGACACTTTCCGTTCGTAGCATAGCAACGTCTAGTAGTTCACGTCAACACGATTGATCGAGATGAAAAAAAAAAACAAAACCTCACACCCGAAACACATGGAAAACGCAAACACATCGGCCACAAATGCCGAACCGAAACAACCAGGCACGAAAAAGAAAAACAAAACAAACAGCAAGATTCGACGCTTCCAGATGGGAAGAGGAAAACTCCAACGCCCAAAATTCGTCTTCTATTGCTTCCATATTCCACATTGCAGAAGAAGCGAACGATGCTGCTAAAATGCGGGTGTGCGGGAGGACACAACACTCAGACACACCAAGAGGAGAGGGTGGTGCCCATTTCATGGGTAATTTTACGTTTTCGGTTTTCCAGGCCAGCCCAGCACCGGCAGCACTTCTCATCATTTGGTCAGACGTGATCATCATCATCATTATTATCATCAACGGCACCAATCAACGGTTACTCTTGAACCACTTTTCCACTTCTTCGTGCATTCCCTCCAGCCAGAAAGACCGCGTTCGCCGCGTGTGTGTGTGCGTGAAATCTTCTCTGTAAGCATCTCAAGTCCCCCCAAAACCGAAACCGGCCACTGACACGGGAGCATTGCTTTTTTTCTTCGCTTTACTTTTCATTCATACTTTTTCCCGTCGGTTTTATCGCGTTCAAAACGCGCGGAGGGATTCATTCGAAGAAGGAAAAAAAACAAGATGATTGAAAATTGGTCCAACTGAATGACTCAAGTCAAACGCATACTCTGGCCGGGTGCTAATCGTTCCAGCAGCAGCACGATCAAGGCCATCTTAGAACGTGGAACAGTTTATGATTCTTTGCAACATGTATGGCGCCCAAGATGAAATTATATGAAGAGCAGAGTTCAACGCACTTCAGCGGAATGAGGTGTGTGATCGAGTCTTCTGAATTGTGGAGAGAATATGCTTAAGCTACTTTCACATATACACACACACAAACGTGATTACTGGTTTTGCACCCTTTGTGCCAGAGGATTCTAGATTGGCCACACGATCCCAGCTCATTTGAGTGGGACGAGAACTGAAGTGTTGGCAAAACGATATCGGTTCGATTGGGACCGTACCATGCCTCGGCAGCACCCGGCACCACCGCATGCAGCAAGCCATGCAGGCATGAAATAACAGCATGTACACGCGTTGCTTACGCATTGCATTGGAACGGCGGCGCAACCTGACTCCTCCTGCATGCTCCTGCTACCCTACATTCCTCCAACAAGACGAGCTCACACACTCACACACACACATTGCCCAATCTGTCAACAAACGGTGAACACGGGTTCCCGGAAGAGGGTAAGAATGCTTCCCGGACAACCCCTAATCAACAGGCAGGGGGAGGAAAGGTTTGCTTTTTCTTGCCCTCCCCCCCACTTTCGCCACCATCTCGAAAGGAGGCCAGAACACGTCGCCGTGCAACGTCGACTGCACACACCGACCGACCACCGTTGTTGTTTCCCGTTGTCATAGACAACCGCACCGCACTCGCGCTCGAGTAAATAAACACACAACGTCATCAGCTTCTGGGTTGCCCGTTTTGAAGTCACCAACGTCACCATACACACACACGCACACAGGCCATCGGAGACACTTCTTCGGCACCTGATCGCCGTGACCTGTTTTTTGTGGGAAAGAGCTGTTTTGTGTTAGCACTGCTGCATCAGTGATTGCACTCTTCACGTACGAATGAAGCAGCTTGCTTAACAAGGTGCACATACCGATTGCGCTAAGGAAGGAAACACTTCTGCTGCTGGTATTTACTGCATTTTCCGGCACACACAACCTACTGCACGCACAACCTACACGACACGAACCAATTTGGTAAACTAAAAAACCCAAGTAACGCCACGGCACGCTGTGCCTGTCAGCACTGCCCAACGTGCAGTTTTCGCTGCCAAACGTCAAATTACTAGCGAATCAGGTTGGGCCAAGGGGTGTCCCACGAGCTCGCTCTTTTGACAGTTGTGTGTAAAATCCATAGATGCATTGCAGAAGCGATTCAATCAAATGCGATGGAACTATAAGAAAATAGTACTATCTGCAAACTATAATTCATTTTGAATAAATAAATAAAATAAAATAAAACCAAAACGTATACGAAACGAATTTAACGTATTTTGTCTACAAAACCATTTATTTTATTAGTATCTTGGTTCAGGCTTCGTTGGTTACATTTTGAAGAATTAGTCTTTAATTCTCAATATTTTTAAGTATTATATTTCATGTTTTTAACGTCAAAAATAAAAAATACTGCACAGCGATATCGATGTACCACCCAAGCAACATTACATTGTACGACGAAAATTTGAGCAAATAAAGGTTAATTAACCCGTGAAACGCTTGGAACGCTTGCAACCGTATTTAACCGTTTTGGTAGGAAATTAAGAATTTCGGTTTCATTTCAACTTCATCTATTTGCTTCAATGTGTTCAATCATTTTATATTTATTACATAAACACAGTTATATAGCACCTATTGTTTCATTACTATTCAGATCAAACGAAAATGTATAATTCATACGATGAAAATCATAATCTAATATTCTCTAAATGATTTACGTGTTCATATCAACCATCATACACGCTTACAAAACACAGTTTTGAGGATTTCCAAAAATATCGCAAACACCAATTTTAAATAGCATGAATTCCAATTGATCATCTTTAGATATGATTTAAACTAAAGAAGAACACCACGAACTAAGAAAACAAGATCATCGAAGATAGTTGTGTTAATCTGTAGTTTTTTTTTTAATTATTAATAAAATTAAGTGGCACAATAAAAAATCAATATATTTTTTTAATCTCGTTCAATGATCGCAATCACACTAGAGGTACTAATTGATTTAACCAGTAAAACTGCGTGTCTTACCGTTAATGTAAATTATATGTATATTCATACAATTTATTTATCTGAATACAATGTTTCTTTCAAACAGCTGGAATTAGAAAAAAAACTACTTTTGCAACAATAACGTTTCTTAGTTTTATTTTCCGCTAGTGATGTAAGAATACCTCCCATTCGTAGTCAGTAGATTTATCCGAATACTTGTATAATTTTCTAGCAATCCTCAGCCTGAATCTATACTTTTCTCACTTTTCTATGCCGTCTAGCAACAGCCTTTGAGCCACACGAAAGACCTTGCGCAGCATACGAAATATGCTGTCAAAGCGCATACGCACAAAGAACCAAATAATTCTTTCTCTTGCACAAACGCTTCGTTGAGGCACTACAGCACGTTTAAAGATCTACTCTGCATTAAAGCACTGCCATAATTCACAACTCGCTCGGTATACGCGCTGCGCACACTCCCTGTTTTGTGGATCGGTCTCCCTGCTAAAGATCGTTTTGATGATGGTCGCCCATTTCCCTGGTGGAAACTTTCAAACGGCTGCATTCGGCTTGCAAACAAAGGTAAGAAAAACGGTTGCACAAACCACTAGTTGCACGGTCAATGCGTAGGGACCACTGGGATATATTATATTTTTGGTGATAGCTAATTTACTTATCTACCTGCATCGAAAGCTGCTTTGTCTGGACGTATGCGTAGTTTCATATCTATCTTCAAGCGACAACATACAGTTAAATTACTCTGTAGCTCTATGGATAACGATTCTATTTACTTTATCTATTTCTCATCAGCATGGTGTTATCAAAATCTGGATGGCAGAGAGTATCTTTGTAGTATGTGTAGAAGCAACGACGAACAGAGAAAACAGCTGACCACTTTTTGTCTAAAACGGAAATCGAAAGGAAGCGCTGCTTTGCGTATATTGTCGGGAGACGATAAAATTTGGATTATGGATAAAATCAAAGCTAAATCTCACAAAACCGACAGCTATATCAACCTTGTAACGAATAAATATTAATCCAAGTGCAAACGAACTGAAGAAAACTACCTTAAACCGAACCATCTACATACATCTTCACAGTAGCTTCACGTGAGGACCATATTGTTTTCAACGTGTGGAGGAATAAACTCTTTTAGATCATGCTTAAAGTGCTATTCATACATCCGTTCGCTTCGTGTCTAGATACCCTGTAGTACTCTTTCGCTATCTCACAAACCAGAAGTACGTGACAGGCCGTTTTGTTGCATTCACTCCTCATATTCAGTACATCGAACTTCTTGCCTCTTAGCTTTTACTACTGTTGCAAGGGACGTTAAAATCGTATCTACAGTAATGAACGTGTTTTGCCTAGATATTTATGTGTGTGTGTGTGTGTGTTTGTGTGGGTGCATGTATCGTGTGTATCTGTGTCCATAAAACATACTGTATGCTGTATTTTTTACCTAATTCTTTTACTATTTCTCCCATTTTGTTTCTATATATAAGCGTTGCAGTGCTCTTAAACCATTTTACTTGTACGCTCGCGCCTTGTCGATATTGGAGCGCTCTACATCCGAGAAGCCGAGAATACTCTCAATCGCGTTCAAGTGGCCCTGCGAATTTTCCTTATCCGTCAGGAAGTAGTAGATTGCACTCTTCAGGAACTGCAGCGTCACTTCGGGATCGACCTTGTTTTTCGTCTGCTGAGCATCGATCAATCGCTTGTACATGGTCTAAAATTAAAAGGACAAAAGTTAGTGTTACTTCACTTTATAGTACAGATTTCATAACTAATAACTTAATAGGACAAAAGGGAAAATAAAATTAGAGAAAAGTGAACAAAAATATAGTAGCAAGCACGGAAGACAAAAAGCAGACAGAAATATTATAATAATAAAAAGCATACGAAATAAGCGTAGTAATAGCAACAAAAAAGGGTAAGTAGTGCACAGTACGAAAGCTACAAGTGGTGCGTAATGGTAAAACATGATATAACAAGCGACGAATTATACTGCACAATGGCACAGAGCAATACATAATTAATTAGTTTAACGAAAAGGTTAGCAACATTATTGAAAAAAAAACCCAAAATGAAAACTCCATACTCAACATGCATACATGCAAACTGTAGAATTTCTACTTGAGCGAAAGTGTAGAAAAGCACAGAGAAAGTAGGGAAGATTGTTTCGCTCTACCCACGCTTCACCCGAACCCATCCCCTAACGGATTAACACAAAAGTTCAACATTAAACCGTTAAACACGAACAAATAATAAAACATAAACTAATCCCCTTCTATTATGATCGAAAAATAAACCATCGCATACCAACCAAAAATAGTCAGATTAACAATACAGTGGTAAAAACAAGCTAAAAACAAATCACCGCATGGTAGTAAGCTTTGTCAAGGCTCTCGCCGTAAGCGACACAGCCCCGAGCGCAATGGAATAAAAACCAAAATCAAACATTTCTGGTCTAATAACTTCAAGTACGGCTGTTATTGCTAGGTTGATGCTAAATGTCTTAATTGTTGTATTTGTTTTGACTGTTTTGCTACAAACCTTACGGGCACCGAGAAGCCAGAGTGAGATTGCTTCTTTTGCGCTCAGTAAAACCTGCGTACCGCCACTTTCTTGCTGATAGTTCGTATCCTGGAGAGTGTGTGATCGACAGTAGGGAACATGGGGAGAAAGAGTGAGTTTTGATGAGTGGTAGATTGGTTGCAAAACTAAATTTTTAAAGTAAATAAATAAGTTAGGCCGAATCGTTTGCAAATGGTTGTCTTGCTTAAATTTCTAGCAACATTCGAATGTAATAGGATGAACATTTTGATTTCATGCGTGAATGCTAAACTTCCTACCAAAAAATGGTAAGCTGTATTGCTATGAGAATGAAGTTAATGTATTGGAAAGGTAGAGGAAAGAGATAAACAGACAGACAAAGCAGAAAGGCTAACGCAGTATAGGTATCACACAGTGCGTACCGAGCAATTTGACCACATTAGCGTTGGCGGATTAGCGCAGCACAGCTAAGAAAGCGGTCCACTATTTAGGATAGTGCGTACAGCAGACTCGATAAAATGTGTTTAGCAATGGCAATGTTCTTAAAAATCTAAACTACCTCTTCCACCCAACAACTACGTTTAACTTATTATTCTTAAACATTAATTGGTTGCATCGATCCTATTTTACTTCCTTTGCTTTTTTTGAAAATTCTCATGAGTTTGCAATGGCATGTACAAAATAAATTAAAAATGCTTCCTAGAATTCTTTTTTTCTTATCCATGAAATGAATTTGAAATTGTTAGACAGATATCCACAGTTGTCTTATTTTTTACGTATTCATTCAATTGGATACATTAATTTATACATTCAATAACAAAATTACTTAATTTTTTATTAAATATATTTACAGTTTTTCAAACATTAATATCAAATATTACAAGAATCATAACGTTATAATTATCAATAAATAGAAACAAAATATTCACAATGTAAAATAAATTGAAAAAAACGAATATTAAATTGAACAATAATAAAAATTGTCTACAAACAATGGAAAAATGACAATGTATCATAAGAAAAAAAAGTAGAAGAAACTGGCAAAAACCTTTAGAAAATTTAGTTAATATGCTAGTAATTGTTCTGCAGCAACAGTTAAAAAAGATATAAGCTATTGATAAATATAGGGACGAACTGTGGATAGTTCTGCAACTTGATCCTGATTTAACCAACGGTATGAATACAAGAAGAATTTTGAATTATTTTTTAAACGTTTAAAAGCTCCCAAGCATCCAGATTTTGCACTCTGTGCACATCAAAAGGCAAAACAGAAACCAACCCTGTTACATGAGCGTTTCATTTGCTACAATAAGCAGTGCTAAAAAGAAAAAATGAAAAGGCTACACATCGCGCATCGCCAAATAATAATGGATGGCACAATCCGTGTGCACTCTTTTACGATCTCTTCTCTTCTCTTCTCTCTCTCTCTCTCTCTCTGTCTCTGTCTCTTCCATTGCATCCATGGCTCCTTTCACTTTTACTGTGTGCAGAGGTTATATCTAACGTATATATTGGTACCACAAGCCATACAACGTCCAGTGTCCACCAGCGCACAATGCAGTACACGCAACTTTTTGCCACACAACACAACCACAACAACAATCGAATCGGTGCATAAGCTCCTCCGAAAAAAGGGTTTTGGGGGGAACGTAAGATAAACAATATCACGTAGGACACAAACACATTCAATGAAGACCTGGCACAGGAAGTTCAGCTCTTCCATCGGACGGACCCAACCCAACATCATCCAGACATTCGCATCACAGGGACATATGTTCAGATACGGATTGTGTAGGTGTGTGTGTATGTGTGTGGTGGGGAACACAGTTCCGCGAACGGGTTGGGCATACCAAACTTACCCTTATGTTTTCCAGTTCATCCTGTGTGACCTGGAGCTGCTGCATCAGTTCCGGAATGGAGACGCGGCTTGGTGAGGCGTGTGCCATATCGCTGATACGGTCTGCCTGTTCCTGCCGCTCCGCCTCCTGGCCCTTGGTGTACATGTGCAGATACATCTTGTTCGCCTTATCCTCCTGCTCCTGCAGTTGAGTTTGCAGTTTTTCCAGCTGCTTCTCCAACTCTCGGATGCGCTCTTTAGCCTACAATTTAAAACCAGAATCATTTGTTGTATGTTGCACCTTGGCACTGTGGCCACTTAGCCGCCACCCACCTGCTCATAGTCCGGCACCAGATCGCAGTAGCGTGTGTTGGACTCGGCCAGCTTCTGGAGCAGCACCTCAAACCGATCGTTGTTCGACGTGCGCAGCTGCTGTTCCTCCGACTGGTGCTGCTTGATCAGCTCCTCGATGCGCTCTTCGTACAGGGCAACGAGCCGCTTCCGCTCCGCATCCATCTCCTCGTCACTGCCGCACGCACGGTCCTGCGTGTGCACGTACGAGTCCTTCGAGTGGATCGACGACGTGGTAATGTCCTCGAAGTGTCCCGAATCTGCGAACGAGCTCTGCATCTCGGACGTCGACAGCTTGTCGATGAACTGCACCTGATGGATGCCAGCCTGCATATGGTGATGGTGGTGGCGTGGGCTCGCCTTCGCCACCCCCTCATCGATCTGGTCGACGATGGGCGAAATGTCCTGGCTCGAGCTGGGCGTGTTCACATCGTTCGTGGTGTTCTCCCGCACCGTTACCGCATCGCTCGAGTTGCTGCGCTCCTCCGGCGAGCTCAGCGATGCCTTGAACAGGCGCAGCTCGACCACCTCCTTCGTGAGCCGCAGGATCTCGCTGTCGCGCTGCTCCAGATCGCACCGCGCCTGCGAGAGCAGCTCCTTCAGCCGGCGTATCTGGCGCTGGGCGCGCTGCGTCGGCGTCAGATAGTCGCCGCCGGTTTGTCCCGCGTGGCTCGAGCAGTGCACCACGTACTTCATCTTGCGGCCACTGAAGGTCGTGCCGTTGCGCGCGACGTACGGATGGTCGCAGGACATGCCGCTCGCCACCGAGCTGTAGCTGTGCAGCGAGTCTAGATCATCGTCCAGATAGCTGTTGATTGGGGACTCGGGCGAAACGGGTGGCGTCTTGGGACTGAGGCCACCGCCGACTGCACCGCCGCCGCCGGCGCGCTGCAAACCCAGTCCGGAACCTCCGCCCGGCGTTTGTGGAGTTCGGGGCGTTCTTTGACTACTACTGCTACTGTGTCCGGAGTTGACTAAATTCAAAGACTAGTGAACAAGAGAGAAAAAGAATGGAAAATAAAGATCAATCATTTGCTAGTTCATTACATCCCATCCCTTTTCTCACAGTAATGTTGCTCATCAAAACCAGTAAATTACCATCATTTTCGACATTCTTTCCCATAATCTGCCTGCCGTTCGATTTGGAATCTTGGCTCCTCCTTTCCCGATACTGCTCTTTGCGTTTTTCGTCTATCAAAACTTCAAAGAGCTATCGCTATCGGATTCACCTTGACGTCCGCAACACTAGACACCACAGCACTGCACCACGTAAGAATTATTTGTACTTCAGTTACAAGCTTCTAGCCAAAGGAGAAGCTTAACGAGTACCCTTTTTCTCCAGATATTCCTTACTCTACACCACTCCACTAAGTTCGTTCACTAACGCGTTTTGTACTGTGTTATAGAGTGATCTTTGGTTTGGTCTGTGAAAAGACCCCCCAAATGCCAACAGCTCAATGGCACCAGATAGCACCAAACCGTCTATTCCGTTAGTTTCACTTCTACTGAATCTCTCGCCCAATCCAATGCCTCCACTCGACACTGCAAAAGCGTTTTTTGTACTGTGCGTGGCGGCAAACAGTGGCAGCGGAATTGCTTAAAACAGCAACAAATACACGTTTCCGATCAGCTAACCGTTACAGCACAGCCACACACTGTTCGCCAAGTTCAGCCAGGTCTTCACACAAGGCACAATACACGCACCCGCTAACAAGAGCGCGTTGTCTTCGCCGTTCCGAGTACGCCTACTACACAACTACAGGAAAAGCGAGCCACCACTTGACCATCACCAGAGAGCGAGAAACGGCGGTTGGCGTTAGTTTTCTTTGTAGCAGTGGAAACTTTAACACGGTCGAGTTTTTTAGGGTGATGGAGTGTGCACAGTTCGCTAGCTTTGGGTCAACAGTTTGCCAGTGATGCCTTGACCAAGCGAACGAACGAGCTGGGGTAAGAAGGAATGTGGCTCAAACTAATCAAACACTAACTCTGCAGCTTCTTGAACGAAACAATTTTCTAATAACATGAGACACGTTCTGGATTTTCGTTTCTTTGTACTGAAATCTTCCACTTTGCGCTAATCGTCACTCATGCGAAACAGACTCTACTACTCACACAAATAATGTTCTTTTACGTTTTTGATCTATCTTCCATTCCATTTTCTGGTTCCGGCGCGGCTCCCGCAACCCACACTTCATTCGAATCTTATTCTCCAATGTTCACACAAATACACACTTCGTGTTCCGTTGCTTTTTCAACGTCTTGAAAGCGCCACGTCTTTTCCACTAAACCCAAAACCCTTAATGCCCCATCACACGCCAACCACACTGAGAATGGCCGCCTTTGCCGATAGAGTTGAAGTGGAAATTCGGACGGTAATTGATCATTTCACCGCGATGGAAAACGGTGAACGGTTCAAATGCCTGAGAAACCGGCCCAACAACGAATGCCCAACAACCGACTTCCGTCCGATCGCACTTAATGTCCGCGAGAGAATGAATGGAACGGTGAACTCGGTGGACTGATAAGACGGCATTCGTTTGGTGCATCCATCAGCGGACGCCCGCGCTGGCGCTAGGAGAGATTTCGATGCGAATTATTGTTGGTGCCTCCAATCCAAACTCGGCACCCCACATTCATCCGACGCAATCAGGCACATCTCATCCCCCCACCCGTTTGTTTCGTGTGTATTTATTCATTTTTTTGTGTGCTTTTTATTTCGAGGGTAGTCAATCTATCGAAAGAAAAGCAAAAGTTTTAGCTTTTTCTTCTCACACCTTGGAGTGTTGTCGGTCGGTCGTTATGATTTGCAGGGATGGTTTGGATGGATGGAGATAGATGATGATAGCAGCGTACGATCGCTTTTTTGTTGCTGTTTGCTGTGTGCCTACTGTTTTCAAACAATCAAATCGGTGGTGTTCCACCCACCGGACCATCTCCATTACTACACGGACAACACATCTTTCTTTACACATGCTTTTTTCATGCCAGCTCCCCTCCTTTCTTGATGCTTTCTATACAATCAACCAGCACACGCCGGGAGCGATAACTATCGAAACGATTTGCCATTTCCCTGGTGCCGCTCACCTGGTTCGGTGGGCCTGGGAAAGGTGCAAGCGATAGTTGTTGTTGGCGGGGGGCTTCGACCACTGTCTGTGCATTTTCGTATCCCGAACAAGCGCCATCATCTTCAACGGATCATCATCCTTCAAGCGGAGAATGTACACGATCTATATGCCACCGCGGCGGCGGCGGCGGCCACCAGCACGCCTCCTCCTATCCCACTCACTATCAGGTGTGTGAGTGCAAGGCACCTCCCCAGCCACCGCAGCCTGCAACACAGTGGTTTGTGTGTTTGTTAAATGTAGATCAGATGATGGAAAATCGGACCCATAATAATCGAGCAGCACGCGCAATGCATGTACGAACCAACAAGCCAAACCACACCCCATCGTGCCCCAGCGATTGCGAATTATACCACGGGCGCAGACCCAGGGGGCTGCTGTGTCTCGCGCGCGGGGTGATTTACGATTACCGATTATTAAAACCAGCGATTGTGTGCTCTCCCTGGTCCCCATGCATAAAGCGAAAACATTCGATTTGTTTGGGCGTAAGTTGTTCTTTTTTTTCTCTCTCTTGCTTCACTTTACCACATGGATTGCATATTTCTGGTGAGTGATCATTGGTGATAGAGAAAATCGGTTTACGTGTTCATATAAGGGTAAACTGTACGATTGATTACTTCACATTGAGAGCAATTTTACAAGACGTGATACTGCAGCAATTGCACTGGAAACGTTTAAAAGATACAATCAAATGTTGTAGCAAAGAAATAAAGAAACGGAATTTTTCATCATTTGGAAATGGTTTAAGATCACCAAATGGAAGTTGTGGGCAAGATAAATTAGAAAACGATTCTGCCGGCATTCAAAGGTTCCGATCAGGACGATCAGATGGTTTCAAGTACTACTCCAATTATTGAAAAGTGCAATATGTATCTTAAAATGATACTCCTTTCTTTTCTTTTATTCGGCACATATTTTCCAAAAGATCCGTTTTTAACAGAGATTGTTTGAACATTGTGTTGATATTACCGAGCATGTGGTTCACAAGCTTGATTCGGTCAATTCTGAAAGAATGTTTAAAATATTGCCATCTGATAGCGACAGGTAATACAGAATGTAGTCGTAGATCAACTTAAACTTCGACTACGGTTAAATGAATCCAACACAAAATAAAAACCAGATCTAACTCCGCAATTCGGGGCAAGTCTGGTCGACTTTGGACGAGCCCGGTTGTGAATTCTTCAGGGACAAAGGCCACACGGAAGTCTTTGTATCTTAAGCAACTTTGACAATCCGTAGAATTTTGAAGATTCGTAAATCTTTGAAACATCGTGGAATTTTGTATATTCATGATACTTTTAAAATTCACAAATCCTGAGTGGAACTAATGAATCTTTTGAGAAACTACTGTCTCGAATATTCTGAGATTCATCGCTGGTTTTCTTAAAATAGTTCTTGAATTACTTATGTATGATTAGGGTATATTGGTTAGTTTCAAAGATTCATTCAGACCATATCCATAGACCACATCATATGTATCTGCATCGGATTAAACCTACTCCTATGTGAAGTATTGCATGAATGATTTTATCACTGGGATCCAAAAAGTAGGTTAATTGTAGGATGGTTCCATTGAACTCTTGTATCCTGCAGCTGCGGCAAGCAAGTCACACTGTTAGTCACACTGTTACCACGCTACGGTAGTATTGATTTTTCCATGTAACTGAAATTACACCTAGAAACACCTGGCACTAACATAGACAAGCACCAGCTACCATAGAAACTATTTGCTTGGAACTGGATCGTAAGTTTAATCTATTCTTTTTGATAGAGCGTTTTTCACTCAGCTACCTTAACACGCAATGCAAAACGTGCCCTTGATCTCACAAATCGTAATGAAGCACTATTTGCCAGCTTGCAATTTGCATGTTTTGTGGATTCGATTTAGCATACTCTTCTTAATATTCAATACACACCATCCAAATCGATGCATCCACCCTCTTTTTCCCTCATTATAGTGCAGGGACAAACATCGCTAGCTCCAGCACACTGCACCGTACTCCGTGTTGACACACCGTACAACACCAGAAGAACCCTTGAACCCATCACACACACAAACTAGGTCACCTTCGGCAATGCCGGGTGTTGATATTTTCCATTATGTAATCCCTACACACAGTACGTTCAGGGAAAACTTACCATGCCACGCTCATGCTGCTTCTGCTGACAGCTGATGCTGGGTTGCTGCTGTTTCAGCTGCTGGCACGTTCCTTTCGATTTGCAAAGCCCGGACGATGTGATGCAATTGGTGTGCTGAGTGTGACCGCCATCACTGTGACCGCCGTGCGGTATTACACCGTTCGGTACGGGGCCATCCTTTCCGGTGCTGGACGAAACGGCGAATGAATCCACCTCGTCGGCGACGTCTGTGGCAGGATTCGAAGTTGCCATCGTTGGTGAACGTTGCTGCTGCTGATGGAGGCCATGGGAAATCGATTTACTGCCTCCGTGCAATACTGTGGCTGCCGTATTTTTCGTCTTCACTCCCGATCCTTGCATGACTAGATTGCTTGGATGGCTGCCCAGCTGCTGCGAGGCACCACAATCGCAATCGCAGCACTCGCTCCGATAATGTTGGTAGTCATGGAAGCTTCGGCTGGTGCGCATGCGCAGCGAGAAGGACCGGCAGAAGGGTTGCGGGATGCGAGTGTTTTCATTTTCGCCAGGATACGCGCGGCGCTGCGAAACCGGCGTTACCGGTTTCGACGACATTGCTTGTTGGGAGGAGAGTGAGTAGCGTTACGAAGCGTTACCACCGGGAGCGATGGAAAGACTCGGGGGCCCGGTAAACATCAAACGGTCGACACGGTTGTAAAATTTTAAATTGTTTGCTTCTTTTTGCTGTTTTTCTCCGCTCTTTTTTCAAGCTTGGCTTCTTTTTTCAAGCTTGGCCGCTAGGCCAGCCCCAGGGCGATGGTGTGAAGCGTTTACTCCGTGGGGTGAGCAAAATAAGCAAAAAAAAAAAGAACTCAAAAGCTAAACACAGAAAACACCGAATCACACACCCCCTCTCACGCTGTGATGTTGTGTACGCCTGCAATGAAAGAAGAGGAAAGACACATTGTAGTTGAAAAAATAACACGAGCGAAACAACAACAGCAGTACATGTTTTAGAAAGTGCCGCTGTAAAGCGATCCCGCTGGCGCCACCCCTACACCACGGGGGAGGAGGTCACCGATTTCGAGTGGCGGGCGAGTTGGCGCCCCCGGAATGGCCGAGGCGGACAATAATAATTATCTAGCGCTTCTTGCGCTATTATCGAGTGGTGTGCGCCCCAGTAGCGCAACGTAATCAGGCGCACAAAACGAATAAGGTTGCGCAGAACAACCAGAGTCCGCCAGCGCAATTTGCAACATTCACTCAAGACGATGATTTCCGCGGAAAGAAGGTTAGCACAACAGAGAACAATAAAAAGCTTTTATTTATTGCTAAATTCTATGCCGCTTCTACTACCATGTGTGCGTTATCTTTTATCAATTAGTTTGATTAATCGCAGAGGACTTTCGTTGGATGTTGTATAATGTTGTAAGCAACGAAGCAGAAGAACAACAAAATAACTTTTTATGTCCCCCCGCCCAAACTCGAACTTATCGATCACGTCATTGACAAACGTTATTTTTTCGCTTGTTTTGCCATCGCGTGTCCATTCCCCATGTTACTTATATTTATATATATAAACCACCCACCGGCGCGGGGCGATAGTGCATTTCAATTGACCAAACTTTCAAGGTTATGCCAACGGACCATCTATTTGATTCGATTTACCGCCAAACCAAGCTCCCTCCCCTCCTGGGAAAGCAAAGCAAGAAACGCAACGCCAGCGCAAGCCCCAAATATCACCTTGAAAGGTGGAACCAATGCCGTGGTACGTTGCCGCTGTGAAAAGTTGAATGTAAACGTTTCCTCTTGCGAAGTCGTGTTTAATGGCCCAAAATAACAAACGCGTGGCTTGCGGCTGGCGGTCAAACGCCTCTCCGGGAATGGTGGAGACCTAGCCCGAGTCACGCCATATCACGATTAGTCGGGGAATTGTCTTGCACTAAAGTGTATGTATTCATGTGGCATGCAATCGTTACAATCATTACAAATGAATACAATTCACAGGCTGAAGTGGCTCATAAATGCTGATTTGTCGCATTGATCTAGCTTCAGAGAGCTTCAGAACATTCTTGAAAGCTTGTGCAATAAAATAGTTCTCACAACTATTGCTATTCGTATAATTAAGCTTGGGTTAAGCTTTTCGCCCGTTTTAATATGTTGCTTTAAGTAGGATTAATACGGGGAGCCTCGATCAGGCTAGATCAGACGATGCGAACGGAGGGAACTTTGTTGCTTGTTCTAATTTAATGCTTAATTAACAGAGATTCATATTTCAGCAGTTTCGAAAGCACCACGAGCTGCTAATGGTTTCACACATACATTTTCCCTCATTTTCCATTTTATTTCCTTCACGACAAGCATCTTACTCTCACCATTCGTTTTCCTGAATTTTATCATAAAATGCTCAGCAATCCGGCAATTATACATTGGACGCATTCTCTCCTTTCTTTTTGAGCCAACAGCTTGGTAAATGAATCATCAATCTCTTAATTTTCGTCAAGAAGGACAAAGCGTCAAAGCGGAAGAAAATGCCAGAAGGAATGGACATGAAACGTTCATAAATTGGCAAAAAATAAATCTGGTCATTGTCCAGCTAAAACCCTCATCAACAACAACAAAAAATGAAGAAAACCGAAAAGTCTCAAGTTTCAGATCTCTTTCAGATGAGAAAAAGCTTAATTGACACAAAATTATCCCACACTCTTCAACTGCTCAAGTTCCACACCCGTTCGACTCGTCTCTCTTTCTCTCTAGCTACTTTTGTTTCAATGTGGCAGCATGTTATCCAGCAGCTTTCTTTTCAATTTTATCCAGCAGGGGCTATCAACGGATAAACAATAATGATACACCGTACCGTACATAAATTATGCTTTACATGAACATTTCTACCACTTTGCCGTTTATTGCACACATGCTTCAAGCGTTACATTTTGTATATTTGAAGGGCTTTTCTGATCTTAGATAAAGAAAAACCAGCATCACAAAGTGGTTGAAACTGCATACATGAATTACACAAAAAAAAACCTCCGAGCAAATGACGTCAAAGCTCCACATCTGTCACCGGAACGCGGCGCACGGCCCACATTCACACTATCAGCCAAGCAAGTTATGTAAATTTGCCACCCCAGCCCCAAAATGACGCACGACCACAGCGCCGACAGCCAGCGAAAATGGTGGAAAAACGGGAAAAACAAATGTTGCGCTTCCTGCAACGAACTCCCCCCGCATTGATATCGGTTACGGATCACGCTGCCCAAGCGGTACAATGACCACTGCTGCATCATACCGCTGCCCAACACAACAACTTCCGGTCGTTCACCTTGCATAGATTATAGTTTTATTTTTTCTCTTTTTTTTTGGTTGAGGCGATCGTGTGTGAGTTCACTTTTTTCACGCTTGTTTGAGAGAAAAACAAACCCCCACTAGTATGAGAGGAAAGCAGAAGAAAATGCTTTAACCTACGCCCATTTCCTATTTCGTACGCGCACCCGTCGTTTGTTGTTTGCCCTGTGCGGCAGCGACTGCATCTTTCCTCTTCACTTGTGTGCCCGTGTTGCGATGAGTCAATCTCGGAAGGAGGAAAACAGCAACATCCTCAACTGAAAACATTCGACTGTCCGTACTGCCTAGTTACTCCACTGATCCAGTAAAGCACAAGACTATCACGTTCGTATAGAGCGAGAGATACACACATACTCTTGCTCTGCGATTTAGTGCAGGTCGAAGTTGCTGTACAACCTCCTTTCGAAGGAAAACGGGGCCTTGCTGTACACAAGCAGAGTTTGTTTTTCACCCAGTTTGTTATGCGCTAGTTTTAATGGCGCTAGCAAACATGAAAGGTATTGCTTTTGTGCTGCATTCCAATGGGAGCCTAGTGGTTACATATTTCAATAGCCACCGTAAAGAAGACTCACTGAAGCAAACATTCGTTTGACTTTAGCTTTGCCATAACATGCACCAATTTACATTAGCAGAATCTTCCACTAACAAACACTATCCTCTTCCTTCGATGACTTTCAATCGTTTTCCACCTTGCGCATCGACAGCTTGTGTAGCCAATGGGTTGATGTTTAAACCATGAACTAGTCTCGCACACGTCCACACATCAATTACCTAACCGAAAAGATTTAATCTTTTGCACACCTCACGATGACGCATTTCACAGCTACTACTGATTGATCGCTTTTTTTGGTTCCTCTTTTCAATCTCTTTTCTGGCTGCCCAAGCTGAGGTTGTTTTCATGGGAGAATTACACAACCCCTTACGGTGTTGTTTAGCAATGACGCAAACTTTGTTCTGCTGAACATGCTATAACTATAACATGCTAAACTTCTCAAAATGATCTTCCAAATATCGCATTTTCAATTGAAATAAAATCAGCCAGAAAACTTTACATAATTAACATCTTCTCTTCAGGGTAAAGAGTATCTCGAAAGTATCTGACATTCCCGAATCTTCCTCAGTGCCTTTCTATAAGGCAGGATAAAAACCGGCTCCTATACGTTCACTTTAATTTCATTTCATTAGTTGAGTATACGAAATATTCAACCAAGTCCTCTCAAGGCACAAGACGGCGTTTACAGCTATCAACTGTTACACAGCCAGGACGACAAGGTTAAATAGGATAATCAGTTGGTTATGAATAGCGACTTAGTGGATATTAGAATTGAGGCACAGTCAACATGCTATGCTATGTATTTGATCCATGTGCCACACGAGCAACCTTAGAAGTTAGTCAATGCTCAATGCCTGCATGTCATTCTGTCCACTTGATCCTACATACCTTCTTCTTTTTCTTATATTTGGTAAACGTCCTACGCGGACATGCCGACGCCTATATACAGGATCTCAAGACTTTATTCAATACCACGCACAGTCCGACATAGTCCTTGATACGGGGAACGATCCATTCTAGGATTGAACCCACGATGAGCATGTTGTTAAGCCGTGCGAGTTGACGACTATACCACGGGACCGAAGATGTAAGATCACAAGTGTCGGCATTTTGAATCCGACATTGAAACCAACATCTGGTAGAAGTGAAAACGATCTTCCAACGACAAAAGCTTCCTAATCTTTGGAGAAGGCAAGCTACGGACGGGATAAGGACAAACGATTCTGTACGTACCGCCCATATCTTCGTTAGATCGTTTGCAAGCATTGCTGAGGGCCAATCTTTCGGGTGATCAACACCGGAGAAACTCGGCACGTAACATGCCCGGTGTGTAGTATCTCATTTAAACCATCTCAAAACCAATTAGGTCATGTCATTACTTTAAAATAAATAAATAAAAATACAGCATAAAACATAAATATGTATAACACTCGCTTTAGGAATATTCCCGGCCGTAACCTTAAACAAACAACAACAGCACTGCCCTTCAGGGAATCGTCCATGTGTAAAATTACCAATTAAGGCTGCGTTAATAAGTGTCCGTTGAGTGTTTCAAGCGATTACGTGACAGTAGTGAAGCTTTCCACGAATTACCATTGGCACGGTGCCGCTGGTTTAGACTGGCCTCCTAGGCTATCGTTAAATTTTACGCTACTCATAATCAATTTCTCAAATGATTTATCGTAGAGGATAATGTATTGATTCAGTAATAATTCATTGATTATCTAATCAAATCAGAATAAATTAAACAACAATTCGTATCTTATTTATAAAATAGTACATTGATTGTGAAATGTGTAACTAAATAAGAAATTGCATTGAAATTTTAACAAACAGCTGTTTCAATAAACTGATATGTGTTTCATCAAGGCCGGTCTCATAGTACAGTCGTCAACTCGTACGACTTAACAACATGCCCGTCATGGGTTCAAGCCCCAAATGGACCGTGCCGCCATACGTAGGACTGACTATCCTGCTATGGGGGGATCAATAAGTCACTGAAAGCCAAACCCACAAGTAGTGTGGTACAGGCAGGCCTTGACCGGCAACGGTTGTTGAGCCAAAAGAAGAAGGAAGAAGAAGTTTCATCAAATAATCCATACCACAAATTCCCTTTAATTAAATAAAAAATATTGCTGAAATACTGTTTCCCCTTCCCTCTCACCCTGCACTGATCAGTTTTGATCGGTTTGTTGTTGGTTATGTCTTCATTAATTAAATAGAAACATCAAACACTACCCGACAGATCACGCCAAAATACTTAACCCAAGCAATGTGAACCGATTTCCATCTAGCGCTCGGATTAGTCCGCAAATGATTCGCAATGCAATTATTGCGTTTTTTTTTGTTTACCACACCACAACGTTCGTCTTCTTCGCAAACGATTGCCAACCCGCGAACAAACGAACGAACGAAACCGCCACTCAAGCGGGGAAGGTATAATAACTCGTTATACACATATCGGTGTATGCAGCAAGTGCATTGCAAACGGAAAAAGATAATGCAAAATTACTGCAATTTTCCTCGCAGTGAACTAATTCCACCAACGAGTGCCTCCGTGTGCTTCTAGAGTGATTTGCAGCAAACACAATCGAGGTGTTACATAAATTAAATGACTTTTCCAGCCATCAACCGGAGCGGTTCAACCTCTTCCCTGTAGCTAGTTTACTGTAAGTGTCGTTGTTGGAAAATGCAATAACAACAGCAAAAAACACTCTCCGAAACTGCAACGGGTTTGTCGTACCGGCGGAAATGTTTAAACTGTGAAATTTACATAACAATTCCAAACAAACCCCTGTGGAATGGAAAAGCGTGGCACCATCCTGGACAACACGTGATTGGCTGGTGAGAGGGGGAATGGTTGGGGGAGGTTGAAAATGGCTGGTTGCCAAAAATTATGGCATGTCGCACACGGTGCTGCAGGTTTGGCCCGCTGCGGTTGTTATATATTCCAGTTAACGATTGGGCAGTCTGCGTTCCCCCCATTGTGTGACTGTGTTTTTGCTGAATTCATACAATCTGACGATGAGCGACAAAAACATGAATATTAACATGGGCGCATGTTTCAAGATTTACCGTAACGCACATTACCATAGCTTAATCATTACATTACATTCAAAAGTTGTTAGTTTTTCAACTTTGATGGTCGTATTTTAGTTATTTCTTATTCTAGCTTCCGAAAGCAACACTATAATGTTACAGTTAAGTCGTGATGTTTTCAGTCCTCAGACAAGTATGATAGCTATGGGTAAATGTTTACCAATAGTTATAAGAAATAAGACAACACTTTGCGTAAAAAACTGATGCAGAGTAAGTATATATGTAGATAAGTCGGGTACGAAATACAGGGTTTCTCTAGCCAGCTCAACATCGGAAACGAACAATTCGATCCCGTAAAATACATTTCAACAATAACAATGGAAACCTTAATGATCTGTCATTGGTTGCTCGGTACACGCGCGACATTCATTTGACAATGTTGAATTGGGATTTTACGGATTGGAAATGAAGATTATAGCGTTAAGCTGGCTAGAGAATTACTGTAAGAGTACGAAATGATAAGAAATGTTCATTTTTAAGGGCACTGTTTTAAAACTATTCATTATGATAACTGAAGACGTTCAGACTAGATTTTAGAAATGTCAGACCGAAGAACATAATTATATGGGAGGCTTTGAGACGCTGTGCATTATTGTTGCCCAAGAATACATTGATATTGGAGAGTTTGTAAGGATCTATCCACCGTACAACAATGTTTCACCGGAGTTACATCAAACCATATATCAAACCAAACATATTCTCTAGTACAGTAGTCAGTACAGCAGTAGAACAAAAATCCTCTAAACTGATCAAACGCATGGTTTAGGAAGCAAACACTACTAGACATACTTTAGCCATGCTTGCTTGTATCTAATTTTACTAACCGAAAACTATAAATAGATTCTCAGAATTAATAAGAGCATTAGGAGTGAGTTAGCTACTTGTAGTAGTGCTATACAATTTGTTGAACAATGAAACATGTTTAAGGTTATGTGGTTTGGTTCGGTGATATGGAATTTCGGTTTGCAAAAATCTCAATAAAGGGTAAAATAGGCTCAAGATATGGACTTCTCTGCATCATTATGTATTGGGTATAAAAGGGTAGAGATTGTATTCTAGGATTAAGTAATATGCAAGTATGATTTAACGCTAATTCCAGTTCAAATTCACTTGATCAAAGAATAACTGTGATTCTCTAATGAAATTCAATAAATGAACCCAGACAATTGATCTTCTTTGAAAAAAGTTGGCACAACCGCTCCAAATTAGCATCATGATCATCAAGATTCCGAATGAACTAAACAATAAAGCGAAATTTACTTTCTATCCAAAATAACTCAAATCTACTCCAATCATCAAAAAGATATAAGATGCTACAGATAGTTACTTCATCCCCATTAATGAAGAAGTTAGATTGTGAGCATCAGATTATGTGCTGCCCACCGGTGCGTACCGATACATCTTCCCGATGCGCTTTGAGCGGCAGCTCCGTGGAAGGTTTTCCATCAGCAGTAATTAAGCTGCGGCTAAATATTAATGACCATACAGCGTTCCATCCATGCGTTGAGTTGGGCAGAGAGGGATGGCTTACATCATGGCGTTATCACGCTTCCTCGCTTTTATCTGTTGATGCATCACGCCCAGTAGGTATCAGTTATTAGTAATGAGCTGTTACGAACAAAACACAACCTTCAGTTCCGGTCAATGTCTAGCACCCCGGATAGAACCTAATCTACGCGGCTAATTAAGATCTACCGCGGGCAATCCAAAGGGCTAAGGGCACTCCACTAAATGGTGCTTGCGAGCCACTGTACCCATTTCCAATGACGCTGAATGCCTCACCCAAATCAAAACTAGCGGACCGAACACGCGGGCAAGCTTTTCACCGGAACATGGCACGATTTTCACACCACATTTTGCTCACCCTCTACACCCCCCCTACAATCACCATTTCGCCGAAGGAAAACTCCCTCAACGCGTCGATTTGCGCGGGGTGCTTTTGAAATGGGGTCGGCATGGCGATTATTTTTCATTGCTCGTTGTCTCTTTCTCTCTCTCTTTCTCTCTTTTCAACGCGGTACAATTGTACTTTGCTTTAGTAGGCCGCGGCGATCCATGCTGGTGGGCTCGGTTAAGCCCGGCTTGGAAGGCCTCCTCATCAACAGCCAGCCATCGCCGTTTGCCGCGCATTTTTCTCGAAAGCTCGCCCGCAACCTTGAGCTCACCTTCGGCAAAGGCCTCGAACGTGTGTGTATGTATGTGTGTGGTTTGTTTTGCTGTGTAGTTGCGCCGAAAAGCCTTTGCTTCACCCCTAGGATGCGCAAACCATTTACGATTCCACTACAGCAAACGGCAAAAAACAGCAGCAGTAACAGTAAAAAAAATCGTTCAACAAATCGTTTCATGAAAATCCAATACAGCCCTCCAATTTTTGAACTACACGGTGTAGCGGTTGATTGCGTCGGTAAGCGCCCGCGTGCTGATTGATTTTGAACGGTGCTGCGGTGCGGCCTCGCGGGCAGGGAAGCAAATTGTCACGGGAAAAGCTTCAAGAAGTTCGGTTACTAACAACTTTGGTGATGCATTTTTCGAACGGAAAAATCAATTCGCCAAGCTTTCCAATTGTGTTGCGAAAAAAGGGACAAATTTAATTACCTGCTGACAAGGTGTGAGCACACAGCAACCGTGTTTATCACGGATGGAACGAATTATTTGCATTATAGGCGAAGAGTGTTTGTGTACAATCATTTTCTAATTGGAAAGCACAATAAATAAGTTACAGTTTGCTAATACTAATAATACAAACTAGAAAAGTAATTTCAAACCTGCTGCAAAACAAATCACATTGTAACTAATTGGAAACAATCACATCGTACAACTACTGTAGCACCCTAATCCCTCATGAACCATTTAAACAGAAAATGCAAAAGTAAAAAAAAAAAATTACCCACGTTGGTAAAATCACTGACGAACGAAACGAAGTAGAACAAAATAGCAAATGGCAAAAGGGTAAAAGCAAATCCGCATATTACGCAAGCGTTGCTGTTTATAGACCAAACGCACCCATCATATTGGAGCACGTCAGAACGAGAGCTTTTGCTTGCATTACGTAAACGTTTTGTAAGCTTCTTAGCCCTTGCAAACTTCTTCCCGTTAAAGCGAAAGTGTTTATTTACATTTTTCTTTCTTTACTGAAAACAAGTTCCTAGTAATTATTTAAATACAGTCCAAGAAGGCACGTTGGACGCAACAAAAACAGGTGCCAGGGAAACCGAGCGAAACTTTTCAGCCACTTGCCAGCTGTTTGGTACTGAACCGTCACAAAAAAACACGTCTCCAAACTCGGAAAACACCTACCTTTGTTATAATTTAAACTTTTTTGCACGTACCACGTTGCACTACTACGCCGACTACGTGCCCTTCGCATCACAACTGGCCAGCGGACAGTGCCAGCCGCCCGTGGGGCAGAGTTTTCCACGCAGAAACAACAACACACACAGCCAAAGCGAAGGCAGCTTCCGGCAACATTGGCAAGATCGATGCCATGGTAACCGTTTCCATGGCGTTTGCCCTTAGCTGTACGATTATTGCTCACTCAAACAGTGCACCCATGCTGCAGGTTTTGGGAAGAAAAACGGATTCTGGAAGCGAACGAGGAAGCACCACTCTTTTCGGAAACACGACAAACACTTTTCGCACAAGCACTGCACAGCTGGATATTACGCAATTTTTCGCGCTTTCCGACGTTTGGAGAACAGCCAGCGAAGCGCACACACTGACTGGAAATGCTACTCGGAAAATGTCTAGTCGGTGTGTGGAAGAGAGCAGTCCCTAGTCAACGACAGCCAACGAACGCACAGCATCGACTACGAGATGGTGAAGTTGGCAAGCGGTTGCTACTACTCGCGTGGATTTGATATTCTCTCGCTCTCTCACACGCTTCTTTTTTTCCTTCGCTCTCGCTGTCTCACACAAGCACAAACGAAGCCCTTTTTCTCTTGCAGGCACCGAAATGTCCTGCTTTTGCCGAATCGATTTTCCCGACCCAAACAACCCCAAAACTACCCGACGCGTGGCGTGCCCTCTCGCGTTGTTGGAGCACGGGAGCGCCGAAAACAACTGACCGCAGCAGCGGCTGAGTCGAGCGAACCGAATGAGCTGCTGCACGTTGAGACAACCCCACAAACCCCACGGGGAGAGGGGTGGATTATTGCTGCAAGATACACGAGAACCCATGAACGTGAGGGAGCCGCTGTTTATACATGTGTATGTGTGTGTGTGTGAGTAAGTAACAAAAAGCCACCGGTCGCCACAGCCGTGCCGCAAAAGCTCTGACCGCGTTTTTCCACCCTTTTTTCTTTCCCCCGAGCTAGTTATATCTCGCGTGTGTAATAAATGTTTTTTTTTAGCTTCCCCAACAAAATACGGTCCATATGTTGTTGACCTATGCTGTGTGTGTGTGTGTGGCTGGCAGCAAATGGGCACGCAAACCGCACCGCACACCACCATCGAAACACTCCTTTCGGTGTTGGCGAAGGTAGTAGAGCGTAGCGTAGGATAGGTCTGGCGCGAAACCGAGCCTCTATGTGTGTTAGTGGTGGTTTAATGTTGTTTCCCCCCCCCCCCCCCATCAAGCCAAAGGGTGGCATAAGAGGTGGGAAGGTGTAGAAGAAAAGGAGTAGGAAGATAAACAGTTGCGAACAAGAAGAGAGCAAGAACAATCATCCCCACGCGATGGAGCTGCGAGTTATGCTCAGAGGTTCTATGTTGCAACCGGCCGTTTAAATCGATCAACGCCGAAATCGCCGCTCACTTTTCGCCACAAAAGAAAGGGGAGTTTTATTGACTGGGCCACAGGAAGAAGATCAGAATAATCCAAGCTGTTCCTCTATTTCTAATTGCTATAGCAACGGCCCCGCAAGAGTTTCATTTTTTCCTTCAACTTAAGGTTACAGTTTAAATCATTCTCTTAAAACGTAAAAAAAAGAAGTCTCGATTTTCGACGCTCAAACAACAAGACAGTCGAAACGTGGAACAAGAAAAAAATCCGACCTACAAGCCACAACCGTGCCCTTAAATGAACTTCTCAAGGGGGTTCAACCGCGAAGACCTACCGGGTAAGTTCCCTTTCGTTTTTTTTTTTTTTTTTTTTTTTTGGGAAGGGCGCAGCTATAGTTTCTGTTTTCGACCTCACACGTGACGAATGGCTTCGCAAAAAGGAGACAACGTGTCCTTGAACAATAGCGCGACAGACGCGAAAGCAACTGTCTCTTGCTGTTGGGCTGTTAAATCGTTCAATCTGTCCTCTGGCACACGTTGCGACACGATAATCCATTTTGCTTCACTTTCCTCCATTAATTGTGTCCTCTTTTTGGGAGGCTTTGTTGTGATTTGGACGTTCTGTTGTTGTAGTGTTCAAAGCAAAAGAGAGAAAGAGAGAAACAGAGAGTGAGAGAGAGAGACGGTGTACAATAAACAGTGAGCAAAAGAGACTTCTATAAGCGAAAAAAGACGAATTGAATTGAAACAAGAAGTAGATCTTCTTACATATTTGAATTTGATTATTTATTTAGTCCATACAAATTATGCTTTTGGGAATAAAAGTGCATTACATAGGACTTTCATTTACAACCAATTTACTCATAATAATATATTCATATATTCAAAATATTTAAATATAACTTATGATCATGTGAAGTGTATAGGATCTTTTAAAAATATCACTTCATCTTGACCTGCAAATCATTTAATTGAAAAACGTTTAAACGTAACCCTAACAACATACACAATAATGTATCTATATACCAACATCCAAATGCTTCCAACATTCAAATGTCCTTCAGGCATGCCATTAAACAAATGTACCAAAGCATTGAAGTAATTGCCCCATGCACATTGATCCATCTCCGTGTATGGATCTTCGTGACTCTTGATTCAATTTGTTTTTGCGAAATACGTTCAACTCCTTCCAAATCTCATGAAAAACTCGATTCACTAATTCAAGATGCTTTGATAATTAACCTCTCTTACCTGAATATTATCGTAAAATTATCTTCATCACATTTCAACATGCCTGTCCGTTCTTGATAAAAACGACCAAACAAAAAAAGCTCACAGGAAAATGGTAATATCATTTCATCACGCAGGTGCATTTTCATCATGCACCGTGCACTACAGTCAATTCAGCTTTACCACACACGAAAACATTTATAAACTCTATCAAAATACATTGCTTCACCGGTGAAAAGTGAGCACGAAACAGCCGCAAAGCTTCGATTGTTTCAATGTCAAACAAAAAACGAGAAACGGTGCAGTAATTATCTGCCTTTATACAACCCCAGCCGGATATTGGCTACGACATCAATAGCAGCCAAAACAAAACAAAAACACTTGCTCACACTGTCATCGCTACAAAGCCCCACAAATTGATGGAATGACACGGATCGTTAGCGAGACTGTCATTGAACGGGGCCGAAGAAGCCATTGGATTTGTTGGTTTCAGTTTCTTCCATTCACAAGCGACCGATGCAAAGAACGATGGCAATTGTTTGCGTGCGTTTAATTCGTTGTCACCTTTCCTAAAGCGTATTGGCAAACGGCACGTTCGTATTCATCACAACAATTCACTGTGAAATGTGTTCCCTTGTGTTGTGTGCTGTTTCGCAATTCAAATTACCCTATTTGCTTTAGTCAATAGGAGAAGGCCATGTGGTCTAATGGTAAGAACACTAGATCTTGTAAAAACCAGATCCCGTAAGGTGGTTGTTCGATTCCCGTGTTGCGCCTGGATCCGACTTTGGTGTTATGTCCAGGGGGTCTCCAAACTTTTAAGTTTCAGGACCAGGGACACATTGCTTCAAAAAAACCGTTGTTGAGGATCCATTTTTGATCCCCGCTATCATTATCTATTAAGGAACATCGAAATCTCGTCTTCGATACGCAAATACTATCTGAATATATCAAATTTCTATAGCTTTCTATCATTAAAGCTTTATTTTTGTCTTAAAAAAGTAAAAAAATTGATTTTTGATTAGAATAGTCAAAATAATAGACTTTTTACGCATTATACGCTCTTGAGAGATACGCTCTTGAGAGACGCATGTGGCCCGTAGTTTAGGTAGCCATGGGTTACGTGATGCCAATACGTCTAGTAAGCCTTATTTATGTGTGAAGGCCCTGTAGTGTGATTTATTGCCCCAAAAGTAAGACGTAGATAACGCTCTCTTTTGTGTTATGAATAATACTGAAATTTAATCAGATGCACAGTCGGCAGCAGTTTGTACCTGGTACCTAGCAGGGTAAATTCCCAAATCCTCGCCATGCTGTTAAACGCAGGCAGTATGGTAAATTTTGCGCAAAATTATTGCACCAATTGTGCGTTTCGCGCGAATAAACGATGTGAACTACTTTCTACTTCCATTCGTCAGCTGGTTGACTACACAGGGCTGTGACGATGACGGTGATATATTGATGATGGTCACAGGCGCGAACGCGGATGTAAATTCAGACCAAACCTGACCAAAGCCGCCGCTGTGCATTCTCTCTCTCTCTCTCTCTCTCTCTCTCTCTCTCTCTCTCTCTCTCTCTCTTTCTCTCTCTCTCAATTTTCCCTCCAATTGCAATGCACAACTGCTCAGTGCTATCTGCGCATTAAAAAAACGCACCGCAAAAGAACGGCGAAAGTGTTTCGTTTGGGAATTTGTCGCACAAAGCGAGTGGCGCACATATTGCATTTGGTTAAGCAGTATGCCGGCACGCGGTATAACAGTGGTAACTGCTTTTAAATTGCGCCAACCTATTTCCATTCGCGTTGGAAAGTGAGAATTTTGACCATGAGCACACCACACACCGACCGACCCACCGGCTGTAGTACGTGATTAAATGTTGCTTCCCTTCGTTGCTACCTCTTTATTGTCCGCAGCACTGGATCGAGCAGAGCTGGGCTTACCACAGGTTTCGTCAATATGCTACCAACAAATGTTTTACGGAACATCCGGGTAAAGGGGTTCGGTGAGCATTACTGATCGGAAGCTTCGTGATGCCGTGACATCAGCCAGGAAGAACAAGGCAACGGCCCCACTGGATTCGATTAATTATACATTCTTTCTAATTGTCATCAGTCGAAAATGCGCTTTAGTCGACCGATATGGATGGCCAATTGCTAATTGCTGATTGATAATATTCACAAGAAGATGCAACGATATTACCAAGAAGAAATTAAATGGCTACGGCTAGTGATCGGTAGATGTCGCCTGTGTGGATGACATTTTTGGTGAATGAAGATATGTAAACGATCTCGTGTTCATACGAATTGGATGGAATTGTGCATTTATACTATATCGCCAATAATTGAAGTCAACCTAATCATGCCCATCAAATAAAAGTGCAATTAAATTGTTAAAGTTCCTGATTATTAGGAATAAGGTAACATTTTATGGACATTATTGCACACATCCTAGAACACCTGTAATAAAGACTAATTCCTGCTCATAGCAGCATAAAACGCATGTTAATGTCACTCCAAAAGTACGTACAATTGCTCATTGCTTGCTTATCCGTTTTCGTTTTTATGCCAAAATTACCCATCGACGAGCTTGTTATTTTATGACACAAAATCAGCGAATTTTGCAACACCAGAAACAAAGTCAATCAAAAAACAACGTTTGTAACGTTCGTTCGACACATTCGTGATTGGACGATCGGCGGCAACACGTGCATTGGAGTAGCCGTCCGCAGCTAAACGATTACGGCCTGTGCTTTTAGTAGCACGACACGTTTATAGGTCACGAGAAAATTATTTAAATCAAAACCAATCACCCATGATCTCATGTTAGGACTGGGGTAGTCGGTGTTTTTGGGTAGTTATGGAGCTATTTTTTCAGTGGCTCCATTTGTGTATGTGTGTGTTTCGGAGGAATGTTTGCTCCGACCATACTACGGTTGATGTGTGTTTGAGCTGAAACTAATGTGCCATAATGTGTGAGGCGTTACATGATCAAATGGTCGGGGTGAGTTTTTTCGAGGGGGTGAGTTTTTTTTTCTCTCTTACCTTAAAGATGATGATTGAACAGGTTTTTATAAAACAGTTGGTTCCATCTGATCGATCTCTAGGTTCATTCCCTTTAAACGCTCAGCTTTAAGCTCACTGTTCACTGTTCTAACGCTACTGGGCAAACTGTTTTCAAACCCCTTATCTTATCACCTATCGATATGCATTAAATTATACTCTTATCATTCACAGCACACCACTTGTACCACCTTCCCTTAATGCTGATCGATAGATATCGATCAATAAACATACACTTCACTTACATTAACCTTCATTTAACGTCCGCAGACAGGCATTTCTTCAATCAAATGACTTCCTTAAAGCTCGCACACGTTTTCGCTCAGTCACTCGATTTATAAAATTCATCACTCCTAATTTTCAAAGTCACCGGTAAATTATCGTTCTACCGCAAGCGATCAAAAGCTAACCACGTACTGGCACTGGTTAGACACGCGTGTTGTGGTGGTAACCTCTCTCCGGAAAGGTAACGACTTGCCAGGCTTCAGCGTTTGTACAGCTGGCTTTGCGTACGACAAGCAAGCAAGCACCCGGAGCTCGTGTGTCCACGGTCGATGGAATTGTCCTCCCAAGGGGGAACCGTTTTGTAATACGAACGTGTACACTGCCGCGCGCGAATGTGTCGGTTTTGATGATAGCAAATTTCGTATGCCGGTAAAGCGTGTGCGTCACGGTAGTGCACTATGGTGTTGGTGACTGGTAAAAAATAGGGAATGAATAGGATAGAAAGAGGGTGTTATTAATTTTTATTTAATGAAATTTAATTTTAAGAATAAAATTGGTTTTTTTATAGAATGGAATAGAACGTTTTGAGTATTTGTTTAACAATAATTTTTTTTTTCTTTATTTATATAAAATGCTGCAATGCTTCTATAAAACGACTGAAAATCTATGCTCAGGACAGCTCATCTATGCCGCGACCTCTGGTCTACCGATACGTCACTAAAGTTCTTTAAAGGCTGCATTTGCGCCAGAATATAGTCGTTAAGTTAAGTTTGTAACCTAAGTTAAGTGTACACCTAAGAAAATTCATCAGGACTATAACTGTCCATTGAATAAAGACATGAAAATAATAAGCTAAAGAGTAAAGATAAGATAAAGACCTAATATAAATCGAAAGCACGAATACGATACGTGCCTATTATGCTAGGCTACGAGAGGGGTCGGCAAACTTTACAAATAGCCTAGTGCTACAATTAGCGTTCGTAAACTTTCACGTAAAGAGAAATTGTCAAACCAAGAGCAAAAATGTGTGAAAGTTCTATGAAATATATGAACTGTTAAGAGCCATCTCGATATCAAAGAGCCTCATGCGGCTCGCGAACCGTTCTTTGCCGATCGCTGGCCTAGTGCAATATAAAACTGGCTTTAAAACTGGAATTTAAATCTTCAGATTTGTTTTCATATTAAGAAGACCCGAAATTGCATTTACAAGTGGTTTTTAGGAATTTTGATAATTTTTGCACACTTTCTTGACTTATTTTATCGTGAAGTGAACGTTACATGATGGGAAGTGCACTCTGCCTTTGTGGAACGCCTCATTTGGAATCCAATGGGAATTTCCAATGTGCCTGTACAGGGTGCCGTAGAGTCCAATTACCTTGACACAAAGTTCCTTTCGCATAAGGAAAGAGTCAAGAAAGTTTCCCAAAATTATGAGAGCCCAAGTCCCAAGTTCCCAAGTCAAAATTATGAGAACGCCTGAAAAATTATGTTTTTTTATGTTAAAACTACCATTCAAATAAAAACCTCTCCAGAAAGCTGTTAAAAACACATATCAAACTTGAAGGTAATTAATCGAAAACTTTTCTAAAATTGCACGTTTAACACACACATTTCAAATTAATATATTTTAAATAAAACGCCTTGTATAATAGCATACTATATTTGAACCTATGACAGCTCATGTTGGACGCTTGATCCGGCGACTGCTGTACCTCAACTGCTCTAAACAGCTAAAGAAAATTTATTTTATTTAGTATTTTTAACGACCCTTAACATGATTGGGATTGGCGTCGGTATGACAATATTATGAGATTTTATTATGAAAAAAAATTTAAGTAGATTGTATCAATTGATCCAGTATTTTTCTGTCCAAATTTCAAAGTATAAGACCATCTAATGAACAATATCCAATCGCATTTTTAAACGTAAATAATAATTAAATAATAAATAATTTAAAATATTGTTAATAACCTTTGACCTCTCACCTTCAATCCTTTGTCCCTGCCGAGGAGGCGGAAAGTAACTAACACAAGTGTTTGATACGATTTATCCTACTGTCCAATGTTAGAAGTACAATGGCACATACACAACGCCCTGCGGGCAAAGAACGTAACATAATACACCTGCACTATCAACAGCGATAAACGCAAAGTGTCTACGTATGTACGTACACCTCACAACGAGCTGTTTACATGGTACAGCACACATATACTACATTGCACGTGAGGCACTGGTAGTGCGTGTATCACAGCTGGGGGCAAAAGTAGCATGAAACAAAACGACCCCCAAAAGAGTGCACACGACGCACGGTTGCATACGTGGACCTTATTTGAATGAGCTCGGGGCAAACTGTTGATGCACTCTTTAGATGCAATTTGGCAACAAGTTTGAAGCTCAAGTTTCATCAATAAAGCTCCACAAAGCTCAACCATCAAGAGATTGTGCCGAAATGCGATCACCCGCGATTCGCTTGCTCGAGGACACATTTCGCCACGATGGGCTTGGGGTAGTAATTTCATACCTTCACTACCTGGCGTAACCTGGCTGAAGATGATCACAAATGGCTTACCTTCACACCAGTCACTCCAGCCCAATCCGAGTCGTTAACAATTTCGCAAAACGATTCCCATTCTATTGAGCTTCTTGTCACGCCCTTCTTAAAGCATCACCTTGTACTAGAATCGTTGGTTGCAAAATGCATTCCAGTGGTCTAGGTCTAGTAGTCCACTCCTAGCCCCATCTGATTAATGATCATTTAATGGCTCTGGTCCATCATGAAGCTATTTAAAAGGAATTGTTTGCTTATTTTTAAATCAACCGCTGGAACACAACACAACTGAATGCTTATTTAGTCGTGTCGGTACATTCATCCAAACAACGTCCCCTTGTTTTAGGTGAGTGAGTTACATTGCCATTTCAGAAGGAATTTCCATACATTTTGGCATGGGAGCACCACCATTGACCGGTGGAATATTCCCAGGACGGATAAACCGTTTTGAATTCAACTTTAAATTACAATCATCACGCTCTCTTCTCTCTCGCCTGCACAATAACCGGAATGCTTATGCAAGGTAGTTTAGCCTTAAACCTAGACCCCGGATTAAGTTGAAACAAATATGAATTATGAGGATGGAATCATGAGCCAACTGAGTAGTGAAGTCGACAACCAGCTATAACATAAAAATTTATAAAATTATTTAAAATACATTTGACTAATTGGACAGTGTAGTTAACTAAAATTTACAGAAGCTACCAGCTGATATCTTAATCCTTTGTAAATTGTGCATTTTCAAACACCCAATATCATTTAAACACAGTTTAACGTTTATCAGAAATTACCACACCATAAACAGTTTGTCCCAGTAGCAAGGAAACCCATTGCTTCTTATCAAATACTCCGTTATCAATCCACAATACCCGGTGCACCACCGGTCGACCTAGATTAGGCTACACAACTTCATAATACGAAACCCCACAAACGCTACGCAAAATGTATCATAAACGTACAAAAAGGTTTTATTTTCTCTCCTGTTTTCTGCTTCGTTGTCTTTCCCTCGATAGTTTGCTAAATTCTACAATTATAATTCTACATTTCCCGCTGGTTGAAACAAGGCTCCAAGCCAGAGGATTAACAAACAATTCAGAGGTAACGGAACCCTAACTTCCCACTCCCCTTTTTGCTTAGCAAAAAGGGTAACGTGTTCACAAACACACACACGTAGTGGACGCATCAGAATGCTTTCATGGACGTATTACTTGCGATCGTATCCCCCCCTTCGCGATGAGGATCACTAACCCCCAATCCCCCCTCCCGATTACAGCTCATCCCGGCTCTCTTCGCTTTCCTCGTACTCGTACTCCTCGTCGATCGGTTGCTCCTTGCAGTATTTGGCCACCTGCGAGCACAGCCGAATGTCCGTATCCTTCACCACCTCCTCCTGGAACATCCGGATAATGTCCTCGTCGTAGGTTTCCACAATCTCCAGGCACAGGTGCTTGAGCGTCTTGTTCAGATCGCCCTCCTGCACAAAGTTCACGTTCGCCATGTCCGGGTTCATGCCGCCGTCGGTCATCATCTTCATCACCACCGGCCGGCCGGTCTTCTTGTAGCGGGCCTTCGCGTAATCGTCCATCCGGTCGCACACCGTCTCCATCATCTCGGTCAGGTACATCTCCGACTTGGCGTACAGGATCTTTTTCTTCTTTTTCGATTCGCCCGTCGTGTCGAGCCGATAGTCGCCTACCTCGACCTTTTTGTTCGGGTCCACCTTCGACGCGGCCAGCTCCATCTCCACCATCGACGCTTTGCAGACGAGACATTTCAGCTCCTTGCTTTCGATGGGCCGCGCAATATCGCCCATCTGTCCATTGGTAAGGGACGGTGCCAGCACAATCGTTAGCCCGAGGACGGCGATCAGATAACGGTACGGGACGGTAAAATGCATTTTTTGCTTTTCTTGCACGACTGGACTGTACTGTACTGCACGGAAACAACACAACCTGTGTGGCGTTTCTTTGGGGTAGAAGGAACCACGTGTTGCTTTAACAAGGTGCTGAAGACTTTTGTGAAAAGAATGTGTGGGAAATTCCGTCCCGGGCGCAGGAATGCTTCGAGATTTATATCAACCGGTTTGTGTTTCTTCCGCTATCGCGGACCACCGACATGAAAATAAACACGTTTCTCGTCTCTGATTGGTCGGTTGCGTTTGACAACCCCCATCGGCGCGAGAACATATGGTACACGGAATTGGGGAGATTTTGTTAGGGACATTTTTACATGAATGGTTACAAACTTTAAATAGTAAAGAAATTACAAATATGTTCTAACGCTACTTAACTAATTATTGAGTGCTGGTAGTAGTGTGCAAATGCCCATGTGGTAAATAAATCATGAAATAAAGATGTCATCCATGCTACTGTTGGTGTAGCGCATTTACAAAGATTGGTCAAATCAAACCAGAAATTAGAACAAGGCGTTGAAGGCGTTGAATTAAATTTTATGTAATCAACAAACAAATTCTAGGAATACCTCACTAAAGATAAAGCTTTAGCTACAACGACAATCGAGCTATGTGCTTTAACAAATAAACCTTGTTTCCTACTGGCTAGTAGATTCATTCATAAGATATACTTTCATTGCTTATTTTCCCCTAAATTAATATTGCTAAGATGCTGTGCCTAACTAACAATTTAAGTAATACTTAGGCTATAAACTTTACACTCTGGTTCTTCATTTAAATAATCACCATTATCGATCTGTCTAACAATCAACGTACCATATTAACCATAGAAAATACCATTCATCCAATGGCCTTTGCAGTAGAGATTCATTTTCGACAGAATACAAATTAAACCTCAGTTTTCTCCTTTCCCGCTCTTCCGATGCACCGTTCTGTGGCGTTCCAGATGGTGCATATCGTGGAAGCGTTTCGAACACACCTCACAGACAATAGTTCTTTCGTCGCGGTGCCGCTTTTCGTGCGCTTTCTTGTTGGAGCTGTTGCTGAAGCGCATCTCACAGTACTCGCAAGCGTACGGTTTTTCACCGCAGTGCACTCGCCGGTGTTTGTTGAAGTTTCCCACATGGTTAAACAGCTTCGAACATACTTCGCACTGGAATACCTTCTGGTCGTAATGTAGCTTCTGCACAGAAGAAAACTAACATTATACACACGCTAGGTTAGAGATGTACAGAAATGGGAGCAACACTTACCAAATGAGACAGTAGGTGCGGCTCATTGATGAACTGTTTATCACATTTATCACACTTGTACGGTTTTTCGCCCGTATGTTTCCGCAAGTGGTACGCGAGATTGTTGCTTTGGGCGAACGATTTATCACAAAAGGTGCATTTGTACTTTTTGTCGGTGCTGTGAACTTTCATATGATCCGACATCGATTTTACCTGCTTTCCACAAACGGAACATTCGGTTGGTTTTCTAAAACTGGACACGTTTTGCCAGTTCATTGCTGCTTTACGCTTCTGTCCCCGCTTTACTGCATTACCGCGGGCAGATGTATCATCATAGCACAAATCTTGCTTATGCGAAACCAACCCTTCCACCTCGTCTTTTCCCTTATCTAATACATAATCATTACTACTACTCTGTTCTTTAAACGATGCATCTGCCAAAGGATCAACGGATACGCTGAACGCATCTTCGGGGAAACACTCACCCGGCACCGCAACATATTCCGTCAGGTAGGACTTAAAAGATGCATCATAATCGTCGATCCGAGTACGACAACATTCGCACACAGGCGTAATGATTCCTTTGCATGGTTGGACGCGAATATTTGTAGTTGCGTAGATTTTGTCCAGCATTGTGGTGTCCGTTTCCGGGCAAAGGATCGATCCCATCGCACCGATTCGTTCTTCACATATGATGCACGGCGCATTCGGGACTGTTTCCGGGGAGCTGGTGGTTAAGGCAAATCATATACCAACACGCAATTCAAATCCAACGCAAGATCACTTACCAACGATTAGTTAAAAGGGACATTGTTTAGCATTTAAACACTAAAATAAGGTAAGAAAATAAGCTAACCAACAAGAGAAGACTGCACTCGCTATTGTTTACATTTCCCGGACCGATTTTGACATTTCAAACAGCAACCGTGCGGTTTCGAGCAGCCGACACGTTGTCGAGCAGTTGACAAGCGCACCAAGCCGTGCAAATTGATGTGTCAGGCCGAAATTGTTCCTTGGGCCGCATTTGATCGAGCACCACCACGGCAAAACGGAGAGTCATTGTTGGACACTCTTTGTATGTAGGCAATTTTGGCTGAAATAGCGTTATTTAAACAAGTGAGCTCAGTCGAAGTGCTTCGAAAACATTCCCCCCGGGAAACGTGTGCACCGCAATCTGCATTAGAAACCAGCGTCAATCCTACAGAACTACCGCCGCTTTTCCCCGAGAATAGAGATGGATCGTTTGCTGCGACTAGGAGGCGGCATGCCCGGAATGAGCCAAGCGCCACCCCCATCGGATGCACCGGTGGTGGACACAGCGGAACAAGTTTACATCTCCTCGCTCGCTCTCTTGAAGATGCTGAAACACGGCCGTGCCGGAGTACCGATGGAAGTGATGGGCCTGATGTTGGGTAGGTAGCGCGGCGCGTCCGCACAAGAGAGGAAAACAACCGGAGATGGATATGCTCACCCCGTTTCCTTGTTGCCATTCTCGTTAGGTGAATTCGTGGACGACTATACCGTGCAGGTGATTGACGTGTTTGCTATGCCACAAACGGGAACCGGCGTTTCCGTCGAAGCGGTCGATCCCGTGTTTCAGGCGAAAATGTTGGACATGCTGAAGCAAACCGGTCGGCCGGAAATGGTGGTCGGATGGTACCACTCCCATCCGGGCTTTGGATGCTGGCTGTCGGGCGTAGATATTAACACGCAGCAATCGTTCGAGGCACTGTCGGAACGGGCGGTCGCCGTAGTAGTCGATCCGATCCAGTCGGTCAAGGGCAAGGTCGTGATCGATGCGTTCCGACTGATCAACCACAACACACTGGTGCTGTGTCAGGAGCCGCGCCAGACGACGTCGAACCTGGGCCATCTGCAGAAACCGTCGGTGCAGGCACTGATCCACGGGCTGAACCGTAACTACTACTCCATCAGTATCAATTACCGCAAGAATGAGCTGGAGCAGAAGATGCTGCTGAACTTGCACAAGAAATCGTGGATGGATGGGCTCACGTTGGCGAACTATGAAGAGCACTGCAGTATCAATGAGAGCACCATTAGTGAGATGTTGGAGCTGGCGAAGAACTATAACAAGGTAAGTGAACAGCAATGCAGCAAAAAGACCTATTTTACACATATTAACATTCTATCAATCGTTTGCTTCATCTCCCACGAACACACACAGGCTTTGGAAGATGAGGAGAAAATGACGCCCGAGCAACTGGCCATCAAGAACGTTGGCAAGCAGGACCCCAAACGGCACCTGGAAGAGAAGGTCGACACACTCATGTCGAACAACATCGTCCAGTGTCTCGGCGCGATGCTGGATACGATCGTGTTTAAATAATCCTTGCAGGCAAACGGGAAGTTAGAGAAGTGCGCAGCAACTGCTCCTTGTCGAACCGCTTCTCTCCATTCAAGCTTAAGTGAAGCATCCGGCGTGTGTTTACGGTTCGTGTCTCTTATTGTATGATGCGTTTTGCTTCTGTTCTTTTTGTGTGTAAGGAGAAGAGGAAACCACCACTGACATACTTGTGAAACGAAAAAAAGGAATGAAATACATTATTATTTCGGAAAAATATGTCCATATTTGATAGGTAGCCCCAGGAGTAGCGTCTTGCTTTTTGTTTAAGTATGATGACTGTTATTGCTATTAGATAAATCGGTTCGATGTTAGCCAAAAAGAAGAGAAGCATAATAAATGCAATTCGATACCTTCGAATAAAACTGAATCAATAAAAACTACTTTCCTCCCCGACGGGGAATCGAACCCCGGTCTCCCGCGTGACAGGCGGGGATACTGACCACTATACTATCGAGGACATGTCTGAAGAGGAGCTTACAGCCATTTATAAACACAGACCGATGACGTTGTGATTCATCGTGTCTAATGATCCAACTAACAGCACCAACGTGTTGATTACACATGACAAAACATTTAAAAATAAAAATAAAAGAAGTATCTATTCAAATTTAGATGACTCACCTAGAATTACGATTTTAATACGAATACGAAATCCTACGAAAATCACAAAATTTGTTGATGAATTTATACAAAAGCGATGGCAAAACCCCAGCTACGCAGATGGCAACACGGCTGTCAGAGACGGGTACAAAATGTCAACCTTTCCTGCGTGTGCGGCTAAATTAAATTTAACGATATTCAATCGCGTCAACAAAGGGTAAACAATCAGTGTGCCGTCCCGGTGCGTGCGTAGTGATTGTAGTAGTCAGACCGTCAAACTACAGAGCCAAACTACATCCTTCCGGGTGCTTCCATCCATCCAGTTTTGCCCAACTTTCGCTCCACCAGCCATGGAACCGATGACGCTAGGCAGCCCAAGCGGCAGCTCACTTTCCGGTGCCGCCGGTGCCGGACCGGGCTATCTGCCCTCCTTCCTGATGGGCGATCCGCCTAGCACACCGCGCCCGAACACGTTATCACCGACCCGGGGTCGTTCCTCGTTGGCGTACTCGCACGGGCTGATGAGCTCACCGCCGGACGGGCTACGTTCGCCGACCTTGCAGCAGCAACACCACCACCAGCAGCAGCAACAGCAGCAGCATCTGCTGGGCCTTCATCAGCAGCAGCACCAACAACAACTGTCCTCCTCGTTCATGCAGCCGCATACTCCGCAAGGTCATCACGTTCCCCACTCACAGCGCTACCTCCAGAACCCGCAACCGGCGCAGACGGCAGCGGCGGCGGCGGCGGCGAACCAGTTCCGCAATGAATCGTTCGATGCCAACTCCAGCATCACCGGTCCACCAACGCAAGGGCTGTTCGACTCGTGGCGCAAGGAGAAGCAGCTGCTGCAGACACCGATGCGCGCTCAGCAGCAGCAATCCGGCCCGGGCAATAATCCAGCCGACCCAACGACGGCTGCGATCGGACAAAGCGGTGCGCCCTTCAACGAGTCGTACGCCCAGAACCAGAGCGGATTTAACCTGTCGCGCGTCATGTCTCCAATACCGGTCGATTACAATCAGCGGAACGTGAGCATCACCACCTCACCGACCGGTGGGGCGCCCTTCGGCGGTCAGCAGCAGCAGCAAACGCAGGTGCAGCAGGCCGCCAAATCCTCCAACTGGGTGACGGTGTTTGGCTTTCCGCAGAATGCGGCCTCGAAAATTCTGTCCCACTTCATCGGCATCGGCACGATCGTGGACAAGCAGCCGGCACCGCAGAACGGCAACTGGGTGCATCTGCGCTACAGCTCCCGGCTCGAGTGTGACCGGGCGCTCAACTACAACGGGCGCATCATCAGCGAGGGCCTGATGATCGGCGTCCAGTACTGCAACGATCCGGCCATCCTGGGGAAGGAGAACGAGGGCAACGAGTACAGCGATGCGCAGGGCGTTTCCTCGCCGGACAAGCCGCTGTGGCGGGTGCGCTCCTTGATGAACATGTCGTACTCGGCGATGCAGGACCCGCAGGCCGTCATTTCGGCACCGCCGGTACAGAAGCGTGCCAACGGGATCGTGAACAAGGCGATGGACCTATTTTTCGGGTGGTAAAACGGAGGGGGGTATCCTGTATTTTTTTCTTTTTGTTTTATAAAGTGGAAGTCATCATCCTTGTTTTGTTTTGTGTAAGTTTCCTTGCGTGATCGAAGGGATTTAAAAACAAGCTGTATACCGCACACACGGGGAAACAATTAGATGGAATGAAATTAAACTAAATAAAATTGTATTTCGTATGTGACAGAGGCCCTTGTGTCCGGCCCCGTATTGCGTGGAGAGTGCACCAGGGCCCAGGCTAACTAAGATTGTGTCGATTGTTTTGTTTATTTCACAAATCTTCTTCTCGCTATCTCTATAAAGCATTGAGTGTAAACCAGTCTAGTATGAAAAAGACGCCTTCCGCAGTTCAAAGCAGGCCACGAGTTGAACGCTCTCGCCGCCTCACACCAACAGCTCGTACAGGTAGCTGGCACATTCGTTTAGCTTCCCGAAGTTCGGCAGCTCGCTGCTAATGTTGAACAGTATCTTGTCTGTGAGGGCACTGTTCCCCTTGAGCGTGTCCGCGATCGCACCCATGCCCGGGCCCGGCATGCTCAGCAGATTGCCCAGCGCCTGATACCCGCGGTACGTCGCCTCATTGTCCGTCAGCCAGCACAGCAGCTCGCCGATCGTTCCGGCCAGCACCTTGCAAAAATCGACCGAGGACAGTTTGTCCAGCTGCGTCATCGTCAGGTTGAGGTAGAAGCTGGCCAGCGCGATCTGCAGGTTCGGGCTGCAGGCGCTGCCGCGCAGCACCGCAAACCGATCGACGATGGCGCGAATGTGCTCCACCACCACGTTGCGGCCGGGCTGGTGGGCCAGCATGTTCGTGAAGCACCGGGCCGACATGAGCTGGTTCGCGGGCAGATGGTTCGTGTGCTGCAGGAACGTGCTCATGAAGGAGGCGTCCTCGAACAGCTCCTGGCAGGCGCGCGGTTCGCGCACGATCAGCCGCGTAATGTCCATGATCGGGAACAGCTTCTCCGTCGGCCAGGTCGTGTAGAGGAACTTGAGCGCGGTCAGGCAGGCGGAGTTTTGCTCGCCGCACGTCATTACCTCGCCCGCGTACCGCACAATATCGTTCAGCGTGTCGTCCGACATGCGCAGGCTCTGGTCTTCCAGCTTGCTGTTCAGCTCTCTGCGAAAAAATGGCGAAAATTAGTCCAAATGTTTATTTTGACAAACCTTTTCTCTTCGAGTCTTTCTTCACTTACTTCAACTTGACGAGCACTTTCGACAAATCAGCATTCTCCAGCAAAATGTAGTGTCTGTGCGGGAAGTGTGTGTTGCTTTTCTTCACCTCCGTCGATCCCGTCGTGTAGCTCGAACCGCCGGTGAACGGATCCAAGTTGCCACCGTTACCGCCGTTCGCTGCTGCAGCTGCAGCTCCTCCCGCATTCGGTGCCATGGCAACGTTCGGCGTTTGCGTCGTGTAGCTCGACCCGCCCGTAAACGGATCGGTATTGGCTGCGGTAGGCTGAAACTGTCCGCCAGACGAACCGGGCACGTACCGGGAGCCACCCGTAAACGGATCGTAGTAGCTATTGGCGAGCGCACTCTGCACCGGCGCACTGTCCGAGTTTTTCACGATAAAGTTAGCGACCTGATCGAGGTAGGCCTGCGGTAGGTTGTGCTTGTGGATGAACCGCTGCGCGACAAACCACGGATCTTCGCCCCGATTGTACGGCAGCTTCAGGTTGGGCGCATCGTCCGAAAGGTTCACCGAGAAGACGTAATCGTACTCCCGGCCCTCGTACAGCTGCTTGCCCTTATCGCCGTCGCTCGCGCCCATCACGTCACCGACGCAGTCCCACTTCCCGTTCGTCCACTGGTAGCACAGTATCTTCCCGTTCGGGTGGCGCACGATGCGCGTCTGGCCGTCGCGCCCCTCCGACAGCAACGATTCCGGCCCGGGCAGATCGTTCACGTTCATGCCGCCGAGCTGTTTGGCCGATTCCGACTGCCGGACCTCAACGGCCACGCGATATGCAGCCAGCGTCTCCTCCGGCGCGGCACGTTCGGCGCTCATCGTAAACACGCGCACGATCGCGTCGCTCGTGCCGGCCACCATGTCACCGTTCCGTAGCCCCGCCACGGCCCACACGGACTGGGCCGGCATTTGCAGTGCGTCGCCGAGCGCTCCGTCCCGCAGGTGCCACATGCGTATCGTGCTGTCCTCGCCGCCGGTCACGAACACCTCCTCGCCCCACGCGTCCGACCGGCCAATGCTGTAGATGTAGTTGCTGTGCCCGTGGAACTCCTTCACGCACTCGTACGTGTCGCTCCAGTGCCGGACGGTGGCATCGTTCGAGCAGCTCAGAAATCCACCCTTCGGCAACGGGCACAGCCCACGCACGCAGTCCTTGTGGCCCTTCAGCACCGCCAGCTTCTCGCCCCGCTCGTTCCACACGAAGATGTTCTTGTCGGCCGACCCGGAAAGGTACCGCCCGCTGGGCAGGCAGGCCACCGCCCACACCGCTGCCTCATGCCCGACCAGCGTCAGGTTCGTGTTAGAGCCGGGCGCATTGGTCCAGATTTTGGCCGTCTTGTCCCAGCTGCCGGAGATGAGCGTCGTCGCATTGTGGCCCGCAGCCAGCGCACACACGGTGGACGTGTGACCCTTCAGCACGCCGATCGGTTCCGCGCTGGTAGTTCCGACACCGCCTCCGCTACCGAGCCCGCCCGGATACTGAAAGATGCAGATCGTCGCATCGTTGCTGCCCGTGCAGACCCATCCGTTCGACTCCACCACCAGCACCGCACCGACGTAGTTGGTGTGACTCGTGAGCGTCTGCACGTCCTCGTACCGATTGTTGCTGCAAGTACGGTGATCGAATGTTACCCAATCAGAAGCTCCTCTGTCACCCTTTCCATCCCCGAATCAGCGATAATGGTGATAACTTACCCGACGGCTTGCCAAACTTTGGCCGTTTTGTCGCGCGAACCCGACACAATGAAGCCCGCGCCCTCGGTCACGGCCCGCACGTCCAGCTTGTGGCCGGCCAGCTCGCACGACAACTTGAAGTCTTCTATCTTTACCATGGTCGGGCGGAGATTCTTCCACTTGACGGCGTCCACGTACAGACAGACAGACAGGCGGATTGTTGCAAGATCTTCTCAGTCGCGGTGGTTTGGCCTGTGCTGCTTTTGGCGGCTCTCTGTTTACCTTTTCCGAGGGACACGCAAACCCGTTTTTCGCCCTCGACACCGACGTAGCAAAACTACCGACTCACTGCCATTGCCGGTATCGTTTGTTCCCTTTGTTTGACTGTAGCGGGAGGGAGATGGCACACACGACGTGGAGGCATTGGAGGGAACGAGATGGAGCAGCACAAAGCAATGTCAAACATTGGGCGAATTCACAAACGTCAAACGTGGGTCAGTTTAAACTTTGGGCCGTTTAACTTTTTTTTATTATGGTGGGAAAATGTGGGAAAATTTGCTAAATTCCTACACATGTGCACGTGCAATTTTGTTTAAAGGATTATGTTATTTATCAGTCCCAAAACTGGGTGCAGTGTCCAAACGATAGGCTCAAAAGCGTTCTGGAATCGGTTTGCTGAATCAAAATGGACACCTCGACTGAAAGTGCATCCAACAGATTGAAAAAAAAATGTTCCTTTACGTGGTCTATTATCAGACCAGAAGGACATGCATTCACCCAACGTAACGTTCAAATGAAATTCGATTTGAAATGGCATAAAATGTCCCAAAATATCGCCCCAAAATTCCATGACAACCGAAACCACAACCGCACCGCCGCCGATGACACAACACACTCACACACACACTGTTTGTTATTGTTGCGAGTCGACTCGATCGTTTACGTTTCCTTAGTAGAGAAACGACACGGCGGTTTTGGTTGTGGTTCTTCGTGCCCCTGGCCATCCGGAAGTGGAGTTTTCGGACTGATGGACTGCTAAAATGCCCATCCAACTGTACCGTGCGCCAGCAATCGCGTTCAAACCCGCAACGAACGGACGGCAGTACTCTAGCGTGTACTGAAAAACACACAGTGAACTAAGATTCACCAAGCGATCAAAAATATGACGAATGCTCGCGTAAACTGGAGCGAGCTGTTCCCCAGCCGGAAGAGTATTTTAATTTTTATTACCTACATGTCACTGTTTGTCAGCCAGGGTAAGATTACGATCGTTTGTGTGTGCCGTGGGGCATCGTCTTTTTATCAATGCTCGTAAACACTGATTGGCTCATTTCGCTTCATTTTCGTAGGCATACTGGTGACCGCTTCACAACGATCCGATAACTCGTACAGCTACAACACTGTGCTGGTGGTGCTGCTGACGGAAACCCTGAAGCTTGTGATATCGGCCGGGCTGTATTGCAGAGAGTAAGCGTACCAGCAAAAAACGGGGGGAAGAAGTGTGTGTGTGCGGCCGGAAGTGTGATATCTTTTTTGTTTTCCGTCCTGCAGAAACAGCTTTAAATCGCTTATCGCACGCGTGATTGAAGGGAGCGATGTGCTGCTGCTGTACTTTGTGCCGGCCTTCCTCTACTGTCTGTACAACAATTTGGCGTTCGTGAATCTTTCCACCTTCGACCCAACCACCTACTATTTGCTGCTTCAGTTGCGCGTGGTCATAACGGGCATACTGTTCCAGGTAATGGTCGGCCCATGTTGCAATGTTTCCGACAAACGCCGCAATTAAATTGCAAATTTCACTTTCCGCTTGTTAGATTATCTTCAAAAAGTATCTCAGCCGGAAGCAATGGTTCTCGCTGCTGCTGCTCACCGTCGGCTGCATGCTGAAGCAGTGGAATTTTTCACTATTTTCCGCCTCCGAGGACTCACCGGCAGCCGTAACTGCGGCGGCGGCAAACGCTGCCGGATCGCTGCCGGAATCGTCGGCCGACGGCACCTTCCGGGGTAAAAACATCTCCGGGTTCGACCTCAGCTACAGTGCGTTGCTTATCCTGGTGCAGACGGTTTGCTCCTGCCTGGCGGGCGTGTACAACGAGTATCTGCTGAAGAAGAAAGGGTCCGACATTAACATCTACGTGCAGAACGTGTTCATGTACCTGGACTCGATCGTTTGCAACCTGCTGATCCTGCTGCTGCAGGGCGAGCTGGTCGGTGCGTTTACGCGGGATAATTTGCGCGAAATCGCCCGGTTCGAGGTGGTCGTCATCATGCTGAACAATGCCGCGATCGGCATCATCACGAGCTTCTTTCTCAAGTACATGAACTCGATACTGAAAACGTTTGCCAGTGCGCTGGAGCTGATGTTTACGGCGGTGCTGTGCTACCTGCTGTTTGCCATCCCGGTCTATCTCAACACGATACTGGCCATCTTCGTGGTGTCGTACGCGATCTACCTGTACTCGCTAAATCCGGTCGTGAATCTGTCCAACACGCCGGGCGCTTCGAAGGCGGCACTCAATGTGTCGCAGCGAAACACGGACGACCGGAAGTCGCTATTGCGAACCGGTGGTGCACGTTCGCGGGCCAACGTGAGCGATTCGGAGGACGAGGCCAGCGGTGGCAGTGCACTTCAAATGCAGGAGGTGTGATAGGTTTACAGGGCAGTTGGTTCCTGCAACTGTACAGCGATTATCTTATACAAAGTGACATCGAGGCACCATTACACACCGTACGATTGTGTGTAGAGTGCGACAAGTGCTGGGCAATGTAATCTACAAGATACAGAAACATATTTATTTCCATTATTTAGCATTAGGCTTTACACAACACAGGATTGGGAATGTTTGTTACGAAATGTACCACGATGCAAAGCATACACACATGGCGAAAAGTTATTACTTCAAAATACTTTGTTAACAACAACGAGATACGGTTCCCGCGCCAGCCGTGATATATATAGTGGAAAATAAATAGTATGACACACAAAACAGTTGATCCATGAGTAGTGGTTGGAGCTCGGAATCTGGCCTACCCGATTCCGTGTTCAGAAACAATTCTGGAGCCGATTTCGATCCCGGAGCTGACTCCTGAGCCGATTCCGGAGTTGACTCTGGAGCCGATTCCGGAGCCAATTCTGGAACCATTTCCGGAGCCGATTCCAGAGCTAATTCCGGAACCATTATCGGAGTCGATTCCGGAGTTGACTCAGAATCAGAATCAGAGGAGTCCTGAATCAGTTTTAGGAATAAGAATCTGCTCCCGAATAGGTTCCGGTATTGGCTTCTTAAATTGACTCCAGAAACGGTTCCGGAATCGAAATTGGCCCCGAAACCTGATTCCTTTACCGGGGCAAATTGCGTTTCCAAGGTCGATTCCGAATTAGAATCGACTCCGGAATGGGCATTGACCTGGGAATCGCAATTTGTTCCGGTAACAGAATCAGAATTGACTCCAGAATTGGAATTAGCTCCGGAATGAGGATCAGTTCTTAAATTAAAATACGAAGTTTCAGAAGCGGATTCACTCTGAGAATCTCCATGAGAATGGATCGTTAGGCCCGTGTCTGTGCTCCATCGCATGCGATTTTATCGCACGTGCTGTCAAACGCTTTTTCGTATAATATTGCGATTATTTGGATGATTTTAATAATATAACGATTATGAAAATTAAGTTGAGATTGTTCCTACAAAACACCACACATTAGTTTGACAGATAAAATCGGATGCGGCGTCCGACGAAATCAAAATTTTTGATTCCGTCGTACGACGAAATCGCACGTCCGACGTTATCTGTCAATCCATATAAAATTTTGACAGGCCTTCCGATAAAATCGCATCCGATGGAGCACAGACACGGGCCTTAAACAGTAAATTTTGATTATTTGCGGCTATCAACACTTAGCATCATTGGACCCAAATTCCTATTCTTATGGAGATACCGAAACCGACTCCGTTTCGAAGCCGATTCTGATTTCGGAACCAATTTCAATACCGGAGCTGATTTCGGAGCCAATTCTGATTCCGGAATCAATTCCGAAACCAATTCCGGAGCCGTTTCAGGAAACTAATCCTTACACATGAGTACGAAGCAAAAACTGAGAAATGGCAGCAAAAATGAAGCAAATAGAGTGGAAAAAACATTTTTATTGACCCCAACGCTGCTTAGCAGAAATTTTACACATAATTTAGGGTGTTCAATTTAGCTTTAGTTTCAGTCTTCGCCACCTTCCTCCTCCTCGTCCATTTCGCCTTCATCGTCGGCGGTCGCCTCCTGGTACTGCTGATACTCGGACACGAGATCGTTCATGTTGCTCTCCGCCTCGGTGAACTCCATCTCGTCCATCCCCTCGCCGGTGTACCAGTGCAGGAACGCTTTGCGCCGAAACATGGCCGTAAACTGTTCGGCAATTCGCTTGAAAATCTCCTGAATAGCCGTCGAGTTGCCGACGAACGTGGACGACATCTTTAGCCCGCGCGGCGGTATATCGCACACCGCCGTTTTCACGTTGTTCGGGATCCACTCGACAAAGTAGCTGCTGTTCTTGGTCTGCACGTTCATCATCTGCTCGTCCACCTCCTTCATCGACATGCGGCCGCGGAAGATGGCGGCCACCGTCAGGTAGCGGCCGTGGCGCGGATCGCACGCAGCCATCATGTTTTTCGCATCAAACATCTGCTGCGTCAGCTCCGGCACGGTGAGCGCACGGTACTGTTGGGCGCCGCGGGACGTGAGCGGCGCAAAGCCGGTCATGAAAAAATGAAGCCGCGGAAACGGCACCATATTGACTGCCAGCTTGCGCAGATCCGCATTCAGCTGGCCGGGGAACCGAAGGCACGTCGTCACGCCGGACATGGCGGCCGACACCAGATGGTTCAGGTCGCTGTACGTCGGTGTGGTGAGCTTTAGCGTGCGGAAGCAGATGTCGTACAGCGCCTCGTTATCGATGCAGTACGTTTCGTCCGTGTTTTCGATCAGCTGGTGCACGCTAAGGGTGGCATTGTACGGTTCCACCACCGTATCGGACACTTTGGGCGAGGGCACGATCGAGAACGTGTTCATGATGCGGTCCGGGTACTCTTCGCGAATTTTCGAAATCAGCAGCGTCCCCATGCCGGATCCGGTCCCGCCGCCGAGCGAGTGCGTGAGCTGGAAACCCTGCAGACAGTCGCACCCTTCCGCCTCCTTGCGCACGATATCCAGCACCGAGTCGACCAGCTCGGCCCCCTCCGTGTAGTGCCCTTTGGCCCAGTTGTTGCCCGCCCCGGACTGCCCGAACGCGAAGTTGTCCGGCCGGAACAGCTGACCGTACGGGCCGGAGCGGACCGAGTCCATCGTGCCCGGCTCCAGGTCGACCAGAATGGCGCGTGGTACATATTTACCACCGGATGCCTCGTTGTAGTACACGTTGATTCTTTCCAATTGCAGATCACCGCAATCGCCTTGGAAAGCGCCGGTCGCATCGATTCCATGCTCGTTGGAAATTACCTCCCAGAACTTAGCGCCTATTTGGTTGCCGCACTGGCCAGTTTGCAAATGCACTATTTCACGCATTTTCGAAACTGTGAAAGCCGTTTGATATTTAGCGGATTTTGGAACGCGCAGTGTTGCTCTCTAAGCGCTGAGACTACTTACGAAAGGACCTCTATTGGCCGAACACGCGCGATTCCTACGGGCTACACAAATTTCTAGTTTTAAACCGCTTTTTTTTTCTTTTGTCCCTATGGAACAACTTTGTGAATGGACTAACTACACAGTTTCTATCAATCTGTCGACCAACGTCTCTGAATGTTCTGCACGAAATGATCCGGCACGAACGGCTCATATGACTACTATGATCATCTTTTGCTGGTACGGCCGATTGCGATGCCACAAATAAATTCGTATGTCTTCTTGGATGGGATGATGCATCCACTTCCTCCATATTATGTAGCATAAGTTCTTGCAATTAATAGGTGTGTAGAGTTGTTAAATTCGTAATTATGGATAAAAAAATTGCACTGTCATGCCATTTACAAGACTATATTAATTATGATCGCTTGAATTTTTTTTCATAGCCATTTTTTGTAACATTTTTATTTTTTTGTCTCAACGTAGTCCACAAACATCGAAGAATACATCGAACAATTTCATGAGAATTTTGCACATTCTAGAAAAACTGCACTTTTTTAAAGTTGTTAACTAATTTACGTTTAATTACGAACAAATTCAAAATGAGCAGCGACAAATCATTTGTGAAAGCAAAAAAAAAAAACATTGAAGTGAAGGATGAAGATAAAATTTAAGAAAACATTCCTATTTCTTTAAAATTTTCAAAAAACTTTTCAAAATGGTACGTAATTCTGAATTTTCATCTTCCATGTAGGAAGCGAAGTTGGGATGCTGTCGAATGAACAGATTGCTGAAATGATATCACATAAACATGAACAGCAAAAGCTACAAGTCGTTTTCTTCAGTGAAATATTACTTACATTTCTTTCCGGTTTTCCAACGGCAATTGCGTGACCAACGGTTTCATAATGGTGAACAATTTTTCAATCACATTTACTGCAATACCGTTAATCGTGAAAACATGCTCCAGACTCTGACCAACAACGCTCTGAATGATATTAGTCAGATACTCTTCCTCGTTCTCGTGTGTTAAGCATTTCTTTGCAAATTGCTTCAAATTGGACAAGAATTTCTGCAAACAACCAACCAACAGTACGGGGTAAGAACTATAAAAACGTATTGTTTTAAAATAGAAGCATCTTATAGACAAACCTTCACTTTGACATTTATATTCGTCTTTTTACAATAATCCATGACCACGTGGGCGACCAAGCAAAAGAACTCTTTTGGATCCTTGCCATACACAATGCTCAGCAGTTGTTCCAGCTCGTCTGCAAAAAGTGCATTTTCTCCATAATATTTTACGATGGCACACGTGTCTGACTGCCGAGGTAGTGCCAGATGCAATCGATAAACGTCGATGTACGTGGCAAGCATTAGCTTTTGCGCCAACAAGCAACTGCTTTCCACATCTGCAATCACGTCAATAGCATAATTGTCTTCAATTTCCCTTACACGGCTATTACAATTGCTACATCGCCATAAAACAAGTTAAGGTGACACTTACCTGATTCCACACCGCCTCCAAACACGTGCTGCTCGATGTATGCCGAAAGCTTTGCCAGCACTTCCGGCTCGACACGATACATCATGTGCTGTTTGATCGAGCCCGTCTGCTGGCTGGGATCGGTGGTTTCCTGTGTCAGTATGAGCATGTTGCACAGAGCATTGGCCACGTGGCTGCTGACAGCGAACGGTGACTGTTGGCCACCGTCTAACTGTTCAACCAGCACGCCCATGAACGCTTGCACACGTTTGCCGAGCTGGTCGTACTTAATGCCCGCCGTCTGATTGTCGCTGGGTAGTGCGGCCAGGCAGCACTGCACGACAGCGTACAGAGCGTTTTTGTAGAGTCGGTAAAAAATACCGATCGATTCGTCGGACATATTCATTTTCGGCAGGAGGCGCAAATCGTTTGCCAAGTACTCTGCAAGCGTGAACACGTGTTCGGACGTGTTGTTGATTTCGATCAGCACGCAGAGGCGCGTGATGGCGTTACTGTACGATTCCATCAGCCTTTTGTCGATACCCTAATACGGAGTGGAGCAGGTGGAGTACGGTCAGTATATTGATAACTGTTTAATATAATATTTCACTCACCAAATTGTAGCTTCGCAAGCGGCTGCGGGTATGAAAAAAGAGCGTGTAATACTTTTCCGTCAGCTCGTTCCAAACGTCTTCCGAAATGTGAGCAATCGTGTCGAAGCTGTAGATGGTGGTCAGCGTTTGGAACAGCACAGGGTAGGAACATTCATCCAGCGCCACTTTCGAGAGAATGTTAAACAAAACCTCCTCGTGGTACGCTTCACAGTCAACTTCGGCGAAGCGGTACAGCTCGTTGTTTGCTGGACTCATGCAGTTTAGCAGTAAATTGTAAATGTTCGGTGTACGGGAGGCAGCATTCAAACACTTTGGATAATTGGCCACGAAGCTCTGCATGCGCTTCCGCATGAAGCTCCAGTTGACGTTATCGGACGAGGGGGAAATCTTCATCCGGATGTCCTCCATCAGCAACCGATGGCAGTAGCTAATTGTGTGGGCTGTACAGCTCGCGAAAAACCCCGCATTTGCAGGCGTATCCATAGCGTCCAGCAGCATTTGGAACAGTTCATCAAACTTGCGGAAGAATCCCTTGATCCAGAGCTTTTTGATGACCGCCTCGAAGGACGCTAGCGGATATGCGTACCGTTCGTACACGTCCAGTATCGCGATCAGGGCATTCGTTTCCACCTCTGACGATGGGTGAATCGCTGCGTGGTAAATGCCATGAAGATCGATCGCTGCATTCACTACCGCTTCATCTGGATTGAACATTTTGTGGAATATCTTTTCCGCCGTCTCCTCACACAGGGGTATGTTGCCTACCGTGCTGAAAAAAAAAACGAACAAAGCATAATTTTTCACACCAAAAAACGCTAATCTGGCCTATTTTTCCTTTGCACTTACCTTAGAGCTTCGAGGAAAAGGTGCAGGATGGCCGATTCCGAGCTTTTGTACGAGTCCATTATACGCGTCAGCTGAGTTTCCATCTTGAGAATGAATATCCCAGCGGCATTGTTAATGTCGCTACTAAAAGAATCACTCATCAGCTGCTTCATACACTTTAGCGCTAGCTGAACGCTCTGCCTCTGCTTCCACCGCAAGCCGGCCCCGAGCAGCTCCAGCTGTCCGTGCGTGAGTATCAGAAGGTCCGGGTACGTTACAAACGCTTCGCACAGCTTTTCCATCAGCAGGCCGGAAAGCTTGGCGTACTTAAATCCATTACCAATTTCCAGGCTCAGTGCCTGACAAACTTGGTCGATGTAGTACTCCTTCTTCTTGAGTGAGCTTTTCCGCTGATTCCGCTGCCAGCTCGCCGCACGTTCCATATCGTTCAGCAGGTTGTGCCGCGCAGCACACAGATGCGGCACCAGGTCGGCGCAGATGAACGATCCAACCATTGCGCATTCATCGGTCTTGCTCCGGCACAGCAACATGACCAGCATGACACACTTGTTGAACCAATCGTTTCCACTGAGGAGTTCTTTCCACTGGTGGACGATTACGTGCTGCCAGAACTTGCTAAAATTGGCTACAAATGTTCCATTCTGGAAGAAATCCTGGGGCTGGAAGGACTGTACAAAACGGGAAGGTCGTCATGAGGGATGTTCAATTATCCTTACATTGTGCTTCAGCTCTCAACTAGTGGTGGGAGCTCGGAATCGGACCTACCCGATTCCGATTCTGTGTTTGCAATCAATTCTAGTGTCTATTTCGAAGCCAATTCCGGAGCCGATTCCGGAGTTGACTCCGAAGCCGATTTCGGAATCGGAATTGGCTCTGGAATCAGAATCGGCTCTGGAATCGAAATCTACTCTAGAATCAGAATTGGCTTCAGAATGGAAATCGACCTGGGAATCGCAATACGCCCCGGAAACGGAATCAGAATTGAATCCAGAATTGAAATAAGATGTGTCAGAAGCGAAATCAATCTGGAAATCTCCATGAGTATAGTCTCCATCGTTTACAAGTAATTTCGGTTCTTTGCGGCTGTCAATACGTAACATCACTGGACCCTAGAGCCTATTCTGTTGGAGATGCCCAAACTGACTCCGATTCCGAAGCCGATTTTAATTTCGGAGCCAATTCCGGTGCCAATTCCGGAGCCAATGATTCAGGACCTACTATGCGGAATCGATTCCAGGCAACTTCGGAGCTAGCCGGAATCGATTCCGACGGAAATTTCATTTCTCCCATCACTACTCTATGGCACTTACGGAAGTGGTTATATTATGCTCGAGGGGGTGAGGATCATCTTCCATCAGCAGAGCCAAATCGGTATCCGCTACGGTGTACCCGAAGCCAGTCATATCGATGAACAGTTGCAGAACAAGCATCGTACCTTCATCTTTCTCTTCTTGGAAAAACTCCCGCCATGAATGGTAGATGGTCTACGGAGATGGTGAAGCGGGCGGATAATGAAAACACAGCCCAAAATGCAACCGAAAAACAACATACCTTGCCATTTTTCGCTTTGCAACAAAGCGCATTGAATAGACCGTCCTCCATTTGCGGCACAGAATTGACTAACAAGTTCGCTAACTTCCACTGAAACAATGTTCGCACACCGAACGCAAAGTAACGTTTTTTCTCTGCTCCTGGTCGCAGATGGGGGGACGCGCTTGTAATGACCCAAACGGCCCGTTCAATCGTGTCCCAACGCGTTGACGTTTACCAAATGACAGCGCACACTGCTGCTGTGCGGAAATTTCCGCCTAACACCTTTGTAAACAAACCAGCGCACGGCTTTGTGATAACGGGCGGTGAAAAGTTTACGACTGTAAAATCCTCTCCAAAACAAGGTAATTTCCTTCTACGATACTGTTACGAGGAAGTAAAATCCACTAAATATTTTTTCTCTTTCACGTTAGTGATAAAATGTCTGACGAAATGCTCATTTGCCCGTACAACGAGTCGCACGTGATAGTGCGCCACCGGATGCCGTACCATTTGGTAAAGTGCAAGAAGCACCACGATGCCAACCAGTCGCTCCAGACCTGCCCGTTCAATGCGATGCACGTAATGCCGAAGGAAAACATTCGCACGCACATCCAAACCTGTCCGGACTATATCAAGCAGCATATTTAATGTGTTGTGCCGACGTAAATATTAACGCTGCAAAGTGTGCTCAGCCAAAAGCGCCGCCATTTTTCCAGAAATGAGCCCTTGCTCATCGCATTTACTACTATAAGGCATTATGACTTGAGATGAACTTATGACAATGTTTATGAAATAAAATATGATTTATGATGGTTTTTTTTAATTCAGTTTTTACCAAACAAAAGCGTCTTTTGGCTTTACATCCAAATCCAGCATCCCTCATCTGTCATTCGGACGCACCACGAAAGAGTGAGAGAGAACAATAGATGTCAAAACAAAGGGAGGCTGTTCTCGCTCTTTCTCATTGCCATCTCTCTCTTGGTGCTTGCTTGGGCTTCTTCAAGACGATCATCTTCATGGGTGGTCCGGCAAGGAATGTTTGTGTGTGTAAGGTTGATCGTGTACAGAAGGAACGCCGCTTAGAAGATACGCGAGTGCATAAAAATCTAGAATCGTCCGTGTTCACTGCGAAAGCGTTGCGATAAAGCAGCGTTTCTTGTCCAAAGCTTGACGAAAATTTGGGTGTGGGTGTTGAGCTGATTTACGATTGATGAAGTTTAACCACGGCACGGGTAATGTGAACACGCCCGTCGTCTGGTCCGCGCGGTGGTGCAGCACACTTTGTTGTTGATGAAACAATCTTCCAGCGCGATCTTCATCCATCTTGCCAGCATTTACTGCGATTGCCAGCAGGTATGTAACGCCCTCAAGAGTCGTGGGACGACGGTAATGCAGTTGTAGTGCTTCCAGTTTCCCTTTGCAGTTGATGTAACGCTAAACTCGCTCCGTAAACAATCAACGCCCCGGCACACACGCACTCGCCCGTGCCCCACTTGGGCGTATGGGCGATCCATCGTTGAACCGATAATCAGCCGATTCGTATTCAAAACAGATGTAACTTCGCCGTAGATAATACTGCCCCGTACAAGCACCGAGGTGTGAGAAAGTTAGATGTTCAGCTGCAGCTGTTTGTTGTATGGGGAACACACACGACAGATACGATCGCCGTAGCGTATACAGTCCGTAGCATTTGCCGGAAGCAGGCAACTAGTTGGAAGATAAGCAGGCAAGACTGTTGTTTTGATCGTTTAGCTAGCATGTATACCTACAGGGTTGTAACGATTTCACTCTTTTTTTTCGGTACAGATTCCCGTTTTTCCTTTCGTCGCCAAAATGGCACACGGAAGCGCCGCAGCCGTTTGCCTGCTAGCGCTCGCCGCCCTTACCGCCCAGGCGAGCGGCAAGGAGTTCAACCCGACGACGAACCTTATCCTGCCCGAATCCTCATCCCGGCTGGAATCGATCAACGGTACGCGCAACTACCGGATGCACGGCAAAAAGGGCAAGGACGACAAGACCTGGTTCGATGGGCGCGAGATGCGCTATATCTACTGCGTGCGGCCGGGCAAGTGTGAGCCGATCAAGCACAGGCAGTGCTTACACTCGACGCTGCCCTACTCGTCGATCAGCCTCGATCTGACCGACTCGTACAGCCAGGAGGAGATGCACACCAAGCTGCACCAGTACAACGCGCTCAAGAGCGTGCCGAAGTGTTGGGCCGTCATACAACCGTTCCTGTGTGCCGTGTTTACGCCCAAGTGCGAGAAAATCAATGGCCAGGATATGGTGTACCTACCGACGCTGGAAATGTGCAAGCTGACGCTCGAACCGTGCCGGATACTGCACAATACTAGCTTTTTCCCCGAGTTTCTCAAGTGCAACGAAACGCTGTACCCGTCCAAGTGCAACAACGATGTGCGGGAGGAGATGAAGTTCAACGCCAGCGGCCAGTGCCAGAAACCGTTGGTGGCGGCGGACCTGCCAGCGAACTATTACAAAGGTAGGTGGGGAATATTGGGGGTTGTTTTTTACATTGCAGTTACCAAAATTCGGGTTTTTTGACTGCAGAAATCGATGGATGTGGCGTGCAGTGTAAGGATCCGCTGTACACAGACCATGAGCATCGGCAGATACACAAGCTAGTCGCGTGGGGTGCCAGCATTTGTCTCGCATTCAACCTGTTTACGCTCGCCACGTTCGCGATCGACTGGCAGAATGCCAACAAGTATCCAGCGATGGTTATATTTTACATCAATTTCTGCTTTGCCGTTTCCTGCCTTGGGTACGTAACAACCAACGCACACCTCAGCAGTAAATCAGTTGTATTTTAATGCTCTTGACGCTTTTTTCCTTCAGCTGGTTAGCACAGTTCACTCCCGGCGGGCGGGAGGATATCGTGTGCCGGAAGGACGGCACGCTGCGCACGTCCGAGCCGAGCGCGGGCGAAAACCTGTCCTGCATCGTGGTGTTCATACTGGTGTACTACTTCCTGATCGCAGCGATGGTGTGGTTCGTCATCTTCACCTACGTGTGGCACATGAGCTTCAAAGCGATCGGCAAGATCCAGGACCGGATCGATAAGAAGGGCTCGTACTTCCATCTGATCGCCTGGTCGCTGCCGCTGGTGCTAACGATCACCATCATGGCGCTGAGCGAAATCGACGGCAACAGTACGGTCGGCATCTGCTTCGTCGGCTACCAGAACCACCCGATCCGGGGCGCCTTTCTGCTCGGCCCGGTGCTGTGCGTGCTGCTCGTCGGCGGCTACTTTCTCGGCCGCGGGCTGCTCACGCTGATCCGGCTGCGCATCTCGAGCAGACAGATCATCTCGGCCCGGGCGAGCAAAAAGATCCACCAAACGATCGTGCGGATGGGAGTGTGCACGACGTTCACGTTCATCTTTATCGTCGCGACCGCGTTCTGCCACGTGCACGAGTTTCGGCACAGTGCGGCGTGGGCGGAGGCGCTGCGCGGCTTCCTCGTGTGCCAGATCGTGGCCGCGTTCAACGACGACGTGACGAACGGGTGCCGGTACGAGCAGCGGCCGAGCGTGGCGATCCTGCAGCTGCACCTGATCTGCCTGTTCGCGTCCGGCATCGTCATGTCGTCGTGGGTATGGACCAACTCGACGCTCGAATCGTGGGGCCGGTATTTTCGGAGGCGCTTCGGCACGGACATCGACGAACCGGTGAAGCTGCAGAAGCATAAGGTGATAGCGCAGGCGTTCGCGAAGCGCAAGGAGTTCCAGAACCAGGGCCGGCTGTCGATCTCGTTCCACAACTCGCACACCGACCCGGTCGGGCTGAAGTTCGACATCACGTCCGCGATCGGCAGCCACGATTTCAGCTCGACCTGGGCGAACAATTTGCCCCGGTTTGTGAACCGGCGCTGCGCGCTGACCGGTGCGGCCACCAGCTCGAGCCACGATCCGCGCAAAAACTCGGTCGACTCGGAGATCAGCTTCAGCGTGCGGCACGTGTCGGTGGAGTCGCGCCGCAACTCGATCGACTCGCAGGTGTCGGTGAAGATCGCGGAGGTCAAGACGAAGGTCGCTAGCCGGAGCAGCCGCGGCACGGTGGTGGTGGGAGCGACCGGCTCCAAGCATGGCCACAAGTCGCGGCAAAGCCGCCGGAGGCATGATTTCGCCACTGCCACGGGGCGGAGGTATGGGCGCAAGGAGAGCAGCACGTCCGTCGAGTCGCAGATCGTGACGGCGGCAATCCAAAAGTCGGCCGGCAGCGGAGCGGGCCGATACGCGGGCGGGGCGGGTACGTTCGGGGCAGGAAGCATGCAGCGGCGTACGGGAATCGGAGCGCTGGACGCGCATCAGATAAATGATTTGATTTCGAACGGCAAACTGTTGCTGCCGTTTCTGCAAGGCCAAGGGCTGACCACGTCGGAGGATGATAACGTGTCGGTGGGTTCGTTCAAGCTGCACGACTCGAAGTTCGACATCATTATGAAGAAGTTTGAAGGTTCAAGCCGCATTGGAACGACCTGTGCCGGTGGTGGTGGTGTTGGTGGTGGCGGTGTTGGTGGTGGTGGTGTTGGTAGCGGAGGTATGAACGGAACCAGCGGACCCGGAACCACGGTCGGTGGCGGCGGCGGCGGTGGCGGCTGCCGCATCGAAGAGTATCGCACCAGCGAGGACGACGATGATGACGATGAGCTGGAGGCCGAAGCGTTACTGAATGGAAGAAACGTACCATCGCTAGCACAGATCACTTCCGGCCGGGAGGAGCACCATTCGAAGGATATCAACGGAAGCATCGCCCGATCGGGCAAGGACGGGGAAGGAGCATCTGCGCGCGCCGGCAAGGGCAGAACGGTGAAAAAGGCAGCTAACCAGCTGGGATCGTTCCGCAAGGGAGGCAACGGTTTGCGCCACAGAAGATCGTTACACAGTACTGCCCGCCGCAAGAAGGAAAAGAATCGCGAGCGTGAGCGTATGCGGGAGAAAGAGCTGGCGCTGCTGGAGCGCGCAGCGCCATCCTCCTCCCCTCCGCCGGCCGGCGTCGAGACGGTGTTTGATTTCAACGACTCCTCTTTCACGTCCTACTGCTCGGAGCTGTCGCCGCTGCACGTGAACAGCTCGTACTCGGGCGTGTCCGTAGCGAAAACGAACTCGCGCAACTCGAAGCGCAGCTGCGACGTCGGCATCCAGACCAATGCGCATGAAATTGCCACCCAAACCATGTCCTCGTTCGAGTTTAGCGAAAAGGCGCTCAAGAACGAGGAGAACGCGGACATCTACACCGAGAACCACCACCCGATGCTGTCGCACCATCCGCTGCCGATCGCGGCGCTGCAAGCTCCATCGAAGATTATTCAAACCGTCGGCACCAACACCATCGGCGGGGGCGGTCGAAAGCATCGCGATGCCAGCGAATCGACCGGCATGAGCGATGCGGAAAAACTGAAAATGCTTCTGCTGCCATCGAAATAACTTTACCACACACACCGACCGCGGAGTGGTATTTTATAAGCAATATAATTACTAACGAACAAACCTGGTGAGCGCCAAACGATGCAAGTTAGCTCAAAGGATCGTGTTAAGAAGGATAATTTCAATAAGTGCCTTTTAGTGGTAAAGCATAGTCGTTGTGTTAGTCGCCGATGGTGCATCATATCAGTAAACCTCCTCGCGCGTGTAACACTGTGCATTTAAAGCATTTTCGAGCGATGATATACTCACACGTGAATCTCGTGCGCCATTTTGGGCGGAAATAGTGTACCTTCCCGTTAATCAATGCTGACGCACACACAAACACACACACAAACTAATAGAAAGACTGATCAGCGCAAAGAACAAAACCTATGCAGCAACCGAAAATTGTATTGTACAAAACGCCATGAGTGACGGGGCAAGTGCGTTTCCTATTGGAATGAGACGATCGACTTAAGTCAATGCGTAACAGATGAACAACGAAAAACCGAACAAAAGGATATACAGAATCCATCAAACGATAGTTATTACAACTGGTTGGTATTTACGATGTGTGCTATATATTGTAACGAAGGAAAAAAAACTGAATTTGCCTCTTGGGCGTGCTTTTACGTATCTACGGATAGGTATAGATAATGAGTGTATTTGCCGCCTAGTCCTCCCATTTTTTTTTTGTCGGAGGACACCTTTTTTTACATTTGAATCTCCCCATGAATCATGCCAAACGTGTGACGGTGTTTACACACAAGTAGTGTGTTTATAATGGAATTATAAAAAATAAAAACCATGAAACCATGAACTGAAATCAGCTGCACTCTGTGTACTTACTTTAGGCAAGACGGCAAGCGGCTAGCGAAAACGAAGAAAGCATTACATGCGTATGATTTTCCAGTACTTTTATTGTATTTTCATTTATATAATAAGCAAGTCGAATGAATGTTGTAAAATGACACCGCACCATCATACTACTAAACGCTAGTTTTTGGTTGCTTGCCCCCGCCGCTCGTTTGCTCACCGCACGCGGAAAGGGTTTTGCACAAAATTTGAATATTTGTCCCATTTTAATATTCTAATTTCCTTTTCTTTACGGTATTGCTCTATCTACGGTAGGTGCTGTGCTGGCGAAAGGGCCGAGATATTACCCGTACAGCAATGACATTCACGACAACATTTAAATAGATACTACACAGTGTGTAATGATGATGAACAAATTTTGGTGGCCGAGATAGAATGTTTTCCCAATTGCCGGGGGAATTTCGTTTCGTTTACCACCCACCGTTTCAGCTATAGCATGACGTTATTGTAAATAATTTTCACCATTTTTTCGCATATTAGATAGATCATGCGCTCGTTTTTGCGCCGCACCAAACATTCCAAACGTTACAGAATCGCAGAATGGAAGTAGTTGGATGAGTTTGAGTTCAATTTGCTTGTTTTTTTTTTTCGTGTAGCTTTATATAATTTTGCAAGTATATTTCCGTTCCCTATTCGGTATTACATACACACATACAAAAACGAGTGCTAAATTTATTCACATCTAAATTCGTCAAAAAATTGCTAAACGAGCTAAACCCCAATAGCGGTTCCTCTCCCTTCTTGGTGGTGTTGGGTGCATATAACAGTGAAAATTTGCCTTTAAATGCATATAAACGCCTACAACATGGTACATGAAAAAATAAACACACATCGAATGCAAGCAATAGGATGGCTGCAAAATACAACGCTTAATGAATGAAGATGAGTTACACACACTGTACTAGAAGTACCTACTACTTTGGTTTGGTCGACTGCCACCAGATTTCACCCCAAGCTCTCAAGTTCTCAGGTTTGCCTCATTCTAAATACAATTATACTAGTTGTAAATGCAAATGCGCTTATTTATGTGGGTGTGTGTGTGTTTCTTAATTGCTATGTTGCTATACCCTTATTGACGCTTAGCGATGCTGCCCAGAAAGAATCTTGCTCGTGTGTGGATGGGTTTGTCCCTCTACCACCCTCTCGACGTTACACAATATTAATCGTATCGAGTTTGGTGGATGCTTCATCAAGCACCATCGGTTGAGACACTGGGAAAGATGAGCGGGAATGTGTGCACAGTACAATTGGGGCGATATTTTAAAGGGGGGAAAGAAAAAAAAATGTAAATTGTATTGTAGTAAACGGTCGCCGAAATGCAGCTGCGATTTTGTTTTTGTTTGTCAAACTTACACACGAAATGCATGCATGTATCACTTCTCAAGACGAACACGAGACTGGACAAAAAACAAAACAAAAAACAACCCCCAAACAAACACACGCACGTGGGAGCTCCCATGACACGCTGGTTAGTAGTCGCAAATGGTTTGAAGCCGTAAATGCTTGCGCATCTGCTTATCCGCTTTCAATGGTTTGAAAATTTAAATGGACAAAAAATGGAACGTACGAGCACACCATCCCAAATCGGTTGCCGGATGTAAGTGATGGTAGTAAAAGCAAAACAACAAACTCACAACTCACGTATGGGACGAACGCTACACGATCACAAGATGTTGTATTAAATTAAATAAAAATGCACACTCTCGCCCTTCCGATGCAGCTGTTTTGTACGCATTTGGGAAGGGACAGAACATTGGTGCCTCCCCCCCTCCCTTCCCTTGGTTGCATGCAAAAAAGGCCAACGAAAAAAGAAATAGGATAAAACGCGGTCACTCGGCACCGGGGTACGGCTGTCGAGGTTCGTCGTCTACTTGGTCTTCTTACTAGCGCCGCCAGCTGTGGCCGCCCGCAGCTGCTTCAGCTCCTTGGTCCAGATCAGATTGTTAAAGAACTCGCCCAGCAGGTACAGGCCGACGCAAAAGCCGAGACTGACGGCGAAGAACAGGATGCGCTGGGGTAGATTCAGCACGTCCAGCACCGGGTACACCCAGATGCCGCCAAAGTGGCGCACCACGTGCAGCCAGCCGAGGTACGAGGCCATAAAGATGCCCAGCCCGGTAAGGCCGGCCTTGCGCGACGGATACTGCCGGAAGCTGGTGCAAATCTCGATCACCATGAAGATCACGATGTTGGTATGCATGACGTGATTGAGCCAGCTGGAAAGGTGGAAAGTTGTATTAAAGCAAGAAAAACAACGAGGAAAGCAAACGCAAATACCCAGGAAATACGGCATCCAGTGCCTTCGGGAAGACGAGCTCGCGGTCGATCGCCATAAGCGTCCAGAAGGTAACACCGACATTGAGCGCCACCGGGAAAGCGAACGCAGCCAGCATGTAGTCCTTCAGCTTGCGGATGAGTGGCATCCGCTTCGGGGCGACCTCGTTGGTACCGATGAAATCATTCAGCAGACAAATGGTGAAGTAAACTGCTTGTAGAATCTGAAAGCAAAGTTGCATAGGAAAGGACTCTGTTTTAGTGAAAGTTTGGATAAATTGAGCAGGTATATGAGAGTGAAAGGCATCATCAACGGATCAAGGCTCCCGACGGCACGTACCGCATCCCATACGGTGAGAAACTTCAGCTTGCCACCAAACTCTCCGCCCGGTCGCAGCATGCCGGGTGGAAAGTGGACGTACGTAAAATCGTAGTAAATGCCGTACGAAAACTGTACCGCCACGATGAAGTGCATCAGCGTACGGAGTGCACCGTAAACGCCGCGCTGATAGCCATCGCTAGACTTGGATTTGGCCATCGCTGATTAGAGGATGATTCAATCGCTCTCGAGGTGATATAATTTCTTTTGCCCTTTTTGTATTTTTCTTATAGCTGCACTTTCCTCAAACGGGCGACGACCGAGAACACTTGAGGCGGTACAGCAGCAGCAGCAGCAGTTCCTTCTTCACACTGGCGGCGGGTTTGTATCACTGACGAGTGCCGCGCTGTAGATGACTGTGCATCTTTCCGCAAAGAGGGTCCTAAAAGCGGCGGGCGGTTGATTATCTTGACGCCACCGATAGGCTGAAGCTGGAGCAATCAAACACACTGAACTTTGACCGCCCGGGAGGGGAGAAGGTAGCTCTAATAAAAAGTGGGCCCCCGTCAGACGAGTAGAAAACAACGTCGCTCCGTCTGTAGGCCTGTGTGCGTGATTGTTGACATTTTCAGCCTGACTTTTTGACAGCTGGCAGTTAGCCCTTCCGAACGAGCGAGAGAGAGAGAGAGAAAAGAGAGGCAGGCGTGCGCAATTCGGCGCTTTCTGAAAAATTACCCCCCGAGACGGCTGCACAAATAAACAAAGTGTTCCGTCCCCAACACCACCACCCCTTATAACGCTGTGAAATGCTGTGATTGATTGCAAACTAGCAAACATTTAGTGAAAGAGTATGCTGTAAAAAAACAACAACAACGCATCCCATACAAAGGGTTGTTCATTAGTCATTTGCTGTATCTCGTACGGATCGAAGTGCCTTCAAGTCGAACATTTGCCTGTGCAAAAAGTGCAAAATACTATCGACTATTGGTTCACGGTTCAGTGCTCAGTGCTTCCTCATCGATAGTGCTTGCCCCGCCGTATCAGCTGATTCGGTCGTTGGAATGCACGCAAAGTTCGCTGAACTCTCTCACCGCCTTGGTTGATTTCTTGTGAACGGAGAGGAAAGCGGAAGAATCGGTGAGTATTGTTTTTTAATCTTGCATCCTCTCGGCGTAATGAGTTTCTGCGTGCCGAAGTTGATTTGATTGTATTTTTAGAGAGAAAAGACCTTTCCCTTGACGTCGATAAAATAAGCATTTGGTGGTTGGTGTAAAAACACACACCATGGTGTCGAACACTGTAGCAAAGTTGTTCGCCAATTTGTTATTACTGTCTATTGCTATCAAATTGTAATCATTTTGGTTAGCTTCATTTCATGTTCATAATTTTATATTTCTTTGACTTAAATCAGATTCAACAAAAAGAGGTTTTATCGCCAAATAACCAAATGATAGTAAAAAGTTGATGCTTATAGGGGGCAGTACGGATGGGAATCTAACTCTATCCGGTTTTGTAGAGACCGGCACGTTTGCCCAATAGCCCAGTGGTTGGCAAAGTACCGTTCAAACGTCATATATACTGCTGTTTAATTAATGATGGCAACTCTTTTCCCTTCTTAGAACTATCATGGAGCAGATTAGTGTTGGCCAAAACTGATTCAAGTTCATGAATCTGAATGAATCTTTGAAATAATTCAATGAATCTGAATCTCGGTTGCAAAGATTCATGAATCTCCAAAGATTCATGAATCTCAGAATATTCACGAATCTTGAAAGATTTGTCAATCTCCAATTTGTTCATGTATCTCTAAAGAAACAAGGCTCAAGAATCTCGAAAGATTTATGAATTTCGTAAGAAATCTCGAAAGATTCACTAATCTCTAGGTATTCATGAATCTGAATTCATTCATACGTCTCCAAAGATTCATAGAGCTTGAGCTTCTCATATTCTTCTTCTTGGCGTAACAACCCACGTGGTCATGCCAGCTATACAGGCTTTTGGAAATTCTTGGCAAATCCACGTAGCCAGACAGTTTGTTTTTCTGCGGGGAGACGGTCCATACGAGGTTTGAACTCACAGTAGGCACGCTATTTGGCGGATCGCGCGGTTGGTGGATGATACGTGAATCCCTGGAGATATATGAATTTTAATGCATTTATTTATCTGTTAGACTCATGAATCCTTGAAGATTAAATTATCTTTCGATATTGTAGAATAACGAATCTTTGAAGAGTCGATTCGAGATTCGAAACACTCATGACTGAAGATTCATATGAATGAGTCTCAACAAAGGATTCATGCAACCGAACATTAGAGCAGATGGGTTTAAACAGTTTTTCCCTATACATCGAACTTTATCGGTATTTTTATATGATTTTGTCTTTGATGCCATATGGTTTGCCGGTCTCCAAACAATACACCAATTGTTTAAAACAATGAAGAAGAAGTGTAAACATTGTTAATGTTAGTTTGTTTATTTGTTTGTATTTAACAAACATACACTGTAAAAATGCTATCCATTCACTATGTGAAATAGTGCAAACTGTTATTACTTTTTTGGTTTATTATATGATTATAAAACCGCATAATATTGAGAATATATAGAATTGGACGACCATATTTGACCTCCAGATACTGGTGAGTTGGGTGAATCATTGAAAATTGTACCATTTTTAAAAGAAAAAAACCCTCCAAAGGCAATTTACTCCGTCGACAGTAACAGATTAGGTCCGAACTAGGACTATTTGATTGGCTTGATTCGATTAATTATTGAAGGACGACTATCCATCCCCCAGTCTAAGGAAGTTGTGTCGGTCTGGAACAGTCTCGAGCAGCAGAGCTTATCAAAGCTGCTTAAAGACACCCGGATAGTTATTAAGGAGGAACGGTCACGTCATGCTACTTAAATATACCTTCTGAATATGTAATAATTAACCAAAGTTTCTATGTGAATTATTAATCGTTGTTGATGATAGATAACATTTTAAGACATTTTAAGAAAAAAATCAAACGTTGTGCAAGTCGGTTACAAATTTGTCTGCAAATGTAAAACTATTCGTTGTGTTTAAAGTGCTTTAAGAAAGAGTCTTGTGGATTGAATGAAACATGTACCCGTTGAGATTTTATACCGGCCCTCAAAATGCTGCAGAGAGCGCGTTTAAAGAAAAACCATTCATTTCTTCGTTCGTTTCCGTAATCTACCAACACCGACCACTACATTTTATTGTAGACTCTATAAAAACAGCCGGTATCCGCATCGTGTTGTGTGGAATGTTACCTTTGCGCAAACACACACTCACACAACCCAGGCCAAGGTGTTTCTGGTGTTTTGATAGCATATGGTTACCATCAAGTGTGGGCGCAACCGTGGTGCATGTGTCACGGATCACGGGCGTTCTGTTTGTTTGCGAGAGGTAATCTTGACAAGCGCACCATGGCGGGCAAGTGTGTGTGCTTTCCGCTGGATGTAGTAAGTGCACCAATCAACAGCACAGCATCGTTACATTTTGCTTATCTTCTTTTTTTTTTGTTTTCGTTCACCTTTTGCCAACCGGATCCAGTGAGGGAAGGTAATAATGATGGGCCCTTCTTGCTTGACCGAGGTCAGGTGTCACTGTTGGGTGGAATGATGTTTTGAATATATAGCTTCAGCTCGAGCGGTCCTGCATACATGCTGTCCTGTATGATGATAGTACGTATTATACGACAGGTTAGAAGGGAAATTGAATCATTTTGTCCGGTTTATTCCACCATCATTTTGTGGTAGCTATTTTCGATCTTTTGTTAGTACTTTATGTCTTATAGATAAAACGTTTGTATTGTATTTTATGTGACTGTTTGTATGCATAATCGAATAATTAAACATAACACTCTTGTATGGAATTATTTTCTTATTTCTGGAATAATTCAATCATGACATAAAAAAATACCTCTGATGGGCACAAATTTTGTGGCAAATGGCTTAAGAACATGAGCAGATTGTTTTTTGTTTTAAATGTTTATATAATAGGAAATATAAGGTGTTTATTGCTTAATGTTACATATATTTATTTAATTATTTCACTCTCCAACGGCTACAATATGTCTCATGCGGACATTATCTCCCAGTACCCTGAATAACTTAGAAAATGCAGTCTTAGTCAGTATGTTTATTCTAGAGATTGACCTAACTTTTATTGCAATAATCGAAAGCAATCGTCACCAATATTAGTAACGCATTTCCTGTGTGACATGACACAAAACTCCCGTTAAAATGTGCGGCCAGCTGTTTGTAGTAACGGTATTTAAAAAACACAAAAAAAAACGTAGCAAACGGTCACACCTCTCCTGGCCCACCGACGGCTCCAGACTGGAAGCCGTCAAAGTTTGCCGGCAGTTTGCGTAACACTTTGGTGCCGTCATCCAGAGGGGACAAAGTCGTTAAAGTGATTATGTGATTTGTTCCAAACCTCTACTATCACCCCCTCCCCCCCCCCGCCCTGTCATCGTCTTCATTCCGATGCAACTTCCAGGCACGGCGTACGAACGTACAGTACAAGAAAGGTTGAACGGAGCAACGTACGTGTACGTGTGTATCGATTTTTGGAGCATACCGAATAGGCCGACCAATGTCGAATTGCATTTGCTTCCGAGGTTCGGGTCTGCCCGTCTCAAGTGGCTTATGGGAAGGTGATCTTTACCAGTGACCTCACACACTGTGCCGTGGTGGCTCGATTGCGGTAGACGGTAAAAGTGGATCGATAGTAGGTCTTATTATGATTCGGTGAAATTAGGAGGTCATTTTATTCACCTTTTCATTAATAGCTTGGACATTCGTAGAAGGGTGTAGAAGAAATTTCAAAAACTCGCTTTTAGTGATAGAAAAATATTAAATTAATAATATTTCTATAAAGTGAAGTTTTATATAATAAATAAGTATCGTAAACTGGAAATTTAAAAGGATTTTCTTAGATAGCTTTCAAACTTTTGTTGTTGCCAACTAAACAATGTTTGCAATAAAAAAAATCATAAAAGGGGTCTAGGGTCTTTTGTGACATTAAAAGTTTATTGTTAACAACGAATTAGCTTTATCTTAGAAAAGAATTGAACTCGGAAAATGTAGAAAAAAAAACAATAGAAGAAAATAGAATAATAAATTTAAAACACCGGAAATAACGTCGTTTTATTCCATGTTACATATTAACCAAATGAGTTTAGTGACACTTACTTAAAGCCTACCAATTTATCTCTCTATTTCTCTCTCTCCCTCTCTCACACACACACACTCTTATATACAACAGTTGACCTTCAACAAATGACCAACAGAGGAGAGGAGTGGCAGTAATTAATTGTTTCATCAAAATATACACGAAACACGCAAAACAGAAGCAGTACGACTGTTGTGCACAGAAATAGATACTGTTACAATGAGTAAGTAACAGCTCCCGTACCGGAACAATGCAATATCTGTACTTGGGTTATCATTCGTTTTACAGGGTTATTGCAGTGTTTGGTGGGACAGTTCCTTCACTCTTTCTTACGGGAAATTAACTTTATACGATGGGAATTTAACATCATAGGGTTTTGGACACAGGTTCCTTGGAAATTCCTATAGCATTTGTCATAAAAGAGTGCAATAGAGTACTATGAGAATCCCTGAAAACCCCTGAAAACCCCTGTAATTGTTGTTGGTTTGTTGTTATGCTTGCAATAAGCATGACAATGTATTTTTGTTTATTTTCTTTGTTACATACAATAACGTATTGTAAAATACTTAAGAATATAATGTAATAAAATATTATAATACAATAAATAGAATAAAACATTAGGTTCAAATTGAAATAATTGCCAAAAGTTTATTTTCTTTGTAAAAAAAATATGCTCAATTTACCAAACACCAGGCGTCTCCATGGAATCCTTTTACAAAAAAAAACACAAAAACAATATTCCGGTACTGCCGGATAGCTTTTCCGAACACACCTGCAACCGTACCGGGCGTCAGCAGCAACAGGGCGATAATGGTCGGGTCATTATCGCCTACCAGATCGCCCAGGGGCCCCCCTAGAGCAGGCAAATCGAATGCTTGTCGATTTTCCAAAAGCCGCCACCACCCCGTGATACCACCGTCTGCCGGTGCCGGTGCTCCTAGCTTTGTTTATGTTGGGATTTTATTTTTAACAAATTGCGTACATTTTATCATCAACCGAAGTGTTTTCCCCTGTTTTATTATACCAGCAGCGTGCGTGCCTGCGTGCGTACCGTTCGTGCAGCGGCGTAACAAGTGCTCTCCGGGCGGAAAGGAAACGTTTAAACAAAACCAAAAATTTCACGAAACGGAAACACGATCCGGCGAAAAGTTTGCGCTATTTCGTGTGCGGGGAATTGCGGCGCACTCTTCGTATTCTTTTCTCTTTTTTTTTTAACGCGGTACTGCATTTTACACTGGAGCGGCGGATTGGTGCCTTTCGACCTTACCCACCCTAATGCGGGCTACGGAAGCCACCCATAAATCTTTCGCTTTATTGATCCGCTTGCCATAAAGAATTTCGCAAGTTGATGTGTTGTTGATGATTTTGATGGTGTTTGCTCATTTTTTTCCCCGTTCGGAAAGTGAAGCGGAAGGGAAGGAAGGATATGCCATGCAAAAAATGTGCACACTTTTTGACACAACTCCGAATGTTCACAACCCGTTGGAATGTTTTACATTGGCTGGAAAGTGTCTGTATGTTTTCGCTCTTCCCGGTACGCGCGGGAGTGTGTTTTGTTTGTGCGATTCTCTGACCTTGAGATGCTTTTCTAATTTTGGACAGTTGCATATTTACGGCAACTTTTTCCATCGATCGCTCATTTCATTTTTTATTCGAAAATGTGTATGTTGATATAGTAAACGCAGTGGGAAATTGGTCTATTTGCAACATTTCAATATTGCGGGAAATATTTGTATGAGTGCTATTTTGTTAAATCATTTCTTGCAGCGGCATTCTACTCCGTGCATAAAGCTAAGGTTATTGATTAAACAAAGGGCTTACATTTAAATTTAAATTTGCTATTGCGATACTAACCAAACACCAGTATGTCAAGAACTTGGAGCGTCCACCGTACTCCGTCGGTCGCATCATCTTCGGCATGTCGAGATCATCCGGGATGTGGACGAAAAAGCGATCGAAGTAGATCGCGTACCCGTACTGCCCGAACGCGATCAGATGCCACGTGATGACGAAGGCGGGCAGCTTGTACAGTTGCACGCTAGACATTCTGTCCGCTTTATGATACCCTTTGCGTAATTACACGGCTGTTGACACTAAAGAACACCTAACCACTTCAAAAACAGAATAAAAAAAAACACGTTTCGTCGAAAAATACGGATAAGGAAATGTATCGCAGCAGTACGCACAGCTGTTTTCGTGTCTGTTTGGACCAATGCTACCCCGTCTGCTCGTTATCTTGCGTATCTTTCCACTGCACTTGGAACTTACTACAAAAGAGGATACACCTACACGGAAGGGCAGCAACGGCTCATTAGGAGCGTACAAAATAACATACAATTTGTTCACTTCCAGCACACACGCACACAAAGTGGAGCTGATTGTTTTGTTCACTTTGACCACTTGCCACACGCAACCGTAAGATGAGGGAGAAACTGCGACCAGACAAAACAGGAAAAAGGGAAACAATTTTTTCACTGTAACATAATTCCTTATGCCGATGATGCGGTCACGAAATGCGGTTGGGTTGTGTTTTTTTTCTCCCTTTCAAAAGGCCACAGAAACGTCTGCGCGGAAGTTCGAAATTTCGAGGCACAGCCACACGGTGACGTTTGATTACTGACTGCCCCCCCCCCAAGTGAGCTGGGACGGATGCAGCAGCAAAAGGACTGGATGTAAAGGAAAGCAAAGCAAGCTTTGTCTTAGTTTTCACTCTTTGTTTTGTGTGCTGGGAGCGTATTATAAACTCTCTTGCAGTGCTTAATAGTGGGAATCTGCTTGCGTGTTGGTATTGGAGAGGGTGCTACACGTGCTTTAAGGTTGATGAGAAATGGATACACTTCACCAACTTCACTTTTTTTATCACATTTCAATGGCACCCTTTGGGAATTGGAGTAAAATTAGGCCAGCGACAGAACTGCTGGCGTCAGCACACTTTAATAGAACACTCACGCTGCTTTCAACTTTCACCTAAAAACCTGTACGTATTATGGAGAACGAACACCACTGTCGACAGCACGCGAATGAATGAGCGTGATGTTGGGTGAACAGCGCGCAGCGTGCAGCTACACAGTTGGGAATGGTAGTGCACATTGATGTGTGCGTGAGTGTTGGTTGCCATGAAAATGAAGAGCAAATGACACGAAAGAGAGAGAGAGAGAGAGAGAGTGAATGAGTTAGAGAGAGGGAGATAGGCAAAAAAAATGCGCAACCATTGCGCTCTTGCTGCGTGGAATGAAGTGATGGAGGCGCCCCGTACTTCCTTGATGGTCTCACATTTTTGGGAAGGTGAGCGAAGATGACACTTTTGCCATTAAATATACATATCGTGCGTGAGAAGGCAAGAGTGGAAACAGCACTCAGCGCAGCTGTTGTGCAGTAGCGGCAGCAAATGAGAGAATTTTGGCCATAGCGCAGAACGGAGCGTGTATGTTCACGCATTTACCGCGCTTCGTGTGTTTCATATCTGATTGTATTTGAAATTTGTTTGTTTGATGGTTATTTTGAAAACAATTCATGTAACAATACATTAAAGTATTTAATTACTTAATAAGAGGGAATAATGCAGATTTTCTCATCAGCTCTTATAGCTTGCCAATGTATTTAGTTGCTCATCAAATGTACTTTTAAACGGGTGCTATCTTAAATTTAAAAGATTGTAGAAATTTAATGAGATTTTGTTTCATCCCACCCAAGAAAGCTAAAATCCCACACATACATGCGAAAAGCTAAAAAACAAAAAAAATCTAGCTTTTTTGAATTTATACTTTCTTCATTCCATACATCTCTTCGTTCATTCCAGAGGCGTCAAACTCTCATTTTTTCTCATCTGTTGAAATCTTTCAAAATCTCTTATCGTCTATACTAGTGATGGTAAAATGAAGTTTTCATCGGTATCGATTCCGGCTAGCTTCGAAGTTTTCTGGAATTTATACCGGATAGTAGGCCCGGTACCAGTTTCCGGAATGGATTCCAGAATTGGCTCCATAATCGGAATCGGCTCGGCTTCGGCATCTCCATGAGAAGAGACGTTTGACGTTTGACGTTTGGGATGCTACATATTGATAGCCAATCAAAATTTACTAATAAACGATCCGTTCTCATGGAGATTCCCGGACTGATTTCGCTACTGAAACTTCTTATTTCAATTCAGGAACTGATTCTCATTCTGGAGCTAATACCAATTCTGGAGTCAATTCTGATTCTTTTACCGGAACAAATTGCGATTCCCAGGTCGATTCTGAGTGGAAATCGATTTGGAGCCGACTCTAATTCCAAAATCTATTCCGATTCCCGAATCGGCACCGGAGTCAACTCCGGAATCGGCTCCGGAATCGGCTCCAGAATCGGAATCGGATTCGGAATTGATACGGAATGCAGAATCGGTATCAGGTAGGTCCGTTTCCAAGCTCCCACCACTAGTCTATACCATTTTTTACTAAGTTACTTTTTTAGTATCGTATAAACCAAAAAATGTTTACTAAATATCATTTTTTCCTTATGAATATTTCTTATAAATAAACTTGTAAATAATGTTTGCCAAAAAGGGTAATAAATATTCGAACTTACCAAATTCCAGTAGGTTAGAAATATGACCCGTCCCTTCAGCGGGAGTGGAAACTTTTCACTAGCGGCCAACAAGCTCCCGACTTCCTCCAACCCTGCCAGATTCTTATCAGTGTAGACAAAATCGTAGTACATAGCAAACACTTCCGTTAGGAGCATTATGCTGTACGAGAGCCTACGTCGTACTGTGGTTGTTTTGAAAGCTTTCAAACAGTCATCCATAATAATATATCCTTCTTTGTACATTTTAAACGAACAAAAATTGTATTCTTGCAATATAAAGTCGAACTAGTCAGGCGGTTCCGGAGTTTACGTTTTGATCGTCAAGGCAAAGCTCAACAACTGATCGTATGTATGGGAAGCTTTTCTCTTACTTAGTAACAATATTGAAACCAGTTGCGTGAGTGCAGTCTATTACGCTGCACTATGATGATGGTTGCATTTGTTTTGCCTTGAACCGTTGCATTTCACCTGCACGCTGCCCGAGGCACGATCATTGCTCGATCAGTGCTTTAAAACGAGCAAGTTAAACGATTTTCAGCGGTTACAATGTCAACATAGCACTGTTAGATATTGAATCGTTGTATAGGTACAGTTTACGAATAAATATGAAGTATATGGTAAGTGTATTATGTGTCTAATATAATTATATTATATAATTTATATTATTTAATACGCTTAACATAAAAATATTTGTATTGAGAACATTGACACTGCTTACTGTACAAATATTATTATTATTATTATGCGAGTTTGTGCACACTACGCTTAAAAAAAACCCATAGTGAAGAATAATTTCGTCATACGCCTCCCAGACGATTCTATCTTGCCACGCTTATCTATATGATTCATTTGCAGCACGAACGATGGAAGCCACGGACCGACTTTGCATCATTCCTCCGAGCGAGTGGATAGAACTTCGTGAGCTCTATCGCCTCAACTGGCCGGAACATCATGTGGCCTACGCAACGGTCGACAACTTCATCCGGTGGTACGAAAAGGATAGTGGCATTAAAAATCTCACCATTTACTGTTTGAATGGCAGCTGGCGAGAGGATGGAACTTACTTAATACTGGTACGTTACAGCTAACGAGCTACCGAGTTTTGTCGCGTATTTCACATTTTTGTTTCGTTTTGTATATATACTAGGATCGCTATCAACTGTTTGCATACAGTCTGGATCCAACGAACTGCGTACTGGAGAAAGCACTTCATCTGCTTGATTGGAGCGGCGGGCTCAAAGTGAGCTCCTTACTTTCACGCCATCGGCCCCCAGTCATCAATGTGATCACTTCCAAAGGTCTTGAGAAAGAGTACGACAGTGAAACGTTCCTGTACTACATGCCGAAAGCGGAATGCGATGCACTGCAGCTGTCCGTGCCGGAGGGATTTGAACTGAAAGCGCTAAGCGCGGATGATGCGTCCACAGCGAACGACGTCTGGCCCAACCGGCACCAGGGTTCGCTATTCTTGTTGCAGCGGCTGGCCGCCTGGAACCCGAACGCCGGACTGTACGAGTGTGCTACGGGTAAATTGGTGGCCTGGTGCTTCCGACTGCAGGCCGGTCCGCTCGGTGCACTGCAGGTTGACGAGGAGTACAAGCGGCGAGGCTTTGGAACGGTGGTCGCCATTGCGGTGGCAAAACAAATCGCCAATCTTGGGCAGGATTGCTTTGCATTGGTTAATGCGGCGAATGTACCGTCGAAGAAAATGTTTGAGCGCATTGGCTTTAAACACGACGGCGAAGCGTATTGGGTGAGAAATTTACCGACTGTGGCAGGACAATGGAAGGATTAGGAGAAAACTAGTTATCTCACGTATAGGAGAAAAACACTCATACATGATCAAATGTTTTGTAAAAGATCTTTAAAAATATGTCCCTGAAAATCATAAAAAATTGTAATAAATATAAATTGAAACAAATAAAAAAAATACGTTAAAATTGCGACAATAATCAACCCCACTGTTTTTCAGTACATGCGGACTCTACTGTTAGCGTAGCAAAACTAATGAGAACGTACTATCAGCTTTCACTATCTAGAGCCTCTCTTGTAAATAGTCGATTATCTCTCCGTGTGCTCTTAGTCTCATTCCTTTAGTTGAGCCTGTAGCGATGACTGACTGTGATCAACTGGTAGAAATACCTCCCAAAGACTGGATAGAGCTAAAACATCTGTTTCAACGCGATTGGCCGAGGCACGAGTTTGCCTACTATCTATTGGGAAATTACATATGCTGGAAGTCCAAGCACCATGAGCCAATAGACGTAAAATGCTACTCCTTAAATGGCAACTGGAGAGCAGACGGAACATTTGCACTACAGGTAAGTTGCGATAGATTATAAGATCTAGGTATATTTAAATAACAACCTCTTTTTCCATTTGTTTTAGGATGGCTTCGAGATCTATTTTTATTCAGCAGCTCAAGACGTCAACTGCACTACGTTGATAAGACTACTATCTCAAATAGAATGGGAATCTTACCACGAAATCAGTATGGACTATCTTGAGAAGTACCATCCAACGGTGGAGCGAATCATCGGTGACAGGGGTCTTACGGTGGCGAGCAGTAATTTAGCTAATTATTATTTCATGTCTAAAGAACAAGCACTTGCACTGCCCTCACCAGCTATCCCTGCTGGATTCGTGTTTGAAAGGTTACAGTTGAAGGATTTGGACTACATCTACGCACAGTGGCCGCTACGCAATCACATTAGCTACGAGGCAGGATATGGGCTGCTGAAACGGTTGATACAGTTGAATGCAAATGTTGGTTTGTTCAACGACAATGGTGTGCTTGTTTCGTGGTGCTTAACGTAAGTTGCATGGTAGGCAAGAACTGTGTAAAAACTGAATACACATTATTTATAAAGTATGTATTTAATCCGTAGCGATCAAACCGGTGCTCATTCCGATCTACAAACTATGCCCGAACATTGCCGGCACGGATACGGACGAATGGTTGTGGTGGAACTGGCGAAGAGATTAGCTTGTTTCGGATCGGATTCCAAAGCGTATGTTTTGCATGACAATCATAAATCGATCAAATTGTTCGATAGTGTTGGATTTGCGAATATACAAAATCTCCGTTGGGTGGTGGTGAATCCAACAGTAAAAAAAAACTATTAGCAAATGAGATGTTTTATTAACCCGTCCTGGGTAATAAGTACAAAATTTAACAATATTATTCCACTATTCACTACATTAAAAAATGTGTAGGCACTTGATCTTGAAAACAAAATCGTAGACTATCTATACTGTGTGCTGTGAACCAGTAACAATATACAGGTAGTCCCCGAGATACGCAGTACTTGTTATACACGAATTCGGATATACTCGATTTGACAGTTCGTTGAGCAAATTGTACTGATTTGACACATCAATTGTCAAATGCAAACTAAATTCCCATTCGGTCGTATTTGAAAAATCGTTCAAAAATATTTTAAAAATCATTCTCATATCAAATAATCAAATTAGTGGCTGGAATTTACCGCCTCAAGCAAACTTGCACAAAAATTAGAAACATTTTTCCTGAAAATCATTAAATTCGAGTTATGCGGTTCCTGCTCGGTCCACATTAATAGCGTATCTCGGGGACAACCCGTGCAACTGTTTTAGTTATCGGACGAATTGTTGGCAAATTTGGTGAAACTGTTGATAAGATAACTAAAACAGTCCAATCGCTTGATAGGAACATAAACAGGTATGTACCTGTTTAAAGATTATTATTTTGCTTATTTATGGCTATATTATTGCAATGATGCCACTTATCAAATCAAAGAAGAAAATTTTAGAACAAATATGTAAAAACTGTGTTTAAGGAATAAATTTATAACATGACAATTATTAATTAAAGAAGAAGAAACGATCGATTACGTGACATTTTAATGTATTACATGGTATTGATTTTTTATGAGAAGTGCGGAAAAGTTCATTATTTTCGATTAAAGAATAAAATATCTCGCTTGAACGAATAGTAAAGTCAATGTGTGTAGCCATTTAGTTTAGTTTTGTTGAATAAATATTTGACTATAATGTCTTATAATGTTTTCAACTTCAACATATTTTTTTCATAAAAGCGATCAGCGTCGGGTTTAATAATTTAATTAGCGAAAGAACTAGCTGATAATGCAACAGGAAATGGTTTAATGCATATCCGTTTGAAATATCATTCTCCTGTGAGTCACGTTCAATTGTTCCCCGGATTATCCCGTTACCGTATCCAAGTACGATTGCCTCCAAAGCTTTAACCCTCAATTCATTGTTAAAACACACCCCCTTTTTGCTACCTTCTTCGCACAAATGGGAATCGAACTGCCGAAGGTGGCACGACGATCAACGCTCCTCGCAACCACCTTGGCCCCATACCGACGCCCGGTGTACATTGCTCTTCTCGTTTTCGTATTGGAAAAGCATGTTTCCCTGTATCTTATCGGCGTCTGCTTCCGGTATTTTATTCAGCAATCTTTGTTGTATCGATAGGCGCCAAAACGACTGATAGGAACCTATGTGTCGCTAGTATAAAAGGTGCTGCCTTGTAGCTTAACAGACACATTCGACAGCAAAGTTGAACGGCAAGCTTGTTGCAAAAAGATATTACCATGGCCAAGTTCATTGTCGCGTGCGTGTTTCTGGCAGTCGCCCTTTTCGGTCTGATCCATGGAGATCTTATCCTGGGCACGATCAACACGGGTGATCGTATTCTCTACTCGTAAGTATTTAATCGTAATTGATGCCATCACTAAAGAGGTTCCCTGTTTCTAACCACGCTTTACCTTTTTTTATCTTTCCCTAGACAAGTGACTGCCGCTCCCGGCATTCCTGGCGCGTTGGTTAGCCGCTATGTAAACTACACCGGCATCTACAACATCACGGCCATCCGCGCTTACGATCGCACGTTTAACCGCACTGGCCAGGCGCACGTGGTCGGCGGTGGACTGTACCAGCGCTTCGTCAGCATTGCCCTCCAGACACGATTCATCGGCAATCCGCTCGACTTCTTGGTGGAGATCTATGGACGATAAGTCATAGTCATAGTCACAAATAAAGCTACCGCGTACCTCAGCACCGAACTGCACCGTTGTCCTCTGTTGCGCACCGACAAAGAGAAAATGCATTCACAAAAACAACAACAAAACAGTACACTACACATAATTGCTGGCGGCCGCCCGGTGCAGCGCCGGTGATTGAAAACGGCTGTATAAGTGAGGGGTCGCGGTAGTTTACATAACTGTGATCCGGATCCCCAGTTCGCGAGTGATCGATTGATTAGGTCCGTCTATTGAGATGATCTGTTTTTAATTCGCTTATCTCAGCAAGGCGAACCAACCATCGGGGAAGGCGGAACGATGGGCTTTTTAGGGCAACAATCCGCATGACTTGCCTGCCTGCCTGCCGACTTGTTTGTGCTACATTATTGTATAATAACAATGTGCGAGCAATGCACGGTGGGAAGAAATAATTAATTTAATAAGCTTTTGCGTACAATTAAACCGAATAAATATTTACAACATAAAAAATGTGTCAGTTAAATAGTGTTTTCTATTCAATCTTAAAAGATTACAATTTTCTAGCAATTTTAATGTACTTGTTTGACCCAATATATATATTTTAAACTTCATCTGCAAATCTTCTTAAATTCGAATGTTGTAAACATTTTATGTTTATTTATTATTTTAGGGATATTATAATTATTTCTAAAAATATTGCCATTTTGATTTCTATTTCTATGATTTTCTATTTTTGTATATTATTTTCATTTCATCTGTCCCTGGCGCAAATGCAATGGCCTGACGGTATGTATCCAAAAATGCAGCTGTATTTCATTCTTCCGAGGGAGGAACCCGCTTTCAGCAATCTACTACATAGAGGAAACTGCTATCAAAAGTGAAACATATGTCAAAGGCCTTGGTGCTATGCTTGACGCGAATCTGACACTTAAAGAGCATACTGTTGATGTCCTTGCTAGATGAAACCGACTGCTTGGCCTCCTCTTCAGAACGACCAAAGAATTTCGTGATCCGGTATGCATCAAAACCGTCTACTGCAGCATCGTTTGTCCGGTGCTAGAATATGCATCCGTGCTATGCAGCTCCACAACTGCTAATACTATTGTTCGGATTGAAGCTATACAGTGCAAGCCTACTGGGTATGCTCTACGCTTTCTTCCCTGGCGCAACCGTGTCAATCTTCCATCCTACACTGCACGATGCCGTGTTCTAAGCCTTGAGGCTCTTGCCGTAAGGAGACAAAACGCACAGTACCTTTTCATCTGATGGTCTTCTCAACGGTGCCATCGACTCACCGTCTCTGTTGTCCAGCTTTCTCACCTCAGCTTCGATCCAGTTTTGGTCGATCAGACCCTATGATTCGTATGTCTCAGTGCTTCAAGTTGAATGCCAGCTCCAATATTTTATACAGACTTTAAGCTCCATTTTTACTTCAGCAAGATTTTGTGTTTTAGAATAAGTAATCTTCAATGTTGCAGTGCCGTAAGAGCAAACAAGCAAATAATCTGTTTTTACTTTGCCTCCAAGAAATAAACTTACACATTCGATGAAACAACTGGTAGTAAAACCATGTACAGTAGTTTTCACCCGCCAATCACGCCGTGTCGGCATTTAAGGAAGCGCACGGTAAATGGGCAGAGGCATATGGCAACAGCCGGGCAACAATTGAACGTGCCCCACGTCTTATCTCCAAATGTGCCCACAATTGCATGGAAACGTATAGCGCTATTGTTTAGCCGGCCCCGTAGTAGTGTGTCAACTTTTGCTGAAGTAAGTTCGCTCGACTCTCTCCCTCTGCGTGCGCATCATGTCACCCCAGGCTAGCAGCTTGGAGATCATCCCGCTGGAAGAGTTGTGCGTGCTGCGTGATCTGTATTGCATCGAATGGCCAAAATATGCGTACACTTACTACACGCTGGATAACTGCTATCACTGGCGCACGTTGGCCCGGGACGGGGAGTTGCAAGTGTTTACCGATCCCTCACGTGATTGGAGAAGCACGGGAACATTCGTGCTGAGGGTGAGCTCTAACAAGAGGTGATCTTTTTGAATGTTGAAGTAACGGTGTACTGTTTTCCAGGATTGTAAGGAGCTATTCTTCTACACCCTTGAAGCAACGACTGATGGGTTGGAGTGGATTCTTGGAAGCGTTATGAAGGGTGGTGATATAATCGTTAGTCTAGTGTACGATTCCCGTTTCCGAGAGCTGGTAGATCGGATCGTAAGCTCGCTTTCCTTCACAAAGGACAGTGATGAGCGGATGGTATGCTACAGACAGATGACTCCCTGTGGGGATGTAGATGGCAATGAAGAGCAACTGCAAAGAGAGTATCGCTTTAGCCCGGTCAGCCCGGACGATAGTGAGATTGTGGAACAGCAGTGGGTACATAGTGATACCGTTTTTAGCAAACTGCCAACGCGTCTGATTAATCGTAATCCATCGTTGGGAGTGTACGACACTAAGGATCGTCTTGTTGCCTGGTGTTTGATGTGAGTATAAATGTATTTTCACTTTAAAATGTTAAAGCTAATTCCGTCCAGCGTTCCCTTTCAGTGATCAGACGGGATCGTTGGCCATTTTTCAAACGATGCCCGATCATCGCCGCAAAGGTTTAGGACGTGCTATAATCAAACGACTATCAGCGGAACTGCACGCAAAGGATCAGCTGCCCCAGGCGTACATCGTGGAAAGCAATGCGGCCTCACGCAGGCTGTTCGAACAGTTAGGATTCAGTGCTGTGGAACTGTGGTACTGGACAAAACTTCACAAACGCGAACCGTGACATATCTTCCACCCACCAAAGACACAAGAATCGATCACAACGACACTGACACTGCTTGAAAAACACACCCCGACACCAAGTGTTTAGGAAAATAAATCCGAACCGCATGCCTCATGCCTTTATTGCCTTGCGCAGCTCGCAACCATCGAACGTACCCTTCATGTTCTTCAGCCAGCTCGCCTCGCCGACCGCCCGGAAACCGAGCTTCTCGAACAGCTTGCGCGAGGCCACGTTGGTGCGCCGTACGCTCGCGTACGTACTGTACCCCTGCTCCGCCAGCCGCCGAGCGATCGCCTTTATGACGAGCGAACCGTACCCCTTGCGCTGGGCCACCACACCCAGCAGCCCGAGCGCACCGTTCTGTGTCCGGATGCACCAGGCCAGCGGTTCCCGGACGCCCTCGCAGAACAGGCCCATCGAGACGTTCCAGCGGAGCAGCCGCTCGATGAAGTACTCGGTGCCGACCGATTTGTTCAGCCACTGGTTGTAGATGAAGGCGGCATAGTGGGGCGGGATGCGCTGGAGCGATAGACCCACCGGCAGATCGTATCGAAACCGGTGCGCCACCTGCTGCGGCAGGTGATAGATGAGATCGGCACTGTCGAACGCAATCTCGAGCCGATGCAACCGATACACCTCCAGCACGGTGGCACGGTACAGGCACATGTTCATCAGATAGCTGTGGTGCCAGTCGAGCAGCAGCAGCATACGCTTCAGCGTATCGCCCGTACCGTCAAGCGTGTACATAAACACATCCGTATGATCCTGTTGAGAAGGGCGTACGAGTACAACAGACTACTTTTGGTGGTTCCAAACACTTGTCCTAGCAAAACTTACTATAATTATGTAGGTTCCTGTCTGTCGCCAGTGGCCGTTCAGGCTGTAGACAAGAAGCGTTGCACTGATCTGCGGATCGCGCTCGATCCACCGGATGTAGTTCTGCACATTGTTGTAGGCAATCTCGTGCCGTGGCCAGTCCTGCCGGTAGAGATCGCGCAGCTGCGCCCAAGCGTTCGCCGGGATCCGGACGAGCGTGTCGTTCTGCATTGCTGATTTGTTTGAGGCGTACTAAATCACCGGCTTCCTCCCATGCCTGCCGTGCAATCGGCGATGTGCAAACAGTGCAGGGGACACACACAGTGCTGGGAATGGTTGTGTGTGTTTATTAGTGGCTGTTTTTAGGTACACACGCACACAAACACTGGTTTGCTGGTTATTTGAGGAGTAGTAAGGTGCTGCAAAAACACAGCTGATAAGATTATTCAATATTATTTCGCATGCCGTTGCTGGAAGGATTGGCGATGAGGAGTTCGGGAGAATTTGTTTGGTTGTTTTGCGGCCAGAGAAGAGCGCTCGCTTTTGGTAGTCTGCCAGAAGCGGCTCAGCTGATGTTAACAGCTGTGCGCTGTGTGTCCATGTGCGTCGGTTGTGTGTGTTGTTTGTTGCATGGTTACGAAGCCTTCTGCGGTGCAAAAGTCTGCCTTAGCGTGTATTGGACAGTCGTAGTCAGCCTTGCTCGTAGGAGGTACGGTCAGTACGACGTTTGACGTTAGTGATGGGAATAACCGCACAGTAGCGGCGGGTGATTCAGTTACAATGAGTTAGAATGGTGATTTAACTGTATAACTCACTCTTTAAGAGCCATAAAAATTGCCTTTGAGTGAGTTCTAACCTACGAGTGAGAGTGGCGCCAACTTGCGCCAGGAATTTAACTATTTATCATGAAATTTATTAAATGTAGTTCTAGTCAAAGTGGAAAGTTGAATCAATTGCATATACAGATTTTATGCTCGGAAATGTAATTTATCTCACGATTGATTTACAGGTTGTTAAGGAGTTCTTATCATTTTGAGACAATTTCTTGAATCCTTGTTAAGGGGATTGAACTCTATGAGATGGAGATTGGACTCTGTTCTGATAGGATCATAGGAAATTCTTATTCGATTATGATAACCCTAGAAGCCCTGTAATGCATTGTGAGTGAGCTGAGAGCCTACAGATGAATCGCAAGTGATTTTAAAAAAAAACTCTTTGTGATATTTGTAGCTGAACTCATTCATCGTAAACATTTAACACACTCTATCATTCAGACTCGGAATACACATGATTAATTTAAACCGAGGAGGAGCACGGTTTCAGGTTGTAAATTTAACCATTTTAACCACGACTCTGCAGTATTTCGAGCATGTAGTAAGAATGACACATTCAACAAAGTAAACATTTTTTGTAGGTAAACAATAGCATCCTGAATCTAAACTTGCAACAGTTTAATTTGACCATCGTATTTATTCTAACAACGAACGTTTCTGTTTTTATGAAATACCGAGCGCGGCCAAGTAAGGTTCAACGCTCCATTCGACAAACTTACGCTCGCGGTTACGGATCCAGTTTACATCCTTGATTGGCTTAAATCCAAGCCCAGCGAACAGTGCCTTCGATGGTTCGTTTTCTACCAGAATGCTCGCGTACAGGTTTCGTCCCATTTCGGCCAGCTTTTTAGCAAATGCCATCACCACGAGTTTGCCGTACCCTTTACGCTGTTCGATCACACCGAGCGATCCCATAACACCGGGCTGCGTTAACAAACACCATCCGAGTAGATTACCCTGCTCATCGAACAGACCCATCGAAGGGTTCCAGCGCACTAACCGCTCGATGGAAAACTCCGATCCTCGCTCACGATGGGGCCACAGGTCAGTAATAATTTTAGCATGGCGCGGTTCCAGCGAGCCAAGCCGAAGACCTGCCGGTACCGTCACGTTGAATTTCAAGGCTTCTTCCTTCGGCAGGAAGTACATCGTGTTTAGACGCCCAATCCCAACGCGCACGTTCAGCTTTTTAAACGTATCGAACAGCAACGCTTCATGCTCACACATCACGGCCACGTAGTAGTAGTCCCAGTCGACCAGTTCTAGGGCACGGCGCAATGTATCCAAAGACTCGTCCAGCGTGTACATGTACAAATCAATACGATCCTTTTTTTGGTGGGACCGTAGGCAAACAAGAAAAAAAAAAGATCTTAGCACCCATTGCGCCTAGCAACAACTTTACGCAACTGGTTAATGTAGCAACCAGGGGGACACGCATACTCACGATTATGACAAACGTTCCATTCTCCCGCCAACTGCCATTGAGACTGTACAGTACCAGGTCCTTAATTTTACGGTCGTGCTTTGACCAGTTAATATAATTTTGCACCAAATTGAACGCTATCTCATGGCGGGGCCAGTCTCGCTTGTACAGATCGCGCCACTCTTCCCAATCGCTACGCGGGATTTCTACCAAACGATCCTCTCCCATGGTGAGTCGGTGAAACACTGGCAACTCGGAAGGGCTCGTTCACCCGATGGTTGTAAAGCGTCTTGTGCACACTATTGTGAATTGTGTGATAAGATAGCGCTAAGCTTGTTGAACATATGCTGTTCAGTGTTTCTTTTTTCTGTCGTGTGCTTAATATGGCACTCATTAATTGTTCTGGAATAATTCGGGAATTGGAGCGTTAGCGATACAAACGGCTTCCTCATTGTTGCATAATTTTGATGTGGTTGATAAAAACCGATTAGTTTGCGCGAAAAAATACAATGTTTCTATTGGTGGTTTTGAGAGAGCTACTTACCAATATTTCTATTCTGCATAATGCAATCTAAAGTTTTGGATCTTGATGTTTGAAGTTTTTTTTTTTAAATTAAATATGATCACTTTAAACGATTTTTGCTTTATTAGTTCCATGATGGTCACTTTCATTTATAAAATATTACCCTATTTATAAAATATATACCCTTTTAAAAGTTTACAAGCGATCAAAGCGAGTTTATCGTTATTATTGTGAGTCGTGGTTGAACACTTTCATGGTTGGGCATAAGTTCGGTATCCTCGAAACATGTTCCTGCCATTTTATCCTGTTGGTCTTTGCCACCGCCAAGACATCGGCTTCACCGTACAGCCAGGCGCGGATAAGGCGCTAAGGAAACTGGGTGATCACGAGGCCACAAGGCATCAGGTGGCCCCGAGAAAAGACCTGCTTCCCGCCACTGGTAAGATGTTTGCTACTTTATCGTTGAGATTCCCAATCTCATTGTGAATCCCTCATACAGCGTCGACACTTAGCTTACATTCGTATGGCCGCGTGTTAATACGCCAATTCGTACGTTTCAGCAAGCTCATAGTTCATCCTGCCTAAAGACACCGGCGAATGCGTAGCTCAAACATGCCTAAAGCGTTTGCATTCACCGTTCGGGGTAATCAGTGAGCGATAAATCGAGTTTCGTGCGGTTACTAAGGCTTCTGTATCTAAGTAGCTGATGAAAATCGTACTAGGTACAATTTTCCTTAAATAAGCGCCTCCGCTTTATATTCCGCTGCTGATATTATATGAATATATTACCTTCATTCCAGGAATCAATAACTCTTCTACCAATTACCTTCTACCTTGCGAATGTTGTCGTCAATTAACTTTACTGCCATCCAATTGGACTCTATCAAGGGCGAGCCTCCGGCTAGTAAGACCATAAGATAATGATATCGCTTGCAATTTCGGGGGTGGCTGAAGAGAACCAGTCGTTCATAGAACGCATTTCTAGTCCGTCTAGTGTTTATGTGGTCAGACACAACTCTTCTTGTCTTTAATGAGAAGATATTAATTGCCTTTAGTTATAACTGATACTATTATTTTGTATTTAGTCTCGTTTCAGTTAGAAACTGTCTCAAGCAAGTTGATGCAAACTACACCGGCATTAAATCCGTCTTTGATCGTATCCGTCTGATGGTCTTCAAATATTCTACCCTATATGCTGCACCACACGATTTACAATCCCACTGTCCATACGATGCTTGAACCCACGACGGGAATGTTGGTAAGGTGTGTTAGTTGACGACTTGTCACGGGATCGCCGCAATACAACGGTAATTGAACACATTCGATCGTAGTGGCACGTATTACGTATACGTATAGGTATATGATTCCAAGCTAGCTGCATGATACTTTACCGTAGCTGGAAACTTGTGTGATATCAATCCAATTCCATTCAAACCCGATCAATTTTAGACAATGCAATATGCAATTAATGCAGTGAGCCAATTCAGTTTCTTCCAAAGCTATATTTTTATTACAACGTCTTATTAGGGGAAAGGAGGTCCAACGATTGTAATTTTAGCGTTTCGTAATAGATGGATGAAGCCTAAGTAGAACTTATTTTAACAGACCGCAGTTGTAAAAATCTTGTTAATCCTTGGCGTGGTAATTTGCCTTGGGCGATGATCCGTTGAAACAAGATTTGCCTATTCATCACTTTCATTAAATCTTTTTGGCGATATAATAAAGATAAGAACGATATACATTACAAAGCTAACATTTGTTCTAGGTAAATAGTAGCAACACGAACAGTGAGTAAGCTCATCTCCTGTGTTACATCTACTAAGGGTTGTTAGTTTGCTTGGCTACTTACCCGGTTTTCTCGTGTATACCATATTACACCAAACGTTTAATTTTCATTGTGTATTTATTCTATTAACGATCATTTGTTTCTATGAAACACCAACCAGGGCCAAGTAAGGTTCAATGCTCCATTCGACAAACTTACGCTCGCGGTTACGGATCCAGTTTATGTCTTTGGTTGGCTTAAATCCAAGCCCAGCGAACAGTGCCTTCGATGGTTCGTTTTCTACCAGAATGGTCGCGTACAGATTTCGTCCCATTTCGGCCAGCTTTTTAGCGAACGCCATCACCACAAGCTTACCGTATCCTTTGCGCTGTTCGATCACACCGAGCGATGCCATCAAACCGGTTTGCATACACAAACACCATCCGAGTAGGTTACCCTGCTCATCGAACAGACCCATCGAAGGGTTCCAGCGCACTAATCGCTCTATAACAAACTCCGAGCCCGTCTCACGATGGGGCCACAGGTCGGTAATAATTTTAGCATGGCGCGGTTCGAGCGAGCCAAGCCGAAGACCTGCCGGAATTATTACGTTGAATTTCAAGGCTTCTTCCTTGGGCAGGAAGTACATTATATGTGGCCGTGCAATCCCAACGCGCACGTTCAGCTTTTTAAACGTATCGAACAGCAACGCTTCATGCTCGCACATCACGATGTAGTAATAGTCCCAGTCAACCAGTTCTAGAGCGCGGCGTAGTGTATCCAAAGACTCGTCCAGCGTGTATATGTGCAAATAATTACGATCCTTTTCTCAGGGTTTTTTTGTAATGCAACCGCAAGTAAACAAGAAAGAACCGATCTTAATACTCGTTGAACCCAATAGTAACCAAGCACCTGGGCCTTGCGGATACTTACGATTATGACAAACGTGCCATTCTCCCGCCAACTGCCATTTAGGCTGTACAGCACCAGGTCCTTAATTTTACGGTCATGCTTTGACCAGTCGATGTAATTTTGCACCACATTAAATCCTATCTCATGGCGAGGCCAGTCTCGCTTGTACAGATCGCGCCACTCTTCCCAATCGCTTCGCGGGATTTCTACCAAGCGATCCTCCTCCATGGCCGGTCGGTTAGATACTGGCAACTCGGATGGGCTCGTCCACCGGACGGTTGTAAAGACTGGAGTTCGCGCTCATGTGCGTTAGCCAGAGTGTGATAAGATAGCGCCGAGTTTACTGAACACGATGTTCTTCCAATGGGTGGTGTTAGTTTGTGCTTAGCGTACTCGTTAACTGTGCCAAAGTAATTCGGAAATTACAACATCGTTGGCAGTACAAGCAATATCCTAGTTGTTGTACAATTTTGTCGTTAAAAAAACAGCTTTGTTCACGTAAAAAATACAGTGTTCTTATTGTTGATAGATAATTATAAATTAAGTACAGCGCAGAAACAAACAACGTAACAAAACTGATATAAGCCGAACGTATCCACCACATGCGTTTGACAGATCGGCTGCATAATCGGGAGGATGTCGAACTTCAGCTCCTAAATGAACACTCACAGGAGCTAAGGATGATATGCGTGTTGCCATGGATACCTGCTCCCGCTCTTACCACGGGACCGTGCAGGTCTAGGCCAAATTAGACCATATAATTAAAACCAAACCCCCTCAACACACCGGTTTTACTGTCATTTTGCTATATTTGCCGAAGAACCACCTTCATCTCCAAATTGCACACCTTACAGTTCTAAATGTACACCTCCATTCTCAAGTACCCCGCTCGTCTAACGTTGGTAAACATGTATATGTACAACATAGCAGTATCCCACCCTAGAACCCACTTCCGCTTTCCTAGCCCGAAGCCTAAAATAATAGGCCGCTCTATAAGCATAAGTAATAAACGTTCCGTACTAAAAGCACTTCTTTCGAATCCGATTCCCGCGCGTTCCCTTTTTTACAGCTCGATGTCCTCCATATCGTCCGCTGGCGGTGTCGTCTGCGGTAACGGACTGGTTGGTATCTGTGGGTAACGTTATACGTTTAGTATTACAAACCGTACCAATCGGTTACTAGGATCACATGGCTCAACCACGCATGCTACTGGCCGACGGGGGTTTTGTTTATATGCTTTTCCTTTTTTTTTCGTTCCCGTGGAACGCATGATGAATAAATACGGGCTGAAATCGCTCCTCATCGCAGACTATCGTTTGGGCATGCTGATATACTGTGTTTGTTTTAGGTTTTGATTTACTTTAATGCATAACCCCCCTTTTCCCCCTCCCCTCGCTAACTATTGAGTTTAGTAGCTTAGCAAAGGCTTATCGTGCGGCGCTATCTATCCTCGTGGGAATATTGGTTAAAGTTAGAGAGTATTTCGTTGTTGTTGTTGTTGTTGTTGTTGTCGTTGTTGGTGTTTGCAATCAGTTTGTTGATCGGTTTGGGGAACCGTTTCGTTAGGATGTAAGCAGTAGTGAGTGGTTTGATTGGGAAGAAAATCAAGTAGTAAATTATTAGTTCATTCGTTTGATCGTTCATAGCTTTACAGGGTTCAAATGCAATACAGGCACAAAGGTCATCAAAAAGGAAATTGAACAGGAAATAGCAAAACAAGGACACAACATTAGGCTTAGTTCTGTACAGTTAATTTACAAGATTGTTTCGAAGAGTAAAAAAAAAATCTAGCGCCATGCGAAACGAGTATCATGTGTTAATCAGCTCAAACAAAAACAGTCAAAGGGATACGGTGACAAAACACAGCCTACCCGGGTGATCGTATCACTACTGGTATCTTGTGTACTAGACAATGATAGTACTAGCACCAGTCACATTTACACCACCTTCGTCTACGGGTGTACATTGGGATAACACACCACACTACATACATTGGGAATTTCTAGACGCGACACCACAGTACGGGAGACGTTCTGCCCACAAACAACGTACACTACACCAGTGCTAGTTTCGTTGCATTGCGCTTCACTGTTGGGACGATCTGCTTAGAAGCAAAACACATAGTAGTAGTAGTTGTTGTAGTAGTAGTAATAACAGTAGTAAATTGGGTATGGATTGGCAACTTGTTATAGGGTTATCTCTACTCTAAGGCGCACTCCCACAGACTACTACCAGGGCGCTACACTACTACTCAGCTTTTCTCTGGCGTTGGTTAAGATGATGCTTGTTAGGATGGCTACCGTTACGGTTAACGTCTAGGTTATTAGTGGTGGTCGCGGTACGCTTACTACTTGCATCCGATCTTACTTTGAAGCAGCGAATCCGGAAATGATGGCACATTTCGCGCACCACCCCGGCACCGTAGTGAAGGTGCGCGATCGTTACGCACACGGTCAGCCCGTACAGCAGGTATCGTTCGATCTCGATGCTCAGCTCGGGCAGCCCGAGCGATGGGTACGGCAGGACGGAGAAGAGTGTAACGACGCACAGCAAGTTAAGCAGCCCGTTCCACAGATCGGCCCGGGTATCCGACATTTGTGCTACAATGAGCCGACACTGGGGGAGAGAGGGGAGAGAAAACGGAACATGAATTACCGATTCGGTCCTGTCTAAGGAGCGATTTTACTTACACAAATGTTGGAGAACAGTGTGCCACACATTACAAAGTATAGCCTCGGTTCCATGTCGATAATACCATTGCGGGAGCACAGTACCCACAGGGTGCAGAGTATGAACAGGCTGCTGAGCGGTACGAGGGGTCGAATTGCTTCCCTGAATGATCGCATTTTACCCGTTTTGTCACGATAAGATCTGTAAAATGTGAAGAATGAAAGCACTGCTTGAAATACCTTACCTTCGACGATTATGTGCTAATAATACATACTTGTATACATTATATATAATAATAGGATGACTAGTAATGACGGCTGAAATGTACAGTGTCAGCTCGAAGATGTGGCACGGTTTCATGCCGAACACCGGGATCTGCCAAAACTCAGCACCAAAAATACCGGTGATCGCTAGCGTGATCGAAACGCCCTGGAAGAGCAGAGAACGGAGTGAGTTTAGAAAGATCGTTCTGCATACTAGCACACGGTTCACTGGAGCACCCTCACTTACCCACATAACAAAATCGTAGCCCCAGGGCAGGAACATTACACCGGTAAGGTACTTCTCCACATGCGGCAGGTAAAAGTTCATGAACACGTTCAGTGTAATGAAGAACATGCGTACTGGGGGCAGATCGGCTGCACCGAATATCGTAAACATGTAGATCGGTATGAGGACGGCCGAGTAGGAATCGAGACCATGGTCGAACAGTTCGCCCAGCGGTCCGCTGGTTCCGGTTCTGCGTGCCTGTTTGCCATCGATACCGTCTGTTGGAAATAAAAGAAAATGGATTAAGACATTACATTTTGAAAGATTCATGAACACTTAATTACTACAGGATTTTAGTACCACCCTTGTAGGTTCAAGAATACAGAGTTTCTTGCCTTATCTGATATTTTAACAGTCATTACTGGAATCTCTATTTGCCGTAGTGTCTACGATCCAAAAAATACACGTTGTTCTACGACCGCCTACTTGGGTAGGAATTCCAGAAAAAAATGTTATTGTTTAAGCAACAAGAATGCTCAGCGTAGCGTGATCGATCGCTTGCGTGGTCGTCGAGTACCGTTTTGCGGATGGTCAGTGTTTACTGACCTGATCCTAGGTGGAACGAAATGTTCGAAGCGGACTTATAAAACCTGACTTTTGATCGTCCAGCCGATCATGAAATCCCGGAAAAGGTTTCCCTTACCGGAAACGTGGGAGCTTAGAGGTCTTACCTTCTAGGATTATAATAAGTTCTGTATATCATGTATAGTACATCAGCTTTGATAAAAAATGCATCCAAATACGACGAGTAGATCAAAAGGTATAAGCTTTAGTATCCGCAAAACTGCAATCCCCCATACAATGGTTTTACAAAGAGATAGTGTAAAACATAGTTCTCCAGGCATTCTATGAATTTCAAGCATGTACGACTTTCTTATTGAAAATATTTATAAACAAGCGAGCAAAAACTATCCTAACTAACTAACTATGGTCATTGAGGTCTAACTATGGTCATTGAGACTAGAGTTAATGATGTCTGGAGTTACTACAGTTTTGTAGTATTACATCATATTACAGATAGTCAACTTTGAACTGTATCAGCTTGCATTCGAACAGTTGAACATTGCAATTGGATTCCAAATGAGCCTTCCACTTTCAGTAACATAATGTTTACTTGCACTAAGTAAGAGCCAAGAAAGTATCCCAGAACACCTGATCTCCTGTGTAACTATTGCTCTTAATTTTGTTCTAAAACTAAGAGTTTTGTAAGTTTTTTAGAACTTTTCTTTACAACAGAATTGCACAAAATTTCTCGCCCAAAATTTGAGGAGTCGTTTAGAACCAGCGTGCAATACATTTCTCGTTGTAAAGCTCATAATTATTTAATATTATTTTAATTACCATTCATTAAGATTGAAAGGAGTCGTTTTATATGTTGAATGTCTGAATGATTGTTTCAAGCTTTATAGCAATTCAAAGATGCATAATCATGATTTGATTATCATTTCTAATGCAATTTCTAAGGTAAATGTTTTATAATAAGCCTGCTCCAAGGATTCATAAATCAAAACACTATTTCAAAATGATCTTTCCAGTAATTGCACCTCCAGAAAATACTTACCTAAAGTGTAAGCTACGAAAAGATTGATTGCCGCCAGTATCCATACCCAGTCCGGTATGGGTATGGGAGTTTCTGTGGCCGCGCGGAAGTCGTAATCGTAGTACGCGATCAAGAAGAAGTTTACCACGGTCAGCAGAAAGCCGGTGAAGGTGAGTAGATTGGGCGCTATCCACCGGGGACAAAACAGGACCACCTTGTTCCAGAACGGGTGCATAACATACACACTAAGAATACTAGTATCGACGCAGTTGTACTAAAAAAGATAAGGAAAGCAAAATATGAGGCGTTTAAAGATGTAAGAATAGTTTATTATTTAATGTGGATGCTTTTTGGAAATTATCAGCCTTTTTTGTGTGTATTTCAATGACGATTTAAATTCTCTGACGATGCTCTCTATCAAACAGACTGCTGGCCCTCCCCGGAAGGTCACGCCACTAGCTGGCCACCGATAGTGGCGCCGATGGCGTCTGATTTATTCATAACTTTTGCCCTGCGTTTTTTTTATTTTCTTCTTTTGTATTGTGCCTACGAGCACCGCCCTTCTTCACGGTTGCTATCATTATTTGTCCAAACCAGCAAACAAGAGGGCATAGTAAAAATATTATTTCCGTGTTCCATGTACACCATGCTGTACTTCGTTCTGTTCTGCGTCTTGTACAACACAATACATTAACCGTGCGATTTAAACCGTTTGTCAATCATCCCGGCCACTCGGTGGACCAGAAAGAAAAGAAACAAGTTGTAAACAGGCGTCACAGTTCGCACGCTCAACGTTCCAACGCACACACTCACACACACACATTCGGTTGATCGATCCGTTTCCCATTGTGCCGACAGTGTCGGATGATTGTTGTTCCCCTGCCAGTGGCAATCGATGGCCCCGCTAGTCAAGGGTCCCGGAGGGGGATTCAGGGAGGATTATCAATTGGGAAGGAGTTAGTACGGGGCCGTTCTGGAGTGCTGAGGAAATAGGGCATAGGTCGTACGGGGATGGCCATTATAGATGCCTCTGTTTGTAGCGCCGGTACGTTCTAAAGCCGGGCGCAAAGAAACAATCAATGCTGAAGTCGAGGTCAGGGGCTTGGGCTTCTCGCTTGGTGTTGCTATGGTGTTTATGTTTCCTACTTTGATTTCATAGCTTTCCAATGGGCTTCTAACGGTTTCTGGAGCGGGTAGGGTGATGTGATAGCGAGAAATGCAATTTAAATTTAAAACACAACAAAAGAGCATTAATAGCTTCATTGTTCTGGTATCAAAATCACGATCCTGGGTGGTCATTTTTGCGTTAGCAAAAGTACGAGTGCCTGCCACCGATTGCAGCCATCTCCCAAGGAATGTGTACCGAATGAATGAAACAGACGGTCACTGCTGGCCATTATCAGCTATTGCATCACTAAGCCTAGCTTGTTTAACTAACGTGTCTCGCATCTCGCATCTGTGTATTCTTGCGCACCGTGGCGTATGGCAATTGAGAGCACCACAAGTGCACTAAACTGACTTAGACTGGCTTCCAGACTGGGGCGGTAATGAGAGCAAGAGAGCAGAGAGAAAGAGAGAGAGAGAGAGAGAGAGAGAGAGAGAGAGAGAGAGAGAGTTCAAGCAACCTGCATCATCACCATGATCGTTCGCGATAAGGTCATCATCGAACTGTAAGGCCCCTGCCCTATAGCTCCGTGTCTTCCAAGGGCTCGTGACGATCGAAAGTGAAACTCTCCGGTTCGCCGCGTATCTTCGGTGCTAGAATAAGGTCACACGGTTTTGCAAAACAAGGCAGGGGAAAACAGTAACAACCGAGCTCATTGTTGTACGTTTCCACCGTGCTGCAGCGGTAAACAGTACCACCACGATGGGATGGCCCAGTTGTGCCGCCACTGTGTAACCGAGTTTACCGTGAAAAGTGTTCTAAATAACTGCACACGTGGAGCACCAGCTGCCCATGGTGGTGCTACAAAGTCATCAGTTTTTGTTTTATGTTTATGTACGCTAGAAGATTTTTTTTCCTTCCAAACCAAGTCATTGGAAATAATTAATCAAAGCAGTTGATGAAACATGTTCTGTTAACGGAGAAACAACCTCCTGTTCGTACAGGGGATCACACATTCGTAAATGGTTAACTTCCCATAAAACCCCAACCTATTCTCGTTAGAAAGGCACGATGCTGGCTGGCGCTGCTGATATGCGGACTGCGGAGGGATCTAAATGCCGCTATCTACGCTCGCTACTGCTGCTGGTTGAAAGGCAATAAATAATACGATAACAAAGCCTGCCGCAGCAACCCTTCCGACTCGATAACACCGAAAAATAATAACTGAAACGAGTTTCTAATCGAATCGATTCCCGGATTGCGTCACAGCTCACAATCACACTTATCGCAAGACCATTTACTGCATTCGATACAAATTAACCGTTGAATGTCGTACGATTGTGTTTAAGAGAGTGGGATATTCCTGGCTGCAATCACACACACACACACACCTCCTCTCCTTGCTCTTCCGCTCTCTGCCTTCCTCATGCGCTCCTCACACGCTTGTCTAATCGTCACGCAATCCAGGCAGGCGTGCGGGCTGCTAACTCATCTTTAGCAGACGTTGTACATGAGAAATGTTTTCGCGCATCATCGCCACAACTACACAGATGGCAATGTTGCTCTGGTCTGGTCTCTCCTCCTCACTACAGTATCATCATCTCCAGACACTGGAGGGGCGACGACGGAATGAGTTATCCAATTCAAATTGTCCAGCACAACCACTTATCACGTTCAACTGAATAACAACAACAACAACAACAACACAAAGACACACACACACGTCCGGACACTGCGGAGACGGTTGTTAGCATATCTTCCCCGGATCGTTTGCTTGCTCAGCGGAAGTACACCTACCTTGTACTTTTCGAACCCCTTGAGGTGGGCATCGTTGAGGTATTTAATCCCGATCATGATGATGATGATGGTGGTGGCGTTGCGATCGTTAATCGTTAAAAGCACAGAATTACACCGGTGAACAAAAACACGCGCACTTCTCACGTGTACTATAGACGATATCTAACCGGTGACGTTCACGCACGTTGCGATCGTAGCTGGCCGTCTCTGTGCCTCTGTGTTCTATCCGCTCAACGGTTTTGCGCTAAACTAACTTTCCCGTGCGACACGTTGCGTTGCGCGGACTGGCGCAAGTGACGAACGATCCTCTCGACGAGCCGGCGGATGGAGCTGCCACTATCACACACTAATTACACTACACCGACACAACCGGCAAATGCCGTAATCAGCATCATACTGAGCTCGTTCGCTCGGTTTGCGCACACCAACCAGGCCGGGTATCAGGGCGCATCCAGGGCAAACGACTGGCCGGGATTACCGTAGCCGGGGACACGAGCACACAAACACATGTACCAACCGTACAGGGCGCTACTTCCAGCGTGAGTGGGCTTTTTAATCCGTCATAAACCGCACGGGGTCACGGTAGATTTAGCGGGGTGCAGCAGCAGCAACAGGGTGATAAGAACAATCAAGTACGCGGTCGCGCGCTCCCGTTTCGTCACCGCTCTGCAGCCCTTGATCGGGGATCGGATCGGAACCAAATTCAACACACTATAGAGAGGTAGTAGTCGTAGTAGCGTTTTACGCTTTCTTAGATCATACGAGAAATTCCGACGCACACACACGCGAGCAAGAGAGGTGTTGTACTTAAACCCGACAAAGATCGTTCTCTGTGTCAATGGCACGGTACTAAGCACATGGTTTACTTGCAACGGGTCAGGTCAGCTACTTCCAACCCCACCCTGCCGTCCGCGGTCGTTGTACGCCGCTTATCACAGTTCCGGGTGCAAGACCTTAGGCGATAGTGGTGGCCACTACGTGGTTCGATCTACGTTTCGATCGTTTTAGGTTTGTAAAATAATTGAAATTTACTACAAAATCGTTAGTAGCACCACAGACACACACACACACACACACACTCCACGAAAGAGAACAACCTGTTACAGCTGTTTGTACACAATGCTCTACGCCACTGTCTCGTTTAATTAGCTTAGCTTGCAAAGCTTTCAAGAGGCTTCCCTCAACTACGGCCTTGCGGTTGTGTGGTGAGAGGGCAACACAAAAAAATCATCACACGCGCCACAGACACAAACACTGAACAATTCTGACGACCCGGTTAGAAAAAAAAACAACAACCCAACTCGAGAGGGGAAAAAAGGGCCCTCGGACGCGTTGCGAGGGCTTCCGCTTCACTCAACGGTTCGCTAACGAATGCGGGACCGCTGCGGAGCGTTTCGCTTACGATAAATAATCCCGACCCGGCTTCGTTCTGGTTCCGAGCACGACCCGACTAGACGACGGTGATGGCGGCCGGGCCTTTTCCATATAGGCCGCATGGGCCCCACTCCGCTCCCCGGGTTGCCTACCCCCGGACGGTTGGTACGCTGGGTTGCACTGGTAGTTGTGTGCACACTCGCTTGCCCGGTAGAGAGGGTAGAGGGATGAGCAGCTGATAAGAATCGTCAAGTTTTAAGTGCGTATGTTCAAACACGATGAACGTCGTGCACCGTGCAGTGCAGGTTCTGCTTAACGAGGTGGAAGTGCAGTTTGTAAGCTGTTAGCATGAACTATGCCGAGGCGTTGTGGTGCGGCCCTTGCAGGCATGCACTGGTAAACGGATGAATTATTTGATTCATTTTGAAGTTTATTTATTCACTATCTGACTGACAATGTTCATTAAAATCAAATTGCGCACTGTTTTTGTTTATTTGAAATTCTTATTGCATTGTGCAATTATTTCGTTGTGTTTTTTCTATGTTCCATTTTATAATTATTCAGATGTATGTTTTAAAAGTAGTCTGCTCTTAGTTTAATTGGCCTTTTTTTAATTTTTAATAATAGTTATTAAGTAAGAGTGAGCAATACGGCCTTTTCGGATCGTTTCTCCTAAATAAAAAAAAGTCAGAGTGTTTAATCTAGGAAATGTAAAATAAATCTAATGTAAAATAAGTAAATGTAGTGATTGTCGCAGGTTCTACGTTTTTTTTCGATTTCTTTCGTATTCTATGATGATCCGAATGACGAAGTATCGATTTTATATTAAAATATCTTATATCAAAAATATTTCCAACATTTGACGAATGCGTTTTAAGGGTACGGCATGACCTTTAAGCTCCTGAAACAAACAACTTATGGTTTTGAGATATCAATTATAATTTAAATCTCGATGGAAGACAAAACAAACACATAAATAATACCAACCGTACTTGGAAAGCAAATATTTTTTTTGGATCGAACAAAGTCTGTGTTAGAACAAGTTATCATAGAATTTATCAGTAAAATTAAAAACACTCATAAACTGGAGAAATCCTGATTTTATAGACTTGCAGTTTATGGTGTTGCTGTTTTTGCCAGATGAGGATCGAACCACGTCCTGTTTTGCACGTACTGATGGGTCTTTCAGCGGATTACCTCCTTCGTCTATGCAGTCATACTGGCTATTGTATAGGCTTGCCAGACTGATCAGTACCAAGCAAATGGATTATTGTAACAGCAGGCCGATGAATCGAAAAGACCAAAGAGATAGTCCATATGGTTTAGATCACATCATAGCAATCGTAATATGTTGACTCACAAACGTCTTTATTAATAAACAATTAATGATTTAGGACACCAAGACGGAATTAAGGAGAATGTTGAACCCAAACTTATACAGATTTCGTTGTGCTATAATAAACAGCTCTTCGATTTAAATTACATTTTATTGTGTCGATTAATTACATTCACAAATTGAGTTACAGTTTTATTTTACCTTATCTTAACTTTAGGAGGTGCGCCACCTCGATGCAATCAGTTAGCATCCAGATTGTTCGACTGTCTTGTGCAAATTATTCGGCGAATTTTTATCCATGTTGATCATCCTTCCTTCCTTCGCTCCTTTTCACAGCACCTTCGTAGTCGTGGTAGCTGTCAGACCTTCCTGTTCCAGGCGTGCAAGCATGGGCCGGTAAATATCCGCCGAGAACGGAAGCACCACTCCGCGCTGCTGGATCTCACCTGAAACGAACGAGAGGCACAAAGATAAGAAAGTAACAAAGATTAGTTTGGGCTTCCCTAGCCGGAAGTGCGAGAGACAGCCCTACCATCGATAATCATTTTCGCTGCAATCGCTGCCGGAAATCCGACCGTTTTGGCCATCGCTGAGTGACCACCCGTGGAGGCAGGCTGACCGTACACGACGAAGTTGATGCCACGCTCCTCCCGGCGTCCGTCACTCCAGCGAATTCCAACGTCGTGACGTAGAATGATTAAATCACGTTCAGTGTCCTCTGGAAAGGAAGATGTAGGTTACATCGTGAAAGATACCGTTACGAAATTAGTGGAGTTCGTTTGTGAGTGTGCTTACCAAAGGCCAGCTTCTTCGACAGATAGTAGCTAAGCGTATCCAACGGCGAACCCATCTTTACTACGGGCACATTGTCCAGCAGGCCCAGCTCCTCCAAACCCTCGATCGTGCCTACACGCTCCGCCAGCCTGTGCTTGAGGTTCTCAATGAAAATGTCCGCATCGGCCAGTCCGAGCATGTTCACCACCAGCTGTCTCCAGGTAAGCTCCGGTCCGTGGGGATGCAACAGTGGATGGGGGTTGGGATCGATCAGTCCGAGCAGCTGCATCGGTTTGATCGTGTCCGAGAAGCCCTTGTACCGGATCGTACCCCTCAGCAGCGTGTTGATGTTCGTCAGCCCGTACAGCGATTGGTACTTGGTCGAATCGCGGTTCGGGAAGCCTTCGAGCGCAAAGCCGGGCAGGAACTCGAGCTCCCGTGGCGCCGACATAAGCTCACCACCACCGGAAATTTCCACCACCTGCCCCTTGCTCAGATACTTGGCGGCGGACAGCGTGTTCAGAAGGACGCCACGCGGTGACCACGAGAACTTATACCGTAGCGGATTGTTCGAATGTTCGGGCGCTGGAAGTCCACCACAGAAGCTGACGAACGATTCAACTACACCGCCATTTTCCTGCACGTCCTTAATGCACTCCAGTGCGAGCAGATGATCGATGCCCGGATCAAGTCCAACCTCGTTCATGATCGTTACGCCAGCGTCTTGAGCGGCACTGTGCAGCGCACTGATGTCATCATTCACGTAGCTAGCCGTCACGAGATGTGTTTTCCCAGCGATACAGTGCTTCGCAATGACACTGTGCAGGGAGTATGGTAGCAGCGACACCACCACATCACTCTCCTCGCACAAGTTCTGCAAGTTGGCACTTTCGTCCTGCACGTTAACGTACACCGACTCAACGCCCTGGTACCGGTGGGCCAACCGATCAGCTTCCTCCTTGTACTGCGACGCCACCTTAATACTGACGTTGGACTCCCGGTGCAGATACTCTACCAGTGGGGCCGACACGAATCCAGCACCGAGTACCAGCACTCGCTTCTTGCCCTCGTACGATCCTTCCGTCTTGTGGCGCGATCGGTTGTTCATCTCCCGCAGCTCGTTAATGTACTCGAAGCCCGGCGTTAGGTTGCCATTGCTGCAGATGATCGCACCCTCCACGGGCTGGCAGAAGTTGTGCTCCTCCAGCGGTCTGGATGCGTCACTTTGCAGTATGTCCAGCGCGTACGGGTAGAGCAGATCTCCAAAGAAATCGGTCGCTTCGCGTGGCAGCTGGGTCGGCATGTTGTCGATCGAGCAGACGAGCACTCCCGGACCCTTGAAGCTTTTCTGATCCTTGTTACGATCCGCATCGTACAGGCAGAAGGGCGTATCGATCGTTGTACACTCGTTCATGAACTCGATCGAGCCACCCGGATCGGCCGAAATATCGCAGATCGCCAGCATTCGATGGGGCAGCGCGGGTGATCCTCGGCTCGTCGGTAGCCAGGGTGTGTTGGCCGGTCGGAGCAGATTCTTCGCGTCCGGGATGGTGATCAGCTTCGGTGCACCCACCGCCCAGTAGATACCGTTCACAATGACCGATGCGTACGGAGCAATGTTTTTGCTGAAGGTGGACACGTATCGCTCCGGGTACTGATCGTACTCCACGGGATCAAACTTGCCACCCTCGCGACGCTCAAGATGATCCGAGCGGCTCACCTCACAGCCGTACAGTTTGTTAGTGGATCCGTGTTCGGCCACCTTGCGCAGCATTTCCGGCGGTACAAACTCTACCGGCAGTTCCTGGAACACTTCCTGTGCACCTTGCGACACGTTACCGGAACCGGTGAAGATGAACGTGAGCGGTCCGATCGATTTGGGCATCATGCCGAGCGATATTTCATACCCACAGTCACGGACGGCTTGTCGGGCCATCGATGAGTTACGATAGTTGTGAGCGGGACCAACGTGCTGTAAAGCAGAGAAAGTTGATTAACGCATGAAAATAGAGACTCTAAAGACAAGTATAGAAGAGATACTACCATAAACGGGGTATGATGTCCCAGTGCTAACAGACGCAAACCGAGCCCGTGCAAGATGTTCACCATACCGGCCACGCCGGCGTACTTGCCAAAGGCTACCAGTCGTTGTCCATTACGATCCATAAGCTTCTCGTAGTCGATTAGCCGAATGTTCTTCTCCAGACATGCGTCCAACAGGGGCATGTTCGATTCCTGCGCCTTGATCGTGTGCGAAAAGAAGCAGTACGTTTTCTGGGGAATCAGAGCATCTACTGGGACCTGCTTTACGCCAAAGATGACAGAAGCTTCGCTAATGTCTTCCTGAACGGTAGCACCAGCATTCAGATAAGCCTGTGAAAGAAGGTTTTGAAGAATGGTTTATATTGCCTTATACTTCATCATCATAGGATCCTTTCTCCAATGATTGGATTGGATTTCATCACTTTCTCCACTTGTTTATTTGGGATTTTGAAACTAAATAGCATCAAATGTTATGGAGTCTTAAGATTATCTAACGTGGGGATTATGAACTAAAAATTATATATTAGTTTGTATAGTTGAATTGCTGTTAATGGGGATAAATATGTAGGTAATATACAACATTTCACTTCTCAGATGATTAGAATCTTATTAGATATTATTCTAAATCTTAATTTTATTTAATTATGATGTAGAATTCAAGCATAAGTAAAAAAAGAGACAAATTGATGAAATTGATTAAAATTATCACGCTTTAAACGACTAAATAGACTACGATCATATCAAACGATCATATCTTTCCGTTACGCTTGTTTTGAGCTTTAGTGTGTAAACATACTAATTCATGCTTCCAATAAAATGAGTTGTTTTGACCGTTTCAGTTCAACTACGCCTCATTAATACACCCTCTACCTTCCAAAACACCCGCTACAGAAATTCCGACATCCCATCCATACTCCCAACCCAGCTGACAGTAATCTATAAGCGTGTGTCATTGATAGGAATCACGGTTTTCCACCATTCGTCATTCAATCTACCACCATTCATTGAGAGACCGTACAAACCGAACCCTGTGGCCTGCTGCTACATCAGGGAGCGCTTCGAAGCGAAGCGAAGAAAAACAAAAACACAACTCTCCGAGGGTGTGTACAACAGCGCCATCAGCGCATCAAAACCAGCTTATCAGCACTCTTTAGGCTCTGCCTATGGGCTGGCGTAGATCATGCCAGCCGCCCTACTGCCGCCAGTATCTACACAGTATCTCTCCCTGGGCTGGATGGCTCGGTTGACAGGCAACCTCCGCTATCCTTATCGGCGGCATGTGCTATATCACGCTTAATCAAATTGCAATAACAACAAGCATGGCTTGAAATGATGGGTCGATATTGCGTCGATGATACGGTTTCAAGTGTCCAATGGTAAGTAACTGGCAACAGATAGTAACTACAACAGTAGGCGAGGTGGGAAACAAAGTAGCAACTAGCAGTGCGCCAATCTGCTCACGTGCGTTACTACGCTGCGTAAAAGCAGCGCAATGGAATCAACTGCCACACACTGCAACCAGCCTATCATCATCTCTGGTCTTAGTCCTCCCAGGGGGTATGGACAGAGTGGACAAACAGACATGCAAAAGCCAACAATTGCAGCAAATCGCTTGCTTATCGGAACGGTCTTTCCTCTGACGGCGAGTGAAGTTGTCTTGCGCGTAGCAAGGTGGGCGGCAAAGATGAAGACACACGCAAGGACGCAAGTATCAACGGCAGCGAGAAATACAAAATTCCTCCTCTGTGCACGTCACTATCTCACTCGCAGCCAGTGTTCTGGCGCGAGTGTCCGGGGGCTTAAGCGGTGATAAGACGAAATGTGTTGCCCACAGTTTATGTCCAATGGAAAAGTTTGTGCATGAGTAGTAGTTGTTGCTGTCGTGGTTGCTGCTGCCACTGGTTTCAATTGGTTGCTGAAGCTGTTCAATCGTGTCGCGATCTTCAACTTAAATTACTCAACCCATTAAGATAAGGGGCACGCAGAAACGTTGGCGCATCACAGTTTGCTGCTCCTGCTCTGCTCAATCCTTGGTAACAGTGTGTAGATGCGATGTAATGATATGTTCCTATTCGGACCACCAGTGAGCTGGGAGCGATAGACACCGCGTGAGGACACTTACCTGCATTGGGTAGGCTCGCCTGTTCGATGGCTGCACTATCACCTTGACGCCCTGCTTGATGAGTTTTTTCACGTTCGCGGGTGAAAACGAGGCTCGACGTTCCCATACTGATTGATCTTCACGTCGCAGAGCGATCACTTTTCCAGTCTGGGGAAAGGAAACGAAATAGCCACAAGTAGTAGCAACTTTAGTAGGCCACACTAACTACGCTTTAGCTACAAAAAATACGTGCTGTAAAATCCTCTAAACGCCCCTAGTGGACCTCTATTTGCCTATCAGATTGGTCTGGTCGCACAGTACGTATCAGAGCAGGAGACTGGATGGTTGCTTACATGTTTGCCACGAGTAAAGTGTCGTGCTGATAAGTGTTCACTACATTTTAAAATACGAAACATCTTAGCGGTTCGGCGGTTGGAGTAGGACTGACGACGCCTCAGCTTAGCTCAGCTGCCGAAGGCTCCGCCGTATCAGGGAATACCGGAGGCGCAGCGTGTGAGATGACGATAGAGCATGGAGAGCACTCTGGAGAATCGAGCATTATTGATAGTCTTTCGAGATTTGCACCGAGCCGGGTACTCGGACATCTTGGGCGAACCATGCTGATGCGTACGAGCAAAGAGGCCACAAGGCTAGCGCTGCCTGGGCCTGGCTTAGGAATAATGCATTGATAAGAAAAGCCGGCCCGTCAAAACTGCACTTGAAAATGGTTTGCTATTGTGTGTAGCTGGCGGCGGTGTAAAGTTTGCGTGAACAATGTGGAATAATTTGACTTTAAATGTTTTTATCTTTTAAACTGACATATGTTGTGATAACAAATATTGAAATAATTGTTTCAAAAGGCAATTCAAGATTCGAATCGAAAATAAGGTTTGCGATCTAAACCCTGGATGGCAGTGGCTTGTTTAGATTTATGGGAGCTTGTTAATATTATGTGGGATGATTCTTTACCATTAACACCATCCTTCATAATTCATTTCGCACTTTATTTGCTTCTGTTCTTTAAAATTTACATAATGTTTCACCTTCCCAACTGCCAGTGTCTTATTGATTTACCCATAGCAGGATAGTCAGTCCTCTGGTCTTGAACCCATGTCGTTAAGTCGTACGAATAATGAGTAAAGTTGATAAAAATCGGAAGTTGACTCCGATAGAACTCCGACCATTTTGGAACCAACTTGGAAAGGTAGGTCCACTTAACATTATCCAGAGTCATTTGGATTCGTCTGGAGTCGTCCGGAGTCATCCAGAGTCGTACGAAATCGTCCGGAGTCGTCCGGAGTAGTGATGTGCTCTTCGGAGCGCAGATTCAAACTTTGGCAAAATGGAACCACTGGATGCGCCCGGAGTCGTCCGGAGTCGACCAAGGTCATCCGAATTAGCCCGGAGTCATCCGGAGTCGTCCTGAATCGATCAGAGCAGGAAATGTTCGGATACGTCCAGTGTCATCCGAAATCGTTCGGAATCGGAGTCGTCCGGAGTCGGCCTTCGAAACAAAGGCATGTATACAAAGTGCACGCGCAAAGTGAAAGACAAAAAAAAATAACAAAATGAAATGCCTGATAACAATTACATTGCACCGGACGGCCCGTGATGAGCCTCCAATTTCGATCGACTCCGATCAGCTCTGGATGATTCCGAATGTCTCCATTTCCAAACGACTTCAGACGACTCAGACTCCGAGCGGAACTAGTGATTCCGATTTTACTGATGTCGGAATCGGACTAACAATGGCTCAAGTCAGATTGGAGTCGTGAGCACGCTTTCAGAGAGCACATCGCTAGACTCTTTCACGAAACCGTCCCATTTGAGCCGCATAGAAAATCGTTTAAAAATCGTTTAAGAAGTTTTTGCTGCAAGTGAATTAATCTCATATTTATTTCTATAATGTTCTTCAATAATTTTATGATTATTATTTAATACTTTAATTTAATGATTAATTTAATTTTAAGAAAAAATAAAAATATTCAAACATTCGGGCCTTGATAACATAACACTAACAAGGTAGTGCTTTTAAAGTTGGTAATACCAAATAAGTTTGGCTGGCATCGTCTAATCACTAAAATAAAAAAATTTAAATAATGTTTATGTAATAATTTAACCTGCACGACTTAACAATAGGCCCGTCGTGGGTTCAAGTCTAGATTGGACCGACCCTTCGTAGCAAGAACTGACTATCCAGCAGTATGGTACTGAATGTGTCTCGAAAGCCTTTATTTCTGCGTCCGGCATGTCCGCGTACGACGCTACCCTAACTAGAGAAGCAATAGTTAACACAAAACAAAATATTATTTAAAAGAATTATAATACTGTACCGAACATTTTTGTCAGCGGGGAACAAATGTCGGTGCAAAAATTCTACCCACCGTGCAGCTGCCAGCACTGCTGTCAACGCACGGACCGAACCATCGCTCGGGGGCAGCCCACTGTGCGCGCCTCGACCAATCAGCGAGCACCACAAATTCCACACTATACAAACATTCGGAAACCAAACCCCGAAGCAAATAAAGCGACCCCGTCTGGTGTGCAATGGCCTCGTCAGATCCGCTGAACGAGTAACTTTCTCAATTTTGTTATCAACGCGAAACGAGAAGAAAGTGCTGCGACCGTTTTGCTACACGCAAAATATAATACCGCCTTGTGCCGCCTCTACACACACGTTTTTCTGGTCGTCCGCTTGTGTCGTCGTCCCCGGGTGTGGTGTGCACGGTGTGAAAGGATCGGAAAATCGGATTTTCATCTGTGTTGTTGTTTTTTGTTGTTGCACGTTTGCATTTGGTACGTTTTTTCTCCTACCCCAGACCAGGCAGTGGAGTGGAGTGGTATTTGCACCAAGTCCAATCGGAAGAAGTGCGTGCGAGTAGGCGTGTGTGTGCATCGGTCGTCGTGTGGCTAGATGTGAGTTTGTTGTTTATTACGGTGCAATAGAAACAATCGCAGTGTGCAGCGACAAAGTGTCAAGGAAAATCGTCGGAATTGGATTCCGACCTAAGCGTCCGTGCGAAACGACTGTGTGTGTGTGCGCGAGTTTTTACCTCGAACTTTTGCGTCGGTCACACGGCTGACCGTGGCATACAGCAGGAAGTGACCGAGTGTGTCTGTGGCGCTCTGTGTGCCCTGTGCACGCGCGTCCGTGTGCGTTTGTGTAATTAAAGTTTACCCCTGCAGTCGTCCGGGCGGTTCGTAAAACTTGCTGCAGCACCGTGCCCCGTAGCAGTAGCAGTCGGTCGAAATTGTAGTGCGAAAAGAAACGGGCGAGGAGAGGAAAGAGCAACTCTCCATCGACACTTTGTTTTGGTTTTCTAAATTTAGCCACCAGCTAGCTAACCGTTGCGCTCATCTCATTTCTTTTGCCTACCGAGCGAGGCCAACATATTGGCAAACTCAACAGCCGAGGACGATTGCATTTTGCATAAAGAAAAACACAGAAGTTCCCCAAGAAAAAGGCAGCAAAGTCCCGACTACGCAATCACAACAACCAGACCTTGGACGGAGGGTGTTGGTGGTGGCGCAATAGATTCATTTCGTTTCGGAAGTCGGCGACAGCAGAAGCAGGCAGCAGCGAGTGTGTCTCTCTAATCAGCAACTGCTCCCCGAACACACAAACACACGGAACGAGGCAGTAATAGACAGACGAACACAGACACGGGGCTCGTCAACATCAGCAAACGGCACGGAGTACCCTCCTACGACGACCCTTGTGGACCTCGAGTTTTGTTTCGGGAGGTTTCCATATATTTTTTTTACCATCGGTTCGCCTCCCTCGTCCGAACAGAATCGTCTCAAAAACAAAACGAAAAAATACACACAACAACAACAAGATAGAGGTTCTCCCCGCAGTGTGGCATCGTAAAATAACAACAAAACAGCTGTAGTGGTGTGGATACAGTGCTGGCGAGCGTTTGTGTAAAGTTTTACAATACATCTCATCAGATTCTGCCACCACGAACGACAGGAACCATCCGTGCGCTGACCAGTTGGAAAGGTTCTGCCCAGGGGTAGAGTGTTGTCACATCAATTATCCTCCGCAGCGTAGAAACGTCCGTGTCTCAGCAACCAGAGATCCCAATATACGCGCCGTGCAGTGGAACAATCATCTTCGTCATCGTCGCGCTGCTTGTTTTAAAGTTGAAGGAATAAAACCGGAGACACAACCTTCTACCGTCAACAAACACCGCTGCAACATGGATGTAACGCTGATCGTGAAGGCGTCCAATCAGCAGTGCGAGGACCTGACCATCAAATGCGAACCATCCTGGACGATTCGCCGACTGAAGGGCCACCTGACGGAGGTGTACCCAGGCAAGCCGGTAAGTGAGAATGGGGCAGACAGACGGACAGCCAGTCGACCTTTTGTTTTCATTTGCTCAATCATCTCACAATCACCTCCCCCTAACCAGGGCAAAAAAACAATCCTTTTTGGTGGGAAATTGCTTTCTTTTTTTTTCTTGCTGTTCTTGTAGCACACATGGCACAAATCGATTTTCGCTAAAAAGGCCACAACAGCGACAGTACAACCCGGGTGGTGTCGTCTCTCAATGGCAGCCAGTTAATGAAAGGATGATTCACAGACCCCAGCGCACACTAGCATATCGATTACCGTTGGCGACGGCGGCGGGTACACGTGACAAATTGCTGGACTCATGCACGTATCCGGCGACCGGGACTGTCCCGTATGTGAGAACGGGCTCAATTAACGGCTAATGATGCAAAAGGGGGAAGAAATGCTGTAAATAGGAGGGATGACCGGTTCGATTTTGTCTTGAACAAACGGCGGTCACCTTCGACACACACACACCAACAAACGCTAACGGGCCCGATCAGCCCACACAGTGAACGTTGTTTGGACACGTGTAATCACACAGTACAGAACAGCAAAAAAACCAGCTGTACAGATTTAATGCTATGCGTGTGTGTGTGTATCGGTCTGTGTGTGTGGATATTCTGTTTTTAGTTTTTGCTCTCCTTCCTTCTTGTCTCAACAGCACAGACGGTAATTTAAACTGCAGCGAGAAGATTCTAGCATATCGATCGACACAGGAATGAATGCGTAATTTGAAGATCGCATCGCGGCCCCGCGCACGCTAGATTTACTTACTTTTCAAAGCAATGGCGCACAGTTTTATTGCATCATTCGTCGCCGGCAAGAACATTCCTGTGCCAGTGGCAAATGGTATTTGATTTATTATATCTCTTCCATTGGCCCGTTTTTTGCTACTGTTTGGGAGGAATTGCGAATAAACTTTTCCATCCAGACAGTCCCAAACATAGGCAGAAAGGCAGAGAAAGATAGGGACACGTCATTGTTTTGTAAATCGATTATTGTACCAACAACCCCAGCAACTCGGATGGCATGGCATAGGGAAATAGTTCATTCTTGGTACCTGATGGAATGCAAAAACGGACAAAAAGTGTTTTCCATTTCTTGTTTTATTAATCAAACTTTTACGATTTGTTGTAATATTATTATTTTTTTGCATCTTCTGTATACTTCCATTGCCATTTCAAGTATGTGTAATTGCAATTGTGCAAAATCTGAACTGTGTATATGTGTGTATGTAAGGGTGGAAATTCCCCCAACACAGTACAGTCTTTGTTTGATGATAATTAAATCGATCTGTGGCGAGAGATAGTGCTAATCTCTGTTTTTCTTGTTTTTTTTAGCACTGTTACTAGTGTTTGTACACAAACTGCTTAGCTGCGGTTGTGCCAACTTACCGGACGGCTTGAGTTGTGTGTTTACATTGTTGTGAGAGTTGTGAAATTATAATTATTATTTTTAAATTAAATTACATCAGTTACACTATTAATCAAGCTTGTAATACAGAGTTTTCCAGTAGTTCTCATAGCTGTGGGACACTTTATTGGAACCTTCTTACGTGAAATGAAGTTGCACGCTTGTTGGACATATCCACTAGGAATTTCCAAGGAGGCTGTCCAAAAAGGGGTGCCATAGAGTCCAATTTCCATCACATGAAGTTCACTTCCCAACAAGAAAGAGTTAAGCAAGTGTCTCACAACTATGAGATCTTCATGGAAAATCCTGTAATAGATACATGAGCTCTTTAACAAAATGCTTTCAAAAATTTCGATGGCCAGCAAATAGAAAATCTCCAAAATGCAAACCAAATCACCTAAGCAGATTCGAAAACAGATGTCGTTTAACTTTTTGTACCAGTAAATGAAAAGCCTCCACGCACCGTAACCTTGCAAAATCTCGGCAGCACCTTCTGTATGAGTGTGGTGAGCCAGCCCCCCCTGTGTAGTGTGTGCTGAGTGCTGCAAGTACGTGGCCCTTTCCAGTTGGATAATGATAAGAGGTTGTGCGAATGTGTACCAAAACAGTAAAAATAAAAAAGGAAACTTTTAATGGTTGTAGTGTGGACAGCCGTTTGAAATACGGTCGTTTCCATCGCCACATGATAACGAGCAAACTGTGTAGATTCGGTGTGGTGGTAATAAACATACGAACCAACGTCAGTATAGCATATGGGGAGGGGAGAGAGCACAGTAGGTTTTCAATAACACTGTGATTAGGACGGAGGTTTTGAGGAGATTTAGGAGAAAAAAGACTGTTTATAGTTCATATTCTGTGTAGGTGTAAAGGGAAATCGAGTAGTTTGAATGAACATCAATACCACGTCCCCAAAACTGGCTGTTAATGTTGTAGTGTTAGTTGACGTGGAATGCATTTACACTTTCGTCGCAATTTAATGTTTATTTTCCTTTTTCCCTTTTTTCTTTTCTCTGCTCTCTAGAGCACCGATGAACAGAAGCTGATCTACTCTGGCCAGCTGCTGGGCGATAGCGTGGTCCTGAAAGACGTCCTGCGCCAGTACGATGGACAGCAGGCCCACACGGTGCATTTAGTTTTCACGCCAAAGAACAGCTACTACGGTGGGAGCAGCAGCAGCAGCGGCAGTAAATCGAACAGCAACAGCAGCACCAAAATGGCTTCGAACGCTGCCAGCAGCAGCAGCAGCAGCAGCACGGCAGCGTCCGCCGGTTCGAGTGGCACTGCCAGCACTTCGACCACCTCGGGTCCGGGCGTATCGTACGGGCAAAGTTCACGTGAAGGTGTGGGAGAAACGACGCTGGGCGACGGTGCGAGTGGCGATGGTCTACGTCATCGGGGGGTATCGCAGCCGGGCAGCGCGCCACGAGCTAATCCGCGACCGTCACAGTTTGTGGAACAAACGGCCGCACTGCAGGCGTACATGCACACCTACATGCAGTGTTTGAATCAATATGTGAACCTGTAAGTATATTGGAAACGTTGTGGTCATTCTTCCACCAGGCTCTAACGGGTGCGCTTTCCTTCCCTCTCACTTTCCAGCATCAATGAGCAAGCGAATGTAAATGCGGTGCAGTCGGGCAGTGCACTACCGGGCACGGCCGGAAATGCCGCAACATCGACGACGACTCCGATCGCATATCCCCTTTCCGGTGCGCAACCACCGTTCCCGAACGTTCCGTTCATGCCGATGGTACAGCCAACGACGATACCGGGCGCTTTCCCCAATCTTGCCTACTATCCCTGCATGGCGACGGCCCCGTATGCCAGCGGGTTCCCTTCGTCCGGCAACATTCCAGCCGCTGCTGCTGCCGCTTCCAGTCCGGCCGGCAATGGGGCAAGCAATTTCCTACCCACCGCTCCCGGGCTGCCGATGCCCACCGGCCAGCAAACTCCCACCACGAGCCCGATTGCTGCCGGAGCGTCGGCTACAGCGGGAGGAGAGGCGGGCGACGGTACGGCCACGGCGCCAGGCACGAGCGGTGGTGAGGTGGTAGCAACGGCGGCTGCCGAACAGCAGGGAGCGGCAGGAGGTGCGCAGCAGGACGGTGGACAGGCTGGTGCTGGTGCTCCGGCCCGTGCCCGCCGCTTCCCCAACATTGTCGTGGAGGAGCAGGAAAACAATGACTGGCTGGATGTGTTCTTCAGCATGTGCCGGGTTGGGATTTTGATCACCGTGATATACCTGTACTCGTCGCCGATACGATGCCTAACGGTTCTCTTCATCGGTGTGATGTTGTATCTGTAAGTATAGGAGTACATTAACATTCCTGCCCTCGCCCTATATCCTTAACGCAAACGCTGTGTCTTTGTTGATACTTTCCCAGCAAAAAGCATCTGGATCGTTATTATCAGGCCGACAGGCGTACGCCCCGGGTGCAGCCGGTGGCACAGGATGCGGCACCTGTCAGGGAGCAACAGGAACCGGTGGCCGGCCAGCCAAACCATAACAACGTACCTGTGCAGAACGCGGAACAGCTGCCGGCACACGAACCCGCTGCTGCGGCGGGCACGTCCGGTACGGAGAGCGCTACCAAGCGGGAAACCAGTGAAGCAGGTCCTTCCTCATCGCGCAACAGCCAAGAAGCATCTACCAGTGGCAGTACAGTGGTGCCCCGCCCCCGCACTGGTCCACTGAGCCAAAACGCGGAAGCAACCGCCGCCCCCGTGACGGAGCAGGACCAGCACCAGCAGGAAGCAGCACAAGCGGCGAGCGTAGCGAGCGATGAGCACGGTACGGCGGAGCAGCCCGCTGCCGAGGGCCAACGGATGACGTTCAACGATATGACGTCCTTCCTCGGCACGCTGGTGATAACGTTCTTTACCTCCATCATTCCGGACACACCGGCGGCGTAAATGGGCGGCGTGTGCTCTGCTCTGAGCTTTTCGGTAAGCTTTTCGGTGGTGTACACTGTTATTGTTTCTCTTTTCTAGTGTTACCACCACTCTTTACATCTTCCTGCGCTCCTGGTTTGTGAGGCAGGGAAAGAAAAAAAGGTGGATGCTTTTCTGTATACCCCCTCTTATATATTACGCGCTCTACCGCCGCATCCGCGTCATATTACAGGACCCACGTAGCTTACAAAAAACGGAACGGGAAGAGCCCAGAAGCTTTGTACAGTTTAGAATTATACCTAGCGAGAAAGGAATTTGTGAGGGAAAACCAACCACACAACAGTCCAACGAATTCGGCACACCTTAACAAAATGGGCATTTTTCGCTATCCCACAGGGTGACGAATTTAGTACGTCATCTCCTTATCAGGACCTATAAAAGATAATCGCCGTGTGTATGTGTGTGTTTACAGGGTTATTCATGAGTGCTCATAGCACTTCATTGGCTCTTTCTTGTTGGGAAGTGAACTTCATATGATGGAAATTGGACTGCATGGGACGCTTTTTGGACACTCATTGGAAATTCCTATTCGATTTGTCCAACAAGGGTGCTATAGAGTCCAATTCCTTTCACCTTAAGTTCATTTCCTATAGGAAAGAGTCATGAAAGAATCCCACAAGTATGAGAATCCCTTAAACACTCTGTATTGACTATTTTTTTTCCCTTGTTTTAAATGCCTTTCCCTCCTCCCCCATTATATGTTATTTAATACTTTATGTTAATTGTGGCCCATGCATGTTGCGTGTGCTAGCGTGGTGTTAGCGCCTGTAGGGATGAAAGCTAGAACCCTTCTTCTTCCCATTGTGTACGTTAGTCAGGATATGTTTCTGTGCAAAAAAAAAACTCGCAGAAAGATAGTTGTTCTTTCGTTCTTTTTCATGGTGCTCTGTTTAGGAATCGGATTGGTTCGTATGTAATATTGTGCAATTCCAAAGGATTGCTGTACAATTTAAATCACAATTCCCATTTTTCCGCTCCCAATCCTCCTCCGTAACCCCGGTATTATAATGTAAAACACTATTCGTTTCAGCTTCCCGCTGGAAGGGAAAAGCTGGAGCAAGCTAAATTAAAGGGCAAGCAAAGAAAAAAAATCGTTTTAGCGATAGGGGGTTGCGTAGTACGAAGAGAGTAAATGTAATAGAGATATTACGTGTACATCATTTAAACAAACAAAAAACCCTTTACCGGATTTAAGGGGGGGGAGAGAAAATGGGAATAATAAGTAGATTGGAGTTAGGGCGCACGTTCTATAGCTTTAAGCAAAAGTGGGCAGATTTCGATTGTTAGCACGGACTAACTAAAAAACTAAAAACAAAGGCATCAAAATCAACAAAAAACATTAGGAAAAGAAAACACAAAAATATTTAAACAAAAAAAGATGTATAATAAAGCGTAGGGAAAGATTGTGTTGCCTCCCCCCGTTTACCATATTTCTTGATTTTTTACTTGTTAAATCATTGTGATTGATGTATTAATTATGAAAATAAAGCAGTAAAAAAACGATGTAAACATAGTAACGTTAAAGGGATTGGTTAAATAAGATAAGCGATAAATAGTGAAATAGAAAACATTCAAACAGCATTTAATAGTTATAGAAGCCATTTGTGAACAATTTAACTTTATTACACTTTATGCTTTTAATTAAAAAGAGGCGGAAATATCCGGGAGAGAGGCGACAAAAAAAACAGAACCCTAACGACGACGTTGTGCACTCTAGAAGGATCTAGTAGGCTGCCCTCTCTCTATCTCTCTCTATTCGTTTTGCATGAAACGGTGTGAGTGTGGTTCGCTAGCGGTATCTTATCACGATTTTTCACTCGCCTCGTTCGAAGTTCCACCGCCATTGTTTTCGTCCTCGTCGTCATCGTCATCGCTTAGGTCGTCGTCCAATCCTTCGAGGTCTTCTTCGAGGAACAGGTTCTCGTTGATCGGTGCCGCATCGTTTGCAGCCGCCCCATCGGCATCGCCCTCAGCGGCGGTAGCGTCGGCAGCAGTTCGACTGGCCGCTTCCGCTGCCATCTTTTCCCATCGATCCGTTTCAGCGACCGTGCCGGTGTTATCGACCTGCAAAAGGGGGGAGAAGAAGGCTTGTAGCTTGGTGCATTTTGGCACTCTCCACCTTCCACTTACGTCCTTGATGTTGAGACTGAGCATGTTCAAATCCAGCTCCCTGTATTCGGTTGTATCGTCATCGTCCTCGTTGCGACCGTACGACTCGACCGCCTCGCCATCGTCCGCACCGTCGTCGATCAGGTCCGGATTGAAGCTGAACATCTCCCTACCGGACAGTCCGTTCTGTCGGCCGGCCTTGAAGTCCTTCAGCTTGCGTTCCTCCTCCTTCTGCAGCTTGTCCTTCTTCTCCTGCAGCTTGCGCTTCTTCCACGCCAGGAACGATTCGAGCGTGACGCGCGTCTGGCTCGGCCCGAGTGCCGCCCGCTCGCGCTCAATCAGATCGACCAGCGATATCTCCTCCTTCTGTGATTCGGCCTTCTTTTTGTCCTTCTTCAGCACGTAGCCGGGCGGCAGGGCGTGGCGGTAGATACACTTCTCGCCATTCGGGCACTCCCAGAACCAGCCGTACAGCGAACGTTCGACCGCGTCGAGGAAGTATTTGCAGATCTACAAAAAAAAAAAGTGGACGTATGTAAGGAAACTGCAAGCACGGCCAAATGCAAATGCACCTACGATAGTGGTCGTGGGCATCGTTTTCTCTTTGCCGTGCTTCTTAGCCACCACCTCGGCCAGCTTCTCCTCGGACCAGTTTTCGATCGTATCGTTCACATCGGCGTCGCGTATGTCGACGTGTATCGATCGCTTCTCCGACTTGCGCTCCACGGCCGGGTCGTGCGAAAACTTGCACTTGTCCCCCTTCGTGCAGGTGCCCTGCTTGAAGAAGGCGCACAGCACCGACTTGGGATCGGCGCCCGCCTCCAGCTTCTGCGTCGCGACCGGCTTGAACAGCTTGGCCAGCTCCTTCTGCTCCTTCAGCTTCTTCTCCTTTTCCTCCTTCTTGGCATTGGTGCCCGTGGCAAGGTTATGTTGGCCGCCACTCTTCACCTGCTTCTCCACCTGCGAGATGAACTTTTGCTGCTTGGCTCCTTTTTTGTTTTTCAACCCGAACGTTTTATCCTGCGGAAATGGGTGAATAGGCATTTTTAGCCACACATATTAATGTATTCACTCCACACGGTTTCGAGTCGGAGCATCGCATCGGGACAGGCAGTCTCCTTTCGTCATCAATTACCTCAATGATTTTCTCCTTTTTCTTCGCCTCCGTCTTCTTCGAGGTTGAAGGTGCTTTCTTTGGAGGCATTTTCCTGCCGGTTATGTCCCTGTGGGAAGTCTTTTGCTAGGGAAATTTTTAGTAGAAAACAGGCAATCTGTGCAATGGAAATGGCACAACAATTCAGCCAAAAACACGCACGGCGACCAACTTGCCGAAAGGCGACGTTTCGCACTAACAGCTCCTCAATGTGACAGGCGATGTTTTGGGTTTGACAATCCCAAACAGTGTGACCAGATTAATTTGGCGGTTTTCGGTAGGAAAAACAAAAATCGCAAAAGCTTTCGCGAAAATCGCAGAAGTTTTTGCGAAAATCGCAGAAGTTTTTGCGAAAACCGCAGAAGTTTTCGCGAAAATCGCAAAACTTTTTGCTAAAATCGCAAAACTTTTTGCGAGAATCGCAGAAGTTTTTGCGAAAATCGCAGAAGTTTTTGCGAAAATCGCAGAAGTTTTTGCGAAAATCGCAGAAGTTTTTGCGAAAACCGCAGAAGTTTTCGCGAAAATCGCAAAACTTTTTGCAAAAATCACAAAACTTTTTGCGAGAATCGCAGAAGTTTTTGCGAAAATCGCAGAAGTTTTTGCGAAAATCGCAGAAGTTTTTGCGAAAGTTGCAGAAGTTTTTGCGAAAATCGCAGAAGTTTTTGCGAAAATCGCAGAAGTTTTTGCGAAAATCGCAGAAGTTTTTGCGAAAATCGCAGAAGTTTTTGCGAAAATCGCAGAAGTTTTTGCGAAAATCGCAGAAGTTTTTGCAACAATCGCAGAAATTATTGCGAAAATCGCAGAAGTTTTCGCGAAAATCGCAAAACTTTTTGCAAAAATCGCAAAACTTTTTGCGAGAATCGCAGAAGTTTTTGCGAAAATCGCAGAAGTTTTTGCGAAAATCGCAGAACTTTTTGCGAAAATCGCAGAAGTTTTGCGAAAATCGCAGAAATTTTTGCGAAAATCGCAGAAGTTTATGCGAAAATCGCAGAAGTTTTTGCGAAAATCGCAGAAGTTTTTGCGAAAATCACAGAAGTTTTTGTGAAAATCGCAAAACTTTTTGCGAAAATCGCAGAAGTTTTTGCGAAAATCGCAAAACTTTTTGCGAAAATAGCAGAAGTTTTTGCGAAAATCGCAGAAGTTTTTGCGAAAATCGCAGAAGTTTTTGCGAAAATCGCAGAAGTTTTTGCAACAATCGCAGAAATTATTGCGAAAATCGCAGAAGTTTTAGCGAAAATCGCAAAACTTTTTGCGACAATCGCAAAAGTTTTTGCGAAAATCGCAGAAGTTTTTGCGAAAATTGCAAAACTTTTTGCGAAAATCGCAAAACTTTTTGCGAATATCGCAGAAGTTTCTTCGAAAATCGCAAAACTATTTGCGAAAATCGCAGAAGCTTTTTCGATAATCGCAAAAAAAAATTTGCGAAGTTGTTTTTGCGAAAATCGCAGAAGTTTTTGCGAAAATCGCAGAAGTTTTTGCAAAAATCGCAAAAGTTTTGCGTAATTCGCAGAAGTTTTTGCGAAAATCGCAGAAGTTTTTGCGAAATTCGCTGAAGTTTTTGCGAAAATCGCAGAAGTTTTTGCGAAAATCGCAAACTTTTTGCGAAAATCGCAAAACTTTTTGCGAAAATCGTAAAAGTTTTTGCAAAGTTTTGCGTTTTTGCGAAAATCGCAGAAGTTTTTGCGAAAACCGCTTAACTTTTTTTTTATCTGTGTTATCTGTGATATCTCATTTAAAATTGACAGGCCTTTTGATAAAATCGCATCCGATGGAGCACAGACACGGGCCTAAATCGGTATTTCTGGTCACTCTGATCGCACACTGTTCGATGTTTTTTATAGCGCCGTCTCGCTCTATCCACCGCCGTCGAACGCAAGGTTGTCACCAAGGTGGATTTAAAAATATCAGGTGGTGGACTCTGGTGCATTTTGACAATTCGTCACTTGACGTAAGGTCCCCAGGATTCAAACTTTGTTTACATTTATTAAATTTGTTCATTTAATTTATCTACCCCACTTTTTTCGATTAAGTATTCCTTAAAAATATATTTTGGACTTTTTGAGTTCTTATTTAACATTAAAACATCGATTAAAGTGTATTATTTTGTGATATTCCATGAATTTATTCTATAGTCCCAAAGACCCTTAGCCAACACCTGATATTTTTAATCCACCTTGGTTGTCACACTTGCAACACGTTCGATAGCGCACCTTGGTGTAAATACTTCAAAAGTCCGTCCTTTTTGGCCATGTGGTCCGGCCCGTAGCGTAGCTGGCCGTGTTTGTTTACATCCTTGGAAAACGTAATTGTTCGCAGTGGGTAAAGGATGGTGCGCCACAATAATCAGCTGCCGGACAATTTGCCGCAGCTGCAGAACCTGATCAAGCGCGATCCGGAATCGTACCGCGATGAGTTCCTGCAGCAGTACCACCATTTCCACAGCGTGCTGGACATCTTCCGGCTCGAGCCGGACAAGGAAAACAAGAGCCTGTGCGAGTCGATCATGTTTCTGGCGCAGATCGCCCAGTGCTACCTGGACGACCTGAAGGCGTTCCCGCAAACGCTGGTCGATCTGCTGAAGACGCACTCGACCACGCTCGATCCGGAGATGCGCAACACGTTCTGCCGGGCGCTGATACTGCTGCGGAACAAGAACCTAATCTCGCCGCTCGATCTGCTGGAGCTGTTCTTCCAGCTGCTGCGCTGTCCGGACAAGGCGCTGCGCACGTTCCTGGAGAACCACATCATCAACGACATCAAAAATATGAACGCCAAGCAGAAGGACATGAAGCTGAACTCGACGCTGCAGAACTTCATGTACACGATGCTGCGGGACACGAACCCGAAGGCGGCCAAGATGTCGGTGGACATTATGATCGAGCTGTACCGGAAGCAGGTGTGGAACGATGCGAAAACGGTGAACGTGATCGCGAACGTGGGCTGCTTTTCCAAGTTTACCAAGGTGCTGGTGGCGTCGCTCAAGTTTTTCCTCGGCACGGACCAGCAGGAGGAGGACGAGGATGAGGAGGACAGCGACCGGGAGGTGGACCTGAAGGGCATCATGATGGCGGCCAAGGTGAACAAGAAGACGAAGAAGCGCAAGAAGAAGGTGGAGGCGGCCAAAAAGCTGTACACGCAGGCCCAGAAGAAGAAGAAGCGCCCGGTGGCGTTCAACTTTTCCGCCATCCATCTGATACACAACCCGCAGGGCATGGCGGAAAGCCTGTTCAAGCAGCTGCAGGACGGAAACGAACGGTTCGAGGTGAAGCTGATGCATCTGGACGTCATCTCGCGACTGATCGGCATTCACGAGCTGTTCCTGTTCAGCTTCTATCCGTACATAACGCGGTAAGGGAAAGCCTTGACCCGGTACCATTAGAAACCTGATTGATCATCGGTAACCATTTCCTTGTTTCCCCCCCTTTCCTTTGCAGCTTTGTGCAGCCCCATCAGCGGCAGGTCACGCGCATACTGCAGTTTGCTGCCCAAGCGTCCCACGAGCTGATTCCGCCGGAAATCATCGAACCGGTCATAAAGACACTGGTCAACAACTTCGTCACCGAGCGGAACTCGAGCGATGTGATGGCGATCGGGCTGAATGCGGTGCGTGAAATCTGCGTCCGCTGTCCGCTCGCGATGAACGAGGACCTGCTGCGCGATTTAACGATGTACAAGAACTACAAGGAAAAGTCGGTCATGATGGCGTCGAAGGCGTTGATAATGCTGTACCGCGAGCAGATGCCGACACTGCTGGCCAAGAAGGACCGGGGCCGACCGACGGAAGCGAGCGTGGAAATTAAAGCGAAACGGTACGGCGAGATTAATGCTGCGGAGTACATCCCCGGCACGGAAGCACTGCTGCGGGAGGATGCACCCGAGCTGGAGGGGGATGCTGGGCCGGATGGGGACGGGTCGGATTCAGACTGGATCGATGTGGACAGCAGTGAGGATGAGTTCGAAGCCGCGTTGCGTGAGGAGAAGAGTAAGAAGGGTATCACGATGATAAAATCTTCCAAAAATAAGAAAAAGGAGGATGAGGAGGATGAGGACGAAGAAGAAGAAGAGGAGGATGAAGAAGACGATGAGGAGGAAGATGAAGATGAAGATGATGAGGGCGACTGGGAAGATTGCAGTGATGAGGAAGAGGAAGAAGAAAAGAAGCAAATTGAAGAGCAGAAGCAGAAAAAATCGAAAAAGCGAGGAAAGTACAGGCCGAAGAAAATCCCCACTGTAACCAAGGCAACCGCCGCTAGCAAGGAGGCGGAAACAGTTTCTGAACAACCGGCCGAGGAAAACCCAGGCGAGCAAACGCTTAACACGGCCGAGGCGATGCAGGAGCTGGCGCTGACGAAAATCTTTACCGACGCGGATTTTGCGCGCATCGAGCAGGAGCGCGTGAAGAAGCAGGTGACGCACCACAGCCGCAAGCGGCAGTTGGAAACGGAGCGCAGCGAGTTCGTGAAGCTGGACGCGATTGAGATGATCTACAAGCGGCGCAAGGCGGACAAGCAGGCGCGCGTGGAAAGCATGCAGCGGGGGCGCGAAGATCGGGAAAAGTTCGGCTACAAGGACAATCGCATGAACCCGCACTGCTCCAAGACGAACCGCGAGAAGCAGAAGAACAAGAACTTCACGATGATCCGGCACAAGGTGCGCGGCAAGGTGAAGAAATCGTTCCGCGACAAGCAGATGTCGCTGCGGAAGCACTTGCTGCACGTTAAAAAGATGAAATAAAGCGCTGCGGTTAGCTGTTTGGGCGTCTACTTTTGAAGGAAAGTAGTGCCAATGCAAAAAGAACTGTGTACGTCATTTTAATGGATATTTAGCTTTTTTAATTAATTGCAACATGAAACATTAACTGCAACATCGGCTCCGGCATCGGAATAGGCTCCGAAATCAGAATCGGCTTCGAAACCGATTCGGTTTCGGCATTTTCATAAGAACTCATTCTCATTCCGGAGCTAAAATCCATTTCTGGAGTCAATCCTGATTCCGTTACCGGAGCAAATTCCGATTGCCAGGTCGATTGGAATTGGCTCCGGAATCGATTCTGGAATCGCTTTTGGAAATGGAATTGATTCCAGCATCGGAATTGGCTCCACAATTGATCCTTATCATGGAATCGGGTAGGTCCAATTCTGAGCTCCCATCACTAAATTGAACTTTTAAATACTAACGAGTCCAGTAGTTTATGCATGCGATCGGCTCTTGAAGTAATAAAGCTTCTTTTAAATCTTGGCTACACCTCAGAACCGCTATTATGATCTTACATCACGAGAGAGTATTTGAAAAACATTCAACATTTACTGACACTTTACGCTTTCTCACACAAATTGGAGAATTAACGTTTTTATTCCTTATTCCCTTTCCAGGTATTAAATTCAACGAAAAAATTAAACATCACATTTATATTTATCTTGGAAATCGTACTGTTTTTTAATGTACATACCTTGGTTCACAATTGACGTCTCTCCACCAAAGTCGTATTGTTTATCTTCATATTTTCCAGTTTTTAGTAGCTCGTTCTAATTGCGTTCCTGGTGTAATGTAAATCAAACCCTTCGACTTCCCTGTCCGTGTGTTCAGAGAGTCATGTATCCACCGTTCAGCATAATCTCTGCCCTAATATGCTCGCTACTGTTTTCGCAACCATGCAGCGCCTTCCCAACGTATCGCATCGAAGAAAGTCCCGTATCGAACGATCCGCTCTACACGGACGGAGTGTACTTTGAGGAGCTGAAAACGATAAAGGTGCAGGTAAGCTCGTGGACGCTGCGGGCCAATTACGATATAGCGCTTTTCATCGATGAAATCGCAACGGCAAATGCAACCGTCGCCAATCTGCTGCAAGCGTGCGCCGAGATGCAGGCGAAGCGCATTGGCAACTGCGACGGGATCCTCAACATTCTGGGCCTGAACAAGGAGCTGAACGATTTCAGCATCCTGCTCAGGAGCTTCTGCGAAGAGGAGGGGAGGACAGGTGGCCCGAGACGCACGAAGCGAGGCATATTTCGATCCTGGTTCGGGCTGATGGACGATGAGGATAGAAACGATATACACAGCAAATTCGATAAGGTGAATCAGCAGCTCACCATCGAGTCATCGTCGCTCAGGATGTTCTACAACACTACGAACGAGGCGTTGGCCGTGCTTTCCGGCAATACGTTCCAGGTCGATCCGAAGCGGCCACACACGATCGATTTTACGCGCGAGGGTCAGCTGCTGCTGATGGACATACTGCTGAACAAGATCATCGCCAAGAAGAACCTGTTCATGGAGCTGCTGCAGAGCACCACCTCGATGGGGCTCAGCGACAGTATCATCTCCCCCACGCAGCTACTGGCCGAGCTGCAGAAGGTGCAAAAGTTTCTGCCGGAAGAGTTCATCTTCCCGGTGGAGCTGAAACTTCGCGAAATGCTCAAACTGTACCCGCTGTCGAAGGTGATCGCCAACGTGGACGGGTGCCGGGTGGTGGTCAACATCATTATACCGCTCTGCAACCGCTTGCTGTACCGCACGCTCAAAGGGACCAGCGTGCCGATGCTTTCGGAGGACGGCATCATGAAGATGTACGTGCTGGATCGCGACATTATGGCGTACAACAGGACGTCCCACACCGGCATGGTGATGACGTTCGACGAGTACAAACAGTGCACCCATCTGACGGACTTTACGCTCTGCAACGCGCACCACCTGATGCGCAACCTGTCCACCACCGACGACTGCATCGTGGCGACGTACTTCAACGCCACGGAGCGCGATTCGGACTGCCGGCTGACGCGGGTACTGCTGCGCAACCAGCTCTGGATACAGCTGGCCGATCCGAACGTGTGGATTTACGTGATGCCCAACTTTACCGCCATCACCGTGCAGTATGGCGCCAACCGGCAGAAATCGCTCACGCTGCACGGCGTCGGCATGCTGAAGCTGCTCCAAATGTGCCACGTGCGGTCGATGGACGTGCTGCTGCAGTACGTGCCGCAGCTGGGCGGCACGAAAATAAGCGCCGTGTCGGACGGATTTAGCCGCCCGGTGAAGATTACGCGCGAACAGTCGCTGATCATATCGGGCAGTGCGAACGACAACAGCCGCATCATACCGGTGGGCAAATCAACCGAGGCGCAGCTGAGCGAGTCGGCCCGCGTTGCCGGGATCTATCGCGAACCCGGCCGTCTTTCGCCGTGGATTATCGTGGGTATCGTTTTCGGCGTGTTTCTGGTACTGCTCGCGGCAATGCACGTGTTTCTGCGCCAGTTTTCGATCAAGCGACGATCGCGCATGGCCGAGGCGGATGGGGCACCTGCGTTAGATTCGACGCAGCAGCAGTGGATTCCGGCCGACAATACGCAGCTCACATCGGTCGATACCTCCCTGCCGAGGTAAACCGAAATGGAACGGAAAGGTAGGCGAAGAGTAAGCACTAACCCGATTGCCTTGATCGAGCCCTACTGGCAACGAATTACCAAAGCGTACGTAAACACGAAACATTATGCGCACAAAAGACACATGGTACACCGGTGGCGTACTGTGAGGGGATTTATAGTGAAATATTTAATCAACAAAAAGGATAATCAAACGACAATACGTACAACGCATTTTTGAACGTATTGGCGTAACTATTGTGATACAAAAGGCTTGATTGAAGATGCGAGAAGCTTATTTTTGTACGGAATTTTACCACTGCACTCGATTTGTGTGGAAATCGAACTGCGCTAGTGGTTCAGCAAGGTGTGAAGAAACATTTTATCGCTTAGAGATGCATATGAACGTTATAGTGTGCAAATAATTTAGAAGCCAGCCATACATATTATACAACTACACGTATTTACTCCATTTAAAAAGAGTACATAGAGCTGCTTTTTAATGATGAAGAAGGTCTAAACGAAACTTTAGTACCAGGCCAATAAATAGTGATATTTTCGATTAACATTAGCCCTTTAAAGCAATTGGCTTAAACTTACAGCAAAATTATGACTTCTTTGACGTTTTTGGCTAATTTTTATGATAAATTTTGTAATTTATGAAAATGGAGTTCTCATAATGTATTGAAATATTTGCAAAATAACGTAAACTAAAAAAATACTATCGCTTTTTCCTCCAAAATCAACTTTCATTTCAACTAATGGACTTTTCATGTGACGATTTCTCATGTTTTTCTAGTTGGAAAAAACGACGCTATAAGAAAATTTAGTTAAATTTGGCCTGTTTTTAGTTTATTGGTGTCCCTTTACTTTTTCTGTATATGTTATATTGCTTTATCAGAAAAGAAAATTATAACCTTTTTTGCGACAACAAAACGAATGCAGAGAGAGAGACAGAGAGTGTTATTTGTACTCCGTTAAATTGTTGAACCATAAGCGAAATAAAAGTGAAAAGTAAACTAGTTACGCTGCTTTGCCTTAATCATTCGACGGGAATGAACACACCTGAACACAATATCGAACCTTCCAACACGACAAACAATATCCGAAAGCATGACAAATAACTACCAACAACCAAATTTACGAAGCACATCATGCAGCAAACTGTACCGTACGATCTATGTCGTACGATTCCGCTGAGATTAGAAGATGAGTATCATCTGTATATCACTTAAAACATCGCGAACTAATCCTTCCGAAGGAGCGGTGCAATCTTTGTGCGAAATGATAACGCTCTCCTAACGTAATAATGTTTAATCATACTTTCACTATTGCACTATAGCTGCTTCGCGAGCAAAAAGAATTAGCATTCTTATGCTTATCTAATAGGAGGTAATGCCTAGCTTACCGCAAACACGAAATAATACGCTCGTTTTCACCTATTGGCACTGTAATCCTTTCCTACATGTGAAAGTTTTCCACCGATGTTAGTGTTGTTTCGATTAGCAGATTAAAGTCAAGTTCGTTCAGGTTCGCTTTGGCGGTAAGTAGGTCGAGGAAATTGTCCAACGGTTGCTGGAGCTTTCGGGCCGCCCCTAAACCTTGGCTGAGATCTAAAACGAATGTTGAACGAGTAGGAAAATTACAAAACAGGCTCTATCAGACAGAGTGCAGTTATTTTTTGCATGGAAATGGAAAATGCAAAAGCATTCCAAGTGCAGCAGCAAAACGAAAAAAGAACGGCTACCAAAAAACAGAAAAAATAAATAAATATTTTAAAACCAATAAATGATGCATGCAGATGGGAAAAATGGAATGATGCGTGTTTCGAGCCCCGTGAACGAGTCAGTGAACGGATGGAAGCTGTCGTTTTAAAAAAGCATTCTAATCGCCTGCGTACACCAGGCAATTGATGGGACAATGCGGAATTCGAGTGTAGCAAACACGACCACAGCGATGATCGTGCTGGCCAGAATTAAATATCCAACGCCTAGCAGGAGCGTTGTTTTCAGGGACGCATCCAGTCCGGCATTAAGGCAACGGGCACGGGCAACCGCTGTATGCCGTCTTGACAGTCGGACAATTTTATCCGACGGTGAGTCACGGCAAAGCTGCATCAAAAACGAGGATGTAGAGGAGGTGCAGCGGAACCGCTGGAAGCGCGTTCTGGCCGCCCCATTCGACCCCGTCGACCGGGAACTGCCAAAGGTAATGGTAACGTTGGGCGCCTGCTGTTCCTCCTTTTCATCCTCCCCGGCCCGGTCGCTGGCAGTGGCGCTGCCCGCCTCCAGATCGACCAGCGACGAAGGGGACGTAACGAGCCGGAGCGCGTTGAGGCTCGCGTAGGTACGTAGATTGCGCGACCGGGACGAGTTTTCCGTCTGATCGTACCCGGAGGATGAGATGGGCGAGGAAGCTTCCGAGCAGGATGAGGGTGAGGAGGATGCAGCCGGTGGCGGTTTGTGAACCGAACGGCTCGTGTGAAATGATGGCGGCGAGGGCATGCAATGTTTTACATCTGAGCGCGCGCAACCGAACCAACCGAAAAAACGATCACAACCGTTACTAAAGCAAGTGGCAACTGAAAAAAAAAACAAACAGCGAAATGAAAATAAAAAATGACAAATAAATGCAAGTTAAGAAAAGGAAGACACGTGAAATGCGCTTACACTTACGGAACAGAATAACAAAACATTCAACACAAAACAAACCAAAAACACGATTCAATACATGCAACACACGCGCGGATAACCGGGCAGAAGCCGTCTCCGACGTTTCGAGTACTTGCTACCTTTCGGTTGATAGTCGCGCTTCCTCAGATGCGACGATCCGCGCGGATGCACCGAGTTGCCGGACAGAATGTTCATCGCGTGTTCGCGCCCGCGCAGCATCGCGCTGACCGGATGGTTCCAGCTGTTCAGCAGCCGGCGTGCCCTCGACCGGGGCAGTATCATGAGCAGATTCAGCTTCCGCCGAATCCCATCCGGTGTGTCCTCGATGTCGGCAAAGATCACCTTCACCACGTCGATCTGCAGCTCGAACACGTGGTGCTCGACGTACTGCATGAACCCGTCGAACGGCAGCGCCCGGTAGCCGAGGTACGAAAAGAACGAGCAGAAACCGAGCGGCAGCGGAAAGGCAAGCGTCTCCACCGCCAAACAGTACCGCTCGAGCATGGCAAACAGCCGTACCTGCAGGGCCCGCTCAAGCTGATCGATCAGCGCAAAGCCGCGGCTTTCCGAACCCTCCACCGCGAGCGCATGGTCAAGGCCGGCCGTACGGCACGCGAGCACGCAGAGCGCGCGCGATTGTTCCAGCTGCGCGGCGACGTAGCGCGTCGCAACGGCATGCACGTGCGATGTGGCCGGATTGGTGTCGTAAAAGGCGTTCTTCAGCCACCGAAAGCCCGTCACCTCCTTTACGCTGTGCTTTACCAGATGCATGCTCAGCTCGCGCAGATTCACGTTCAGCACCAGCTCCTGCTTGTTGGCGGTGCACGCCTCCGTTTCCACGAACGGTAGATCGTTCTGCAGCCTGGCACGGGCACCGCCGCCGACGCCACCGGCACCCGCCACAAAGTCCAGCCCGAACGTGGCCCCACCGATCGGGTTGGCGGGCGACATTGGGGTGGTGCAGCGGGACAGCGCCTCCGGCTGGTAGCAGGCGAGCGAGTACATCAGCTTCTCGCGCACCTGCTCCTGGTGGAAGCGGGGCCGTTCCTTGCTGCTGCCACCGGTATCGCTCAGCCGATCCCACAGCAGCGTCCAGATGTCTTTGCGGAAGGGCGAGAGGCGCTGCTGGGGCGACAGCAACATCATCGACGTGTTGTAGAGCGTTTCGTGCGACAGGCCCACGCTCAGCTTGCCCACCTTGGCTTCGATCGGCTTGCTCGAGCTGCAGGTGGTTAGCGGAAGCAGCCGGAACAGGGCCAGCTGGTCCTGGGTGAGCCCTTTCTTGGCCGATGCGTACGTGCCCGCCACGAGTGCTTCCTTCAGCAGCGGTACCGTGTCCAGATGAAGTGGCCGTTCCATGATGATGCTCAGGATCTGTGCAAGGAATGCGAAAGGATAAATAATCTAATCCTAATTGCAATACACCTGCATACCCCTCGTACTTACCTCGGAAAAGATTTCAATAATATCACCCCCGGTCGAGTGCGCCAGGAAGTAGTGCACGATTGCCAACCGATTGTCTATCGACGTATCGTTCCGGAACGCATCGATCAGGTGCGACTTCGGTATCGTGATCGAGATGAGATCGAGCGTGGCCGAATCGTAGCAAATGTTGTTGGTCGCGAAGCACGGCACCAGCTGCGTAATGGGCGCGCGGGTAAACGGTGCGCACACGATATGGCACGACGGTTCGTGCGACAGTCCCACATCGAGCAGGTGCATGAACAGGTCCGCTTGAAACACCAGCACGTGGTGGTCGCCGTGCAGCGTAAACGTGGGCTTCATTAGCTTCGCCTTCTCCCACGGTATGCCCGGCATGACGCAGTGTATGACGCACCCGTGGTGCAGGATCGTCACCGAGTACGCAAAGTGTACGTCGAAGATGGTCTGCGCCGTGGTCCCACCGTTCGCCTGTGGTGCCTCCTCCTCCCGCTGCTTGACCGGCTGGTACAGGTAGTAGTGGCAGACGAACAGCATCCCCGACTCGTCGCTCACGATGACGAGATTGAGCGACGAGTCGTGTATGCGCAGCGGGACGGTATCGTCCTCGTAGATGTCCTCACTGCTGGAGGAAGGAATTTTCGGCAGATTCAGCGGAATGTTCAGCACCGTTTCGGTGGGCAGATCGTCGTGAAACTGAAACGCGGACAGGGTCGGCTGTAGCCGTTTGGTCGGTTCGCCCTGCTCGCCCGCTGCGTCGTCCTCCTTCTCGAAGATGGTGCGTGCCGTCGGTTTGAGATGAATGTAGTACAACGCTTGGACGGTTGGATCCCACTGGGCCCATATGAAGGCTTTCGTTAGCGTTTCGCTTTTCAGCCCGTCCCGATCCAACTCCCAGGCGTTGGGGTTGGTGTAATCGATGCGGCTACTGCTCCCCGCAGCAAGCGCATCCTCCTCCTCCGACTGTTGTTCGAGCTTTTTCAGCGACGCCGTATACAGCAGCACGTGCTCGTGGTGTACCAGGAGCAAAAATTTGTCCTGATAGTGCTTCTCGAAGGTGGACAGCTTGCGCCAGAGGAACGTTGCCATTACCTGCCGGTTGCGCTCGACCTCGAGCAGCAGATGGGGCTGTGCCGCGTCCAGCTTGGGGCGCACCTCCACCAGGTACGCACGGTAAATGTCCCCGTTGTGGCCGGACACGTCCTGCTTGATCTGCTTCGTTACGTACAGCAGCAGGGTGTGCGTGAGGTTAACCGAAGCCTGAATTACGTTCTCTCGGCCCGGGAAGGTGTACAGCACGTCGAACGTTTTGCTTTTCGGCGTGTAAATGCCGATGTTAGTTCGTTGCTCCTCGCGTCCTTTCCGGGGGTCGAACGATACCCAGCTAGCGAGCAGTGAGCTATCCTGCTCCTTCCCCAGAATGCGCCACTCGATAGCGACATCTGGAGGGGGAGAAGAAGTAGAAATTGCACAAATGTTGTATAAATTCAATGTATCGAACAAGTAGTAGTATCGGCATTCGCTTACCTTTATTTCCACTAACGGACAGTAGCCCACAGAAGTTGGCGGCCAAGTTTTCCTGCTTCAACATTCTACTATCGTACTGGTACACTCCAAAATTCCAGAAGACACGTTCACGACACACACACCTCTACAGAGCAAAGTGCCCTTTTTAGTGGAAAATTAATCACTACAGCAAAATCACTTTTTCACAGTTGCTGGGCAACGGCAGAGAGTGGTAGGCGATGCAACGTTTCCGGTTCTGCTGGAATTCACCGTTTCGATTCTGGCGGCTTCGTTTGTTGGCCCTCTGCTCACATCACGTTGCTGAAATCAATAATCTTTTCCTCGTTCCGTCTGTGTTGCCACTCTGTCAATGATGCTGGAATTCGGTGCTGCTGATAATAAGTTTACGGTTAGGGCCTCTCTCGGTCTCGCTCTTTCTTTCTCTCTGACTCGCCTCAGCCTCAGCTCTACCACCGTTGGCACCGACTCGGCTGCGTTTGCGTTGTCGGCATTTTCCCAACACTGCTCTACCAACACGCGCCCTATCCCTTGTCGCGTTTCCCCTCCCCCCACTCTTCCCGCTTCTTATCAGCAGTTGTCATCCGGTGCAGTCACCGTGAACGATGGCGACGGGAGACGCTTTTTTCGTGTTTGCCTTTTAGCACGCACATGCGCATGAAATTGTAAACAAAACGGCCGAGTACGGTGGTTATTTGTGTGTTTGATTTTGAAATGTTGTGTATAGGGAGCTGCTGGGTGGAGGAAAGGTAGAAATAGGCTTCTAGTTGTTAGGATGGCAGGGGAAGGCGAGGATGGCGTTCTCCCACAGGAAGGGGGAAATTGTGATGAGCGAATCGTTGAAAAAGAAACCGTTGGTACCAGTCGGCTTCTTTGGAAAACTGCTCCCATGCTCCTGAAGATCCAAGTAACCGGTTGGAAAAGTTGTATGTAGTGATAGGTTACATTGGAAAATATTCGGAATCGACTCCGATCCAAGTCCGAAGATTTTGCCCAAGCGCCACAGATTAAGCTTAAACGACTGGAAAATTGAATATCCATAGAAAAAAAATGAAAGCTCCACAGCTTCATTGGTTTGATCAATAGATGGCGTATTACAACTCATCATTATATTGCTATCCTTTTCTTGCAATGTGTTTCGACAAGTTGCATTTTATTATGACCTATATAGCCTTCTATCTTTCTGAGCAAAAATCTATATAAATGGTCGTGTGGTTAGATACGTGGGTATCAACACCAATGACCATTGCTCAAATCTCACTTGCTTCAGTGCTGGTGGTTTCCGTTGGAGTTTAGTATTTAAACAATCGTATCGCCGTTCTAGTTCTAGCGATGCATAACTTCAATGCGAAACCATACAACAGTACACAGGAAATGAGAAAGCTCTCCTCCAAGCGATGAAGCTCAACTGGTTGGGGTATCCCATCAACAGATAGCGCCACCAGCTTTTTTGCTATTTTTAGAATGCATGAGTCGTTTGGCGTCTGCTAAACGAAGTCTTTCTATATTCCGTTTAGGTAGAGAACTTGAGTCGTTTAGAAGCCGTTTAGTGGTCGTTTAGTGGATTTGTGGCACTTGGGTGTTCCCTACCCAAGCGCCACAGATTAAGCTTAAACGACTGGAAGATTGAATATCCATAGAAAAAAAAATGAAAGCTCCACAGCTTCATTGGTTTGATCTATAGATGGCGTATTAAAACTGATTATTATATTGCTATCCTTTTCTTGCAATGTGTTTCGGCAAGTTTCATCTTATCATGACCTATATAGCCTTCTAACTTTCCGAGCAAAAATCTATATGAATGGTCGTGTGGTCAAATACGTGGGTATCAACACCAACGACCATTACTCAAATCTCACTTGTTTCAGTGCTGATGGTTTCCATTGGAGTTTAGTATTTAAACAATTGTATCGCCGTTCTAGTTCTAGCGATGCATAACTACAATGTGAAACCATACAACAGTACAGAGGAAATGAGAAAGCTCTCCTCCAAGCGATGAAGCTCAACTGGTTGGGGTATCCCACCAACAGAGAGCGCCACCAGCTTTTTCGCTATTTTTAGAATGCATGAGTCGTTTGCCGTCTGCTAAACGAAGTCTTTTTATATTCCGTTTAGGTAGAGAACTTGAGTCGTTTAGAAGCCGTTTAGTGGTCGTTTAGTGGATTTGTGGCACTTGGGTACTCCGAAAGACCGCAATCGTCCGGAGCAGTTGGATTTATCCACAGTTGGAGCCAACCGTAATTGAAGTTGTCCGTATTCGGAGTCATTCGAAGTCGAAGTCATTCGGAGTCGTCAGCGTCGAAGTCAACCAGAAGTCATAAGGAATCGGTCCGGGTCAGAGCTGCACTGGGTCGGAATCGGAGTTATTCGAGGTCGAAGCCATCAGAAGTCTAAATTGTTGGGATTCGGGAATATCCAAAGTCGGAATCGGCCGGAGTCGAATTCATCCAATGTTGGAGTCATCTGGAGTCGGAGGTATACGAAGTCGGAGTCGTTCGGATTCGGAGTCATCTGGAGGTGAAGTCAAATGGAGTGAAAGTCATGCGGAGTCGGTGTCGGTTAAAATCATCTAGAATCGAAGTTTTCCGGAATCAGAGCCGTCAGAAGTTGGAGTAGTCCAAAGTCGTTGTTGTCGGAAGTCGGAGTCATCCGTAGTTGGAGTCATCTGAAATCAAAGTTGTCCGGTGTCTGAGTCTTCTGGAGTCGAATTTACCCTAGATTTTATTGTGTGTACCAGAAATGAACTTTTATTTTTATAAATATTTAACCATGTTTATCCTTTTTTTAGTTTTTCCTTAGCGTTTTTGCAAAGCAGTGCCTTAATAAGCATTCATTGAGCTTTGAGTAAATTTGTCGACTGGGTTCGCCTTTTCCGTCCTACTCTCTCATGTCAAACGATTCGCTGTCAGTTGGCCGCCTGTCATGCGGCATTAGAAAAAGGAGAGAAAAACAAGCAGAACGAACGCTGTTTTGTGTTGCTAATTTGTGTACCCGGTTTATTGACGAAAGTGGCTTTTCCCGTAAGTTTGTTGGCCAGTTGTGCGAAAAATCTCCATCCAAGCGTTCCATTGCACGTGGTTCATCGAACCAGATTGCCGATAACTGATATTTTCCCCCTTTTTACCGATTCGCGTACGTGTGTAGTGAAGAAGCGCATTTTCGCACCGCATAAAATATGGCTGCCCAGCTTGATGGTGTTTTCGAGGCGGAGCTGCAGAAGAAAATTACCGAATCGAAGGTGCTAGTCGTCGGAGCGGGCGGAATTGGGTGTGAAATATTGAAAAATCTCGTACTAACAGGATTCACGGACATTGAGATCGTAAGTAATGGGTGTGGGGTGTTGTATCTGCTTCGCGGAAAAAAGCGTCCCAAGGAACATAACCTTACATTCTAAAAAAACGAATGATGATGCATCCGTCGCTCCGTTATCAATAAACTGATGGTTCCTTTTTTTTGGCAGATCGATTTGGATACGATTGACGTGAGCAACCTGAATCGTCAATTTCTGTTCCACAAGGAGCACGTCGGCAAGTCGAAAGCGAACGTCGCCCGGGAGAGTGCTCTGGCGTTCAATCCGAACGCCAAGATCAAAGCATACCATGACAGTATTACGACGTAAGTGTACGCCGCCGTGTTGGCCACACTTCCACCACGCTCTGTACTGATTTGCGTGTTTGTAATTACCATTGCAGCAACAACTATGGCGTAAATTTCTTCCAACAGTTCTCCATCGTCCTGAACGCGCTGGACAACCGCGCTGCGCGCAGTCACGTCAATCGCCTGTGTCTGACGGCCGATGTGCCGTTGATAGAATCGGGCACGGCCGGATACAACGGGCAGGTGGAGCTGATCAAGCGTGGACTCACCTCGTGCTACGAGTGTGTCCCGCAGCCGGCTCAAAAATCCTACCCGGGCTGTACGATCCGCAACACTCCGTCGGAACCGATTCACTGCATCGTGTGGGCGAAGCATCTGTTTAAGTAAGAAGTTAAAGAAATAGGAAAAGGGAGAAAAAGGTGCTATCATTTAACTCTTTCTTGCTACTTTACCTGCATTTACAGTCAACTGTTTGGTGAAAGCAATGAGGATGAGGACGTTTCCCCGGATACAGCCGATCCGGAGGCGGGTGCCGATGTGGGCAGCGCAGCGCTGGAGAAGGAAGCGAACGAGAAGGGCAACGTGGATCGTGTCAATACGCGCACCTGGGCCAAGCAGTGCGAATACGATCCGGAGAAGATTTTCAACAAACTGTTCTTCGACGACATCAACTATCTGCTGAGCATGTCCAACCTGTGGAAGAACCGCACGCCACCGAAGCCGGCCAAGTGGGACGCGGTGCAGGAAGGCGACGGGGAGGATGGTACCATCGTTGAGGACAGCGTGACCCGGGATCAGAAGGTGCTCAGCATGGCCCAGACGGCGAAGGTGTTTGGCGAGAGCATTAAGGCGCTGAAGGAAGCGGTCGGCAAGCTGCCGGAAGGCGATCATCTCGTCTGGGACAAGGACGACAAGGACGGGATGGACTTTGTGGCCGCCTGTGCCAATATTCGTGCACAAATCTTTGGCATTCCAAGAAAGAGTCGGTTCGAGATTAAGTGTAAGTAAACAATGGGTTAGCAGGCGCCCGGCTTGCCCTGCGATCAAAGCCAACTGGGACTGAATGAGTGACGCTCTCTCTCGCTCTCCTCTCCTCTCTTTTTCAACAGCAATGGCAGGCAACATCATACCGGCAATCGCGACGACGAACGCCATTACGGCCGGCATTGTCGTGATGCGCGCCTTCCGCGTGCTGCAGCAGGAGTACGAAGCGTGCAAGACGGTGTACGTGCGGCTGCGGGTCAACGGTCGCAACCAGTTCATCGTGCCGGAAACGCTGATCATTCCACCGAAGCCGAAATGCTACGTGTGCGCCGCCAAGCCGGAGGTGGTGCTGAAGGTCGACACCAAGAAGCTGACCGTGCGCGAGTTCCGGGACGACATACTGATCAAGGCGTTGAACATGGTCAGCCCGGACGTTCTGCTGGACGGCACCGGGACGATCGTGATCTCATCCGAGGAGGATGAAAAGGATTGCAACAATGATAAGACGCTGGAGGAGCTGAAGATCGTCAACGGGTGCATACTGAAGGCGGACGATTTCCTGCAGAACTACGAGCTCAGCATAACCGTGCTGCACAAGGAGGCGGGCCGGGAGGAGGCACCGTTCGAGATCGTGGCCGATCCGGACTCGCTGAAACCGAAGGAGGAAGAGGAGAAGAAGGAGGAAGTCAAACCGGCAGCGGCACCGGTGGACGATGCACAGCCGTCCACCTCGAAGGGACTGAACGGATCGTCGTCGAACGGGAAGCAAACCACCACCGTGAACGAGGTCGAGGACGATGACGACGATATGTGCATCATCGAGGATGATGAGGACGAGAAGCCGTCCACGTCGAAGGCGGCCGCCGACGCCGTCACGACACCGGGCAAGAGTGTGGAGAAGCGGAAGCACGCACCGGAGGATGATGAACCGGCAAACAAAAAGGCGAAAGTATCCTCCTCCCATCCGATGGATGACGATGATGATGATTTGGTCATACTGGATTAAGATGCAGGTCAGCAGCGGGCGGGCTGGGGGGGGTTTTAGAAAGTAAGAGCAAAACACACACACACACAAACACACAGGTTCGTATCGATCCACATCTCATGATTATCGATGTCATCGTCAACTAATAATCCTTCTGGGAAAACACACGTTGTATGAACAGAAAATCTCCTGAAATAAATTTTATCTGTCGTACAAGGAAAACCGTCACCTGGAGGTCCATTTAATGAGCCTAAAAGTGAACTTATACACGTTTTGCTTTCCTTCCTCATGTTAATAGTTACATAGTTTATTCGCACATAAAATGGCACACATACATCGTAAAATCACACAAATACGCAATATAAATTAAATAATCCATTGTTAACGTGTCCGAGCGTAAAACCAACCTCCTTCTACTGCTTCTTCTCTCTCCCTGCCCTGACAGGTTGCGGTTTGGCGGCCGTTGGTTTCTTGGTCATTTCGTCACTCTTAGTCTTGTTAGCCTTTCCCCCCTTCGCTGCCTTGGATGTCGGCTTCGCCCTACCGCTCGGCCCCGGATCCGTGGAGGACACAATCGAAAGCCTCACCTTCCCCCCGGAACGGCCGATTTTCGTCTTCGTAATGGCGGTTTTCTTCGGATTCAGTTTGACTGGCTGCGCAGGCTTCGCCTTGGCCGGCTGCTCCTTTTTCTGCTTCTTCTCGCCGTCATTGTTGTTTTTATCCTTTTTGGTCTGCTTCAGTTTAGGGTCTGCCTGCTTCTTCGCTCTCGGTTTCGTTTTTGCCGCCTCCTTTGCTGCTTTTTCGGCCTGCTTGATCGCCGTGTTCTGTTGCTTCTTTTCCTTCTCTACGTGCGCTTTGGTGAGGCGGATGCTGCCCATGATGCCGCTCTTTCCCGACACCCGCTCAACGATCGACTTGGTGGTCAGCTTTTCGTACGCTCGCTTCATGTACACCGCAGCAACCTCGGCCTCGATTTGGTACTTGCCTTTGATGAACTTTTTAATCGACGCAAACGAAACGCCCTTCCGGCGCGGATCGTTCTCGGTGATTGCTTCAATCATCATCTGCTCGTAGGACTTTTTGCCATTTTTGCCATTTTTGTCCTGACTGGTGGTGGTGATGGTGCTGGTGCTGCTGCCGCCCCCGGTGGTAGTGCCCATGTTGTCGTTCGTTATCTCTTCCATCTGTTCCTCCGGTTCCGATTGCTGGCCCTTTTCCGGCTTCAACGGTTTGACGACAAGCACATTTACTTCCTTTGCCATCATTGCGGGTGAGCTGAATGTTAGTCGTTTCGGCTGTATCATCGAGTTTGGGCGGCAAATGTTCACTGAGCGGTTGGTAATGCAAGATGAAGAAATTGCGATGGCTACCGGGTCGCGTGTTGCCAACGGAAAGCTGATGTCGGTTTAGAGCGCTTTCAAGAGGGGCCGTTTTTAGTTGACCGGTTTAACGGTTGCGGTGAAGTGGTGAATTCAAAAAGGGAAATTAATCTTTAAAAAAAATAGGTTTCCCAAGCGCCACAGATTTTCACTGAACAGGCATCCACAACTTCACTGGTTTGCTCAATAAATGGCGTTTTATAAAACTAATCATTATATTGCTTGCTGTCCTTTTCCTGTAATCTGTTTCGACAAGCTTCATCTAATAATCATGGCCTATATAGTCTTCAAAATTTCCCAGCAAAAATCTATGTTGTTGGATGCATTATAAAGCGGGCCTCTCAGGTGCGCTCTCCGCGAGAGCGATCCCAAGTGCCACAAATCCACTAAACGACCACTAAACGGGTTCTAAACGACTCAAGCTCTCAACATAAACGGAATATGCTAAAAATAGCAAAACGCTGGTGGCACCATCTGTCTGTGGGTACCCAAGTGCCACAAATCCACTAAACGACCACTAAACGGCTTCTAAACGCCTCAAATTCTCTACCTAAACGGAATATAGAAAGACTTCGTTTAGCAGACGGCAAACGACTCATGCATTCTAAAAATAGCAAAAAAGCTGGTGGCGCCATCTGTTTGTGGGATACCCAACCTGTGGAGCTTCCTCGCTTGGAGGAGAGCTTTCTCATTTCCTCTGTACTGTTGTATGGTTTCGCATTGAAGTTATGCATCGCTAGAACTAGAACGGCGATACGATTGTTTAAATACTAAACTCCAACGGAAACCACCAGTACTGAAGCAAGTGAGATTTGAGTAATGGTCGTTGGTGTTGATACCCACATATCTGACCACACGACCATTTGTATAGATTTTTGCTCAGAAAGTTAGAAGGCTATATAGGTCATTATAAGATGAAACTTGTCGAAACACATTGCAAGAAAAGGATAGCAATATAATGATGAGTTGTAATACGCCATCTATTGATCAAACCAATGAAGCTGTGAAGCTTTCATTTTTTTCCTATGGATATTCAATTTTCCAGTCGTTTAAGCTTAATCTGTGGCGCTTGGGTAAGGACAACCATCGCAACTTAGATTCTACAACAATGTCGCCATATCCACTTGTATTTTGAATTTCTACTCTTTTCTGCCAGACTAATACTGACACCGGGAAGGAAACAGATCTCCAACCGGGGGGAACGGGTTCTGTTCCGGATTTGGAATTGGAATGATCCCAAATAGCCAGAATTGCTTAAGCAGCTCATTTTGGCACGCTAAAGATCGCTGCTCTAATTCACCTTTTGCAGTAGATAAACAGCATCAAAGTTCTATGTGGGTCTTTCAAACAGCGCCTAAGCAGCTTCCTTATGCCACGATGCCAGGGATTATTTTTCTTTGTGTTTTATTTTCAAGCAAGCGTCATCGATGAAATAAACAACAAGATTTGTTTCGTTTAAACACATGTGTATATTTTTAAATTTTTTGTATTGATGAATTACACAAAATTTCACACAATTTACTGGTAATTCACAATCACTTCACTCAATATTCATTCTTCAATTAACGAATCTAACTTGTGCAGCAGCAATGAGATTATTGCCGGCGTCCGTCTTTGACACTTTGACAAGAGCCATCTCGTACCGATGTCATGCATTAAAAAGCTATAAAGATCCACCAAGTTCGGTACGCTTTCTTAACAAGCCTTCAAGTTCCATCATGAACCCTACACATAGTGCTAATCAGCCGCAAAGTTCCGAAAAGTACCATGTGCCTGTTAAAAAGCTCCTTAGTTCCGCAAAGTACCGTCTATCTCTTAATCAGCCACAAAGTACGATATCGGAACGATTTTTCGTTAAACAGCCCTAAATCAGCTATAAAGTACGAGCTGGCTATTTGGGATATCACCCAAGCGCCACAGATTAAGCTTAAACGACTGGAAAATTGAATATCCATATAAAAAAATGAAAGCTCCACAGCTTCATTGGTTTGATCAATAGATGGCGTATTACAACTCATCATTATATTGCTATCCTGTTCTTGCAATGTGTTTCGACAAGTTTCATCTTATCATGACCTATCCCAAACAGCCAGAATTGCTTAAGCAGCTCATTTTGGCACGCTAAAGATCGCTGCTCTAATTCACCTTTTGCAGTAGATAAACAGCATCAAAGTTCTATGTGGGTCTTTCAAACAGCGCCTAAGCAGCTTCCTTATGCCACGATGCCAGGGATTATTTTTCTTTGTGTTTTATTTTCAAGCAAGCGTCATCGATGAAATAAACAACAAGATTTGTTTCGTTTAAACACATGTGTATATTTTTAAATTTTTTGTATTGATGAATTACACAAAATTTCACACAATTTACTGGTAATTCACAATCACTTCACTCAATATTCATTCTTCAATTAACGAATCTAACTTGTGCAGCAGCAATGAGATTATTGCCGGCGTCCGTCTTTGACACTTTGACAAGAGCCATCTCGTACCGATGTCATGCATTAAAAAGCTATAAAGATCCACCAAGTTCGGTACGCTTTCTTAACAAGCCTTCAAGTTCCATCATGAACCCTACACATAGTGCTAATCAGCCGCAAAGTTCCGAAAAGTACCATGTGCCTGTTAAAAAGCTCCTTAGTTCCGCAAAGTACCGTCTATCTCTTAATCAGCCACAAAGTACGATATCGGAACGATTTTTCGTTAAACAGCCCTAAATCAGCTATAAAGTACGAGCTGGCTATTTGGGATATCACCCAAGCGCCACAGATTAAGCTTAAACGACTGGAAAATTGAATATCCATATAAAAAAATGAAAGCTCCACAGCTTCATTGGTTTGATCAATAGATGGCGTATTACAACTCATCATTATATTGCTATCCTGTTCTTGCAATGTGTTTCGACAAGTTTCATCTTATCATGACCTATCCCAAATAGCCAGAGTAGCTTAAGCAGCTCATTTTGGCACGCTAAAGATCGCTGCTCTAATTCGCCTTTTGCAGTAGATAAACAGCATCAAAGTTCTAGGTGGGTCTTTCAAACAGCGCCTAAGCAGCTTCCTTATGCCGCGATGCCAGGGATTATTTTTCTTTGTGTTTTATTTTCAAGCAAGCGTCATCGATGAAATAAACAACAAGATTTGTTTCGTTTAAACACATATGTATATTTTTTAATCTTTTGTATTGATGAATTACACGAAATTTTACACAATTTACTGATAATTCACAAACACTTCACTCAATATTCATTCTTCAATTAACGAATCTAACTTGTGCAGCAGCAATGAGATTATTGCCGGCGTTCGTCTTTGACACTTTGACAAGAGCCACCTTGAACCGATGTCATGCATTAAAAAGCTATAAAGTTCCACCAAGTTCGGTACGCTTTCTTAACAAGCCTTCAAGTTCCACCATGAACCCTACACATAGTGCTAATCAGCCGCAAAGTTCCAAAAAGTACCATCCCAAGTGCCACAAATCCACTAAACGACCACTAAACGCCTTCTAAACGCCTCAAATTCTCTACCTAAACGGAATATAGAAAGACTTCGTTTAGCAGACGGCAAACGACTCATGCATTCTAAAAATAGCAAAAAAGCTGGTGGCGCCATCTGTTTGTGGGATACCCAACCGTGGAGCTTCCTCGCTTGGAGGAGAGCTTTCTCATTTCCTCTGTACTGTTGTATGGTTTCGCATTGAAGTTATGCATCGCTAGAACTAGAACGGCGATACGATTGTTGAAATACTAAACTCCAACGGAAACCACCAGTACTGAAGCAAGTGAGATTTGAGTAATGGTCGTTGGTGTTGATACCCACGTATCTGACCACACGACCATTCATATAGATTTTTGCTTGGAAAGTTAGAAGGCTATATAGGTCATTATAAGATGAAACTTGTCGAAACACATTGCAAGAAAAGGATAGCAATATAATGATGAGTTGTAATACGCCATCTATTGATCAAACCAATGAAGCTGTGAAGCTTTCATTTTTTTCCTATGGATATTCAATTTTCCAGTCGTTTAAGCTTAATCTGTGGCGCTTGGGATGTGCCTGTTAAAAAGCTCCATAGTTCCGCAAAGTACCGTCTATCGCTTAATCAGCCACAAAGTACGACATCGGAACGATTTTTCGTTAAACAGCCCTAAATCAGCTATAAAGTACGAGCTGGCTATTTGGGATATAGCCTTATAACTTTCTGAGCAAAAATCTATGTGAATGGTCGTGTGGTCAGATACGTGGGTATCAACACCAACGACCATAACTCAATTCTCACTTGCTTCAGTACTGGTGGTTTCCGTTGGAGTTTAGTAATTAAACAATTGTATCGCCGTTCTAGTTCTAGCGATGCATAACTTCAATGCGAAACCATACAACAGTACAGAAGAAATGAGAAAGCTATCCTCCAAACGATGAAGCTCAACTGGTTGGGGTATCCCACCAACAGAGAGCGCCACCAGCTTTTTTGCTATTTTTAGAATGAATGAGTCGTTTGCCGTCTGCTAAACGAAGTCTTTCTATATTCCGTTTAGGTAGAGAACTTGAGTCGTTTAGAAGCCGTTTAGTGGTCGTTTAGTGGATTTGTGGCACTTGGGCAGTAACTGGATAGGAAAATTTTCAGTTCTATTTCTTGAACCAAAACAGGTTCTATCAGCCTAGAAGTTTCAGAAATGGGACTTTTATGGGTTCGGTTGCAGGGATCGAGATAAACCCACAACTAGTTCCCGGATTTGGATAGGTTATGGGCTCTTCCAAATACCGTTTTCTCGGTTAATGTGATTAAAATACAGCACATAAAGCATTTACCAGCGAACAAAATGTCCCGACGAAGAAGAAATAAGCAAATAATTAGAAACCAAAAACAAAACATAAACCATAAAATAAACCGTTAAACAAATGTGCGCCATACTCCAGCGACGCGGAGTCACCCTGTGAACGTTTGCTGTTATCCAATGATAACAAAACAAACCATTCCGAGTTTGACGTCTTCTGCGGAGAGTGGTGTTGTCAGCGAACGAACGCAATTTTGCACGGATCCCCTCTTTTTTTTATCAATAAATACAGAGTGCTGTTTCCGTGAAATAGTTGGCAAAAAGACACCCGTTGCACCGTTGTTGAGCAAGGGCTGGTGCAGGTATATTGCGCTTACAATGCACCGTACCGGACTGGTTGAGCGAATGAGCTGAAAAGAGAGTGGTGGTGTGGTGGTGCGCATCGCAAAACCAGTGCAACGCAATATATCAACACAGGCCAGGCGGCCACAGGACGACAACACGACGGAAAAAGTGAATGCACCGCATGTGGTGGTGGTGGTGCAGGGAATTAAGGAGAGCAACAGCTTTATCGTCGAAACAGGTAGCCATTATGGGTGGTGGTGGTGGTGGGTGGTCGATTCGGGACTGGATTTGCTGTGCGGTGTGTCTGCTGACGGTCGTGTCCATTCCCCGGGCCGACTGTGGCCTCGATGAGGAACCGACGAAGGACGACCGAAGGCGGTTAACGGCGGAAGCGTCCGAGCTGTCCGGCATCGAGAACTGTCCCCGCATGCTGCACTACGTGTTCGAAGGCTACGCACCAATCGGTAAGTGTCATACCGGGGGTGTCGAACGATCAAGTGTGCTACGCTTTATTCCCAACTCAATCGCTCCTCTTTGCTTTCCACATCCCTTTCGCAGGCAACAAAGATGCCGGCAACTTTACGGAAAACGCAAAGGCAACTACGCTGGAGGAGTGTGTGCGCGACTGCTGCCTGAAGGGGACGAGCTGCCACACCGCGTTCATGTTCAACCACACGTGCTACCACGTGAAGTGCATCAGCAACGATTTGTGCCTTCCGGCGAAGAAGGAAACGTCCTCCGCGCTGCGCATGGTGCTGGTGAACCCGCTCGCGGACGGGCTGGCGGGCGAAGCGAGCAGTTGGTGGGAGGTGCTGAAGAAGGTGCAGGAAAAGCGGCTGCTAGCGAGTGGCGGGCCGGCCGCAGTTGCCGCGGCACCGGCCGTACGGCTGCCGGAAGACACGGACGCGGAGGACAATCTGTTCGGCAAGCTGACGGAAATGTACAACCTGGCGAACGGCGGTGTCTCTAGGGCGCACGGTGACGAGAAGTACGGACTGCCCGCGGTGGAGGACATGTACCGCGGGCCGTACAAATCGCTCGACTACGGTGCCCCGGGGGCCGGGTTTGAGAAGTACGCCAGCAACTACATCCGTGACCAGTACGACGAGGAGGCGGAGGAGAGCAAGTACTACACCGAGACGAAGGCGCTCGGTTCGATGCGACCGTGCGATGTGACGCGCGAAGATTCCTGCCTGCGGAACGAGGTGTGCGTGCGGGTGGTGCCGAACCTGCGGCACGGTATCTGTACCTGCCCGGAAGGGTTCGAGCGCAACGAGAAGGAGGTGTGCCTGTCGAAGGACCAGCTGGCGGAGCAGCACCAGCAGCAAATTGTTCCCCAGATGTTATCCGCACAGAAGCTTACGATGGGCAATGGCGATACGGATGGCGAGCTGCCGCCGTCACCGGTGCGTTCGAGCACGACGAAAGAGCTGACCGTTTCCGTCGCCTCGAAGGACGTGCGGCTGCCGACGAACGAGGCAACGCTGTCGGCGTACGTCATACCGGACGAGAAGACGAGCGGGGACAGGTACAACTACCTGTGGACGCTGGTGTCGCAGCCGAAGGGGGACAGCAACAGCACGATAGCGGACCAGACGAAATCGATCGCCAAGCTGTCCGGGCTGGCGGAGGGGCTGTACCAGTTCAAGGTGACGGTGAGCGGCCAGAACGGCTCGTACGGCGAAGCGTTCATGAACATTACCGTGCTGCCGGAGCAGAAGATTAACAAACCACCGCACGCGGTCATCACGCCCGCCAATCAGCCCGTCCGGCTGCCCAACCACGAGGCGATCCTGGACGGGAGCGCGTCCAGCGACGACGCCAAGATCGTGCGCTGGCAGTGGGTGCTGGCACAGGGACCGCTCGGCTATCAGCCCGAGCTGCCCGAGGTGAGCACGCTCCAGCTGAAGGATCTTACCATTGCCGGCAACTACACGTTCAACCTGACGGTGGTGGATGAGCAGGGGCTGAGCAACAGCACCACGGCCATCATCCAGGTGCTGAAGGAGATCGACTACCCGCCGGAAGCGAACGCGGGCAAGAACGAGATCCTCTACCTGCCGAACAACAACGTCACGCTGAATGGGTCGCTGAGCAAGGACGATAATGGGATCGTGGCGTGGGAGTGGACCAAGGTTAGCACGAACCAGTCGAAAGCGGTCGATATGCAAAACACGCGTACACCGTTTCTGCAGCTCTCCAACCTGGAGGAGGGTGTGTACGCGTTCGAGCTGAAGGTGACGGATGCGAAGAACCAAAGTTCCACCTCGATGGTGCACGTGTTTGTGAAGCCGCCCACCAACCGACCGCCGGTGGCGAAGGCGGGCACAAACGGAACGACGATCTATCTACCCCAGACCTGGGCGGTGCTGAATGGGAGCGAGTCGAGTGATGATATTAAAATTGTCGCCTATAGTTGGCAGCAAATTTCCGGCCCCAACACGGCGCTGATTGAGAGTGCCAATGCGTCGGTAAGTGTGTCCTGGACGGAGGTCGCTAGAAAAATGGAATTTTAACATTAGGTCTTTTACACGTGTTTTTTAGATAGCGAATGCCACCGCGATGACGATAGGGGACTACGTGTTTGAGCTGACCGTGTCGGACGAGGCGAACAACAATGCGAGCGATCGGGTGCGCATTACCGTGGTGCAGGAGAAGAACACACCCCCGGTGGCGAATGCTGGGGGCGATCAAACGGTTACACTGCCCACCAATGTGCTGGTGCTGAACGGAAGCCAGTCGCGCGATGATCTGGGCATTGTGCGGTACAGTTGGACGCGCGAACCGAGCAGTTTGGCACTGGGGACCATCATCGATGGCAGTGATAGCAAGCCGGCTTTGATGGTAAGTGGTGTTGGCAATGGGGTGGAAGTACCAAAGTACCAATTGAAGAGAAATATTTTTTTTACAATAGCTAACAAACATCGTTACCGGGCGGTACGTGTTTAAGCTGACCGTGTACGACGGGCAAGGACTGTCCGCCTCCGACACCGTGAGCATCATCGTTCGGCCCGATCCGCTGCTGATGAGCTTGGTAGAGGTAACGATTACAACCGAAGCGACCGTGCTGACGGCAGCCGAGCTCGATTCGATCGAGCAAAAGCTTACCCTGCTGATCGGTGACAATATGGCAAAGTTGCACGTGAGAGAGCTTAAGGTGGAGCCCCGAACGGGACAGGTGGTGATTGTGTTTTACGTGGAGAAACAGTACGGCCTTGAGGTACGGGGGTACTTTTGAGCGGCGAATGACGAACAGAGCAGTAATGTAACCTTCCCGTTTCCGTAGGATAAAGACAAACCGCAGCTAATGCCGGCGCTCGAGGTGGAGCGAATATTGAAGGAAAAGTTTTGGCGCGATTACACCATACTGGGCACGTCGGTGGTCGGCATACGGACCACCGTCTGCCAGAACGATTGCTCCGGCCACGGTGTGTGCAATGCGGAGACGCGAGAATGCATCTGCCAAAGCTTCTGGATGCCGGACATTTTCTACTTCTGGGGTATTGCCGAGGCCAACTGTGGTATGTATATGAGCAGGCCCGGGAAGGAAAAGGTGCTTTGGAAGCAACCGAACTGCAACTATATGTTTTGTCTTCTCCGCAATAGATTGGTCCATACTGTACGTGATTGTTGGTGTGCTGATTGTGTTTTTCGTCCTGTCCGGCATCTGCTGGGGTATTACGTGCCTTTGCCGACGGTCGGCCAAACCGCGCACGCGACCAAAGCCCCAAAAGTATTCACTTTTGCAAACGCACGACGAGGAATTGCCTTCATGTGAGTAATGTTTTTTATTTATTTATTTTTTTAAGTGCATCTTTTGACTTAATATTAAGTTAATTTTGCATGAAACTTGTATGTACACCACTGTACTGGGGCTTATCTAACTTGAAAATAAGGATATTTGTTTATGGTGTCTATCCTCAGAAAGCCAACTGGGTAGGTTTTTGTTTAGAGACTAGCGTTACAATTCAAAATTCGCATTAAATCAACATATCAATATGATAATCTCTTTACATTATTGTTCTAATGTCCTTGATTTAATCGATTTATTGCATTATACTTTTCTGTATAGCAATTGTAATACAGCAATTATCCGCAGTACGCGAATTCGCAGTACGCGATTCCTATAAATTTGACAGCTCTAAGGGTTTTTTGAAAATCTTTTAATATTTTGAAATATTTTATGCTCTTTTTGAATTTCACTAATGTTCAAAAAGCATGTTGCATCAAATTTTTGCTAAAGATTCCTGTTTTACAACCAAAAAAATGTTATTCATAGTTCTGTGTCGATATTTTTCGATCCTCGAACCAGTAGTATAAACTCGTTTTCCATAGGAATCCGCTATACACGAAAACGTTTTAAGGGTTTGATGAGGGCACCAATTGGATTAGATTTTTATGCTTTTTAGCCTTGAAGACAAGAGGAAAAATACTGGAAAAGAAAAAAAAAGATTTTGTAGTGTTTGATTTTGACCAGCAAAATTATGTTAACGTTCGTATAATGTTTCTAATTTCTATTGTTTTAAAATTAAAATTTCCTTTTGAACCAAATTTACGCACCGCACTGTACGCCGTGCCATCAAACAGCATCGCGCAAAACCTTACAAATGCTGGCCAACATGTATATCCGTCAGCCCAGCTGGGCGTACGCTGTCAAAAGGGTGAAAGATGAAGAACAGCATAAGGGGAAAAAATAATGCCGGCTATGTTAATGCTGATTCGGGGAAAAAATAACTTTCAATAGTGTTTGCAATTCGATTGAAAATGCTCTGTATTACATCTCGTTGTATGTAATGGGATAGAAGGAGCATTATATTCTCTACCGAAATACTGTAATGCTGTAATGCGTGCGTGTTTGAAGGGAATAGGGATCGGCGATGCGTAAGGGTCGCGAAAGGGCATGGTGTGGATTGGTAAAGCATCGCTAGCACAGCATGTCGTGCGTTGGTGTGGTGTGTAGGAAAAAGCGTCGGAGGGTACTCTGATCTCTCTTCAGTTGTCGAATAAATCTTTCGCCTTTTACTAAAGATTTCCGTGGAGAGGGATACTCAAATGAGTCTAAAGTGAATTTTTGTCGTCTCGACCCCATCAGGGGTTGGGCCCTAATCTCTTAAACACAAGAATATTCAGAAAGCAAATTGTTAAGGCATTTTCTAATTATAATTTCTCTGATTGATATTTTTGTCACTTTCTTGTAATATTGAAGAATTAGTGAAAATTTAGTAGTGACATATATTTATTATATCATTTCATTAAATTGATAACAATAATAACTAATATTATATGTTTTACTTTATATTTGTATTATATCATATCTATTGGCAGTCTGTCAGTAACAAATTCGATGATCTTGAATCGATGGCTCTTCACTTTAATATCTATTGAACAATTCAATCTATACGGTGAAATCAACAATATAATATCTATTTTACTTCCTTGCTTCAGTTAATCGCGCGGGAACCACGATTTCCGACAGCGAAACCGACTCGGACGTGCTGTTCGAGAGCCGCTCGCGACAGAACGGACTCTTGCCGGGACGGTCCGGCAACGGTGGGCTACCGAACGGCGAGCTACGAAACGGAGCCGGCGGTCACCCGAAGTACGGTGTAACGCGTCTAGGACGACGCATCAAAGCTTAGACAGTAAGATAGGCGACAAAAAAGGAGATGATAACAACTATACCAGTGCCACCCCAGTGCTGGGGGTGGAAGCAAAAGCGGAAGGGTGTGCAACCTTAACAACCGCGAGAGGAGGCGGAGGGTTATATGCAACTAGTCGGAAGAAATTTCTTTACCAAATACGTTCCTAATGTGCTTGTAGTGATTTTTTGATGTACACGTGTAACGATATGATTGATTTAATGCGCTTTGAGCAAGAAAAAAACACACACATCACCACGTTCTTTCCATTCCATTTCTTTGAACTATTCGTTTAGATACGCACTTTCTTCATTCCTTTATAAAACTTCTTGATATACATTCCCTACAAAAGAAAATACCCCAAAAGCGCACTGTAAGAAGTAAGTTATTATTGTAACAACCAATGTGATTCAAAAGCCATCGAAGTAATGAACATAAATTGCTTGCTAAAATTAGGCAAACCGTGCAAAAGAACGATTGAACACTATTGAGGCGAAAAATGGTGACAAGGAAGCCCGTTCCTTAATGGTGGTGTAAAGATTGCATTTACGTGTTCGATTCGAACAAGGTGCATTTGGCATTCGTCCTACCAGTAGCCATTGGTAACCCACGGGGGTGTCACGCCTGCCGGCACGTTGGAAGGTTTTGCTTATGAGTGTTGTGTAATGTTTTCGTTTAGATGTTACCCTCCCAGCATACAAATATTCCGTACTACTACCAATTAGCGAAAAAAAGACGAACAAACAAAAAAACGCACATATTGTACGCCGAGAAAGGAGGAGATATAGAAAAGTATTAAACATGTAAGAAATAACCACGCGTGTGTACCACCCGTACTGAGTCGGGGCTGTGAGCAAGGTGCGCAAAATACGGTAAAAACAGAACAGAAATGATCAATGATGATGATGATGATGATGGCGACTGGGTGACTGGGTTGACTGGGGGATGCTTCAAAAGCTTTATGAGCATTTGAGCAAGTATCACTGAGCAGGCGGGGCAGATCAGAGCATCAGAGTAGAGCTCTTGTAAGGGTAGGTGGCAGTATTAATGTTGCACTCGCCCGAAAGGGCACCCGAAAAACCAGAGCATAATGTACTTATGAGCGCCACCGGATTTCGTCTTTTCTCTGTGTGTGTGTGTATGTCATCTCGACGGAGAGTGTGGTGCGATAGAGTGGAAAATATATTCAAAATACAAAACGGAATGAGGCGATTGAATTGTGAAGAAAGTGATAATATTACAAAATTTCTGGTTAGAAACTAGAAGATATCGCAGAAAACTCGCAAACAGCCGTAATGTCAGGCCTGCATGGAGGAAGATCACGGTGTATGCAATTATGGAAAAATAAACTCAACCTTTAATTGTGTTGGTAAGACACAGCAAAACATTGTTGAATATTGTTTAATATAAATTTTCTCTTTGCAGCGATATAGATGACAGTGGCACATCCAAAGCTTTAGAATCCCACATACTGGCATCCAACGGTCGGCCAATAAATACAATCGGATACTCGTGCAGCTTATGATAACATGAACGTGATAAGAAAGCAAAAAACGTTTACGTCTTCTCTGGTGTAGCGACTTACACAGTCACGCTGGTCTGTATAGGCATCCTCCGGATAAGATTCAATAGGTAAGTTGCATAAAAACTACTCCAAAATCCCCCAAAACTATCCCACAACAGTTCTTAACAATTAATAAATAGATTGGATTAGATTTAGGCTAAACTTAGCGATACACGGGCCATACGGGCGGGCAGATCAAGTTTAAAATGAATCCAATTTGCTACGCTGCTTCCTCGTGTATTTTTTGCATAATTTTGTTCGTGCTCTTGCCCTCATTTTGGAATCCCTGTTTCAACTGTTAACTGTTAATTGATGTAATTATCAGCGATTTCGGGCTGCCGCTCGATGCAACCTTACACTTGAAATAGACAAAGCAAACAAACCGAAGCTGTCTAGCCTAGCCTCCGCATCGAACCGTCATATATTCAATTGTTCACGATCAATTAGCATAGTTTAATGCTGAACAACTGGTGCTGTGTCTGACTAGAGGAGGGTGTGCATAGATGCACACGATAGATGTTCAAGGTTAGCCATAGAATCTGATGGATGCATACGTGTGGAATGGCTTGCAATGGGATGATTGCCATGCCTGTACGACCTTATTACAACGAACCACCTATACGCTGTGTTCGTCTGCGTATCAATGTCGGGCCACGCCATGAACCGGATCAAATTTACACGTAACGTTCTATTATTGCGCTCCATTCCGACGTATCGATTATTGACATCGTTTCGGCAGGCAAGCTTCCTATGTACTAGTTCCGTTTGGTGTGAAAGGCACAACATTTTATGGATTCTGATGATGATGATGATGTTGATGCTACTTGGAATGTGCGTTTGGGAAGAGCTGCGTGTCCTTGTGAGGTATCGAAATGTGATGTAATGTTTCAAATCAATGTTTCCGCACGTTTTGTTTATCTCTTTTTTATTAGTGTTGTTTACTTTACTGGTGTTTTGTTTGGTGTTTTTTTTTTAAAATTACGTGAATTTTTTGCATTTTTTTGCTACGATTATTTTTTATTGCTTTTCTGTACCGTTATTTGATTTTACCTAAATTTTTCCTTTTTTTGATACCAATAGAATAGAGATATTTAATATATTTTATCTTAAAATTAATGATGGTGTGTGCTACTTGGCGGAGTATAAACTTTGAAGTGTTAAAAATAAGTTTTTAATTTTTGCGTTAAGTGATGATCATATTATTTGATATTTTCATGTTTCATTACTTTATTGTTGACTTAGACATAATATTTAAAAAAAGTGTTAAAACCATAAAATTATATTTATTTTCTTTTATAGGACGCAGTACAACGTTCTGGCTTTCCAACAAAATCATATATTATGAAAAAATACATAAAAGTGTATAAGTAATTTAAAAAATGATAATAAGTTAAACATTTTGAGTTGCTTTATGGTTTTTCTGATCATCTACTACATGATTTTCAATACAATACGGCAAAGAAACTGCATTTTTTTTGTTTCAATTTAGCTCCCTATGATCTAGCGTTAATATTTCTAAGATTTTGTTACATATATTCCTTTGATGATACCATAAGAAGAAAAATTAAGTGTTCAAAGCTATTAGTTTCGAATAAATATGACCTCAATCGAACGGTCAACATAAACTAAAGCTAGTTTGATGTTTTAACATGCACGACCTAGAACTGAAAGCAATTTCAAGGGCGGTAATTTTTCGTGCAAGAATATTTAGGTTTCAGTTTTGTTTTTAAATAGTGACGTAACTGCACTTGCCAGCTTGGCAGCGTGCTGTTTGACCTATTTTCTTTTGGCGTACCCAAAGGGACAGAATGTGTAATGTGACACTGTATGCAAAGCGAGCAAAGTCCAGCAATTTTTGGAAGCGGATTTGGAAGTTACACAGCCCCTTATACAAAGATGTAGCCATTATTAGGCTCCAAACCCTCTGCACAAACACATTTACCTCATTCATGATGGATCGTTACGCTTTTGTATAGAAAAGATGCCATCTCTCTGTGTGTGTTTGCTTATTTGTATATTGGTGTCTTTGTGTTGGTATACCTTTTTTTGGGGGGGTACAAGTTATACCTCTCTTGACCTTCGCGCGATCTGACCTGTATCGCTGCGCGATCACCATTCGAAGGGAGCAGAAGATCGACCGGGGGTTGTTACGCGGGTTGCTGCTGCTGGCACGCTGCCAAACATCGCTCGGTGTTACTCTTCGATCTGATCATCGCTACCCACCACCACCACCACCATTACCATCGACACACGCTCTTTGTTTTCATGCATAATAAAGCGAAGGAGGACGCACTGGGTTTTGTGCGAAGCTGTGGCCAAACACACGCTCTGCTACCACTTCTACTACGCCCCGCTAAAACCCATCGCTTGGTTCGGTTCACGTGCGCCAAATGCGTTCGTTTGTTGTTGTTCTTTCGTCTTGCTCTAGCGCAACATAAATTACATCATCGTCACAACAGTTTATAAAAGCAGCTTGGGGAACGGGGAACAACCCGAATGTGTGACGCCCAAACGTGTGCGTACGGATTTAGGACGAGGAGGTTTTTTTGGGAGGGAAACTGGGAGCATCGAAACGAATGTGTGTACGAACCAGTGAGGAAGGAATTTGACTTCCATACAAAACAAAAAGAACTAAAAAAACACGCGTACACACATACACGAAACGCGCGTGGCAAGCGAATGTTGAGACTTTATTAATACGTGCTTCGTGTCAATTCACCAAACGGCGGCGCAAAATCATTTTGCTGCGCTTTTTGATTGAGATTTAATGTGTTTATTTATCGGTAAACCCTCCGCCTTGCCCTATAATCGTGATAGCGTTTGATAGGCAATGGGAATTGTGTGATATTCACTGAAATGTTGCTCGAGAGATACATCGAAATTTGTAATGATAAACACTATTTCTTCGAAACATTCTCTAATAGTCGAATCAATTTTTATTATCATTGCTAAAATTGTGCTACAATTTCATAGTTGGGTTGCATTAGGTATTTTACTTGTCTGTTAATTCCAATCGTCTAAAATTGCTGAAGCTGTTACACTAGTTTTCGGGACAATTTTCAATGCGAACAGCATTATTGAACATTCTCGAGATGTTTTTCAACCACAGAGCTGTCACACATATATGACAACTGTTGAAAAACAACTCACAAGCGTTGAATATTGTTGTTTGGGTTAAAAAATGACCCGGAAACGGTGTTTCTTTAATTTCCTCTCTCCATGCCATGGATTGTTATCCTACTTTCTGCTGAAGAAAGTATAAAATAAGACGAACAATAGTATTTTTTGTTTTATTTTTTTTATTTGAATCAAATTATGTTTGCATTATTTTTAGAAGGAAAATAAGGGTTTTTAGCTTCAAACAAGTACAAAAGTAGTGTACGAGTTGGATAGAAAATGGAATTTGATTAGTATACATCGGGACTTTTCTTTTTCGGGATATTTTTTGAAACAATATCTAAAGTGGTATGAATGATAAAATGATTAAAGAATATATTATTATAAATATGTTTGTTCGCTAAATGGATATTGGTAAATTTTTGTCTAGTCATAATAACAATGACCAGCAATAGTAATTTAATGAAATGTGCTCATTAATTTCAGTTAATTTCTATTTTTTTTTACAAAACAATCCTCAAAACATTTGCAAATAATCATTCAAACAATAGTAATTGAAAATGGTCAAAAGCATACAACACTGGTAACACGTAGAACACGTGACGTAGATAGCACCTCAGTTAATTCGCAAGGGCCAACAATCAGTTAATATTTCGCCCTTTCTGCACAATATGTTACTTATACAGAGAGTTTGCTTCAAAAAGATGCTTATTTCCACATCCCAGAAAGATCAAAAGATTCTTACTTGCAAGGAAAAACTACCCCAAATGTGCACCGCATTTTCTGTCCCGCATCCGGACCGAACAAACAAATACTAAACACATTGGCAATACTTTTTTTTCAGTCAAAACTCTGTGTACACCTTTTTATATACTGTCGCTAAAAATACGGTGTCGAACCGGTCGTGCGTATTGAGTGATTGGCCACGGGCCTAAGAGCGTCCACGTTACTAGGGACGCTCGCCACTGGCCGCCCGTTGTTAACACTTGCGCGCGCGTTTTTTCCCGTGTTTATGTGTGTTCGTGTGCATTGCGCCCCAAGAAAACTCGCGCGTCATAACAACGTGCGCCACCCCTTGCAGTGCGCCCTCTCCATTTGCATCCCCTACACCAGGGTGAGGTGTGTAACCCACCAACCTGCACCCCCTCTTCAAAACCACAAACATTGTATTTGTGTGTGTAGGATTTGTTCTCCCTTCAATCCTACTCCACGCGAAAGCTTCGGGGCCCGTTCGGCTGCTGTTCGGGTGTTGCTGAAGCGCGAAGCTGCCTCTCGTGCGTTGCGTGTGCTTGTGGTGTGCGCCCTAACAAGCGCGCGCGTTTGCTTAGATTCGCCTGTTTAGTCTTACGACAGACGCACGCCTGAACGGTACAGTGTTTTCCTCTTGGCAACCTGGTTTGCTACGATTTGCTAACAGTCTCTAGCTTGACACAGCTCACAACACCAGCAGTGCCTTCGATTCTGTGTTGTTTTGGTTGGTGCCTTTGGGAATTGGCAGTGTTAGTGTGCGGTGGTAGCTTTGTGGTTTTTTAGAGCGTCTTGTGTGCTGTTACTCCTGCTTGAAGACTTCACAATCCCTTCACAAAGTTCGCTCCAGCAAGTGAGATAGAGCTGTGAGTGCGTTTTGGTTGCAATTTTTGGTGCAGTGAACCCCAGACCAAAAACAGGTTTACAAACAGGCCTGTTTGTACCGATCATCCCAGTGACAGAAAGTGAAAAGCATCTGCGGAGTGCCAGCCAACCCCGGTGTGGTGTGACCCCGAAATTCAAATAAACCAGCAACAGCAACAACATGGCCAACAAATTTGTGTCAGTGCTGATGGTTTCATCTTTCCTGCTGGCGGTTAGCTTCGAAGCAGGTAAGCGGTTGCGTTTTGCGATGCGTGTGAAACTGTGATGATCGTTGGTGGGGGCCCACAAACCGCGGCAAAGCGGGGGGAGGAAAAAGCAAGATTAGATGTATCATGAGCGAACCACAGAGAAGACATAATGTGGCGCAATCGAAAGGAAGGAAATGCTCACGGACTCACGGTGCTCGATATGATTAGAAGGAAAAAAATGGTTTGAATTATTGATGTATCTTTGATTGATGCAGACCCATAAGCAAGAAATGTGTGCCTGTGTGCCGATTTGACGGAACAGTGTGGAATGCGCTAGATGTTTGCAGCACAACTGTGGCGACGGCCATGCATCATCAAACGTGTGTGCAGTGAGGCGCGGGAGGTTGTTTTTTTTTGTACCACCTTCTTTCGATACGAAAAAGAAGAAGAAGGATGCAACGTCCATGAAAGTTCCTTCAAGCTTTGGAATGAAATTAGACACCGTTTTTTTTGGTGACTTGACAAAACTTCACACACCATCATCACCGGAACGGAAAACAAACATTAGCTCTCACAATCAAGCCCTTGTGTTGAGTGGTTTCAACAATAAGAGTGTTTCGGGAAAAAGAATGACTAACGGCCCTCGTGTACACACTTTGCTCTATTTCGCTTCCAAAGTAACTCTTCCAAAAGCAAAACAAACAAACACACACACACAGCTCTAGCTGTCTTTAAATATTGGCCAATTGGTTTCAAGCACGGACTTCTTCCATCTTCAGCAGCATTTACATGTCATAGCCTATTAGGACTACTTTAAAGTGTGTTTACTGTGCGGCGTACACACCAACCTCCTCCCGCCTACTGCGCTTGGGAGCTGCACTAATAGACACCCTTCTTTTCGGGTGTGTGTTTTGAAATTGAGAACACTTTCGGATTTTGAATGGAGCAAAATGTCGATTACGGAATGATTCATTGTGCAGCTTTGAAGCAATCCCGGTTTGAGGAAATCGGCTTAAGCCTGTTTGTAAGCGGTCGTACGCAATCGGTGGTTTTCATTGAAAATCGCTACCGAGTGCTACTACTGTTTTTTCGACCATTTGGCTATAATATGAGGGGAGCATCGTCCATTGCAGCATCTTCATGGTTTGCTGGTTCAATTAAAAACGCATCACTCCGTACTACTCTCCCCTCGAGTTGCTCCATTTTCTTCGCAAGCAACGGCAACTGCGTTGCTTTCCCGGAAGACACAAAGGTCGCGCTGCGTCTCCCTATTCGTAAAGGGAAAAGGGCCAACAAATACAGATCGACAAGCAGCAGGCGCACCCTGCGCCCTGAGAGGGATTATATGTCACGCGAGTGCGACATTAATTAACGATAAATTTAATCTATCATACGCTCTGGGAGCTGCGCTGCCTCTTTAAACGCGAACAAAACACAAACACATTCCAGAGCAATATTCTCCCTCAGATTGTGCTCAGAGATTCGAGTGTGTGGGTGGGGGGTGGTGAAGAGAGCTATTGAAGGAATCCCAAAACACATGACAACAAACAAAACACAAGTGGCACTCCGAACATCTCGGAGCATGCTGCTCCACGCTTATGCTTGATCGCGGGAATCGAGAATCGGTTGGATCACATTGCTTACATTGACAAAAAGGAAACGCACAGACCTGGGAAGGGGAATGGTAGGGGAAAGAGTAATAAAGAGAAAGAATGACAGTACAGAGAGAAAGAGAGGTATTTATGAATTCAATTAGCTAAAATTCAAGATCAAAAGATCAACGGATCCCGTCCAGCATCATTTGTGTCGTGAATGATTGAATTCTTGTTTGGTTTGGGGTTGGGTTCTTGGTGCCCCTGACCAAGCGATCAACTTCCCTGACGCTGTTTGCTGGATCATAACCCCCGCTTCAGCACACAGGCCATGGTGAATTCCAGCACTAGAGAGCTAGAACGGCTGTCCGAGCTTAATATTCAAATCGTGTCGTTGCTTCACCTCGTTATAGCTACATGCTGGGAGCAGCAGTAGATGGCGGACGACGACGGTATGACTAAGCGGACGGTTGTGGTGTGTACCAGCCTGTGCCCTGCTGCACACGGTCGCATTAATTGTGTTTGGCTAGATAGGTGATGCAATTAAAGAGCTGGCGATCGCGATCGCGGCTGTGTGTGTGCGTGTTGCGCTGGAACAATTTCACTCGCCCGTGCGGTATGTAAGTGTGGTGAACTGGTCTGGTGGTAGGATAAATGGTCTTCCACCTTGTGTCAGTCAGCTTGCCGGAGCAGCTTAACGGGGGGGGGGGGGCGTCTTGCTGGGGACAGGGAGAACCAATATGGCCAATCGAGAAGGAGGTGTGTGTGTGAGAGAGTGTTGTTTCGATTCAGTGTCAACTTGTTGGGCGCGTCTGGAAGCAATTCCAACTGGGCGTTAGTAGAATGGCAGTGTACACCAATACGAATTTTCTAGGGCGTAAGAAGATGATGGTTGTTATATTGTGCGGAGGGGTGGTAATTGTTAGCTTCATTTCATCCAATAAGCAAAGCAATTGTAGAATACTTTTACATGGGTTGTGGACGTGGGTTTATAAGGTGAATTGTATAAGATTCATTAGTGTTTTTTTTAAAGTAGCCTTAAGTGCATTTGAATATTCTAATTAGAATTTATACTTTCTTTTATTTCACTTCCATTGTTAGGCTAATTACTACAAGGATTTTTTGGGAATTTTGTACGTTTCATTGCATTTATGAAAAAGGGCTTCATTGTAGTTTTAACAAAAACAAACATTAAAGTTAACGAGGATCGTTACACCCATATTTGGATGTCCTGTTTTAAAACCATATATGTTTAACTTTAATTTCGCTTATCTTCCCCTATCGTCTTTTGACTAATCTCCTCCGCCTTTTATTGATGCCATTTGCTGAGTAGGCGGCAAAGTGGGCGCACGGCTGTCCCAACCAACTAGCGCGTTGGCTCTTCGACTGGTTGGCACAAGAAAGGCTAACGTCGTCGTCCGCTTAAGGTCGTGTAACTCAAAGCCTTACGCAAAGACCTATAAAACTCTTCATCATGGTTATGACGCTTTGCCATTCAAAGGCTAAAAGTGGTTTAGAAATAATGATAATACAACATTAAATGATGAAAAGGTTTAAATGAGTGGCATTATTACTAACTGTCATTTGACACATTTAGTTGAATTTCAATTCTTCACACTTTTGGGACCGATAAAATATGGTTCCTCGGAATGTAAGGAAGGGAATTTGCATTAATTCTGAATAGATCAAACAAAACTTCTATTTAAGAGACAATAAACTACCTACAGCATTTTCTAACTGGTCTTATTACAAACAATACGTATTAATATGACCATCAAGTCATCTTTACTCGTGGCAATTGTTTGAAAACCCTGACGTAAAAACAAAAAAATAACTCCAAAGAAATCTAACTGTCTAATCGATCATTTCCACAAAGGTCCTTTGTGGTAGAAAATCACACCAAAGTTAATGGCCCTCCGCATGACCGATCCAAAGGAAAAGCCTTGTCTTCTTTGTGCATGGTTTAATCACATGTGCGCGCTTCTCGTTTTCCTGATAACGCGCACTGGAGTGTGTTACACAATCCTTTTCTAACCTTCCACTGAAGGCCGGACCGTAGACAATCCACACACCCCCGGGGAGGGTAAGCCCTTGGCCGAGAGAGTTGATGATCGCTAGACCACCACCCTCCGCATGATGTCACCTGTGTGTGTGACCCCAATGTTGTGGTATTGTGACGCTGTCGCCGCGATGAGTCTCTGCACGATCGCGACACACTCGGAAGGCGATGATAATGATTAACGCTTTTGGGAAGAAACAATTGCTGACAAAAGGCGTTTAAGTGTAGTTTGGTTTATTGTACGCGAAAAGATAGCTCCCGCCGCGTTACCCCTTGTAAATTGTTTACAAAAACACAAAAATAAAAACATTTAATTTCCGGTAGTTTCGTAAAATGGTTGGGCGAACGGGATTGCGTTGCTTGATTTTTTGTTTTTCGCTTGGCAATTTATTACTCCGCGCTACCTGGGCAAGTGAATGGGCCGGTGGCTGGTTAGTCCATTGTTTATTTGATGATCATTGTCCAAATTGTCACCCAGCCACCAGTTGGGAGGGGGTAAATTAGAAGTACAACCTTGAAGACGTTTGTTGTTTTTTTTGTGGCATTAAAAGCCGGCTTTGTCTTACTTTGTGCTTGTGGATGGGTGTTTTTTCGACGGCACTTACCATTGTACGGCCCCGTGGTAAAGGAGTGTGAAATGTTTGGCCAACATCACGCCGATGGAGCTATGTAGAAGCCAATCTCCATCCCTTTTACCGCCGTTCCCGTCACTCGCGAACGCGACTTTCAAACGCGCAAATAATGCGTGTATGAGCTCATCGCTCACTTGTTGTCGCTCAGCGAGATGATAGGCGACGGATTGGCTCTTGGAGTCGCATCGATTGAGATTCCATTATACGCACCAGTTGCCGCTGTTGCCTTTGCCGTTGCCTAGGAATGCGGCCAGCTAGCCCCGCTGATCGGGTGCATGGAATAAATCAACCATTCGGAGCCGATCGCTGATGCGACGTATGCGACAGGTGGGTCCGGCAAACGGATGAAGCTGATCGCTTGTTTGCTGGCATTGGAGCGCCTCAAACAAAAGAATGTAGAACGCGCGCGCGACAGTGGACGACGACGCACACGTGTTACTACACCCCGGCCAAACTCCTATCAATGGGGACGCGTTGTTGGTGGCGTGCACGTTTTCGCTTAGAAGAAGAAGGAGTAGAAGGTAGCGCAAGTGATGGTTTTATAGGTTTTAATTATCTGGTGTCAGGCCGTGCAAAGTGATCAGAGCGACCGAACCGCATGATGATGTTGTACGACGTTCTAAATGATTATTGATTCCATTTGCCTTCGGGTCTGTCTTGGAGAGATAGTGACAGAGGGCATCAAAGCTGGTAGACCAAAGGTACAAAACAGCTCCGTGATGAAATCTAGGCCAGCGGTAATAAAGACGACCATTTTTTGTTGTTATTCTGCTATGCGCCTCCACCTCGGCTCTCTATCGCGTGTGGCTAAACGCGTTTTAACTGCAAGCGACGATTAGCCACACCTTAGAAGCTGTCCCAACGGCGACTCGGCGTTCCTCGGTCCCTAAACGGTTTTCCATTTCTGCTGTTAGGGGGGGGGGGAGAGTTAATTTCCTCCTTCCTCTTCCGACGCCTAATTCGTTCGTTCAGCACGTGCTTCACAGCGTGTGCCGCACACGGAACGGAAAAGCCGTTAAAAAGTAAACGAAATTTGGCGCGGGCAGGCAGGCATTTTTCGTCTTCCATTTCGTCCTCGTAAAACATGCCACTTCCCTTCCATTGCGCTAATAACACGCGCCATTCCAGACTTTCGAGAAAGCGATTTGAGCAGGAACACGCGCTCAAAGTTGATTCTTGGCTGCGTACTGACAACCAACGGCTGCATCCGTCACACACCTCGGGGCGCGGATATGGTGTAAGGTCGGTACGGGCGGATAATCTTGTCGGATCTTTGGTGTTCTATGTTTTTATGCTTCCCATGTTTGTATGTACAATACGCGCGCCTACATGCTTACATCATCGCTCGTACACCACACGAGGTCGGTGAAAGCATTACGGTGTTGGTTATTGGTGTTTGGTGATTTGTTTGATCGGCGGGCCTATTTGGTGCACAAGCAGCCGTGTGGGCGGTGGCTAATGTCGATGGCGCCATTTGTCATGCTTTGTTTTCGTTTCGGATGTGTCCCATTCGGATGTCTGGAGATGTGCGAACGAGTTAAGTTAAGGTTCTAAATGCCCATTAAAATGCATTCTTTACTGTGAGTGTCCGTTTGTAGGGAAGTTCACAGCTACTAGATCATGCAAGGAAAATGGCTGTACGGTTAAAATAGATACAGCGTGATCTTCCAATGATCTGGTTGGTACGTCTTTGTAAGTGACGGTTGTGTTTATCCAACACCTAACCATCTCAAAATGAGGACCAACGAGCAGGTTTTCTTCAATGTTTTCCGAAGGGATTGGTGCGTTTTTGCAAAGAACTGTCAGCCATTACGTCAAACGATCAGTGGATGGAAACCATCCTGGGGATAAAGATGGCGTTTTCTCGATTTTTTCCCCTCATTGACCTACGCTCTAGTGCCGTTGCAGTGTTGTTTTTTTTTCATAACGGTATTCTCCTAAACACTAGCATCTTTTTGCATCATCGAACAAGAATTGTAGTTGCTGCACGGCTTAAGTGAAAGCATACAGCGTTAGTACCTTTCCGTTCTTTTTTTTTGCGTGCGAGTGCGTGTCTGCTTGGTTTCGGGGTTTTTGATGGGTGGGAATTTTTATTTTTAAAATCACAACATATTTTTAGCACCCACCACACGGCCAACCAACATCTGTTTTAGCGAATTCGAAACAAATCATCATTCGGTGGTGCTGTTGTGTGAACATTTTTTCGGTCCTGCCTCGAGTAGGCTGCGTTTAGGACGCGCCGAGTTGCTTTGTCGTTGCTATAGCAACAAACACGCACACACACACACGTAGACAGCATGGGATGAGCAAAAAAAAGCACGATCAAGTGATCCATCCTTAGCTCTCTTCGGGGTTGGTGGTGATGTTAGGGGAACGTTGAAGTCGATTCGATCATCAATACTTCACGAGCAACCGAACATATTATATCATAATTTCATCATCACAAAGCAGCAAAAAAGAAGGGTGTGGCGTGATGTGTACAACACCCCGGGAGTGTAAAGGTAATACAAAACTCTCTGGATCTTTCCCCGGGGTAGAAGAACGTAGAACGAACGCGCGGGTCTTCTAGCCGGGTTGCGCATTCCATCAGTATCGGCGTATCGGTGATGTGCGTGTTTGCGATGCGCTAAGACGCGCTTACCAATGACGTGAGTCACGGTACACACCGCCGGACTGCTTGAAATGCTCTCCGCGTGGTGTCACATTTTTTCCTCCTATACCCGGCAGCGCTGTTGAAGTGTTGAAAACAATTAGTGACAACGTGACGATACTGGTAACTGCTGCGGGTAGGTGGTAGGTGATGCGCCCAGCAGGGTTTCGTATAAGATCTGCTACCGATAAGCTGGAAACGATCATCACTGCATACGGAAGCATTTTTATTGACGAGACCTTTGATTAGCTCTCTCTGTGTTCTACACCGACACACCACCACCGCACGCAACGCCGAGGTTGTGCTTTGGAATGTGTGACGCTACTAATTGGAAGGTATTAGGCTTGACTCAGAAATGGTCGCGCTTCTCCTTGCTTTTGAGTGTGTTGACTCATGTGCACTTTTATAACTTCTCCTGAACGGTTCTAGCATATATTAAGTAGTAATAAACAGCTTCAGTGTTTAGTAACTGACCCACCCAGAAACATAAATTATAAACCCCTACTCAATGTCAGTTCTGCTAGTTAAGGTAACATCGTAAAACTGTGTCATGTAAAAAACCGTTTACAGAAATTTCAAATCAATTTTCCGTCCACGCTTAAAACTCGTTACCTTTGACTCATTCTTCTCTAGCTGTAATGCACCTCAACTCGGTGCAATTTTATTGCACAGAACACATACAAACATACACTCACGATTGTATTGTGGGTTATAATGACTGCGATTTAGCGATGATTTATTCTCCGGGAAAACTTTTCCACTCGTATTAGCTGAGAGCGGGGTGGAAAAGAAGGAGGGTGAGAATACAGCAACCCTCCCTGTCGCGTTTGAAGGTGACGCAATGTGATGTAACGTCCGATCGCGCGTGTGTGTGTGTGTGTGTGCATGGACGCGATGATCTATCGGCTTTATATTGCGCACTTGCTCTGCCTGTTGCTGCTCTGTAGGGCTGCAAAGTTTTGATGTTTTTAACCCTCCATGTGTACTGTGTGAAACAGTTTCCAGAGTTGCTCGATGCTCCCGATCCCACGCCTGCCTGGCGATGGTCAGTGAGTGATTTAGAATGCATTTACACCTCCCCGTACTCCTCTGGGGGCGAGGGTACTCGAATGGGGTACGTGAATCGGGCTGACTTCACTCGAACACTCGAAATCACCTATCATTTGTCCGTCAAAGTTACGTACCGCGGGATGTGTTATGGGACAAGAGGGTTGAAGATTTGATTAATGTGCTTCGTCCCCTTTCCCGGTGTGGTTTTTGTAATGTCCATCTGGATTCTGACAGCTTGGCAAGTGAATGGAATGTAGCCCGTTTGACTGACCGCTTGTCGTCGTCGTCGTTTGGTGGACTGTGATAATGCGCTTTGCTTTCATTAGATGAATTAGTAATATGAATAAACTAGGGTAGTGAACGGGCACAACACACACACACACACATACCACAGGGGGGTAAATCATGATTTCCCGGAAAACTCTCAACCCCGGAAGTATGATTTTGCGCCGGGGAAACCTATCCAAATACCTGACAGCTTTCGAAATTAACGATAATCCGTCACCATCTCAATAATCCGAACGTATCCTTCCTACCTGGTGCCTGGTTCGGGTTTGTACGCGTACTTGCAATTAATGATTGAACAAGTTCACTGAACTCTTTGTACTCACCAATTTACAAACATTTGCCTGGAAATCGTGTTCCTGTTTTTGGAGGCCTATTCCTTGTTTTGTGCAGGAGATATGCATAATGTATGTACTACTTCCCGTAATGTACTGCAAATGGGTGGTTTTTATTCTATCTACGTTTACTAGAAATGATACATTATTCCTATCATTTTGTGGTAAATTAAACCTTCATTTGCGTTGCTCTATCGGCATATCTCATATATGCTAAAGTATACCTCTTGTTAGATCTTCGATTCCGACATGGCTAAAGAACTGAGGTTTGTTGTCTTGTTTGGTATAAGAGAACCTGATATTATCCAATATGCTGGCTCTAACATTTGGATTTCTGCACAAACAAACATTAGAATTGAAGGCTATTGATTACGAGCAGTGACGAGCAAGGTCATTTGTGGCTTCAAATCTCGAAAGAACTTAAATCCTCATACACGCTACACGACATATCCAAGTTGTAGTTACTCTAAACCACTTAGAGTTAGCGATCGTTAGACGCTTAGGCAGGCATAGACCTGAAACGGTTGTTGCTCTAAATAAGAATGTTGTTCATGGTTGTATAAGAGATTCTTTAATCTCCCTACTGTGTGTCCCTACCGTCTTTCAATCAAATAAAATCTTCTTCAAGGTTTTCAAGTTAATTCAAGATAATATGCTATCTATTCATGAGGATCATGTGTCATGTTTGATAAGAACGTTAAAAGCATGCTTGGCACAAGTGAATTAATAGTTTTAGAGTTGAATACTGCGAACATTGTAAGATTCACAACATTTCCTTTCGAAATTTATGTAACAGGTAACTTTATCGGCCTTTTGGTAGTCTTTGTCGAAAGTTTTTTGGTATTAATTGTATATTTTGATGAACAATTAAAGCTTTCCTTGTTTAATAAGCAATACAGTGACTGAATGTCATCCAGAATTCACTATGTCGGCTTTGAAATACCAACATTTCGAACGTCCACTCTTGAATGTTGTACACGTCCTTATACTAAGCCTGTTGCTACCACACCTTGCCACCTTATTAAGTCATATTAATCGTATTACTTAGAGCTACTGATTAAAGTGAGGGCAATTAGATAAATAAATGCACAGATGAATCGCTCGAATGGCTGCAATGGAAGACGACAGAAAATTTAACATTTAATTTTATGCGCAATGCACAAGACTACACTTTGTATCGATGTATGATCGATGCTTGCCCTTCGAAGTTAGCAGCCTTAGTCACCGATGGAGACGGCCAGTAATTGGCGTGTACACGTGTTTGTTTCCATTTTCTCTTCTCTTGCCTTACAGCCATCTAATTACATCTAAACAAGCCTTTCAATACTATTAAATAAGACTCGATAAAATCGATAAGAAATGGAATACTACCCTCATCAATTAACAGCATCGAAATTAGCATGTTTAGCGCCATCTGCATTAAAAAGTTTGTCAAAAACATAGCACTAACAAATCATCAGATTACCCCTTTTTAAAACTATCTTAAAGCACCCCTGGAATCACAGCGTGCGAAGCAACATGCGCTCTTCTACCCTAACGATTATTACACCAGCGCGATGATGGACTAATTGCCCTGCGCGGCAGGATGATATAACGCGCATCAATCCGGCCGCGCCACCATCACCCCACGCCGCACTGGTGCTAGCGAATTTTCCTCACATTCAATCGCATCGCCGCCCGGTGCGTTGTTTATACTAAGCTGGAAGTAAATAAACAATTTAAGTTCTAGTTTGCTTCGTGCGTTTAGAACATCTTCACACAGCAGTGCAAGCAGCTCCCCAGGTGACCAACCTTTTCCCCTGCTGGGTGTTGAGGCAATGGATAGGATTGATATTAGGAATTTGATGGCGGGAGTGAAATGAAGGGGTAAAACACACACACACACACACACACACACACACACATACGATCTGGTAGTGACCGTTTTATTTTTGCTTGACGATCCTCCTCCCCACGTTCCCGAGCGGGGCGACATTGCGTCACCTCGTAAACCTCGATCTAAATCCGTACCTTCGACACGGACAATGTGTCAGCAAGTATAACTAAATCATTGCACTTTCTAGCTATGTGTGCCGCTCTCTCTCTTTCTCTCTCCTCCTTTCGTTTTGGGGTCAAGTAGAAAAGCATAGGAGCAACGGTTTGCTTCGAGAAGGTTGACCGCTGGCAGCGGTATAAATAAATCAGCCAACATTTCGACGACAGTCGCTTCCTTTTCAGATATTCCTACGAACAAAAGGACGTCGAACTGCTGTCGTCGGTTAACTTGTTGTGAATGGCAAACATCCGGCCAGCTTTTCGGATGTGATTAAACAATTAAACCATAGCCTCTACCACCCCAACTTCCGTTCATTCATTTCCCTGTTCTTACCATTCCAGTGAGTGCGCTGAAATGCTGGCGATGCTCGTCGGACGCCTCAACGGCCGCCTTCTGTGACGATCCGTTCACCCAGGACATCATTACCGAGCAGCAGAGACGCTGGAGCTACGTCGACTGCAGCTATCCGCCCCAGGTCAACTACCAATTCAACCAGGCGAACCAGCAAACCCGGCCGGTCTGCAAGAAAATGAAGCAAATCAGTAAGTACTGCCGAAGACGACCGGGGACGACCTAGCCCGGGGCCGCCCGTTCGAGTTTTATTGGGTCAGATAGGGACATGGGGCAGAATCAATTAGCTAATGGTGGAACGGATGGGTGGTACCGGAAACACGAACCTCCCCCCCTCTCTGTCTCTCTCTATCGCTATCTCGTTTCTAGTCGCAATCGCTGGCCTGGGCGAAGGATCACTAATCGGAAGGTGCATCCACGCGCACGAAGGAGGTGCACTATCTCGCGTGTGTTAATATTTCTACTCTTACCCGGGCGGCAGGATAGAGGGAGGGGGGGAGGAGGTTGATTTGGGTGCCGGAGGGTGTGCCCGTGGAAAAGATTTACAAGTTAATTTAATTAGCTTTGCTTGGTAGTACGTGCCGATAGAGTTGTCGTGAGGTGGTAAAATGACGCTTTAACACGAAGAGAGCCGCCCAGATGCGTGCGCGAAAGAACTCAGCGCACGGGCATGGGTGTTAGGATTTTGGCGGAGGATTACGAAAGCAAGTCAACGCATCAAATGTGTTCGTTGGAGTGTGTAGCATTATTTGAAACAACTGAGATCATTTAAGCAAAATTTTGGGGTAATGCGAATGGTAGGTTTGCGTTTATGGCCTTTTTTGTGCGTACATTACGTGCGGATAGCAACACAAACTTGAGTCTTTATTTATTCTTGCATAGAAACAGTATAACATTTGGTTTAAAGCATAGAAAACGTTAAGCTAGTACAGGTATTCCCGGACATACGATATTAATGGGGATCGGAGGCAATAGCGCGTATATCGAATATTAGCTTATGTCGACGTTTCAATTGAGACTGATAACTAGGTTAATGTCCGGATCAAGAACTATCCTTCCTTATCATTCGTGTTTTTGAATGGTGTTACCTTCCTTATTTCCTTAATACTTGGAATCAGTTACGTTGAAAAACCCGCTTCGGTATTGACTTGAATGTAGCAGCTTTTATAACTGAGAGTGTTACAGTAAATTCCTGTCCTGTAAGTGATAATCCTAAGGGAATAGCAATGTTTTTTTTCTGAATCAGGAATATTATTTTTGGTAATTTTGTCAAATCATAGTTTAGCTTATTGCACAAAAAAGCCAGGGAATGATATATTGCAAGTAATACGAACGTGTTCAAAATATGGTCTAAGACCGTTCATTTCAAACAAATTTGGCAATGTTAATTTCCACATGTTCACCACAAGGCGGTCCCGTGGTACAGTCGTCAACCCGAACGACTCAATAACATGCCCGTCATGGGTTCAAGCCTAGGTTGGACCCATCCCCCCGTAGCAAGAATTTGCACTGAAGAACTATCTATCCGGCTGCGTGGTAATGAATTAAGTCACGAAAGCCTTCATAAGTCGGCATGTCCGCTTGGGACCGTTACTCGAAATAGAAGAAGAATCACCACATGTGTGTGGCATGTTGGACTATATGCGGATTTCTCCAACGGAACAGTTGTTCAATCAATTGGGTATCTTGGTCATCAATTCTCTTAAATAGGCTGATAAGCGATATTCCATGTGGCCAATTTTGATGTCATTCGATAGAAATTAAACTAAAAAAGCGCTTGCAACTTTAAAGTAAAAACTAGTCTACATCTTGTGAGCACGTGAACAAGATACTTGAGTAATGAATTATTTAAATGTCCATAAACCATTAAAATCAATACTCGGTCAGAACCAGATTAGGCCAGTCGTTCTAGATTAAATGTGAACGTAAAATCTGTTGGGCGTAATATTAAATGCATAGCAATTATTAAGCGTTCTGTGATGCTAAAAAATTGTTATCACAACATAAAATGGGACATGCGATCGGTAGAAGTAATGATTTGATTACTTTTGTAAGCCGTATTTTACAATAAAAGTCATGAGCTTGCACTTTTGTGCATCAATTGAACACTCCCTAGCTGGGGTTCGTGCTCTATTGTGACACAGCACTTGGCTTGCGTGTGGTATAATTAACTTGCCACTGTAAAATATAGAGACAATCGTTCGCATGGATTCCACTCGTTCAATAATCGTGCACCCAACTTAGCACTGAACAGGCTGACGAAGCTCGTACAGTAACTCACTTGTCGCTTCCTTGCCCCTGCTCTCTAATATGCATATCGGTGCAGTAGCTGATCTAAAAGTGTGAAAGAAATTAATATCAATTTGTCTCTTCTGCGGGGTGCGGTGTTGAGGTGGAGCACAATTGCTGGTGATCAAATCTCGGGCACGTGGCGTCTATAGCTTGCAAGCCTTGCTCTGTTGCAAAGGAGTCTGAGTCACTCTTCTCAATGCGTTTGCAGCTTCCAGTTGATCGCGGGAGAACAATTCAAGGTCGACGAAGATACGGTAGAAACAAAACAACATCTCCAAGGCATTGCGATCGCACTGTTGTTAGATTCCCACCCCTTGCTTACAGCTACTCCAGCCAGTTGCGTAATGAACCGCAGCCTAGCGCTGTTGGCAATGCTAACATCGCGCTGTATGATGCATCGCCTGCCCCGGTTACATCTGTTTTGTTACAGGTGAATTCAATAACAAAGCAAGCAACCATGGCATACCTAACAGTAGGCTGTTGTGGCTGTGCTGGCCCCTAACCGTTGCTACTGTCGGCCCAGTCGCTCTTTTCGCATAACGATTCGCGATTATCGCGTAGCGTAAAGCACAACATTTTCTGCGTTTCATTATGGAAATAGAAGTAACATCTTTTCAATCACATAAATAAATGCCGGAAACTGGAAGCATGTTTTGAGCGGGTACGGTGACGACAGATGTACCGCACGGTGTATCAGTGTTTTTGGACATCTTTACGGCTACTTTATGACCATGGCAACCAGAAGGCGATGATTGACAACGCCAGACGCGGGCACACGTCCACGTGATGAGTGATCGTTTTTATGATCGTTTCTTGCGTTTTATGAATTTTTGATAAGTTTGTGCCGCGGTGCTGGAAAAAGTTCATTATGTTTGCTTACTTTCAATTTACTTATTACCCCTCTATGGCTCCACTGTGGCTAATCTATTGCCTATCACCGTGAGAAATGGGAAATAGACAATTCTTAGACCAGCATATGGTGATGGGTAGGCATGTGCGTTTGTGGTTTCTTGTGGCCGGAAGTGCGACTTATCGGGTCGTTCTTGTCGTCTAGTGTCGTCTAACCATAAACAATAATTGAATGCAATTCAACGCCAGCACAGTGCAGAACGGGGTTTGATAAGGAAGCTCCTGTAATGTATGCTCGATGCATAATAATTGCATCCAAGCGGGGTTTCTCTGGTGGCTTTGGTGTCAGGTGCGATACCGTAACTTGGCTGACACACCTATCTATAGCGCTGGATGTATTTGCTTGATACACATCTATGCTAAACCTAAACTATTTGGAATTGCTATATAGAATAATGTACTTATGCCCTTTTTTGCTAATGTTCTATGTTTCCTGCCGATTCTCAAATGATTTTTGTTTTGTTTTTTTGTTTATCATTTTATGTTATTTTTTAATATTTTTTGTAATTCCTGTAAAGCATGTTGGATGAAATTTCAACTTTAATAATTTCCTGTACATTGCATTACATTACATCATGTTAATGATTTTTAATGATTTTTTATTAAATTCTCGCATTGCTATGTTCTGAAGCAATCAATGATTCTTATAAAACAAGAACTATTTCATTGTATACAGCAAACAGTTTCACAAAAAATAATTGTGGAATATCGGCTATAAACATGATAGCGAATTTTAAAAGAATTCATCGTACATCATTATTTTAAGGAACTCAATACATTTTTGTTTATTAAATAAAATAATCATAATTTAGTCATAGTCATGATTTCTACGCTTACCAGCATAATAAAAAAAATCGTTAAATTTTCATCTGAGCAGCTTTGAACGAAAAAATGTTGGTTTCAGACAGATGTTTTTTTTTTATTATTATTATTTATTTAATCTTCAACGGGCCGTATGGCCTTATTAAGATGTAACAGTTCAATTGAGAAAAAAAAATACATAGCAAAAATTAGATTTACATCGCAATTCACTGCGGCCACGGCAAAAGCCGGAGACGTTCCTTGAAGCACTGAGTTGAGATGTCGAAGTCGAAGCAATCCGAGACAGTGTTGAAGACAGCCGACATGCGGAACATAGGGTCAGACCGACCAGCACTGGAACGGGGTTGAGCGAGCCGTAGAGTTTCTCTACACCTAAGTGTTCGGGATGGTGCATAGATATCGACTCGATGCAACAAAGGCGATGAGTCGATAGAGCCATTTAGCAATCCAGCGATGAAAGAGCATTGTGCATTGCGTCTTCTAACTGAAAGAGGTTCAAGGCCTAGAAGACCGCACCGCGCAGCATACGGAGGAAGATTATTGCGATCCTGCCAGGGAAGTAGGCGTAGGGCATATCTCGTGAGCTTACGTTGAATCGCCTCGAGTCGAGCAATTGAAGAAGCGGTAGTTGGGCTCCAGACTACGCACGAATATTCCAGAACCGAACGAACGATGCAGTTGTACACAGCTTTGATGCACATGGGGTTGCGGAATTCATTAGTTGTCCGGATAACCACGCCAAGTAATTGATTTCCTCTGGCTACAACGTCATCGATATGCTGTTTAAAGTTCAAACTAGAGTCAAGCAGAACGCCCAGGTCTTTGCCATGATTCTGTCGATTAACTGCAGTGCCGTCCATGAAGTAGGTCCCAGTCACTGGGCTCCTGCATCGACTAAAAGACACACAGTAGCATTTCTCGATGCAGATAGTCAGTCCATTACGCTTGCACCACGAACAGAAAATTTCGATGCAGTCTTGCAGGAATGTACAATCACCTGTGTTGTGAATAGGCGCAAAAATTTTTGCGTCGTCGGCAAACAGACTGATACTGTCGGGAGGTAAAGCCAGGGTAACATCGTTGATAAACAATATGAAGAGAAGCGGGCCAATATTGCTTCCTTGTGGCACACCCGAGCTGCTGACTATTTCTTTGGACATGTGCTTATCAATTTTCACGATGTATGTGCGATTAATTAGGTAAGACTTAAGCCACTGTACGAGCGAGCTGGGAACTCCTAGCTTATCGAGTTTAGCGAGAAGAATTGCGTGCGGAAGAGAGTCGAATGCTGCTTTCAGATCTGTATAAATTGCATCGACTTGAGCTCCGGCATCAATTTGACTAGTGCAATAGGTTACAAATTCAACCAGGTTCGTGGTAGTCGACTTTTTTGGCACGAATCTATGTTGATACGGGCTTAGGTAGCTGCGGCATGCATGTAGCAGATGTTTGTATATCACTAGTTCGAACACCTTGGCAATGGCACACAAAGATGTAATACCCCGGTAGTTGATGGCATCTGTCCTGTCGCCCTTTTTGTAAATAGGAACCATCCAAGATTTCCTCCATGTTTTGGGAAAGTAGCCATTGGCTAGCGATGCATTGAACAATTTTGCAAGGATAGGTGCTACTGTCGTTTGACAGCGTTTCAGCACGGTAGAAGGAATTCCGTCGGGTCCAGGAGCGAAGGAAGGCTTTAGTTGCGCTAGGGCAGATAAAACGATCTCACTGTCGATGAAAGGAGTGCTCATGTTAATTGCGCCAGCCGGAGTGTTGACGAGAGCAGCATCAATGGTATCGGTATCATTCATGGCCGCATGGCATGTTTCTACAATATTTGTTTGTACAGTTGGAATTGCAAGCAGCTGTGTAGATAAAATGTTGGTTTAGATGCACTCAGGCTCTTTTTCGTGAAATTTTTCGATTGATTTCTAGTTGAAGTTCTATTTTTGTTTATTTAAAAATGACTAGCTCTTTCTCTTTGATTTGGCTGGTATTTTCGGCTGTAAGTTCTACGTATCGAAAACTTAAGATATAAAGTCCTATGGGAATGGAACTAAGATCTAGATGACATCCAACTAAATTATTATTGTTATTTATTCTGGTAGAAATAGCTGATCCATATTGGCCTAATATCCTCACGATCAAACATCCCAGGCCCTTTAAGCAAACAACAAACGATAATTTTGTACAAATATTTCCAATAATTACGACGAGTGTTATTTTCGTTTTGAATTTATTTACGTACCCGGAGGCAAAAACGTTTCATGCTAGTTACTAGTTGAAATGCAAATTCAGTAAGCCGCAGTAACGGTAGATACAGTGGCAACTCAAAAACGCAACAACCTTCACCAGTGACATTGAGCGGCGTGCAATTAACCGTAGCATATTAAACCATAGTGCACATGCAATCACACACATACACATGTGTACTGCTGATCTTCAAACGACGGTTTTTTCACTACATCACGCTCAACCCGATCTTCAAGATCAAAGATGCGTTTAGCTCGTCGTCGGGTGCATTTTTGTATTGGAATACACATTCGTTCCCCTTAACCTTGATGCGAGAGTTTGCGTTCCCGAGCCAGTGTTGCGCAGTTTAACCGAGCGTAACGCAATGGATGATTTGCCCTAACACCTTACCCCCCAAAAAAACCCTTATCCATGTGTAATTGTTTGTGCGTTCTTGCTTCTATCATTGCAGTTAACGATCGTGTCGTGGTGTCGCGCTCCTGCGCTTACGAGGACGTCAACACGCCACCCAACTCGTGCCTGAACGCCCAGACACCCTCCTACATCAAGACCGAGTTCTGCGAGACCTGCATCACCGACGGATGCAACGGGGCCGCCCAGTACGGACCGGCCGCCCTGATGATCCTGATCAGTGCGTTCGTGGCGAAGCTGCTCGCCTGGTAATCACGGAACGGGGCGGAATCGTCGTCGTCGTTCTTTTCCATCCATCCCTACCCCTCCTCCCCACCGAAATGGTGCTGGCAGAGAGAAAGAGCGAGAGAGAGAGAGAGAGAGAGAGGGAGGCAGTGGAGCAGTGGCAGAGAGTTACCTTATCGTCCTACACACACAACGCTTAGAAAACCCATATCCCATTCCCTGACACAGGTTCGGTGCGTCCTGCACCATCTCCACCAACAGCAACAGAAAAAGAATCTCATTCGCAACGGTCTCTCTTTCTCTCCCTGTCTCTCTGTCCCTCGCCTCTGTGACGGGGGTGTTATGCCTTATGCCTTACGAATTCGGGAGGCGCTTTAAGCGTCCGATAAGTGTTAAAGTATGTTCGTCACCAGTAAAAACACACACACACAAACCACCTCACAGTAACACTAAACTATTGAACAAAAAAAAGCTACTTGCAAAATATAAATCGGTAAAACATGCGAAAGAAAGAAGCTAATTTGTATGGTACAGTGTTACAAATATGTAAACATATGAAGAACCACAAAAACCGTTAAATTTAAAAAAAAGTAACAAGTAACAAAACACAATCACTATTGTGTTGATTAAAGTAAGGACAGTGCAGTAATAAGAGCGTTACGAGGAAGTAAATGATGTACAAAACCACAAAGATGATGATGCTAGACAGGATAGACACAACAGGTACTGGAACATATCAATTTGGAAAATAGCTGCTTTATCACTAGTGCACACCGAACATTTGCCTTTAATTATTGTACATCTCGTTTGTTACATTTTGCTTAGCTTTAAAGATGTTAAATCACGATTAGAGGAAGCTTTCATTGTCTCAAGAATGTTTGTTAATATTTGCCAAGCTGTAGGCGATACTGTAATACATTTGCTATCGAAAATTTGCTTCAAAATTTCACAACAAGCACAACAACCATGCAGGAGCAAATATCAAATGAAATTGAAAATTAAAGAGAAACCTATTTTTTATCAGATGATATCATACACATCTATGCACAAAATCCACACATCATAATACCATGCATCACTTCCGTTAAACGTGTACATAATATGTAGACCGAAAAGGGATAATGAATAAAGCTACACAGAACAAATGCTTTGGTATCTTTACTCTTCTTTTTGGATTTCAAACAGGTTGGTAATATCATAAAGATTTTGCACTAATCAGTAAGTTTAATATGTTGTTTGTATTTCAGTCTAACAAGAATCAAGTGATATTTTCCAGTGATCAAGTGATAGAATCGATATCTGCAATATTGTGCGATAATCCATCCAAAGAGCTCTGTGGTGATCGATGGATGGACATGAGTTTGGGATGTACACGATGGTACCAGTTCTTATCCCAGAACCTAATTTGTTCGATCGGGTTGGATTTAAGCTGTCGATGGGCTGTACAAGTCCCGACAATGATGTATTAGAGTACTTTAGACGGTTCGAAGATACGATCGCAAAACTGTTGTAGTGTCTCTAGATCATCATAGCCTACTTGTAGTATTTTCCACTGTTTTGAATTCTGCTCACGTGATTAGATCAGTCCAATTGTAGGTATTTTGTAGATCGACTGGCCGATATCGATATCATCGATATCACGTAAATCTTCATACAAGTCCGCAGATCCCGCTATCGTCAACGTTTTCACGTATCGTTCCGCAGTCCTGCGATTGATTCCCGCCGATTCATCAAAGTGTCCCGCAGTATTGAGTACCTATAACATCGGACGACGAATCGAACGTCCGACATTATCTGCCAAATCCCATATAAATTTCGTCCGATAAAATCGCATCCGAACAGCGTTGCCACGGCCGATATAAATTTCGTCCGATAAAATCGCATCGGATGAGCGTTGTCACCACCCTAATTGCCAATGCAAAGGGTGCGGCCGGTAGGGTGCTAGGGCACAGCAGACCGTCTGCCTGTTCTTAGTTGCCAGTGCACAGCAACATTCAATAGCGATTTGAAATTCCCCTACCCGTCGATACATTGACAGACGTATGACAACTTTGAACCAGCCACTGTAAACACCGAGGGCGCTGTCAAACTGATCGCATCATCTGCCGTCCAAATTGTTTTCGAAACGCGAATCAATCAGCCTCATTCCTCGGTGCCTTATTTTAATGTTAAGTGTAGTGTTTTAAACGATTCTGTTGCCTCAACGACACTGTGAAAGTGTTTTTCGTCGTGTTAGCAATAAAGCAAATACAATATCAAACAGCTACGATGCAATCCCGAAGTGTTTACTTCATCGCGTGCAGTCTGGTGGTGGTGCTGCTCAGTTTCGGCGTCCAAAAGGGTGTGTATTGTTTACGATCAGCTTCACCTGTCTATCTGCGCTGCTAACCCTACCGTTCGTTGTCGGATGGGCCAGATTGATGTAATGAAATGAAGCTACAATTTATAGTTCTTCAACAGCTCAATTTAAAATGTTGACGCTTAAGGATCATGTCCCACCGGAACGATCGTACAAATACTAATTATTAATTCAATTTAACAATTACCCCGCACAGGACTGGCCATCAAATGCTGGGAGTGTCGCTCCGATTCCGACCCAAAGTGTGCGGACCCGTTCGACAACAGTACGCTCTCGATCACGGACTGCAAGCAGGTAAAACGGAAGGAGCATCTGCCCGAGGCACAGGCCACGATGTGCCGCAAGATTCGGCAGAAGGTTAACGGCGAGTGGCGATACTTCCGCAGCTGTGCGTTTATGGGCGAGCCCGGCATCGAGGGTGACGAGCGGTTCTGCCTGATGCGTAGCGGCACGTACAACATCTTCATGGAGTACTGTACCTGCAACAGCAAGGACGGTTGCAATGCAGGGCCGTTGCACGGTCCGGCCGGGTTACTGTTGCTGGGCGCATCGTCGCTTGCGCTGATCCTCGCGAAGGTTCGCCTCTTCCGTCTCGTTTAGAGCAATGCCTGCTTGGATGTGTGGAAATAGAGTGTAATTTTGCACGCCATAGGAGCCTTATTCAGCTGTAGCCTTTAGCCTTTATATAGAGAGCGAGCGAGGGAGAGAGAGAGAGAGAGAGAGAGCAGTCAGGCGACAGCAAACGAGAAGAAATGGAAAGGCAACGACGATACTTCCGAAGCTTAACTACATTCCGTCCGTGTATTGAATCTCCCGTCAGTATTCGAGGTGCATTTTTGTGTGTGTCTGTTTTGTCTGACGATAAGTTTATAAAATGAAGAAATAAACTTTTTTTAATTAAAACTAACGAGCTCACGCAGAAGCGGTTATTTACTACAATTGTACCTTTTATTGATCGTTTTTGTGTATAAAAAAATCGTCTGTTAACGTTTAAAACTTACAATTCACAATCTACAGACGGAATGTTATGCATGATATTCTCATATGGACGGAAACAGTTCCTTAGCTGCAGCAAGCTCACCACGGCGACACGGATGGAATGAAGGGAAGGCAGTGTACCCAAGGAGGTAATAAGCGCCTACGATACAATTTTAGCCACAAATAGCAACACTGCAAGGCACAGGGCGGTAAAGGACGTGGCTTTCAAACCCGGTGCCCCGTTACACTCGTCCTCCACGCAGTAGCACTCCTCCCAGTACACACCGTTCTCGTACACACCCCAGTTGCACACTCCGGTAACACCCGTCTCCGAGACGGACGCACACTGCCGGATGACCTGACGCCATCGGCCATCCCCTGGAAAAGAGCAAAACGAAGGAGCCTTTTTGGTTACACGAATCCTCAAGATGCATCCCTCCCCGCTTTCGGCCGGCTGCACTTACAGATGAATCCTCGCGGGCTCTGGTGCACCACTTTCATGCAGAACGAGCCGGGCATGTGCGACTCATCGCTGTTGCATTCGATCGCAATGTTTTGCGTCTTGTTGAACGCCTTGTACGCGCCACAGTTGTCGACACCCTTCGGATCGGTTTGGGAGGAACACTGGTAGCACCGGATGGCAGCCGCTGCAGAAACACAAACGGGGAACAAACGGGTTTTTTAGGGGGTTAGCATGGTCTATGTGGGCAGTGCGTAATTGAGTGTCGGGCGGGCCACTCCCATTAGGCGGGCGTCCCTGAATTGCGATTGGCAGGGGTGCCCGATTTCGCTTCCTTCTTTGCGGTGGAGAACTTACCGGAACCGATGCTTAGTGTGACGAGTAGCACATTTACTAATGTTTTCATTTTCGTTGGGAAGCTCAATGAATACTGAAAGGCGATAAGGTGGTAAAGTAATTGAGAAAATGCTTTGTTTGAGATTTGTGGCTGTAAACAAACGATCACACACCTGCAGGAATGATGACGGTGAGCTGGGCGCGACAGTGGTCATAAGAGTTTGACAGTTCAGGATGGAGAATTTTTAAAGTTTATTTTTTGTAACAACTATTTGAAATTTGATTTTAGCACGCATATGAATACAAAAAATAAAATAAAATGCTTCAAAATAATCGTGAGAGCTTTTAATCCTGAAATTGTCCTAAATATTTCATCTAAATGCTCTGGAAATACCGCTCAGTTGCGTAGTTTGCTTATTTTAGAGCAAGTAAGTAACAATATTTACCAAGAAAAACAAGAAACAAACAAGAAAAACGTAAGCTTTTCATGGAATAACATCTAAAACAACTAAAAGACATCTAAAATTCAACTTTTTCGAATAATAATATTTTTAAAATGTAGAACACACATGACCGCAGAGCTCCTTGCACGCCGACCACAGTGCGTTGATTGTTTACAAAACGTGCTTACAGTGACCACCAAAAAAAAAAAAGAGTCCAACACCTGTTGCTCACGTGCTGGTGTAATACTAAATATGATTTTCTTATATTGCTTCTACTTCTGTTGCATCGTGACCGATGCAGCCATTCTGTTCGGGCACAGTTTTACCGTATTTGTTTAACCTTATCGTTGGAAGAAATAATGGCAGGCAGCCACTCAAGCGCCCTTTCTTCGGTAAGCCTTTGGGCAGCTGAGGTAACCCTACCAGCATTAAACGGCTTTGAAGGCATTCAGAAGGCATTTAAGGCCTTAGTCGCCTTAGAAGGCGAATAAAGATTTCAACCGAAACTTTTACGGCTGTAACGGGTTCTCTTCGAAATCTTTCAACTTTTTGATTCAAGGAGAATAGATAGCTTACCGCCATCTTAGCTTGTTTATATACTGAATTTGCACCTGTACCAAAGTAACTGCCAAATAGAGCAGTGACAACGCTTTTGGTTCCGAACCGAGAAAGCGTGTGTTCAAATCCAGATTTTTATGATCTTTTTTCTGCGTTTATTTCTTTTTAAATTATTTTTTTCTTACTATAATTACTTTAAACAAAATTTATGTGAAGCGAAATTAAAATAATACCTTTTAAAAAAAACATAATAATTACACTATGTTCACCGTTCATTATCAGGATGGGAGAAATATGTATCTCATTTTTCCTTTTATTTTAGTTATCGAAATGAGTTTGGTATATTATCACCTTTCAATGAGTTGGTCTTTAACAACCGAATAATGTAGACCATCTTTAATAAAGTGAAATAGCTCAGAGCTTAACGCAAGAGATCATAACACGTAAATCGTGCTATCGAATCTCACGCTCATATCTGGGAACAATACAACAGTGCAGTGCTGAAGACGCTTGTAAGGTTTTCTTTTGACAGTTGCAATTTCAAATTTCAAATTAAAAGCGAAATTTTTCATTGACATATTTCAAAGGCATTTAATTACTGCTAAATGCACTGCTGATCGCCTTCAATTCGCCGGCGATTACAAGGCGATTAGAAGGCATTTAACGGAAATTTGCGGGTAGGGAATGCTCGGTGGTTAGAGCGTGATCGATACAGTTTTTTTTTGTGAATCTGAAGCGAATTTAATACATTTGAGTTTGTGTGCGTTTTTATCCATTGCGCCCGTATAAAAAAATATCCTTACAAATTATGTACCATGAGATTGGGAACATCACGTTGGAGGTAAAATTGAGCCAGAATCAGTGTTGGGAGAATGATTATTGGGGACGTGAGTAAGTTACAGTTTGTTACACTAGCGGGGAAGAAAATATGCAATTTTTGCGTTACGTAGTTGATGGATGGCGCCTATGCAGTTTCTGTGGCGTCGACATCACCGTCCGCCACATCTTAACCGAATGCCATGGTTATACTGCGGAACGCATCACCTGCAAATTGGACCACACCATCCTCTCACCAGACAGGGAAAGGACAGGGAGCGCACACTTTTAAAATTCCTTCGTATTACTAACCTTTATAAATCGCTCTAACCAAAACCACATTTTTAACAAACAATTATTTAAAAAATAAAATCAACATATAATAGATTTATGTAAACCGAGAATACCCGGTATAAGGTAATTTAAGGTATAAGGCAAGGTATAAAGAAGAATGTTCGATTTTAAGTATAGAATTAATTAAATTATTAAAAGAGGCGAATGAGGCCAATCGGCTCAAAGTCTTTATAAACATAAACAAATAAAAAAGTTACTACGACTGGCATGAGTTCGGTGCCAGTTCCAGGATCTTTATGGCTTCAGGATTACATCCAAAACCGAGATGGATTGTATGGATTTAGGATCAATCCCAGAACCAGTAGGGGTTCAGGATCGGTTCCAATATTTGTATTGATTCAAGTCTTATTCCATCACTAGTACGCGTTCAGTTCCGTGATCGACATGGGTTGAAGATCAGCTTGTGGCGCCACTGGGCATCTTGGCAGCGTTACGTGGCGTTACTAGACCAAGTTACATACAAAGCTCATCTCGTGAACATCAATCTTCATCCCCGAGAACGAACCCAAACGGTGGGCGAAACACCAAGGCAGAGAAAGAATTCTAAAACAAAAACACCACCGTTTACATTCTTATAGGTTTTAGAATTTATTGTACAAATATAGTTTACACACTTGAGGGGAAGTTAGTTTCGTTTTTTTTTTATATCATTTAGGTTTTATGTTCTGCTGCTCTGCTGTTTTGTTGTCGTGTTTGTTTGTTTGTTTCACTTTGTTTGCTTTAGCGGTAACAGTGATCCACAAAATCTATGTTTCTTTTGCTTCTCTTTTTATACGTCCAATACAGAGTAAAAGAGTGACGACAGTGGGACAGACGTGTATGGGTTATGTACGTTTAACTGCTAACATCCGTTTCGGGGTTTTCGGGATTTACTTCTTGTATGTTTTCGGTTTGTGTTTATTTAAGTGTTTATATTATCTGTTTATTAGTTTTCAGTTTTCTTCTTTCGGCTTTTATCTTATGTGAAGAAACTAGCACATGCAGCTAAGAATGTGCGTTTTTTTTTCGTGGTAAAAGTGGCAGGGTTACTCTCTTCATCGTCACCGTTTGGTGGAGTTTTCCGCGTTTTTTAGCAAAACAGTACGCCAGCCGTATGCTAGCAGGTTAGCGATGATAGCGATAAAATGGAGATTGAATCGGGAAAAGTGTGATTTGAATTTGTGATAGTCTTAAAAAATAATGTCGATTTATTTTATTTTCCTCCTTCCACACTGATAGCAACAAGGGTGAAGGGTGTAAAGATTATTCTGATTGTATAACAGTTAATTGTCTGTTTCATTTTCTCCTCTTCATTTGCTAAACATTTATGTTGTTTTTCTCTCTCTGTTGTTGTTGTTGATGAGTTATGTATTATATAAAAAATCAAAAACGTATTGTTCTTAAAAGTTCAACACTGTCTGCCCCCTTCACATATATTCACAAATATTCAAACGGATTTGACCCGCCCAAGTACTGTTAGTATTAGAGAAGTAACAACGGAACAAAAAACACATACCATTGTCACTAGTATAGCTGGCAGCAGCCACAGTTAATACAGCTCTATTGTTTTGTATGTTTTGCAGCCTTACTTACTAAGGTGAATATGTGTGTTTGTTTATGTTTTGTGTACATTTTGTTTGCGTTTTTTTTCTTTGTGTTTGCTGTCTTATTTTGTTTGTTTGTTTGTTTGTTTATCTCAAGCACCTTTGCTTCTTGTTGTTTGGTATGATTTTCTCGTTCGGGCTGTCTTTTCTTTTTACTACACTTTTATTCTTTCCAGCAGATGTTCTCTTTTCTATGCCTTTTCATTATATTTTTCTTTTCACAAGCGATATAACTTAGGTTGATACACATGGCACACAAAATAAATAACTGCCTACAACATTAAAGACAAGCACATTGCTCCAACAGCAACAGAAGACATTGTCTTCCAATCGGCAAGCTTCAAACCCGTTTCCAACGCTGTGTTCACACTGTGTGGAAGCGCTTTGTTTGTTTGCCCAAATTTTCATATGACTTTCCCGCTTCGCCCCACACGACTCCTCAACGATAGGGCGGGCACTGTGGCGGTGATGTTTGGTTGGCGTTCGGCCCTGTTTAGGCTCCGGACCGATGCGATCGCTGCTGTACACCAGAGGTCCCTTTTCTTCCCCTTTACCTTTCTTTCACATGCGTATTTTTTATTTTTTTGCTAATGTATGTATGTCTTGCAGAAACTGTTGGAATTTCGGAAACTTTGAAGCAAGCAACCGAAAACCTGCATGCCGGGAAGCTTTGTGCTTTATGTGTGTCGTTGCTTATGCTGCACAAGTTGCGACACAACTTCTAAATGCGTTCGTTAGAAGCACAAACCCTTTCCCCTTCAATTAAGCTGAGGGGCGAGAGGGTGGCAAAGAGCAACAAACCTCCAAAGCTGGATTGTTGTGTTGCGAGGGTTGATAAAATTGATGTACACGCCATTCCGCCAACGAGTCGGAACGGGGATAAATAGTTGCCAAAACGCAGGTATTTTCATCGGAACTCAGTAATTATACTGCAGCTTCTCGTGAGCGCAAACACACTGGAACGCGCCGGTAAGGGGAGAAGAAAAGGGAGAAGCAAGCCCACGGCATGAAGCAGGGAGGGAAAATGGTTCGAAAAAATTCCGTTGGCTCCGACTTTCGTCCTTGCCATGCCATACAATGGGCTCAGCATGCACATGGTGACAGCAGTAGTGGTACGCGGTTGCTTCCAAACATGTTGCTGTTCGATGTTGATGTTGGAGGGGAGGTACTTGCCACTGCCTCGTGCACCCGCTTTTTCCCCTTTGGGGGCTGCAAGGGGAGAAGGAGAGGTTGTGGTTGCAAGAAATAAACCGAGATCGGTGAGGCGTGGTGGGGGAAAGTGATGGAAAATTTGAAACAAAACCACGTTTGGCGGTTGTTCTTTCCAGTTATTAGTACATCCAAGGCAGGTGTGTGTTTTGGAAAGAAACAGGAATGATATGCTTCCAATTGGAAAACATAAATCGTAATTGTAGTTAAAATGTAGTTAAAAAAACAAACAAATACAATAACAACAACCGCTTGATGTGTACAAAACTATAAATTACAATTTAAACTGAAAAATAGGTGTAAATTGATCATTTGAAATGAGTGTACTAAAACGCCATTCTGTTATACTCTCGTTCCATTCACTCTTTCGTCTCTCTCTCTCTTTCTTTTTCTTGTCAGTACGAGCGTGTGTGTGTTGTGTAGCTTTACGTGTATATGTATGTGTTTGTGTATGCATTTAAATGATCATCATACATATATATATACCGACACGATGCTCAAAACGGAACGATAGATGTGAATAGATGCTTGTAATTGAAACTGTTATACAGTTGAAGTTTTAACACTCACCATTTAGCTATTTAGCACTAGTAGTAAACACATTCTTCTGCTTTTCGCTGCTGCATTGTTCTAGATGTTTTTCAGTTGTTTTCCGTTTCTTTTCTTGCTTTTCTTTTCTCCCTAAGGGAATGCTTGCTTGTATTGTGTAACGTTTACCTCATTTAGTTATATTTTTCGTACAGCTTTGTTTTTCTTTTTTTAAGTATATTGTTCTATCGATTATTTTACCTTACCACACTTTATCTTTCTCGTCTGTTTTGTTTTGTTTTGTTTTCATTTTATTTTTACGTTTCTTATTAACATCTTAGATGCGTTTCTAAATAGATTTTTCCTAAACACATTGAACCATTGTTTGTATATTGTAACGTGTGCGATGTCGCGTATCTTTCTTCTATGTAGTCTTTTAATCTTATTTCTTCTTTTTAATGTTTTTTGTTCTGTTTTGTTCTGTGTCATGTACATTCTCCTTCTATGTAGTCTTTTAATCTTATTTCTTCTTTTCTTTAATGTTTTTTGTTCTGTTCTGTGTCATGTACATTCATTATTCTATTAACAATCACACTAAAAGTTCAGTGTCAGTGGCATTGTTTTTGATTTTTTTATGAGTAGAGCATTTTTGGCTGTTTTGTGTTTGCTTTCCTTCCTTCATCCAGAATGCTCACTTCTAGACATTGAGCACTTATCTTTTAGATAGGTGGCGTAATTTCAGCACTTTACGCCGCACTATAAAGTGCGCCGTCGTACAAACAGTTGTGTTGCAGGTTGTTCGTTTCCTGTAGGTAAAATGTTGTTTCCTCGAAATAATTGACAAGCCTTGCTGGTCTGAATAGACCGAAAATCTAAACGCAACGTTACAAGCTGTTTTGATAAACAACAGGTGCGCAGCGGAAACGAGAGCAAGCAAGCAGACGAAAAAGAAAGCAACATTGATGAATGTTTGCCATAAGCGAGGTTCATGCCTTCCGCTCGAACTGGCCCGAAATGAAATCAAAACTTTGCCATCCACCGACAAGCAAAAGTGGTAAATCGAACAAAAAGTGCGAAAAGTAATTGCGAAACCCCTCGTGCACGTGCGTATGACACCAGAGGGTGATGCTTTCTGTTTTTTTTTGTTCATGCGTTGTTCATTCTCTCTCTATCAGAACGGTTCGCAATCAATACTGTCCCGTTTTCGAGGACGATAGTGTGTGTTGGGTGCATGTTAGTGTTATTTTTGTTTTTTATTCCTTCTCTCCCCTAGTCTTGGGCACTGTGTGCTTCCTGTTGGGGTTTCATCTTCTCCACATCATCACCATCATCATCATCATCGTCGTCATCTCTCTATCGGTGCGCGATTGGGTTCGGTGCTGGCTGGGACTGCAGCGTCGTCCTTCCATGTGGGTCGACATATCCAGGGCTGCATTCTGGAGCTACCGCTATTTATAGCGAGCGTGGTAGGGAAATGACTATGCTGCATCGTTGTTCCGTGCGCTTTTTTTTTGCCGCCAAAGCGCCCACACGTTGCTTTGGAAATTACCAAGAATCGCATGGATTCTATGGAGCGCGCAGTGTAGACGCGTGTGGCGTTGCCGTTTGTGGTGGTGGCTCCGAGCTGCAGGTACAGACGCAACTCCTAACCTAGTGGGGCGTGGTAAGTGATTTTTATCTCTTTCGCTCTCTCTACCCGAGATTGGCTACATTTCAAAACGCACTCATCGCACTGGACAAAAAAGGTATTTTGGGAGCTTTCATCCTATGTATGACACTACGACACTCTTCTTCTACATCTACCACGCTTTCACCAGTGTCGTCCGACAAAACTCATTACAACAGACCGAGATGGACAAGATCGAACTGCTTCTTTTTTTTTTTTGGCAAGTTCAACAACAACATCACTCCGCCAACTAACCTGCTCCGTAGGAAATTGAATGACCTTTTCTAGTTGCCTCTCCCCCCCCCCCAGTGGATGGTGGGAATAGGAATCGCTATCTCAACGTCGATTTATCCGTCCAGTTCCAGCCATGCACAAGCAAGGGTGTATCCGATGTTTTCCCTTCACCGTCGACGCTGGTTAGAGCCTGCGGATTGATGGGTGCCTTTCCCTCTACTTCTATTTCTTCATGGTGGCGTTTGGGGAAGGAAATTGAAATGTATTGCGTGAAACGAACGAATTGGTTGGAAAAAAGGCCTCGGCTCTGCATTACCTCGCGGTTACAGTAACTGAATTGAGTGTCGTCATAATTTTTGCCTTGCCAGTGCATTAATGCTGCTGTTGCTGCTTTCCGCTTGTCTCTTCAGTGTAATGCCTTATTCTGTGAAAATCGGGGAGAGTAAATACAGGAAAAGAGATGAGATTCACTTAAGCAGTAGATGGTACGGTAATAATTCTGGAGTGAAAATCAAGCGCATGAGAAGGTATCTTATTCTATTAATGGGATGTCATTTATTCTAGAATTGACAAGAAAAGCCGATTAAAGGGCGGAATGGGTCCCGCGAACGGATTGATTCATTGACGTAAAAGAGACATCACAAGAAATGTACAAAAAATGTAAATGATTTAAAAAAATCTGTTACTTCAAACAGTTGTTAGTCTAACCAGCTATAAAGGTCCTATTACATTACATGAATAATTCCGGAATTTATCTGTCGTTGACCACATTGGACCGCAAAATACGCTTCGTTAATGTAACAAACACGCTTGGAATTACAGAACGGAATTCTAAGTAAAATATATCTGATATAATAAATAAAATATGTATAATTAAAAATAATAGTAATAGTAATATATACACTCTTTCAGATCAGCTTTATGTGTTTCTTTCTAAAAAAAAACACCGTTTTGCACCTTGACAGTGGAATTCTCTTTCCTGACAGAATCTACATTGGTCAAGACCAAATCATTTTTCTTGGCGAGATAAAAGCTGTCAAACGTCGTTTGACATACCAATTCCACTCCAAATTCCCCAATGTGATGGGGCCTTAAGAAATATATCAACACATCAAGAGACTATTTTCCATTTAACCATTGTTCCCAAAAACAGTAAATTTTCTTACAGATCAGTTAAACAACACACACAAACAAAAAAACATTTTTTTACTACTTAACAGCAAGAAAATCTAGTGTAGGCCGCATTCATTCTGTACTATGCCCGATTCATACTTCACAAGGCTCGTATAGAAATGACAGTGCCCAATTGAGGGTTTACGTCGCCCGAAAACAGTACTTACGGCGACCGATGACGTTTTGACGATGCCGGATTGGCTAGGTAAACCCTGTATTGATTGTTTTATAAATACTCTTGAATGAACTTAAGAATGAACTCTTTAAAAAAAGACAAACCACTAATTAAATAAATTCCAAAGGTTAGATTCGCTCACGGTATGAATGTGTATCCTCTGTTAATTACACATCATAATCAGCAGATGTACAACAATTATAACTGAGGAGGAAAGTACGGTTTGCAACAAGCAAAGATGATTAAAAATTAATGTAGATCGTTTCATTAAAATTGTATCTCTCTTCTCCCACATCCTCCCCAAGAAGGGCATGTGTAAGTGAAGGTCTAAAGTGCTCCATTGTTTGCCCCTAAGTTCTTCAAAACCCCCAAACGGATCAAATGGAATAAAAAGTTCAAACAGACGCCTCGCATTATGAAATGACACTAACAAGACGGATAAATCGCTTCTTTTACATCTTGATTTCTGTAAGTTCAATAAAAGTAAACTTGTAGCAGCTTTCCTTTTAAACGTACGCCGAAACAGTGGTGCAAAGCTTGTAGTGTCAAGTCATACGTACAAGTTTAAATTAAACAAGATCTTAATATCGTTTGTACGTGTTGCGGGCACGCAACGAGTTGCCGGAAGTGCCCATCGCTGTAAAAACCTTCTAATTGGTTCTCGGGGCCCTGCCGCTTAATACCAAAATCTCTGAGCCATTCGGTTGAACGTTGCTATAAGCACGGCTCAGCCCCAAACAACCCGTTAGGTTCTCTCCTTCCCCTTGCTTTCTGGAGCACTATCGGGAGCATTAAGGCTTGAGTAACCTTTTAATCCGATTACAGCTTTACCAGGGAATTTGAACCAAATTGGACCGTGCCATGCTGGAGGCTAAATGAAGTCTACAGCAATACAAAACCAAGGAAAAAATAACTCACGTACACACACACACACACACACGCACAGTGGAAGATGGTATATGGCAACTTGAGCCGCCCTGATGGTATCCGGATTTTGCGTATCGGCGCCGATCCGTTGAAGCTTCCGAAAACCTCCGAAAAATCACCCCCGGGCAACCACCCCGGCGAAGGGTGGTTTTGATTTCCGAACCAAACGGAAACAGAGGGAAAGAGGCACAGCAACTTTTTGCGGGGCATTGCGGATACCACGCGTGAGTGGAATTTAATGAAAACTCATCCTCTTTGACGGGTTGTATTGAACTGTTGTATGCCATGTTTCGAGGTACGAGTGAGGTAAAGGGGCGGGTTTTTTTTTGTTGGGATCTGTTTCGGGAAGTTTGGGATTCATAACAATGGAATTGTTTGTTGGTTTGGGCGTGTGAAACCCCGGAACAGAGAAGTTAAAAGCACAACTTTTTGGAGCGAAAATGTGTATGTGTGTGTGTTGTGGATTGTGGTGTTTGTTGATGCATGGGGATGATCGCGTCTGGGTAACAGTACAGTAAGGCGTTAAAATGTTGATGTAATGCATATTTATAATGGGTATAGGTAGGAGAGTTATTTATGGTTGTGAGAAGGGTGAGAAGCATGTTATTCTTATGTTATTGATGGTATGAGTAGCAAATCGTTTTTCCTTTTGGTATGTACTAAACTACATTTCCTTGGTAGCTTCCTTATTAGTTTAAAAGAAATTACGTCGTAAAGAAAAGCGTTCCTGAATTTGATGGGTGTATAGTTAAAAATTTAAAGTGTAGAGCAGCGATGTCAAACTCAATTGACCTTGCGGGCGAAAATGCTATTGAAAACAATTTCGATTGATTTCATTTTATGATAAAAGTTGCGTTGCAATAATTAAAACTTTGATGTAAAATAAAGTAAAAAATATATTAGATTATTAAACTAGCCAAAAACTTCCGATATTTCCAAAAATTCCATAGTATTGTGCCAACAAACAAGATAAGTACGGTAAGATAAGGACAAAAATTCCATTGGTTGATTATATTCCTGTTCCTCCTGTTGGTGGAGTGATTTTGTTAATTGTTCCTGTTTGTTGATTGAGTTTGTTATTTTTTTCCAAGTCTTTTTCTTATAGAAATTACTTGTTTTGTCACCAAGTTCCTTGCATAAAAAAAGTAATGTTCCAAATAAGCATACAGATGGGTAACATACTTCCGCACATTCCGGGTTACATACATTTGTATGAGATTGAAGCAAAAATGCGAGTTTTGTCTTCAAAAAATATTCATTAAATATGTGTTGCTAACAACACAATTTTAACACAATATTTTAAGGGGATATAACACAATTTCAGTAACTGTCTCAACCATTTTGCTATAAAATTGTCCGGATTTGAATGCTCATTTTTATCAAAATAAACAGTTTTTGTAATTCTTATCTTGTTTGTGGATGCATGCATAAGAATGAAGGTACGATAAAACACTGGACACAGAATTAATGACGTTGCATGGTCCGACAATTAGTAGAGTAATCTGTGAAATTGAACATCTCTGCATGTTTCAGGTGTTCGGAATTGTCTGACATTTGCTGTAGAAGTAGAAATGCTGCTACAAATAAATTTTGGCTCAAACAATCGCGCGCCACACCGAAAGATCTCGTGGGCCATCAGTTTGACATCTCTGGTGTAGAGGATAGACAAAATTGGTTCATGGCGCATGAAACACACAGTCAGAACCGTAGCGTAGTTTTGGCCGAATTGGTATCCGCTAAGGTCCATAATACAATAGCACGATATAACATCATTCAGGGCGTCTCTGAGCAAAGTTGGGGACAGTCCCGTAGTACAGTTCATGGGTTCATGTCTGGAATGGACCGTCTCCCGTAGCAAGGACTAGGATGGTCCAACTGCGTGGTTCTCAATAACTCCCATGTCCGCCGTAATGTCCGCGTTGGACGTTACGCCGAGTAGAGGAAAGCGGGCGCCGGGTATGTATGTTTGCCAAGGGCTCCACCATACCACGCTACGGCTCTGCACACAGTATACCTACAATCAATTAGAATATTTCTCTGGCCGTGGTTGATAGTTGGGATTCATTGAAGAAAGATACCCCAACTACCCAAGTAATATTTTTGAGCATCAAAATCGGCCTTTAGAGTTATTTGCCTTAAAGTTGAGCCTTACGAAAGCACTTTAAAGGGATTTTAGCACAAAGCCCTTTAACTTCGACTGTAATGTGGCTTTTTGGTTGCTTTCTTCTTGTGACGTCAACTTTAAATAAATGAAAACTATTGTGATAAACGAAAACTTATAAGAACTGGCCCATGGAATCATCTGAAGCGGCATTATGGATGAAAAAATAAGATAGTTTTTAAAATAAAAACCCAATATTTCTTAAAGAAACACATTCAGTATTCAGTCATACAATCGACACAAAAGGCACAGCTTTACAAACAAAAGTTGATTGCATTACAGGCGTATTTGAACGCCAGATGTTTCAACAAAAGAAAAAAAAAAACCATTCTGATTATAACCAACCGTGCTGAATGCATTCAGGATGATCAAATGCACATGATTAGCAACACTGATGATGCACATTATACATCGGGTCGGGGTTGATAATGATTGCTTGAATTTGCATAATATTCATTACACCTGACAATCCTGCCTCGATGTGTATCGCATATCCTGGACCATATTATGCACTGTATCGATATTTGTCAGTCCGCCACGGCTATAGATTGATTTCACCGTATTGGGCCAGGGAAACCACCTGTAGAGCCACAGAACGGCTGTTGATGAAACAGAAAGGCATTAATAATAAAAAAAAAATAGAACAGTGATAGTACGATTCGACGCAAACGCAACCGTAGCTGACACACTGTTAAGGACAGATTGTGTCAGGGGTTGTGACAAGCGTATCCCGCACGGTTAACCACGAAGTAATCCTCCGAATTCCGCTGTGTGGGTTATGCACGATGGAGTAGACAAACAACATGACGCTATTGGAGTGTGGCGGAGTATGCACCAAGTACTATGAATGATTGCACTTGCGACGTTATTAAGTACGCGCGGCAGAGTGGGAAGCTTTTATGCTGCCTATTAGTGTCTGGCATCGCTACCATAATTCGTGGAATGCTAGAATCCATGTCACTGCTTCTTGGTTGACTATACGTTCTGTCTCTTTTACGATTCATCAGAACGGATTTGGCTCGATTGCTTTTAATATACGGATGAGTGATATCCCTACAAAATTCCTATCCGGCAGATAATCCCGATGAGCCAAGTCATCCAACATACAGCCCCACGACTGCAACGCGCGCTCATCGGAGCGGGTTGGGCAACAATCTTAGAGGTGATTTGCTCGATCGATGGTCCAATTCTCAAACCCGGTCCCTAGACAGTGGACGCAGCCGCAGCCAACAGGTACACAGATGGGCGACTGTGACACCCGTCGAGTATCGGTGCTGCTGTCTGGTCCCCCGATTGCCCAGTATGCCCTGGTCTGGTTGGTAATTTAAATTTTAATTAGTTTGATTGATGATGATACTCACGTTGATGGGAAAGTTTTCTCGTTTTCCCGGCCCATCCCGGCGCAATACTGCAGCTGTGTCCTTGCCTGTGTTTCCGGGATGGTACTGGGATTCGCTTATGTTCTGCCCCTCTTCTTCCGGAAGCAGGATCGCTAGGACACGGGGACAGAACAAAACATTCCAGCAGAGCAGCATTTGCTGTGCCGTGTTTCGCCAACCACCTTCTCCCAGCATCCCAGTTGATATTGTTCACTTTTGATTCATTTACGGTCACTACCGTCGGCTTCACCTTGCTGCTGTACTGCCGAACCGGTGGATGTAGCTATTGGGAAAGGGTTGGTTGTTGAGCAAATGCCGCTGCCGGAGTGACCCGGGTGACGAACCGTCGACCATAATTCCGTAACACTTGTTAGCATTCTCCCGGCACTTTTGCAGCCTGCAGGAAGAAGAAAGCGGATGGTGTGAGAAAAGGCTTCATGTAAAACATGGCACAAAGCACGAGTTTGTAACTAACGGCAAACACAGCACACAGAAAGGAGCAGCAACGTACACAACGTAACTAGTTTGCAACTAATCAACAGCGAGGGGGCTGTTCCACGGGAGGGAAAAGTGGACACGAAAGAAAAGTTCTGTATGTGCGTGTGTCTTTTCGAGTGGGTGAGAGCGGAGCATTTCGTACGTCAAACAAAACTCGCACTCACCCTTTTTTGGGAGGCCAACAACGAAGCCGAGGTGACAATAATTCTAAAGCGATGAAGTAACAATTTTCAAAAACAGCATCACACCATTTGAACAGGGTTTCCCCGAGGGAAAGTTGCCCGCTGCGTTGTTGGGCGGTTGGATTGGTCCCTGGGTGGGATGTTGGTCAATCCTGCAACACCACGTCCAGCACGCCGGAATGGTGTGGCCAGTGGTTGGTGTTACATTGGAATTGTAATTATTTAAATTGCGTTTTGATTGCAGCCGTGGGTTGGGTTGCAGTTGTTGTGTAACTTTCTGTTCTGTTCGAGAAGTCAGAAGTGAGAAGAGGTGTAGGTGTAAGGATCATCCTGATACTAATAGATAGTATTTTTTATGTTACATAAATAATGTCAAAATTTCGTTACAAAAATCACTTCCACCAATCGAACTTCCACCATGGTTGTGGACGTGGCCTATGGGGCTAGTAAATCAATAACATCAAATAATCGAATCTGCTATCGTCAGCGTCAAACGGATTTAATGGGTTTCAGAATACATTCGGCTGTTTTCTTTTTTTTTTTTTGGAGAATGTCCCAATCAATGTATAAACGGCCATGAGGAAGGAAAAGAGCACAAACTGACTGATTTTATTGCATTCAGTCGTATAAATTTATCGTTGCATGATGTACGAATAAAACGTCTACAGTTTTATGATCGACCAGCCGCTTGGTCAGTTAGGTTGATTGATTGAAATAGCAACAAACAAAAAAAAAAAGGCACACGATTCATGATTTTTGGGGAGGTTTGGATTGAATTGTTCTCGGTAATCATTAAGATAAGGGTGTATGTATGTTAGTGTTTTGCTGACTATAAATTCGGGTATGATTCGAGAAGGAAATGCTAGAAGTTTGTAAATCGATCACTGTGATGTAGTTATTTTTATCGAACAATTATCAATTTCGAATTAGTGCACGAGCAATAATAGACGAGCTTTCCTCGCATAATGCTTCACTCACCGCAACTAAATAATAGTTTTACTTACAGGGTTTTCGAGGATTATACAGACATATTCAGCGAGTTGTAGATTCGTTCAGGCATATAATAGACTCTTTCAGCGAGATATAGAATTGTTCAGAAGTAGGCGTTGACATGTTCGGTTATACTGTAGAGCTGTCACTTTCGTACCGCTTGGACTGCAGCTTGCATCATTCTCATCAGGAGGTAAACAAACGGTTTTCGAAAAAAATATGCTTTTTTTAACTAATTCATGTATTAAACAGCTTGAGGAATGATTATTAGCTACTTTTAGGGCTTTTAAGAATGAAAAATTGAACCCTGCGGCACAGTGTGTAAACAAAACAAATGACAGCACAGAATCGCTGAACATGTCAACGCCTCTATATGTCGAACAATTCTATATCTCGCTGAAAGAGTCTATTATATGCCTGAACGAATCTACAACTCGCTGAACATATCTATATAATCCTCGAAAACCCTGTATATTCCATAATAAACAATTTACTGGGAAGACTGTCTACTTAGGAGCTTATGAGCTTAGGATTATGAAGTAGAGCTTAGGACTTAAGACATTTAAGACGTCCTAGAAATTAATACGAGGTAGGCAATTCAACAACAGCAGCTCTACTAATAAATAATTGAAACCTATGTAGGCGTGACGTAAAGATAGGTGAACGCACTTTTGAAGTCCACCCAGAATTCACCTATCTTGGGTCAAAGGTCAGCAACGACAATAGCATGGTTGTGCAAGGATGCTGGCTGCCAACCGGTCTTTCTAGCCTGAAAAATCAGCTCACCTCAAAGAACCTGTCACGACGGACGAAGCTGGGCGAAGCTATTTAGTACCTTTATAGTACCGATGCTCACATACGCTTCTGAGACATGGACACTGTCCAAATCTGACGAAACCCTCTTAGCCGCGTTCGAGAGGAAGATGCTCAGAAGGATACTTGGCCCCGTATGTGTGGAAGGACAATGGAGGAGACGTTATAATGAAAACCTATACGAGATGTACGGCGACCTCACTGTCGTACAGCGTATCAAGCTCGCCAGGCTCCGGTGGATTGGCCATGTTGTACGCATGGAACTGGACGCCCGTAAAGTCTTTTTAGGCTGTCCACAGAGACAGTGGAGGCGTGGACAGAGTAGGCCCAAATTGAGGTGGCAGGATAGCGTGGAGACGTCTGCCATTAAGGCCGGTATAACGGATTGGTGGACGAAGGCGAGAGACCGTGAGAGGTTTCAGACACTTCTGAGGCAGGCCAGGACCGCAAAGCGGTTGTAGCGCCGGATAAGTAAGTAAGTAAGGCAATTCAAACGAAAACATAGGTCTTAAAAGCTGACCATAGCCTTTTACGAAAAATAGATCGATTAACTAAACCTAAAATCATGTGTCGAAATTCTGGAATTTTTGCGAAAAATAATTGATGGATGACGCCTAACGTAGGCTTCCTAGAACTATTGATTACTACAAGCAACTATCAATGTTAACACAGGGCGATCCGCATGAGAATCAATGTCGTCTGGCCTTGTAGAAGGTGGCAGGTCTATCTTTTAAAGTACTTTCCGAAGTTCTGAAGAGTTTAACGATCGACAAATGCCTACGTTTTATAGCATTATGCTATAATCTTGGCATTGTTTGAGAAAAATTCACGAAAGGGTCGCGCAGTATTGGGATAAAAAGAGAAGCCATGCAACCCTCCAAGTCGAGTATTGACTGCATGAAAAAGGTGCATGAATCACACCACCTCAGCTATTGAATGTGTACTGAAATTAAAACGAAATTGCGATGAAATTTGAACCAGTGTTCATCTGTATACTATCCACATAGAAGGTAAAGCACAACAAGGCAGAACCACAATGGAGTTTCAAAATGTTCGAGAATCTATTGACTATGTCGTAGATGCCCTCTCACCGAGAATGATTTTACTTAAGTCCATTCGTTTCTGAATGTAAATTCATTAACAGTAATTTTGATACAACAACACTGCCTCAATTAACAAGGTATGTTCAGTTGCCCAATAATACCTCCGTGAAAATGTGTTATTATTTCAACTGAAATGGTACAACAGCATCGTGTCTTCGGGCTCTATTTGACCAAATAGCACTTCATTAAATTTTGAAGCAAGCTAAATGTAGAAACCATTTTAATTATCCTCACTACGACTAAGTGCACACCTGCCGGGCGAACCACACGTCAACCGTAACAACGGACCACACTTCTCAACGTGCAGCAAAAAGGCTTCACCAGCTGGATAATCAAGGCGAGCTCTTTAATTTAAAGCTTCATTATCCTACCATTGCCCTTCATTCCTGGCCAGTTTGTCCTCGAATCGCAGAAGGATGTTCTTTTTTATTTCCTTACAAAAATAGACCGACCCCTACCGCATCTTTCTCTGATCCTTCCCCAGCTACCAGCATCCTTCTGCCCTTCACTGCGAGCTGCACTGTAATCTATTTGTGCATCTGACAAGTGGTTCCCCAACCCGGCGTGTGTGCTCGGACCTCGGTGTACATGTGTACATGCATTCCTGGGCCCTTCTACCCTACAACGGGGACCCCTTCAGCGCCGTCCAGTGAACCGAGGACAAATAAATTCAACCATAACGTGTCTGTAATTTCCCATCAGCAGGACCGTGCACCGTGAACACACACACACACACAGATACACACGCCAAGAGACTCCCATCGTGTATAAGTAGTGTGTGTTGAAAAATCCTTTAATCTCCCGACGGACTCGGAGGGTTTGTCTTGGTCAAGTTTCCGGTCCATTTCGAGGTTTCCGTCATCCCACTTTGACTGGCGGTCCGCTTTCTTTGAGGTGGAGGTGGCAGAGTATCCTTCTTCTTTTTTTGTGTTCGCTCTCATTTTTTTAAATGTCGTACTAAACAGGTCACCCACGCGTAGCCTCTGCCATCTATTTGCGTGCAATGTTTGTTCAACCGTACCCTTTTTGCCACGGTTCAGCTAAGCGGCAGCGTGCCGAGCCGTCCTGAGGGCAATTATTCAAATTGTTCAAACGGTTGGGCGGTGTTAGACTGTGGCGAGAGTTACGCCAAGGAATCGCAACAATGTATTGGACGCCATCGTTAACTTCAGAAGGATGATACGTTTTGTTATAATTAATTATAGTAATTTGCGCTTCAACCTACCTAAACTATTTGGTTTTATTTATGTTATTATATTGTTTTAAAATAATTTTTTAAAATTTTATCTCAAACTTTTGGACAGTAAAATGGCTTTTTTTAGAACGACCAGCCATTTTATGCCAATACTTGTGTTTGAATGTTTGTCACTTTGCACTTTGAATGTTATATAGAAGTGTCAAGTTTATTGTTTTAATTCTCTTTAACGCAAAAGGGTTTTCATTTGTTGCCAAATTAACTGCGCTTACGATACATTGGGCTTTGTTAAATGAATTTCTATATTTAAATCGATTTTAGTGAGTATTTAATGTGTGTCAATATAGTTATTAGGATATACAATAAAGGTAAATGTTTGATTGATTGTCGCGTAACTCGGGGAAAGACTGTTCTTTTAAATCACTCGTGCAACAGTCGACTTAGGTAAACTTTACCGTTTTGCCAGCTTCCGAGATGACTTCCGAGAATTAAGCAGATCAATTGTGCACAATCAGTTTTCGCTTCTCTCGCTTCTGGTCAAATGTCAAACATCTTGGAGCAGGAGTAAGCAAATTGCATGCAAATTTGACAAAGTGTAGTGTTTTCTTAACAAAGCTGTCCCAAGTTTCCATTTTTGTCCATAGGGAGCGCCACTATAATTCAAACAAAGTGTCGCATTTCCAAATCAACCAAGCTTTAGTTATTTTCAGCTAATTATATTAAACTAGGCAATTTTGACATTCAATTTTGATAACTTTTTTTAAACGAATTCCTCATAACTTGTGCCGGTCTCGTGGTGCAGTCGTCAACTAAGTCGTACGACTTAACAGCATGCTGGTCATCGGTTAAAGCCCCGAATGGAAAGTGGGCGGGCACTACGTAGGGCTGTCCTATAACTATCCTGCTATGGGTAACTAATAAGACACTGAAAGCCAAGCCCAATTGTGGTATAAGCAAGCCTAGTGACCGACAATGGTTGTTGTGCCAAAGAAGAAGAAGTTTCAGTTATTACAAAGAACTCATAGCTAGTTACTTGTTTTAGTTACTTTTACTCTTTTAACCTAGTTCAATCCGATGAGAAGCTACTTTAAACACTTGTCAGTTACCAAAAACTAGTTATTGTTTCAAGAAGCTTTTATACTTTTAAGCCATTTCACTCTGACGAACAGCTACATCTCACTCGTTAATCTCTTGCCTATTATTGCCTGTCACCGGTATCAGTTTTTGCTAGTAATTTTAAATATCTTGTTATATAACAACAATCAGACGATTCGCTACTAGTTTCTGTTACTAATTACTCGTGGACAAGTAACTAGTTACCTTTAATTTTTATTTTAAATACTTCCATCTGTATTTGAAATTGTTGCGCTCAGATGTGCAAAGAATGTTAATCTAAAATGTACTATTTACTATGCATGCAGGGTTTTCCAGGAGATCTCATAGCTGTGGGACCCTTTATTGATTCTTTCTTGCTTGAAATAAACTTATTGTTATGGGAATTGGACTCTCTAGTACTCTTGTTGGACAAATCCAATAGGAATTTCCGATGAGACTGTTCAATTAGGGTGCCATAGAGTTCAATTTCCAAAGTATGACGTTCACTTCCAATGTGAAAGAGCCTAGGAAGTGTCCCACAACTATGAGAACCCCCGGGAAAACCCTGTAAATTCCGCTTGAAACAAGTGTAAGAACATTGGCATTGCATTGTTAGACGACAAAATTTATGTTTTGGTTACATGGCAAACCCAAACTACATTGTGATCAAATTCCTCCTTTCAGTGAACGAATTGTGGCTTGCGTTTGTGTCCCGCTTCTATGTTGGGATTATTCAAATTTTGCTACTTGCTATCACTACTTACATTTGAGACGCGTCGCGTATGTTACGGCTTCGGTTCTTTGCAAGTGCTGCTGCTGCTGTTGTGAGGCGGGATCGCTCTCCATCAATGTCCTTGCCGTGGTCCGCTTTCCCGCGCAGCACGCAGCATAAATCATCGTCCCGGGTGTCAGCTTTCCTTCTCCCGTTGCACGGTGGTACGGCGCACAAAACTAAACAACGGCAGCGGTGAAGAACAACAGATCATCCTAGCTGCTGCCTAGCTACAGCAAACACGTTCCCCTTGTCACGGAGTCTCTGTCTCTCTCACTTGCCTCCGGTGCACTGGAGGGCGGGAGAAGCGTGAAAACTTAAGCATAAAACATGACCACCACCAGTCCCACGGTAGAGGGTAGAAATGGTCCGTGGTTCGGCCCCCTCGTCAGTCGGCCGGATACACAGATAACAAGCATAACAGACGGTAGTTGGCAGTAATAACAAACACGCAAAAAAAAAACCCCAACAGGCACACACATACACGCACGCACACTCTCTTACCGCGTCAGCGCGTAATGGTAGCCGCTGCTGCCACCAGCGGACAGTGGAGTGGTAAAAAAAACACTTGGCAAATGCCAGGAGAATTTGCAACCATTGGCTCAGGATGGCTGGTAATGTAATTCGCTTGACATCGTGTCACTTGTTTCTCTTCATTATCACGTGCTTGTGCGGTCAGGGGGGTGTGCGCGTGTGTGCGCGCTCTGGGTGCGAGGAATGTTGCGAAACCGGGTCGCTGTTCTTGCTTCGGCCATATTTAATGCGCGCTCGTCGTGTTGTTGCTGAAGGATTTATGTTCTGTCCCTCCTTTTTTTTTGTTGGTGCGGAGGGCGTCCTGCACATCACTCACGCTGTCCGCAACACGACAACACGGGGGTTGGGGGATGATGGGTGTTACAACAATAGCGAAGCGTTATGGGGGGGTTATATCTCGAGTGGTGGTTGGGCCGGTTTCATCTTCACCGGTGCCTCCGGTCTCAACCAGCCCCTCCCGCCCTCCCCCATCTCATACGTACACGGGCAGCCGCTGATCGATGGTATCGCTGGTGGTGTGTGTGCTGGTATCGGTCGTCGTATCGACGGTTGTCGTGCAATCGGCGGCCCCGATAGAGATGTCCTCCGTCCTCGGCACGCTTCTGCTCGAAGCGGTGGGCGATGGCAGCGAGGACGGGACCGGCGATGGCCCTGCCGGTGCTGGCACGATGTGGTTGTTGTTCAGTCGATTATCGGGCTCCTCCAGGAGCGGTCCCGCCACGATCGCACCAGCCGGTTGCACTGGCGATAGCTTGCTTTGATTATTATTGCAGTTATCGTGATCGTTGCTAGTGGCAGCCACCGCCGGTTGGTGGCGGGAGGTGCACGGGCGGCTGTTTGCGTTGCTGCCGCTATTACTGCTACGGTTGCAGTTGTTGTTGTTGTTGATGCTGTTGAGATTGAAACCGGGCTGGTGTGCGTTTTTGCCAGTGCTAGGCTTCCCCCAGCCCGGTTGGGTGACGCTGTAGTTGATGCTGTAGCCGGCGCTGGCATGGTTCGTACTGTCCGTTGCCGTGTACGTGGCAGAATTGGACGATGAATGGTACGGGCTGGCGGGGTTGCTACCGTCCATTCCTGCTTGTCCATCTCGGTTGCCTTGTCATACCTTCTCGGTCAGCCCACTGCTGTTGTTTGCCGCGGTGCTCGTAGCGGTGGTGGTGGTGGTGGTGGTAGTGGTCGGTTGCGCTGTAAAGCTGCGGTGTGGTAGAAGAAACAAGAAAGGGGGTGGTATAACGATGGGTGAGAAAATTAAGCAAATAAAGCAACGAAAACAAGCCGAGCGTCCCGTCGTGTATAGCGAAGTGTGGCGGCACACGAGATTGCTTAACTCGGGCACGTAGCGAACAACTTCAAAGCAGGTCGGCCACTGCGGATGAAATCATTTTCATCACGTTGTGTTGGTGCATGCATGCTGCATTATTATATTCGACTGTAATAAAATTTTGTTGTTGCCAAATAAAATTAACAAAACAAAACTTTTCACCCATCAACGTAAATGCCCACTAATAGGCAAACTATAAACATATCTCCGGTCTCATGGTACAGTCGTCAACTCGTACGACTTAACAACATGCCCGTCATGGGTTCAAGCCCCAAATAGACCGTGCCGCCATACGTAGGACTGACTATCCTGCTATGGGGGGAAATCAATAAGTCACTGAAAGCCAACCCCACAAGTGGGTTGGCAGGCCTTGACCGGCATCGGTTGTTGAGCCAAACAAGAAGAAGAAACATATCATAAAGATATGTTTAAAATTTTGTTCATGTTTGTCTAAACATGTGAAAAGGAAATTTAACGTTAACTATTTATTATTTATTAACTGTAATGATTGGTTGTTAACAATTAATATTTTACATCTTAAAAATGTGGAAACAAAATTATTAAAAACACTGTTTTTAATACGAAGAAGAAGAAGAAAATAAAATTACGAAGAAGAATACAAAGAAAACGTGGAGGATGCAAAAGATTTATTTGAACATAAATTATTGCTTTTGAAATTAGAAACTAAACAACATAAAATAACTCAATGTGTACAGAATAAAAACAATTAAAGGCAATGTGGCGTTTTTGGGCCGTTGAATAAAACTAAACTAATGATATTTTAAGTAAATAAATTATATGTTTATGTAAACGATAGGTTTACAGCTCTTAAATATGAAATTCAGAATTTTCTCAAGGGATTAATTACCAAAAATATTCAATATTTTATATCTGAAACAAACACTTAGATGAAGGTAAAATATGTTACACACTCCCAAGACAATAAAAGCTAATGGGAAGAGCACAACATATCGACATATGTAAGATGTTGGACGAATCAATGATGACCTTATGATGAAGCTTTGAAATATTATTTTTAGAATTAAAAAAAAACAGCATTTTATAGATCTGAACATATTCAGGGTGTTTGAAATCACAGTGTAATTAAGTTTATGTAATCCATTAATATTCCACTAATGATGTCCATCAAATAGGGAGCCATGGAGCCGCCTGGTACTTTTCAACTACAAAGTGGCTGCGTACGTTAGCGATGACGTCTCAGGATAACAGTTCGATGGATTTAATCAGTGCCTGTTTCGAATTGAGCGTAGAAATTCACACAAATAACGCAATATAACTTTTGTTCCATTAAAATATAGAGAAAAAAGCCCATAGGCAATTTAGCTCGATCCTTATAATCTCTTCCACCTTCGCAGAAGTGATACAAAGCGATGAAAAACTTCCCAAAATAAATCATCATTGATCGCAAGCCCTTGCGGGAGCACAAAGTTACCCGACGGGCAAATCCTAACAGTGTGTCCACTAATCACCAACACCCGCCAGCAACGTACACAAACAGTCTCTCGCCACAACGGTAAACCACACGGACATCAAACCAGATGGACCCAACAAAACAAGGCCCAGCAAAAAGTGTAACAAAGTTTTGACGTTGCTTGCGTTGTTTCGATTTCGTTGCAAATCTCGCATGTGGTTGTGTTGTGTTCGAACACAGGCATGTACCCGGTGGAGGGGAAAATTCGGGGAACGTCCAAAGAGCGAAAGGGACTCAGAGAGGCGGGATGATTTTTACCATTAAAAAAAAACAACAAAACAAGTACCACAAAACTCACCCGATCGAGTTTGCCGTTCCCGAGTAGCAACTGTTTGTGCCGCTGTGTCCATCCTCCGTGACGCCGCTGTGCTCCTTCACCGAGTCGTCCTTGGTGTGTTTGTGCCGGTGCGAACCGCTGCCACTGCCACCGCCCGCGCCACTACCGGCGCCACCGCCGAACGATTTGCCGAGCGGACTTTTCATGGTAAAGTAGCCGCCCGGTTTCGGCTTCAGATGGCGATTGTTCATTTCCATGTGAACAATTTTCATGAATTCAATTTGAGCAGCGAGTTTCTGAATTTCTTCCTTTTGGGAAAAACACACACACATACACAAACGTCCGATTGGCCGCAATCAGGATAGTGCCGGTCGAGTTGAGGCGAGTTTTCCAATTGGATGCACAAATCCAGGTGGAAAAAAGGGAAGAGAAAAATATGCATAGCAAAAGTCCGGTTAAGTGAAGTGTCGAATGCAAATGGCATTGGGGGGAAATTGAAAAATCAGCTGTCAGGAGCCACACACACACTGCATGTGGTCATAGCTATCACCGGTGTTAGCCTTACCTTCAGCTCTTCATTTTCCTGATATAGGTCGGCCGTTTCCTCCGGCACCAGTCCGATGCCGTTCAGTGAGAAGGACGCCGTGATGCCCCGCTTCCGGGCCCGCTGATCCCACTGGTCACCCTGGCCGCGCAGTATACGCAGCACTTTCGGCCCGAACACGAGCGCTATCGTGACCGAGGTGGATAGCTGCGTACGTATGAAGCCGAGCAGGTATTTAATATCCGGTCCAGCCTGCGGAAAAATGAACAAGCTGCGAAGCGAGGAAGAATTACAAAGAAGAAGAAGAAAAAGAAAAAGCGGAGGATTAATTTTTCAGCTAAAATCACCCTCACTAATGGGCAGGAGAGCAGGGGGAAATGGTTGAGTGTTTAAGAGCTTCAGCCGCAGCAGGCCCCGGCTGGAAGGTCATTTCGGCAGCTTAAAACGAGTCAGGCCAACTTACCGGAGGCAGTAAAACATGCGTAGGAAGGGGGATCGGGAGTGACATAAAATTCGTCGGCCCTGTTAGGAGACTAATCGATACTCACTGGAATGCTACCATGGTCGTGTTGACCAGGGCAATGTTGTAGATGGCGTAGGAGATGAGCTTCGCCTCGTTGTATAGCGATTCGGCGTTGCGCACGTTGTAGCAGACGCGTATACCCCAGGCAAGAAACAGTACCTCGCCGATGGCCAAACTGTGGTCCCACCAGTTGTACGAGCACTGCTTGAATATCAACCCGTACTGGTCCTCGATCTGCAAGAGATGGGTGAGAAAGAGAGATAGAGAAACGGGCAAACGAGAGTGGGAATTTAGAACTCTTCACACAGACAAACAAAAAAAGACACAACAAAACATTCGCTTTAAGATGCTGGTAGCTGGAGCTGAAAATCACATAAAAATGTTGTTTTTGTACGGTTCTGTGCTTTTGTTGGTGCTCACACTTTTATAGCCAAATGCTGTCTGCAGTCTGTTGATGCTGAGCATGTTTTTATACTGCATATAATCGGATAAAAATGGAATAAATTGCAACATTAAACAGTCGTTAGCGCGGTTATGTCGAAAATTAACTTTAAATTGAATTTCTATACAACCATTTACACGGTGCTACAATAAAGTTCTTACTTGGTGTATCAAACTTCCTAAAGCATATAAAAGGCTTTGTAGTTGACTTATATTCAGTGGAAGCTAATGTTGAATGGTGGTACGAGTGTTGTAAGATTTTTTAAATTATTTTATCTTTGGTACATTTGTAGCCTGTCTTTTCCCTTAATTATGGGTAGGTTGAAGCAAATTTTAGGCTTAAAAGAGGTGTGGTAATTTACTAATAAAATTATGTATTCGTTACTGGATATGAGCGTTACATTATAGAACAAAATGTGTAACATTGCGGGACTACGGCATGGAGTTGGACAGTAGAAAAATATTAATTAAAATTACTTTCGTGAGGCAATAATAATTAAAATAATGCTTTTTTTACTTTCAACAATAGTTTAAGTCATAAAGAAAATATGCAATTATCTTTGCATGCCGCCTTTGCACCTATCGCGGGTCAAAGGCCAGCACCAACTGCAGCATGGAAGCTGAGTTGCGTGCAAGAATGCTGGCTGCCAACCGGTTGCCATTCTATAGCCTGAAAAAGCAGTTTAATTCAAATAACCTGTAGCAACGGACGAAGCTCGAGTCACTGCCCTGGGTGAAGCGTATCAAGCTGGTCAGGCTCCGGTGTAGTGATGGGACAAATGAAGCTTTTGTCGGAATCGATTCCTCCTAGCTCCGAAGTATTCTGGAATCAAATCCGGATAGTGTAGGTCTGGAATCGGTTTCCAGAATCGATTCTGGGATTGGAATCGGCTCCGGAATTGGCTTCGAAATCAGAATCGGTTTCGGAACCACAATAGGCTCCAAAATCAGAATCGGCTTCGAAATCGGAGTCAGTTTCGGAATCTCCATAAGAATAGACGTTTGGGTCCAATGATTGCCACGTATTGATTGCCGCAAATAATCCAAATTTACTTATAAACGGTACATTCTCATGTGAAGATTTCCGGATTGATTTCACTTCTGAAACTTCATGCAGGATTTCCCACAATTTATTGGTCAGTTTCCATAATTTTTTGGGCTGGTCTCACGATTTTTTCATCGTATCCCATAGGTTTTTGGTTCGTTCCCATAATTTATTGGTATCGTCCGATTGGATATCAATACAATTGAATCAAATAGTTCTGGGAAAAAGCAAAAAAATCGTGCGGGAAATTGATGGGAACCAACCAATAAATCGTGGGAAACCCTGTATTTCAATGCAAGAACTGATTCTCATTCCGGAGCTAATTCCAATTCTGGAGTCACTTCTGATACTCCGGTGGGCTGACCATGGTACACCACTACTCCGGTGGGCTGACCATGGTACACACATGGAACCGGACGAAGAATCAAGGTTTTCGCAATGCTAACGTGGAACACTTCAGCAATGTGAGATATTTCGTTGATTTCGAGAATGTATTAATGCTTACAGTGTTTTTTGCGAGTAAATAACAGTTTTGGTGTATTTTTTTCTGATTCAGGATGCAAAAAAAAAGTAATGAATTCATCACTAAAAATAACACATGCATAATTGTATGCTTTTATCTTAATATTTAATTTAACTGAGGCATAATTTAAAGGATTTGAAGTATTTTGCGGTAGCTTTAAACAAACCATTATGCTTTAAAAAGTTGTTTTCAATTGTTAAACCCAACAGAGGAAAATCCTGCCCCATACATTTACTAGGCAGCAGCGAGAGCATTAAATATTTATTGAATTTTAAAATCAAAGCTGTAGAGCTTTTCAATTATTCGGATCGCAACGAAAATTAGGCTCTGATTTATACGCATACCCGTCTCGATAGTCCTAACAAGTGCCAGACGCATCCTTAAGGCTGACAGGCAAAATGAGCTGACAGTAACCAGTTCCGAGGAACAAGCTCCATTCATTTCCAATCATTTGTGTGATGTATAAATTATGTATTTCCTAACTTTATTTGATGATATTTCTTTTCCCGGCAGTTGCGCTGTCTAGCGCACATAACTCGCTCACTAATAGTTTACCTAGATTTCGTTCCCTTACGTGACCCAATCAAAGTCCCAGTAAAAGTTGCTCGCAGATTCGCATCCAGCCGCAGCGTAGTGCCGGGGCCGGGAAACCCTAGCGACGTTTATAGGCAAACATAACAAATAAAACGTGCTGGAATGGGTCTTCCTTCCCGAGCCCATTGCCTGGCCCTTAATGAGGGGAAAACAGAAATCTACCCACGCAGCCCGCGAAGGACAAAGAGAGAGAGAGAGAGAGGGGGGGGGGGTTGCACGTTAGGCTCACCGGCACCGTTTTGCACCGCACCGAAAAGCATCCGTAGAGCAGACGTAGGTTGTCCGCGTACGTGCTAAAACAGCAACGCCGGAACAAGTTTGGTGATAATGATTTTATGGCTGCCCGGAGGAGTAATTAAGCGGATTATTAAAAATGTATTGCTCGTGCCCGATGTGTTGTCGAGCTGGCCCGATTTACACGGTGGCCGGTAGAAACGGTCAGTGGGATCGCATCGGACAGGGTCGATTCCCGCAATCAGTTGGGGGAGGTACCGTACGGAGCGTTTCCGGTGGTCGGTGGTGCAAGGTAGAGTAATAATAACCCTGCTGCCCTGAAATGCTCGCTCGTGTGCCGCTTACAGGTTGAAACGTTTGGCGTAAATTAGGAACGATAGAGAATTCTATTACACCCCAGCGGTTGCTCATTCTACCGTCGCATAATTGCGTATGTGGATGTCCCTTTTCGTGTCCTGCATGATGGTAGAATTAAATTTCAATCGTATACGTGTGTGTGTCAACTTACCCGTTCTGCGGTCGGTGGTGCCGACAGTGTCCAGGTGCCAAGGTAGATAAACATGACCAGCAGTATCGGGACCATCCACTGCAGCAGCTGCTTGTCGGTGAGCTTCACCTTGTGCGCGGACTTGACGCGGTAGGTCAGCGAGACGCGCCAGGTCTTCATCAGCAGCGCCGTGTACGTCACGCAGAAGCCCATGTGCCGCGTCCATTTGGTGGCGATGCACGAGTAGGTGTCGAGGATCGGAAAGATGGCCGCCATCTCCAGGTACATGAAGGCACAACCGAGCAGCGTGATGGTGAGGAAGATTGGGCTGGCCACCTTGAACACTTTCACCTTCCGGTGCTGATACATGTACAGTGCGAGCACGACGGTAAACCCGGCGCACATGACGGAGAAGGTGAGCAGCGTCGTTCTGTTCGCGGTCGGCGTGGGAGAATAAATGCGATGTGTGAGCGTGAGTTTCGATCGATTTGTTAGCATTTCAATTGAGCGTCATTTCGTAGTTTAATTATGGGGGGTTTTGGATTTAACTGAACTGTACATTTAATCATAAAAGGGAATTTAGCACGACATCACAACGTCACTCGAACTTGGAGCTGTTTTCGAATGCGATGAGAAAGATGTACCGTACAATATTGAGAAAAAGTGTATGTCTCATTTCCATTTGCTACTGAAGTACTGGTAGTCCCCGAGATACGGGGTGCAAAATCGCAAAATTCCTAGTCGCAAAATGCTTGGCGGTAAAATCCTAGGTCGCAAAATTCTTCAATGCTACGAAAAGTTCTACAAGATAATTTCAAACAATTACTCTACACTGCGTAAAGTTAGTTCAACTAAATTCGTGTTAAGCGTAGTAACTAAAGATCCAACGACGAAGTAATTGTAATAGTATTGCGTAAGTAAATGAAATTTTAAGCTGAATTTTAGTCTTTCTATGAAATCTGATTGTTAGGATTGAGAGCAGTAGGAAAACAATATAGTCTTTTCCCTAGATACGCGGTCAATGTGTTCCCGAGGAATCCGCGCAATTTACTACTTTTATTCTTTTATATTTACATTTACTACTTTTATATACTTTATCATTTGTCTGACACGATTCGTGCAGAAAATGCTGATATTTCTGGCTTTTTAGCGGATTTTTTTAAATCAAAAATACAATTGCTAAATTCATTGGACAATGCTTGAAGCAAATTGAATTGATTTGTTCTGTCGAAGGGGCCCTTCACGATTATAGGGGCCCTTTCCGTTTGAAGTTAGTAGGCTGAAATTTCAGCCTGTCAGCTGTTTGCATTGTATAGCAGTTTTCGAGCAGCTATCTATGTGAGTATAATATACAGGTGGGCTTATCCCAAGGTGTATGAATTTAGAAGGCTGATTTTTATCGCTTCTGCTTCTGAATGAAGATTTTAAGAGTGGTTTGAGTATTCGTCAAGCCTCCAGAAAGCTCGTTGGAGCAAAAGTTTTCACTCGTTTTGCCAAAAAGTGATGTTCAAAGTTGGTAATAAAAAATGCTATGAGACCACCTGGACTACATACACTTTGATTCCAGATTCCACCACCTGATCTCTTTAATGCACCTTGGGATAAATGTAAACAACACCGTGTTTTCGAGCAGGTACTCGAATCTAATTCTAGCTTTGAGGCTAGAATGATTTAGACTGAAAATTGCAAGCTAGTTTTTTGTGTGGTTTTGTATGGAGTGTTTACATGATTTCAGCCTCCAACTGTCCCACTCCATACAAAAAACTAACTAGAATCGTGAAGGCCCCCATTTCTGGTTTTTAGCGGATTATTTTTTTAGCAAAAATATATTTAAATATTTAAATTCATTGGACAATGCATGAAGCTAATTGAACTGATTTGTCATTTGTTCTGTCAAATTTAGAAAACGTATGTCGAGAACCGCGTTACTCGGGAACATACTGTATATAACAACCTCAAATAGTGTAAGTAACAGTAAGAAAATGAATAGAATATTCAAATACAGGTTTATTACGGGGTAAAAATTAAAACAGTCAAGATAAAACAGCGACGAGCGAAAAGAAACAGCACATTCAAAGTAGAAATCAGACTACGTTAATGGTCAGAACCTCGCAGCATGCGGCAAGAAATGAGTTTTCTAAATTCTCTACCTGTTTGAGGTATTTTTATGAGATAGGTTTGAGGTATGGGATACAAAAAGAGACTGAATTAGGAGCTATTTGCGTGTTAGTCTGTCGGTCAATCATCTTCAACACTGAATACATACTGAATAACAAATAACGAGCTCTTTCCTCTTTTTTTTTTCTCTCACCTGAAAGCCCAATTGTAGCTCGCCAGGCAGGGTTCCGGTCCGGTGCAGGTCGCACAACCGGGCGCACACCGCACACACACAAACACCTCCTTGTAGTACGTGCTGATGTTGTCCCGGTACTCCTGGTACGCCACCTCCATGATGCTGCCATTGAACCCATCCGGATGGCGGAACGAGTAGAACCCGTCCTTGCACCGGCACTGGTACGCACCGCGCGTCCATCCATTCACCACCGTCTGCAGGGTGGTGCCACCGGTCAGCAGCACGCTCGGGCCACCGCTTCCGTTAACGATGCTACCCCCGAGCGGCACCAGCGGCCCAGTCCCGTTCGGGCCGACCGCTAGCGACGCGGGGCTGATGACGCTCGTCACGACCGGCCGGTACTCGCACCGCATGCTGTGCACGTGGCACTTGTGCGAACCGTGAAACGCCTCGATCTGGCGCATCTGCTCGTCCTCGCCCAGCTTGAGGTTGCGCACGAACGGGTAGTACTGGCGGAGGTGCTGATTGTAGCTGAGGATTTCGAACCGGTTCGGATTGTTGCACTGGTTCACCTGCAGATCGCTGATGTCGATGTCGATGCTTAGGAAACCGCGAATGCTGTGGAAGGGGGCAGAGGAAAAACCCGAGCAATGGTGGGTTGCGCCAGCGGCATTCAGCCGGAAGAGAATAATTACCCGTGTCGGCCCATCGGTGGGATGGCGACGCTGTACGAGAGGATCCACTTCTTCTGGCCGCAGGAATAGTACGGGTAGGTCCACCAGCCTTTGTAGGAAATGTCCGGCGGGGTCGGTGTAAACTTGGGCGACCTGAGACCGGGCGAGGACGTTTCATCCTCAAACCTAGGCGCAAAGCAATCGTGGACAGAAGGGAGGATGAGTTTGAACACAGCAAGCAAGGAACAACCATTCACTCTACCTACCACGGATAGCTGGGGTCGGGCTTGGTGCCGATCGCTATACCTTCCGCCTCGATGCGCAACGGAGCGCCCATACCGCCCGGTTCCTTGTTCCACCAGACGGAGTTGGTGAGCAGACCGTCGGTAACGTTGATCGACAGAATGCGCGCACTGGTGACGTACGCGTCGGACAGCAAACCCTTCGCCAGTGCGTCCAGCAAACCTGTGCCAGGGGGAACAGAGGACAGAGGGGTTAGTGTACGCGGTCGTTTGTTGTACAAACAATCAATCGGAATCACTAACGCTGGCACAAAATCTGTTGTAATACCATTGAGAGCTTATCGGAGAGAGATTAAATCACAGAAATAGCATTCACCTCACGCTTGTACAGCCCTATTAATCACGTCCTATTGCTTGTCAGGTAATTGTGCTTAGCAATTTTGTGCACCAATTATATGCTGCTTAGTGCAAGGATATCGACGATTATTGGCTGAGAGGGCTAGAGCAAAGCATTGGAATTGTTCGTGCTAAACTGGTGGAAACATATTATTGTAACGCCACCGAAAGGCTTCCGTGGAGCGAACTGTGAATCCTACTGTGGCACTAGACGTCCAACCGCAACAGGTTTCTTTGTGCTGCGCGGCACAATCAGCAACATCATTATTGGCAAACAATAATAATGCCGCCGGTGCCACATTTGCCCATTCGCACAAGTGATGAGTGGGAGCGGGAGCGTTGGGGGCAATTTTCCAACCAGTCAATCACTTCAGCTTCAGGAGAAACATCTTCGAGGTTATTAGATTGATTTCTCGAGTGTGATTAGTGATGGAAGGCTGCTCGTTTCTGTTGCTGAAGCTCATTAGACACATGCCACCGTTCCACCGGAATCCAAACGACCTCTCTTCCACCCCAGAGCCCAGAAACACATAATCTTGCCACTCTCGACGTCATTCCCAACCGGGGTAGTCTGGGTAGCAAAAGAGAGTCGGAAGGGCGTGATGAACTACGGAAGTTTGCTGATTGCGTCACACGAAGGTGCCACCGGGAACGGGCCAAAACTTTCGCCTCCTTAGCCCGCGCGCGTGTGTGTCGATGTTAATTATTAATCGTGCACATCTCGGGCATTTCCCACCGCTCCGTACTTACCGTTGTGGCGTGACACACCCACGTCCTGCAGTACGACCGCGGCCAGATCCGCCTTCTGGCGGGCGCCGGTGTAGCGCTCCGGGTTGAGCGTTATCTTTAGCGGCCGGTAGAGCTTCGTCAGGCAGAGGGCGCCCAGGTTTTCCGTCGCGATATCGTGTATTGTTTGCAGAGAGTCTTCGATCGCTTCCTAAAAGAAATAGGTAAGAGGGGGGAGAATAGTAGAGTAGGAGGCAAAGGCAAACAAACGAGCCAACCCGGCCCAAATGCGCACTAGTGACGAGATGATAGTGACGTACGAAGCGAGGTCCGCGCTGGTGTGTGCGCTACAGAACGCGGTCTAGCGCGAAAAGGCGTTCTCTCTGTCTCGGAAGGTTTATTTGATCCTATTTTCTCTCCATTGTTTGACGGTCGAAATGATGTAGCTTTCAATGGAGGGAGGTGGTAGAGCTCCGGCTGTCTTCGTTGTAGTAAAAGACCCTGTGATATTTAAACGACCATGACCGGTTTGTTCTTCATGATTATGTTTACCTCACAAACTTTATCGTCGTTTCGAGCGCGGCAGGGTTTTATTTTGAAGTTTTGCCCCGACTGTTAAAGCGGAGATGCTGCACTAACCAAAGAGGCAGATAGGTTGACGCTGAAGCGTAACCGCAAACGGGTCGAACGGAACGCCATGGGAGGCAGCCATGAAAAGGTGATAGTTTAAAATTCATAACCTTTACTTTGGCAGGGCAAAAACGAAACTTGTAAAGCATTTCAAGGGTGTCTTGCTTTTTGGACGTGTCTCAGGGTTTGGGGATAATATTTTCCCGAAATAAATAATCCTCTCCCAATGGTTGACATGGCAGGCATGGACAGTCATGACAGGATGGCAGGTTGTCTGTATAGAATGACCAGACACACCAAGAGGTGAGTGATTGTTTTCATCCTTTGTTGGGCTCGGGTCCTTAGCATTTTTTTCTCTTCTGCTTCAGCATTACTAAATACTACAGGGTGTTTCCGTACAAAAGATGGTTCACGTTTAGCTTATAGATTTAATTTTTTCATTACATCTTATTTTGTGCACTAAATAATAGTATCAGCTGGTTTGAAAATGTCACTTTTCCAAGAAAAGTTACAACAAGCAGATTAAATTAGTCATTTTTAAGCTAAGTTTTATAGTTGCAGATTATTTAATTGAATTGTACTAATTAGCTAATTAATCAATCAATTTAATTTAATGTTTTACAATATTTATTTAACCAATTAATTTTAATTTATTTAAAAAATGCTTTAAAAATACTGCCACTTTGGATTTTGAAACATGGCTAGAACATTTTTGTTTCAATTCCAAGCCCAGGAAGACGCGAAATATCTTTCACTTTACATGTTTTTTTCTACAACCTTGCTTTAAAAATACTCGTGAGCTGAAAGCAGTTGTATCTTGTTATTTTATATCATATTTCCAATTTTTCCTTGTACTAAAACCCCAGGAAACTACCCATTTGACATTTTCGAGTTCTAAAATCGGGAATTCGTGCTATTTTTCTTAAACTGGCACCGTAAACTTCCCTTAAACTGCGCCAGTTTAAGGGATTTTTAGAACAAGACCTTTAAAATCGACTGTAATGTGACTTTTTCTTTACTTTCTTCTCTGTATTTAGGAAAATAACGTTTTCAATCCTTATCACTGGTCGTCTAGTAATTTAATACCAAAATAACACTTTTTTTTACAAAATAACGCCGCACGAAATGCACCTTCTTTTTTCTCTAAATATTAAAGCAAATGAATCCTAAACGAATTGGACGCCGTCATCATCCAATAGAAGAAGGTCATTCGTATGCACAAACGAAATTTTGACACTTTCTATAAGGTTTATCACACACAAATCTACAATTTATGGTTTCTAGGGCGCCGTTCGAGCAGATCACGGTTCAAAATTTAGAACAAATGTCACATGGGTACTAACGAGGAAAAGAAGCATCAAGGGCGGGCTAAGATCAATATACTGAACAGGATTTTAACTCATCGATTGATTTAATTCATCCACTTACATCACTGCATAACTTCGGCAATATTTTGAATCTATAAACTGTGCACTGACCAGCGAAATGAGTCCAATTGCAAGTAAACAACCACACACATGCACACATATGTTTCACAGCAACTGAACTTTAACACACACATTAAATCGCTTTATGCAAAGGCCATAATAAAAAACCTTTTTGGGGTGAAACATGTAGAGCAAATGAATTACCCGTGCATACAAAAACATACTTCAACAACACTGAAGTGGCCGGTTCTGTGACCGTGTGGTTTAGCCCACCAAACTGACAGTTTTTAGGCTTTGCTTGATGTAACTGGATTTTTAGTACAATAAATTGGTGGCGTTTTTGGTATCTTTGTTATTTGGGCAACTATTAAAAGTTTTTGTGAAAATCAAGCTTTTATGTTGGCCGCATGAAACTTGTTTGTGATCATAAAACCACCAATAAATGAATGAGTTATGCCTGAGAGCTAGCGTAAATACCTTTAATTAACAATTAAACACCATAGCACATCATAGGCCGTTCGTTTGCCTTTTTGAGCACAACATTAGACTTTACCAACAAGTATTGTCTTTAGTTTTGTTACTTTTCTGAAAAAAATAAATACTGAAGCTCTTAAATGTGGCCAAAAAAGCTCCACCAGTTTGTTTGAATTTTGTCATTGAATATGTGCTGTTTTTTAAATTAATTTCAACCATCAAGCAAACATTGCACGGAACACCCTTTATTAAATGCTATGAACGCTAGCACTTTAAAATATAGCAGAGATTAAGAAGTCTAAGCCGTGTTGACCGCAGATGATGTGAATCAAAAGTGGTAGCGCAATCTGGAAGGCTCCACCAGAAGGCACCATTCCTTTCATTCATTCTGTCACAAACCTCTACCCCGCAAAAGCGAACGGGGTAGAGTGGGAAGCAGCGGTTTGGTGAGTTGTTTATTCATCACCGAAACCCCAAAGCGATCTGCTCTGGTTTGATTCCCAGTGAGTGAAGCGGGAGTGAAGCGACACATCGAGGCCACCTGGACGGCACCGCCCCACCGGCCATTCCGGCTGATGGATAGAGCAGGTTGAGCGATGCGACATTTGCTTCTTTCTCGCTCCTTGCTGCGCCCTGCTATCACCATGCCTACAAGTGTGACGGTTTTCTGATCAACCGTCCTACCCCGGCGAGTACCGAGTGCACTCATCATCGAGAAAGAGGGACTCGAAATGCCAACAAGCTGCTGGCAGGCATTCCAGCATACCATGTGCTTCAGTGACTTCACTCCATCCCGAAAAAAAAAAGTGCTGTAGTGCGGATGGAGAGAAGGGAAAGCTCTCCTTTTACCTTTGTAGGAATCTACCCGCACCCACCAACCCTCGCGATGCATCCACAAACGCCGCCGACCGAGATTTAGCGACTTCTTTAGCCGCCATCAAAAGCACTGCTTGATTTATTCACCGGGAAAGAGGGAGGAAGGAGTCAAAGAAAGCACGAAATGAAAAAAAAAAAAAACATAAGGGACAGCACACAAAACCCCTTTTCTCGCCTTTTTTCCCTTTTGAATGGTGATTCGCTTGGCGCCTTTTGCTGCCCTTCCCGGGAGGCACGTTTATTGAAATGCCCCGTGGGAATGCTGATTTTCTCATCTTCCTTCCATGAGCGTGTGTGTGTGGCACACTTTCGACGATGCGCAGAGAAACTAATCAACGTGTCGAATGAAATATTAATCGAGTTCTTTGGTCGGCACGAGGCGGCTACACCGGTGGCCATGGGGAATGAGGGCCACAGTTTTGTTGTTATCTTTCTTCCCGGTTCCACAGCACGGAGCGCTTGCACAACACGAGGACACGGGACGGACAGGACAACGTCTATCGATTAGCATCCTTTTCTTCTTGTTACTTTCCTTGTTTTTTTTTCTTTTTTTAACACAATTCGACGCACACTAACCCACATACATACACACGCACAACTACACTTCGATAGTTTGGATGGAGAAGAGAATACACGCTGTGCTAATAAAGCACGAGGTTGTGCAGAAATTGGCTCTGACGAGATTTTGTCTTCCAGTGCGGCACCAGGACGGATGCGGTTAACGATCGTGATCACAGTGTGTGTGTGAGTGTGTGAAGAGGTGCAGGGTGTGTAGGGACGGAAGGACCGAAACAAGGGGCGCAATGTCCCCGTTCTGAAAGCGTAAACGCTTATCGTATGCCCGGTTTGAGTACACAGAAGGCGCAGGCACAGGATAGGAAGCTAATTTCCGTACGTGTATGCGTGTGTGTGTATCCATGTGTGTGTATGTGTGACGCGGGGTATTTAAGTGGCTTTGAGCGCTAAATAAGAAAAGGATGCCGTTTGAAGCCGTCTTCACCAAAACGGAAACGATTTTGGCCGTGCCGTCTGGCGAAGAAGCAACCGTGTGGCGTGTGGAAAAGACACATTTTTTTCTGTTCGGTTGGTGGTAGAGGAGGTACCAGCAATTGGGGGTAAGGATTCGCATGATGTCGGTCTGTCGGTCGCTCGATTGTGCCGGCGCAAAAGAGGAGCCCGCTTAACCTCACATCATTCGGCTTTGACTGGCTGGCTGGGGTTTGAATATTTAATGCAGCCAATTCCCCCGTTTTGCCGCGGCCTGTGCCTGTGCAAATACCGGGGCGGTAGAGCGCGAGCTTTTACTTAAACTCGACTGTGCTAAACCCCGCCGGAAGGGAACTTCTTTTTAGAGGATGGTGAATGTATTTGATGGGACTGTTATTTTCCTTTTTTTTGTTTGAAAATACCCTCACATCTTTATGCCATCCACATGTGAGCATTGCAGGGCAGTACTGTTGCTTTACGACTTTCTTTAAATATTGCACGAGCGCGCGCTTCGGTCCGTGGCGAAATGCGCATCGCAAAATTTGCACGACCTTCTATTAAAATCCGACAGCAGCCAGGGTACGCATGTCATTACGTACATTAACCTGCCCCTCCCCTTGCTCTCGTTGCAAGGGAAAAGGAAAAGCTGGAGGGCTTTTCCGTTGTCTTTTGCTTCTGCGAATTACTCGAAAACGCTGTCCCCGCTGTCGCGGATTTTTCGGGATGAAATTTATTTATGAAGCACAATCTATTGCCGCTTTCGCTGCTGCATATTTAATCGCATTCACCTGACGCTGCGCATTGGGTAGAACGATTATGGCATGTTTAATTACGAATTGCTCTGACTCGGAAGTTACGCTTTGTGCAGGTGTGTTGGGACGACGTTTTGGAAATGTTTCCATATGGAGTTCGTCGAAAAGAAAAGCAAAAAGGAAAGGCATTTGTACCGGTACTTGGTGCTAACTTGGTGCTACTTTGTGGTTAATGGGTGAGCATTCGAAAGGAGAAGTATTTTACTGACTTGAACGTTCTGGGAACGCGAGCTAATCGTACGTAATTATTGTGCCACAGTGTGTCAAATTTACTCATTATCAGCAAATGAGTTGTGGAAAGTAAAACAAATACAAGAAAAAGCATTCATGGTCTGGGCAGCTGAGTACAACGGTATCAGAACCATAGATAGAAAATAAATTACTCTTTTATTGCATTGGATGTTTAAGCTGAGTCTAAATCAAGTGATTGCGGTGCGATTTTTAATATTAGCTTTAAATCAACTGGAAACATGGTGTGAGAAGTTACTGGTAGATGTTTGCCAATTGAACAATATATGAGTTTGTTTGTGAATTATGGAAAGAATTGACTTTTCCATAATGCACTATCTAAATACAGTAATCGTTTAAGATCAAAGCTTCGTCATGTAAATGATCATTGGAATATGTAATTTCCTATTCTGAATCCCATTGCGCATTGCTCGCAAATGGAATTCAGAAGACTTGAAACGTGTAATATTAAAAACGTTTTGCTTTTATGTCATGCACACTAAAGCAAATCGCTGATTAACCTTTGCTGTTGTATGTAATTTATTTGCAAAGTACTATTTAATGGTATGCGAAACGCATAAGAAGCACTCACACTTCAACCACACGTACAAAAGGTAGGTGTAACTTCATTTCAGAAGACCCTTTCTGGGACTCGCTCAGCTTTATTTTCTCTTTGTCAACTAATGCAATAGAAAAATAGTCCAACTTCGAATGCTGAATGGAATGTTAAGGCCGGGGTACATTGTCCTTAGTCGCTAGCGTAAATTCCGATAACCAAAAAAAAAGCTTCCAGCAGCCGCCGACAGATGAGCGAGTGAAAAACGAAATTACACTAGCGAGTCAGGAATTTTAGTACACTTTTGAAAACCAACATTGGGGCCCTTCACGGTTCTAGTCAGCTTTTTTCTATGAATTTTGACAGTTGGTGACTGAAATCATGTAAACACTCCATACAAAACCACACACAAAACTAGCCAGCAATTTTCAGTCTAGATTATTCTAGCCTCAAAGCTAGAATTAGATTCGAGTACCTGCTCGAAAAATGGCAAAACAAGGTGATGTTTACATTTATCCCAAGGTGCGTTAAAGAGATCTGGTGTTGGCATATAGAACCAAAGTGTATGTAGTCCAAGTGGTCTCATAGCATGTTTTTATAACCAAATTTGGACATCACTTTTTGACAGTTGACAGACACTTTTTGAATACACACAACACTCTTAAAAAAATTCATTCAGAAACAGAAGCGATAAAAATCAGCCTTTTATATTCATACACCTTGGGATAAGCCCACCTGTATACTATATCTACTTAGATAGCTCCTCGAAAACAGCTATACAATGCAAACGACTGACAGGCTAAAATTTCAGCCTACAAATTTAAAACGGTGGTCCCATTATTCGTTCCACAACGTCAATTCTAGTTTTGTAGGTAATTTGAATTGTTAATTTAGCTATATAACAGATACGTATATCGTTCATAGAAAATGAATGTAGTTCCGGTTTTGGCTGTATAGTGGACATTTAATGACCCGGAATGTATAAGCTACAATAATGCCCAGGAAATTTGTGTTTAGTTGGCATGCTTTCAACTACCCATGTAAAGTTAAAGAAATCCATCCATCTCTTAAGGCCGGGCTACATTGATCGTACTCGCAAGCGTAATTTTGATTTTCACTAGCGCATCTGGTGGCGGCTGACCGAAGCATTTTGCCAAACAATTTGGAGCCGCTCCAGAAAATACGTTAATTTTCTATGTTTTTTACTTTAACTGGAGTGAAAAAGCTTTGCAATTGATACATAAATATGTTGTGCAAGTATTTCAGCCGTTTTTGCAATGGAAAACGATGGAAAAACTATTTAATTTTGAGATCCGGCATGACCATTTCCTCGATGACCAAAAAAAGCTTCCACCAGCCGCCGCTAGATGCGCTAGTGAAAATCAAAATTACGCTTGCGAGTACGATCAATGTAGCCCGGCCTTTATGCAATATGATATGACAGCGGACGGTAAGCTCTACGATCAAAGAAGCCAAATTCTACAAACATATTTGAAAAGTTTCACATGAAAGGCCCAATATATAAATCATGAGTGGTAAACAGTGTGTAAGTGCTATGACATATATGAACGGTGAAGAGCTACTAACTAGACAGCAAAGAGTCGCATGCAGTTCGCGAGCCTTACTTTGCCGATCACTATGCTATGTATATTGTGAGAAAACCTGGTAAAAAGGTCACATATAAATGTGATTGATCAGTCAACAATCAGTAAACTTGCGGCTACAGCAATAACAGCAGCAACTATTGCATTTCATTAAACAATTGAAGTTGAATAAAAAACAAAATTAATGAAATTATCACATAAAATCTTGGCTGCAACAGTGTTTGAGTGAAATATTTGCTTTGTATTTATTTTTATTCCTACCAGCTACTAGGCACCTCCATTGCCAGAAAAAAGGAAGGTGTTGTAGTTCTTCGATATCATGTTTCAGGGAAGTTGTTTAATTTTATTTGCAGCACTGGATAACTTTCTTCAAGATGAAATTATAAGAAGAAATAAAAAAACAATCCTTTTCTCTTTTGCTCTACGAAAACGACGCCCTGTAACGACCTTTAGCACCGCATTACCCGGCCTGCTGGTAAGCAAATTTGAACGTTAAGCAACATTTCCTAAAGAAAGAGAAAGACCCAAACGCTAGACACGCTTTTCCACGAACTGTTAATTGAATGAAACATTTAATTAAATAAAAGCTACGGTTTCCAACGCGCGAAGCATCACGCCGTTTTTGCACCGCCCAGCCTTCGTACGGCTGCAGTAAAAGGCACGTTATTTCACTGACAGCGGCACGTTTTGTAGGGACGCAAATAGCGAAACCACCTTCAGAAGTGAAATAATTCTGCGCTCCGCGTTTTTGCGAAGCTCGTTTCCTGATACAACCTTTTCCTATTTGGCTAGTTACAGTCGTGCTACACAAAGATGTGCATACAAACAAAAAAAAAAGGAAAGGGAAAATCTGTTGCACCAGCTGCCATGATCGATAGCAAAGTTGATGCGTTCGAGCATAATTTAGTTATCCTAATCTAACTGCTCCGAGGCGGAAGTAGTGGGCGTTTCCTCCTCTCCATCCAACCCCGGTGGGGCACAACACATTCTTCACCCACCCCAAGGACACGAGCTCTATGATTGATGGTGCTGACGATGATGCCGGCGCTGTCGATGATGGCAATGATGGTGGTGTGATGGGGGCTTACCTCCGTCGGTGTAATGGTGTGACGCTCGGTGTAGATGGTCGTCGTCGCTGGCCCAAACATTCCGTCCTGCTCGAGCAGATTGGGCATACCGGCCGCACCGGCACCTTCATCGCCGATCCCGATGCCGCCACCGCTGCCGATGCTACTTCCATCGCTTGTTTTTAAACCACTTGACGGGACAGAGCCGGCGCACCAGCTTTGTGCTAACAAATTCAATATAATGACGGTTCTCCATCTCCAGGCTATGGCTAACCAGGGCCATAACGCAATTTTATGCATCGCGATGAGTCATGGGACCTGCCGGATGGGAGAGAGAAAATGAGAGAGAGAGAGAGAGAGAGAGAGAGAGAGAGTGAGAAAGAGATGAGAAAATAAAACACAAACATTGCGAATGAAATTTTGCTCCACTAATGGTTTTGTGTGTAATAGAATTTATCGGTAGCTAGTAGCGAAGTGTTTTTTCCCTGTTACTGGGTCGGTTTTCCTGCTCCTAGAGTTTAGTAGTGGGTAGCTGTAACAGGGATGGGGATTGGTGTGCAAGAGGAGTTTTGAAATTTAAAACAAATAAGCAAAAAAAAAAAACGATGTCCAATATCGCTTTACCAGGCAGACCGTTTGCTGCACCGATGTTGAATACATACCGAAATGGATTCAATATTTGTACATGGGGCAGGAAAAAAATCGATGCTATAAAATGTGGGAGAATGCTTTTTTTCTCGTCATTTTCCGATTAAAACCACAACCTTGAATCGTTATTTTTCCCAATCGCAAACCAGACACGGTGGAACCGGGACCGGCATCAACGCAGTGGTGAAAGAATAAATACACGTCAAAAGAATGCGAACAGAACATTTTACTTCCGTTTCATTAAGCCTGAACGCGCCGCCTTTCGTCGTCCTGAGCGTGGGTAGCTGAATGCCAGAGCGATTAGCACCACTGCCTGGCTGGCCCATTCAGGCGCACGGTTCGTTATTATCCATCGCTACACACACACACACGAGGCCCATCTTCTCCGTTCTACCAGTCAGGGAGGACAGTGCTAAGTAATGGCAATGAAATAAAGACAAAATCTCTAACTCAGGGTGACCGGGTCTATACATTCCCGTGCGTTTTCGCAACGGGAACGTCTACAGCCAGAGTATTGATAACGTTTTCACTTCACAGCGAGATTTTTCTAGCCCGATAAAAAGGAGCCCACGCACACCACAATGGTGTGCCGAGTGTGCGGTGTGAAAAGCGAACCATTCTGCGCTGTGTTCTAATCAGTGTGGAAAATAAATTAAATTTTCTTTCCACCGCTTCCACGAGGTGGCGATGGGGGCGCGCATGTGGCGGCGCAGATTGATGGTTCCAATGATTGGCCGCGGGAACGTGCAAGCGCGAGGCAGTGTGTCGAACGGACGGACACGGCCGCAATGCTTGCGCAGTCGAAAAGGCAGAGCTTTGCAGAGAAACGTGATAAAATGGTCGTGGGGAAGTGTTGCTCTTCTTCTCGCTTGTGGTACAAAATTGTTGTCACACTTCCATGCTTCAGGTAGGTGTAGTAATGGACGTGACACTCGCTGCACCCGTGTCGTGTTGTTGGAGAACGTGCCAATCTGGCGGGATTCTCGTGCCGGAAAGGGTCGGATCGCTTTTACGGATTGGGATGGAAACTAAATATGGCAAGATGGTAGAGGTTTGTTTTAATTATTTTCATGATTTTGTTATTTCATGTACCGCGTGTACGGTTTCCGCCGAGAACCGGGGCAACCAGTTGGGTAGGGTTTGTAATGCGAAGCTTTCCTAGCGCAATTATTCCGTGGAACAATTTTGAGCCAGAACATAATTAAATAGGATATGTTCTTTCTCGCACTTTAGGATGTGAGTACAATGTCGCATGGTTTGTCTTATAGCATAAGAAGATAGAATAAAACAATATGGAGAGAATTACATGCAGGTGTAAATATAAAAAAAGATTGCCGGCTGAATTCAATGAGTAACACACTAACAGATTAATTATGGTGAAACTGTATGACACAGTGTTTTGCAAAATTCTGAACAATCATGGTATATTACCATCTGTTGTAACCAGCCATTTCATACATTAATTCATTAATTAATTAATGAGATATGTCTGATTGTAATAACCAACGACAAGAAGGTTTAAAAGCCCACAGGGCTACTACTATCATTAAGTATCTGTGCAAATGAGATGAGTCTCGTACATCAATGTCTCGGCGACATTGTGCATCACTCTGAGGATCTCAAGTACCATATCAGTACCGCACGTTGTCTTAGATTTGCGTACTCCATCATTGCATGATAGAGACATTAGTGGTTATCAAATTATGTTGTCTACCTGTAGGACCGTAGGACCGGACCGAAGTTGATCCGGCTGTTAGAGGCCACCATGAACGGGGTGCAGTACAAAGTGAGAGTGTCAAACTTGACGTCGGAATCGTTCGAATCTCACAGGGGTCTGAGGCAAGGTGAAGGACTTTCCTGACTGCTCTTCAACATCGCCCTGGAAGGTGTCATTGGACAACGACATCCGTGGCACGATCCTCTACCAATATCTCCAATTTCTTGGCTTCGCGAATGACATCGACATCATCGGCAGGACAACAGCGAAGGTGTATGAGGCGTACACCCGACTCAAGCGCGAAGCAGCAAGAATTGGATTGAGAATCAATGTGACGAAGACGAAGTACCTGCTTGCCGGTGACCCAGACCATCTGGGAAGCAGTGTATTAGTTGACGGTGACAGTCTCGAGGTGGTAAAGGATTTTTGCTATCTCGGGACGGTCGTTACTTCAGACAACGACATCAGCAGCGAAATCCGGAGACGCATTGTGCAGGGGAATCGTGCATATTATGGGCTTCGCCGACTGCTGAGATCCATAAGACTTCGAGCCCGCACGTAATGTGAGATATATCGCACGCATATATCGCATATATCGAGATGATTAGCCCGGTGGTCCTCTACGGACACGAATCCTGGACCATTCGAGCGGAGGATGCAAACGCTCTGGGCGTGTTTGAGCGACGCATCCTCCGGACCATCTTTGGCGGTGTGTTCGAGCATGGAACGTGGAGGAGAAGGATGAACCACGAGCTTGCTGAGCTGTACGGCGAACCGAGCATCCTGAAGGTGGCGAAAGCTGGCAGGATACGATGGCTGGGGCATGTCATGAGGAAGTGCATGCATGTCATGCCCCACCAAGAAGGTGTTCGACAGCGATCCCCAGTTTGGCATAAGGCGCAGGGGAGCACAGCGAACTCAATGGCTGGACCAGGTGAAGAGAGACCTGACGGAGATCGGGTGTCTGCATGGATGGGAGGCTGCAGCCAGGAACCGAGCATCCTGGAGAATAATTGTTGACCGGGCCATGTCACATCGACGTGCTCTATCATGAGCAGGCCAACAAGAGAGAGAGAGAGAGAGGCCTGTACGACCGTATGTATTGAGCGTTATTTGACAAAAACAATCACACTATTAGCTGTTTTTAAACCTTACGCTCGATCAGCATCCAAGTTATAAGACCAGATGGCATCTGTTGGGTCTACTGGATGTCTTCTGCAAAGCTGATGTTTCAGTAGATGAAATTGATGTAGCCAAGCTCTTATTCAATATTATTTCGCATACTCCAGGCTATGCACAAAGTCCCCGTAACTGCAATTCTGTTAAAGTAATCGGTATCGTGCGGCTGCGTACTTCACTTGAGCAAACAAAACGAAACTGTATGTACGGTAGAACACTTTTCCAGAAAGTAGTATCACTGATGACGGTAATAAATTATACTCCAAAATATTATTCACATAAAATTACCCATATAGACTGATCCCCGAATACCTAGGTCATGCAACGTATCCTGCTTTGGGTAAATCAACAAGCCGGGGATAGCAAGTGGTGGTCTAGTTTTATACCATTGCAACCTACACGTATAACCCTTGTCCGTGCTATGTGTTCGGTTAAATTGCCCGTTCCTCCTAAGATTGCCGGTAGAGTGATATTTCTTAATTGGATCTAATCAAATGTTAGGCTGCACGTGTCCGTTAAAAAACGTTCGATTAAAAAAAAACATAATACACAACAGCCAACTGGGCAATCAACTGGCGCACGAAAAATAAACTCGGATCAATCTGAACAAACAGTGTGGAAATGTTTCTTACGTTTTGCAAATGGCTTACCAAAATAAGATACAGTAGCAGTACAATCTTTCCCAGGTCCATTCACATTAGCTCCAGTTCAACAATGCGACCCACAATATTGTTCTCCGTGCTTTTGGCCATGGTTATGGTCGGATTTATTGAGGCCCAAACGAGAATTCCTGTCGTTGTAAGTATGGATGTTGCCATGCGTTGTGCATCAGTGAATATTAATTCACCTTTCACGTAATATTACGAATTTCTCGTATTTCCTCAACAGACAATTTTCTGTAAAAACTGTTTGCACCAAAAATGTCGCTCATTCGCCCAATATTACTTCCAGTGTAGTGACGAGGTAAGTTGAACTACACGATTAACATTTCTCGCCTAAATGCATGTACGTGTGACTTTCTTTGCAGGTCATTGTGAACGGTAACGCCTGTAGACAGCGTGGCGGTTTCCATATACTAGGAAATCCGGGACTGTGCGTTGTTACTAATAAACCATAGTTTTCATTGTGATTCAGAATATGATCGCAAATATTATAAATCGATAAGAAATTTGCAAACTAAGGCAAGCGTTTTAGCTTAAGCCGGTATGATCATTACAATAGAAATTTAAATCAATCGCACACAAAGTGGCCAATACATACAACTTGCGCTAATTAATGTAACCCAAATGAGAGCTTTAAGATAAACATTACCAATAAAACGCTTGTTCGCGGAAGTTATTACGCAGAAAAATGGGGTTCACTTCGGCTCTCGAAACGTTTCATTCTGTCTTGCTTTGGATATATTAATTGCATCCCCTCAGTAAACCACCCTATGGCGATAAAGCATTACACCGTGACGCGTGCTGCTATCTATACACCCTCGAAGCACACACACACACAATCCGTCAAGAGGTCAACAAAGTGGAGGCAAAGGAAAAACACTTTTCTCCAACGGCCATCGATAGCGTGACGGGCGCACGCGAGAGTTCCAAGAAGGAAATTTATAGCCATATTCATTCGCTCCCTCCCAATATCTCTCTCTCTCTCTCTCTCTCTCTCTCTCTCTCTCTCTACCTCTCTAGCATGTCAGCTGACCGTTTGACACAAGATCCTGCGCCAATGGATAATGGTGTTCTGTGTGGGGTGTGGGGCCATAGAACCAATGTTGTAGCCTCTCTCTCTCTCTTAGGTCGCTTAATGTCAGTTTATTTATCGTTCTCGAACCATTCGTCTCGGACGGCAGCCAAAGACCGTTGTGAATGGTACGGCGAAAGGATGGTTTGTGCAAATGGATGGCCCCCGGGAGATCTCGATTGCGTGCCAAGGAACGGTTGTATAACGGCCCCGTAACTGATGATGGGGGTGCCCCACGGTCGGACGGAGCTGTCCACGTGCCCGTCGTCACTCATCCGGCTCAGCCTGCCTGCCTGCGGGACTCTGTCTGTGGTGGAAACGAAACGTTGACACAATACGCATTGATGATGTTCGTTGACGGATACGGGGTGAGCTTTGGGTTTGGGCGCACACCGAATGGCAAGATGGCGGATAGTAAATTGGGAAGCTGTAGCCGTTTGGTGAGCGTTGATATGAAAATAATTGTTTGCCACCAGACATCGTACGAGTAGGGCCCCAGAGGGTTGGGAAAAAAGGGGAAGAGGAATTGCTGACAAAGGTATCTTTTGTGGTCGGCGAACGTAAACCGAAGTGACTTTAAGTAATCATGCAAATTGGAAGAACCACTCACAAGCAGGGAGTATTAGGGAAGCTTTCAAAAGCAGCACAAAATGCTTACCCTCTGATAGAACTTGTGGGAATTATGTGTTTTAAACCCTGTTAAATGTGCCTGAGACGCAATAAATTAACCACAGAGGACATACGGTTCGGGAAACGTGAAGCCAAACCATGGCGATCGGCAATGGCAACGGATGGCATACGTTGCGCAGCAGCACCTGCAGCGTAGAGAAATTAATATCACCGTGTGGGGAAAACACTCACACCGGTACGATTCTCGTTCGAATCGGTGCCATTCTTACGTGACGAAAGATGATGATATTGGAATCGAATTGATTGGATCATATCTGCGCACGTGTACGGTTTGTGATGAGCACGTAATCGTTGCTAGTTTGCTTTGGTAACGCGACAGGTGTCGAGTGTACAAAACATTCTGCTTTGTTCGAGAAATGAAACATTTCACAGGAATTTGGCACCACAAATGATGTGTTTGAAACGTAATACATGATAGAACGGTAAGCATGATTACCGTCACGAACTATGCAAAAAAAAAACAGAAGAGAAAGTTTGAAAAGATATTGATGAGCTATATTGTAGTACATAAAAGTATTGATCTTAATATCTTTTAAATTAAACGAACTCAACGATACTAACACACTGCTTTAATCTAATTCTATAGAAATCTGATTAATATGTGATCTTACTAACTTACTTCCTTCAAATTAATTAACTTTCAGTACAGTTTTGCCGTTAAAATGATTATACGATGAAATGTTTTCTCGTTTTAGGTATCCTAAATATTATTCCATTATAACATTGTGCATATATTAGGATATGTTTAAGCAAATATTTTTTAACACATACAATAACGTTAAATTCATCTCAATTGTTAACGCAAAAGTTAGCTCAACCTGGCTATAACAAAGAAGCTTCGACGTGAACGTACAAGTTGGAGCTTATACAAAGCATATCATTCCAGAATTTAGCAATGATTCAAACTCTAAATCAGGAATCAGTTCTGGGTATTGTTGAGGTCAGCTGAAAATGTTGTTGATTTTCCTCGCATCCACTCACGCCTCATTTAGAACGTTAAAATATGTTCATGAACCAGCCAACCAGTAGAAAAAGAGACACATATTTGTAAGGGAATGCAAAGGAATTATACGGTGAAATTAAGTGGAATTGGTATTAATTTATTTATTTAGGAGACCGAGAATAAAACTTTAACCAAAGCGAAGGAATGTCAGAAATTGGATTATGTACGTACTGCTGAAAAGCTCTGAAGGTATTGCATTATTGAAATTGAAAGCTCGGTTGTTTATCTCGCTCTAAAGTTTAGCATAGTTTGAGATTAAGCACTCAGCAATTGATGTAACTACTGAGAAGCGTATCCATGGACATTGTTTCATGTTAATAGAAGGGGAAAAGTTGAAATAAGAGAGGAATGCAGAGCTTGTTAGGAATAGGGGATGATATAAACTGTTTTAATCTTCTTCTAAGGCGACCTAAGCCTAAGCCACTAATAACCTTTGCAATCGGTCTAATGGGACTAATTGGGTTCACTCATAGTAAAATAAAGTAGTGTATGGCAGCTATGTCAAGGGACTAACTCGTGCGAGTTTTCATAATTAGAAGAAACTCTTGAAGAGTTCGTGAGCTGCATCTTTTAAAGACAGTTTTGAGAATAATGAAGTTGTGCAAAGTTTAGTTAGGAATAATCCCCAGGTGATCTGCCTCAATGAGATCAAGATTTAAAGCATATGGAGCACAGATTTTATTTCTTTTACGATCGACTATGCATTCAATTAGTTTAATTTATGGAATATGTCATTTGAAAATATGTCTAATATTATTGTATTCGAGAGGATAAGATAGTTTCTCCTATTTCAAACTTTTATAAGTTGTTATTGAATCATTTCTCGTGCTCATGTTAACAGTACTTCAATTGCTGTAAATAAACGTTTCAAGCTTACGTATTGATTTATGAACAAAACACCGCGTTTATCAATGTTTTAGTGATAGAATATAGACATATAGCGATAAATTGAACATAAAAGTATATCCTACTTTATCTCCTTGCTCGTTATCAACGGAGATTGGGTTATTCAAACAGCAATCTTTAGCGTGTACAAGTAGGTTCCCCCAGATATTTTGGCTCTTTGAGAATGAATCATCTAACTTATCATTTAACCTAATCTAATCTTTGGACTCGGTAGTCAACAATACAGGAGGATTGCTAATCATTTGTGGCAAAATGATTTATGACTCAAGGTTTAATGAAAAGATTTGTGGACATGTATATCCGGTAGCCGGTCTCATGGTACAGTCGTCAACTCGTACGACTTAACAACATGCCCGTCATGGGTTCAAGCCCCACCAGACCGTAGCCGCCATACGTAGGACTGACTATCCTGCTATGGGGGGAAATCAATAAGTCACTGAAAGCCAACCCCACAAGTGGGTTTGGCAGGCCTTGACCGACATCGGTTGTTGAGCCAAAGAAGAAGAAAGAAGATATCCGGTAGAAGTAGCTACACTGTGAGAACCCGGATCTGATTGCAGACTGCAAGATGTATGTCATTGACTATTGTGTAAACATTATCAAACCTCTAACTGATAAACCTTTCTTCTTTAACAGTCTAGATGTGATTGAAGCATTAAAACCGTTAATATGAAAATATTTTTAATAATATATCATCCGAGTTTAAACTTTAAACATGGATTTGTTGTGCTTCAGCATGATTATTCGCAATCGAAACATAATCACCAAACATGTGGAACAAAGCATGCAATTCAATAAAGAAAACAAAAACCTACACCTCTATTTCCCTCTTCTTTAGACTCATTTAAAGGTACGCATAAGCGTGCAACACTTTCTTTTCTTCTCGAATTGCGCATAAAAATCCCCGTTAGCGTACCGTCAATAACCACCGGCCAACGCAAGATAAAACTCCCCATCTCGATGTGAATCCCCTCGGCTCGCTGGAGAATGGCAAGGTGCACGGTGAGATAAATGCAGAGTATAAAAAGTCTCGCGACCGGTTCGGATGCTCGTCAGTGTGCTGCCGGGGTTTGATTCGATCCAGTGCGATCCAGAGCTGAACGTTTCATCCGTCACAAGTGCCTAGAGTGTAGCAAACATGAAGCAGGTGTGCATTCTTCTGGCAGTGCTGCTGTGCACGGCAGCCGTTGCGGATGCAATGGTGTTTGCTTACGTGAGTATTGCAGCAGAACATGCAACCGTAGATGGGATTCCCCCCCCCCCCCCTACATTCTCTAACACACACACACATTGTAATCATACTTCCGTTTGTATAATTCCTCTTTTCTAAATAGGCGCCGACTTGTGCGAGATGTAAAAGCATCGGGGCACGCTACTGTGGCTACGGCTATCTCAACCGGAAGGGCGTTTCGTGCGACGGACAGGTGAGCTTTTTTTTCTTCTTTCTTTCATTTGCTGCTCGGTTGAGTGCTTTTTCAAAGGAACGCAACGGGAAGTAAAAATTGCTGGGCGTTCATCTTTTGCAGACGGCCATCAATAGCTGTGAGGACTGCAAGCGAAAGTTTGGCCGCTGTTCAGACGGCTTTATTACAGAATGTTTCTTGTGAGTGGAGCTCTGCTGGAACCATCATCGGCAGGACCGCCGGTGCGTCTTGTGCAGGGTGTTGTGCGAGCGCGGATGCATTTGAAATGATTTGTCCGGATTTGTCTTGTCTAATTAATGCAGTGCGGTGCAGTTTACGAGATAAGCGGTTGCATTACTCTAGCGGTTTCATCAGTGCCAGGCGTTGGTCAAATGAAACTTACAGATGAAATTATTCATACATTTAAGCGAACTATTTTGGTAAAATAAACGGAAGGAAAATTTCCAACGAAAATCAATGCTTATTTGATTCGTTAATAAAATAAATACTGTTCAATATTTTTCATACTAATTTCGCTGCTTAAAATGTTGATTAGTCTTTAATGGAAGTGAATTCCCAGAGCCACTGTCATGTCTTTCTCCTGCTGTGTAACTTTGGAGCTGAAATATTAATGAAGGTTTATGCGAAGGAGATTGCTGCTCATCAACCTTCGCTTCTGGTAAGGATGTCTATCAATGATTGACCTTTACCGCAAGTCTCAATCATCAAAGGGTCTAATTGTTGCATTCATGGAAGTAATTTACCAATTCCCAGCTTGTGACATATCTCACTGCAAATGTCAAAAAGCGAACGAGTTGACAGCAATAGCAGCAGTCGGAGGAATGAGACAAATTATGAGAAATGGAGACAGAAAGAAAGGAAGCGAAAGAGAGAGACAGAGAGAGAGAGAGAGAGAGAGAGAGAGAGAGTTAGAGAGAGAGAGCGAGACAGAGAACTTTGCAAAACATTACTAGCAAAGTTTTCTTCTCCATCAAGATTAAATACTTTGACGACTGATTCTTCTCATTGGAGCAACTGTGACTCCTTTAAATTTCAGTATTATGAAGGATACATAACCATTGACAATACTTTTGTGATGATGAATAGCAAAACATATCTATCTGGTTTTTGATTTACGACACAGCAGACTGTCATGTGATGTTACTTTACAATCAACTTTTTTTTATTGAAAAATCAACTACGATTTCGTTTGAAATGCATGGGGTTTTCCATCTCATTTTTAATGCCACAAATGCTGTAAAAATATAACCTACATATTGAGCAAAATAATGCTTTTTTACTGCCTGAAATATTGGTTTTGTTTGAAATCGTCTTTGTTAATTTCAGAACACAGATATTTTAACGAGTCTTTGAAAGTTCTGAATAATGGATCTTTACAGACAAATCGGGAACTAAAGATCCAAAAATCACATGTTTTATTAACCAATTTCTACAGCACATATTCATTTCCAATAACTTTTTGCTATAAAAATAGTAAACCTGCAACCGTATGAACCTTATTTTAACAGTAACCTTATTGTATTAATTTTTATACAGAATTTGAGCCAATTAACCTATTAAATCATTACCAAACGATTTTAATTGGTTTGATTTAACAAATTTAATAAACTAAGTAAAATGTTTGATTTTCAGTCAGTCAGAATGCATAAATAAGTGCAACACAGTTGAAATTGTTTTAAAACAAAAGACATAAAAAGTAAACTTTTTTAACGATTACGGCAAGTTTTAAGGTGTTAATGTCTATGGGTACAATTAAGCGTTGTTTTGTCATTAACCCTTCAGTTTCCAATCTTCCAACCTGGTGTCTGAAAGCCTATTGCTTTATGTACATAAAGAGTTCACAAATTTAATTACCCGCTTGTACGTCATTCAAACATTTTACTATTTGACATAAAATACGGTGTACACCCTGTTAAATGAATGTCACACCAAACCGGCTCAAGCGCTCGCTGTAGCACACACAGTCGAAAAAACCATCCTCTTTCCCCTTACGAAAAGTAAATAAACAACGAGAGGGAGAGAGAGATATTAGAAGGTTGTGCCTTCGCAGCGCAGCACCGCAACCGCTCCCGGTATCTTGTGAAGCGCAAACTTTTCATTTACCCAGTCCCGCGCCAAAATTCGTCTTTTCGAGCCGATCGCGGCTGATTCACTTAATCTTCTCGCTTTAAAGCTAATTGAGGGCTAATCGCTCTTGAAAGTAGGGAAATCTTTCGGCAGACGCACGACAGAGACGAGCGAGTTGCGGAAAAGTGGAAGTTGAATAGGAGGAGGACGATGAAAAACGAAGAAGAAAATCAGACAAGCGAAACGGATTTCAGCAATGTACAGCGTGTTAGGCGACACCGAACGAGCAACATTGAAAACATAAATTGCGCTTGAGAAGGGACACGCTGCGCGCGTAGACGAAAAAAAAAAAAACGCGAGCGCTAGCACTTGAAAGGTCATTTATGAACATGCTCCTCATCATGCTCATCATCATCGCCCCATCATCACCGCCATTCGTCGTATTTTGCCGGATGAAAAGTTCATTAACGCGGAAAATCTATTCCCCCAGATGATGGTGCTTCAGTGGATGGGATCTGGAGGGGACTCTTTTTTGCCTTTTGCTTCTTCGTCCCCCCACTTGGTGTCGGTGAGCTGAGGATTAGAGATTTCACCCAACCCCTTTGCTTTCCTCATGCCCTAAACAGAAGTGGTAGCGAATCTGGTGGTCTGGTGGTGCTACATTGTATGGAGCCGTTTGGTGTACCACTGCGAAGCAGATGCTTTGGAAGGTGGTTGGATGCGCCAAAAGTGTTTCCCCGCCGTGAAAGAACCGACCGACGGACTCTTGGCCTGAGCTGAGAGGCCTTTCCTTGCAGTTGAACAAGTTGTGTGCACCTTCAAATGTGCTGCCGAAGCACCGCAGAGGACAGGATGATGCAGGGCGGACGATGGTGGTGGACAAAAGAACGAGCGAGCGAACGAACGATTGCATAATTGCCACTTCGGGATGGGAATGTTTTGTCATTGAGCCATTGAGCTACTGGCGAGGGGAGGGCAGCATCTTATGGATCGCACCATAACAAAAAAAAAAGCTCTGCAAAAGCAATATTGCACACCTCCCCTTTCTCGTACAAACGGTCAAGAGTCGTCACTTTTCCGCACGATGCGATGTATGTGAGAGCAACACAAACAGTTTCGTTCTTGTAAGCCACGCGAGTAAAGGATGAGCCTGAGTGTGGCATTATTGGAAAAAGGAAACTTTTCCTCCCTCCTTTCCGACCCCCCTCCCCCCAGCAAGACGTAGCGAAAAAGAGCATCCAACCCGTAGTATCACAATAATACTTGAGATGGTAAAACGTCCCTTCCCAGAAAAGGGCCAAGCAAGAGTATAGCATATGGGCTATGCTATCAGAGCGCTATTCACTTGGGGGAGGTCGTTTTGCAGATCGTCTGTTCGCTATCATCAATCGAAAGTCTCGACTGTGCAAAGATGCGGGTGTTGCCAAATCGCTCTCGTCTAGTTTGCTTTTATCGACTATCGCTCTTTTTTTTTTGCTGTTGGGTGTTTGGCATTGGGAACCTTTCGCATACCCGACGGATCACTGACCATCCGTAAAAGTCGGACAGCAAGTAGCGCCCGAAACGAGCGAAAGGAACGTGACGCGTCAGCAATAATCGAGAAACATCGAGCCACTTGGAGAGAGAGAAAGAGAGGGAGGATGAAAAACTTCCCTCTTCTGGTAGCAACAAAACAATACGGCGAACGAAGGATGGAGTCGGCAAACACAATCGCTGTAGAGAACGGATAGAAGAAATGCTTTTTTTGTGTCCGATCCGTCTGCGCTGGAACTCGGGGACATTTCCGGTCAGTTGTTTGCGAGACCTTGGATATTAATGCAGCATCGCTTGGAGACAGATCTCCTTTCTTGAATCGCATTCGGTAGCGCTCGTAATAATTTGCCAGGAAGCGGTTTTCTGAAGTGGTTGGAAGAGGGACATATTTTCTGGCTTGTTTGATTTACTTTGGATTATGCGGGGGGGGGGGGGGGGGATCTTCTTAAGCGAAGTAATTGCTTTCAGGAGAAAGGAACTTTACTTGCTCAAATAGCTAGCAAGAATAAAGATAGTATTAGAATTAGAGGAATATCTCCTTGACAGTCCAATGGATTCTTTCATGAAAAGCCTAAAATTGAATCAAAACATCTCAAGCAGGCACACGGTTTCCTGTATCTATTGACGTATACACCCTAAGATACGAAACCCTTTTCAAACCCCTTACTAAAGCTATATTTAACATGTAACTAATATGTAACAAAAGATTAAACAATTAAAATAACTTCCACCAACTACACAAAGCTCCACTTCTCATTTGGTAGAGCAACGGTGCTCCAGTTTGAGTCTATATTCGATCCAAACGGCTCAGATGATAAATAGTAGGTTTGAGCCCAGGACAAGCGTGACGTTAATACTTTCGTTTGATAACTTTACTACGAGAAAACGGTGTGGCCCGCGAAGGAACACCTCAAATTGATATCGCAAATCTGCTCATACCCGATTTGAAGTGTCACATCGTGATAGACATGTGGCTAAAAGCAGACCTAAACTGTTAAAGTGCGCATTGGTGAGGCATTTATGGCTTGTTGAAGAATATAAAGAGATCAGATACATTTAGAATAATAAAAAAGGGAGCAGCAGGACGCAATATTGTGCGAACCAACACGAACAGAAGCAGTGATCCTGTCCACCACAGAGACTTTAATCTGGACTGCAACTTGGACCATGTTCACAACTAAACTCAAACTTCGGCATTGAAAATTTTCGATCATTTTCTACATAAAATCTCATTATGTTGACTACAGCTTTTGTTCTGTAAAGAGAAGAGATCCAGTGGATCTTGTGTCAGGTAGCAATCACTACACTTGAACAAGAACAACGTCTTGCTCCAAAGCCATAACAAAAACCATGATCATGACGATGGCAAACACTGGGATAGAATATGAACAAAGATTAACAGGGAGATAGAATACATATAGTAATTCAGTCTAGAAACAGAGATAAGGACATAACTTACAATGTTATTGGAACTAGCACAAGCAGCCAGCACAAAAAACGAGGTGTTGGTAGGATGCAAGAGCCTTCGAAGCAAAACTACAAGCATATCGTTCCAAGGATCGTTATCACCAGCTTGTTATCTTATACGCTTCGTTAGCAAATATAACAAAACCCCAACCTTCAAAATTCTCCAGGGATTTACCGGAAAAAAGCCATTATCGACCAACATATGCCTTGACCATCGGTAATACCTCTGTACACCCGCTACAAAGCACGTAATCCTCCCTCGACCTCATCTCCCACAGAGTGTCCCAAAGAGAGCAGCATGGAGCACGAGCTAATTTTGAAGCAAATTGAGAGCCACGCACCAATGCGCGCTGTTAAACTTTAACGACCTCTTGACGCTTAAGCCCGGTGGACGGTGGAAGTGGTTTTGGGGCCCTAAAGGTGTGCACCATTGCCAGCGGTTCGCTTCCGTGCGGATGGAAACGAATTTTAACGACGGGGATTGTACAATTGGCAGAGTTTCGGATTGCCAGATTGGATATTGTGCGAGCGCTGTCGCTGGGATGCTGGTTCGCAATGTTTGCCCTTCCACACACATACACACTCGAATTGATCCAACCGGGCCAATGCTCTGCAGCGTTGCCTAGGTGGCGCGTCCCATCGTATCGAAAATGTGGCCCTCGGTGTGTGAAAAGCATAAATCTTTTTATTCAATTTCGCTCCAGTATATCCAAAAGCTCCACACACACACACACCCTAGGAGGTGAAAAGGAAAAGCCAAAGCTTACTCCCGCCGCGAGCAGCCGGGCCGCAGGGACGATCCAACAACTTTTGCGTTTGCGGCGTTGCGGAAAATCGACAAACCAAAACGAGTGAGGGAAGGCATAAGAAGAAAAATGAAAGGAACAGAAACGTTCAATATATTCATGCGACGTGTAATATTCCATGTGTATCTGTGTGTGTGTGTATGTGTGATTCCGGTGCTGCCAAAAAACCGTGCAATTTTTATTGCGAAGCGCTTTCCGGTGAAGGTGCGCATGCTGAGCTTTTATTTTTTGTTGCTGTTGTTGGTTGCTTCCGTTGCTTTCTATATGACAAAAAGCTGGCCGACCATCGAATAGTACTGTGATGCAAATGATCTGGGTTCGTGTTGGGTGCGCACCCATTGTGCAGGTGAAATAGTCAAAATGGTGGAGAGGAAAAAATCATTTTTCTCTTCTGCTTATCTAAATTTCGTCTCTTCCGCATGAACAGACTCTTTATTATGCATTATTTTTTTTCCTCCGTTTGTCCTTCACCATTTCTCCTGCTCTTGCTAATACAACGTACGTGAAACCTAACACCGGTTGCTTGATTTATGCTCGAAAGGCTTCCCGTGGAAAACTACCGACAGCTTTCACTGTGGACAGCATCTCGCCTCCTTCCCAGTATGGGACTCGCGTGGAAAAGCTGGGATTATTGTTAACCTGGTAACCGGCTCGTCGCCCTCCCAAATAACTATGGATTCACTTTCGAGCAGACGGTTAGGTGATACCAAAATCTAGACACTACCCAGCACCCACGCTCGGTATCGGTATAACACCAAGCAAAAAAAAAAGGAAAAGAAAAGAATCAATGTATAAATTCCACCACAGTCTGGTGCCGAGAGCTTATTGTAAAATCAATGTAGCTTCTTCGGTTGAGCTTCAGTTGATAATGTTATCACGGGTAAGGGTTATTGGGTTCGGCACTGCTGCTGTGTTGCGCGAGGCAACCTTACGAAGTTAAGAACCCTTTTGCCGGTGCGGCAACACTAGGTTTTGAAATTGAAAGAGCTGCACCAGGTGTTTCACACGCACCGGGATGGCTTTAAAAGGGATAACAACGGGGTGTGTTGTATCGTTTACATTTCATACGATTACCTACCCACATGGTGTGTAATATCATTGCAGCCATGGGTAATTGTTTATATTCTTTTTTGCTTGCTACATTTGCGCAGCCTAGCATGGGTTTAAGTTGTATTTTTATTCATTGATCTGAAGCCTTACATGGGACGGTGATGGAGCCTGGAGCAGCTGTCTAGGTGGTCTAATAAAAAACAGTCTCGTTAGCTCTCGAGCTTTCTCGAAGAAGGAACAAAACATTCGCTATCATGTGTCAGTTTAGAGATCGAAAATATGTAATGAAAATGCTCATGCATTGTCAAGCCTACATTGTGTGATATAAACCCCATTAGATTCATAACTTTGGCTTGAGTTCGTGGAATTCGTGGCAAGAAAGATTGTACATACGAAAAATATAACAACAGGCAATAAATTTGAATAAAGCTCGGGTCTTTGAATATGGTGTGGTAGCTGTTGCCATCAAGCCGAAGGCGGAATGATCCATTAATAATTTTGCCATGGGTGCCGTTTTTGGTAAGAGAAAAAAAAACATTTGGTTCCATGTTGATGAGCTTCAAGTATGTTTATTCCATTGCTTAGAATTATAACTGATTATTAGTGATAAATTACAATACATTTTTGTTTCGTTAAAAATGACATAATGAGTCCTAAGTGACGCTAGATTCAGAACAAACCATTGTTCTTACCAACGTCGAATTATCATTATGCATAACGATATTTATCTCTAACATAACTCATCAGATGCATATCAGTTAAGAACCATCTCATTATGCTTTACAATCCCGTTTACAGTCATTTGTAAAATGGTTTGTCCCTTGAAGCCCAATAATGTTGTCCCCTATGCTTATGTACCAAGGCAGAGCCAGATTCTAGGTGTCACAGCCGAGACATTGCCTACATGACTGATACCAGAGATAAAAATATATGAGAATATCTTACAGCGCAACCGTAGCTCGTATCGAAGCTAAATTTTTATGCAAATTGTATGATGATTCCGTTTATAGTTCCAAGCTTTAATGGATATTATATTAATCAGTGTGGTGAGACAATATTACTAGAGGAATTAAACAGTTGTTCTCATTTTTCAGACTATCATATATTAGGCAAAAGCTAACGGAAGAAAAATGAAGAACACGTCGATTTATCATCAATTTATAGACACTTTCATTGCGAACATTATAGACCAAACATTACGAAAAAGTCTATCTTGATTTCAAATTATACCGTCAAAATCAGTCAGACGAGTCAGATATAAGCTTAATAGTTACGTTTTGTAATGCGAATTGCAGCATTTTAGGCACTTTCTGAAGCCTTTTTTGCAAATGGACTGACATATTGGTAGTACGTTGAGAATTCAGCTCCCACTAGTAAATCATAGCCTAAATGCATAGTATGTTCAGAGTAATTAACCCTGTGACATGCCTCTGGCAAAGTACAATGCAGGCAATGGAATTTATATTATACTAGAATTTCACAATTTTGAAAAACCGAACCGTGTTTTGTTTCCGGGGAAATGTCCCTTTTATTTCGTGCGAATCATTTTACCGAAAATATTCCACACCTCACTGCACCCTAAAATTCGACCGAAAATTAATCATCGAACAGATGACAGGAGGCGGCTCAACAAACTCACAAAAACACACTGCGATACTATGACAGCAACAAAATGGAGCTCGACTCGCGGGCACAACGTGATCGCGGTGAACGCGCCCGCTCAACACCTGATGAATACAAACAAAACGCCACCGCCAGTACATCGAAAACCGTTTTTCCTCCCGCATTGTCATGGAAACGGTTCGTTGTTAAATGGTAGAGAGAAAACAGAGGCGGAGAGCAAAACAAAAAAAAACGGCTCACCCTCTGTCCTTGGGAGTAAATCGTTGTCAGTAGGTTTTTTGGGCTGTCCTTTTTCGGAATTTCGGGGGCCCTTGATTTTTTGCTTCCTTTGCACCACCAATTCCATGTAAAATTCAACGGAACAAGATACTAACATTTCCGCCAGTGCTCTCCGACATCTGCACCGCTTTCCGACGCGAGGGTTTTTGCACTTTTGTTCGGAAATTGTAATCCCGATAATTTTGTTTACATGTTTACATACACCACTGTCGGCAGGAGATTGGTGAGCTGGCGCGAAGCCCATTTGCCGATGGGGAGGCCCGTGCGCCCGCGGCGATACGGCGGACCAATGCGCCTCGCCTCCCCGCCGACCGGAAGCATCGACCGGTTTTTATTGTTTGATTTGCGTTTGTGTCCTTCCGGTGGCACAGGGAAGCGAAAGGAGCTCCGAAGGGAAGGTACACTGTTCGGTGTACACGGAAGCCGAAAAGCTTTTCAGAATGAATAAAATTACAGTGAAATTCGACGGGCAGGGAGATTGAATTCAATTACTATTTATTAATTTAATGATAGGAATATGCGCCGATCAGTATCGACCATTACATCGAAATACGTTCGAGCTGCGCTTTCGTTTGCGTATTCACTAGCGAAAACGCAGCCGTGTTAAAATACTACTCAAAATGTAAAGCTCTAGGCTACGCAGAAGCACGCAGAAGCGTTTGATTTATGTTTCTGGTGGAGGCGCAACGAGCGAACCAACAACCAAACAACAGCAAAACAAAAAAGTAGGAAATAGAACAGTAAACCATTGTCCCTTGCTCCTATGTTACAGCGAAAAGCACTTTATAAGCGCGGTATGGTTTATTTTGGCTTTTCCACACCAACACAAACCCCCGCACGCACACACACACCCACACCGACTCACTCGAGCACGGTTTGGTGCGTTGCTGGTACATTATTTACAAAACGCATCAGCGCAAAAGCAAATTTTCGGCATAAATTATGCATTCCACGGTCGTCGTGTACGCATCGTTCCCCCTTTCCCGTTCCGTAGCTGACCGCAGAATGTTAATTCCGAATCGGGAGGCACGGAGGCAAATCCGATTTAGGGCGCAACAGTGCTCACAAATTAATGCTCCCTAGATGACCGTGGGTATTAAGAACCTACCCCTACCACCCCCCCCCCCCCCCCTCACCCCATCCTGTAATCACAATAAGAGCAACAACAAAAAAATGGCTGACCTACCACCAATCGCAAAGCTTCTGTGTGTAACGATGGGGAAAAAGTTTTGTCGACTGTTCTGTTTGTGTCTTGCGTCACTAACTACTGGCAGCCGGTATGGTCCCCAGCGTCTTGGTGCTTCTTTACTGTGTTGCTTCATGTGCGCCGGTGAGCTTTGACATTAAAGATGCTGTGTTGTTTTTTTTTTATTTGTTGCACAGTCAATTGGTTAAATTCTAAAGGTCATCTCCATGCTCTTTTACCTATTTTTTTGGTCTGTTTAATATTCATATCCTTCTAGGCTATGCTGGCAGTATGCCAACATGCAATCTTTGCGTACACGTTTCTAAGGATTGGACACGTACCTCTTACGTACTTTATAACGCAACAGTGTTCCTATATGTTTACTCTGTGTATGGGAAAGTGGTTTTGTGCCTCAGGGATTTTTTGAGTTTTGATATGTGTGTTTACGTATGTTGATGTTGTACCTCTGCAACGATTGTGAAGCGCATAAATCATGTGTTACAAAAGTGGAATTTTTGAATAATGCTCGGCTTTTGAATAAATGCCATCATTGAAATTGATGCACATTAATATTTTCGTTTTTTAAGTAATGATATTATATTTTCGATTGTATATAACAGTCATCTCCAAGATTTTTGGTATCACGGACCACTTGGCTTTGAAGATACATTTACCGTGGCCCACATATATTGAAATCATATATTTTGTAGACTTAGTTCAAAGCTTTTCGATCAAAAGTATGTTTAAATATTATTTTAATTAAGGCTTCAGTTTTAAAGCTCTCTAGGTACCCAATTTTTACAATACATAACATAAATATTACATGTCATTTCATAAATAGTTTTATTTGGATATTGTAATTAGATATAGCAAACCTTTTCACCATGACCAGCGTAATTGGTTGAAATTTGCGATAACCGTCGAATTCCAGTTGTATTTTTGTTGTTGTATTCATGATTGCTTTGTCTATATAATCTTATCGGTATTTTTATGGTTATGTTTCAAATAAGTTATAATGATTTATACATATTTATAATTCTGTACGAATATTTTATATTATTTTAAAATGATAACTTCAGAAAATATTCGATATAGAATTAGAAAAATCGATAATCTGTGATCTGTGGATACAAAGTGGTTTATATGTTTTCAGGCTTAAAAAATTCTAATAAAATCATGCAAAATTGTAAACACACATTTTTAAAATGAAAAATGAAAATTGTTGACAGTATTTCACAAATCAAAGGCGATTTTTGTGTTTTACATACAATTTGAGGTCATTGAATGAAATCTTATTCTTAACGATCGACAGACGTGCAAGACAAAAAGGATCGTAAAAACACCAACAAGTACTAGAAGAAAGCTTATTTGAAAAGTAAAACTTTCACAAAGAAAGAAATAAACATTACTTTTCACTTAAAAACCCTACGACCAACGTCAACAGTTTGAAAAGGTGAAACAAACGGCAAAAGCTTCTTGAAAAGATTCCAACCCAATAATGCACACACTGCAAACGACCAAAACAGTCATAAAAATACTCCTTGTGCCTTCTTTGCACAACAGTGGTGCGCGCTTCCTGCGTTAGTGGTGGTCGTAAAATTTTGCACACTTGAAAGAAAATTAAACGTCATGGGAAAGAAGTCGCACGGCAGTGTGCCTCGACCTCGTTCCGAGCAGTTATGGCGAACGATTGCGAACGAAGTATACCTTTACCGCCCTTTTGCTTTTGAGTGAGTGTGTGTGTGTGTGTGTATGTGTGCTAAGACAGGGACTAAATTTTTACGACACACACACACACACACACACACACACACACACACACACACACACACACACACACACACACACACACACACACACACACACACAAACAATTCCGGTAGCAGTGCACCAAATGTGACACATTTTTCCACTTCACAAGACTCAGTCAGCACGGGCAGGCGCTGATTTGAGCCGCTGAACTGATGATGGTAGCATAAACAAGAAAAAAAAAGAACTCCACGCCACCGCCAGTTGAGTTTCACGGCCAAAGCATCTTCCGAAAAAATAACCGTGAAGCTAAAACGTTGGGTATAATTTATTTGAAAACATTTTCAGCTTCCCCCTCGTACCCCATCGCTTAGCCACCAATTCCTCCCCTAAAACTCAACACACACTTGCTTGCGCCTTTTGCCGCCATCTACGGGGGGCTTGCGGGAATATGATCAAAGCGTCGTACGAAAACAGCATGGCTGCGTACGTAACCGACAACGGCAGTGGCTGCGTACGACAATGGCGTGTTTCTGCTGTGGCGACATCGCGCACCAAAAACAAAAAAAAAAAAAATAGCGCGAGCAAGTTGGGAAACTTTTTTTTGATATACTGCTTTAACTTTTCATCATTTATTCGAGTTGGTAGCGTGGGTGCGAGATGGTGAACCCAATTAATTTGCCTCTCCGTTTGCTAAAAGCAATTTTGAGCAAAAGGCGAAAGGTAAGCCAAAAGCAAAAAAGAGAGAGAACGTAAAAAGCACCACACCTCAATGAATAATTTTGCAACACAATTTCATTCGAAGAAAAGCGCACACGTTTAACCGACCGTAAAATGAAGGTGTACTGAGAGGGAAACACACAGTTCCAGTGGTGTGGCAGTGTGCAGTGTTGAACGTGTAGCGTTAGTAAGTAACCGAAAAGCGTAATACTTACACTCATGTCCACGGGATGTCTAGTAGCTGATGGGAAGATCCGGCCGTGAGCATGCCTTCCCGTCCCGTTTCGACAGCAAGGTGGAAAGCAGGAAACGATGGCTCTTAAATCAAGGTTTAAGATTTATTCTTCTCTCTTCACCTGCTCCTCTTCCAGTCTTGCGTAGAGACAGCTACCCCACATTCGTTCCGAATCCTGCTGCGAAAGTGATCGGGTTTCCACAGGTAACAACCGCAACCTCACTCGCCTTGATTGCACACCACCCTTTGCTTCGTTTTTTGTTGTTGTGGTGCTGCTAAGGTGGGATTTTCTTTTCACGGCTGAGTTAAGTTTCTACCGCTCACTGTCACTCTCTGGCGGCGGTGGTACAATTTAATTGTTTGCTCAATTACACCGCGCATTACACAAGACGTTACCGGTTGGTAAATATGCATTTCACTTTATCCTAGGCGTACCGGAAGCGAGAAAAACCACACGACGGCGTACAGCACGTGTGTGTGCTACACGTCGATACAGCAGAACATTCACACTTTTACTACGCTGATGATTATTAAATAAACTCTCATGCACACAAATGCAGGCACACATGCACACACACACACAGATATACGGACGCACACACACTAAGTGCTGAAGCTTAAACGGTGATGGTGCCGCAGACAATGTGGGCCGTGGAGGTGTGGATGAGGTTAACGCTCTGTGGCAAGACGTTCGGCAAGCTGGCAAACACTGGCCTTGTTGTTGCACTGTTTTCGGTGGGCTTTGGTAGGTTGTAAGCGTTTTGGGGGGTTTTGTTTTTCACACCATGCTACTTGAACATTATTGTGGCAGTTTTTCGACGTTGTTTATTCACGGCCGATGAAACTGTGCTTTGCTAGTGTTCTGGAAAGATAAGGATGGAATCGCAATTAAAAGATAAAATTACATAAAAAAATCATGTTTGCGCTTTTAATAGCTATGTGTCATTGTTTTAATGCATAACCCTAGAGAAAACCATATTAAGTGGCCACTTTACAGGGTTTTCCAGGAGTTCTCGTAGTTGTGGAACACTTTATTGACTCTTTCATACGTGAGATGAGCTCAATGTAATGGGAATTGGACTCTATAGCACCCTTGTTGGACAAATCTAATAGGAATTTCCAAGCAGCTTGTCCAAAAAGGTTGCCATAGAGTCCAATTTCCAACTTGTGAAGCTCACTTCCAATATGAAAGAGTCAAGGAAGTGTCCGACAACTATGAGAACCCCTGGAAACCCCTGTATCATTTATAAAAATCACAATAATTAATCGTTCGTATCGTCGATTGGCTGTGCCTTTACCTTACCTCCATTGGTTTGTGAAAATAAATGCATAAAAAGAAATAGGAAAGCAAGGTGTTATAAACATAAGAAAATAGAAAAGGTAAAAATAAACAAAGGAGAAAATGTTATAAAATAAGATGTAAACAAATGATGAAATGCAAACAGGAAAATCAAAAACAAAAAAAAAAAACACGCACAAAATGAAAATAAAATTACAAGGAATTGAACACCAATTAAACCGATGCAAAAATATACATATCACTTTTTCGTAGAAAAATAAGCTAAAAATGAAAAAAACACATAATTTATCACGAAATAAAACTGGAATACAAAGCGAAAAACGATAATTGATAAAGGTAAACAAACCAGGAAACACCCGAAATAGCCGATCCGTCGTCTCGACACACCCTAAAAGAAGGAACCTCGAACGGTTGGCTGGCTCCTCGATGAAGCATATTAATAAGAAACTATTAATAAATCCTCGCTTCTTTTGAAAGCATGACGCATTCAAAGCAATTTCGTGGAGTCAGCAATAAAATAAATAAAAAACCGGGACCGTCGGGCAAAAGTCCAACACGACGCCCACCAATGGGGTCAATGGTTGTATCTAAAGCACCAACGCTTTTTATCATCGCGTATCTTGAGATGAAAAGGTTCGATTTCTTCGAAGCACCATTTCGGTGGAACTGATCTTGATGGAGTAAAGTTCACTTCCAGTTCACGGGTGCGAAATTTGTAAGTCGCGCCTTGTTCCTTACAGACAATCAAAATGGTCCATTTGGTGAATTCGATGTGCCGGTCGAATTAAGGTTTGGCGTTGCGCGATGGGCTTTACCTTTCCACTGGCCGCGTGAAAATTGGACTACCAACACCTTCCTCCACCTTCCGAACCATTGCGGGACACATGCACCTGATCCACGCCGGTAATAAATTGCGTGAAAGGGCAGCAGAGATTAATTAGGTTAATGAAAGGAGCATTGAGCGGTTGAGCACGTTTGGAAACGTTCGCTTCACTGCTGCAAAACCACCACTCCTTCGCTCCTTCCTCGCGTGTACAAAAAAAGAAGATCGATGGTGATAGTGTTTTAATGAGTTCCACTTAATGGCGTTTCATTCACCGGTGGCACGTAGGATGCGATTGGACTTGAAAGGACACATTTTCCAGCCATGGACGAAAGAAAAACAGACCAGTTTTTCATTGATTGCGTAGGTATGAATGTGAGCTTTTCGCTCGGAATGGCTGCTGGGTGGTTAAAAACACTGCAATGCACACGCACCTGCCGCACGCACTTTTTCTGCGTCCATGGGTGCTGTTCAAATGTATTTTAATAGTGTTGATGTGGAATCAATTTTTAATTCGTAGAAATTATCCTTGCCATAAATTTTATGCTTCAAAGAAGAGCGTTCAGAGTGTGTGCGTGTCTATATGGGTGTGTAGGTAGTATCGATTCATCGAAAGCCATTAATCATGAGTGGTTCGTGGCAAGTAGAATATTCAATTAGAGCAACAACAAAAAAGGTGGGTTTGACATGAATGATTGAAGCCGCGATGAAAAATAACGTCAATGACAAATTGTTCAACGGAATCTCCAGCTTTAGTTTTGAAAATATCCACTTCCACTTTAGTGTGGTATAGAGCTGTTAAAGAAACTGTTTTGATGAGGTTGACAAACGAACGCTATTGAACGCCAATCATCGGATGATGCAGACTTATGACAGGATCATTTTGAGTAGCTGTGGATGGTTAAATTTTGACAGAATATACTTGAATATCCTCTTTAATTCTTGTTTTGGCAATAACTTTAACGACTCGTATCACGTATTCAATTACAACGTCCCAGTTTCCCAATACCGCTCTCGTCTTCGTGATTCCTCATCCCATGTGTTTTCCTAGTAATAAGAACACATTTATAAAAACCTAGAGGCCAAAAAAATATTGCCAGATAATAAATAACAAACAATTAATAAGAAAAAATAAATAAATAAATAAACAAACAAATAAAAAAAGAAACCAACAAATAAATAAATAAATAAATAAATATATAAATAAATAAAAAATAAATAATGAAATAAATAAATAAACAATTAAATAAATAAATAAATAAACAAAAAATAAACAAATAAATAAATAATTAAATAACCAAACAAACAAACAAACAAACAAATAAATAAATAAATACATTAATGAATAAATAAAAAAGCATTTAACACGTATTTTTCATAAAAAATCCATGTAACAATTATAAAGAAGCTGAAAAATTCTCATCACAAAAACAGACAAAATATAGTAACACTTGGTTCGTAAGGCTAATATTATCCTTCAACTCCCACTCGCCAACAACTTTCCTTCTCCCAATTAGCCCACCCAAACGACGCCCACCCACAGAGGAGGGGGGGGGGGGTGCGGAAGGAAAATGTGTGACCATAATGTTCGCTTTCGTGCAGGAGCAGAGTCCAATCCGCTGCCACCAACAGCCGCGTGCCTAATGAGCGTGCTCTCTCTCTCTCTCTCCACTCTCACGGGCCGGATGCTTTCAGCCCTCTCGAAATCAAGCCGTTTCGAAAGGAAAGCAGTAGCCATGCCTCACCATGCCCATCGGTTGATCAGTTGATTAGGCGTGGAATTTTGCGATAAAACACACATTCCCGTGCCGTACAGTGACATCCGGCAGTGCCTACTGCTAATCGGCTGCTAGCAGGCCGAACTGATTGCACAAACGGATGATTAGCGGATAAATCCCGGGCGCAGTGCTGGTAGAGAAGGACTGTAGCGCCCAGGCACCATCGTTAACGGGGCGCGAATGGTGTGAAAGTAGGCCAACGGCATCGATTGGCATGGGCATCGGATGCAACTAGCAGCGCTCAATGCTGCCCGGTACGGCACACCAAAACCCGTCCTGCTTTTACAAAGGCTGTCGCACCATCATCCGATTAATTTCATTCCCCAATCAAAAAAAAAGCGGGACAAAGTAGCCGGCCCGCGTTCGAGGGAGAGAAGGAACCAAAAGAGGAGGGAAAAAAGGAGAAAAACTGCAGCCATTGAGTTAACAAGCATGAAAAGGGTTCACCGCACCATCCTTGCTTCGTTCGCCTCGTTCTTTTGGTGACATCGCAAATCCTACCGCCAGGAGAAAGAGCGTGGAAAAGGCAGAGAAAGAGAAAGAGAGAGAGAGAAGGCCGAGTGGATCGCGAACCACCAAGATGATGACACTTGTTAAAGTGAAACTAAGCAAGTGTGTTTACCCAGTTTGGCGTCGCGGGAATCGAACTGACGTGGAAAACAGACACACACACACTCACACACATAGCCCTCACTCTGGCGTACGAAAGAAACCGTCCGGTCTGGTCTGGGTGAAAGATGCTGGATTTAGGATTCCACTTCCACTTGCCTTTTCCGTCACAATTTCCCGTCGTGTCCAAGAGAAACGAAAAAAAAAAACCTATCAAGATCGGTATCGGCATTCCGGCAGCGACAACGGATTGGATTGTAGCCTTCGTACACTTTTTCTTTTTCTCCGCTTCCCATTACCGTCAAGTAAATTGAGACAATAGCTTTCACACACACACACATACAGCCACAGTGGCAGGAAATAGGAAACTTCAGGCAGCAGAAAGGGAAAATGTCCCCACAAACTGCTCGGTTGACGTCCCACGGAGCGTTCCAAGTAATGGGTAGGTGGTTTTAACGCTCAACGTGTGCTCCCTTCCGCTCCGTTCATTCTTGCTTTTTAATAGCTTTTCCTCCCCCCCCCCCCCCCTTTCCCTTTTATCCCTTTTCACCCCTCTCCCTCTGCATAAGGGTTAGTGCACGTTCATTGCTCAGAGGATACACAAAAAAAAATAGTGAAACCGTCAAGTGGAAAAATGTTTCAATCAACCGTGGAATGCCCCGCGGTGTTGTTTAGGAGCGCCTTTCTCGGGTGAAACGAAATACGTCGAACAGCATAAGTCAACGCAAAGCGGAGAGCGTTACATAAGTGCGCGGGCGCGAGCGCGCTCCGATCCTTTGTTGTCATCGATGACACCACGAGTTCCGTTATCGCCCCCCCCCTCTTTCTGCCCTCTTTCTTTTCAGCCATGAACGCTTTCGCGCAGCAGCTTGCATCCGGCCGTGGCCCATCCGCCATGTTTCCGCACATACCACTGGCGGTGGATCCGGTTGGATCCAAAGTTTCGTTTCGACAAATTTGTTAAATTTCTCGCACCACGGAAGGTAATCGAAAACTCGGTGAACAAATCCTGCCCTTCGGCTCCGTTTCACCCCACCCACCGCCTGCCAATGGCACAGTGTTGGCGGCCACAAAAGGCGCACCCATCCAGAGCCCGGGGGTGGCCGAAAGTTCGAATTCACTTTTTCTTCATTCAAAGGCACTGCTGCTAGTGCCGTGGTATGCCCGCCCGACGACGGCTGCGGCCACTGCCGTCGCGCTACCGGTTACATTTAGCCTTGGCCTTTTGCCAGCCTTTTGTTTCGTATTGTTCCATGCTCCGTTCCGTTTTCATGTGTGTGTGTGTGTGTGGGGGGGGGGGGGATCGTCTGTGTTTTCTGTTTCGTGTAGCCGGAAGGAGGCCATTTTAAGGTGCACCAATCACGATAAGCTTGCTGTTTTTTTTTTCATTCCCAATTTTGGCAATCATTTTGTTTTCATTTTCAACCCACGCACGTATTACGTTTTGAGCTGTGGGGGGGTTAATTTTGAGATAGGTTGTGTTCAGATTTTTCATTCAAGGGTAAACGTTGGGTGGCAGACTGATGCTTACTGTTTGAAAGTTGTCAAATAGCCTGGATGATGTCTTATAGGATTTTCACCTTCACATGACGTCATACCATGCCAAATCTTGTGTCACAACTTGCGGAAAGCTCCATCGCTCCACTGAATGGGTGTGCACAGCACGATCCTTGCGGAAAGCAGGCGAAAAAACATCGCACCTTCATTCTTTGCTCACATCGGAGCTTCCTCGGGTTCTGCGCTCACTCAGATGAGTGCAAGCGTTTTATTCCGCTCACTGCAAAGAGCTACTTGATCCAACACTAGTCGCTTGCGTTACCGCGCGGCCTCATGAGGTGACATATACAGCGAAATGAACTATTTGAGAGGTTAAATACCTGACAGCTACTGCTAAAGGGTTGGAGGAGATACAACATCTGCTTTCGAAATTTACTTTAAACGGATATCTTCTTAAGCAGAACAGTCCCAAAATGAAAGAAATGATGAATTGTTGACTGAAAATTGATGAAATACTTAAAATTGAAGTTATTTATTGGATTTAGTTACGATTTTGTGCACGTCATTTGTTTACATTCCACATCAATTGATGCGGGATATGGTTGCTGTAATGCGTTATCTGACAGATATTTCGCCTGTCAAATAGGTCTTTTTGCTGTATATTTCACCTCATGTGGCCACAAAGTACTGTGTACATTACAGGTGGGCTTATCCAGCGCAATTTGATGTCTAAACCAAAGTGCCTAGATAGACTACATGTGGGTCCTTAGCTCAGATTCCATGGTAGCCATGATGGATTGAGATTTCTATGGAGATTGGCAGATAAGGAGTTAGGGTTGCTAAGGACTTTATATGAGTTGCTACGCGACTTTGGACTCCCTAGCTGTCAAATGAAAATTTGTCAAAGTACACAGGACGGACCAACCGGTAGTAATTTATGGACCTTGGTCTAAAATTACCCAAAAGGAGGGAGAAATCCCGGTTTGACAGTTAGATCCATAACAAACTAGGTACTTTGATGATTATTCCAAATGATCACTCGTAATCTGTCCTAAATTTTCATTAATTCCCACAGTTTTTGAGAACAATTGATGATGTGAGGAACGGAACTTACGCATACGTGAACTGGAACTCTGACTAACTATTGATTATAACTCCTCATAAGCATAGTACTATTTTTTGTTCGGTTGGTACACTACTCCTGGCATTTAAACGCCGAATCTGACAGTTGTGCAAGCGAAGATGACAATTGTGTTATTAAATTTGACAGAGTAGCTTGCACCATCTGACGTGTGATCTAGTAGTAGCAAGGATGTTATAAGAGACCAGGTGGTGGATAATGGAGCATTTTAACAAACCACCTCTTGACGTGCGGGTTCTTAATCCAGCAAGAGTCGTTATGTCAAATCCAATCAATTTATGTGTTTTGACATATTTAATGAAACATACGGCAAATTTTGATGACAAACATCATTTCATAATGATTATTCAATTTAACTATAATGAAAAGTGTACAATCTTTTAAAAATTGCGTGTTAAAATTTAGGAAAAGTGACATCCTTGAGTGGTAGACAGCGGCATCTATTCAAAAACAAAAATCTTATTAACAAGTGGACAGCTGTTTATTGGAGTGGTAAACCCTGTTTATTAGTTTTTCTGTTCCTTGTCACTAATACCAATTTCCAATGTTCCTACAGTGCAACCAGACATATCGAGACAATTTCACACTGTAAAGCGTAAAAAAATAGCCAAAATCAACATGGCTGACATTTCACGCCTAAATGTATGTACCCATCTGTCATCCTGTAAGGCGTAATACATAAAAGGAAGATAGTTAGTGTAGAAACTGTAATAAAATACAAAATTATTGTATGTCATGTATATTTTTTTGGAAAAAAATATAAAATCTTCGTTGAAAGAACAAAGTTGTTGAAATTTTTGGACCGTATTACTTATGTTTAGTATTTTTTATTTTAATATTTATATTTTATGTATTTGTTATTTTATTATATATTACTCTATATCTTTTTTACAGAAAAAAGTAAGTGAATTTGGCAAACACATTATGAAATCTAAGCAACTGTCACTATCTTAAAAAACCAGATAAGCTGTAATTTCGTAAGAGAACCCCAGAATAAATCTAAAGTTGATATACATTTCATGTAAAACGGATTAATCTATACGATTCATCTAACAAAAGCCCTTACTGGAAGCGCGATTGTTGAAATACAAAAGCGAACCCGATCGTTTGCAATTTCAGCTTGCCGGAGTGCGCCGGAAGTACGATGACAAATCACTGCTTTCATATACGCTGGTGCTTTCGCGTGCATGTTTAATTATGTAGCGGTAGCAAACACGCCCCAAGCAACAGAACCTTCCAGCTGCCATCGGTGGCGGAAGCTCACACACAGCCCATTGTCTGGCTGACAGATTCCTCGCCCCTGCGCTCCCTCCGGCTGGTGTTTCCCCTTGGCGCTCGCAACGTGCTGTTGGTGTATCCTGCCGGAGGAAGCATTTTTGAGTAATTAATGGAGTAATTTCAATTAAACGCACCTTTTCAAGGGCAACTGGGTACGGTGGCCCTTCCCGGTAGGGACATTCAATCGCGACCGTTTTAATTTATTTCAATTTGATTCAGTTTTAATCAACAGCCGGTGCGGCGTCGTTCGCTGTCAAGCGTGCAAGATGGTGCCTGCCAACCGTTACGCACAATGTGACCGTAAGCTAAGTGCTTTTTTGTGTTTTGGGATTGGGAAATTTTGGAATTAAGCGAAGGAGAGAGAGATAGAGAGATAGTGCGTGATGGTTTGGATGCTAGCCATATGTAGGATGGCAAACGCAATTAAGGCGGATTGTTTATTTTAGGTCATGATTTTTGCCTGTCTGAACTTACTTGACAGTAAACACCACATTGATAAGAGGTTTGGTGTGTGTGTGATATTCAGGCAAAGTGATTCGATAAATACTTGTTGAATAAAAAATCATGATCGACATAAATCGTGATTACTGATGTGCTTAAATTGAAAAATGTGTAAGAATATATCAAACAGAAAAGAACTATACCTAAAAAATAATCGTAAACAGTACAACAGTTATATCTATAGCATTTAAATGGGTTCCAGTGGACGGAAATATCCACATTGTGCAAGATTTGATTCAAGACTTCTGAGGTCTTAAGAGAGATTTTAAGACTTCATCTAAATTTTGACACATTCAATTGAGTTTCAAGCACAATACTTCATTGCTCTCACTTTATCTATCAAACGACATGACTGCAAGTGAACGTGTCACACCGCCTAGAACGTTGTTAATTACTGAGCAAAGAAGCAACAAATGCCTGTCAGCTTATCTTCGCTTCCTTGGGAGCTCAAACTCCTATACAAGATAGGCTTTCGATTCCTCAGTTCCTCGGTCAACTCTTTCAAGCTCTTTCGATGTGTAGCTTGGCAACACTCCAAACATGTCGCACTGCACTGCGATTGTCTAGCTGGACTGGCTGGCCAGGCTATTAAATAGCCAGCCACGGGACGATGGTGTGCCAGCCCTCGATCAGCTCCCGGGAAGCTTGTTGAACCATGCCCCAACCTGTTGCCATAGAAGCAACACACGTGTATATAAGGGCTGTTACTGTGGCCCTCAATATGTTCGCTCGAACGATGTCACAGCTGTGTTTAATTGCTTTTATTTACACCCCGTCGATAGCTTTGTGGATTTATATCTTTTAATAGGTGTATGAATGTTTCAGTGGTTCCTAATCATTCTAACAGATATTTTCCATTCGCAATAAAATCAGATCCACAAAACGAAAAGAAACTCCCGTTTTCGTATTTTTTCTACAAGTTAATTGTATTCAATTGCCTAAGCCAACAAAAAAGTTATCGGAAGCCTGTTGCATTGCTGCTGGAAGCGTTAATTCACGACACACCAAAAAAAAAAAAAAAAAAAAAGGGCAAAGGAAGAAAAAGAAAGGAAAAGAAAAACAAACCAGCATTACCAGAAAGTCTAACATACCAAGAGTGCCGCGGGTTAGAAAGTAATTAGTCGGAAGCCAAGCCAACGTTGCCACACGGGCCCTAGCGAACTTTGGAGCATACCGGCGATGATTTCGCCTAACCAAAATTACCCGCACCGACTACCGAGAAGTGTATACACGATGGAAGCTAAGAAAAAAGAAAGTAAACCTGGCTGCCCCAAAAGGCGTCCATCGTGAGCTCAAGTCACGGGGACAGCAAGTGGTGTGGAGGGGGTTGGGGGGTGATTAGTGTTTTATTGCTTGTTTAGATTCGTTTGCAGCCGTGTTGGGTCCCAAAAGCAAGCACAACAACAGCCAGGCACAGTAATGGGAGAATATCAGTGTGTTTGATTTTTCGATGGGTTTTAAAGAGCCATCGAAAGCAATCGCATTTATTAGCACGGGAAGCAGCAGCACACTTGGGCCTACCTATACACCGAGACCTATTGAGCTAATGATGAAGGTTGACTTTCGCCTTGACAGAAGCACCCACAAGCGAGCGTGTTGAAGTTTTTGTGCTGCTTCGTTTGCAGAATCCTGATTGAAATGAAGAGCAATATCAATCATAAACATAAAACACATGCTCTCCCCATCATCGCACACACACACACTCATGTACGCACACAGATATACAAACAAATCATCCAACTGTTGTTGTGTTGTTGTCGATTTTCAGCACACATGGTTGTTGGAGAACTGTTTGGCTTGTTTTTCGACCGCCTTTCATCCCAAAAGTTCATGCCATCAATTGTCCTTGAGTGGTAAACGAGCGGAAAGGGGTGTGTGTGTCTGTGTGTGTGTGTTATGCAAGGCACAACGGGGAAGAAGCTGTAACAAAAATGGCTTCCCTAAGGGAGTCGTTTGCGAAAGCGAAGCAGGGCGGATCGTTTTGCAAGTGACAAGGGAAAGACAGGAGACGGCTGCTGTACCATATCTCGGCTGTGTACGTACAACCACCATTCCAACCATTCCAAACAGGGGGAAGCGCTTTTCTCTTCCCATTTGGGGAGCATTTTTCTTCAAGTGTTGCTTTTGCGGAGAGTGTGTGCTGTTTAGAATAAACGTTCATTAATCACTCTTTGCTTTTTCACCAGTGTGGGAGAGGAGGGGCGGAGGACTTTTGGGGGAGTCAGAGTGTGATTTTGTTTGTGTTCCAAGTTCCACGGCCCAAGCTCCATCGAGCGGAAGAGAGAGAGAGAGCATCGCAGATTTGGTTCGATGCAAAATATTTGTAGAATGTCGCTTTTCTTCCATATGTAAACTTTTTTTTTTTGTTTTTGTTTTGCACCGAGAAAAAGCTGGGCGTGACGCGGGTGTACTGGAAATGTTGGAAATTTTTGAAGTAAGGTGATCTATTGTACTGACATGATTGGGTGCAGATTGGGGGAGAAGAGGGCACCTCGAGCGTGATGCTCCATTGGTTCAGATTTTCCCAAAATTAATCATTGCTGCGGGATTCATTGTTCTTTCCGCATTATTATATTATTTACAGTGTGTTGTTTCTTACTGTTGGTAAATGAAGTAAGGTTTGATTGTCTTTTGAATTGTTGGGAATTAGCGGATAACATATCCCACATTATGAAAGTTTCCCCATTATTTTATGTACGCCATTATTTTGTCTGAATACTGTATTTGATTCTAAAAATGGACAATTCACAACATTCATCAATTTTATCTATTGAATGTTACGATTTCGTGTCAGAGCAATGGAATTAATTACTTTCAAAGGCAGGAAAGCAATTGAACCTGGAATTGAACCGCAGAAGTGTACTTCCTTGATTGAGCTTTGTTATAATTAAGATTACGCACTAGATCAGGGGTCTCCAAACTACAGCCCGCGATGATTTGATAAAGGAAAATGTAAATTATTTTCATCAAAAATTTAATGTTTACTGGTTAAAGACGAAAATCAAGCTTCAATGATAGCAAGATGTTGAATTTTGAAATATTTACTAACTATTTTCTTGTCCAAAATAAATTTAATCATGTCCATTAGCAAAAGGTAACGTCAAAGGTAACGGCCCTCAACAACGTTATTTACGAAGCACAATGAGGCCCGAGAACTGAAAAGTTTGGAGAACCCCTGCACTAGATTATTATTATGCAAAACCTTGTTCCAGAACAACTTTTTATAAGCAAAATAACCTTATTTATCAAGTGTGCTAAAAGGAACAAACCTCAAGCACCCACTTTCCCACCAAACACACCAAAAAATGCACAGCCTAGGCAAGGCTCGACAAACGCTTAAGAATTGGAATTGGTTGATGCATCGCACACCAAAAGCAGGAGCACTTTATGCATTATGACCTAAAGCTGACACAATGAAACACAAACGTGTAAACGTTCTTGTCAACAAGAGGTATTCGAAACTAACTAAACGGAAACAATGGCTTTCAATCAGAAGAAACACACAATCAAATATAAGAAACCCATTTCCTCCGATGAGTCTCTTGATAAATTAAACAACCACTGGACTGGCAAAATAGCACTCTACTTTGCCTACCGATAGATTCATGAGCATGGAGTGTTGCTTCTCCCATCTGTGCAAGGTAAGGCCTCTTTGCTCCAGCACTTTCAGTAAAAGAGTTCTTTTACCAACTTCCATGATCGCCTGAACGATCAATCGTCGATTCAGTTCGCATCGAAAAGTTTTCAGTTCAGCCTACGTCGGCAAAACTATCACGTTCCTTAAGTGCTTTGCTATTTGTCATTTGGGCATTTTCCATCTTTAGTTATGAAGCGAACGAAAAACGATGCAAATGATCCATTGATGTAGTTGTTTGTACAGTTTTGAGAGGCATTGGCTCCAACAGAGTTCTTTCGCCTTTAATAAAATATGTGATGCTATAAAATAGAAATTTTAGTAGGAATTATAGATTTCATACTATGCAAGAGATACGAGGAGATACCCCATGATACGAAGAGATGACTTTATCCTTCACATTTTAGTAAAATCTTGAAAGAAGGTAATTGTAATTGTAGGTTAAGAATTGAAATTTTACAATAGATTTCTATGTTTATAATCTAATAGATTAGCTCAATAATAATATATTACACACAAATGTTTATGAAAATAGGATAACAAGTTATTTATGGAACATACAAGTTTTGAACATACAATTCCAATTATTATAAGTTGTATTAATAAATAGTTATAGTTTATAAATAAACTAGCTCGCATTTTTAGAATCTGATTCGAAAGTGCACTTTTGCAACCTCACCAAAAATACATAAACCAAGATCCTTCTACCAAAAACAAAAACAAGACAAACAATCGATAATTACATCAAGAAACAAAATGCTGAAAGTGTCTGAGTTTCGATCCAATTCTCTCTGGTTAGAGGCATTGGGAAAAGTTAAAGTTTGTAAAGATATGCTTCTTGTATGAATAACTGATGATGAGTTGGTCAAATATTACTCTTCTTTCGCCAGGTTTAAGCCACTTAGTATCTAGGCTAACTAACTATCTGGTTTACTGTACCCATAAGTAGGACTGTATCTGTTGTCCATAACGAGAATTAGAATCATATAACGCAGCAATATGGGTAATATTGCAACTATCTTTATTTGTTAATGATAAAAAAAAAATCATAACGGTAGGAGCGTTGTCTTGTGATAATGAAATGGTTAGACAAACACACAACGTGCCTCAAACAACCAAGCGTTGAATAGCTGAACCCTCAAAAGCATGTACCACTTCTACGAACTAACGCTATTCGGCAAAGTTTCCACGAAAACGGTAAAATTTGATTGTTTGATTGTTTCTTCGAAAACACGGCGAACTTCGGGTTAATGGGGTTTGTTCGCGGAAATCTAGCATAAAATGCAAAACTCCTCATCGGTGCTCCAAGTTCCCGCTTCCAAGCAAAATGCGGCTATTCATTAAATCATAACCGTAAAATCCCTTACCTAGCGAGAGAGATTCCAAATTTCCACCGACTGGAGGCATAAATTAATTTACTCCTTACTGCACTGCACACACACACACACACATACCGAGCGCTCCCCCGAAAGATGCTTACCTTGGCGAGTTCGAGTTCGTCGTGCCGTCCCGTACAGCGCTCAATGCTCAAGCACTTCATCAGCTTTGGCAGCAGCACTTCCGTCCCAGTGGATAATCTGCCAGCTTCAGCTCTTCTTTCGTAAGCCCTCCCAATCACCTGTCTACAAACACACACACACACACACACACACACGCTGGCACTGGGGGCCAGTTTTCCCTTTGCCTAATCCCCTTTTCGTGGAGGAAGCGGGAAGAAGAGCTTTTTAGGGGTTAAGGGGTAGAAAATCCGTGCAACGTGTGTTTTTTTCTTCTTCTTCTGCACAACAGTAGGGACATTTGCGTACACGCGCGCACGTACCTAGATCACACCCAAACACCATATACACATGCACGGCTGCACGAACAGATCCACGTCCACGCAATCACACTTTAGGGCACTATCCTTCTACCACACACACACACACTCCATCGGCGGTGCCGATCGGACCACCTTGTCGTGTAAGGAAGAGCAGGGAATTATCTTAGCAAACGGGAAGGAAAGGGGACATTCGAAATGGATAGCTAGGAGGCTCGGTGTTACACAACGCGCTGCCCACTGGGTAAGACGATCTAGGCACGATTGTGTTTTACACACACACACACACACACACACACACACACACACACACACACACACACACACACACACACATACCGTAGGAGGGGTGGCCTTGGCCATATCGTACACATCGTCCGCAGCACCACAGAGCTACAGAGACACAATCGTAACCACATGCACATCCCCTTCTCCCCGAAACTAAACCCATACGGGTGGGTCGGGGGTGGGCGGGGGAGGGGAAAAAGGATGAAAACTGATGATGCAGCGCAAAATTTAAGGAAAAGTTTTCCCTTCACTCGTGCAAAGTGTTCGAATGGGAGTGGGGAGCAGAACGGCCCTCGAAACGAGGTGATACCGTGGGGAGCAAGTGTGTAAGGAAATGGGATAAGTTAGGATAGGTACACATACACACACACACACAGACACTGTATCACGAGGTCAGTAGGAGCCTGCAGGGCGCAGGCAGGCATAAAAAGATTGCGCTGTGCAAAAGGGACGCCTTTTTAACGCTGCCTTGCGGGTGGGTTCTTCGGGTCACTGCTATTGTTTATGAAGGAAATGGAGCAACCGTCCGGGGAAAAGCGAGGGCACAAAAAAGAAAGAAAGAAAAGGAGCTCAACGGAAGGGAAAAACTCACTACGATACCACCAACCAGCTGGTGCGCCGCGGATGGTGGTGGTGGCGGTCCTTTTGCTGAGCAACGGCCGGATGTTGCCGGAACAGGCGCAGACGAGCACCGGTGATGGTCCGCCTTTCCGACGCCCGGAACGACCAAAACTCGACTGACGGCGAAGGCCAAACGGTTGGCTGTCGTGCACCGAAGGATTTTGCCTTTCCTATCACCGACGACGACGACGACGACGCGTAGGAGATAACACATTTGAGGAGAGCTTCATCCTAAAAAGAGAAGGGAGAGCGAGCGAGATATGTCGTGAGAATGAGCGTGCACGCAAGGACATCCGGCTGCACCAGGGGGAGATGACTCTTTCGGGTGAGAAGATAACAACAACAACAACACTTACCAACTCAAACTCAAACCCGTGTTGCGCACCCCGAGAGTGTAAAAGGGAAATGCGTGGTGCTTTTTTTTTTGAGCCGCAGTTCCTCCATCCAGTGTAGCAGGATCCTAGTGCCCCATGGGAGAGAGCGAAGACACCCGCCGTGCGTGGGTTGTGACACCGACATCGACGCTCGGGTGTCACACTTTCTCCCTGAGCTGAATGTGTGTTCCTGCCCAGTGTGTGTGTGTGTGTGTGTGTGTGACGCTGTGAGAGTTTCCGAAAGGCCAAAACAACACGCACACGCTGGGGAAATGTACGGACAGTCAGACAGACAGCGATACTCCCCAACACTTGAGGAGTCTCACGCGGGGAGCTCGATCAACAAGTTAATAACCTGATGCTAGGAAAACGTATGTGTGTGTGTGTGTGTGTTGGATCCTGCGCATGGCCTGCTCTTTGCATCGTCTGTGCTGTGGAGCATGTTGAAAACTTTCGTGCCCTGTTTCGCGCTAGTTACAGTGTTTTTCCCCTAGATGGCGCCGGTGCACACGTGGGAAAAGGGTCGATTTTCAATCAAATTTGATACAAGATTTTCCAGGAGTTCTCATAGCTGCGGGAAACTCTATTGACTCTTTCCTATACGAAATGAACTTATTGTAATGGGAATTGGATTCTATAGTACCCTTGTTGCACAAATCCCATTGGAATTTGCAAAGAGCATGTCCAAAAAGGGGATTCGATCATAGAGTCGAATTTCCAACATACGAAGTTCACTTGCAATAGGAAAGAGTCTAGGAAGTGTCCCATAACTATGAGAACCTCTGGAAAACCCTGTAAGAAAATGCAATTTATACTAAAAATGAAAAATTAAGGAGAAAAAAAACCAAAAACCTAATGATTAAGTATAAGCAAAGACTGACTATCGGACTGCGGTGTACTAAATAAGTGCCCAAAGCCTGTATAGGCCGAAATGATCGTGTTTGGTCGTTACGCCAAACAGAGGAAGAAGCGTTCGGATATGTTTAACACACAGTTCCACATCCAAGTCGGTGGTGTCATATTCAGAAAAATAGTACACTTTATTATAAGCCATTTCTGCTAGGATAATGGGTTTGATGTCTACTGTCGGACATGATTCAATGCTGCAGTATGTGTGCCAGTGCGTATGTGCGTTACTAATTGTAACGAATTAGTTACCTTCCCTTGCAGTGAAAGAAATACATCTTTTGACACGATCGCTTGCTAGTGTAATACACATTTTCCAATAGAACGAAATAACAGCTGTTTAATCTGATTTGTTTGCTCAAAAAATCAACCCCCAAAAACCTAACAGACATACATGCACATACGTACACAACACGCTAGACATCGAATCATACAGGGCCACCGACACACACACAAACACACATACACACATTCATTGATGACACATTGAAGAAACGTTATACGACCAACATTACGTTTAAAGGACGATTCACCAGTCTCCCTTCCGTTCCCGTGGCCAGCGGCTACGACAGTGGGATTGTAATGGATTTGTTTACTTTTTTTCTTGTTGTTGCAATAAATTACTACCTTCACTAACAATATAAAGGGTTGGGGAATTGATTGAGCGTGCAAGTGAATCGTTATTTTAAAAAAACCACTTCCCCTGTTTGTCAGAAGATTGTTCTAAAATACCTCTTCCAATCGTTAGAGTTCCAATCGCTTCCAAAATGGAAGTGCAAAAGGGGTATCAACGTCCGGTCACCGTTCGAATAAGCAGAACAACTATAACGAAGGATTGTTTGTTCTCATATACAAGTACATAATTAATAATGGTCCATAGAACGAGTAATACTCCTAACACCGGGGGCCATTCCCCTAGCAAACGAACGTCGGGTGCAATGCTATTGGTTTTCTGCTTAACGTGTCACGACTTTTGGGTCGTTTGCCCGTAACACCCACGTGCGTGTGTGTGTGTGCCTTTTCTTTACCAACAGCTCTTTGCATAAGGACCGTCGCCCTTTACCACCCGGAGCTTTCCAATGTTAACACTAAAATTATTATTCTGCTGACTAGTGCTGAAGTTATGGTTCCTTGTTTGCTTCTTTTTTTTGTTTGTTTGTTTGTTTCCTTTAGTTTGTTATCTTACTTCCTGTTCTTATTCCTTTTACATAGAATTTTTAATGTTTTTATATTTTACTACTATTTAAAAATAGATCTCTACATTGGTTACGAACAATTGTTGCTGCGTGGATTCTCTTACTAGAACAATTGATCGAAACATTACAAATAGTGGTGCGTTACACTGTAGGTAGTATGATGCATGAATGTTCCAGCTGACTGGGGGGGGGGGGGGGGGGGGGGGGGCGGGGAGAAAACGGGATTGCTGTGGAGGATCTGAGGCGATTGGTTCTGTTTTGCGCGCATTGTGGATCGTACGAGATATAACAATTAACAAACAATTACCTAACAATATTTACAATACAACATAATGCCGCATACTGCGAATTAGTACAATCAATTGTGCGCTCGCGGGGGATATAAATACACGATCGAACCGATTACCGCGGCGTGTGACATCGTGCTTGTACGTGGTGCACACGAACAGATAAGTCTACGCACCTTGCGGGACCCAGTGCGGAACGTTCTGGTCGGTAAAACATAACGCTAACATTCATTTACAGAAGTCATTTTGTGGGGGAGATAAAAAGAACGGGGATTTAAAAGTAATGAGAGCCGCAGGTTGCGGGTAGAATGGTATGACAGGGAGGATAGGAGTACAGCGGTTCAACATTAAAAACAAAACTGGGTTCATTCTGTTTGCACCGGAAGGGCGAATCACATACAGTAGCCTGTTTGGTCTTGCGGTAGCGCATTGCGAGCGAGTCGACGACTACAGCGTCCCCATCATCCACCATCATCTTTCACTCCAACGCTGCATCGAGCGCGTCCTGGTCGTCCACCGTCCCCGTATGCCGCGGCAGCTGATCGTCCAGCAGCAGCTCGCTCGTCTTACCATCCGACGATGACAGCCGTATGAGCCGCACCTTGTCCCCGTTCACCCATCCGTTGCCCTTCTGGCCGACCACCAGGAACGAGGGCTTGTCCGCGTACGGTGGCGACGATGCAAGATCGGCCCCCAGCCGGCCGACGATCTTCTCCTTTATGCTACGACAACTGTGAGTGGTGGCCGACTCGTGGCTACCTATACTGTGGTGGTGACCACTATCAGTACAATCAGGTTCAAGGGAAAGCTTACGCGGGGTGGTTCCATTACTTGCTGGTGATCCGAGCGGGCTGCCGACGCACTCCACCACCCCATCCTTCTGGTGGTCGTCGTCCTCCGCATGGTCCGTGCAGGGGCTCTTGTTGTTATTATTGTTTTCGCTCGTGTTATTGTTGTTTGCGTACGCCTCCTTCGCGCTTTGGGCCAGCTCGATCCAGTGCTGCTTGTTCTCCAGCACACCATCGATCAGCGGCGTCAGCTTGTCGGACAGGGTTGCAAAAGCCTGCAGCAGTGAGGAAAGTGAGATGGCAATCAATGGAAAGAACACCGTAGCGAAAGAAGTGACGAGCCGAAGCGTACCTCATAAATAGGAATACAGATCGAATCAATAAAGCCAACCTGCATCATTGGCAATTGATCCTCCTTCTCTCGATTCATTATATCCTGTAGGAGGGGGATGAAATAGCAAAATAAAGATATGCTTAATGTGCCTCAACCCTGCTAGCATTATCGTGCCGCGAGCTTACAATCGGTGTGATGTTTAACTCTTGCCGCTCCATGTCGCCCTGCTCGAAGAACTCCGAGCTGACCAGATCGGCGACGCGCTTCTCGATTTCCCACGGCTTGGTGATGGCGGACAGATCGCAGACGGTCATGCTCATCGCGCGCAGCAGCGAGCGTGGCTCCTCCGCCTGCCAGGAACTCATTTCACTGGTCGGTTCGACTAAATTCAAAAAGGCTCCACGTTTCCTAGTTGACCAATCACAGAACAAATACCAGTTAAAAGTGTTATTTTTAAATCGTTGGATGTTTGATCGGAATGGCTAGAACGCCACAGCTACCTGAAATAAACGGCCAGATCGGTGGATAGGATGGCATCTTCCAGCACGCGTATCACACGGCTGTAGTCCTCCGAGGACATGTTGGACAGTATCTGGTTGCCGGGGCTGTTAATGATCATCAGACACTGGTCGAAGTGATGGTGCTCCATCGTGGACGTCGAGTAGAGCTGAGCCAGCGGTGACGAGGCTCTGCGAGAGAAGCGTTTGTCGTTACCTTTGGCACCATTCTCCCAAACCACTCAGTCTCAGATATACGTACTTAATCTGGAACGAATTGTTGGTCCCACGGTGATCCAGATCGTGGCACAGGCAGGCTATGATCAGCGCAAGGCACTCAATCTCGCCAAAGATCTTCCACCACTGGGTCGACGTGAGGATGGCAAACATCATCTGCGTCACGTTGAACGCGTGCCGCCAGTTGTGGTACGTCACGTTGCGATAGTTTTTCTTCACGCTCAGCAACCACCGGCACAGGACCTCGTACTCGATGTGAAACCGCTCGACCAGATCCAGGTCCAGAAACATGCGCAGGCACGCCTTCAGCGTGTGATCGTCGTCCAGTGTCAGATCGTCGAACTTGAAGTCGTACAGTTTGAAGAACGCGGATGATGGCACTTTTAGTTGCTGGAGAAAGGTTAAAAATGAGCGTCAGAGCTTTGTGGAAATTCTAGGCGCAAGGTGCAAGTTACCCGTAACCGGTACGCATCGTCGATGGTGGCGGAGGCGTGATAGCTCAGCACCTCCAGCGTGACACTCTGCTTTGCCATCGCGATGATTGCCTTCTCGTACATGTGCGTGTTGTGAATGCCCATGCCGCAAAAGATGGCGAACGCTTCAACAAAGTTTTCATCATTTTTGGTAAAAGTCTGGAAAGCAGAAAATGGAGACGCATGGTCAGTGCTGTAAAATGTCATGAGCATCATGAGACGTTCACCAACGAAAACAATGAACATATCCGTGGTAGCTTGATGCTCATTGCGGATACTCGATAAAAGTGCGTCATGATATGCCGAACACGACATGCGAATGCTTGAGTCAAACGCGAAACACTGACAGACAAGCTGAGGTTAATGTCGGCGCAAGTATAATTATGATTTACCCTGGCTATGAACAGTGCTGCCAAATGTTACCGTTTCAGTCACCAAACCCCCATGACTGAAACGAAGCTCAAATCAGATCACGTACACAACTGAGATGATCAGAGGTGATACTCAGTTGGTGGATCCACCAAATGCTTGGTGACATTTTGTTTACTCTTGGTCACACATTTGGTCACCACATTTTCTGTCGGTGATAATCACGACATTCTTAGAATATACTTGTCGTGTGGTCCCAATCGACAAAATAAGCATTATTTCTAGCTCTGTCTGCTTTGATGGTCTGTAGGGTCAAACAGAGCGAGAAAACATACTCATTTTGTCTCTTTGAATCATTCGCAAGCACCGCATATCTCCCATGGCTATCTTGGTGATCACCGACAGAAAATGTCACGATTAAGTGACTGAGTTGGTTGCACAACATGTCATCTAGCATGTGATGGTCGCACCAACTGTTTGAGTCTTGCCTCTGATCATTACAGTAGAGCTCGTGACGCTGAGATGATTTTGATTCTGGCGGAATTTGTCATGACTATGTCAGTGACATTTTGCCAAACTGATCATAGTAAAAAAAAAGCCATGACATAGTGACTGACCAAGCAATGGTCGCAATAATGTTACGAATCATGTATTGGATACACCAATCGTTTAGAGCATCACCTCTGGTCATCACAATTGAGTACGTGAAGCGGACATGGATTTTGTTTCAGTGAGATTTTGTGTAACATTGACATTTTGCAGCACTGCGCATGATGCTTTGTTCGGAGAAGATCATTCCCTTTCCGGGATCTTACTTTACACACACACACACACACACACACACACACACACACACACACACACACACACACACACACACACACACACACACACACACACACACACACACACACACACACACACACACACACACACACACACACACACACACACACACACACACACACACACACACACACACACACACACACACACACACACACACACACACACACACACACACACACACACACACACACATACACGATTACTCACTAGATCATCGAACTTGTTGATCAGCTGGATTACTCCTATAATTTGACTTAATGAATTCTTGATCGCCATGCAGAGGATGGTTTTGTGGCGGAAGTTGAGCCCTTCGTCGACACTCGGATCGAACCGGTCGTCCTCGTACGCGTTGCAGATATTTACAGTCTGTCCAAAAATGCGATCGGGAGAAAAAAAAAAACGGTGCTATTAGTGTAAAAGTAAACACACACAAAGTGAAATAAATACCTCGCCAGTTGTTGCCACGTAGCCAGTAATTCCGACGTTGATCGGAAAGCGGGACTCGAACGGGCTCGTGCGAGCATCGCCGTCCTCGCCGCTGAGATCGTTGGCTTCGAAGTCGAACACCCGCGAAAAGCTACCCTTGGACGCTTCGTGCACCAGCAGGATCTGCAAATGGAAAGGGTAAAATAAGGCTGCTGCGTGTAAACCGACGACCCCATTGTTGCACCCCACCTGCACTCTTTGGCATTGTATTAAGCTCTGCATGTGGGTCAGAATGCGAAACACCATGTGCTCGATCGTGCTCTGCTCCTCGAAGATCATCCTGGCGAGATCGAGCAGCACCTGGTTGCGTTTCACCTCTAGCTGTGACTTTTCGTACAGTTGCGCATTCCGCAGCCCGATGCCACAGAACTGCAGGTAGGAGGAGAAAATCTGCAAATACAGCAAAAAACACACATAAGAATTATTACAAAACAAAACACAATCACACTCTGTGTGCACACACCGCAACAAAATGTACAAATCGCAAAATGACTCCCAGCGGTGGCCATTTATTTGTTTGGCCGCTGTTCGTCACCGGCACCATAAACCGGCGAAAGGATAATAAAGTGAACCACCGTAGAATGTGTAATACGAGACCCCGACGGGGTTTATTTCCCGCGTTCGCCCGCCCGCCCGTCGTTGGTGCTGGCAAAAACATGATTTTAACACCCAATTCAAACAATTTGCACATAATATTCGGTACGAGTGGCCGTCCCACTCATGCCCACCCGGAAGAAGCTGATGCTGGGGTGGGGAGAACACACAACAAACACGATAAATAAATTGCAGTCACTGCGTGACCGACTGCCCCGCCTCGTACCGACCCGTCCTGCGAACCTTTAGAGAGCTTCAGTGTCAACGGGAGAGAGCTTCATCCCCTTTCGGTGAAGCTCTTTCGGAACCAAAACCGTCTACCGCCCGCCCCGTCCACCCGGTACGATCATTAATCTCATCTCGGTCTCGGTTCACGTACCGTTTCCGCTCGAATGCTGTCGGTGAAAATGGTGGTGAAAATTCGCCAATTCATGTGCTTTTATGCTTGATCTTCTCCCCTTTCGGAGTGCTTCGACGGAGTGCTTCGAGGAAGAAAAAAACCACCCCGTTGACACTAGTATCTCGGGGAGATATGATTTAAATATTTCAACGAGTTTTGGTGTTCCCATTCACACACTGCAAGCTTGCGTTTCCACCTCCGAAGTCATGACCCCGGAAGGGACAATTCATTTCGCAAACAGCGCTGCGGGGTGTAATCTCACCCCGGGAAAAAATCGTAATCAAATTGCGCACATTTTAACATGCTTGATGGTTTTTATTTATTGTTGTTTTTTTCTCTCTCCTGGGCGGAACAAACATGGAAAATGGGGAAAACCATTTCCTTCGCAGAGCAAATGTTGTTGAGTGCATTTATTGTTGCCCTCCGCTGGGTGCGTTTTACCAACCCCGGGACGGTTATCGTAAAATTATTTATACTCCAATATTCGATTCACTGTCGTATGGGTTTGGCATTACTGCATGAGTATATGTGTGTGTGTGTGTGTATTTTCTTCCCTTACATCCCTTTTTGCTTGATAGAACCTTTTCACTTTACGAACGACAAATCGTAAAGCTTTGCTGTAATATCGTTCAGGGTTCGTGTAATGTTGCTGCTACCTCGCTGCGAAGGGTTCTTAAGGGCTGCTTAGGGTTGCTGGAAATGGTAATATCGGCACGATCTTGGGTGAAGCAGATTTTATTGGCCACACTCGGACTACACCAGCAGTGCACGACGTACGCTACAATGTACATACATACATTCATGGGTATGAAATTGAGATTTCGCATTGTAAAGATAATGCGTATTGAGTCGTTTTGGTGCCATTCACATCGAACTGACCTCTTTCTGCTGGTAGGAGAAGAGAGAGAGCGAGAGAGGAAGGAGCGAATCATAATCGCTGCATCTTGGACAATTGAGAAAACACGTGTCCCGTGGCGGAAGAGTTTGCTTTGCCAGTTTTGGGGAGTTTAGAGAGTTTTTTTAAATAAATAATTTTGTGTTTACATTTGACACTTGAATGTACAATAAAGTGTGTTGGAAAGGTTAAATTATAAAACCTAAATTAAATGAAATTAAAATAAAATGAATTCAATGAATGTTTATCTGAGCCATCAGTCACTAAAATTAGAAATGTTAAAGTAATGCAACAATAAAAAAGACTTTGAAAAAACAGAAGAAAATATCTAAAAAGTAGCTTGAACCGGAGATTAAAGTATAATCTATAATAATATTGAACAGGCATCACCAGGAACATTTCATGTAATGATTAGTTTCATAAAGAGCATCTCAGAATGAAGAACATTAGAGGAGCTCAAATATCTAATCAAAATTAGTAATTATTTAGCAGGAAAAAAAAAACAAAATTTTCCAAAAACTCCAATCAAATCTTCCAACAAACACAAGAATTAGTTTTTATCGCGTTTCGTTTTTCAACCTTATTGTACGTTGATGGTCTATATGGGATAATTAAATTCCATAAATTTATTTAAAAAAAATGAAATAACTCGATCAACTTCATTTTAATTAGTACGTCTGGACATTTTAATTAAACGTTGTTGTTTTGAGTTCATTTTCAGCTCGAATTTAAACATTTCTCTGTATCCACGTCACTCGTGCATGCTTCAAAATGCACTTCAAACAAAAATTCATTACGAAACCCCATACAAAAATACTATAACAAACCACCTTCGCATTGGCATGCAACTCTCCCCCCCCCCCCCTCCGCCGGGAGCAGAAGTATTCCATTTCGTTGATGGCCATCGTTATTTAATTTTAATTGATTATCAAAGTTCAACCGGTAGCATCATAGTTCGAGAGACCCGTGGACCCGCTTGATGGAAGGATATAGCGCACATAATTAAAAGCTCCCGAAGGGATTTTCGGAAATCCGGGCAAGCAGCAGCAGCAGCAGCAAGCATCAATCATGCGGTCCGCAGATTTGTTTTGGCAAACAAACAGGTGGTGGTTAGAAAGGTGGCACCATTCCTCGCTATGCAATACCCCTAACTCACCCCCTCCCCTTTTTTTGCCATGCTTACCTTCTCGTCCGCGGTGCTAAAGCACTGATCACCCTGTTTGTTTATCACTTGCGCGACCCCAACCACATCCCCGGACGCATCCTTGATTGGCATGCAGAGTAGCGCCTTTGTACGGTAGCCAGTTTGTACATCGATTTCCCGGTTGAAACGTTCATCCTAAAATAAAACAGAGACAGAAGAGGAAGAGAAAACAGGAAAAAGAAGGAATGAGTTTCGAGTAGGTTGGAAAAGGGGTGAATCAAATCTCCACAGTCGTGGGTGTAATATTTTAAATTACATTATTATCATGAATGCGCGAACGGAATGTGGGGCAAATCAGTGTCCGGGGGAAAACAGGTTTATCGTAATGGTCAATGGAAAGCATATGGTTTGAAAATAATTAATCTGCATATTTGCTGGAATGGTGCTGATGGCTGGAACCGAAATAGGAATGCAGTCGGAATGTGTGTGTCTATTTTGGATTATAATTAAATTGTATATGAAGCGATTCATCTGTTTTGAATCATATTGAATTGACATATTATTTTACGGAAATTAAGAGTTTGCGTAGTGCAAATTGCAATCATAAAAATAAAACATTGGGAAAAAGTTTTTTACATTATTTATCTCATATCAATCTGAATCTGAACATATAATATATAGAAAAAGAATATTTAAAATGCCGTATTTACTGCTGAGTGCTTTTTAAAAGTTGTAAAACTTGAATTAAAACATTACTGGATAAATACATATTTTTAAATTGTTTTTTTTTTGTCACACAAAAACACGAGACAACGAGGGAAAAATAATAAATAATTATTATATTCTAAATTAAAATAAACATTAAAACATATCTAGGAATTTGAAGCTCGTTTATTTTTACTTTTATTCCAGGGTTTAATAAAGCATATGAATGTTGAAGATATAAATATAATCGATGATTTATTTTGCCTATATGTTTTACACTTCATTAATCCGAGTATAGTGTAGTGTAAAGTGTGGTAAAACAATTCTTATTGTGAACACAATAAGCCAAATGTTGGATTCACACTGCAAGCAAGTTGATATGAAACGAAAAAATCATAAAACCAAGTCGATCTTCTCATGATATTGTATGTTTTAAAACTCTTTATGATTGCATAACGAAACTGATATTTTTCATAACGCTGTAAAAGACCTCATAACGCATTTTTTTTAATGTTACTTTCATAAAATGTTATTGATTTACTCATCTTCATTAGCTGTTGACCATATTTTCGCATTTTTAAATGTCTTTTTTTACCATACCAGTGTCATTATACATACACAAAATAGGAATGTTCCTATAGTGGTTATAGTCATAAAATCAGTAAAAATTGGCCATTTTAGATTTTGTTTTTAGGATATTTTTGGCACGTTGTACTGTTTAGCAATATAAATGAGTTATCTGTAAGTAATTTATCAAACAAATGCCAAAATTCGCATAGCAGGCTGAGTGAAAAATCGACTTTGTTTTTTCGAACATGTTTTTACTATACATACAAAAACGGATTCAACACTAAGTTCCATTGATATGCTACACTGTTTTTGAGGCATCTTTGTTTACCACCACTATAGGAATACAATACGAAGACTATAGGAACCATACCACCGTTATAGGTTCAACGTACCAACGTACAAAATAGGTTTTTTTCGTAAATTTGTTGTGTTTGATGGTAAACAATGATTGTGATTGCGAAGATGAAACATATTCCAATCGATATGTGTTAAAATATTCAGAAATTGTCTTTCCTGACACTTTAAATTCATTATATCACATCTGTACCACTACAAATTGCACCACTATTGGTACATTTATCCTATTGCTTTCGAGTTTCAAAAGGAAATTTTCAAGAATTTTCACTACCTTAAAAAACTATGCAGAAGCATGTTTTTCAGGTTAACTGCTTCACTGAAGCAAGATCATTTAGACTAGGTTATTTAGCAGACACTATAGCATTTAGTTAGATACTATTTTAGTTTGCACAACTATATAGATTATAGATGGACAAATAGTTTCAAACATAACATACAATCTTGTTAATCCAACCGAATTTCAAATAACCCTTGATACACTTCTAGACTTTCTAAAATTGGGGCCCTTTCCGTTTCAAGTTCGTAGGCTGAAATTTCAGCCTGTCAGCTGTTTGGATTGTATAGCAGTTTTCGAGCAGCTATCTAAGTGAGTATAATATACAGGTGGGCTTATCCCAAGGTGTATGAATTTAGAAGGCTGATTTTTATCGCTTCTGCTTCTGAATGAAGATTTTAAGAGTGTTTTGTGTACTCGTCAAGCCTCCAGAAAGCTCGTTGGAGCAAAAGTTTTCACTCGTTCTGTCAAAAAGTGATGTTCAAAATTGGTTATAAAAAAAAGCTATGAGACCACCTGGACTACATACACTTTCATTCCAGATTCCACCACGTGATCTCTTTAATGCACCTTGGGATAAATGTAAACAACACCGTGTTTTCAAGCAGGTACTCGAATCTAATTCTAGCTTTGTGGCTAGAATAATCTAGACTGAAAATTGCAGGCTAGTTTTTTGTGTGGTTTTGTATGGAGTGTTTACATGATTTCAGCCTCCAACTGTCAAACTCCATACAAAAAACTAACTAGAATCGTGAAGGCCCCCATTGTTATTTCAATTGTCGCCAAACCAACAATAAATGCAACGGAAGCGCAACATTGGGACACGACTCGAGTCTAAATATTTTGAGAGAGATTGAACAAACCGCATGCAGTGGATTTTGGCACCAATCTGAAATTATATTTTTTCACACCGCGGCGGGAGGATGCGCACGCTACAATCAAATCACAAATAACGATTTGCATATTCATACCCACGGCAAAGCCTTTCACGAATGCGGAAATGAGGCGAAACATCACCCGGGGCGGGGTTTGCTATTTTATTTCGCACACCGTGCCGTGTTGTGTGTCTGTTAGTTTCACAATCGAACGGTTTGAACAAACACAGCGGACACAATTATTCGGGCGCTGTGGTTATTTAACGATTTCCGCATGGATGTGCTGGAAGGAGGGGAGGGGCTCCAATTTGAAGCTTTTTGATACAAATATGCATACACGCACACGCACACTGGATATTTGCATCCAATTAGCAAGTGCTTACGGTTCAGTTTTCCACCCAAAGCCATCGGCAAACACAACACTCTACAAGCGCACTGCACAAAACTGCAGCGGCAGCAGCACAGGGCTGTGGTTTTTGCTAATAAATGATTAATTGTACTTAAAGTGATGAATTCAACGGAACAGAAAGGCGCGCGCACACTTGGTGCGGATTATGAAAGCAGTCGAATGAAATATGCAGCTCCGGTTTGCTGCTGCCGTTGCTTGTAAGCTTCTGCGCTCGCATTGTGGTAGTGCTGCACAACGGGGTAAACAGCACATCCAAAGGATTTTCCGTGAAAATGAAAACACTAAACGATAACCAAGCAACCTGCACAGAAACGGAGGGCAGAATTTACTCTGACGTGCACAATAAAGGTGCAGGGGAGGTTCTGGGAATTCGGGTTAAATAAGGACACGCAGGCCACAGCGAACCCTTTGTTCTAGGAAAGTGGAGCCTCTGCTCCATTACTTGGCTAATGGGAAAGTTAACAGGGCAACAAAGAGTGCATAGAATTGCATCTGCATTGGTTCGCGTAAAAGTATAGCAACAGGAAACTCCTACAATGTGTTTGGTTTGATTTATGTAGAATTTGTGCTGCTCTTATTTATGAAATCAATCTAATTGTGAGAGAATATTAGAACAGCATTTAATGCAAAATTAATTATAGATTACATTAAATACCACGCAAAAAAGGGTGGGATGTACCGAATACGACAGCTTGCCAAGTATTTTTGTTCTACGTCTCGAGAGTTTCATTATCGCAACGGTACGGCCTACTCGCACACCAAAACGCTGTTCTATCACTTCCACACACTTCACTTCTGTGTGTAACACGCATGAGATAAAGGGCTCGATGGAAGGGTTTGTGTGAGTGTATTTATTTGCATTCCTACCATGAATCATAAGCTTAAAAAAAACACAGAAGGGTTGCCAGGCAAGCAAAAAGAGCACACACACACACACTCCCCTTCTTTAATGCTTTATTTATTTGTATCTGACCCTTGGGACTGTTTTCCTATCTTTATGTGTAAACTACTAAGAGACTTATGACCTCTTCCATCTTTCGGAGGGTTTTAGTCCGAAAACCGATTGGACCGAGATGTGGTTTCCAGCTTCTTCCGGCTCCCAGCGCAAATATTTGGGAACGTTTCCCACACCAACGGACATCGTCTGTCTCTTTCGCTGTGCTCCCATAAACCGATGGTATCGATTTTCCATCTGGTGTGGGGCAAAACGTATCGCAATGGGAGTAGCGCATTTGTGATAAAGAAAACGGAACAACAATCGTCCCCCGTTCGCCCCCGAAGCCACCTTACCGCCCAATTACGACGGTGGCGAACATACGCGCGCACAGGTAATTGTGGCCCGCCGTCACGGGCCGTCAGGTGGGTGCGAGCAAGCAAGGCGATGCTGTAATGGTGTCAGGCACAGAGAGGTATCAACTATGTTTGTCGACTGATAAGATAAGAAAAGTCTCCCTTTGGCAGCACACACAGCAAATGCAAGCAAGGTGCTGCTGACACCATTTGCAGTTTCAGTTTGGTCACAGGCGAAACCGTGCAACCTCTGGCGGCGTGCAGAGTACACCTGCGGGAATTGAAGACCTTGGAGACACATACATTGGGATCGGTGCTTAACACTTTACGGTTTGCGGAAGGACACTTTTTGTTTTTTCGAGGTGGAATTGGAGTGTTTCGTAGTGGAATTTTGAAATTGAAACGAATCACCACACGCACCCAAAAGATGGCGTCGGAACGGTACGAGCTCAACATGAGCATGAAGTGTGTAAAGTATATGATCTTCGTCATCAGTATTACGTTTGCGGTAAGTGTCCTTAACCTCCTCCAGCGATGTTCCGTGCAAGAAGTTACAAGAATTTGGAAAGATTGTGCATAAATCCTGTTGTGTACCTGTGTGCGTGCGTGCGAGCTTGTGATACACGACACGTTGTTATCTTTTGAGTGCCCTCCCTTGGTACTCAGGCACTAAAAACAAAGGGTGGCAAAAATGAGTCAGACCCAGTGTTGCCAAACCGTCAGTGACTAAATGGTCCGGTGCGTTTCGTTTGCAGGTTGTGGCCGCAATGCTCCTGTCGATGGCCGTCGCCATCGGCAATCTGTTCGATGATTTCCAAAACTTCATCGATTCACACTTCTTCGTGCCGCCGAATCTGCTCATCGCGATCGGCATCATCCTGCTGGTGATCGCCCTGTTCGGGTGTGTCGGTGCGCTGAAGGAAAGCACAGCGATGATCAACATTGTGAGTAGGCTGCAGCGTGTGAGAAATACAGTTCAAATTTCACATGCCAACTTCTCTTCCCACAGTACGGTGCATTGCTGCTGATCGTGTTTGTGCTACAGCTGGCCGCTGCCATCACGGCGTTTGTGCTGCGGGGCCAGGTATCGATGATGGTGCGCCAAAAGATCTTCGACTCGATGGGCGATTACAAGCAGCAGGAAGGCTATCGCAATCCGATCGACACGTTGCAGAACACGGTGAGCACCAGTTCACGTTTTGTATTACGTCTCCAGACGATTCAGTTTCATCACCCTTGTTCTTCTCATCCAGCTCGAATGTTGCGGTGTCGATGGATTCAGTGACTGGGCCCAGTTCCTGCCGTCCGACGGTACGGTGATGGAGTACCCGGAAACGTGCTGTGCGGCACCACCGGTCAACGGGGAGTGTATGCCACGCGAATACGGCTGCTACTCGCGCCTCTCCTGGCTCATCTCGCAGGGTTCGGTACTGATCGCGACCGGTACGGTGGCGGTGGCCTTCGTCCAGGTGCTCGGTGCCGTCTGCGCGTTCATGCTGGCCAGTGCGATTCGACGCGCGAAGACTCTGCGTGCTACCCGGCGCTGGCATCTGCAGCAGAGCCTTGGCATCATGACCAAGCCGATCGAGACGCAGTACACCGGGATGGAAAAGTCGGAAGCTAACGTTGATCCGGACAAGTATCTGCCCACAAGCCCGAGCGTCAACTAAAAACCTTCCTTAATTTGTGTAATGCGCTTCACGCGTTCCTGCTGCTGTTGCTGTTGTGTGCTACATAAATGACCGCGTTCGGTTATTTGAAGAACGCACACATGGAGCAACTTTTGATTACTTTCAATAAATGTGATGTTAAGAGTACCACCCCTTACAATGAAAGAGTGTTAAGATGAACCATTTTTGGATTATGGAAAGATAGGGCAATATGGGAATATGAGAAGATTTCATTCTTTTTTCATTAAAGTCATACATCATTCCGACTTGAAGTATTGAACATTTATGCATGGTTCAGACCTATTCCAGTCTAATGCCCATATAGAGTAGAAAATGTTCTAAAATTCCAAACAAAATCCTAATAATTCAGAGATACTTTCTATGATTTACACACATTGATCACACTTCGCACTAATTATTTGATTGTAAAATTAAAAAAAAGAGTCACATTGATCTGTTTCTCTACACATATTGCAGATCAATATCATTTGTTTGTTCATTTGTAAAATATTCTTGATTGTTTATATGTTGTTACAAATTTTTCAGAATTCAGAATTCAGAATTAAATGAATTCTTAAGCCTTCAATACTCACATCGTGTCTATAGGCCATTACATTAAAATACATTTTAGTCTTAGAGTGCTTTTTACGTGTAGTAATGTCAGCCCACGTCACCCCATTTGCTCTTTATGCATCGGGCTCCCAGGTATGATTGTACAATTAGCAAACTTTTTAAGTAAATATTGTAGACAAGCACCTAGTCATTCCCATATTACCTAGTTTTTTACGAGCCTTAACAATGAAAATACGCGGTCGTTACAAAAGCATTCGGTTATTGAACTTTGTGTCGACTTAAAGTAGTAGATCGTAAATAAATTTAACGACCGGTTTTTGCTTCACACATTCTAACGAGGTCAAACACTTTAGGCTGACTGTTTAACTGGACATGTATGCACATATTTCTTCACAAATGTACTAATGATAACATTGTTTCAGGCAATGGTTATCATGTTCCAGGGCTTGTGAATTTTAAGTCGGCTTTCAGTAAATGATGCTTTCCTTTTTACGGACAAAATGAGGGAAAGGTATGCCATGTTTATGGCGTGAGTTTTGTCGATTGTTTAAGAAACCCAAAGAACCGTTCTGCGATGCCTTATAGCCCATGCTTATCAAAAATGGATGTGTAATTACCGCACGGTTCGGGTACTAATTATACTCACAAGAAAAGGAAAACGCTTTTCTATGCCTGTGCTTCCGAGCTCCCGACAATAAAGACAATACGTCTTTCATCACACACAGCACACGATTTCGACGTAAAGACACAGTAAATGTTTGAATTTGGTCAAACTTTGGTGGATCGCAGAGCGATGGTTTCGCTTTCCTCAGTCACTCCACATATTCCACACTCGGAATGACCATTTCCTGGTCGGACAAATGAATTCTAATTGAGTTTAGCAGGGGCTAATAAATTTACCACGACCATGAAACTGTTAAGCGAAACCCGATCCCGGACCGTACCACCTGCAAACAAAGAGACCAGCCGGGTCGGGTACGAACGGTGTAGCACTGGGAAGAAGCAACAGGTGGTTCCCGTCCCGATTGCAATCCGGCGGGCGTTGGGGTTGTGTGTTGAAAGATTTATACCCGCCAGGGGAAGCAGTTGGCCCCTGTTTCCCTACATCCTCATTTTACCCATTCCCACATACACCCCATCAATTATGCAGCAAAGGACATAATAAACAGTACTTCTGCTACTACTGCTACTACTAAAGCTCCTTGACTGTCCGCGACATCGACACGTCCAAACTTTTACGGTACTCACCTGGTAAGCATCCGGTATATTTACAGGTTCACCACTTTCGGCAACGTGTCCAGCGATCCCGGTACCCCAGGCCACCTTTACCTCGTCCTGCTGCTCCATCTCCTCCAGCGTACTGTTGGAGCACACGTCGAACAGCTTCGACACTAAGCATCTGCAAGAAGACGGAAATAAATCAGTGATGGGATAACGCACACCACACTCCCTTCTCAACAGCACACGGACAAACAAACAGAGACCGGAATCGGATTACCGCGGCTCACCGCGGGAGCATCATAATCCGAAACCCATTTGCCGTTGCCACGGTAGTTTGTTTTGCTCGGATTGCATTGCGCTACGCTCTAGTTGTATCCCCCCCCCCTTCCAACCAGCGGAGGAATTGACCGATGATAGTGTGGATTAATAAATTAGCGGCGAATTCTATCACCGGTCTATTAGCCACACGGCCACCGGAAATTGAAAGCCTTTTCGCTTTGTTCCGGTGTAAATTTCTGGCGCGCTTCGTGTGTGTATGCTGCCGAACGGCGCAGGTGAAATGTAAGGCACTCGGCTAGGGTACGTAACTTCACGTTGCTTCGATGGATGAGAACTTGCAGAGCTTTCGTCGGTGTATGAATAAAACATTCCAAGACCCTGCTGCGTCTGGTACCCAAGCGGGGTGTGTGGTATAGGAAAGATAATTTCAAATTTCGAGAGCTCCGATGGGACAGCATCATCAAACCGGGCAATCTTTCAATGTATGCAGGGTGGCGCTGAGATCCGATCCCAAAAAAGCAACGAAATTGTCTCGTAACATACACACATCACACAGCAACCGCGTCGTCATCGAGCTGTTCACGGAGCCGTTAGGTAGGGGGGGGGGGGGGGGCAAATGAAAATTGATTACTTATGCTGCAAACAGCACATTAATTATAATGAAACAAAACCAAACAACAACCGAAAAAAAACGAGCGTCATCCTTGGTCTGCGGTACCCCGAGGAATTTTCAGCGAAGTGGCTCGCCGTTACGAAGGACGCATCGGGTCTGCGTATACGCGGCCTACCGTTCCGCAGCTGGTCCTCTGGTGGACATTTGTGCTGCTACCAACAAAAGCACTTAACAGAAGACAGAGCGCGTCCTATGTTTGTAGATGAGGGAGGCCAACAACGGCAAAAAATCCATCACACAATAGCGAGGACATTCCGCGGTGGAAGGTAATGGAGAGTAGTAGAAGGGGCGAAAAATCAGGACCAACCAGCACCAGCAAACATCACGCATACGGCGGGCGTACATGTGATACGATGGCAGCGTGTGTGAGCGGCTGACGGTAATGGGAAAAATTGTCTTGAATATATTTTCATTAGCGAGCAGTACTTGACGGTTCACGAAAGGTTCATCACATATAAACGCACAAACCCGCACACGTACATCAGTGTGATGGATTGTTTGTGTGTGTGTCTTTGCCGAAAGCTAGTAAGTGGAACGACATCTCAGGCTGAAGGGAATGAACACGCCTTCCGGCAGAGCATGAACGGTTCCTTCGGTTTACACAAATTCGAACGAACACAGAACAGCATTCAAAGCCCGGCCCTGGGTAGTGCGTCGAGAGTCTATTCTGGGGCCCAACCGTCCTAATGAATTGAATTCCGCCCAAATGTGTGTATGATGTGTATGATGACATGAACAGCAACCGGCACATCGGTATCATGTTCTCGGGGAACACAGCTGCACACTGTGGGCTGGAAAATCAAATACAAATTGTCTCAAGTGGCGCACAGCATGATTTGGGGGAGTGGGAGGATGCTTTTGTTATGCATGCTGCCGGCGGCACCGAAAATATCCGAGCATCTTTCACATGGATTCCGATCCGAAATTAATCTACCAAAGGGTCATGGTGCGTCGGAGATTAGACGGAACAAACCATCCCTGTATGCGTGACTTCCCTGTCAACAACGAAGTATATTTTAGGAAAAATCAAATTAAGATACTTCCAAGGATAAATTTACTTAGAATACGGTGTGATTTAAATTAATGGGTGATTTCCGTCGGCTAGCAAAATTGGATACAGTGGTAAAGTACCTTGTAAGGCATAAATAAACAATAATCTGTCTGGTCGTGGTGAGCGCCTGAAGGTATGCAATATGACATTAAACTTCTTTTTAACATTTTACTTTTTTATACAGCACAAGACGTCCATCTTCCCTTGACGGACGGAATAGTATTTTGAAATACTTTCAAATACTAATAATAATAATAATAATAATAATAATTAAAAATAATAATAATAATAATAATAATAATAAATAAATCAGATAGGCGATTCCAATTATTACAAACATTGCCAGGTACCAATCATAAGTATAAAAAAGAATGTTTGCTTACATCATACTGTTGAATTAAAATTCAAGCAAATAAAACTTTATCAAGAATTATATTTACAAACTGATATGCTGTTAAAGATATGATATGGGGCAAACTTTCCAATGAAGATGTTTGCTAAATTTGGTGTAAAACTGCCCGTCAACCAGAGGCAGAACCCTTGAACAGAATTAGATGAAAAAAGGAAAACTTTTTTACGACTCGTTCGAACGTTAAGCCGGCAGCGCACGCACCGGGGGGCACTGATGAGGAATTTTACAGCTCCTTTAACAGTAATTGTTCGCAGAACTTTCCAAAAGTACCAAGCGGTTCTTTTGAACCGTGTGTCAAAACGGCTCAGACTTTTACTGCCGGTTCTTATCGACTTTTCGCTCTCCACCGAACCTGACACTTGCTCGCTAATTATGGGTACCGGAGCGCATACACATACCGGGATGTCGGTGAAATTCACAAAACTGACTGACATGTGCGACCATTTCCACGGAAGGTAGACGATGCTCCGCGAATGTGCACAAAGAGTTCTGGCGAATTTTAACAAAAGAATAAATGAGGAGTATTTTTGCCCGTAAGCCGTGAGAGCTAACATTTGATGCTCTTTGTGTCGCCGCGTAAGAGCTTGCCAGGAGGCGCTGCCGAGTCGTTCCCGGCTGTCGTTGTTGCCGTGTCACAGACACACACACACAAAAATGTCTGTTATGCCCGCCAGTAAACAGGCGATGAGGCAAGATGAGGCTGTCTGATTACTTGTAATGAAACATAATCCGAACGCTAATTGATGATTGCACCTAGCAGCAGCACATAGTGTAGAAGAATTGGCGCCGAGCAATAACAGCACCAGTACCGCGAATTATTGCCGTGTGCGTATGGGCACATGTATGTGCTATCGGATCGCATATCATGTGCTGCAAATAAGACAGCACCGCGAGGCAATACACACGCGCCAGTCGTCAGAGACCCCGGGGTGTCTCGATAGCGGTGTGCAATGACATCGAAAAAATAGACTTTCTAATTCCGATGTGCCTGGCGGCAGCAACCAACTGGGGGCACTGCTGCTGCTCGCTGTTATCGATCTGATGGCAGGTGAAAATGATGCTGCTTGAAGGGGGAGGGTGTCACATTTTCTTCGAAAGCACCAGGTATTATTCTATTGTTGTGATGTTTTGTGCCTATTAGGTGCCTGTTTGCTCGAGCGTAATGAATCAGTGGTTGCTGCACCCTCCCCACCAGAATGCAGTCGTCTCCGATAATACGTGAACCGTTATACGATGATAATACGTACTTTTTGGTATTGTCGCCACCGCAGGTACTCTTGCCCTGCACCAGGAACAGTGAGCCACGATCGGCATTCAGCAGAATTGACACATTTTGCAGAATTTTGTGACAGAGCGAGCGCACGTCGAGATCGTTGCATATATCTTTCACCTAAAACAAAAAAAGGATAGAAAAAGTGTTTTACTTGTCGTAAGTCGAGCGGCGCCTCGTTGTGTGATGGGGTTTTATCTTTTTTGTTTTTGCACTTACCAGCTCGAATATAAGCTCCCGCTCGTCGAGCTGCTTCAGCTCGTTGCGGGACAGGCGGAGCGGTCGCAGGTTGGCCCCACAGTACGTGACACCGTTCGGGCAGCACTGGGTGCTGCCGGACGCGGACGACTCGTTCTGTGGGCTGATGCTCAGGAAGGTCGGTGTGCCGTCAATGGTGTTCACGATCGGTTTCAACAGGCCGCCTCGTTCGAACTCGTGGGCAGATATTTTCCTGCAAGCAAAAAAGGATATCAAAATGCAATTAAATAAATACGTAAAAAACGGCTGCACTGAGATTGGTTTTTCGTTTATTCCAACAAGCCGTACGAATAGAGCAAGTTACGAAGCTAATTGAAAAATTAAATCACTTCATATCCATTTATTTAAATAGAATTTAAGCACGCAAGCCATCCACAAAGCACACAAAAAAGGGTATGAAATGACTGCTAACAAAATTGATGCTTTTAATGCTGTTGCTCTGATCCTCATCAATCCGTTTAACATCAGCCATCATCGTGTCATTCACGTTTTTTATTGCTTTTTGCTCATCGTACATTAGCATTTAACAAGCACCTGTCTACAAAGGTTGTGTAGCTGCATTTTTCTGTAATTAAATTCATTCTGTTCTGTTCTGCCTTTGTCGGCAATCCGAGTACATTGCTAATACAATTTCCATTCAGTCAATTTTGTCAAAGCTCAGAACAGGTAGAAAAAAGAATTGAGTTAAAAAATAAAGAACTTGTTTCGCCACAATCCCACGTTGTACATCAACATCAAAGGATGTGAAAAGTTTATTGGTTTTGCGCTGTAAGAAGAAAAAAACGGCATAAAGCTCGATCGGTCGTGCTATACCTGTTTCCCATGATTCTCTATTTAGCACGGTTTCGGGACAGTGTGCTCGACTGTTTTTTGTTGTTGTATCCCTTCTTCCAGTAGAAAAGGTATTTTTGAACCAGATCCAAAACACTCTACAAAAGGGTTACCACCATGCTAGTTTTTGTTGCATCCAGCGCACATAGTCTGCTGTAGGCGTAATTGGCCTATTGGAGCTTAGCCAATACCAAAAGGGAAAATTCACAACAACAAAAAATGTGGCAGAATTTCGTACACAACTACACACAAAAAGCGGAGGAAAGGAAAAAAACGAACCCAACGATTTCAATTAACCTTTATTGAAGGTGAAAGCGCATCGATTGTGGTCGATTTGGTTGTGGCAGGTGGTCATCGCCGTGTTCGCCGTTGGTTTGTGGGTTCATCGGTCAATAAATGTTGCACGGTACAAACCGCCCGGAACGTGCAACTCGTTTGGGTAAGCAATGGCCATGGTGGTGCAGGTGCTACACCAAACATCATTTTATCGCCACGTTGCACGAACCGGCCGGGCGGGCGGGCAGACGATTGCAAAGGCGTCGTTAGGCCGGAAATAAAAAAGGTCCCGATCGAGAGTAATTGGAGTGTCCCCAGAATGGGTTCCACACGAATGTGCGAGCGAGAACTAGCCCGAGCGTCAAAAGCGGTAGAGGTATCAGACTCTTCTGGAGCGAGCTATCCATAGATGGTTTATTAGTAAAGCTATCGCAATTGATGTGTATTGGACGAGTTTCAATTCATTAGCATATTTTAGGTCAGTACGGTCAAGCGTTGGTATTGTGAATGGTTCGTGCAACAGTCGGCAAGAGTTTGGCGTAATTGATGTTTGCTTTTCTGCTTAGTTAATGTACGTGTGTGGCGTACGACTTTCATAATTTGAAAATAATGTTTGGCTTTTTGATGAGCAATAACAAACAAAAGGAGCTTATTATATCGATTCTGGCATCAATTTGTTTCCAAGTAATGAAAACGTTTCCAAGTAATGAAAACGGGTAAAAATGAAGGGAGCAGCAAAAGGATTACTCCAGGCAATGCAGGTGAACATTTTCTTTACTTTCAATTTACACATCTTCTTTGTAGCGAACAACCATAGTAGCATTTATTAAAATCGTAAATAAAATGTTATCCTCTCAGTTCGGTACGGGATTTGGCTAATGCAACATCGTGCATGCAAATGCAAATGGTCCAGGCATCAAACAAAGATTTTTATTTGCCCAGCATGAGTTTGTAAAAATAAAACAAAGGTTAACAAATCCTCTTATTTCAAATAGTGAGAAAGTTGCGCCTTACATTATGCAAAACGCTTTACAAAAAGTGTTAATTTGTGATGAAGAGTTGTATAAACGTAAGGAAATGTAAAATAGAACTGAAATTAAATTTTAATAATTTTCTTGTTCAAAACCTATTCCAGCTGGTTTATTATTTTTTTTATAATTATTTAATGAGAAATTGATTTAGTTTCACATTTTTAATGCTGTGTGCCATCTTCTCAGGATGGCTGAAATATCTATATGAATATGAAATTCTTCTTCTTTGGCACAACCAGTGCTGCAAAATGTCACTGTCAATGTCATAAAAATCAGACTGAAGCAAAATCCATGTCAGCGTCACGTGCTTTGTTGTGATAATCAGAGGTGATACTCAAACAGTTGGTGTTGTTTCCAATACATGCTTGGTGAAATTTTAGGAACCAACGCTTGGTCAGTCACTGTGCCATGACTTTTTTATTATGATGTCACTCACATAGCCATGACAAATTCCGACTGAAACAAAATCATGTCTGCGTCACGAGCTCTAATGTGATGACCAGAGGTGAGACTCAAACAGTTGTTGCGACTATCACATGCTTGGTGACATTTTAGGAGCGAACGCTTGGTCACTATCTTGATCGTGACATTTTCTGTCAGTGATCATCAAGATAGGCATGGGAGATATGCGGTGCTTGCGAGAGATTCGAAGAGACAAAATGAGCATGTTTTCTCGCTCTGTTTGACCCTACAAATCATCAAAGCAGACAGAGCATGCTCATTGTGCTGCTTGGGACCACCCGCCAAGTATATTTCAAAAATGTCGTGATTATCACCGACAGAAAATGTCGTGACCAAGTGAGTGACCAAGAAATGGGTGCTAAACAAAATGTCACCAAGCATGTGATCGATCCACCATGAGTATGAGTATCACCTCTGATCATCTCAGTTGTGTACGTGAGCTGATTTGAGCTTCGTTTCAGTCATGAAAACAGTGGTATTAGACAGCACTGTTCATAGCCACAAAAAACATAATTATGCTTGTGCTGGCATTTAGCTCAGCTTGTAAGAAAGAGTATCGGGTTTGACTCAAGCACTAGCACGTCGTAGTACGGCATGTCATGACGCTCTTTCATAGAGTAGCCACAATGAACATCAAGCAACCACGGATATGTTCATTGTTTTCGGTGGTGATTATCCTGTGATTCTCAAGACATTTTGCAGCACTGGGCACAACCCAACCGTTGTCGGTTAAGGCCTGTACCACTATTGGCTTGACTTTTGGTGATTTATTGATTACCCATAGCAGGATAGCCAGTCCTAGATATAGGGGCATGATCCATTCGGAGTCTGGGTTCCATGACGATATATCGCACAATCAAACAACTCACTGAAAATTCCTTAAATGCAAACCAATTTTGTTACTGTAAATGAGCATAACTTCATTGACATCATTTGTTGAGCTAAAGACAACAAACAATGTCATACGATTTAATGGCCAAATTTTGCAAATTTTTTTTTTAAGACACTAAGATACCACCAAAAATTGTTTTCCGAGCCCTGAATCCACCGGTAATCTACCTGCGGCGAATGATTTGAGTTGGCTGTGCCGGTAGTAAGAAGATCAGCAGCACAATTCAGTTACCCCAAAAAGTTCACTCTCGGTAGCTCTCGGACTGGTGGACCTGGTGTTCGAGCAAAGTATACCATTTAGTATCTATTCTGTACCATCAATGAGCTGTTACACGCAGACCATGCGGTGTTGCCCTTTGCTGCGGTACATATAGCCCACCACACCCCGCCACAACGATACGATGTATGGTGCGCTGTGCGTTGCTTTCTTTACAGTCCCAGTTTTTTTTGTAGCCGGCCAGTAAGCTTTCGCCGCTAGCCGAGGCTCCCCAGCGCGAGGATTGTTGCCAATGAATATTCATGGGAAATAGCCGGCATGGGACCGCGAAGCTATACACCCGTGAGTGTAAGTGTGTGTGTGTGTGTGTGCGTGTGTCTACCACCCCGGCCAGCACCAGAGATATCAGCAGTGTGGCCCTATTTTATGCCCTACTGGAGGTCAGGGTTAGGGTGCGCGTAACGAGTTTGATAAACACATGCGACACCACACCGGTGTGCGACTGTGGCACTTGCCCTTCCGTGCGGGAAGGGCACATGATGATAGCGAATTTGGTTTGGGAAGGGGAGCCCGAGTGCGCCTACCTGACGGGTGTTGTCGCGCCGGAACCGCCGCGTGACGAGCTCGGCTGATTGGTGCCGTGCGTCGGCGAGTCCACACTGTTGGCCGCCGTGGTCACCGGTGTGGCGTGCGAAACGAGCCACCCGTCCACCATGTTGCGCGTCGCCTTGCGGATGAAGTAATCCTGCATGAACTCCGGGTTCTCGTCCAGCCACGACTCCATGCGGGCAAACTCGGCATCGTATCCGCCACCGCCACCAATGGCGCCTCCTGCCGATCCTTGAGCGCCTTGGGTTGGACCTCCCGTGCAGCCGCCGCAACCCAGCGCCCCTGTCTGCTGCTGGTGATGATGGTGATGATGGTGATGGTGATGGCTGTTGGGGGGAGGATGATGGCTACCGCTACTGCCGCTGTTGCTGCCGCTGCTGCTGCTGCTATTTGCATGATGGTGGCTGTGGTGGTTGTGGTGCGGGTGGTGATGGTGAAGGTTGCTGTGTGGTGGTAGCTGTAGCGGCAGGGGGACACCAGCACGAGAGCCCAACGTAGCATCGAGCCCCACTGTGCCCCCCTGCTCGGTGGGCATTCTGCTCTGGGGCTCCTCTATGCTGCGCAAGTGCAGTCCTGCGAAATACACACAGAGAGAAAGAGAGAGAGAGAGAGAGAGAGAAAGAAAAAGAAAAATAAGAAACGTGTGTGTGTGGGTGAGTGGAAAGAAAATCTCATGATGCATGGGTGTACGCGTACAACAGCGGTGTACGAATTATTTAACTTGATTAAGCGATTGCGGGGGACCGGTAGACGAGCAGCCCCTCGCAGGCTCGGGAGCTGTAGGGAAGCCGTAGCCCTTTCACTGGGGAGGAGGGGGAGGGAAAGATAAGCGGATCGTCTGGGTACATATCGCATTGAATGCGTCCGTTCGAGTGTTATGCGGATGATAAATGTGATTTTGCTGCTGTTGTTGTGGGTGTTTGACACGAACAGCTTCTGCTAGCAGACGGAGAGCAAATCTTGGTAGAGTTATTAGGAAGTATGTAAATCATGTTTTGCATTGTCTGGCAAGGTAGCTGCAACGCGACGTATAATGCCTCAACATTTGTTCATGTAAATATTGTGGCTGTTTGTGTAATTTACATTTATAGATCCGCTTCCGCTACAAATATCGATATAAACAATTAGTAAGCTTAGAAACACTGGTATGTTTTACATTTTTACTGACATTTTTATTGCTTATGTTTTAAACCATAAACTTATGTTATATCCGTTTCAATTTGTATTAATATTTTATATACAGCGGAGTGCCGTTTATCCGGGTACCTTTTATCCGATTGTTCGTTTATAAAGAGGATATTTAAAATAAACGGATATAAGATCACATTTTCATAGCACAAAATCATCAGCCTTTAATCACATTTAATTTTAAGTATTCTTCATTTGATTCAGGTGTAGATGATAGTTCTTGGTTTGTACTGGTGTGCATGGTGTGCTTCAAAAATGTATTGTAGGAAATTGATGAACACTACAGTTAATTTGACTTTAATTTCTCTAATTTCTACTTTTCTTACTGAAGCATTCAGACAGAACAAAAATCTAATAAATAAAACAACATGTAAATATATTCTTATACGAATGCCGTAACATTTGATTTGAAAAAATTTACATTCAAGGCTTAAAGGCAATTTAATACATTTTTCCACCGAAAACTTGCTGATCCTAATCTTCATTTGCTTCTCAAAAGTACTTGCGAGTTTAAATTCTCTTGGCCGAAAGTTGATCTCAAGCGTGCAGTAAAATAATATCTGTCTCCTACGCCAGCAGAACAGCCAACAGCCCTCGCACCCTGCTGGTAGCAAGCTTGGGAAAGTGTGCAATGTCTTATCATCTGAGACAACAAAAGTTTCACCGTTTTGAACCGCCGCAGAAAAACATGATACCCTTCTCCTTTACCGTTCCCTCCGCACAGCACAGCACACCCGAGAAGCTCAGAAACAACGGAAATGTTGTCCAGCATAATGTTTCGTGTTTCGTGGCGAGAACATTTCCAATCCCCGGTACCGAGGGAGCAGCAGCCTTGGAAGGGGGCGGTGAAGATCGTAGGTAGGCTACGAAAACAGTTTGGCAAAGATCAATCGAAATGCACACACACAGACACATTAGCCGGAGAGTGTGTCTCGGTGGAAGCGTATTCACTTTCAAAGCTCGAATTTCTCGCAGGTATCCAAAGGTAGTTCGGAACGCCCGGTACCGGTTAAATCGATATGGAGAGACCAGGCGTACCAAACTCTTCGGCTTTGTTTGCACAACCCTGACCGTACCCCCATTCCCGTTGTGCACGTGATTCAGGTGAATAGTCAAAATGAATTCGGAGGAGGTGAGCAAGGGATTCCCTGTTTCACCAATTCCGCTCTGCCGATAGCAACGCGAGAACGTGGCCGAAATGGTTTTGCAAGGATCAAATTTAGTCATACCGATAAAGTATCGCTTAGTTGCGAGAAATGTTTGCGGCTCAATGGAGCTATTGTTTTCCCTTTTCGTCATTTTTTTTGCTTTTTCTGTTCCGCTCCGCTCCAAAATAAGGAAATATGATCGTATTGCGTTCGAAGCGTGCGCACAGCTTGCCGAGAATTGAACGCCAAACACAAAGGCCCGGTGTGCTCGCAAAACCGGTAAAGTGTAATTTATTATCCCGATGGCCAGCAGCAACACAGAGCCCACTCATCCCTTAGCCGTGTTATTTGGCGAGGAAGGATCCACTGCACGAACCACGCTGCACTCTGTAGAAAGAAAAGTCAACCGTATGACCCGGGGGGAGTTGGAAGTTTCCTGCTTTACAGATTTCACACAGCATTCACACACACCCCGACTGACACGAAGAAGATGCTGTTTCTACTCCAAATCCAACCCCTTTCGGGGGAAAAAAAAACGGAAACGGAAATGGTCCGCACAGACGGCAGCAAACCAGCTGTATGTGTATGTATGTAGCCGGGACGGAGAGTGGCGTTTAAGATTAGCGGAAATTACCTTGCTTGTTTCGCTTGTAACGACAACCATTGAAACGACACATGCTAGTGCTCTGGCCCATCAGGGCCCCCTGTTACGTCGCTGGCAGGAAGCTGGCTCCGTTTCCGGCACTATTTTCCAATAAACGCACTCACTACTTTGGCCGGACGCCCCGATACCGGATGGGGGTGGTGGTGTTGTCCGGTGCCGTTGCCACTGGTTCGTACCGGACCGACGACAGCGCCACCGGCGACGGCCTACGGGTAGTTGGGCAGTAACCGAACGACCACAACCACTACTGGCACCACTATTAATGCTGCTGCTGCTGATGCTGCTGCTGCTACTACCACCACTACTACTTCCACATTCGCGCTGTTCGCTAGCAGTGTTCGGTGCGGTGCGGAAGCAGTGCCACATCATTTTACCCGCACATTCGACGCACTGTCATGGAACGCGCAAACGAGCAGACAAAACGGGGCGGAGCGTCGATCGGGATGACGTACTTCACACACACCTGTCTCGCTGTAAGAGTGTTTGTGCACGAGTTTTTGCTACTTTCACCGGTATTTTTGTGTTCTCCTGAATTCACTTTTTTTCCGTTTGCCACTTGCAATCACTCCGGGCGAGCGGGTATTAGAGTATTAGTTCGTGGTATTACGCGAGCTCAATTTAACTTTTGCTACCGAACGGAGGAGAAGGGTGTTCATTAGGAGGGAAGGAGAGAATAAATAGTCAAATAACTACTGCTGGGGCTGGCACTAGAGTTATGCTCTCGTTTCGAAGTTTCGAACCCGGCGCTGGTGGTGCTAGCGTGACAGTTACAGCAAATGGCTAATGCTCACATCCCAGGGGCCCTGAATAGGACAAAGTTGCACGGTTTGCTTGTGATGGACAGTATATTATCGAGCGAAGGCATAAGTACATAGTTGAGCTGTGTTTATGTGATATGTGATTTGAAATGAACATAACATTTGACAACACCAAACAACATGCCAAGTAAGCAGCATTAGTTTAATATTGTAGAGACCCATAATTATAGAATATTGAGGGCATTGAAACATGTCGCGTCAAATTCGATTTTTTTACAAATTCCTAAAACAATCAATATTTCAATCAATCGTTTAAAGTCAATTACCGGTGGCGTATTACTAAAGTTTTACCGCGAAAAATATCTATTTCTTCACCTCATGAACCTTGCTAAGGGCGGTCCCGTGGTACAGTCGTCAACTCGCACGTCTTATCAACATGGCCATCGTGGGTTGAAGTCTAAAATGAACTTTTCCTCTGTAGCAAGGGCTATCCGTATTTAAATTAATTTGTCTGGTATTTAATAAGTCTCAAAAGTCTCCATTATAGGTCGGAATGTCTGCGTAGGCCGTTACACCAACTAGGAGTAGAACCTTGCTAAGAATAAGCCTACAATTACAATCATAAGCCAATTACAGTGTACAATCACCAACACAAGTACAGCGATTATGTGTTTCTTGAAAATATTGAAATATTTTTAATTATTTGCATGCTGTTTTTGCATTGTACTAATATTTAATTAGCTTGTTTGACTGCATTGGTATCGAAAAATACTTTTTTTTAAATAAAAATATTGAATTCTCATTAGATATTGTTCAACATTCGAACCGATGGTATGAACTATTTTTTATGAGAATATTAAATAGGAAAAAAGTTACACATACGCTCCAAGCGCTATAAAAACAATTCATATCGACTTCCATGAGAGGGAAATGTTGGATATTCGTTAGTCATTTCGAAAATTTTCTTTCTGTAAGTGTGCTGTATGAAAAAGTTGATTCAACGATGATCATCGAACATTTATCAAAAGTCCTCAACATCGGAAAAAACATAGCCATAGTATGGCCGTCTATCGTGAACATTCTGATATATCCCATATATTATTTCAATTATGCAACCATTAAATTGTTTTTTTTGTAAACCCCTTGAATGCTGTAACATTGTACCATTGCAAAACTATATAACACTGTCTTTTATGGTACACAAATTACAAACCAAACAATAATAACGACCCATGCCCAAATAGTACATCAAACTTTGCTTTCGTGTCGAACGTCTGTAAGACACTGACAAGACATTAATTGCATTGCAAGTAAAAACATTAATTGCTGTCACTCAAAAATGCTACCCCACTTTCTGCCGTTCGGGCGCAAACACTTCCACCCCCTTCTCCCGCACAACACAGGATGGATGCGGATGGTGTGAACACAGTTTTCTTGCTTAATCATTCCGTTGTAATACTAACATTCGCACCATTTGCGCCACTAGCCGCCGAAAAGGTGGCCCGCACAAACACCGATGACCAATGCATTTTTCACTGTCCGGCACGACGGCCCAGCCGCAGGGAGCACTTTGTACGAACCACCAATTGATAGTCAACCGGCACGCGATGCATTTCCTCCTTTAATGGACAACCCTAATGGAGACGCCTGGTGGCCCATGTTCGGCGCACCATGTACGGGAACGCGCGCGCGCAGCACCCCACTAGCGTTTGGCCGATTGGAATTGTCAAACAGTCACATTACGTTAACCGCCATAATGGCAAACGGCAAACGGTTCGATCGTGTTCGCGTGCTCGGTACTTAAATTTTCTATTTATGATCGGTGTACTCTCCCTGCCCAAAAAGTGTGATTGAAGATAAATTATGAAACTTGTCGGGATGTCGGGGTGGGATGGCAGGGAGGCGACGGCGTCGGGTAGAAGTGCCAAGCTGCCAACGCGAGTGGTAGCTTGGTTCGATGAAATTTAAACGACAAGAATAAAACGAAGAACGACCCGCACAGCGAGCCCATTAATGCTGTGGGTGATGGTGATGGACGTGGTACAGCCGACCCCCGAAGGAGGGGAAGTGGGCACGAATGACTCGGAAACATTACAGCTTTTTTTGTTCGCTGTATAGCAATCGGCAACTATTGCAATGCAGTAGCGATGATCTCGCACTTTGTTTCATTAGTATGCGGTCCGTTTCCGCGAAACGAAGAAGACGCCGCTTCTCGGCATGCCCTTACGCTAACCCTGCCGGCCCACTTGTGTTGGAAACGGTACCCTCCCCGCAGAACGGCACACTGTGTGGTTCGCGGCAATGATGGCGAATGAGTTTTGAAAGTGAAATTCCACCACCAGGAGGGTTGAAGGTAGGAGTAGTGGCCGGGGTAAGTGGGTAGGAAACGAGCAGCATCGATCCATCGTGCGGGTGGTCGTTCCATGGTGACGACGCTGCTCTGTCTGTTTTTCTTCCTGCCTTTTTCTTGGTTCCCTTTGGCCAGTATGGTGCTAAGTTTCTTCACGACGTTCTTTTTTTTTGTTTGAATTGTTACCCTTGTCCAGTGTGCATTAATAGGGCGCGCTACCGCGCTGGGAGGGTTGGGTGGATGGGGGAAGCGGCATGAACGGTCGAATGGAATATGTAATTCGTGGAAAAGCTCTAGCGCAACATTCCTGCCTTGTAACCAGGCAGGCGCGTTCGGCGAAGCCTTTCTCGCTTAATCAGGGCGCCGCGAGAATCAGCGGGCGGGGATGCGGGGAATCAATTTCATCCAATCGCACTGATGACACAGCTAAGATCGTTCATCTGCCGATGATTAAATTGTTTGAACAGTTCCAGCGTCGGCCCGTGCCGTTGTCTGATCAAAGAGAGCTTTCACGGAAACTCTGGGGGAGGGTGGATGGGGAGCGATCTATGTTCACATGTGTACCGGAACACGGGGTGGAATGGAGGGAGCGAAGGGCGATAGTTCTTTTCTCTCTGTAGTGAATAGGTTGCCAGTTGCTTTGCTGTGTGTAATGGCTTCATGCTCGGGGGTAGAATTTTTTGCACATGCTAGGAAAGAAGAGTGCTATTGCATACATTGTGAGGTGATAAAAAGTTCCTCGCAGGATATTCAATTTTGAAAATGGATTTTTTGTAGCTGCAAGAAACGTTTAACATAACTGTGCTATCTATGATTGAACTGAACTGATTGTGCTGTCTATCAGTGCGGACGTAGCTCGTAACCCTTGCATCAAACGATTTCATCCACAATAGTTTTTGTTATCTCAGAATAATGATCGCTTCAATAAGATGATGTTATCCAAATAGTTAAAATGTAAACAACACAGATTAACGCACAGATTAAGAATGCGGGTCTTCTCACATGCGAGAGCCCGTGTGATTTCCGTTACCATGTTCCGTTTACAAGCAGCTTTTTTAAAATCAATAGCTGGCTAATTTCAAAGCTTTATTCAGTACGCAAAAACTTTTTTTCTAATTCACTCTTTTGTACGAGTTTTCAAATGAGCTTTACAATCCATTATAACATGTCTTGTTAAGAGTGCTTACATCAATTGCAGCAAACTAGTGATGTGCTCTTTGGAGCGCACCCAGGACATCGATCCGACTTCGGTTACTGTAAGTCCGATTCCGACTATGGCAAAATTGGAAGCAGAGCCCGGTGTCAGAGTAGTTAGAAGATGGAGTCGTCCGAAGTCGTTCGGAGTTGGAGTCGTTCGGAGCCGGAGATATCCGGAGACGTCCGGAGTCGTCCGAAGTAAGAAACGTCCGTAGTCGGTATCGGCTGGAGTTGGTCGGAATCAGAAAGAATCTCGGAGTCGGAGTCGCCCCAAGCCGGTCATTGTCTGGCCGTCATTACATTCCGTTTAGATTTTTTCATCTCTTGCTTTGGCCGTACACTTCCTAAACAACACCAGTGGCACGTGTGACGATTTACGACTCTTCTCAGTATAGATGGCTTCCATCGTTTTTCGACACCGAATCCGGACAACTTCAACTTCGAACGACTTCGAATGACTTCTTACGATTCCGAACGTTTTCAGACGGCTCCGAATAATGCTGGCCTGACATACCTCTCGGTGTCGGTTCCGAATTTTTAGGAGTCGGATTGGAGTCGATGCTAGATTTTGGCCAACTTTCCTTATATCTACACCAAACTAAGCATACAACAATGAAAAATTCCAATATAGGATAATATTGTATACATTTCATTGGTGTGGTTTGCGTCGTTAAGTTTCGTCAAGCTAATTCTTGTCATGTTCTGTAGTGGATTGAATAGCGCAAATAAATGCAAAATAGGCTATGAATAATGCCACCAAAAGCCTTTTGGTAGCTTTCTGAGTAGCAGTCACACGCTTAGTAGCATTCAAAATACGTTCCCCACACGAAAAGGCGCCTCTCAAAACACTCTTCCCATTTTCTACTCTAGTAAAGAAATATGCACCAAAGATTATCTAACACGAAATAAATCAATTTAATCCTATCCAAACAACGCATAATTAATACGACCATGTACCGGCTATCGTACACATTCGTTAGCCTTTTTCGAATTAGCTGCACAGCCCGGTGTTTCTCCTGTCGGCTCGGTAGCAAAGCAAGAAAACAACAAAAAAACAGAACCGACGAATTCGCCGACTCCCACACAACACACGCAACATTTTATCATGCAAACCATCCGCGCCACCCGTTCGGTCCAACCACTGTATGCCGCCGCCGGCCCGGCCGGTGGCAGGATGATGAATTGGCACATCTTCTTATCACAGTCGGGCGCGCACGCACGTGCGAAAGCCGAATGGAAACAAAAGGTTAGAAACCCGGACCGGACCACTGGGGGTAGTTCCAGCGAGCCCTAATTTGCTTCCCACAATGTGGCATTCCTTAGCCACGCTAACGCATATCACACACAGGCGCGCGTAAGCGTTTCCGGTGTTTGTCGGTGCTTAAAGTTTCAGGCAAAAATATGCTTCTTTCCCACCAGACAGCACGTGGCCGTCGGCAGGCGAATGAATCGCCTTGACCTGCGAACCGCCCGGCCTGACCCACCTACCGTGGTTTGGTTGGAGTGCCGATGTTCACAATGAAGTGATGTCACACTCCGAATGGTGACCGATTGACCGCGGAATCGTTCGTTACGACCGTATTCTGGACTGAACAATTTCTTTATTTTCCCTCCGCTTGTAGGTAAAATGCACACACAAGGACTTTGGAACGCGCTGTTAGATCCACACCCAGAAAGATGGACACCGGTGATAACGGCGAACGAACCAACCGGGGGGCAACATAGCACGGTGTATAGTAGAACACAAAACTCTGCAGTTGTTGCGTGAATAGCAAAAGCAAAGCGCAGCCAAACAGACAGACGGATGGGGGTACACTATCCACCAACACAAAGAACACACAACGCCGCCAAACGCCAAGGACCCGGCTGCTGCCATGGAAAACATGGAACAGGTTGCGGTTACCACCATGTTCTGTGCTTTCGCTTCTATTATTGTTGATGCAGAAAACCAGATGCAGGAATTCAGTGTGACATACATATCCCTCCCACCCGGGGCCCGGGTAGCATCGGAACAAAGCACAATGGAGACGTTCACGTACAGCCAGCCAACCACAACGGGCAGGGATAGGTCACAAAAGAGCCAACGCAGGGTGAAAAAAAAAGGCAAAACGAAACGAACGCAACGCAATATATTTCTATTTCCATTCCACGGGACGTTGTGTGTGACCTTATAGGATCAGAGTGTCGCCCAGCTTGGTGCTGATGATGATGATCATGATGGTCCGGTGGGAGTTTTTTTTTGTTGTTGCTGGGGCAGATTGCAACATCACAACACTAAACACGATGATGAACTTGTTTGTCTGCTGTGTGGCGTAGTGTTTCCTTTCTTTTCCCAGTGTGTCTCCGTATCGATGTGTCGCCTGGGACGAAGACGCAAGAACGCAATCATTTCATCAATCTCTCGATAAGTTTGGCGAGAAGTTGAACTTAATCGTTGCCACTGGAGATGATGTATGATGCAGACACACACACGCACACTCACACGATAATACACGCGCACCGCGCGATTTGGGATAATTTTGCAATAAATATCAGTGTAAACGTGGGATCTGTTTTGGGTTTTTTGGTTTGTTTTGTTTGATGTGCATGGCATGTAAATCCATGGTGTATGGTGTAAATCCACTCGGTAAAGCTCCACTTTTTTGCGTAGCTCACAGTGAAGAGGGATATAAGAAGCATGCATTAGCAAAATTGCTTGCACGCCCATCGAGCGCGAAAAAAGTGTTTGTTTTGCTGCTCGCAATGAACAAAATAACAATGAATGGCGAAAAAAGGTAGCAGGAATGAACTGTAGCCTTTTGTACCGTTTAATTATTAGGTTTTTTTTAATTGTTTCACAGCTTTTAATGATTTATTTTTTCACTTTCAATTCAACTAATTTTTGAATAAATGCATACAACCTTTCTTGACACAATACTTATTCCTCAGCAACAAATAATCAATCCTTGGTGATGTATCCCGATCGCACCCACGACGAATCGCCGTGTTGCAGGTTGAAATAATCTTGGCTGAGGCTTGTTTTGAGTGTGGTTTTGTATGGACGGTTGAAATTAATTCAGCCGATGACTGTCAAACTTCATATAAAACAGCCAATAAACAGGCTAAACGGGTCCATTTAAAACAGGCTCATTTCGTAAAAGCCCCCAATGGCAGTCAAATGCAGAGAATTTCAATACATCCATAAGGATGATTCCCATGGAAATCAAAGTCAAAGTAAAAAAAAAATGAAATGAATTTTGTAGGAGTATTAAAACTAATATTTACACTTAAAACAGTATCCTTCTTGAGGAATAAATGACATCGTTAAGCATCGTTGTAGATATACTGGAAATTGTATTCAAAACAGTAACGAAGTCTTCAATGCGATAATAATCGAGTTATCTTATTCGAATAAAGCATCTTTCGCTTTTATCATTCTAACACACATGCTCCAGCAGCTTTCAGATGTTCTAGAGTTCCTTGAAGAAAGAAACAAGAGAGAACTCGCTGAGGCGAATGTAAAAGGTCTTGGTTAATGTCGTTTTAATGTCCCATTCTGGTTATTGGACGTGTTTTTTCAGCTTTTGTAATTCAGCGTGATGAATAGAACATTGTATTAACATAATCTCTCCAAAAAGTTTTTATTATTGTGTTTCAAGAGAATATCTACAAGAATATAAATGGCTTATGGATCCAAGTTAACAGATAGACACAAAATATAGATAAACACATCATGGATAGATATGTCACTCTAACTCTCCCATTTTGCCACATACTCCAGTGAAGTGCGTTAAACCGTTTTTTAAGTAAACGAGGTACACGCAGTACTAAAAGAGCTACAATAAACCCGACAGCCAATACGGACCGTCGAACATCCAAGGCCCGCCTGTCTTTAAAGTTGAATCAATCGCGCTTCCCGTCGTCTTTAACGACTTTTTCACGGAAAACTTCCCCCGAACAGGATGGCTTTCTTCCGCGTTCCTTCTAAGGATTATTTATAACCAACAATAAATCAATCATTGGAACGCGCATGGCAGCACAAACAGCAGTCGGATCTGCTGCTGCTGCCGCCCGTGTTGTAGCCATTGTGCTAAGCGGTAGAGTTATATCGGTTAAGCGGTTGTTCTTGCTTCGGCGAAAGGTGCAGAAATCATCCCATTTTCAAACACAAAAAAGGAAAGTTAAACCTCGTGGCTGCGAGCAATAGAGCTCGCTCGCTAAGCTATAGCGCTCAAAGACGCTACATACAACGAGATGGGAAATTTTACCCATAAAAGTAGCACCAGAGACAAAAAGTTAATTTTTCCCCCTACTTCCACAACTCGCGGGTGAAATTCTTGGTGAACAGTTTCCTCCTCGCAAACGCTCCACAAACAAGCAAGACACCATCCGCGTTCCCCCAACTGCCCTGCGGTGTGCATTTGCTGGATAATTAATCTTCAAATGATGATGTCTCCTACACACTGATGTCTACAATGAGGACAGAAATGAGGTTTGGGGCATGAGGGAACAACAACAGGATCGAAGACAACGCGATCACGGTCGTCACGGAGCGTCGTAGCCGGGGAGCCTCCTTGCCTCCACGTACGCAGGACAACAGCCAATTCCATCAACAAACAACACCGTGTGCGGCGGCTGCGGCACTGACAAGACGGGTGATAAATTATTGTCGAGCAAAAGTTTATCTTCTGGCACCCGGGCTTTCATGCGGAGGCGCACAAACACTGGCGCGGTGTGCACAACAAGACCCTGTACCGACCCGGCCGGCCGGCCGGCTGCTATGCGTTTTCTTCCGCTAAATGAGGGAAGAAAATCGTCAATCACAATGACTTGGAAATGATCCGTTCGGCAGAGGGCGGGCGGCTTTTCTTTGCAGTCTACGGGCAAACGCAAAATTAATACAAAGCCAATTGCGCACACGTCGGAGCTTAAAAATATAGAAGTAAAGGAAGCTTTACCTAGGGTGTTTTATTGTAATACACGAATGATAGCTTTACTTTTATGATAGCTAAGAAAGGAGAGCTTCAAACAACACTCAAAAGAGAAAAAGGAGCCGAAATATTTGGCAATTTTGAATTAGACAATTGTGTTACATTTTGAGAACAAATTTAACGTTTGATACTTTTATTTTGATGAACTTTAAAAGAATGCCAATACATAACATGATTTGAATAAGAACAGTATTTGTAGTATTAATATTATTTAGAAATCCAATAACAATATACCGAAGCAAGCAGAAAACACTGTCCTCCCAAGTTCTCTCCCTGAAATTGACGCAACTCTCGATTTATTAACTTTCCACGAAAAATCGCTCACTTCTTGCCAGCTGGACACAGTTTCGGAAACGCAGTTTGTTCCAGTAGCTTGAGTTACGGGGAAAACAAATTGAATAACGACAAAATATGCTTTACTAAACTACATCTCGAGCTCCCAATAAGTATCGCCATGCCCATGCTCATCATCGTCATCATCATCATCATCATCATGGTGCAGCAGCAGCAGCATGGCAGGTCCGAGTAGCGCGTCAACGGCACCCCTCTCACGCTTGTCGGCTTCGGTTTGTTGTCAGCTTCAACGACTGCCAAGCGGTAGGCAAGATTTCCCGGAAACAGAAGCAATTCACCATCTTTCACAGCATCGTGCGGAATGTGGCAGTGTTGAAGTAGAGGTTAATTTTCCAGAACAATCTTTCCTCATCGTGAAGATTCGCGCACATCCCGCCCCAGACAGCAATGAGGGCAAGAATGGGTGGACACGCTTAAAATGGTTCCATTTTTTTTCTTCTCCACCCACCGTATGCCGAATGAGCAACAAACCATTTATTTCTTTGTTTCAAGTTTTGGGAGGAAAAATGAAAATTCAATAAATCTCCCCAGGACCAGGTAGATGGTTTGCGGAGATTGTGCTATTGCGCAGCAAGGTTGAGCATTTCGGACACGCTGGATGCATCGCGCCACCGGTCCCACTAGCGGTAGTGAACGATTTGCTGAAAGTTGTATTAGTTGCGACACAAACAGTAATCTTCTTGGGTATACTGCGAAACTTTTCCAATTTTGAATCGGTAGAAAGAGTTGAACAAATTCTAGAAACGATTGTTAAAATGTTTCGAACAGCAAAAAAGAAGGGAAAGGTAGGAAAGATGGCATGACAATACTTCTGTGAGGAAGTTTAATTGGACCAAGCTAAATGCAACGCATAAATTTCATCTCTAGTTATTTTTTTTTCTGCTGGCCAGTGCATGCCAAGTGAAAATGAGAAACATCACAATTCCTGGTCGTAGCATATCGAAGTTGGAAATAGTTTGATGCTCTGCAACAGATAATCGTTAACAATGGAAAAAGTGAATTCATTCAGTCGCAGAATACAGGATAACATTGTGTAACCCGATAAATTGCAAGTTTTTGAGGTATCTAGAGTTACTTTGAACAGTATATAAATCATTTGAACGATAAATCCTGAGTAATTCAATGAAAAAACAGACCAAGAATGTACAATTGAATTGAATTGAATAAAACTAATTAAAAATAACCCATAAAACACTAGGGGTCCTATATCATTCCTATAATTGCCCACCTGTATTGCCCACCTGGTCTACATACACTATGATTCTAGATTCCATCACTTGATCTCTTTAATTCACCTTGGAATAAAGGAAAACACTCTGTTTGATTTGAATTTTTTCGAGCAGGTACTCGAATCTAATTCTAGCTTTGAGGCTTAAATATTCTAGACTGAAAATCGCAGACTTCTTTTTGTGTGGTTTTTGTTTGGAGTATTGATATGATTTCAGCCACCAACTGTCAAACTCCATATACAAAAGCTGGCTAGTATCGTGAAAGGCCGCAATTAAAGAAAAAAGTAAAATGCTTGGTCGTATGTATACCAAAAAGAAAACATTATTTTCATATTTCAAGTTAGTCTTTCCCAAAGATTGTGACCATCAAAGATGACAATCAAAAATTGTGTTTAAACATAGGCTCAGTAAAAAATTTGCGTAAAATATATTATTTTGATCATATTCATCAGTAGTTTTTGTTACTTGTACAAAACCACTATCCACTATATATAAAAGCATCATAACTTTTAGTGAATTCATATAGGATCCTCAAGATCCCGATGAATTGATCAATACACAATATCCTTAAGTGAATTCTTAAAGTGGTAGAATGTTATTAAACGGACCCATGAAGTCGGTGGTAGCTGTCAAATTATTCAAGTAAACTGGTAGAAGAGTTAAAAAATGTTAATTTTTCTTCCATCTTCGACACATTCCAATATGAATTGCCATAACATGAAAGTGTATCAGAAAAAAATTAAATCCCAATAATCTTTCACTCGCCGCACATATGCTCTGCATTCACGGTTTGCTTCATTAGAATAACAAACCTAATGAGAACGGTTCAGCAGTGGATATTTTTGAAAAACGAGATCACATTAATGTCGCCTGCAGAACTGACCGAAACTCCGCCACCCAACCACTGCCAGCAGCTGTAACCGACCGGCTTGTAAATGTTGGCTTGGGCGCGAATCGGATGGTACACGGGCAAATCCTCACTAAAGCATCCCTAATCAGGATTGAAAAATTGACAAGAACACACAGCTGGATGGACGCAGTAGCGTGCCTTTGAAACAAAGATGTACACCCACCCCACCGTGAGGGGACTTGGGTCCGTTGGTTTTCTTTTTGTTCCGATCCCGTGCTACACCGCCGTCTCGGGAAAATCCTCCCGAGCTCCTCGGACCGACGGAAAGAGGGGCCCCACGGTTTATGGCACAGCCAGCCTGCTGACTGAAGGCTGTGTTCCATATTTTGTGGGTCCACTTTGTCCACGGCATTAGCACAGCTTACCGGTTCGTCGGCACAGCTTGGGCAGCGGCTCGGGTGAGTAATTGGGCCGCATTTGTGTGCGACATTTCAGCTAATGTTGCTGAAAAAGTGAGTCACATTTGCAACTTTCGGTCTCGCTCTCGGGGCCAGCGTTAGAAGAAAGGCACCAGAAGCCCCGGAACGGATCAATCCCTGGCAGGGGTCAGGTGTGGGAGGCTAATTCTTTGCGATGCGTTCTTGTAATGAAAAATTGCCGAAACTGGGTATGTGTCCGAGTGTGTGTGTGTATGTCAACAGAAGCGGTGAAGAGCGGGGAGTTTTTTTCGTTCCTTATCTTTTTGCTGTAATGCTCGTTCCGTGGGATCGTAGCCAAATTTGTGTAGGACCGAACAAAAAGTCGAATATGTCAAAGTTTAACCGCAACCGCCCGTAAGCGGTGATGGAAAACGGTTGAGTTGCTGGAATGATTTGTCTTCTCGTCGTTTGATGTTTTGTATTTTTTGTGTATGTGTTTTAAGATCCATTGAAGTATTGGAGACATTAAGGGATTGGAAGATTTAAAAAAATGCTTTGTTAAAATAAAATTGTAGGTAACAGTACGACAAAGTAAATTTATGATCATACACAAAACATCAATGTAATTAAGCGAACATTTCTCTTCAATATAAAAAAAAAACTACTTAGACTTTCTAAAAAAAAACTACACATTACTTAAATCATCCTTTATACATTTCAGTTCCCATGGTAAACCCAAAGCGAGCACAAAGTAAGCTATTTATTTTTCTATCTATAAACGTAAATCAACATCACGATGAAGCTTACGCAGCTCGCTCCTATAAGATACTCTCCCTTTTGGCATTCACTGTCAGCTGCATGAATATGAAATAAATTAATAAACCACGCCATGCAGTTTACGCCACAGGTGTAGCGGTAAGGGCATATGTAGCGTGCGGCAGACAATATGTACACCTACCGTGAGACCGCAACCAGCGTCGAAAGCTTTTAATTATAGCCGCCCTTGCTAGAGTGCGTGAACTTTGTGCCATCTCCACGGCACGCATTTCGGGATAGTGCGGGATAGTGGCGCCGAACCCTAAAAAGCCATCACAGGTACTATCTTTAGCACCAAAAGAGAGGTTCTCAAAATTGAATCTTGAGGCCAATCCGCTTTTAAGCAAGAGCCGGCTTTTAAAAGGATAGTTCAAAGCTCAAGCACATTAAGTTTCCCGAACCGATCACACCTGTTTGGGGCTAAATTGGGATAAAATTGAATTTGCGAGCACGCATGCGCGAATAAGCGTAAAAAAGGGTCACAACGATTTTAGCGGGAAATCCTTTTATGTTGAAATTCTTTCAACGATCATATGGTCGGGTTGGTAAGGTAAATGTGTTGCTGCAGGTCATTTAGCTCAACTCTAGCTGAGAGCAGCGATATGAAACAGCGAGTAAGGGAAGCGTGAAGTGGAATGGAGGAATTAATGTATAGAAATAGTTTTATTATACCCTGAATCAATGTTTTAAACAGAATTCAACCAATATTTTACAAAATTCATGTACCACAATGGACCAAATCAAACAAACATCAGTAAAACTGTCAGAACAAAAATTGTCAAGCAAAACAAATCGCCAATAAGCCAATACAGCAAAGCAAGATCTATTAAGGAGAATAGGTCGATGCAAAGGTTGCTAGGACGTTGCTAGGTTACATTTTCAGCTCGCTTTTGACAGTTTCATGAAAAAGTGTTTACAAACAAACGGTGGACGCGTACAAACGCGAAAAAGTGGACGAATTTACCATTAGGAAGATTATATTGGTTGAATTTCTTACAGTCAATCACTTCTGGAGCAGCACAGTAGATGTTCCAACTGGGTAAAAGAAGTCCTATTTACTTTCAATTAAACACTGAGAGTAAAATGAAACATCCAATGGGCACACACTGGTACAATATGCATACCGTCCTTTGCTTACAACCCGGCGACAAATAATAAAAGATATCTTTGGTTTGTATCAGCCATGTAATATTATAATTGGATTATAATGCTTTTAATATTCTAAAAGGAAATGGGTGGAAACTGCTGAACAAAACTCTCATTAGCATAGCAACGTCCATAAACAATGTTCAATTTCACTGTCAAATTTTTCCCATGGCTTTCTGTCAATTTACTCGAAACGCATCGACCTGTTCTCTTTCAAAGACCTTGACAACAAAGTATAACAACTTTCACTATTGATATTTGACAGCAAAGATCGACACTCGTTATGGTATAAATGCCTTTCCCTAAGGAATGGTACGTCCTACCAAAATAGGTATCATTTATTTCTTTATTTATTTATGGTGTATTTTAACTTCCATACATCACTACCAACGTCATGAAAGCGATTTATTTTCAATATCAAATTGAAACAAAATTGCACACATACACACTCTAAAAAAAACAAAGCACACCTTACACTGCATGCATCTTGCCGCGTGCACTGACGTCGGTTGACGCACAACACAGCAGAGCACAGCCAGAAAGGACAAAAAAAGAGAGAAGATAAACTACACACTATCGCTCTATTAATCGAGCTCCAACCAACGAACCGCGCGTCGGCTAAAATTAGAAGCAATAATGTCGCGCAAAGTTCGCTCAACTTTCGATCGGACGCGATTCCATTCACCGGGTTTTCAGGCAGCCCTTCTCACCGACTTCACGCTGTTTCCCGGTTACTCGGGCGCTTCTCGTCACCGCCACCGCAGAGAGGGCAGCGGAAATCTCGTTCCGGTTTCCCGCCGCGCTATTTTCCCTCCTTCAACGGTGTCTCCCCCCCGTGCAATTTTGCTCGCTTCGCTGTGCTACTGAGCGATTGGTCTGTCTTTCCCGGTCTCCATTCATGATGTCCGGTAGCCCTTGAACCGTCCGAAAAGGTTGTTTTTAATCGCATTTACACAGCCAGTTGCGTTTTGTAGCAACAGAGATGGCGAGGGATAGGGGAAAAAAAAATAAAAGAAACGCTGCTCTAAACTTACTAAACTCGGTCGAGTTTGCCACATTGCATTGTGCCAAAAAGGGGCGAGATAACAACAAAATAAACTCGGAGAAAAAAAAACCTCCAGAAGGGGAAAAGAATTAATGTCCAAAGTGATTCGTTTCCCTTTTTCCCGACACGGCAGTAAACTTTTTTGTCAGCCATAATGAATGAAAGAGATACTGTGCGGCGGTGAAATTACAGGGCAAGCAGCAGCTTTTGCGCGAGCAGGATCTGTTTCTACTTTCATCGTAAACTCATTACCTGCAGGTGGTGTGTGTGTTTGTGTGAGAGTATGTACGAGCGCCTTGGGCCTGGCAGTTGCTTTTTCCAATTCAAACAATCCTTTTTCAACATCTCCATTGCCTTTGACCGTCGGGATAGACACAACAACCAGTCGGAATAAATAAAACAATAATTTATCCCCCTCGACACAAAATGGAACTTCGTCTCGTGTGCGGTGCCCCCACACACACACACATAGCCTTGGTGAAGAGAGTTTTACCGCTTCGGTTGCGCACCTGAGTGAAGCCATAATTTAGGCTGACAGACCAGACACAGTCCTGGGCAACCGCTACCCCATCGCCCGTGGACGGGTGGCTGCCATCAAGCGATCAGGCAATTAGGTGAATGAGTGCGAGTAAAGTTTAACTGATGGTTTCTCAACCGCCCTGTGTAAGGGATAGCTCCCCCTTTGCGGTAGGCAGCACAGGCCGGGCAATATGCTGCTGTGCTGTTGTGTTCCGGTCTCCGGTCCCGCTTTTAAGTCATCACAGGCGAGTGCCTCTGCCTTCAGCTGGAGATGACTTCTTCCTCAACTGGAGATGATTAAATTAAATGCGACACACAACTATAGCACACACACACACACACACACACACATTCCTATCGAGCAGATTTATTTGATGTGCGGCGGGAGGAGGAAACAACTGTGGCGTGGGTTTGAGTGTCATTCTCTTCGAGAAATGGGATTATGATATACAAGCGGGAAACAAGCTCACACGCGAAGCGTGCGGTCGGGGAAGATTCCAAAAAGTTTGTTGCCTAATTAAATTTTCTTAAACCCTGCGGTAGATAATTGTTCACGTTGTAATTGAATTGATGCAAAAGCTTAAAAGTTCTAGCACAGCTTCGTGCGGGGGGGCCGCCGTGGCTAGCTGTGGAGCGTTTTTTCTGCCAGTGGCAACACTTTCGGCGAAACAGGATTCGCACGTAAATGTAATAATCCGAGGTAAATGTCATTTTTGATTTGTGCAAATGTTCTGATAAAATGCGCGCCTCTTTGGGTGTCTTATTTGGGCATAAAAACAAGCAAATGATAGGCTGAAGCAAGTGTTTTGTTTCTATAGTTTCAATGATTGTACTTAGTGGTGTGCTCTTTGGACCGCACCCACAACTCCATTCCTACTCCATCCGGAGACAGAGTCGTTTGGAGTCGTTTGGAGTCGTCCGAGGTCGTCCAGAGTCGTAAGGAGTCGTCCGGAGTCGTCCGGAGTCGTCCGGAGTCGTCCGGAGTCATCCGGAGTCGTCCGGAGTCGTCCAGAGTCGTTCAGAGTCGTCCAAAGTCGTCCTCAGTCGTTGAGAGTCGTCCATAGTCGTTCAGAGTCGTCCAAAGTCGTCCTGAGTCGTTGCGAGTCGTCCAGAGTCGTCCAAAGTCGTCGGTAGTTAGCCTGAGTCGAAGTCGGAGATGGAATGCCTGACCACAAAAACATTGCACTGGCCATCTTTGGCTGACTCCAGACGACTCTGAACGACTCTGGACGATTCCGGACGACTCCAGACCATTTCAGATATCTCCAGGATTTTAAACGGCTCTGGACAATGCTGGGCGGACCTGCCTTCTGGAGCCGGCTTCGTAATTTTCAAAGTCGGATCGGAGTCGAATTAGGATTATTGATAACTATACCCATCACTAATTGTATTCCAAATGATTGAGTTGCAGGGTTGTTTATAAGTATATACATATAAATATACTAAAAATATGTGTAAATTTATAGAAGAGCTAAGGCTCTGCCAAACCAATAATTATGGGGAGCTTCGTGCTTGCTGCAGAAATTGCTCAAAATTTTGATGTTGTAATTTTTTTTTGCCTATTTAGTTTAAGTTGATAATTCCAATAGTTGTGGCTGTAATTTTTGCAACAAGACCTGAGCGGGTGTAGATGTCCAATAGGAATTGTAAATTAAATAATTTATGTAAAAAATAGAGTTTTAATAAAATCTTGCAAAAACTATGCATTATACTAAGGTTGAGCTATCAGGATATATTGAAGATTTTCAAGATAATTACAAATCTATAAATTTCATCAATGAAACATCAAGCCAATATTTTCATATAAAAAATGTCTCCCAATATTCAACTAGAAACGTTCTTCATTTACTAAAAAAAACAAACACATAATTAATTCATTCAATAATTAATTCAAGCCGGTCTCATGGTACAGTCGTCAACTCGTACGACTTAACAACATGCCCGTCATGGGTTCAAGCCCCAAATAGACCGTGCCGCCATACGTAGGACTGACTATCCTGCTATGGGGGGAAATCAATAAGTCACTGAAAGCCAACCCCACAAGTGTGTTGGCAGGCCTTGACCGGCATCGGTTGTTGAGCCAAAGAAGAAGAAGAGAATTAATTCATTATCCGTTTTCGTTCCTTTTTACGCAGAATTTCATTAAAATTTAAAACACTCTACAAATACTCCCAGACCTCCCCTAACAACCCCACCCCACCCCACAGGGCGTACACCTTGCTCCAGAGCTTGCTGGAAAAAAAGTTTAGTCCGCAAATCAACATTCTGCTCTGACGACCCACCACACTCACCACTATCGAGTGCCGATGGCGGGAAAAACTTTGCCTTAGCGAAGCCTTACGCTTTTATGCGTCGGTAGATCGAGAGTCTTCCCAATGTCAGCACGTCTTCACCATCGCCGCAGCCAACGCGAGACAAAAGCGCGCAAGAAAAATACATCATCGGATAATCATATCTTGCCTCCTTTTCGTTCCCATTTCGCAGCGAGCCCCAAACCGCTAATTAATGGTTAATTATTTTTCATCAAACGTACTTTCTTCCGCACCAATGATATAAAAGCTTGACTTCACCGCTCTCCGCTTCGGTGCCATTATTCCGTGGTTTCTCCCACTCGTTGTTGTCGTTTAAAAAAAACACAAATATTGTGCGAAACAACACATTTCGTAGGGCTCTCTATAACCCAAATACCCTCGTCAAACAAGCATTGTTCGGGCCGGTCTGGCTGTTGGCAGGACCGATAATTTATCAACGAACGCGTCCCATCGGTCGGCCAGGGGACACTTTAAAGCAAGCCGGGCGAAATGAGACGACCTGACCAAACCCAAGACGCAGGAAAGTTAAATTGAATTTTATCTTCTGCTCGCTCGGTACAGTCTGCTCTACGCTTCTTTGCTGTCGGCTGTTATTGCGGTATAGCACGGCAGAACAATGTGCAAAAAAATGGAGAATCAGTGCCTCATAAATAACGCGCACCACATAACCGTAATGCAACGAAGTGTGCTGGCGAAAAATTCGGCAATGCAGCTGTTGTCGCCATCCCAGAAGCCAACCCGTTGCGAAAGGTAGCCTATATGCTCTCTACCCTTACTGCCCTTGCTTTTCGAATCAGCTTCCGGCGGCCCCCCTGCTGCCAACTCTTGCTTCCCCCGGTGTACTGATACTGCCAAACTGCTATCATTGTCACCAGCTGATATTCAGCAGCCGGTTTTCAGATTTCTGACACACGGAAATGGAATTCATACAGCCTCTTCCTGCCTTCATCGCGCACATGCAAGCCAGCTCGAATGTCGTCGAAAGAGCAACTACACACGCACACACACATACACACACGCGCGTTCAAAAATCATATGCCGCAGTCAAAAGTGCCAAAAGGAACATATTCATACACGAATGTATCTCGTATTACCATCCCGTTTTTTGGCCATTCATTTCGTCCTTCGACACACAGCGGAAATAAAAAATAGGAACGGCAAAAAAAAAAGATTTTCCATTCAATGGAACGCGCACGCCGCGCTCTCGTATTACCGCTCACCGTTTCTCAACGTTTGTCGAAAATATAACCCAAACAAAGGATTCACTTCCGTCAGCAGTGGATTCACGTGCGAAAGTCAAAGTTAGAGTGAACCAGGTTCTCCCCGGATGCACACACATGCTTCGCGTATGCATACAACGAACTGCTGTCTGCAATGCATTGGCGCGCTTTGGGGTTTCTTTATATTTGCATAGAAAGTGTACCAAGGAACGATGCTCTTTTTGGAGTTTTGGTTGCCAGCACATTTGGAACTTTGAAAGAATGTTCCTCTGAATACGTTAGGCGAGGGCCAACACTCCACACTGTAGTACTACGTAAATTTACTTTTTTGAAGATACATGAGACGCGCCATTTTGTACTTTATTGTGGCCTTCTTGAGCAATTACTATCTTGAGCACGTCTCATCTTACAAAGAATGGCTAATTCATAGGAACATAGCAGACCTTGTAAGGAAAAGATTTTTTACTACGATCAGTTGGATTATGTTAGATTAGACTAACTAAGGCGACGATCTAGCAGCAATCGAACACGACATCCCACACGAACAAACCCATATAATCATTTGGAGGTGCACTGTCAGACACAAACAAACAAAGAAGACAAACACCGAGTCGAACATGTCAGTTGATTCTGTCTGTGATGTTCGATACCCACCTGTGCTGTGAGTACCTTGGCTGTCAAACGCTTCACAGCTACAGTAGATAGTGAATGGGAATAACTAGTAAATTATTTGTTCAATCTTCCCCCGGCAGATGGATGTTCATTTAAACTATGAAAATGCTTCATTTTCGAGATGAAAAGATAGGTGAATTGCAGTGCATCATGACAGTTCTATAAGACATCGCACAGCTGACAGAGCACCTATCGAACAGAGTCGTGCTTGTTCGTCTCGTTCGATTGGTGCCAGAGCGCCGCCTAAGACTAACAAGGCACAGGTATTAAGCCGAACGCTTACCAACGACTCTATGGGTTGATGTTGAATACAAGCAGTATATTAAATATAAAATTATCGTATTTCATCTATACAACTTTGTGCATGAATTTAGTTGTATAAACTTCCTGCTAAGTTGAACCAGTCGGAAGTAAAATGTTTTCCCATAGTTCCAACATAGATTGAAGCAGTTCATGAAATAACTATTGGGTCTTTTTTCATCATCACCTTGACCTCGAGCTTTAAGACAGTTCCGTTCAGATAGATTGTTCAGAGTTTGTGCTAGATCAACCGTACAATACAATCAAACACACACCAAAAACAAGCCAAATGTTTGACTTTACCGGCGGGGTTTTGAAAGCTTTAGCAGTGGGTAAAAATTCAAACCCATAAAGTCAGCCATCCGGTACGGGTTTTCGTTCGCAGCTATTCTGCATGTAGTACCCACCCATCCCAAAACAGTTTAAAAATCAAACAAAACACTACAGATGATTTTCCCGAAGAAGCCTCAAAAAAAGGGAAGCGAGAAAAACTACATTCAATAAGCGGGAATGAAATGCAAAAACAATGGCTGGCAGCAAACAACCAAGCCCGCGTTCCAGGCATGAGTTAGCCGTTTTGGTGTGCGTTAGTTCTTCCCGAAACAGACACAGGAAGTATTGAACGATCGTGCACAAAGCACACACACGCGCTGGCTTGTCAGCTTCCGGAACCGGCACTGGAGTGGAAAGAATTTGCAACAGTGGTGAAGTGGCCTGGAAGGGAAGAAAGGAGGAACAGGGGGGGGGATGACCAGTTTTGGCTAGCTTTACCTAGTTTGCGTGCAAGCGTCCAATTGGTACCGAGCAAACGGACTGCGTCATTCGGTCTCCAAAGTTTGTGAATATCTGAAAGAGAAGAGGAGGATCGAGGATCAAAATGCAAATAACCTCTTCAGCCCGAGCCAGCGGGATGCACATACACGCACACACACACATACACTAAAGGTTGACATATATACACACACATACACACGTCCAACAAGAGTTTCTAGCAGAACGGCCCTGGTAGAAACGTGTTTGTCAGTGGCGGTTTGAAAGTGTAATTGAACATCGAACGATGCATGATCGGAAAGGATGATCGGAACGGAAAGGATGTTTAAACACAAGGTAAATTGGAGGAACAGATGATGATGATTTAATAGACAGAGTGCAAAGTAAGGATGTGAAGACGGTAGCGAAAGAAACCTTTTTGAAGTAAATGATTATTATTGGCCGAACAGAAGATAAGGTGAGAGAAAGACAAGGTCCTTGTCTAAGAATTCTTAAAACTGCTTTACATGAACAAAAATTGAAAGCTACTTTTTCGTATCCTATTTCTAATTCCTTTGCGTAACGCAACCATACCATGCATGATTTCCCCTCTCAGAATAGTACCTAAAAAAAAGTACACACAACATCTGAACAACACAAGTTGTACAGCGGAAAATAGCAGGTCAACATGTTCCAACGGACACAAACAGAAACCTTTTGAAACGATGCCAAAAGCTACGATTTTAAAGTGTCGGAAAATTAACATCACATTTGTCCGAGGTCAACGGTCACCGGAGAGAGTTCACGGATAATGCGAAACAAATTAAATGGAGCTTAAAAATGGGTTCGCCTGTGTGGAAGCCAAACTATTTTACCCAGCGCAAGGGCACCATGTTTACGGTGAGCTTCTTGATGGCTGATGGCTTGCGGTCTTGGGCGACCAGTTCCAGAATTAATTTTTCAAACCGGTTCTATGAGATTTTGTAGTTTTATCTAATCAAAAATTAGTTCTAATTGTTACAGATAGAATTTTGAAGAAAAGGTTATTTTTAACAAGTTTAATATAAATAACTATCTATGGTTCCAAATTGTAAGAAATATTTCATTCATAAATAAATAGGACATTTAAGGTACATTTTCAGGTTCGTGCTAAAAGAAATATTCTAATTCTTTGCCAATGATACATTGAATTGAGTTAGCTGAAAACTGATGATTCATAAACTGATCAACAAAATCATTAATGCTACTCAATCCTCTAGCTCCCATGAGATCATTGCCAGTGTGTGATTCACGCTACAACTACCACTCGAAGCCTACAAATGCGTTGAAAGCTACAAATGCCTGATGCATTTTCACACACCGAGCAATCTGGAAATTATTATTCTAATCTCTTTGCGAGAGACAAGGTGGTCAATCACACATTAGCAACGCAATTGCACACATACTTTCGCAAAACCGATAACAAAACAATCAAGCCGTAGAGCGCGATGCGACAACTCGGGTCGACAAATGGCAAAATGGTACTACACAAATGTTCCACAGCGACATGCGGCAAAATATCGCCACACATCGTACACAACATCGTCTATTGATTGCGGGCTAGTGCACAGAGCCAGATCCTGCACGAATCATCGCCCTAATGCACAAACGCACACGTGGTGTACATGACCCCCAAGAAAAGCGAGAAGGAAAATAGGCAGATGGGAGTAGATGACGGAGCACCCTAACACTGTGCATACCATCTAATGGATGCACTGAAGGGTGCATCATCTTAATGAGTGTGCCATGGCTACCGCATACAAACACACATACAAACATGGTGGTTGATTTGCACGTGCAAAGTGTGTCCGTTTCCGCCGCATCGATTGGCCGATCGATTGGTTGACGGCGCGCTCTGCCCAGGGATATCCCCACAGGCTCGAATGAATAAGTGTCCCAAAATAATACACACCATACAATTCCCATACTGTAACAGAAGTGTCGGAGTGATTGGTAATGGTAATGGGAGCGTTAAGATGGGGCGTTGACCAATACAATTTTAAACAGCAGACAAAGTCGGAAGAGCATTGGATCTCGAGCCAGGCGCTTCCCTGCCGCGCTACCCAATGTGTCCCCGCCCGCTTAACGTCTCGTCGGCGAAATGGCGTCCACACGGTCACATGGCGCACTCGTACAACGGAATACACTAATCAATATCAGCGCGCCAACCACCGTTCCCTCGCACTCGCTCTCAGGCATGAGCTGATGGGCCTCGGACCCTTTTGCTTCTCTCCCCGTGGGCAGGAGAGATGGGACGGTGTAGTTTGTCGTCGTCGTCATCATCATCGTCGTTGCCGTGTTGACCATCCTCGAGTGGTGTTGTGGTACGCGAGTTTAGTTTAATTAGAGCTTATTTGTTGCGTTCGGTGTTCGTGACCAGCTGTCGGTGTCGGCCACGATACAGAACAGAAGGTGTGCGGCGCACGGGGGCAGCGCAATGCCGCCATGGTAACGGACTGAAAGCTGGTGCATCATCGGCGTCGATGACGCTTTTTCGCGAAACCAGCAGCACCAGCGCACAGGCGAAAGTGGAGGATGACTTTTGGAGTGCAGTGTACAGGTTGCGGTCTATCGCACCAATCTAACCTTGAACTGTACTGGATGTGTAAGATTTGGATTGTATTTACGTTTCCGGTGCAAGTTAAAGTACATTTTGTTCTGTGCTTGAAAAGCAATGTTGAGGATTTTTCATAAAGAACTTGCATTCCTTCCCTGTGGCAACTGGTTTACTTTTAATTTTAATCATAAAGGCCGGGGTACATTGTCCGCACTCGCTAGTGTTATTTAGATTTTCACTAACGAATCTGGCGGCGGCTATTCGAAGCATTTTGACAATCAATTTGGAGCCAATTCAGAAAATATATTATGTTTCATGTTTAATATTTAAACTGGACCAGAAAAGCTGGGTAATTGCTAGATAAATATGTTGTGCAAATATTTCAGCCAATTTTGCGTTAAAAAAAACGGTGAAAAAACTACTTAAATGAAGAAATGGTCATCCTCGATGACAAAAAAAGCTTCCACCAGCCGCCGCCAGATGCGCTAGTGAAATTAAAAGTGTGAAGGCCGGGCTACATTGATCGTACTCCGTAGTGTAATTTCGATTTTCACTAGCGCATCTGGTGGCGGCTGTACGAAGCATTTTGCCAAACAATTTCGAGCCGCTCCAGAAAATACGTTATTTTTCCATGTTTTTTACTGTATCTGGACTGGAAAAGCTTTGTAATTGATAGATAAATATGTTGTGCAAGTATTTCAGTCGTTTTCGCATCAAAAAACGGTAAAAAACAACTTAAATTTGAGATCCGGCACGACCATTCCCTCGACGACCAAAAAAAGCTTCCTCTAGCCGCCGCCAGATGCGCTAGTGAAAACCAAAATTACACTACGGAGTACGATCAATGTAGCCCGGCCTTGATATGCATAGCAAAGTCGATACACAAAATACCTAGATTTGATGAAAGTTACAATAATTGAAAAAAAATAATTAAGTAAATTTTGTTCCACTAGTGAAACATTTTTTTTTTTTCAGATTATTGGTCATAAGCGTCACAGAGTCCTCAAGGTAATATCACAGCATATATTAAAAGAATGAATATTGCATTTCACATCACATTACATATCCCACTCTTTGAGAACATTTACACTAGAATATGTTTAACATGAATCTGTTTCTTCAAAATATTCTAGAATCAAGGAAAACTACTTTGTGAAAATGACAGGGGAAGCTGCAATAAGTTATCATTATCTATTGTCCTATTAATATGAATACGAATAATATTGTGATTGACAACTCGTTAAATTTCCCTATATATGTAATCATTTTTGTGGATGTATTGAGAGAAACAAAGAAAAAACGAACAAGGAAATAGCGTTTAAACGCATTAACCTCTTTATCTACCTAAATGTTGCTATGCACAATGAAAATGCATCATTTCTTCCAAGTTTTGAAACGATCAACATTAAAATTGATATCCACACGTCTCTCTGCGCGCAATGCATTACAAATTGCTTGCGAGTAAAGTTAACGAGATTATTTGCTCTCTCCCGGTGGAAAATGCCTTTGGTGGATCATTAACCACAGCAAGTGAATTACTCTGCAGACGAACACAGGCAAAGCGTGTGTTTTATTTTTGTACCAATTAACCTCTCCGCAACATTATTGCTCCCCAAGAATACAAAACATTTTCATCGCTCTGTTCTCTCAGCCTCATATTCTCTCTTTCCCAACGGAAGGAAATGCAACCGTTTCACTTGTTTCAAACCTTCTAAGGCGAATTAGTTGCCCAACGTTTCTGGATCCGGTACACACACCCATACATGCGAACAGAATTTTCCCCGTGCTCTTCCCGTTTTCGCATCATTACGCGGGGCGCAAAGCGCGACCAGAACCCGCTGATCGTATGTCAGTTGCAAACCGGCCGGCAATTTCTTCTGCTCTGCTGCATTAAACGATGCGCAACGGAGGCGGCGCTCGGCGGAGGCTTCGGAACATTCAATCGATCATTTTTAACGTTCCGGCGTTTTGCTGGCAGCAAGCCGACCCCCCTCCGATAGATCGGCTTCTCTCGATGAGCAATAATGAACCAAACACACGTGATACTCTGGGCTCTATTGCCCGTGAAGGGTTCGCTGGGCAAAGGGGGCTCTCGCGCTCGCACAATCGTTTCACAATTTCGTAAGACATCCACTTCAGCGGTCGAAGGGATTAAGCTGCCAACCAGGCTCGACTAATTGGTTCTGGTGCTTGGCAGGCCTGTACTAGTGTTTGTGTGTAAATGCCTACGCCGGTGCAGGGGTTGTCAGCATCGGTTGAAAATAGTATTGATAAGATGTTTACTAAGTGCGAACAGAGGTAGCTTAAAAATGGAAATACAATATTGAAGTTTTCAAACCAATTTTTCAGCTGACAAATATGATAAATTATTCCCTTTCAAAATATTCCCTTTTTCAGAGGGGTTTAAGAATTGTTTTGGGTTTATTTCGTAATTTTTTGACATATTGTGTCTATTGGTATAATTCAAATAATAAAACAAAAATCTTGGGAAATAGACAAGAAATCGTACAACGAAAATTTTCCGGAAACATAAAAAAAACAAAATTTGTGATTGAAATTCCTCAATAATTTCACAAATATGCCCTTAAAAAAATGAGGAACTATTATACAATGTATTTAACGAGCTTAATCAGACTGGACCTTATTCGTTGGGAAATTCAGTTGTCTATAGTTTTTTAAAAATAAAGATCAAATAATTCAGTTATTATTCCATCATTCACTAAAATGTAACCTACTTTATCGTTTAGACTACATACTAATATCTGCTTTAAACCTTTTTTATCTAGATACGGGATCTTTGTAACTGCTGAATAGCTTGATTAATTGTTTTCCCTTATTGTTATTTACTCTTAAGCCTGATTTTATCAATCTATCGAACGGAAAAACTCTTATTTTGAGCTTTTGAGCTATTTCACTAAAAAGTTCCCTGTTCCTCTTTCGGCTTGAAATGAAATGAAACGTCAGAGGTCTGTGGTTTTTTAGTAAATATAACAAAAACCCAGTTTTTTTTTACGTTTGCGTTACTTATGTTTACTATTACAGGGTTTTCCAAGTCAGTTTCGAATGTAAACATTGTTATTCACCGCATGCAAAATGTTATTCCACATCGATCTGACATTTCATTTCCATCATACTAATGTTTAATTTCTACAGCATGCTTTTCAACACGACTCAAGCTGAATTGAGCTTGACAGTTCTTTGCAACGTGTTGAAAATATGTGTAAAAACTGAAATTTCGTTATGGAGCAAATACAGCATTTGACAGCTGTTGAAAAACAACTTGGATGCGGTGAATAACAATGTTTATATTCGAAACTGACTTGGAAACCCCTGTATGATATTTTATCAAAAATAGCAATTAATAAACACACAAAAATATCGTGGCAATTTTACTCAGAACATCTTAAAATCACACCAGAAGCCCTTTCATTCTCGATCTGCTCTCGTATGAACGACGTTCAAACTTCGTTTATTGTTGTTACTTTCTCCACTTCACCGATCATTTTCGATACAACAAAACACACACATACACATTTCTCTTTTACGACCATGATCAATGGTACAATTTTCCAACCGTTGTTTGGTTTCGTGTACCGGCACACCAGGGGAGAAATAAGTACGTGCGGTACTAGGAATTTTAAATTTCAAACCAATAAAACAAAACGTCACGTCTTCTAGGCGCAGCGGCACAGGGTACAAATACAACATGCTCCTTCTATGCCGACCAAAGTTACGTCCATCTGTATCGCGCGTAAAGAAGATACGAAGCAGACCTCCCCCCTCCCCCCAAAAAAAAAGCAATCGCATAAAATTGAGCAAAATTATAAATAAACATCACGGTGCTGCAATAAGACAACAAAGCCAAACGGAGCTGAACGGGAGTAACCGACCCGCACTCCACCATCCCCATACCCATAGCCGGGAAAGGACGAAAGACAAAACGGGAGGACCACAACAACACACATCGCGCGCCGCCTTCATCGTCTTGCCACAGTCAATCGTACAAATTGGAGGATGATGCTGATGATTTCGCCGCAGCTCAAAACTCATAAGGACAGCGCGAGGAGAAAAAACATAAGGGCTGCACGGACGTCGTTTTGTTGACGATCTGTTTTGCGGGGCACGGTTTGTGTTCTGTCGCGCGCCGACTTAAGGATGTATTGATGGGTGGCCATACGCTGTAGCTCCATCCCCCCCCCCCATCCCCTCCATCACTACAACCTTCATCCGCTTTGGCGAGCAAGAGCAAGCTGCCAGAGCCGCGATGCGACAACGTGTGTGAGCGCCCAGCGCGATACCACCCCGCTTCTTGAAGGCGAAGGGTAAAAAGTAAACAAAACAACAGTGTGCACGCCGCCGCCGGTTCGGCAAACGCACGAGGCCCCACCGCCGCCGCAAGACGATTTCGTTTGCCTTATTTTCTCGTTTTCCCACTCTCGCCCTTTTCTTCACCCGCCAACACACCACAGCAAGGGATGTGCACCGCACCGCACCCAAACCAACGCCGGAACACGAACTTTGTGCCACTTGCAAGAAGTGTTACTATTTTTTCTTTACTGCAATGTGCGTGCAATGTGCAGCAATGTGTGGCTGCGTGTCATCTTTCGTTTTACGGTTTTCTGGTTACACTTTCTCTGCTCATTTTTCGATACTTTTTTTTCTTCTTCTTCAAAAACAACACATTCTCGCCACACTTGATGCACTTAAGTGCATTTGAATGCATGAAAAGAGCCTGACTGACTTGCTGCACCGTTTCGCCGTTCGCACCAACACAGCCACTTCACACAGAAATGCACACACACACACACTCATTCGCTTAAGTACACTTTGCTTACTCACTACTGTGTGTGCCAATCCCGGCAGTAGCACTTGGCCCTTTCCCTTCCCCCCGCAGTGCATAACTTAATAAACTATTCATTTTGCGCTTCCTTTCCTCCCGCGTGCGCTCGCTCGCGCCCTTTGCGCGGGCCAATATTATTTATCACTTTCGCACCGTGCACACACACACACACACACACACACACACACACACACACACGCGTGAGTACATATCCGCCGACACGACTGGGTGCAAGTACTCCACTGGGATTGCGGGGGCACTACGACGATAGTTCTACTCAACTCTAACTGACCGACGCGACGCGACCGACCTTTGCTCCAATTCAAACCTCAAAAATCGCCAAATAATTCAGCAAAAACGCACACCGGGTTTACAGATGAAGACACATAAACAAAAAAAAAAGAAGAAGCGTGGAATCAAAAATAGAACCACGCGCGCGCGCTGGCTTTGATCGGTGTGTAACTACCAGAGTAACTCTGTTTCCGACGTCCGTCCTTTGCTGACGAGTTTATGTCAAAACGGATTTTCTCCCGCACACTGTGGCCCAAGACGACGAGACACTCACTGTCGCTCGTCCGCAAGCTGTAGCAAACCCAAGAGCACGTCCGACCCGTCCGGCGGTTCGAACTCGACCGTTCGGGTGGAACGTGTGTCGGATGCCTGTCGGAACTCCGGCGGCCGGCACTGCAAGCAACAGCAAACGATCATCAAGCAGCGAATCCCATAGTGCGCCCGACGAGAAGGGAGCGCGAGCGAGCAAAGGAGACCCCAACAACATTCGCTCGTCGTGGCACCCCCTCTCCCATATCCCACACCTCCCCGGGGGGGCTGCGCCTTGGCACAACGGATTCGCCCTTATGGCCGCGTTCGTCACTAAAAACATCATCCCGAGACCGTTTGTCTCTCGGCTCTCGGCCGGTTGGCACGGTCGGTTCGGGTGCCTTTCGCGACTCTCGCTCTCGCGGGTGAGCATCATGCTGTCGTGGTGAGCATGGGCATGGGCAGAGCGAATTGCGTGCAATGTTCAATTCGATCTTGCACCACGAATTTACTACAGGCGATATCGAGATATTGTGGACGGTGAACACGAAACGAGCGATGCATAATAAACGTTAGACGCAAAAGTTCATAAAACAAGAATTGCATAAATAAGAATTGCAAGAGATAATGTGATTATGCTTAAGGTTATTGTTTTGGGAAGGGAAATGAATGGGTTTATTGTAAATTGAAAGAGGTTGTCGCATCGATATCAATAGAATTTATCAGAAACTTGGCTTATAATTGATTTGTATCGCTTGTAAACCTTTTTTTCTACTCAATATATAATTTCAAAAATAGTAAAAAAATACTACTCTTTCATACACTATCAACAATAATAAAATTAGTAATTAATTGGGTAAACTATTAATATAATGGCTTACAACGCAAAGTTTACTGTAAACATTTGTACCAGTGCTCTATCTAACTTCTCTTAGGTTTTATGATAGTTTTGTGCCACATTTGGAAATATAGCAAGATGAGGTAGTTTCACTATAAAAACATTGTCATATTAACTGATTCAATTCCAGGTTCATATAGATGACAACTAATTTAGTGAGAGCAATGTGATGACATTTTTTAGTTAATTTGTATATTTGAAGCAAAATGAAATTATTTAAAATTAGCAGCATTAAACATGGAAAATGACTTTTTTCTTCTCTCAGATTATGATTTATAATATTGATAATGTATGATGATTTTTGAAGAGACATTGAGTCTGTTGATATCATTCGCCTTTTTAATCTAGAATCGTAACCTGAAGGTTCATACCGGCCTTATACAGGGAGTTTACGAGACCTATTTTTTACCATAGGAAGTGTAACATCATGGAGTAATAAGGTAATGGCGTTAAATAAACGGTGTAAGTAGAAGTATTAGTGTAATTGCAGCGAATGCTGCTGGAAAATCGATTTCTTTTACAAAATCGTTCTATCTACTAGTCAAGATCACAGCTCGAAATATTTAATTATGTTTTAATTAAGTATGTGTACGCTCAAAAATGGCTCTTCTCAAGTTTCTCCCTAAATGTATCATAGTACTAGGCGACTCCATCAAACTAACAAACGGCTGCGGAAAATGTACGAAAGGGCCAAAGCTATCCATTGATAGCATGGAAAATTAAAAACAACATTCAGAAGACTGTTTCCGAACACTCTCAATAGAATTATTTATTTGCAAACAATAAGCATTACTTGATGGTGAAATAAACAGAGGATGATTATTAGCAACTGATAGAAAATTATGCTTTAGCAAAGAATTTAAAATACCCAGAGCATGCAGAGGTGGAGGTTACTCACAGTCAGACTTGAATACGACATTCTGTACATTGTCCTTTTACCCATGCTCCAACTTACCTGCAAATAAGCAAAGAAGAAAATGATGACATTAATCATTCGACATGATATTGTTTGAGAGGTCAATAAAACAAACACACAATTGAAAAAAGTACAAAAATTGCAATTAAAACATTACATTGCTAGACAGTTCAATCAACCGTGCCCGCACAGCAAACGACACAGTCAGCAAAAACAAAAAACACAGCATAAGGAAACGATTCAATACGATCGCGCGCGCGTAACGGTAAACCATTCGAGTGTTGGGAGCTTCAAATCTCACACATAAATCGCATACTGCGCATTGCAAACTGATGACGAATCGTTCCTTTCTTTCCCCGTCTCGCAGCCGCCGCCCAGCAACTTCAGCTCCAATGCCAAGGCCCGACCCGGACGCGCATTCACTTCGCAAAAAGTTCTATCGTTACAGTTACCACCAGTCGCGGTTTACGAGTACTGAACCGCGGCGAAATACACAGAAAGCCGCTGAAGTTGCATCATACGACGATGGGGAAAAAGGAAAAGGTCAGTTATCGCTTGCGCCGCTTATTGTGTACCCCGCGTACGCAACTGTCTGAAGAATTGCGCGTTATCGGTGTCTGGCTCATTGAGGAAGGGAGCGAATGAGAACCAAGTTTAGTTGCGCATGGTTTTCGGGTGATTTTTTTATACCTTTCCGAAACCGAGACGCACTGGTGCCGAGTTACGGTTGTGTGACTTTATCGGCCATTAATTTTGAATAAACAAATTCAAGCAGCAAAACATTATTCGTTCAGTAATGATTAGCTTTACGAATTCCATAATCATGAGTGTCACCTATCTTTTCAAGCAAAGTACATTATGTATTTTTTTAAAGAAATCTATGAAAATCAGGTTAGTATTTGTCTTTCAGTTTTTTACTTTTTTTTCATTCAAAACTACTATGAATGCCTGTAGAGTTCAATTGGAAATCTTTCCACTTCTTAAATAAATTATTGTTAGAATTTTCAAACTAACTAACAGTTCAGCGAAATGAACTATTTGACAAGCGAAATATTCGACAGGTAAAGCTAAAGGGTTGGGGAGATACAACATCCGCTTTCGAAAATCACTTAGAAAGAGTATCTTCTTAAGCGGAACATTCACAAATGGGAAGAAATCATCAACTGTTGACTGAAAATTAACGATATACTTGATATTGAAGTTTTTTAATGGATTTAGTTGCGATTTTGAACACGTTATTTGTTTACATTGCACATCAGCTGGTTGCTGTGATGCGTTATCTGACAGATATTTCACCTGTCAAATAGTTCATTTCGCTGTATATTTCAGCTCGGTTGGCCTTGCGGTGAAAACTTTTTAAATTGCCTTAGTGGGCGTCCAAAATTGAAGTAGTGCAGTCAGTGTTGTAAACTGTGGAATGCGAAGCTTCAGATCGTGTCAAAGTAGGCAATTTCGTGTCGAAGAACATCACCGCTAACAACACTGAGTGCAGTAAACAATGTTCTCTTCACACTATACCGTTTTGGATCGATAAAAGTGCAATAGTAAAATATTTAAATGAATTTTGCAAGAGAACCGACTTTGATAACTCCTGATGTCAATAATATCTTGAAATTGTAACAAAGAACTCTACTCCAAAAAACTGAAGAGGAGTTGATATAAATTGGAGGTAGATCTTAAAAACATCCCTACCCGAATGTCTTCGTTCGCCATGGCGAAAATTCCGGATAACTGTTTTTCAATAATTGCCTTTCAAAGGATGCTCATGGAAAGAAATTATCTCTCTTACTTTCTTTTCTACAGCCAGCCGAACACACACATGACGGCGTGAAATGACTTTGACAAGCTCATGTGATATAGTCACGGTATGTCTAAACGCTCGGTTAGATTTTTAAAGACAACCTCTGCGATTAGATTTGATGACAACAGCGGGAACATGCAGGTAGATCTTGAGATAGTTCTTGGAACAGTTGAAATCCTTTGCCGCTTATCAGCAAATAGAATAATGCCCACTTGGGGGGCAAAGCTGTTTTGAAGCTTGGTCTATATAACAGTCCCCACACTAAAGGCCATTCAGTAGTGAACGTGAAAGCATGAAACACTTTGTACAAAACCAACGGAAAAATGAAATCGTTGCTAGTTTGGGCGAGTCTTGTGGCAGCAAGCTTGTGCCAAAGTGATACATTTTTCAAAAACTCTTTCGACGGTAAGTAAAATGGATAAGGATCGCAATGGTTGGAGATCATTTTACTTCTTCCCATTCTCTTATTTCCGGCTAGCGATAAGAGGCTGCAAGCAGTTCGAAAATATGGCAGGATACAATGGCCCAAACGAGTACTTTTCGGTAGCGGATTTGCGTAACGTTGGCTACACCAAGAACTCCATGTACTTCCGCCTTGGGTTTGTTGGGCAGAGCGCCCACACGCGATTCGGTGCAACTTTCTACCCGTACGGCAACGACGTGATAGAGATAGGTAAGATCAGTCATGCTGGACAGTTTAAGAGTGTGTTTTCCTTAGTTGAATGTTCATTCCGCTCGCAGTGCTCGGAGGATTAGGTAACACGTGGAGCGCTGGAAGACGGCAGACTCGTACGGCAGCGAACGAACATGATAACGCGCTGCTCGGTGAAGCACAAACGCCACACATTCTTTCCCGGTCCCATCCAACGGTAGTAGTGTTGGAAGTGTTCCAGAACGGCGTAGTGGAAGTCACCATGGATGGACAGTTGCGACCGTTCCTGACGTTTGTCGACAGTTCAAAAATACCGGTAAATTTTATGACGTTCACCCGCTGGGAGGTGGATGTGATCGCGTTCTACGATTGCCCTCTGCTCGAATGGAACCGATTCCTCAAATCTCTACCATTCAACGGTACGGTTGTCTAATGTGAAATGGAGCTAATGTGAAATTTGATAGCATTCGACCTTGTGTCAATTGTGTTGTAGAACACATATAGACATTCGTCAGACGAATTTCGGGAAAGCCCATGCAATGTTTGTACAACAATCACAAAAAACACGATAAAAGCAAAGATCTACAACGCATTGGAAGGAAAATAAACACTCAAAATAAATCTAATCCCAAAGCAAACATAGAAAACCCCGCAAGTTTACTACATCAAACACTTACCGGCTTTTCGTCTGGAACGCCACAGAACGGGCGGTACCGTATCACCCGGGGTGGCCAGTGTGACTATCTTTCGGAAGATTCCTGCAAAATGAAAAACAAAGGGCAAAAAAAAGAAGAATTAATTAACGCCGCAACACATCAAATCTGCCAGGTGTTAAAAGCGTGCGTGATGTACCGAAATAACACCACACCCAGTTTTTATCCCTTTTGGGGCTGGCAGAAAATGTCTGGGCCAGTCTGGGCCATCCCTATGTATATGATTAATAGATCACTAATACGAATTCCACCACCGTCAGTGCCTGGTGCGCATGCGATACGTCCAATTAGAAACTCGTGTAAATTAGTCACAGACGGCGGCCAGGCAAATCCAGCCAGCAGGAGAAGGAAGGAAAAAAACACAAACACATCCAACCATTCATCACCCGGTGCATGCGACTACGGCTCTGCGCGATCAGTCGATCGGTACTACGGCCTGTCCGGAAACCTGTTCCGTGCAAGCTGACGACGACGATATAGTGGTTCACACATATTCCCCCACGGGCGTGATTGATCGTGCGAGGCGCCGTACGACGACACATTGGAAGTCGATTAATCGCATAGCGCCAGCTAATTGACAAGTAGCGGCAGCAGCAGCAGCAGTAACAGCTACCTCCCGTGGGGGAGAGCCCGGACCAATTTTCCACAACCATCGCGATCGGATGTGGTGGTACCGGTTTTTCTGTTGTTTTGCCGCGTAAAGATCTGCTTCTGTTCTGTGACAGGCCCGACAATTACCGGGCAACAACTTGTCAACAAGCCCCATCCATATTGGGTCTCTCACCCACTGACGTAGATGGTGGGGCTCGGCTTAGAGATGGCGATTTGTCTTACCCGGAGGATTGTTCCGGAGATAGCTGGTGAAAATTGCTGCACATTTACACATTTCAAAGGGAGTAACGAGGCAAAAAAGCCTGAACTTCACCCCGCACGATTGTTATTTCCCTGAGCAGGTAGGTAGTACAAATCTGTGTCTAAAAATTCCAACCAGCAACACGTGATCGTGGCGTGATCACGGTCGATGTTTAATTGAGTGACGAATGCGATTTCTTTTATTTATGAGCCAGTCAGTCAGGGCGGGCGCAAAGGGTAGCAAAAGGGTAGCAGACAGACCGAAGAAGCTTTGCATTTAAATTTGCCTTTTTTTTAATAACGAACCACATTTCAGTTTAAGATCAGACCTGTAAGTGGAGCTCGAAGCCACTCGAAACACACAATAGAGCGTGGGAACAAATTATTTGCAATCAATTATTTAGATTTTGAACAACTGCAAACTGCGAGATGGTACAATTTAGATGCAAAACAGGTAACGCCACACGAGCAAACGAGAAATGACTGATCGACTTTACCATTTTCAACGTTTTAGAAACGAGAACAACAGTTTTGAACAGTTGGAACAGTTGCAGTAAATATCGCTTAATGTTTATCAGTCAAAAAGAATGTTACCCGCCTTGCTGGGAAAGGAATTCGTTCATTAGTGAAACATGCAAAACAAAAACCCCATGTACGCCGTATCATGTCGATATCTTCGACCTTGAGAAGGTAACAAATGGGCGCCTTCCAATCGCGGTGCAAGGAATGGAACCCCGAAAAAAAAACTCCAACTAGGTCAAGGGATGAGGCATCGAACTGTTAGGAACGAGACGCCCAGGAGGCTAAGCGAACCGTTTTCGAGCTGCGCACAACGCTTTCGCCGATCGTGGCGGGTGAGGCCGCAGCCGGCAAAACCGTTTCCACTGTCGACGACCCTTCTCCTGCTTCTTCTACTCTCGCGGCCTTCGGCAATTTTTATGATCGATTTCTGTGTGGCCCAAAGCCAGCATGGGCAACATTATCGATAATAAAACCCGTCGATACTGTATGGTTTTGTGCGATGAATATGGACTCTTTTGAGGCGGTTATGTGTTCGCCGTTGTCAGGATTGTAATTAAATATACGAGCAAAAAGTAATTATAATTGTAAGCTACAAGCTTTGTGTTACTTTTAGAGCGAAATGGCTTTCTTTTTTTTACTAAAAAGTGGCAAAAATCTCAATGTTGTACAAGCCAAATTGCCAAGACAGATTGCAACCGTCTCGAATTAGCAAAATGATACGATTCAAAGGATTAAATTCCAGCGACACGGTATCATAAGAGATGTTTTTTTTTAAATAATTTTCCCATTACACAACACGCATGGTTATAGAAAAAAAGTGCAAACACACACTCACACACGACTGGGTAACTTTTGGCGGTGAACATAATAATTCATAACGCGATATGAATATTAAGAGGAGCGATCAAACATTGTGAAAGCAACGCAGACGCCCATATGCCAATGAGTTCTATCAATTTATTATCCACCATTCGTGATCATTACAACCGGTTGGGGCGAAATTCGGGAAAAACCCAGCCCAGGAGGTTGTAGCAACAAGGCTACACTGTAGGTTTAAACATTTGGCAAACGGTTTGCAGCAAGCCTGGTGATCGTCGGACAGCGTATAAGCTTTGTCAATCTTTGATTCCCCACAGGTACAGAGGTTTAGATTGGGGCAGTATAATGATATGTGCATATAATTTATTACCCCGTATCATAAATGCGTCGAATGCCACCACAGAGAGCATTGTAATCAAATAAATTAGTGTGTGTGCGCAACAGGGAAGTTTTCTAAGCAACGGTATGGGGGTTGGATTAAAAACTTGTACTAATGAAGAGGCACATTTATAAAAGATGAGAGCAAAATCGTTTGAATTAGAGTGCCTAATCAACTCAGGTTTGATCACCTTGAGAACACATTCCTCAAATTCCAAATTCCATATTCCTAATCAGTCCTACGTATGGCGGCACGGTCAATTCGTGGCTTGAACCCATGACGGGCATGTTGTTAAATCGTACGAGTTGACGACTGTATCATGCGACCTGCTTAATATAGCATAGATCTTAGTATAGATCCAGGGGTTCTCATGGTTGTGGGACACTTCCTTGACTCTTTCTTATGGGAAGCGAACATCATACGATGGAAATCGAACTCAATGGCACCCTTTTTGGACAGGCTAATTAGAAATACGTATTGGATTTGTCCAACAAGGGTGCTATATAGTCCAATTTCGATTACATTAAGTTCATTTCACCGAAGAAGTAGTGAATAAAGTGTCCCACAGCTACGAGAGCTCCTGGAAAACCCTGTAAGAACATCACCTTGATCATTAACACTTTGAGTGCCAGACCATGTTTATTTGTTTTTCCATGGGTACCAAGCACTTTTTGTTTAAATTTTTTTATGGCTATCATATATGATAGCCATGGCACCCAGGAAAGTGCTACTGAACAAAAACAAACTAAAAGATGATGAAAATATTTATGTTTTATACAATTTTGGTTGATTTCTTGTGGTATTAATGGACTATTCAACAAAAAAGGAAAAAAAAAAAACAAAAATTCGCCCAAACCGCATACATAACATTTTGTTGATCTATTTGCAAAATGTTATGATAATTTGCCTTATCTATTACAAGCTATTAATATTTAAAGTCACTTATTCCTGGCTATCATAAATGATAGCCATGGCACCCCATGAAACATAACTGGGTATCATATATGATAGCCATGGTACTCAATGTGTTAAAAATTTGATCACATGTTTTCCAACATGTTGTTGAAGGCAAGAAGTAGATAAAAAATGCTGACCAGTTCATAGGTAAAAGCTAGTTCGTTGCTATTGTTACTTGTTTTAAAGATTTAAATATATTAACTATACGCAACGATTATGCAAAACACCATTCCAGGTAAAGCAAATTAAATAAAACAACGAATAAAGCACCCGTAATTCCATGTGCGACCATCTAGATGGTGTGAGGGTCCTCCAGATTTGCCACCCACGAGGGTCCTCTCTTAGCCCGAAACAGTGCCAGTGCCACCCGGTGACGATCAAGATACGATTTACGATTCCTTCCATGAAGAACGATACAATCAACGCCGCGCAACGTGTGGTGCTGTCCGTCATCCGATCATCGCGATGGTGGTGTTGGGCCACCCCGGGGGCGTCGGCCACCATCGGACGGGAATTGAAATCGATGAACATCATTCCGCGTGCGTGCATACCGTCTCTTGCAGTGAACACCGGCGAGGGAAGAGAAGAGTACCTACGATACGATCACACACAAACGCCTCGGATCCAGCGACGCGCGTTACTTTTGCAAAGTCCGATGAGTGAACTCGCGCGCGCGCAAAAAAAAAGAGGAAGACCCCAAAACAAGCTCTGAGGGGGCCCGAGGCACATCAATTCCAACCTCCTCGGCCCAAACCGACCAATAAAGCGGACCGATTGAACGGGCCCGAGTGACCTGAATAACAAAACAAGCGCGAGCAGACGTGCGCGCGCGCTTTAACCGCGACACCCAAAAGGCAATCGGTCGGTGGGGCGGTGGTAATGGTTGCAATATAAAACCGATCAGGCCCCTCGCCCCAGCACGATCGTGTTCGAAGATTCTACGCGCACCCATCCTCTCCCTTGGGTTTGAAAGTTCCACCAGTACACCGTACCATTCGGGGCAAATTAATGCCAATCGATTTGGGTTGCCGGTAGGGTTCGCGAGAATTGCCTCCGCAAAACCGCCCGGTGGCGTCAATACACCGATCGAAGGACGAGAAAGAGATCCCGCGACCATTTAGTGCGTCGATCGATCGAAACAATTGATTGGCGAGTGTCAATTGAGGGCTGCCGGCGGCACTGCGAACTGCCCTCCCATCCACCCTTGTGCGGTCGGGACGAGCCAGTGCTTTACCATCTCCGTTTGGGCGCCTGGTGGAGAGCAGTGATGTTGCGACACAGGTTCGGGTAAATTACATAAGCAGTAAAGAGCAAGCCAAGCTGCGACGATGAAGATTTGCAACATGCAGACAGCTAAAATAAATAATTGGGCGTTAGAAAATGAGGCAAAATAAGAGGAGAAAAAAAGACCACAATTCCTTCCCCCCGATCCCACACAAACTTACATGTCATACGCGCGCCTGTGTCCGTTGGGTTTCTGTTTTGTTTTTCTTTTCGGAAGAAATTAGATAACCGGAAGGCCAACGAGGGAGACGGCCGAAAAGGCACCACACCACGAGGAGATGATGTCAAAATGTAGGCAAACAATATGCGACAGTGGGTAAGATTAAAAAGATACACAGACGCACCCCGATTAACGTCACACACAAACACACACACACACACACGCTGGGTTTGCGTCACTGTTCGGTTGTGGATGCTTGCCCAGACAGCACCGGCGGAGGGTGTATTTTGTTACGGGGAAAAGTGATAGTTTCCACCGTAAAGCTGTCTTGAGAAAGACTGCTTTGCGTCGTTCTTCTTGAGCTGTGCTTCTGCTGCTGCTGCTGCTGCTAATCGTTCGTATTTTCACTTTCTTGCTTCAATGTGCACTGTGACGACGAATCCCAGCGAACGAACAACCGGGGTACACACACCATATTACAGTTGCTAGCAGGGGGTGCTCGTTCCGACTTGGGGGAGAATCGCAGAAGGGTTGTTATTCTTATGTTCAGTGCACTTTCGCTGAATAGGGAGTGAGGGGGACCGTGTGGAGGATGATCACCACAGAACGATTAGCGTGTGGGGTGGGTAAGGGGGAGTGAATTCTTTCCCCTACAGTAGGCGAACACGATCGACACGACTTTAACACGCAGGCACGCACGCACGCACGAACGAACGAATCCACTTCCCGTAGCCTACTTTGCTGTACGGCGCGTTGCGAGAGAGAGAGCGAGAGGGCGAGCTGATTTGTTTTTGTTGCTTGATTGAGTTGGAATGGAATTTTTGCTGAGCGTATTCTTAGCTATCTGCACACACTCTTCACATACTTCACGCACGCACGCACGCACGCACGATCGCATTGAGCTGCTTGCCGTCTGCTTCTTTTCACTTTCGGATCGGACCGATTACCCGCACTGCCCAACAACTTGCTGTCAACCCCCCGTCGTCGTTATAGGGGTAGTTTTCGGTAGTGATTGTTGTGCAGTGTTGTGCAAAGTTTTGGCCACTGCTGCTGCTGCTGCAACACAACACGAATCAAAACATTCAACACACTTACTCACACACAAACACGCGTGCACACACTATAGCAAAGGTGCGGAGCACAACACAATCACGCACAGCTTCTGTATGCGATGTTATTTTTTTGCTGTGCAACAGAGTAGTGACACGAGATTGAAGTAAAAGAAAACAATATACAGCAAAACAATTCGTACACCACCACTACACGGCCAAGAGCGGAGCCAGCAGGCACGGACAGACACGGGCACACAACACCGACGGCACGAGCGACTGAGCGAGTGCGGGAACTGTCAAAAGGTGCGCGATCCAACGCGGCCTACTGTGCTCACGCACACATCCAGACACACCCACAGTGCCGGGAGCGCTGTCAGGCAGTGTGCGAGTGTGTGTTGCCGCTTGTGTGTTGTTTTTGTTTTCTTGGCCAAGAGCAGAGTGTGTTGCGGTCGGGCCGCGAGGAGGAGGAAAAAAGGGATTTTCTTTTGGTTTGTTGTTTCGAAAGCGGAAAGGGAATGCTTTTGGTCGCAATTCAAGAAAAAATAGTTTGTTTAAAAATATGGATTGTTAAATTTGTTGCATTTGATACGTTATGCGCAAGCGCCTGGTGAAGAGGAATCACCGCGGTCAGCTGCACAAATTCATTTTCAACACAGGCACACACACAGCCACCCATACACGTACACAAGTACGATCGGGAGTGCATCTTTCACGAACACACGTTCCCTCTTGGCTCAGGGCTGTCAAACACGATCAACTTTAGGTTCGCTCTACGCATGGTTTAGCTTACAGGGTTCGTATTACAGCTTTTATGGTAAAGGTTTTATTTAAATCTTTTGGATTTTTTTGAACAATTGCGTCAGTATTTGCTTACAATTTTCATGATGTAAATGATGTACAGTTCTTCCCCGAGCTATACGAATAATGCGTTTCGAAAACATTTGCGTAACCCGGATTTTCGCGTACGTGGAATATCAAGTTTTTCATTCGAAACATGGTTGATAAATAGTTAGTTTTGATGAAATTCAATACTCTTTTACATTGAATAACTTATGTAATACAATGCGTGTCGAATATCTTTTGCAATTCATTTTCAAAATGCAATATATCTTGCATTTGAAAATTGTTGGAGAAAATAGTACCGATTGGACAAATGATCTTACAAGGTTTCGAATCAATTAAGGGAAAAGTTCAATCACTTAGGGAAATGTTGTAAATCGGTAGGAGAACGTTGCAAGCAAGCTGTGGAAGTTTGCAATTATATAGACAGCATTACAATTGACTAGAGGAATTTTGCAAGCATACTGTGCAGCTGTCAAAATATTCATTTTAAAGAAATAATTCATGTTGAAGAGACTGCATATTCGAGAGATTTTACTGTATTTCGATTTGAATTTTTCTTCACTAGCAAAATCCACTTAAATTTGCAATACCAATTTATACCCAAAACCAATAATTATTGAGATTTCGTTTTTGAAGATTAAACAAATTTGGAGAGGGGAAAAATCATTTTTACAATCGTTATATCAAAATCAATAAGCAATATGGCTGAGGCCGTTCTTTTTGAATAAAAAATATCAAAATCAATTCGTAAGTCTGTTCTGACAAGAGTATTCTGAACCGTGAATGAGCCTTTTAAATGGTGTGATGGTTAGTGGGGTAACGTTATATATTAAGTGGGGTAACGTTGATATATTCTGTTCTATAATTATTTTACTGCTATTTATTATTTTTCAGCGTATTAAAGCGTATTAAAGAGCACGCATATTAATCTGAAAGGGACACGTTTTTTTCAACCGAGTTTGACATTCCTGTTTGGCAACGAATCGATTAACAATTTTAAATTGCTACTTTACAGCCCAGCGTGGGCCTTTGCAATAACCACCAGCTTATCTATATCAGACGGGAATGACGAAGCTCGTTGTTTGATTTGATGACTTCATTTGGATAACCACAACACTGCACTCACATATTCCGGTTTCCCCCCCGGGATCTCCAATCGACCGGCACACGGACGGAAAAACAAACCACCCACTCGCGATACAGCGCACGAGATTCTACACACTGCAGCAAATGTGTGAGATCGTCCCACTACTAGTGCGCCATTGGCGTTCACAAATTAGATACAATTTACACACCGTTTGTCTGCCTCCACGCGCACGCCAGATCGTTTTGGGGCAGGTTGCTTAGGACCGCTTATCTGCGCCGTTTTCCAGATCCGTGGCCACACACAGCCACACACTTGTCGACCACATGGAGCAGTTACTCTGTCAGCATAGCGCAGAGTCCCCAAAACTGGTGCGGTGCGCAGGCTTGATAAGAAATCGATTTCGATCGCAAATGGGTTCCGCTTGTCTTCTTTGCGACATGACGAACAAGTTATCGGGTTGATAAGGTGTATGGTTTGTGACGAGAGAGTGTAACGGAGACGGTGTCGATGTATGCGACTGTTCCCAAAAATTGGCAAGTGCACGGTCTACGCCAAACTCCTATTGCGGGTTACACTTTTTCGCCGATTCTTTGAAGTGAGAAATCACAACCTAGCAATCGTTCAGTTTAAAACCAAACGATAAGGTTATTGTGGATGAGTTCCAATCCAAATGATAAAGACTTAAGGCTTGAAATCCTAAGTTTATGATTGAAATGACGAAACGGCATGCATTAGGGCTAGTAAATTTGTCGCTCTGGTACTCAACGACAACAGCACAGGTACATAATGACGCAATTTTGAAAGCTTCCCTTATCGTCTGTAGTTTATTATGTGTCTCTATTGTTCCTATCCATTCCTGAAAGAAAACAAAATTTTCCTAGCATAAGGAATGAAAACTTAATCGCAGTAAAATCAGATACCATATTTCAGATCAAATTCGTAAGATAATGCTTAATTTAAGTGAATTAAGTTAATTGAACTTCAAATATGCTACATTCAGCAATATCCGATCAATCACAAAATAATTTAGTACTAGTTACGAAAAATTTATTTTCATTTGGTAAGATCAACGGTTTCAAATATTCGAAACATGAAAAAGAACACAAAAGCAATAAATAAAAAATTATTTTATTTTAAAGTAAACATTGATGAAAGTTATTTTTGATGTTTCTATTTTTTGTATATTTTAAAACCGTATACAGAAATCATATTTTGCACTTTACTTTGAGTTTTTTTTTTTTATAAACTTAAACAAAAAATCAAATTTATTTTACGTATGAAGACTATACGGGGTATATGCACTTCAATATCATTTTAAACCATTATAGGAAAATGTTCGGAGTACCAGAATAAACAAATTATTTTGCAACTTTTCATGGCATTTGATATTTTTAAGTACTTTTTTGTTAAAAAGATGCAACCTTTTGCGGGGTATTATTAGCTATTGAAAATGGGTCATATCAGTTGGTTAGTCGGATTGAGCATTCAGTTTGATTTGTATTTGAATATTTTTAATTATATCGCTCATCTATAGTGTACCAATTTAAAAAAAAGGAACATTTTTAGCTAAAACAGTTTAAATAACCGTAAGAGATAGCAATGCAGCTCTGATTCATTGCGTTGCATTGTTAAATAAATTCAAACATTCAAAAATAACTGAAACCTTCCCGCATTCCCGCCAGAATCGCTCCGGCGCAACGTGTTTCGCAATTTTGCATCGAGATGTCAGCACCTGTCCACAAGCGAGCGAGCGCGCGCGCGCGCTAAATTGAAACGCTTTTCGCTATAAAAGCACGTACAAACTGTGCCGCCCGCGACGACGCTCCCATGCCAGCGTGTGCTCCGGGGAAGCTTTTGATAAAACTTGCGGTGTAATCGCAACGCATTTTCTCTTTCCATTTATCTATTTTCCCAGGAAATCGTAGCCATTAAAGCTCCAGGGGTGTGCTGTTGTTGTAGTTGTTTTCCTCCTTTCGCCGAAGGATTTGCAGGCGCCCGCCCGCCCGCTCGCCTACCAGTGTACGACACAGCTAAAGCCGAGCGGCCAAAGCAAAACCAAAAGCAATTAAAAGAACATTAGGACAGATTGCTGGCCGACAGGATGGCGCAGGAAATGAAATGAAAGCGATACTACGTCGCCGTTAGCCGGGGCCTTGGTATTAAAGGGCCGCGGCCGACGTTTTACGTTGCTGTTGCGCGCTTGCGGGTTGTGTGAAAGCGCAGGTAACATTAGGCGGGAATGCAATGCTACAGCAAGGTGATAAAATGATGCTGGAGAAACAGGTAAAAGAAACATAACAGAGTTTTCCGAGCTTTTATTAACACAAAACGGATTTTAAAGAGGGTGAGTGCAAGTGTTTTCCCTTTTTCCGTGATTGTAACTCTGGAAACGGGTCACAAAGCAATACCAAACCCCTACCTGCAAATGCAAATCAAGTGTCCTGTGAACGGTGCTGCTGTGTCCTCGCACACAGCAGCAGCAGCAGCAGCAACAGTATGCAATTTGTTTAATAACGTCTGCAAGTGCTTTTATAATCAAACGCGTCCCTTTCGCGTAGGTTCGTTGTGCTCTCTGCTGCCTGCTGGTATGGCTCCTTTGGCACCCACCGCATGCACTTGTTCGCATCACATTTGAATACTGATAGCGGGCGCACCTTGCACCAGAGTAGGACAAAGTTCAGAACCACCAGCCAGGGATTTTGGAGAGCAGGATTTGCACTGCGCTACCGACAGAGATGGGAAGGGAAGGGTAAACCGGAAACCAAACGATTACAAAGTGCAACACCATCGAGGTAGCGAGTTTGAAATAGACAACGGGTGGAATCGGCTTGGACGTGCTGGTCAGCCGGAAGGAGACACCGCCCCTGAAGTCACCACCAGGCAGGGGCGCTGGGGCGAAAAAAGCAAACGTGAGACGTGAGTGCACTGTTGAAGAGGCTATCGCTTCCGGTTAGATTACAACCCCTGTGTGTGTGTGTGTGTGTGTGTGTGTTTGTGTGTGTGTGTGTGTGACCGAACTGGACGGTTGTATTTTTGTATCTTCTTTTATCCCGAGTCTCCTTACATGCATGACCGTAGCTGTGAATGCTTCCATTAGCTCCCTTACCCTCCCCTAAAGCATCAGGTTTCAAGCTCTCACTCGTTCCGTTTTGGTTGGTCTCTGGGTGGGGTTTGGTGGTGAAATTGAAACACGAAACCTAATCCTTGATCCCGGTCCCCGGTCGTCGCCATTCGCAGTTTGTTATCTATTTCTCCACCTCGCTCACTCACTTCCCTTCCTACCGACCCATCCGCTTTCTACCGACGTTCTCGTTCCTGGTGATTACCTTTCGGGAAAAAAGGATCTCGATTCGCTGGACAGTTCAGATGATGTTGGAAACAGAGAGAGAGAGAAAGGCTTCAACGTGGTCCATTTTGTTCGCATAAAGGGACAAACTAGTGATGGCGCACTTTTACGCAGAAATCAAAAGTGTACAGCAGGAAGCAGGGAAGTGACTGTGTGCAACGAGCATTGAAAATAGCCCCGCTGCACGTGTACACTGTTTTTTTTTTCAATGGAAACGATGTGCTTTTTTTTTGCTGCAAATTTTCTCGCTTGTAGAGTTTTTTATTGTTTGCCGCAAGAAACTGGAAACTATCGTCCACGTGCGACTGTGTCTGTGCATTTCATTCGGTTTTAAATGGTGCCTGGAACAATTCAAAAGCGCTAGACAATGACATTTTAAAGTATTAATCAAAGTTTAATGACTAAATATAAAAGGAGATAAAGACACGACCGGACGGAGTGGTGTTAGAGCAATGATATTTTATTATTAAAATTCCACGCTTATCTAGCTGAATGACAACAAAAAAGAACGTCAAAAACTGCTGCAAGAAAACGCACCCCAAAACGGTGCACATTACCGTATGGGCGATACACCTGCGCACTGAAATTTAAATACTATTTGAAGCACATCAAATGAAGCAATTTAGATACGGCACAGGTACGACCCGCCCGGGTGATAGAAATGCGTCCACCTAACACCTTTCGCGAGGCTGCGCTTTGCCACCGGCGGCCACGCGTTGACATTGACAGCGTGAAGGTACGTCGGCGGGGTGGAATCAACCGTTTTTTTCCGATTGATTGCATCGCCGCCACGGTCAAACCACCGTACAAAGGAATGGAAAAACGGAGACGAAAAGTAATAAGCCCGAAAGAAAACCCCGCGATAAGAACGAATGACTTTTCATATCATTTGGCAATGCTGACGCTCTGCCCGCGACCGCACGGTTGCGCATCTTGGTCGCGCGCGACGTTCGTTCATGTTTAATTCAGCCCGAAGACGTGTTTGGGTGCGGCCACACCGTCCCGTCAAGGCTTTGGGTTGGTTTGATGCGCCGAGGAAGGAAGAACCGAGCGCGTCTGGACGTGAGTGGCGTTTAAACACACACACACACACAAAAAATCTCAGTTCACTCAACACCAAACCCCATCGAGCTCCGAACCCAGACAATGGTACCAATCCCTCCCTCACGGATTGGCGCGGTGGCGTTTGTGTCCCAATGAAGGTGCGTATCGAAGCTGCGTGCGAAGGTAAACGGAAGGCAAAAAAAAAAACAACAACACGCAGTTGTCGCCGTGACGTGAGTTTTATTATTTTGATTTAAAAGCTTTCGAATGTGTTTTTTTCTTTCCTCTTCTTTCGAGCGCTTTAAAATTGGCAAAATCAATGGAATGATGTGCTGTGCCGAAGGAAATGGAGGGATTATTGAGCAATGTTTCATATCAGCGTGAGCAGTGGCGGTGGTTGAACATTTGAAGTGTTGAAGGATGTTCCAACGCATTAACATTCCTTTCCTGCTCGAGGACAATTTTTTTGACCTTCTGTAAAGTGTCAGTGGCTGAGAACAATGGTGTATTTGTTTTGTGCAGTTGTGTGGAGCCTAATTTTATGAGCTGTGGATATTTGGACTTTTAATGACCGCATCGGTTTGAATCAATTGTCCGTCACAATAGTCCACTGCATTTCAACTCCTGTTTTCATCATCATCCTATGTTAGTAGTCGATAATTATACCTTGAATGTCTCCCATTACAAAGTTTACACATGATCAGACAAATTCTTCTGGGAATGTACTTCTTACAATAGTGGAAAAGGGTAAAAAGTGGTGCGACTAAACTGTTGAAAGCATACGTTGTTGGATCCATCTTGTACATGGTTGTACCAGAAATGTTCGTTATGCTCCTAATCATGCACAGTTCGCCGTCTATGTTAGTAGTCGATAATTATACCTTGAATGTCTCCCATTACAAAGTTTACACATGATCAGACAAATTCTTCTGGGAATGTACTTCTTACAATAGAGAATAAAGGAAAAAAGTGTTGAGACTGCGTATGCGAAAGTATACGTTGTTGGATTCATCTTGTACATGGTTGTACCAGAAATGTTCGTTATGCTCCTACCTCGAGGTTCTGCTGCCCCTTTTCTAGCCATGCGTTCAGCAATCAGGTCGCTTTTATGCGTTTTTTTGTTATACCAATTGACGTCGTTAGAATGTTATACCAATATACCATATTTTAAACTCAAATTCCAAACTTGCAAAAGTTGCAAGGATATACCAGCTTGAACAAATAAGGAAATTCACCTCATCATGGAATAGTAGAGCAATTTATCTACTTTGTTTCGTTTGTATGGCGCTGCAATGCACCGAACTACTGATGTGCTCTCTGGAGTGCTCCCATGAGACTCCGATTCGACTCCGATTATTGGTAATGCGATTCCGACTCCGGAAAAATCGAAACCAATATTACATTAGCGAAGCGGATTTTTCTGTCAAATCGGGTCAAAGACAGATGAATTCCGGAATTATTCCTGTAAAGTAATAGGGCATGTACACTGGCCGTCTCCAACTCCAACACAACGATTGACTCCAACTCCGGATGACTCCGACTCTTTACAACCCCAACTCCAGATGACTCCAGATGGCTCTGGATTATGGAGGTCGGATCTTACTTACTTAATCGGCGCTACAACCGCTTTGCGGTCTTGGTCCGAAACCTCTCACGGTCTCGCGCCTTCGTCTGTCAGTCCCCGTTATCCCAGCCTTAATGGCGGACGCCTCCACGCCATCTTGTTACCTCAGTTTGGGCCTACCACGCCTCCTCTGTCCTTGTGGACGGCCTAAAAAGACTTTACGGGCTGGGTCGTCCGTTTCCACGCGTACAACATGGCCAGCCCACCGGAGCCTGGTGAGCTTGATACGCTGCACGACAGTGAGGTCGCCGTGCATCTCGTATAGCTCGTCATTATAGCAGCTCCTCCATTGTCCATTGGTGGTCGGATCTACCTTCCGGAATTGGTTCTGAAATTTTCAGAGTCAGATCGGAGTCGATCCTCTTGTGCTTAATTTAACCATTACTACACCCATCACATATTCGTTCGTATATTTTATACAAAAGGCAAAACTCCATAAACCAATGATTAAATGCTAATGATTTTTTTTAATGATAAGAACCACATACGCAGAAGATGATATTGAATACAAAACAAATTGTCTGGGAAAGATGCGATGAGTTCTAGGCACAAATGATGCACTATCGCTATTTAAAAAATAATTCAATTTCTTTGTTCCGTATCGGAAATGCTTAAACACAAACTTGATATTTCGGTGTTTTCAAATCATTTTCTAAATTTGGTCAGTAATCAAATAGTGCAAGGAACTGCTAGCCCTTATTTTCTGAGTTCAAAGCAATTCTCGGAATAAAACATTCGCTTTAAAAATGTTTAAAATTAGTTAGAAGTCCTTTGGAAATAAAGGGTTCCAAGAAATGTGTCTCGGTGTGAGACAAACTTTAACATCAATTCTGACAACTGTTCTTGGACAGATATGGCTACTCGTGAAGTGTAATTTCTCCGTTTTGATGTGTTGTGTGCATTAGATGTCATATATGTACATGGTTGTAGCGATATAAACGAGAAAATACGAAAATAATGTGTTCAACTGTTTCTTTTAATGCGACACTTGGGGAAACCGCAACCATTAAACACACACTAAACTCGGTAGGTGCCATTTCTGCACTTAGCTAAACTCTCCCATTACGCTCCTCTAACGCCGTAGTGCGCACTTGTCACAAGTGCACAGCCCATCAGTGTGTACCCACACTCAATAAAAATGCATCATTCAACTCCCACACGCACACGCGTGTCTGTTCTGCATAACGAGTGCATGTTTATGGCGAATGACAACGATGTGCAAAGCATTGTGCCGCATAGCGGAAGGAAAGAAAGGAAGCAAACAAAAATTTCCTTTCTCGACATTTTGTCGAGTCCACAAACACACACAGACCCGTACTGCCGAGATCGGCACACATCCTTCAGGCATGGGACAAGCGACAGCTCAGGATAGCCGGGAAGCGTAACAGAATTATCCTGCCTTACTGCCTGCGCCTCGGCGTATCAATCAAATGTCTTCACCGTCGTCGTCATCGCCGTGATTGTGTGGGCAGCGGGAAGAAGGATAATGTCCCCGGCGGGCTAAAAATAATGTATCTCCCTCCCTTCCCTGTTCTGGATACAAGGAGACAGGGACGTAAAACGCGCTGTTTGACGAGGGCTTGTGTGTGGAAGGATTGTGAAAGCAAGTTTCATCCTGCGGTCCGGTTTTCTTGGAGCTCTTAACACAAAAGGATGTGATTGTGTGCCATTAGACAACGGTCAGAGAGCAAGAGAAGCAAAAAGAGACAGAAAGAGAGAGACGGAGAGTACAGAGTGTGTGTCAGCTCGTCATCACGGATACGCTTCAAGGACGTGACACATCGACAAAGATATCGACGGCAATGACAAAAGCCGAAGGAATTTTCCTTCCTATTGTCGAAAGCAATAAGCAATCGGGTACCGCACCCCATCATCCCCATCCACCGGAAGGCCCCAACGGCCCAGACAGTCAGTCAAGGCAATGGTGGGGAACGGTTTTGGATTAATATGTTTCCCCCGTTTCCGGTGCATGTGTGCGGCCAGCGAGGCTGGTGTTAATGAATTTTATGTCCTGTGTACCCACCAGCGCCCCATTATTATTTGCCTCGACATTGCCCGATTTGATGCGCTTGGAATTAGTATTATGAGAGTCTATTGATGATCACACACGCGCAGGCATTACGCAACATACACGCTTGGGGCAGTTTAAATGCCCCGCAAAACCATTGTTATTTTGCCCAAAGCACCAACAAAGCGAAGGAAATTGCGCCCCGCAATGGAGATGAAAATAAAAATAATGATCCACTTTCACGCGGGCGCAGCTGCAATACGATAGCTGCCCGATAGCGCCGGGCAAAAGTCAAGCTAATGAGGTGAGCGAATCGTGCCCACGTGTCTATAAATATCCGTTTGTCTTGGTAGGAAATCCTTTTCCACCGAAAAAAAATGGAACAGTGAAAGATCACGCACATGCTAGGAGAAATTCGAGCATTTTGATGAGCAATAAATGAAGGTGAATGGTGAATTTAGCTGTGTGTGTGTGTGTGTGTGTGTGTTGGGGACCATTAGATGTATCTTTCTTTGTTTTCCACGCCCCCCGGGAGGGGGACTCCATACGCCATTCCAGCTCCGTTCCCGTATTGCGGTTCTCGATTACACGCCCATGGGGAACCGACCGAATCTTATCGAAGTAATTGAATCATCCAACGCCACGATCGCGAGGTAAATATAAACATTGCTCCATTGCGTGGAGGAGTGTGTGTGTTTGCTGCCTGTGTATCATGGAAAATAATTGCTATTGACCTATCATTTCAGTTCGCGGGCGAAGAAAACCGCGCGAACAGGAAGGCCGTTAAGCTGCGAACGAACAGCCGCGTAAACTCGGTGCCGTTGCGTCCAACCGCAACTGGTGGATGCCGCCTCTTGCCTTCCCCAAAAATTCATCCCAAATCGGCCAATGTGGCTGAACAACTGGAAAAGATGCGCAGTCGTGACGTCAATCGAAAGCACGTCTTCCACACGTTTTCCCGGCGTGGAGAAAGGGGAGCGCAGGAAAGGAAAACTAGTTCGCGGCTATTACGACCCATCCAAACAGTTTCACTGCGATGCGATGCGCATTTTGGGTATAGGATAAGGGGAGAGAGAAAAATGCTGGAGCGGTCCACAGCTGAGGTATTAGCCCGACCGAACAGTGTCAACAGCAAAACGTTCGCCATAAAATCCAAATGCCAGTTCCATTGTTTTTAGGGCGAGCTTTAACTAACAAAAATGCGCAGCTAAAGGATCGTTCCCCCTGTTCGTGGTCTCCTACAGATGGGAGGTTGCAGATGGAGCCCGGTTGACGCGCGTTGGCTGACAGCAGAAGGATGGATGCCGGACATGCCCGTTGGTTTCCCGTTCGAACTCGCTCGCCTTTGAAGGGGCGACAATGCAATAAAACACAGCAAGGGACTGACCCACGGCTCAACGGCTCGAGTCGAGAAATTGCTCCGCACACGAGCGAGCTTGGTGTTGATGATGGTGGTGGCACGTGTAAATTTAATTCCTCTTGAGGTCTTTTTTTTTAGCTGACCAAAACCCCACAAACGCAAAAGCTGCTAGGGTCAGTTTTTTTGCACGCGCAATGCATTTTGATGATGTGACGACCACGTTTGTTGATTGTTGAATTGCTTGCAGCCTGCACTCTGCCGGGACACTTTCATTGAGCGCAAATCAAGGGAACGATTAGCCGTTGCGTTCTTCTTTACTTTACTTTCTTTTGCTCTACCGACAGACACACAGGACAGTGTGTCTGTTAGTGTGCTGCGTTCAATTAAATTAATGAAACGATGTGCTGGACCCGTTCACACCCACAAACAGGGCAGATAAAAGCAATAGAGCGCCGGTCTTCGCCAGTACGCAGAAAAAAGGAACCATAGAAATGGTGACTCGAGACTCACCAGGAGCGTCAGTAAACAATCATTATTACCTCGCAAATAAATCAATCAACCGGGGAGGGCGAACGCACCACGCGTCCAGCCGATGATGATAACCGCAAACTCGTGCTGGCGTGCTGGAAACACCAGCCTGGCTTGGGTCGCTGTTCTGCTGCTACTGCCTGCGAAACAGTGCTGCCTTTTTTGCTGTTGATGTTATTCTGTAAAAATAAGTAAGAAAGATTGGCATGAATAGGGTGATATGAAAAACATTGGTGAAATTTTGTTGTGATTTATTGCTGCAAGTTGTGGTGAAACATTTTGTGAGAGAAACTTGCATGATTGTTATATGTTCCATCGTTTCATTCGAAAATTTGTTCAACATTTGTTGGAATCAAATTGGTTTGAGGTAGGAAAATGAGTATATATTTATATAAATTTGTTTCTGTTTATTCATTACTCTTTTCTGACCAGCTAACTTCCGTGAATTACCAATAAAATGTTTTTGTAATACTAAAAGGTAGCCTTTAATATACTCCATTGCATCTTGGATGCAACTGGATAGCCCTTTTAATGTGGAAACGGTGACAATGAGACTGCTTATGGTCTATAAAGAAGCAGGCGCTTTCACTTATTGAACCATCCGTTCCATAATATTTTGATATTTATTAACCTTGTATTAAACGGACAGTGTGTGGGCCCTTGAAGCGGAATAACTGGGCCAAAAATACACAGCTACTACTGTCAATCCCGATTACAATTTTAAATTTCATATTGCTGAATATTTGTTGTGAAACTTTCAAAAATTACAAAACGATTCTGTAATCCTATGGTATATTTTGCCGTTCAAAGTCGAATGTTTTCAATACTGATACTAAATTTTACACAATTTAAAATATGTTAATGTGTTTTAATTAACTATGATTCTATTATTTTCGTTTTGTCATTTTATTACATTCGTTATTTATTATTTTTATTAGTATGCAAGTTGTGAAGGCGTTTGTTTGGATTTAAGGTTGTTTATTTGGAATTGGTTTTCAATTGAATATAATTATTTTATTTATGTCTGTCTTAAGGGTTGCACATATTTGTCTTACTATTAATCTATTCTACATGAATCTAACGTATTACCCAAACAAGAGCATTGTGTGTATCGTGATTAGAATTGAGAAGAGGAATTTAGAGGGGATCTTACCCGGAAAACGGATACGGATGTGTGGAAATCGAAAGATTACATAAAGAGTTTAACGAAGATAGTGTCCACAGTGCACATTCTGACACAACTTTATGATTGAGTTGACCAACAATAATATGAAATAGTACAAACAAAAATACCATAAGGCATGCAAGTGTCAAACAAGGGCAATTCCACGTATAACAATTAAAATAGCTAAAGAGGCAAAGTAGAACTAACAAAATCCAATACGAAATAACCGTATAAAATATGTGAGAGTTTCAAATGATTGTCTGAATAGTTTCAAATTGAAACTCAAACTAAAACGGAAAAATAGAACCAGAATTTGTTTCCTTATAATTGATTTATACGTAAAACTGCTATAAATAATAGAAATAAAGCTGTTCCTGTTTGCTATTCCCTATTCAAATTGTAAAATCCGTTTGTGATCCATCGCTTTCCATACACTGAGGCGGCTCTCGTTTGCTTCGCATAGATTAATATTTATGGATTAACGTTTCCTATTTACTCAGGATGAACAACCTGTGGAACAATTGCTACGGATTAACTTTAATGAAAAATAAGTTTCTTCATTCAATATGAAACCTCAATTATTTATGTAAAAATGATAACAAGAAATCAAATTACTTCATCCCTCCTTTTATCGCCTCTCTCATACCAGGAAAAGCTTCTTTTGTTGTCGTGCAAATTCCAGCTTTTTTCAGCGTTTATAATCTTTTCCCGTACCGACAGCCAATTGTGTTCTGATTTGCAAAACACAATAACACCAACAGCATCACGAGAGAGAGAGAAAGAGCTTCAAAGGCGCCCACTAGCCGAAAGGACTAATGAAGATTAAAAACATGTAGCTGTAGCCAATTTACATCGAACCGCTTTCGCTCTCTGTTTTCGGGCTACTACCTACCCTGCGGACATTCCCCAAAACGGACACGTTGACTAAGTGTCTTTCTCAGGGGGATTTTTGCTCTCTAGTGCCCAAGGGCTACTAGGGTAACATTTTGACCGTTTTTTGGGTGGAGAAGGCAAAAAAGGTCAACTAAACGTAGCTGGCCCAAAATCGAAAGAATAATCCCTGCACTTATTATTCGGGGGACCCGAATGTTGAACCGAATTTTGGGTTTTATTATTTAAATCGTGTTATTTATTATGTACGAGCTTGGCTTTTTTTTCACATCATCACAGTGAAACAGATTTGTGCTGTGGTGCTCATGCATAATGTCGGGAAAATTACAAGCACAAGCCAGACATACGATTACTACGCAATACAGACAACAGCTGCGGTGAAACACAATCACCCCGAAGATTGTGGATCTGATTACGTTCCACGCTGTCTCAATTGACAATTAAAATGTCAGCACACTGCGCAAGCAACGCTGCAAACATGTTTGTGTACGCTCTAATGGAGAAGGATGCTGCTGTAATTACTGCTTCATCAAGCGTGGAGAGAAGAAAAAAATACAAACAAAAATACGAAACAAAATCACGTGCAATCAGAAGCGGCAGCTTGCCCCGGGATGAATAGATTCAGTTGAGTATTTCTACGAAAACGTAGCTTTTATTCTACAAGTACTGTGAATGCTCCAATACTGTCCAGCTTAATAAAAAAAATCTATTAAGTACTGCCACTTCACTATTGAATGTTAAAACTTCACAGCTCGCAAGCAAAACTGGACATCCGCCATATCCATTTCCTTTCTGGGCTGATTCGCAGTTTACGGCCGTACGCGATCAGTGTGCGGGGTTTGTTCGCGGGCGGAATAACAGCCTGTGATTGGCACAATTAGCAAACCATCGCGAAACTCGTCTAATAAAGTTACATAAAGAACGATCGACACCCGGGAGGGGTGTGCGAACAGCGAACGACATTTGCGCTTGCTCCACAACAACGGCGGTCTGCGGTGGAGCCGGTGCTGCCGACGTTCGATCGACGAAATATCGTGCAGCAAGATGCCGGCCAGGCAGATGGTTTTGCGGGCTGAGAAACAATCGGTCAAAGACGAATGCTGCACACTGCTGCCCTGAGGGATTCGGTTTGATTGAAGTGGAGGGTTTGTGCGGTTATTGCTGTTGTTGTTGGTGGCGGTGACGGTAGTGGAGCGGGTTTGATGTCACCCGTGTGCCTGTTTAAATACCCGCCAGCAATTTGGTTTGTTTTGTTTCCCAATGGAGCTACAATTGTCCATTTGAACAATGCTTTAAACATGATTGAGTATTGCATAAATAATGGATTACACAACTACAGCATCTTAAAAGGGTTAGCATTTTAAGTTTAAGTACTCAGACTTTTAGAATGCTTAATGTTAGTCAACGTAAAGTTGGTTTCTGTCGCGATAATATAATAACAATTTTATGTTTAACTGATACAGATAAAACAAATGGTAATTACTGTGGAGCTTGGTATTCAATGTTGAATAGACCCACAAACTCTGAAGCGCTGTCTATGTGTTCCCTACGATAACCTGCACCGATAATGCTGTCGAAGACTTAATTATTACACTAAAATTGTTGTTCGTGAGAATCAGTATCTGTTGTTCGATAGACAGACGCAAAGTTGACTATCGGAAGATATAAAATAGGTCTAGGCAGGTGCCTGTTATGTACACCGTGGACTTCCTGATCATTTTCTTCTGCCATGTCCAGCCTAAATTCAGAAAAATACTCCTTTCGCATTCCGTTTACTGATTTGATCACTAATCGGAACAATGCTTGCTTGAAGTAGGTTAAAATTCAAGTGCTTGCGCAAAACCCTTCAATAAGATTTTGATTCTAGACCCATCTAAAGGATTCTCTCAATTCCTATCCCTACGCGTGCTCCTAGCCGCGTGGCCTAATTGAATTTCTGGTTCGTTTTTAGCGTCTGTTCCTGTTGTTTTTGTTTTGTTTTCCGTTTTAATTAATTGATCGATTGACTTTAGCTTGATTGACCACGCTTATTATCTTGATTTAAATATAAGCTAATTTTATCTCGGTAATACTGTAGTGTTGTCAGTGAATTTTTTATCTTTTTTTGTGTATGATAGAATCATTTTTTTATTTAATTGGATCTAAAAAAATTAAAAAAAACTGAAATTGATTTACAAATGTATGGAAATAGGGGGAAATATAATGCAACATCCCACTTTTCCATCTTTACGCAAATGAAAAGTCTTCTGTTGTTCCTTGTCTTGCAATCGCACAATAGCAAATAAAACCTAGATTCAGAGTTCATACAAACTTGTATCATTAAATTTAATTGGGTAGTGAATTAGCAGGTAACATAGACAAAACAAAGTGTCCCAAAGCTGATTGTAAACATGTTATAGAGTCCTACGGCCATTTCAACCACCCAAAAATAGACCATTATATGTGTGTTTTAATGATGCTGAGCTAAATACCTTGAATCTATGCTATCCAAAAGCCCCTTAAAGATAGGACATTGATTTCTTCAAGAAAAAAAGTAAATCCCCAAGAATGCATCGACCTTCCGTAGAAAATATGTTCAAACAAACCCCGGGGGGCATCTGGAAACAAAACTAACACACCAGTTCAGCAAAGTATTGACTCGCCAACAGGGGGGAAACTCCCCCTGGTTGAGCTGTTCTGCTGTATCGCTAGAGGCGTATTTGTTTTTGTTTTACGACACGCAGTCAAACAAAAATCCTTTCAAATGAGCTTGAAATCAACCCCAGTTTGAAAAGAATTTAAATATCAGATGGGGTTTTAAAATTATAGCCAACAAAAACTGGAGAGAAAGAAAGAAAGATCCATAATCGGATTCGGTTGACGCTGGTGCACATTCCACCGTTCCGTCAGCATGTGGGCCGAAATGTGTGTGTGTGTGTGTGTGTGTGTGTGTGTGTGTGTGTGTGTGTGTGTGTGTGTGTGTGTGTGTGTGTGTGTCTTTTTCATAAATCTCACCATTTCCCACCTCAACCCCTTCCCGAGCCTGGCTGACCTTTAGCGTCATCTGAGCAAACGACAGCCGGGGGAAGATAATACAAAAAAAAACAAAAAAAAAAACAAAAACCCGCACACAGAAGCGATTTGCAAAACGCTCCAGACGACAAAATCGTGGACACGGTTCCCGGTCAGCGCGCGGCAGGATTTGCATAAAAACACAATAGCATTTTGCTCATCATAACCGATCATCGGCACACGCAGCTACAGACCGGGCGGGTGACATACGCGTCAAGCCACCATACACCACTATCAACGTTCGTCTGGTAAACCGTGGTGGTGAAAGAGCTAGCCAGAGCATTAAAAAATTTAACGCAAAATAACCTCCCAACGTCAGCCCGGCCGCGCGAGGACTCCGGACCACTCAGGCACGATCTGGGAGAGGTAGGAGAGACCGTCAGACGGTCACGGCGTCCACGGCGTCTTATTTATGCCTTCATCCTTGAAACACAATGGGTGGAAGGGGCCACTAGGGATGCAGGGGTTACAGGTTGGGCAACGGAGGGGGAAATAAAAATTGTCTGAAACTTGGAACAATCACCCAAAAACGGACCCGAACGGCGTGGACGGGCAAACCTGTTTTGCGTCGATCTGATCGCAAACTGGAACTGGAAGCGTCCAAAGTGGTCGTGGCAATGCCAGACAGTGTAGTGCCTCTCTTCTAAGGGCTAAGGGCGAGATTAAGAGTCCACCGGTGGTACCCGTGGTGATCTCTGTAAGGTCATTGCCGTTACCGTGCTAAAGAATGGGGGGGGGAGCAGGTGTGCCGGTTCCGGCATGTGGCATGCTCCAACTGACGCAACGCAATCCAACGGCCAAACCATTACCACGAAGGTCAAGATCTACCCGGTCTGGCTGTCGATGCTTTGCTTCTGTGAGGTGAAAGTTGGCCCAATTCTCAGGTCAGCTCAGGTGGTTCCAGTGTGCGTTAAACTGTGAGTCAAAACAGAGCCGAGGTTTAGTGCTATCTTAACGTTCGGTTAACCGCAGCAGCAGCAGTAGGCGATGATGGTGTCCGTAGCCTTCTGTGCTCGACGACAACGGACAACTGCCAGTGGCCTTCGGAAGCCACCGTGGCGGTAGGTACTAACAGCACCAGCAACAACAAAAAAACGCGTCTCTTCATCTTCGACGCAATAGCGCAACCTCACATGACAACAAAAAATAATATCGGGGCCTATTACACTCGCTTTGCTGCCTGTTGCCTTCAATGTTGACACTGTGACGCTTCGGTTGCGTTTTCTGCTTTGCTCGATCGTGTACGTACGCAGTGATTGACCTGTTTTGGCATAGATGTGTCAACACACAATTGCGCCGTTACTGTGGAACAGCCGTTACGTTGCTGTGTGCGTGTGCGGGTATAGTTGTGGATAGCGATTTACATAATCGAACGATCGGAACAAACTACTGACCCGTTTCGGCTGTATTGCCCTGCGTGCAGCTGACCTCGAGCAGGGTTTATATTTAGAAGGAACTGTCTCTGAAGGGAAGCGGTGAAATTTGGGAAGTGTTTCTCGTTCCGTTGGCGTTCGGTAGTGGATCGCATCTTTTTTAGGAAGAAAGATTGAAGAGCACTACTACCACTACTACTACCTAGTGAGGTTCCACGTCTCAATGGCGGTGTGGATTTAAGAGATGGAAGGTCTAGGATCAAGATGAGGGCCTACTCGCAATGGTTAGCGTAATAGAGTAATAGGATTAGAGCGCCATCGCCTACTCAGACACCTCGAAAGAGAGAGAAGATTTATCAAAACAATAAATTTTGCCCCGCTTCTTATCAGCCGCGCGGCTACACAAGACTATCTTGACGCCGCTTTGCGCCACCACGCGCTTCGGGTGTAGTAGTTTGCTCAAGTTCAAGACGGAATTGCACCGGGGCCTGCGGCTATACATTGTGTAGGCAGAGATCTTCCCACACCCGGGTCACACCGATCTGTTTATTTGTGCGGCAAATGCATCACCGTTTGCCGAAGCTTTAACAAAAACCGGGTGCACTTCCTTCTTCAACCCGGGTGATGTACACGTCCGGTCGACCAACACTGACACTGGGTGTGACGCACTCGCACTCATCGCGCATTCAAATTGCTACCGCGTCAACACCGCGCAGTGTGCCAGCTGAACCGAAAAGAAAGGGCAACCGTTTGGTTTTCTTCTTTTTGAAAGGGTGCAAAATGGGAGAGAAAATACATACAGTACAAAGTATTGGGCGAGCGATATGCTTTTTTTTCTTTGCTTGTTTTTTGCCAAATGACACCTCATACACACTCACACAAAGCTGTTAATAGATTGAGGCGGATGGATGGAGCGTTTCCGGGACGTTTGGCGGTGTGTTGAACGGTTTCGGTCGAGCGAGCTCGCCGCCAAATGTGCTGTTCCGGCGTTTCAGCCGACAAATCTGGCCGGCCATTAATGTGTGTGTGTGTGTGTGTGTGTGTGTGTGTGTGTGTGTGTGTGTGTGTGTGTGTGTGTGTTTTGTGTGTGTGTGTGTGTGACTTACCTTTTGCGGGCCGGTGTCGGCCGGAACTCTGGGTCTGCTTGCGTCGATAGTACACTTTCTGCTTTAGGTTTTGGTATTGCCACCAGTAGCTATGTTATCATTTATGGGTGCTCAATATAACGGGCTGCGAATCACTTCGGAAAACGGGGCGCCGAATCTTTATGTCACACACGTACCACTCGCGCACTAACCACCGTTGCCGGTGACTTTTCACTCACTTGCTGATGGGTTTTAGGGGTTCACTTTACACGTGCACTGATAAGAGGGGGATGCATTTGATAGACTAGCCGTTACCTTGCCGTTACATTAAACGCGATCTGCAAACGCCACGAGCAAGAGGCGACCGGAACAAAAACACAAAAACTTTTACTGATCGACGAAAGCTGACGACCTCGGCCGGGCGAGCGGAACGCTGAGTCACCCCACCTCGGATGCCGATAATGATAATAGCAAAGAGTAGTGTGTGATGATTAATGCGCGAAAGCAAACTGAAAACCGTACCGGATGACGTACGCACGGTGCTGCGTTCTTTCTCAATGGCTACCAAACCCTCCCCTCTCCAAAAAAAAAAGGGTGAAAGAAACCTACTTTGACCGTGTGTGGTACCTTGGCAACGAAACATTTCAAACTTTTGTTCAAACACAAACGCTTCGCCCCCTCAACAGGGCTGTGTTTACAAATGCTTTGGCACACACGCGCTCTTGTTATGGTCGGTGTGAACCGGTGACCGTCGCTTCACCAATACTGTGACAGGGTTTGCCGGAAAATTTACAAAACGCTCACCACTACTGCCCTCCGCCCAAAAATGGGGGCTGGAAGACAGCTGGTCCACATGTACACACTGCAAACACTTGTCACAAACGTGTCACTGCGGATGGGACTTCCGTTTTTGACAGCGTTTTTGTTTCGACAGCCTCTCCGGCGTACAGAGAGATTCAAATTAAGATAAAGACCTCAAACACACACACGCACACACACACTCATGTTCAAACGAAACGCGACCGAAGACGATAGTGCGACTGTAGGTGGACCGGAAAGGGCTGCTGCTGGGGACGGTTTTCTTGCAGTAGCCGTTCGTTTTGTTTGGACTTTGACGGTTTCAACCATTCACTCAGTAGGTGATGAAAAATGGACGCTTTTGTTTTGCTTCGAGAAGAAAGTAAAGAAAAGAAAAGAGCGAGAGAGAGAGAGAAGGAGCAGCAGAAACGCAACTGAACCACAAGACACAAAGAGGCGAGAGTTGCACGCGCCTACTTTGAGCCTCTTTCTTTCTTCCAGTTCAATCGGTGCCCCACGATCCGTTTGTTCAGCCCGCTCCCTTGAGGGAATGGGCGATCGGATTTACCTTTGACACAATTTTGAAACCCCCGCCCTTCCGTTCGGAGGGTTTTTGAGTCGAAAAATCGGGCAACGGGCGTCACGGGCGTCGAAATAGTTTGGTCACAACAAAACAGGGAAACTGCTCCGTGGTGGAACGGCGGTGTGCGATCAAGCGGACGGTGAGATCCTCTCTCGGCCCCGTGAATGCAAATTGCACTTGTGCAATACAATTTGCACCACAGCGCGCGATCGCACGTGCACGCGTCCCCCGAGCAGTGGGTTCCCTTCTTGTTCTGCTCTGCTCTCCTTTTCCCTGCACGTTTGATCGGCAAATGCAATCAAAATAATAACAATAATATTGCCCATTCTGTGCTCCGGACCCTTGCACCTCTTGCTCTCTCTCTCTCTCTCTCTCTCTCTGTATTGGTCGAGCGCAATCACTTCACCGAGATACTACAATTCCCTATCAGACGTGATTTAAAACAAAAAGAAAAAAAGGCAACTAGACTCGAACCAACACTCGAACACACATTATAGCACACAATCGCGCACACACAGATAACAACACTGAGGATGCAGTAACGCTCCTCCGGCAAGCACATTCGCCACCCTTAGGTGGGGGTGAGGTTGTTGGTGCACCCCGGGGCCAAACCAACTCGGTTTGGGGCGGGGTTCGGGGGTGGTTTTTACCGTTTTCCGCTTTGCTCGGTCGTTCGCGTTCGGCGTTGAGAGGGCGTTGTGGCGTTCGCGCGCGCGCTCGTGCTTGCACACTTCTTCTGTACGTCCGCTCGAGCTCACTGTCGTGTGATTTCTGGCGGTTCCGGTAGGCCAAACCGAACTGTTGCGGCAACAGTAACGGATGCGACGCACAGTGGTGCCAGTGGTTGGCAACTAATTTAAAGTGTGGGAGAGTTTGATGGCAGTGTTTGCTACAGAGAAATCATGTAAGTGCCATTCTTTTTACATTACATTGCCATTTACACTGGCAATACAAATTAAATATATGCATCACTCATACAACATTATTGTGTCAGGGTTTTGAATCATATAATGGAATAGTTAAATCACTTAGGGGAATGTTGCAATTCGGTAGAGGAATGTTGCAAGCAAATGCGATTAAAATTCACCTTCTAAATACATACAATTTGGTTTGACAAAAGTTATTAAATATGATTGTAAAAAATCCGCAACGATTTCATACACACTGTCTAATTAAGGTAGTAGATGGAGATTTTCTACTATTGAACATGTTGTTTAAAACCAAAAATGCGATTCAAATGCGAACCAGACGGCACTTTCAAATAACAACAATATAATTTTAATACCTTTTTGAATTATTTATTTTTCTTATAAAATTACACAAAACTAATAAAAATTGATAAGATTCAAAATATGAAGGTAAAGAAAATACTAATAGTAGATATCTACTTTTGCAAACGAGCTTAGTTTCTCACCCCTGGAAGAAACGGCGCATGTTGCTTCGTAGATGTTGCAACGATGTTGTGCCCTTTTTGCTGTAATGTTTACATTATTTTTTTGTATTTTGAATAAATTGTTCATACGACGCAGTTTAATAAAAGTTACTCTTGAAATGCTGCAAAAATTTGCAAGTCATATTATTACAAAAATAAAATTGTGAAAACTGAACATACAACCGCACACTTTTTTTCGTCTTCCACACGGGAAGGCGCAAGATACCGAAGACGACTCTGTGCTGAGGCTGAGGATTGGATTAAATCTCGTTTCGGTACTTCAACATTAGAAGAGGTAGCTCTTAACAGCAAACGTTACGCGATGCCCTCTGTTCGAGTAGTGTTTTTGAGTGCACTTGCACATACATTGATGCAAACAGTACGCTTCGTTTGGTTCTGTGTAGGAAGGCATTTTAAATACAGCATGCAGAACGGTTCAAAATAGAGCAGTAAATTCATTTTGGTAAAATGCTTGCAGAATAAAGAGATTAGTTTCATGCTTTGATTTATGAGTATTCAATGTACGCGCTTTCAAATTAAATACAAACATGGCTATAATAAAATCTTAGACATCGTCAAAACCCATAAAATCCATAATCACACAGCAGAATGTACAGCAGAAGTGTCCACGATAATCGAGGGCCTGGCCTCCTGTTGCATTCTTACCATATGTTGCACACAAAGTCAACTTGTTGCACCCTAGAAGAGAACAGGAAGCTTCATAGCTCAGCGTCAATATCGGTTAAAAAGCTTACATTAAAGCTTTTGACAGAAAGCTCATACAATTTTAAGAACTTTTATTTGAATTCAAACGTCCATGGCTTTTCAAAATCTGTCATGTAAATCGAAGTAGAAACTGTGGGTTTGAAAATGAATGATTTATTTATCCATTTATTTTGAACATTGAAAATGATATTTTTTATTTTTTTAACCTTTTTACCTTTTACGGTGTGTAGTAGGTGTTGTTTGAGAAGAGTTTTAAATTCTGTTTTTATTATTAAGATTATTATTATTATTATTTAGCCCGATAACCACAGTCGTTCTGTGCATGCAACACACCAATGGACTGGGCAATCAATGTCTTATTGACGGACTCATAGCACGATAGTCTTTATGTCCTTCGTTTAGGCATATTCTTGGGTCGTAGAAATCAACGACTCTACCCCAAGACAGGCCCAAAAGCGCTTTTTTACCTTTTTCCATCAAACAATGCAGTTGGCACTAAACTTTTGATCCAAGTAACCAATATTTTACACATTGTAGCAAATTCAATGAAGCGTTAACAAACTTTAACATTTAATGAATAGCTTTTGCCAAAATTTTCGACTGATATAAATCTGTATTGGTATAATTTATTGTTTGGTTTTTTATTTGAAGTTCATCGTTTAGGGAGAGCAAACTAGTCAGTCAAATGGTAGACGCGTCTGCTCCTGATAAAACCAAGCTCGTCTGGACCGATAACACATCCCTTTAAAGCACGCAAGATCATCAATTTGTGAACTAATTGGATAATATATATGCCTTTCTTCACAATCGGGTAAATTGTTGGGAATTTCAAAATGCTCTTAAAAATGCACACAGATTTTAGATTACAGAGACTTCTCTGTAAACTAGAGATGCTGATTATATTGGCATCATTGGTCTGCCGCTCTTATATATAGCAGAAGCCTACCAAGGGATCAAGCAGACTACAGAGAACCTCGGCTAAGACAAAACTTATGGTCGCAACATCAGCGGCCCTGCCAATAACTAATCCAAATCTACATAGGAATGACGCACAGACAGGTGAACGCACTTTTGAAGTCGTTCCAGAATTCACCTATCTTGGGCCAAAGGACAACAACAAGGATGCTGGCTGCCTTCTAGGTCATTCTACAGCCTGAAAAATCAGTTCACCTCAAAGAATCTGTCGCGACGGAAGAAGCTGGGACTATATAGTACCTATATAGTTCCGGTACTCACATACGCCTCTGAGACATAGACACTGTCCAAATCTGACGAAACCCTCTTAGCCGCGATCGAGAGGAAGATGCTCAGAAGGATACTTGGCCCCGTATGTGTGGAAGGACAATGGAGGAGCCGCTATAATGACGAGCTATACGAGATGTACGGCGAGCTCACTGTCAGGCTCCGGCGGCGGTAACAAGACCCGATACCAAGGACAGAGGAGGCGTGGTAGGCCCTAAAAAAAGGAGCAAGGGCTTGACCGTATTTTACCGTATCTAACATTTGTTTTTGTAGGAATCTCTTTTATTATCTCTATTATTGAAGTTTCGTTGTATTTAGTAATCCAATAAAAGTAGTGCTAGCAAGATGTCAAAAAAAATATGTTTAATCTAATATATCACTAGTTATCAATACCATATGATCGTTTAAAAAAGCAAAACGAAAAAAAATAAAGAAAAATGTTCCTCATTTGGACGCAAAAAAAAAATTTAACAACGATTAATTTCGGACATTGTTGCAAATTTCAGTAATAAAATTACCCACAAGCTTATAATCATTATCTTAATCAGCTCCTCTTGGAAAAAAAACTTTACATGAATCATAAAAGTTATCACTCTGTTCCACCGCTTCCATCGCTACCTTCCATTCAAGGTTGAGTGAACATTCATCATGTTGAATGTTTCTACTCCCACCGATAAGCGAAGGTCGAAAACTTTCGCTTCAAAAACATCTGTAAACATTCCGTTCCCGAGATTTGTCGTACACGTGGTGGACAGCACAACGGCCCGCAGTTAGGGAAGGGCCAAGCGACATTAATTCATTTCCTGCCGGGCCGTGTGCAAACAGTGCACCATTCGCCTATTATTTGCGATTGGCGCGCGCCGTGCCGTTGCTTGCACGAACTGCTCACCCGAATTCCGCCGGGACTCGTAAAAGGGCACGGAAATAAATTATTGATCAAGGCAATCGCCTGTCCCGATCCTCACTCGCGTGACACATGTGTACGTAGGGATGAGCGCTTTTATTTTGAAAATTAAAAATAATCCGTTCGTACGTACGGTGGAGGTGTCGCTGGTCGTTGAGTACTAAGCGTGAGCTACCGGCACTCACAGTGGAGGCGCCTAGTCGCTGTTGATTTCATACGCTAAGTGTAGGGCACGTGTGAGTTACTGTGTGAGTGGGCTCTCACCTTTTGCCAGCCTTCCAGCTGGGGAAGTTTGCAAAACAAGCGGCATGATATGGGGCGTGCAAAAACCATCAGCACTATCAGTAGCGTGCTGATGTTCGGGCCGTGCTGGCCGAACACGACTGCGAAGAACCATCCTCTCGCTATCGGCCACCTGTAATCATCTGTAGAGCGTGCCAGTAAAAAAAAAAGAAAAGGTGTGCGCTGCGAGCTAAGGAGAAAGATATCGATTTTTGGCTACCGCCAGAACAAAACTCAAGCTGCAGGTTGAACTTACAACACTCCGCCAGGTTAAGGGGCTCCGCAAGTGCGTTCCGGGGGGAAAAGCGATAACAAATGGTGGCTCACCATTGTTCGTGGTAATGGTGGCGTTGTTGACGCTGGTGGTGATGCTGCCGCACGTTGGATGGAATTAATTCCGGAAATGGTAATACGTTGCCACTTTTCCGCTCATCTGCAGTGAAACAAAGTGTACAGGTGCGAAAATGTGTAGCGATGTGTAGTGGCTGATTCCTTGTATTCGTGTGGCGAAAAAAAAGAGCGTCCACATTTAGCGGAAAGTGCTCGTGCTGCCAAGTTGCCGAGGAGGAGATTACGCTGCGCTAATACCGTTGAAATCATTCAAGCCCCGTCGAGCATGTGAGTGATGTGTGAATCATACGATAGCATTAGTGTCAGACCGTATTACCATCACGCGGCAAACCCCGGACAAACCCCCAGCCAAGAGGTAAGCGAACGAGCCCTGCGCCATCCATACGGACACGGTATGGACATCACTTGCCACTTACCCGCCGGGTGTGGGCCACTTGTTGAGGGGCGAAAAGAAAAAAGACAACACAAACGATGACAAAGCAGAGGAGAGGTCTTCACTGTCCCATCCTTCCCATTTCCGTACCAACCTGGGTGGTAGCAAATATTCATTGGCACGCGCCCAGGACGGCTTACGATGGGGTTTGCCTACCGCTTGCGGCACGAGGAAGTTTGCTGGACGGGTCCAATTAGAGTGTGTGAAGGTTGTTAGCCGTAATGAAAGATTGCGCTAGCACTTGTGTTGCTACGAGACACTTCCCGCTTTTCCACGACATCCATTGTGATTTATGCGTGTGTGAGCGTATAGCCTTGTGTGTGGTATTGAAATGAAGCTCATCTAATGAGAAAAGTTACAAGTGGGGCTTAGGGGAAAGGTAACATGTGAAGAAGGTTAGATAGCGTTGACCTTGTTGAGAGGAAAGACGTGGCATTCCTTCTTTTCCTGTGGCCTGTAGACATAGGAAGGCTGTTATGGTTGAATTGGTTTAAATCGTAAAGTTTAAATATAATTTTGTTACGGTACGTATGTGATGGTGGAACTATGTTTAGCCAAGGTCGAATGTACATGAACCGCGTTGGATGTTTCACTATCACAGACCCTTTCTTTTTGATTGATTTTTTTATCGATAATACAACATATTGAGCTTAAAACACACAATTAACTATCATTTTGCTTGACTTCACTTGACTTCACATTCACTTAATCGTCGTGACTTAAACAATCGTCGTTTTTGATTAAAAAAAACCTAAGTAACACTACCCAATTTGTTTCCATTGGTTCAATGTTGTCATAAACTAAAATTTGATTTTTTGTAATTTTATGGATTTTACTCTACCTTTTGTTTTACAATCAGAGGAACTTTAGAGGAAATGAATACTTTTTTTTATTTTTTTAACATAATTTGTTACATTTTCAAGTAATTTTTCTTAAAATATTATATCATCCAAGCAAGGTTCAAAGTAATACAGTAGGTGACCGCTAATTGAGAGTTTAAATTTGTGAGAAAAATGCACATTTGCTTCGTAAGATTCCGGATGTTTCATATTTTGACCTTTATGTGATTTTTAACTGTGAATCACTCCAGTAAACGAAATTCCAATTGAAAAACAAAATCCAGTATAACACATCCAGTTAGCGCCTACTGTAGTATTAAATAACAAGTATTAAAATTAATTGTTAAAATTCCTCGGTTATGGGTCGGTAACATAGTGTGCAAAAATGATTAAATGTGCCAAACAGCAAGAGCAAGAGCAATATCACTTCTTGACGAACACCTCCTCCCAGGAGGTGCGTTCCCAGGATTTTTTTACCATATCTTATAGATATTTGGTTCGTTCCCATAATTTATTGGTATTTTCCGATTGGATATCAATACAATTGGACCAAAAAATTCTGGGAAAAATTCGGCCAAAAAATTCGGCCAAAAAATCGTGAGAACGCACCAAAAAAATATGGGAACCCACCAAAAATTGATGGGAACCAACCAATAAATCGTGGGAAATCCTGTAAGAGAGGTTATCATTGTGATGAAACTGGTTTAACGCTAGTAGTTATTTTTTTGCTTATTTATAACGATTTTCTTTGATTACATATATTATTTATTAATTTGAAACAAAAACTTTTTGCTAATTTAAAAGGAATGGGAAGGCCAGGAGGATAGGCGGTATTGCTTAAATTTTTGTTAACTAACATTCTTTGAATCTCAACAAATTTATTGTGTCATACATATGATTTTTTTATCTTCATTTTGTGCTCTTTGCGGCCTTGATGGCAGCTCTTTCCCCTTCTTTAATCTAATATTTTGAGAGTGGCTTTGCATATCTAACGGCGTATCATGAATACTGCCATACAAAGTTTCTTAAATCAATTAAGAGCGATTCCTAACATACCTGCTTAAGACTAACCGACCCAAAAAGTGGCCAAATTGAATGTGCCATGTTTATCACGAACCATTGAGCTGAACCAACAAACGTCTTTGAAAGCTCACTTCTCTTTCCGTTCTGTTTCAATTTTATAGTTAGTGTTGCAAACCTCCCCCCCCCCACTGCCAAACTTTTGCAACAAAGCAAAACAATTCAACATCAATGGATGTATTCACCCGGTTGAAAAAAAGCTCCCAGCCACAAAGTGGTACACTGCTTTTGCCTGCCTCAATACAATACGTCTTTAACATCGATAATCCCCTGCAAGCAATCGCGGAACGCACACACACACACAGAGGGAACCGAAGGAAAAGGAAGCAAGCCAGCACAATATTGACCTTTTGACTTCATTTGTTTCGTGCTCCCGGGCACGGGTATAATATTTTCCCACCCCATACAACACCAATCGCTGTATGGTGTATGGTTATGGCAATAGCTTACAATATATACGCACACCCATGCATACACACACACACACATCCACACCCGGCTGCGTTGTTATCGGGCAATGGAAGCACGTAGTACAAAGCGGAAAATATTTGCATTTCATTTGCATCCATTTTTGTCGGTATGTTTTACCCCGCCGACCATACGGAAGGCCACCGTATTGGGGCACCCGCCATTTGAGAGAGAGAGAGAGAGAGAGAGAGAGAGAGAGAAAAAAAAAACCTATAGAGAGAGGTGCTTAATAAAAAGGTTTGTTGTAAGAGTGGTTTTGTATCGTTTTTTTTTCGTTGCATTTGAAAGAAATACCGCCGTGTTGTATGTAGGCTGATAGCAGTGTGTAACAGCATACATGGAGAGTGCCATGTTAGGATGATAAGCAAATTGGTGGACCGGCATTTTGATAGACGGCGCTTACTGGCGTGGAACGGGTACGATAAGGCGAGATGTATGGAAACCGATACGCGCAGTAAATCATCTCCCGCAAATGAGTGTGCGGGAAGTCATCTTCCGTGAAGTGTCGGGTCATAACGTGAAGAGTGTGGTTATATTTTGAATACTAAAATGATAAATTTTATAATGAATTCATTACACTTTTTTAAATATAATATATACACAAACTAATCCTTAATTTGTGGTGTCATTCGACTTTGCTTACTTTGCTAGTGTAAGCTAGTTACTGTTAGTTTCAACACATCGTCCCAATGATCAGTTATTTAACCTACTAATTTTTGTAATCAGTTACTCATAGCTGGTTGCAAATATCTTGTTACTTTTACTAATTACATTTAACATTTTAGTGCAACTACCAGTTACTTATAACTAATTTATTGTATCTTGTAAAAGGTAAATAGTTAATTTATTAATTGCTCTTATAACTCTACCGATGGTTCTGGAATTTAACGCTCAATATGTTAGTTTCGACTGGCAACACACGGCTCAATTTAAACCAAGCTTACTGTTATCTTATGTATTTGTTCGGTTGTTTATGTGCTATCTATAGCTTCAATTGAGTTATAGGGTAATATTAAGTGATGAGACCACTTCACTCGGAAAATTACTTCCTGAATATAAAATAAAATATAATTACTATATTTCATTCGTGTTTGACGATTAGCTACTAATAACTAGTTACTCTTATCTGCTACTCTAGCCAGTTACTATTAACTGGTTATTTTAGCTTTTACTAGTTAGTTGTACTAGGAACATTTCACTCTATGTCAATTTGACAACCAGTCACGGTAAGCAAATACTGTTGTGCGCCGTTTATTCGGGTATATTTTATCTAGCTGTCTGTTTATCCGTGCTGTTGAGAAATTACAGTTCAATGCAATGATGCCATTGCGTGCTGAAGAGGATAATTGAAAAAAAAAACGGTTACCAGAGCACATTTTCATAGCAAAAAAATCTATAATTCACGGCACGTGTCAAATATTTTCATTAAAAAGGAATGAAGTTAATAAAAAACTGCCTAGGTTTTAAGAAAACATAATATGAATCGAAAAAAATCAGGAATTCGTAATAAAATATATACTTTGACTCATTATCCGTGTTATTCGTGTATCCCGGCAAGGTCGAGTTCCGAAGAGCCCGAATAATCAGCGCTCCATTGTAACTGTGCATATATTCTCATAGAAAAATAATTAGAAATGTAAGTAAAGTAACCTTTTATTTGTGTACTTTTGCAGTAAATTACCATCACTAAGTGTTAATAATTGGAACTCTTTTCTGTAATACAATAGCCACCCTTTATTATTCGAGTTGGGTTGAAAGTGATAAGCTTCTATTTCATTTCTGAGATTATTTTTCTGAGAACTGTCCAGACAAAATATGAAATGCTTTGCTTGGGGCTGGAAAAACGTGGCGTTCTAGGAAGTGCCCGAGGCAATTCTACAAATAACACTTTCAACGTCCAGCAGCTGTGTTTTTCGCTTTCGATGCCCAACGTACAAAATCAATATGGATTTCTCGTTTTACTCGTGGTACACCATCAAACTTGACAGAGCGAGAGGGAAGGTTTTTTTGCTAGGGTAGTAGTGCTGTGCAGCAAGAAACAAATTGAGCCCTTCAGTATATTGATGAGTACATCAATCATTGTCCTGGATAAATAGTGTGCTAGGCATTACCACAGCATCTTTGACATTACAACCTACGTAGCCATGCTGGGCTTATATAGGTTTCGCAAGAATTACATTAACCACGCAAACGGTCAATCAGACTTCACTGCAAGGAGGTGGTTTGGATGAGAAATGGGCTATGTTTGGAATGGTAGGTGGGTGGTGGTCTAATGGTGGTAGACGTACAGTCTAACATTAGATCTTAGGCGCGCCTTTCAATGAACACTAACGTAATAACTAGGTATTACCTCGTGATCTTGGAAAAACATGCTTATCATGGTAAAGAAATCGATCATGGTCTCGCGCCTTTTTTATCCTAGTCTTGATGGGAGGCTGAGTCCACGCCGTCTTAACACTTCAATTTGGGTCTAGCATGCGTTCTGTGCGCTAGTAAAAGCTGTAAATTTATGTTCCGAGATATATTGTCCAGCGTCATACCAATGACATGACCAGCCCACTGTATCCAACCGAGCTTGATTTGCTGCATGATTCTGATCGGAAAAGGTCTCCACACGTACGAAGGCAAAGGATCCTTTGAGCATCTTGTTCTAGCTCTTCTGCTTACAGGGTCTCGGCACATTTGGAAAGCAAAGTATGATACAGTTTCATCCACAAACTTTATGACAGGATTCTCAGAACATGTAAATCTTTTGCTTTAAGACTATTCCTATGCTGTTGCTGGTTTGCAATATGTTGCCAGGGTCGCTTCATCACTTTGATCTCGGATTTAAAAATTTAATGAAAATTGTCTTCCATGAGGTGCATGTTTTTGGAAATAGAACACGATTCAGTTGCCAAAACTGGTTGAACATCTTTATAAAATATGGAATTTGGAACATTCAACAAGTTCAACAACAAGAAGAGGTCTAGCGTTCATCAAACCAGATTCTTGGAATTTTTGGAGCAAATATTTTTCTCCATAGGACGATTACCCGCTTCGGAACGTTCCTTGCAAAAGTTGAAAAAAACAACTCTCATTGGTAATTTGAAAAGACACTCTGCATAACACAGTCAGTTAATTCGAGAAGCCACGACGCCTGTTGCATAGAGCATCTTGATTGCTGGAGTAGACAAAACCGGTGGATAAATATTGGCAAGGTAAAGTTTTGTAATAAAGAGGGCCATTCTATAGAGTGTTTGGCTTCAGACAGATTTCGTGAATGGTAAGGAAGCATCTTATCGTAAGTAGCGCGAATTTTCCTTTGATAGACTGCTTAATCATTCATAGCTCAGTACTCAAAAGTAGAAGTGACTCGACTGCAGACCAGTTTTATTGCTACATAGAGTCGACCGGTCTTTAAGCCGGTCTCATGGTACAGTCGTCAACTCGTACGACTTAACAACATGCCCGTCATGGGTTCAAGCCCCAAATAGACCGTGCCGCCATACGTAGGACTGACTATCCTGCTATGGGGGGAAATCAATAAGTCACTGAAAGCCAACCCCACAAGTGGGTTGGCAGGCCTTGACCGGCATCGGTTGTTGAGCCAAAAGAAGAGAAGAAAAGAAGAGAGTCGACATAAAGCTTTACCCTCTTCAATCCATTAATGCCGTATTAGTAGCTAAACAAATCATCCAGTCTCGTCTGATTTGACGCAACAATCGTTGTCTGTTTATGTCTATCTTAGCCACTTATGGGCTTGCCATTGCAGTTATCCAACTGTCCCAAATGTTCTCTATTTTCACTAACCCACACATTACTGTTCCATACATCCTGAGATCCTCATCATTAAAACATTTGTTAATACTTTGAGCCGCGTTCGTTAACAACCCGGTAGCCCGTCGAAAAAAAAAAGCTTGCGCTGAACAAAAACCTTTCTTCGAGCAAACAATTCCCCACACAATGCGTAAAGCGAAAAGAAGGAAAAAAAGAGTGCTTTTGTCCGATTGCGGTAAGCAGTTAGCGGCTCGTTGGAATCCTTTTACCATCCGTTCTCATCCGTTCCGTCCCCTTTTTTGCGTTTTGCCCCATCCCCAAACATCGGCTGAAGTGTCCCCGTTGGGCCATTTTGGGTGTATTTTATGTGAACTCCAACCCCGGTCCGTAGGTCGGGTATTATTTTCGCTCTGTGAAATGGCATTAAGATTCATCGCATGAAGCATCCGCCCCTTTTCCTTCGGGGGGAGAGCAGTAGTGAGCAGTTGATCAGATTTTTTTATCCTTCCTTCGATTGCGCCACGATTGTGAAAGTGGCGAATGGAGGCAGATAGGAAGCAAAGCAAGCAAAACTCCAGATACAGACTCCAGAAGGGATAAGATGGTGAACGAATGAGGGGAAGGGGGAAAGGGTGGGTTTGAGAGAGCGGGAAGGGCGTGAAGGCAGTATATAACTTGCTCCAATTTCATTCGAGGGACCTGTTTTATTTACTCGCTGGCTGGCAGACGGAAAAAGTTGGTCTTCAGTAGCTCAGCAAACGATGTTGGCCCTTGGTTTCGGAGCTTTGCCGGGAAACACGACTTAAACTTTAGTGACAGTTGTTAAACTGTTTATGTTGTGTTGGAAAATGGTAAAATATTAGATGTATCTTATCACGACATTGTAACGATATGGTGTTACTATGTTTTATGCTTTTTTCGGTTTGTGTAAGGAAATCAGTACTTACGTATATTTTTACTTTATTTATGTATATTTTTTTAAGTTTAAATTTTTATATAACTCAACTACATACAATTTGCCTATAAATGTAATAACACTTTTTAGTAAATTACGTATTTATTTATGAAAGTACTTTGAACATATTTTTAACTATCTTTTCGACAAAGGATCTTTTCCTCCACTCTAAATCACGATATTTGATCTCTTTGCTAATTAAATGCGGTTTGTTCACGAACAAAATTAATGAACACCTCGCTTATCATTACTTTATATTGCCTGCTTCCGGCAAAGTGCGTGAAAATGCCCGCGAGACATCTTTCACCGTACAGCCCGAGATGCCAAAAATATGGTATTGATATTGATTACATTTGTAACCTGACCGTTAAAAAAAACCTCCCAGCTCACCCATAACAAGCCAACACCAGATGCCACGATCTTTCTCGAGACAGGTAAAATTTAATTTATTTCCCCGTACGCAGAAGCCTGCTGGGAAGGAGTTTTCCCGTTGTTTTTTTCTTTCTTTCTTCCGGGAACGCAGCAACAGCGCGCGCGTCTTTATTGCGCCTCCCAGCGGAAGCTGTTTGTCAATGATTTATCTGCGTAATGGTAGCGTCGAAAGACATTATGGCTTCACAAGCCTACCCGTGGGAAAGCGGGACCTCATTTTGTGGTTCGTTTGCTGTTTTTTTTTTTTAATCGTTTGGTTTCTCTGCCAGCGGGAAAAGTTTACCGTCAACAAGGAAAACAGGACCGTCAACCGTCGTGCTCACCTGCGAAATGCTGAGCTAGCGGGCCGGGCGTCGTACTAAGGAGTTGAGCGGTTTGACTTCACCCTAAGAAGGTGTTGGTTCTCTCTTCTGGATCTGCTTTCATCTACCCGTCAGAGAGAAAACTAATGATCCTGCCGTTGGTCGTTGGGCGTATGGCTTGGCATTTGCAATCGGCCGTTTGGAGCCGTTTGCTGGTGGAATGGAGTCGCACAGAGACACATTTAAATTCAGGCCCAATTCAGCGGCGTAAAATAACTTTTGTCAATTAGTACCGAAGCTTAATGTTGATTGAGATGCCCGGTTGGGTAGGAAAGAGGCGGCCTGTTGTTTATGGCAATTCTATACGAAAAGGGGAACGTTTTTGGGGTTCGATGTTTTAAGCGTGAGCCATGTTAAAATTGGAGAAGACGGTTTAATGACAGTTTTGATCGTGAACGAGCGATGTGAGTCGGATTATGTATTGTGTAACAAACGGTACGGGAAATAGGATGAATGATCCTTCGGAACGGATTCGTTCCTTGTTGTATGGCACATATGGATTAAAATATCATTTGACTCGTTATATCGTGAATTGATGAATATGCGCATTTAATGAGCAGCAGAAGCGCGAAAGCCGATTTCAGCGCTTATCTTTTAGTTCAATACACTGCTTTTATTGTGGTAGACAGTCTGTTTTGAAGATATGTTGCTAGGTTGTAATTAGAGCTTTCGTTCCATTTGGTATTGTTTTATTGAGTGAGTATAAAATAGAAATCAAACATGAGATTATTTATGTATATTCAGACGATGAAAGTTGTGTTTAATTTGCTCTGTGATGTGTTAAGATGCTGTTAAAATTTATTACAACTAAGGCTACAACAAATTAGGCGGCTAATATTTAAAAATTTTACGTCATTATTTACTTTCTTTGTTGGGACAATATCCAACTCGAATGGTGGTTAGGTTACATAATTTTTTTTTTAATTTTAAGCGTGTTGAAAGATATAAAATATCAAAGATAATTCAATTAGAGAGAGACATTTAGGGTTGTTAAGTAATACAGTGGAGTCCCTCAGAACGAGTACCTCTTATTAAGAGTGTTTCGAATTAACTAGTGAGTCACTGGAAAGGATTAAACTCGTTATGCCCACATTATTTTATTCGTTGTTGTTGGCAAAGCTATTTTTTTCCAATTCATTTTGTGTCTTATGTTACCTGCAATACTTTTATTGTATTTCATTCCTGAACAGATAATCCATGGTTTTTATTGAACAATACAAGAACCATTTTTTTTAATTAAATTTTATATTTAAAATGTTCTCCAAATTTGTAGTAAATATAACCTAAAAGCCACATTTCCCAAACTACTACCCTTAGTACTAGTGTAAGGTTTAAGTACCACTTATCACAGGAACAAAGGTAACTAGGTAACAAAAGAGTTCAACATCGAAAACAATCATGAGAGGATAATCGCCATACAGCTATAATATAGGGATCAGTGCCAGAGTATACAAGACAACTTTACATCTGGCTCTTCACTGGACATGCAAGGCAAAAAGGACAATGACAGAAAAGAGAAATCCAGCGCTGAGACAACAAAAAAATAAGAACACTATATCGGAGATAGTATCGCGACTCTCGTGAAGTAAAATGGGAGAAACTAGGACACTGACTGGCGTTAGGACATAAACAGGGATTGAACATCACTGATTGGGAGTAAGGCAAAAGATGTGGACTGGAATTGAAAGTAGTCTCGAAACAGAAAATAATAACTTTAAGGGATAAGGCAGCACACATAGCACATTTCTTTTAAATCGAGCATCTCTTAAATGTGAACTCAGGAGAGAATAATAAAAAAATTAAAGAAAAACATGGAAACATTTTAGCTAACAAATATTTTTCATTCTAATTATTGGTCTACGTAATTATACCGAAACTTCCCACATCAAACTCTTCCTTACTACAATCTCTACTCCTAACTGTCATCCAAACGGCTAGGAAAACGACACTGAACACATTCAAACCAACTTCCGTCCCAACAACAACCCATCGAATGGAAACACTTTAATGTGTGCACAAGCTGCAACAAAGTTTTGTAAAACACAATACTGCCCGGACGCGAGCAGCGCGTTAAAAGGTTAGCAAAACTGCTGCTTCTCCCCTTTGTGCACTGCCGCTCCGTTGTCGCGGCACATAATATCGCTTTTCATACGACCCGCCATGCTTCCACCATTCGGGTTACAAAGTTCGAGAGCACAGTGGTTTGGTACTAGACATGGGCAAAATGAATCAGAACTGAATGATTCATTCCAATCTTTACACTGAGTGAACGAGTACCGCACCGCCAGATAAATGGAAATGATTCTTCCGCACGCTAGCGGTGCGGTATTGATTCTCCGTGCGGATGCTCTCCCTATCGACTATGAAAGTGTGCGATACATCTCCGCACGCTAGCGGTGCGGTATTGATTCTCCGTGCGGACGTTCTCCGCGCCGACTATGAATGTGTGCGATACATCTCCGCACGCTAGCGGTGCGGTAATGATTCTTTGTGCGGACGTTCTCCGCGCCGACTATGAATGTGTGCGATACATCTCCGCACGCTAGCGGTGCGGTAATGATTCTTTGTGCGGACGTTCTCCGCGCCGACTATGAATGTGTGCGATACATCTCCGCACGCTAGCGGTGCGGTATTGGTTCTCCGTGCGGAAACTCTCCATACCGATCATAAAAGTGTGCAACAAACCACCGCACGCGGTGCGGAGTTCATTCTCCTACTCAGAAAATCAGCATGCTTTTTCGATCTGATAGTGTGTTAAATAGAACGAGAAAGCTTCTGTTATCCATGTCTTCTTTCCCGTTCCGCAAAATAGCAATACAATTTCGCTCTAGTAGTTTTTCTTCATCAGACCGAAACTGCAGGTAATTTTCCATAAGTTTGAAGCACCCGATGTCGGCTCTGAATTTATGAAGAAGATTCTCCTCATGGACTATAGTTAACCACAGTTTATTAAACGGTACGATTAATTGAATGAGTGTTATGAATCCGTTGTTTTGAACGGCGATAAAGTTACATTTTTATAAAAAATACTTTAAACGAGTAGAACACAAAATGAATAATGATATAAGGAAATAAAACAAATCGTGATAAATTTAAAGTTTACATGAGCATTAAAACAACTTTGATTTCCTTTTTCTATGTTTGTAAATGTAACTTTATAAAAAAAATAAAATAAAATCGTTTGGATATTTTTACAGCATATAATCGATATTTAAAAACGTACCGCACCTCAGGCGTGCGAAAGAATCACCGCACGCGTTCAGTTCATTCCACTGAGCGAACTGGACCGCACTTGATCTTTAAAAAGAATCATTTTTCCCATGACTATTTGGTACAGCACCGAGTACAATCATCGAGTACGAAAGCAAACCAAGGGAACGATGCTTCACAAGACACCACACAGACACACACGAGCACCCACTTCGGTAGGGAAGAGTGAAAGGCGCTAAGAGATTCGCCCAACAACGGGTAATGCAAAAGTGCAAGCGTGTGCTTTCCTTTTGTGGTGCATCGGCGCACAGCTTCCTCGCTTTATTCGTGTTCCGCTTTTAATATGATCCCAGATATGCGGTGTGTGCAGAAGACAACGGCAAGAAAATGAAAACGCCCGGAACAGGTTCCCGTGCCGGGCGAACTATGGAAGTGCATACGGATTAAAAGTTTGCACGGCGCGAAGTCTGCGGGACGAACGCGCGACTGCGACCTCCGCTGTGGTTCGATGTGGTTTGAGATGAGTTTAATCTTGGCGCGTTTTATGCTGCTATTGGAGTAGTGCTGTTCGATGCCGTTAGCAAAAGGTCAATATTGTTTGTGTTTCATTATTTGTAACGTCCTGGTTGAAATTGTTAACACTGTCACAATGTTGTAGACGAAGTTTGCCAGGAGTAAATGGATTTGTGAAGTTCGCTACAATACTTTCTTAATGTTCATGAAAATAAACTCTTAAATTAATAATCTTTTTATAACACAATTATATTTAAATATCGATTAAATTTTTTTGTTTGTGACAAATTGTATTTTATTTATTCAAATTATTGGTTCTTTACCTTTTTAATCATATTTTTTTCAATTTTATTATAATGCTTGTTTTATTATTTTTGTTCAATTTCTTTTCGTATTTAAAACTCTCATTCATATATTCTGTACTTTTGTTTAGCTTTTTGCTATTTTTTCCACATTTCAGAGTGTTATGCTAGATTAGAATTATTTTTTTTATTTTTTCATGTTTCTGTAGTTGTTTTATAACATCTTCTTTTATTTTTATTTCCCATTTCTTTTTAATTGTTGTTGTTATAGCTATATTTTCATTTCATTTGATATCTTATGTTACAAGTAATACTTTTAGTGTGTTTATTATCTTCGGTTTATCTATTGTTTTGAAGTATTCAACAATTCTTGTCAGTTTTGTATTTGATTATTTTGTTTTAACTACTTTTTTTTATTTGTTATTAACTCGTTTTTGTAGTTGTTTTAGATCACCTAAATTTATTTTCATTTCCTGCTTCTTTTTCATTGTTGCTATAGCTATATTTTCATTTCATTTGACATCTTCTGTTACAAGTAATACTTTTGATGTTTTTATTATCATCAGTTCATCTATTGCTTTGACTTATTTGACAATTTTTGCCAATTTTGTGTTTGATTATATCATTTTAAATACTTGTTTTCAATTGGTTTTTCTTGACTCGTTCAGCATTTTTTGTATTTTTTAACAAATATTTACGTTATTATATAGTTTTTTGGCAATGTAAAAAAAGGCTTTCTTTACTTTTCCAAAATACTGATCAATGTCTTAAATTTACATCGTATTATCGTTTACAGCTCAATACACTTACATACATAAATGAACGTTTTACAGACATAATTAAACAATGAAATGAATTTGTACCAAATTTTCACCACACAAACCGTGAAGCAAAGCGCACTGTCCACCGGCGTCTTGTGAAGCGCACTCTTCGGTTAGTGCGGATGAAAATGCACTGCATCAGTGGCGGTCGGTGCATGCGAATCGTTGCAACGCAATCGCACTCTACAATCAAACCAATACAAAATGCACCCGCTTTACCATTATTGCACACCGCTGCTTTACTGCTGCCTGGTGCTGCTAGTGTCCTTGTGCCTATGTGCGATCAAAACCGAGGAAAACTCCAGCTGTCCCGCTTGTGGTTCGTATTCTACTCGCTCGCTAGCACGCAGGGAAAAAAAGGTGTCCATGTATTAAGAGTGCTTTTAATCCCACCCCCCCATTCCATCCTCCATCTCTCGTTCGGTAGTTTGCGGTAAGGTGCCGAACCCACCGTTACCGAACAGTTTGCGCGTGATCGGCGGTAACACTTCCGACATCGACCAGTACCCCTGGATGGCGGCGCTCTACTATCGGCAACAGTTTACCTGCGGTGGAAGTTTGATTAACGATCGCTACATCCTGACGGCGGCCCACTGTGTGGCCCGGATGGATGCGGCCGGGTTCGAGGTGTACCTGCGGCGTCCGAACATTGCCACCCTCAACCCCGAAGCCGTGCACCGGCGAGTGGCACGGATCGTAATGAACCGCTACCAGGAGCTGCGGAACAACAATGATGTGGCGCTGCTACTGCTGCATGGGCCCGTCGGGGTTGCGGATGGGCTCGTGCCAATCTGTCTGCCGGTGGATGGGTCGAACTTTGACGGCAAGGAGGCCATCGTTACCGGCTGGGGCACGACGGAGAGTGGGGAGCTGTCGGAGCACCTGCAGCAGCTTACCGTGCCCATACTTACGAACCAGCAGTGCCGGAAGTCGGGTTACTTTCGGTTTCAGATCACGGCGAAAATGTTGTGCGCCGGGTACCTGGAGGGGGGCCGTGATTCGTGCCAAGGTGACAGTGGTGGACCGCTGCAGCTGGCGAAGGGTGAAACGGGCCAGCAGCAGATTGTGGGCGTTGTGTCCTGGGGCAATGAGTGTGCCCAACGAAATTATCCCGGTGTGTACGCGCGTGTTACCCGGTTCGTGAGCTGGATCCGAAGCCACAGTCGGGGTGCTTGCTGGTGCACTAACGGGTAAGGGGTGGAAGATGGAAAACTTTGTGGCCGTGCCGGTGACAGCGAGCAATTAATTTCGAGAAACTCTTCAAGAATGAGGCAGAAGGATATGTGCGAGTTTGTGAGAGTGTGTGTTTGCAGAATGAACCTTTTGGAGTCGTTAGAAAAGATTGTGATGTGAATTTTTAAAATGGGTGGAAAAGCGACTGCACATGAGCATGGTGAAGAATGTGTCCCGACCAGAGCAGCTCCAACAGGTGCTTTGTTGTGTTCCCTTCTCGGTAAAGTGTCTTCCATCGAACGAATCGTTCTTTGAAATCAAATTTAAGTTAAATTGCCTGATTTAAGAGGAACATCCGAAGGAAATGATTCCCTCCCATTCTACAGAAAGCAAGCGATACTCCGTCACGGGCAAACGATAAAACGATAATGATTTGACAGCGGTACCATCAACCGTCAATCCCAGTTTTAACGTGAATAAATATTTTAAACGAAACTTTCTCGATTGGTTTTTACTTTACAAAGCTGAACCAGTCGCGTACGATGAACACCAACACCGAAGCACTGTACTTGGAAAAGCATTAAATTTGTAGCAGATTCGGTTCGTGGAGCCGTTCTGTTGTAGTTGTAATCGAAAGATTCCTCCCTTTTATTGTTGTTGTTGTCTAGGTGATGAATTTATGTCAGTCCAATTGCCGCCGATTGAGGTTCATCGTACACGACTGGCTGGCTGGCTGGCTGGCTGGAAGATGATTACCATCAATCAAAATGAAATCATAAATCAAATGGTACAAAATTCAGCAGTTCGTGAATAAATCATGCGTTTCGTCTTCGCTGCCGCTGCTTACAGTACTTAGGGTAATGAAATTCTTAAAGAGAATAGAAGCGAAGCTTCTGAGAGAAATAGAAATGGCATAGCAGAGCAGTGGCAAACAGAAGTTTGGGTTAAAATTGTAAAATCAATGATTGAAATAATTGCTTCGTTCGTCGTAGATGGGGAGGTCGCTTCAATTTAAAGTGAAAGATTAGCTGATTCCAGGTATATTGATACTGGAGATGGTACAGCTGTGTCGGATTTCACGCCCGAGTTCACCGTGTTATGTCTTGATACGATTTTTTTATATAGTAACATATTGTTGAAATGTTTGTTTACTTTATTGGTCAACATCCTAAGCAACATCTTACGTTGAAATTACTACCCACGCCGTATTGGTTACAAAGCGATGAGTATTTTGCATGAGAAACTTTTCATAAGTAACGAAGGCGATATGATGCCTACAGTTTTAATACCAGTCGACAAGTAGACATTCATATTTTTTTTATTCAGGAGTGACGGTCCAAAAAGGCCGTATTGCTTAAGACATTCATAAATATCACAATAATAATATACGTCCAGGTAATATGTCAACGTGTGAAGAATTAATTTAAAACCTTTTTCTAATTAAAAACTGTAAGTACCGATACGTTGCACCGATACCGATATCGTTGCAGATTTATGATATTTTACAATGTTTAGAGTAAAATTACTGGAGATCTTTATTTTTTTTCTCAAAAGTATGAGGTTTGCTCTAGTAATACAGGGATTAGACCGATTACAATTGAATTAATAAGAAAATATTAAATGCCAAAAATGCCTTAAGTGTCCGTAATTTGAAGCAGTACGGTACATACAGGTAATATTTCAACGTGTAAACAATTAATGGCCAAGACCAATTTGTGGTTGAAATGTAGAATGGAATAATGCTTTTTAAAACATTTTCTTATTCAAAACTTGACTTTTAGGTAGTTTAGTGTTATATTTTGAATAGAGTCAAGGAACTCAAAAACAATAGCATCTAGTTTTACTGTCTAATTTAATGATTTCACTCTTCCAACTATTCTTCGTTAGAACTGTTGTCAGATTTTTTTACCAACATTACATTCTGTGCCTATCGACAAAAAAACACATTCTATATGTTTTGTTATGAGTAATACGCAATGTAAAGGATTTTATACAGACACACAATGCAGATTCAATCATCGCGAAATATGTTTAATTTTTAAATGAACAATTTTACTTTAAGTTAGCATAGTCTTGAGTTATATTTGCGATTATAAAACCCATCATTGCGCAATTAGGAAATATGTATTCATTTCTCTTCTAAGTTAAAAAGAAAGTAAAGGTTGGCATAGTTTGAAATGATATTTTCTAAACTAGTAGATTAATTTGTTACTATAAGTTATATATTTTTGTTACATCAATCTGATCCAGTAGTAAGGAAATGAAAGTTTAAAAAAAGGAAAATTTAAAGTAATATGAAATAATCTGAACAGAGTGTTGAACTTAAACAGGATGCAGATGCTTAACGTAAGATGAATGTTTCAAAATCAAAATCTGCTATACTTTATAACCTCTAATCAGTCGTTTGAATGGGTTCATAATAATCGTCACAAAACCGGCACTTAAAATCACTTAAGTTGCCCATTTTTAAGAACATTTGAAGGCACTTCAGTTTTCTTTCTCTTGTCGTGTTAGAAAGGCTTTAAAATTGGAATCTCACATTGAGGACCTCTTACCATTCTTCACAACAACAACAAATAAAAAACACCCGCCCGGATGGAAACACTTGTAAAGACACGCGCGACTGCCATTTATGAGCTAAAAGCTTCACAGCGTCATCTGCGCCAAAGAAAAGCGGCAGTTAATCGAAAGACATTGCACGAAGCGGCATGTTGCCGCCCTGCGCCCCATACGTGTCGTGTTGTGCACACACAATTGGCTGGGCCCTCAATTGATAGCTTTATGTCTCCGGTCGCTCCGGTGTGTGCCATGGGAATACCGTGGAATCTTAATTTTTCGCCAACCGACCCCGCTTCTACCACTCGCTCCCGGTGGCACAAAGGTGCCGGGAACTTTAATCTTTTCCCATCGCATGCTGTTGAATTGCCGAAACGGGCGCGTCGAGCGCTCGGAGCGTTGCGATGGGATGCTTTTTCGCAGAAGCCTTGAAGCTTTGTTGTTGTTTAGCTAGTCACGTTACGGTGAGCAAAGTCGGAAGGCACCCGTTCGGAACGGAAGCATGCTGGCATTGGGTGGTCGCGAAAGTTTGATGCGCTACGGTGGTGCGCATGCGCTCGCTGGAAGTGTGCGTGAGTGCCGGAGGGGTTCGTTCGTTCGACCACGTTTGCATTCGTACGTGTCGGCGTTTCCGTACGCTTCATTCCGGTTTCAGTAGGGCAGTGGTGCGGTACGATTGCCCGCTAAGGACGATCCGTAAGGACCGCTGGTCCTTTTTGAAGCTTCTATTTGGAAGCCAGGACTTGGGTGCAACTAGTGTGTGCAGCTTTCTGGCTTTAGTTAAGTTAAAATCTCGTGCATACAGTGTGCAGCTTTTAATTAGCTCGTGACCCAGAAGTCACCCAATCGATTTCAATCCCAAACCTAATAAGAAAATACAGCAAACTCCGACCGTATTGATGGATGCAGCTTGTCTGGATGTAGTGTCAGTCCAATCCTCCAGTGGCATCATAAAAATGTATTAAAGTTGCAAGCACGACCAATTGGGCGACATTGTACAGTGGAGGACGACAAGCGGAAAATGTAAAGTGCAGTGGGTGTGTGTGTGTGTGTAATAGCGTGTGAAGCATGAGGTAAAGGCCGACACGATGTTGCCTGGCGTCAGTGATCGGTGGGCAAGCGTGTTTTAACGGCTTCGGGTTTATCGTTCGCCTTCATCGAAGTAATTGATCATTTGGATGCACCGACCGCGACAGTGCCGGGTAAGGTGCTGAAGGTGAGTACGACGGCGGTTCCATCGTCGAAGCCTTACAGCGTGCTGGCGATGAGAAAAGCTGGATCAAATATTTATTACCGATACGATTCGTTGGTTCACGGGTGAGAAGCACTACGAGGTAGACGGGTGACATGGATAACGGTGTATAGCAACATACAGGCACATATGGCTTAATGTTTTGATTGTGATTAAACAATGATGATATTGATGATGATGATGTTGATGATGTAAGTAACATATTGAAGTTTGATAGCTTCATTTTCCAAGTAATTGAACATTTCTCTAGCATTAGGATGACATACAAATTCTTTTGTTCCAAACTTCAACGGAGTGAAAGCGGAAAACTGCAACTGTTCTTATTACAACGAATTTTTGTATTGTCTAACAAGCACTAAACCAGACTTATTTGAATAATGGATGTGCTGTTTGGTTTTCACCGTGTTTTTTTTTCACAGAAATTGTCACTAGCAATCCATCAAAAAGACGTGGTGTGTCATAAATGTCAGCGAAATGATAAACACCTCCCATCGGGGTCTGGTCGTGTGTGAAAACTGTCGCGGTCGTATGTTGTCAGTGGCTGTGCATACCAGCTACCAAAACAACCACATGGATACACACTAACAGCTGTGACAAGAAATGTTATACATTTAATATTTTTACTAGCGTTTTTTTTTTCAACATCTGGGTTTATAACCATCTTTAAGTTTAGTAGAGGATAAAACAAAGCTAGATACTCTGTTCAACTTAAATTTGAACATAGAAGATTTGGATCTGATGCTCGTAGTTTCAACTTCTTGTCAATTTAGTCCGTTATATGGCGCCATTTGTGGCTTCCCAGTTCCTTATCACTAGGTAGTCTCGGCAAACTCATATCAATTATTTAAATTTATTAAAAAAATGATAAATTTATTATGAAGGTCAATCATTATCTAGGTGTTTACTATTGCAATTGAAATATTTTGTAAGAGTAGATCATTTTAAGCAGTTGTCTTTAGTTATGTGTCAACAAACAACAATAAAGTCGAATTAGTTATTACACGCTATAGCCGCCAAAAATTCCTATTAATGGATATAAATCTATTTTGAATCTCTATTCTAATCGCTTTTATGATTCTCATTGGTATTTCAATATTTATTGATGAAAATAGGTATTGTAATTTGCAACAAAAGGCATGAGCTTTTATGCTTTTCACATCTGCAGATAACTAAAAGATACATTGATTTTTTTTTAATATATATAGAAAAATTAATGAATATAAGTAATAAGGTTTTTATATTTTTCTCGTGTTTTTTTACACATTGAGTTCTCCACACAAAAAAGCTTTGCCGAGTAGCGTTATGACGGCTTAATATATCATGTTCTTCATGTATTCCACACCCTAACGCATCTGAGCAACACAATTCTACCAAAGTATAGATTTTTAAACATTTTCCTGTTTTTTTTATATGTATGTGCTTGTACATTTCTACCAAAAATCCGCCAAGCACAGCTGGATGGCCAGAAAAAGGCGTCCAATAAAAGCTCTAGAATTATCGTCGGAAATACATTGATATTATATATGACGGAATGGCCATACCCGTGGTGTTTCATAACGTTCGATATCGAATGGAGCTGACTGTTTGGGCGTAAGTGTTGGACAGTTTTATCTCTGGAATTGAAATTAAAATTAATACTGAACAGAGTTGGTGCGGTGAGTAAATACACCATTAATTAATTAATGCCCAGAAGGGTATGACAGTACCAAAAACAACTCGAAATTTGATAACAATCAATTGATTTATTCAATCGATTGATTTATATCTAGAAAAACTCATCTTATGAGACTCTTTAAAAAGCTATAATTCCAGCGTACCGGAATAGTTACACTTCTCTTGACCTTTTCCGTAGAATGACCCATGTTTGATTCAACTGCGATAGTTTTACCGAGTTGAAAGACAAATAGTTGTGAACGAAAATTAAAGAAAACATTTTGCTTGCCGGATTGAAAACCCTTATCCCTGTGATAAACCTTCTCAGAATTGCGTTAAAAACTGTACCTTTCGTTCTTGCACGAACCTTTCCAGCAAAGCATCTTTTCTTTGCGTTATTTCTCCACAAGTAACACATTACTCACTGTCTCTGCTGCCAACTGCCGTTTGCTTGCATTGCTGCAGTACACAGCGCTCCATCCTTTAAGCTCAAGTGGTGCACATGGTTGTTGTCGTTGTTGTTGTTGCCGTGAAGGATGTTTTCTTACCGCACGGCGAGGCCGACATACCCCCACTGGCAACACATGCCGACACTTGAAGCCATTCTTTTAAGCAGCACAACTTTTTTTCCGAGACCGATGGTTTTAGCTGCATTGACCGAAGGGAAGGAAGGATGGATGGAAAGTTGAGCGGTAGCCGGCAGTGTCACGCGTCTCAAGTAACCCTGCTCAACCAGGGGTACCACGGTTCGAACGGCACGTACCGTTTGCCGGCGCTGTGTTGTGTTCGCCCCATCCATGAAAACATTCCATCCGTAGGGTTTGTGCGAAAAATGTGCAACCCTCCCCCATCCCATCCTCCTCTATCAAGTGGAAGTAGCAGTAGCGCCCACCAGTCACGGATCTCGGCAGGAATCACCAGGACCAAGGGCAGCAGCAGCGGTTGGTCAAGATATTTCATCGAAAACGGTCTAAGGATTTACATCATGAAATATAATATAATATTTTCTTGTTGGAAGGTTTTTTTTTACGGTCACTTCCTGCATCGCTCGCTCGTTTGCATTACTGGCCCATGTTAATCTTCCCTGCTGTTCGGGAAATCGCTTGCTGGATATGTAAGTTAGATCGTTATTTCTTTGTAAAAAAGGGGACAAAGCGAGAAAAAAAAACACAAAATCACCCCATAAATCATCCCGAAAAAACCGGGTGATAATTTAGGGGATAATGCTTTCTTCTTTTTTGGATAAAATAGAAAGAGAAGGTCACCACCGGTAAGGTGGGTCACAAAAAGGTTAGAAATAGATAGAGCTGAATAAATGATCTTATTGTTGGTTTGGTCATCTGTTACGATACGATAGGTCGTACAATATAATAGAGTTGTAAACTCATTTGATTAGCCAATCCAACCTTAACCTTGAGCAATTTCTATAAAATAATAATTAACTAATGAAATTCCTTTTAATAACGTTTATAGCACACGAACGAAAGTGAAGAACGAGAACGCAGGAAACAGGAAACTCTATCGACAATCATAAAAGTTAACTAGTGCATCATTAGCCTCTGCAACGTACAACTCGTTGATGAGGCATTTTAAAGAGAAGCAAAAAATACTTCCCAGTCGAACTGTTTGGGTTATTTTTCTATGTTCCAAATCGAACCTGTTGAGCAAATTTTCTGCTACTACCACCATCACTCGCTCACACTTACCTACAGCACACGAGCACAGTGTTAAAGGTCCGTTCCGCCTGTGTACATAAGGCTAAGTGGTGTTTAATAGTAGATGGAAATAGAGAGCGAGAGTGTGTGTGTGTGTAAGGAGAACAAAAAAATGACGCAAAATGCCGTCATGTATGTTGCAGCAAGCGGTAATTACGTTTGTGGGGTAATACTTTAAAGTACACAAACAGGCTTGGCTTGTGTGCGTGTATTCTCAACACACACAAAAAAAACGGGCGGAACGGAGCGGTATTAGTGTTTCTACTGCATCGTGAAAGTTATTTTTAATGATGATGATGGGCAGAAAGCTGTGCTGAATTGTTTATGAAGCTTTTTACGGAATGTAAAACATGTTTCAGTTTCAATGAAGTTCATCAGTGGCGATCGTGAAGTGTAAAGCGGTTTTTGTTTCGTTGTTGACGTCGGTTTCTTTGAGCCGTGGTGGTGGCCGTGGTTGGAAGTAAACGTGCTAACAGACATGCTTGTCCTTGATTCGAAACTCGTACGAAGAAGTAAAGCTTTTCGCGTTATTGAACGGTTAATGAATATTCGACGCCACCGCGTAAGTTGTTTTTCATGGAGAAAATTCATGATGGACCTCTCAGTTGTTTGTGAGAGCGCTTTTGTTTATTCCAGAATGGAAATTGTATCTGCTATTGATTTGTGGGTGTGTAAAACGAGCATATCATTACATCTGCTTGTATTCGCTACTGGCTTGTTGTTGGTGTGTTAACAGATAAACACTGAGACGAATGTGTTGTACCACTGACAATTTGTAACAACGGGCAATGTGTGGGTTTCACTAATTGGAAGCGCGTCGGCTCTTGTGACGTTTTCCTGCTCGAGATATCGCACAAACGGCAGCAGATAGGGGAGGTATGTCGCTGTATGATGGTCTCGTGTCGTTTAAAGATCAACGTGCACGCAATACTCGGAAAAAGAAGGCCACCGACGAGAAAGGCGGTGGGGAGGGGGGGGGACCCGACTAGCAAAGGCAAAAGGGGGCGTGTAAATTCCTCAACGAAACGCCACACTAGAATTCCCGCGGGAACGACGGCAGGACGCGCTTCAGTCCCAAAGGATGTGTTTGCCCGTGTTTGCTGTGCGATAATGATCACGACACATTCCTTCGCACTCGCAGTTGCTAACCACAGTACGGTCCCTTACAGTGCGCCTCGCTCGATCACATTAAAGCTGAGGAATTTCATTCGTGCGTTTAGTTGGTTGATAGCGGTTTTGTGCGAGGAGGGAATAAGATGGAAGCCAAGCATCATTAGCGATGCCGATCACGTCAGAAATATGCTTTTTGATTCAATTATGTCTCTCCTAGGGAGGAAGCAGGGTGGAAAATATTGAACGATGACGTCAGGATTAGTTAGCGTGCAGGATGATAGATGGTACACGGCCGGCACGTGTCTTGTACGATGGGAGGGCGGGTATTTATGAGCCTGTGAGTGGACAGCCGAGTTAATGCGGTTAACAGGCAGACACAGCAGCAGCAGCAGCAAAAAAAAAGTTGGAGATAAATCGTGCAGATGAATTTGATTAAATTTTTGGGGCTTTCTTTTCATAGCTGTTGGTGAGAGAAATTTAAGTGTTTTTGCTGTAGTATTTACATATCTTGCTCGACAATCATTACATTTAATAAGAAGCTCTCTCCTATAGAGGACCTCTTTGTGTTCCAATCATGACAATCATACCGAAATAACACACTGTTATTTGAAGTATAATTCTGCCTATTCTCGTTAGTTTTGATCTGAATCACGGTCACTCGCCTGAAAGCCACATAGGGAAGTGTTGCTCCATCGCTGTGCCAAAAGCCTATACACCGAATTGGATATATGTTTTTCTTTCGTAGAAGTCTGGTTCCTTTTAAGCAATACGGCAAAGCCGTCCCTACTGAATAAAAAAGTCTGGTTCCTTTTATACTATTTGATAAATTATACTATACTGATCGTATATAGATCATCTAATTGTCGCTGTAACTATATTTTTTTCCAGTACTTTCTCTATTTTCGATACTAACAATTGTGTATTTGCATGATTGATATCCCAAGTCTAGAAATCAATCGTTACCGATCTATTAGAGTAGAACTGGTGAGCTAAGTTTCCTAAGCTAAGTCTAAGTGATTAAGTCTCGAAAGCCTGTATAGGCCGGCATATCCGCGTAGGACGTTACGCCAAATAGAAGAAGAAGGCGAGCTACGAGGGCGTAAGCTCGATATAGGAATTTAATGAATAATATTATTGTGCTCTCAAAGGTTTCGTGAGCCTGGGACACACACCAATTCGGTAGTCTGTGCTTAGGTATCAAAAAGTGTGTTGAATAAGTGTTCGAGTTAGTGACGGTTGATTTAATCCGAAACATTCCTCTTCGGCCGTCTCTCTAACATATGTGCTAGATGCAACACTAACAATTGTTTTGGTTCCAGTCTAAATTTTTATGTAATGTAATTGTATGTAAAATTATTTATCACTAACATAGCAGTTGAAACTTGGCAACTGGGAAATTTTGTCCCATCGCTGCTTCAATCAATTTATGGCCCGACTCACGTCGATTTTATTTCGCTACATTTCGATCTTGTTATAGTTCCCTTTCCTGTCTTAATGTTCACTTCTGACTTTATCATGAACTAGGTATCAATCTTGTTTTCTAGTTGAAAGCACAGTCTGATTCCTGTCACTGTCCATTTTGAGTTCCAAATAATCCGAAGTAGAACATAATCTTAGTCTATAATGATAGTAGATCCTGTCTACAGTGGAATATCCCTGATTAATTCGCTGTTCTTGGTCGTGTTTCTGTACAGGAGTACATCGTAGCACAACTCAATGCAGTCTGCACTGACTTATAGCTTTTCAATTGCCTGTAAATTATGAATTTTTTTGCTTTTCAATAGGTAATAAGGAAATTTTTTAAAAATCCTTACAGGGTTTTTTAGCCTTTTTTTCTAAAGTCTGGATGGATTCTTGTTGAATTCTCGACCAGCCTATCGAAGAGTCATCTTCAACATGCCAATGCCAGTTAGAAAGCATGCACATTTTATATTGCACATCTTGGAGTATTTTTATCGTTTTCCAACTCCAAAAAACATGTTTTTTACAGCCATTTTGTAAATCCATTTAGCAGTTTATCCTTTTATTTAACCATTTAGTGTAATTGATCATGTTTATGTTCGACATTTTCAATTCTTACAGTGGCATTGAACCCAATTACGAATGTTGGTTTTGTTCCAATTTCAGATTTTTTGTTCTATTGTTAAGCTCGCTTGAATGAATTGATCATAAAAATAGAAATATAAATATAAATAGAATTTAAATTTAAATAAATCAGCACCTAATATGGAAAGTTTTGGCAAACTTCTCTTATTTAACTCTTATATTTAATTAGTGAAGGATCTGCATATTTATTCAAGCCATCTTAAAGCGTTCACCTTATTTAATGTGCAAAACTAGCACCGAGCATCAATGAGCAAGAAAAATACAGCCAATATTCACCCTGAAACTCTTTTCAAAACTAATACAGCATCGGTTGTTGCGAACTTTGTGCTTGAACTGAAAGGAAGAAGAATATTAAAACATGTTTCGGTATACTGAACAAGGCACTAACAGAAATGAAACAAACTTTTCTCACAACAACCGTTGCAAAAAGCTCTCGACAAACAGGTATCATCATCCGCTGGGTCTCACATGCCAACGCAAAACAGAATGATGAAACACTGCACTGTTTGCTGGCTCGGAAAGTTTATCAAATTTCCAACCACTCTTGTTGTCCCCATTATCGCCAGCAGTAATAATTTGAACTTTCCTTTAAAAAAAAAGCAAATGAAAAGATAATAATGCGGCACCATTTTCCTAGAATCACCCCCTTTGCCAGACCAATTCAATTCAATTACCTTTATTTTGGTTGTCTACTTTCATGCTCCTCCGATAGGTAAATAAACAAGGCGCCCAACTCTCCGCACAATGAAGTCACCGCCAATCGCCAGCTGGTTCAGCCAGTCGGATGGCGTAAATCCCACCCAGATAGCCATCTACGGTTCGGTATCGTTCCTGGTCGTGTCCCTGCTCGGGTTGCTCATTTACATCACCTGCTCGAAGCGGTACCGGCTCAACTGGTACGAAAAGAATCTGCTCGAATCGGCCAAAGAGCGTGAGGCGGCCCAGCGCGGCAGGTAAGTCGACCGAAGCTCGAAACTAGTCACCGAAACCACCTGTTTGATGGTGTTTGTTTGCCCGACTGTATCGACCTGCTCCCATCGCGTAGCCACGAGGGACACATCACCTGCCCAATTGCGTACAACGTGGATGCGGTCGCCGGGACGTCACGCTACCTAAACCGAGCCCACGGCAGTCCACAGGCGCGTGCGGACCATCCCCCGTTCTGGGCGTCGCAGGGGCTTTACCGGAAGAGTGACAGCCGGGGCCAGTTGATTGACACATCGGATGGTAAGTGAAGCGGGGGAAGATGAAAAGCGCTGCTTCTTTTACTCCGGTCGTCGTCGCTGTCGACCACTCACAAGGCCACTGACGTGAATGCTCGTCGCGTTGTTTTCGGTATTGTTTTTTTTTTGCAGAGGAAACGACCGGCGAGGACAGCGGAGATTCGGCGTGCAGCAGTAGTAGGTCAGTTATAGCGGCACCCAGCGGTGCGGTCGCCATTGCCAGCACCGGGAAACATGTGGTGCTCGTTACGTCAAGCCCGGCCAAACCGACAACCTCGATGGTGTCGACGGTGGCCGGCGGAAGCCGCAGCAGTACGACAGCAGCAGCAGCAGGCAAGGTTGACACGAGCCAAGGCACCAAGATCGATATGCTAGACTCGGCCAGTACGTGCAGTACGGTGAGCCGGGACGAGCTGGGCGGTGAGGATGCACGCGGTGCGATCCATCTGACACTGAGCTACGATCCGGCGGCGGGCATCCTGAACGTGAAGCTGGTCGAGGTAATGGCGGGTGAGCTTTCATAACGACACGTCAAATAAGTAACCCTTTCTCTCCTTCTCTCTCTCCCTCTGTCTCTCCCCCTAGGCACAGGACCTGCAGCCGCAGGACTTCAGTGGGACGGCGGATCCGTACGCCAAGATAAGGCTACTGCCCGACCGGAACAATATGTGGCAGACGAGAATTCACAAGAAAACGCTCAACCCTGGTAAGTAGCGGGACAATCGTTGAACCAAGGGGAAGAGATTGTGGGTTCTGGTTGTACGAAGATTCACAATCAGTTGACATAATGGATGGCTCGGAACTGATTGTGGAGCAATGATGTAATGGGATTATGTATGCAGTATTCGAACGAACTCTAAAACCCCGTCCATCAGATGAAGCCGTTCCGTGAAGAGAGGACAGTCGTAAGAGCGTCCTTACTTTACAATGTAACAGTTTCTTTGAAATGTTTGCACAGTTCCATTGTTATATGGGTTAAGTAGTTCGTTGTAAATGAAATACAAAGGCATTCGTACATTTTTCCTGTTAGTAATTATATTCTCATAGAATACATGTCGCGGCGTAGGGAAGTGGTCTGATGAACGAATGCTTTACAAAATAAACCCTTAAAATAATATGGAATCTAAAATAGAAGAATATTGTGCAAAACGTGTTGAAATATTTATATAATATTGCGATAGACGAATCCCAAAACGAGTAAAGCATTGTTTGAATTGCAATAGACAACCGTTTTAGGACATCTTTTATTCAATACCGACAGCCCTTTACATGTTGCTGGCATTGTTTTAAATTACGTTCTCAGTGGTAACCTCAGTGGTCGTTCAGAACGATTGCTTTAATTAATTGTGTTTTAATTATTTTGGATAGACTTCTACAGACTCGTGGGCAAACTTCCGAAGAAAAGGATCAGAACAGGAACAATCGACATTAATACTATAACATTTAGGATGATGACTGTATTGTAAAAGTAGAATACGCCTGATTATCTTGGAAGCCCACAAGATCATGCCAGACTTATTCTTGAAAACGTGCTTCTATATCACATACAGTGTTAGGGAATTCTAGAAATTTGAAATCCATTGGCATTAAACCTTACCGATGATTTCTTCTTCCTTATGTCTAAGCTTACTTACTTACTTATCCGGCGCTCCCGCTTTGCAGTCTTGGCCTGCCTCAGAAGTGTCTAGTCTTGGCCTGCCTCCACGCCATCCTCACCTCAATTTGGGCCTATCATGGCGTACTCTGTCCTTGTGGACGGCCTTAAAAGACTTTACGGGCTGGGTCGTCCGTTTCCGTGCGTACAACATGAGGTTACCGTACATCTCGTATAGCTCGTCGCTATAACGACTCCTCCTTTGTCCTTCCACACATATGGGGCCAAGGATCCTTCTGAGCATCTTCCTCTCGAAAGCGGACAGCAGGATTTCGTCAGATTTGGACAGTGTCCATGTCTCAGAGGCGTATGTGAGTATTGGTACTATATAGGTACTATATAGTCCCAGCTTCGTCCGTCGCGACAGGTTCTTTGAGGTGAAGTGCTTTTTCAGGCTGTAGAATGACCGGTTGGCCGCCAGCATCCTTGCGCGCAACTCAACTACCATGATTATGTATTCTGCCATCTTCTCCAAGATATGCCGCATGGCGAAGATGGTGAAGATCTGCCGCATGGAAAAAAGTCTATCTTCCCGATACTAATAATGACAACATTGTTCGTATATGTTCATTTTTATCAGCACATTTGCGATCCTGGAACCCATTGTTTCAATTTTCATAAAAATCATATAAAAATGAGCCATAACGAGTGAGTCACTGGAAAGTATTGAACTCGTTGTAAAGGGATCCGCTGTAATTTCTTATGTTCATGGAGCATTTTGCTCGGTTTCCTAAAATGAAAATTATCTTTCTTTGATAAAACTATTAAAATAAATACACAACAAATATTCAATTATTCACAATTATTTTGCATTGTACGTGTTTTCCAATTTGCTGTTGTTACTATTATTGCAGTAATGACCTTGATGTAATGTACATTGTACCTAGACAGTTGGCTTCCATGGTTTACAAATCAAGCATAGCTTCGAAAATGTGATATTATCTTCCAGTGTTATTATTCTTTTTCAAAACTGACCATGATTATTTGATGCCTTGGACATAACCGATCTCACAACAGGCCAAGTCCATCAAATCCAGATACTTTTTCATGACTTGATGGGTTGCACCAGTTTTCCAGGTCATGGTCATAAGATGAACTCTTCAACTTTTCCATCCAGCCATCAGACTGACCAACAAACAAGCGCCTTCATTTTATGCGCTGACCTTTCTTGTAATAAAGAGGGATATTGTAAATGTCTTTCGCAGCGCACTGGAAGCATCTCAAGGCGTTCCGCTCATGATGAAGATGGTTTTCTGAATGCGTTTGAACAAATTTTATTGTGCAGTTTCTTAACTGTTTTTGTATAAGAATTCATACATAAACTGATACCGATGTACAATGTGGTCTGGTCATAATAACGCAGACATTCAGGAAGCTTAAGAGACATTTTTGCATTGAGAGTTTTTTTCTTGTTTTGGGGTATATTAAAGAGACAGAAAATGAACATTTTTAAAGAAGATTTGTTAAAATGAATATGCTTTTACATGTATTTTAATCACTTTTACATTAATGTTGTACCGCTCCTCCAACGAAGTTCTGAAAACAATGAAACTAAGACAATTACGTTCAATTTCTCTTCTCCCTCCCATTTCCAGTGTTTGACGAGGACTTTGTGTTTGAGGTACGCTCCGCCACGATCGGCCGGCGAACGCTCGAGATACTCCTGTTCGACTTCGACGCGTACTCGCGCCACGTGTGCATCGGTGGCGTACAGTTCCCGCTCGCCCAGGTGTGTCTGGCCGAGCGGATAGACATCTGGCGCCCGCTGCTACCGTACACCGAGCAGGACAACAAGCAGGACCTGGGCGATTTGATGGTTTCACTCTCCTACCAACCCGCAGCCGAGAAGCTTACGGTTGTCATCATAAAGGCGCGCAATCTGCGCGTCATCGACGGTACGCGCAACTCGTCCGATCCGTACGTGAAGGTGTGCCTGTACAATGCGGACGGCAGGCGGCTGAAGAAGCGCAAAACAACGGTAGCCCGCAATACGACCGCACCGGTGTACAACGAGGCCCTCACGTTCGACGTCAGCCGCGAGACGTTGCGCGACTGTTCGATCGAGTTCCAGGTGCTGCACGACAGTTTGCTGGGCAAGAACGAAACCCTAGGCCGGGCGACGGTTGGCAGCGGGCCCGAGTTTCGGCAGGAAAATCGCAAGTTCTTCGACGAGCTGTTCCGTACGCGGGCCGCCACCGCCCAGTGGATATCGTTGTGCGAGCTAAAGCTCAAGTCGGACACGCCGTCGAAGAAGAAGTGAACGCGAGCTCAATGGATTTCAATCTCACGCTGGCATGGTGCACCATAGCTGGACCTTTGTTGATTTTGCTGTATCATGTCCTGTTGGGTTCAAGGATACCAATCACAAAAACTGTTAATTGTTTTACACTACCAAAGCGTAATAATCGTAAAGCTTGTTTTGGAGCATTCAAAACTGCAACTCATATTGGTGGGACAGAACACGCAGCGGGGGTCGTTCTCTTTGATTTAACACCATTTAGCACAGAAGGTTTTTAATTTCCGCAACGAAAAGTCTGCGCATGCTGCATGAAGGCATTCAAAATGGGCTTCATGAAAAAATGGGATTTTGTGGCATAATTATATCCGCACTAACTGACTCGTGGCACACATTTTATGGCCACCAACTTCCCCATCACCCACTTCCTGGACGCACTTATTCCGGAGCGCCATAAATCACGTTGGTTCCTTCATGACGCTCCCCATACAGCGCACACTCAGCACGTTAAATATTTACATATTATATATATATAGATATAAATATACATGTATACAATACAACAAAACAAAAGCATATATCAGCCTGAAAGAAAAAAAAGCTGGACACCCAAGTGCAGTACATGTTTTAAAATGCTCGGGAAGGACTATCAATGAACAATGAGGAAGAAGTAAAACACGATGGGGCATTGTATTCGGATAGTATCAGAACAGATCATTTGAAGAAAGAAACACAAAACATATGGCAGGAACCATATATTAAAAGAAAATGAAACGTATTTATACAACCACACAAAAAAGAGAGAGGAAAATGTATTTAGTAGATGTGAAAACAACAATCCAAAATAAAATATTATGTACTCTAGTATCTTGTCTTTTGAATTGAGCTTATCGACACTGCCTTTGGCCGGCTGCGTAGTACTACACTTTGATCTTAGCCTTTAGGCCGAGTAGCGATGGCTGCGTAGTAAATTGAGCGGATCGTAGGACTTAACAACATACCCAGTGAAGGGTTCTGGTCCTTATGGACTATTCTAATGTGGATAATGATACAGAGTTTACCTAGCCAATTCATACCACCGGCACTGCAGTTAATCGACAAAATCATGCCAAAGACTTGGGCGTTCTTATTGATTCAAGTTTGAACTTTAACCAGCATATCGATGACGTTGTAGCCAGTTGAAGTCAACTACTTGGCGTGGTTATCCGGACAACTAATGAATTCCGCAACCCCATGTGCATCAAAGCTGTTTACAATAGTATCGTTCGTTTGGTTCTGGAATATTCGTGCGTAGTCTGGAGCCCAACTACTGCTTCTTCAATTGCTCGACTTGAGGCGATTCAACGTAAGCTTACGCGATATGCCCTACGCCTACTTCCCTGGCAGGATCGCAATAATCTTCCGCCTCCGTATGCTGCGCGGTGCCGTCTTCTAGGCCTTGAGCCTCTTTTGGTTAGAAGACGCAATGCACAGTGCTCTTTCATCGCTGGATTGCTAAATGGCGATCGACTATCGGCTCTATCGACTCATAACAACAATAAATAAATAATAATAATAATAATAATAATAATGATAATAAAAATAAAAGTAATAATAATAATAATAATAATAATAATAATAATAATAATAATAATAATAATAATAATAATAATAATAATTCAGCCATCGTAAAACGTCTTGGTCGCAAACTTTTTGGTCGCCAACTTCTTGGTCGCAAACTTCATGGTCGCAAACTACTTGGTCGCAAACTACTTGGTCGCAAACTTCATGGTCGCAAACTGCTTGGTCGCAAACTACTTGGTCGCAAATATCTTAACCGCAAAAATCTTTTGGCATAGTTGTTGGTCGCAAACTTCTTCGTCTTTAAAATCTTGGTCACTTAATTCTTGATCGCCCAAATCATTATCGCAAATACAGTGGGGTCATCATGGGGTCAAAATGATGGTCGGCTCGGGTCAAGCTAGATTAAATACCCGATCCAAACTCGCTGCACCAACGGGTCGGAGTCGCTTGTGCTTTCTTGCACCTACCGGAGTTGTTGCACCTACTGAACCTACTTGTACCTTTTGGGTCGATCCGAACGACTCCGGGTCACTTACGGTTGGCTCCTGGAACAATTCTGAAATATCTTCCACGCGATATAAGTGCAAAGGATGTTTTATACTCTGTCTATTGTTTTTTTAGGTTAAGGCATAGTGCCAAAAAGAGATATACGTTGAAGCAATTTTAAACAATTTACCGAATCGTTTATTTATTGGAAATAAATTAAATATCGCCACAGACTGTATACATTCGATTTAAATCTTTTGCTGTAGATTTGAAGCGCATAACTGTTCTTACTCTACCTTCATCATGCTTTTTACCAGGTCAAACTGGATTAATTTTGCGTTTATAGCTTGTTACTGTGAAAAGGAAATACTTGCCATTTTATATGATACGATTTTTAACGCTAATACATTTTACCTGAGAGAAAGAGATAAGTATTCGAGTATTTCTGGCAGTGTGTGTGCGCTTGTTTTACTTCTTTTTCAAGAACTTTTCAATAGTTGCCTCAATTTTACGCTTCTTCGGTGCCGCTTTACCCTTTGCGGTTGATCCAGTGGACGATGGTCGCTTTTTGCCGGGCGTCCCACCTGATCCCGAGCTCACACTATCGTCTTCCTCCGTTCCGCCATCCTTCTGTGCCTTGTTTCTCTTGTAAGCGGCCGACATGCGCTGAATGTTCACCTTGGAAATGTCTTCGTGCACCACTATCCGGTTCGGATAATCCTTCCCAATGATGCAGCCGAGCTTCTTCTGCGTCTCGAGATTCGCTTTCCACGGCTCGTAAATGATACCGGCCGGAAAGCGGGCCAGCTCGGGCACGTACTTCTTGATAAACTTTCCCTCCGGATCCGTCTTTTTGCCGAACGCCACCGGGCTGTACACGCGGAAGTACTGATGAAAGAAAGCCGACGCGGAGAGCCACATCCAGTTGCCCGCGTTCAACGCCCAGTCGGCATCGAGCAGCAGCTCTTCGAATACCCGCTGTCCCTCTTCCCACGATATCCAGAGGTCACCGCGCGTAAGGAAGCAGGCGACCGCATGCCGGGCCAGATGATGGATCCATCCTTCCTGGCGCAGCTGGCGCATGATGGCATCGATGAACGGGTAGCCTGTCCGTCCATGCGTCCACGCTTCCAGATGGTCCTTGTTAGTGTCCCAATCGATCTGGGTGCAGATGCTGTTGCCCACCATCTTGTCGTAGTTGGGTGTCACCGCCGCGACGCAGTAATAAAACTCTCTCCACATTATCTGCCCGATCAGCGAGACGGGCGGTTGGGAGTGTTTCTGACCCTTGATGGTTTCCGCTATACGGCTGTAGAAGAGCCGCACGCTCAGGCAGCCGAACTTCAGGTACGGGCTCAGAACCGTGGTCGATGGTTCGAGGGAGTTGGGCGATGTGTTCGGTTTCTCGAATTTGCACACCCATGCCTTCCGGCTGAGGATCTCATTCATCCGGCGCAAGGCTTCCGATTCACCGCCGGGGAATTTGCACCGTCCCATCGACGCTTCCTCGACTTCCAGCTCTTCCATCGTTGGTGGATCGTAACAGGAAGGGTTTTTGCGTTCCTCCTCGTCCTCTTCGGGGGCCGTTGCTTGCGCTGGCAGTTTCTGAGGCACTGGCAGTGGTTGGGGTATTTTGCAAGCCGAAGCAAGCGTTGCGTACCGCTGGTAGGTAAGCGGTGGTTTGCCGCCATTCTTCTTCACAATCGCTTCGGGATCGAAAATGGTGTGAGACTTTTCGATGTGAACCTCCACCCGGTGCTTCCGTGCCTGCTCTTCGACGGTGCTGTCCCGCTTGACGGCGTACGGCTCAATGTCATGTTCGTACGTAAGCAGCGAAACGTTCCAGTCGGCGAATAGTTTGGGAAACACTTCCACCGGATTGCCCCGCACAACGTAGAGTCTGAAAGAATGTAACAGGGGGGGTGTAAGCAAGATAACCAAGTAAGGAGAAGATACACAAACGGCAACTACCAACCGGGAGTTGATGGAGCGTAAATTTTCATCCAAATTAGCCAACGTCTGCTGCAGAAAGCGCCACCGATTTGGTCCCACACGCAACCACTTGCGTATGCCCGGATCGAGCACGAATATCGGTCGCAAACAGTATTTGGCGGGATTCGCTCGCACCTTGTCTACCGCCACCGTGAGTGCCGGATTGTCGTGGATTCGTAGCCCTTTCCGGAACCAGTGCACAATGGTTTCACGTTTAGCCATTGCGGGAGGAAAGCAAGCCGTGGCAATTGTTGCTTGCAGCGGAATTTAAAACGGTTTCAAAATAATATGACGAAATACACAAAACCACATGTCAACAGTGCGAGAAGCAAAACAGCGTGTAGCACGTTCACAGCGTACGGAGAACGGTTTCGGTTGTCATTAGGCAGCGTTTACTTTGCGTGCGTGCTCCACCCGTCGTTTTTTGACACCAAAAGCAAAACAAAAACATAAATCTGCCTCCCCGACCGCCATCGAAACGCGTAGTTTTGCAGAAAGTTAACGATTGAAGCAGCTAAAAATGGCAGAAAGCGGTAAGAATACTTTATATATTCAATAAAAGATGGAATTCTTACCCTTTATCAACCGAATGGTGTCGCCCGCAGGTGCGGATGGAGAGCCGAAGCGGGAGTTTGTGGTGCCGGAAAAGCTGATCAAATCACCGATGGATATGGAGCTGTGGCAAATGTCGGAATGCTATTACGATCTGCTCGGCTTCATTAGCAGCATGTCGGTTGCGTTGCAGGGTACACGCAACAGTCAGGAGGTGGCAATTCCACCCGTCGTGGAGAAGCTAATGCAAGCGCTGGACCGGCTTGAGCAGCTGGCAATCGAAACGCCACCGATCGATCAGCCGGCCCGGTTCGGTAATGTTGCGTTCAAAAGCTGGTTTCAAAAGATGCAATCGGAAAGCATGCAGCTCGTTAGCGATGCACTGCCGGACACGCTGAAGGATGCGGCGAAGGAGCTGTGCGTGTACTTTGTCGATTGTTTCGGGAATCCGACGCGCATTGATTACGGCACGGGGCATGAGCTGGCTTTCGTTATGTTTCTGATGTGCTTGTTCAAGACTGGGGCTGTTGAGCGGAAAGATGAGGTTGCTGTCGGGTTGAAGGTAAGAGGCTGTAGCTTCTTATAATGAAGAGAAAAGAATACTATACCATATATTTACACTTTTTGCTCGCAGTTGTTCCAGAAGTACATCATCCTGGCAAGAAAGCTGCAGGTAACGTACCGAATGGAGCCGGCCGGCAGCCACGGTGTGTGGAGTTTGGACGACTTTCAGTTCGTGCCGTTCATCTGGGGCAGTGCGCAGCTGGCCGTAAATAGCCCGATCGAACCGGCCCAGTTTGTGGAGGAGAAATGGATTACCAAGTACAAGAAGGAGCTGATGTTCGTCGGGTGCATCGATTACATACAGCAGGTGAAGACGGGCCACTTTGCCGAACACTCGAATCAGCTGTGGAGCATCAGTGCCGTACCGCAGTGGTCAAAGATCTGTACCGGGCTGATTAAGATGTACCAGAAGGAGGTGCTGTCGAAGTTTCCCGTAATTCAGCACGTTTACTTCGGGTCTATACTTACGCTGAAAACGGTCAAGCCGGGCACAATGTTGCCTAGTCCGCGGTTGGGAATGCTTCCCCGGCAGCAGCAGCAGCGTCCGGCTCCGCCTGCAGTACCACCGCCACCCGCCTTACCCGGTGGTGATGGAATGTGATAAAACTGTGTATTACACGCGCTATTAGTTTGTGATTGTTCAAAGAATAAAATATTGGAAATTTATAAATGCACGATTTTTTTTTAAATTGTTCATAAACTTATACAAAATGGAAAGTCGTTTTTAAAAATTGCAAAATTATTGCAAATGAAATTCGAAAGTAGAAGACACCCTTATAAAGCTTTTGACGTTTCTCGGCCTCGCAATCAGTGTGGCCAGATTATTTTGGCGGTTTTCAGTAGGCGCATCAAAATTTTATTGGTAGTTTTCGGTAGATTAACTGTAGAGTTGGCAACCAGATTTACACACGTAAGTTGGCAACCGGCATACCCGGGTATTCCACACTTTTTGAAGCAAAAAATGAACGATTTTCATATGTAAACAATGCTTTCAATATTTTAATGCTGTAAGCAAGTAGTGCCGACCATACAGTCTCTTCTATTTCATTTATTCATTAAGTTTTTTCATTTTATTATAAAAATAACGGTCAAATTGAAATTTGGAATCGCTTGAATTTGACTCAAAAATAAGCACAATACGAAAAGAGGAAGAAGAGAAACGTCATTCTCCATACAAAATGTATGGAATACCCGGGTATGCTGGTTGCCAACTTACGTGGTAAAGTTAAAAAAATTCAAAATAAAATACTTATAGGCTGTTTAAAATTACAAGTTATGCACCAAAAAATCATAAATTAAAAGTTGATGGGCTACAGAAAATTTCAGGCCAATAAAAGCAGTGAATCAAAAGTTATTGCAGTTTAAAGTTGAAAAAAAATACCCGGGTATCCGGTTGCCAACTTAAAGGTTAACTGTAGAGTTGGCAACCAGATTTACACACGTAAGTTGGCAACCGGCATACCCGGGTATTCCACACGTTTTGATGCAAAAAGTTAACGATTTTCATAGGTAAACAATGCTTTCTATATTTTAATGCTGTAAGCGAGTAATGCCGACCATATATTATCTTCTATTTCATTTCTTCATTAAGTTTATTTCATTTTATTATAAAACTAACGGTCAAATTAAAATTTAGAATCGCTTGAATTTGACTCGAAAATAAGCACAATACCAAGGTGGAATGTATAATGAGGTGTAGTTATAGCGCTTTTGGCGATCCCCCCCTGGGCTCCGCTTTTGACAGATAGTTTTCCGCTTGCATATGTATTGATGGATTGTTTACGTTTTGCATGGTCAATATTTGGTGGAGATCAATTTGGGTAAATATTTTAGTTTATTAGAACACAGCCCGTGATTTAAAATGGAAATTTTCCTTCGAGAACAAGCCCAAATAGCCAGAATTGCTTAAGCAGCTCATTTTGGCACGTTAAAGATCGCTGCTCTAATTCGCCTTTTGCAGTAGATAAACAGCATCAAAGTTCTATGTGGGTCTTTCAAACAGCGCCTAAGCAGCTTCCTTATGCCAAGATGCCAGGGATTATTTTTCTTTGTGTTTTATTTTCAAGCAAGCGTCATCGATGAAATAAACAACAAGATTTGTTTCGTTTGAACACATATGTATATTTTTAAAACTTTTGTATTGATGAATTACACAAAATTTTACACAATTTACTGATAATTCACAATCACTTCACTCTACATTAATTCTTCAATTAACGAACCTAACTTGTGCAGCAGCAATGAGATTATTGCCGGCGTCCGTCTTTGACACTTTGACAAGAGCCACCTTGAACCGATGTCATGCATTAAAAAGCTATAAAGTTCCACCAAGTTCAGTACCCTTTCTTAACAAGCCTTCAAGTTCCATCATGAACCCTACACATAGTGCTAATCAGCCGCAAAGTTCCAAAGAGTACCATGTGCCTGTTAAAAAGCTCCATAGTTCCTTAAAGTACCGTCTATCTCTTAATCAGCCACAAAGTACGACATTGGAACGATTTTTCGTTAAACAGCCTTAAATCAGCTATAAAGTACGAGCTGGCTATTTGGGTACCTACCCCTCGCCTGAAAATTTCATTCTCTTTGTCTGTCGGGTAAGCTTAAACCGCGAACAGCGAGATTCAAATTCAAATTTAAATGATTTTCTTTGACGAGCAATTCTCGGAATCCACGCAACTGACATTTTCTACTTATTATGAACATTAAATTTTAACGGATAAAATTTTGAATTCAAAACGCATGTAGCATTTTTCAAGTGCCAGGCAAACAAACGTGCATCAGCGCGATAAGTAACAAATGAGGATAGCGATCCTTGAAACAGCATCCCAAGCGTCACAGATTTAGCTTAAACGACTGAAAAATCAAATATCTGTAATTTTCGGTAAGATAAATGGAAAATCGGTAGTTTTAGGGCGGTCATTTGTGGATCGGTAGGCATATAAAAAATCGGTAGGAATACAGAGAAATCGGTATTTCTGGTCACTCTGCTCGCGATGTCATCAAAATATCGGCCTGCTGCAGGGTCTAGCGAAAACATTTGGTGCACTTTTCGTCCGCTGAGTTTCTGCCTATTCTTCGGCACACAATGGCCCGTTTCGTAGGTTTGGATAAACTCGGCAAGCTGTTCAACTACATCCGCGACAATGGAGGAATCCGTGCCAGTTTGTACAAGCTGTACAGGTGTGTTAAAGGACCGCAAAACAACTTATGTAATAGCGGCGGCTGCCAGCGATGCTTTGGCGACTCCGCCGGAGGTTCGGCCGGACTACGTATCAAAACAAATAATCTTTTCTGCTTGTGTGATCTTTTAGAATGGACGAGATGAAGGCTGGCCGTTTGGTGGGCGAGGACAAGTACGGTAACAAGTACTACGAAGATCCGTCCCAGTTCTATGGCCGCAATCGTTGGGTCGAGTATGCGCCGCACTGGAACCTGGAGTACGACGGTTCCCAAATCCCGGCCGAGTGGTTCGGATGGATGCACTACAAGGTAAGCCGGGTGTTTGGATTCGGGAAGAAGATTCGTACAAACTAACTAAATGATGATTTTCTGTTTCGTTTCAGACTGATCTGCCGCCGAATCGCGATGGTAATCGCCCTCATTACGCGTGGATGTTGGATCATAGTGACAATAAGTCCGGAACCAAATGTAAGCAATGGAACAGGCCTTGCCCATGGATGCCGCATGAACAAAGTATTGCTTTTCCTCTCTTTTAGTTTCTTACATGCCGTACTCGACGACCCGCCCGAAGGTTGAAGCATGGGATCCGAAAAAGTCGCTACCGAAGTGAAGTGTTGTGGTTGGCGTGTGTACCGTTCGATACAATATATAACAGCTTGTAGAAGATTGTAAATAAGTGGCTACTGAAGCAGCTACGCGATGGTTAATACAACAGTCCGAACATAATTTCGACGTGAAGTGTTACTGCGTGAGTTAGCTTTTTGTTATTTTCTAATCGTGTTTCGTGATTTTCCTTTCTATAAATGGTGATGGAAATGTTGAGAATTGTTTAAAAATTGTGTTATGTCTAGAAGATTTTATTTTACCATTTATCTTCGGAATAGGGCGGCCAATATGATGTGCTTTGCTGTATAATGGCAAGGATTTGGGTAAATGTTGGTAAAATATGTGTGTACAACAGAATTTCCGTTTTTTCGCAATTTACTAATCTGAAGATAATCAATATTTAACTGAACTTATTATAGGGACATGAGATTGCAAAAATAACAGGCAATTTTGAATACTTAATTCAATCTACTGATTGAATAATTATTTGATAAATAACTGCAATATTTGGCTTATCAGGCTTCCTAGAAAAACATATTATAAAATCTGTTATTGTATGGAAAGAAAGGTGCGCTCGAAATCGGAATTACCAGGTTTCCAATCCTGGAGTTGATTTCGGAATCGTATCAGATTCACGTGGAAAAAAATTGTTTTTGTGCGGAGTTCGCGCGTTTTTGCCTTCTTGGAAAAAAATCTTGTCTTTTCTATTTGCGGAACAACAAAACCTTCTTAGACAGAAACGAAAATATATTGTTCTAGAAACAAAGCATTTGAAAAATATTAACATTAATAAAACACTCAACCAATCGACTACTTTTTCACAACATTATCGTATATGCCGATTTTAGAAGCGCAATTCCGGTCCTGGAGCCAATTATTTCACTTTTCACGAGTGAATTGCTGGAACAGATTAATCATAATTTTGTTCTATATCTGAAAGAATCGGGGTAACTCGGACTGTGGAAGACAGTCGTTGATCTGATCGCGATAAAGGAACAACGCATTTAACTCATAGGAAAAAAAATCTGGTATCAGCGTTCTTTCTCATTCGGTCCACCTCATATGCCCCTCGGTCGTTTCCCGGAGATCATAGGGTTTCATTCTAACTCTGCTTCCATTTTTACATAAAACAGAGTAAGTTTTTTCACTAACAATACTGTCCATATTCAATAAGTACTATAAGTTACATTCCTATTGGCGCGGATTTGTAAATCTGGCGCAGATCTCAAACGGTTTGAAGCGGATTTCGCGGTTTTTCAATCGACTTCTGTAACAGCTCTGGATGCCGGATTAATTTCCTTTTCTAGAATTATCGATAGCGATATAATTCCGAAATAGGAATGCTTTCCAGTTCCAGCTGCTAGGTTGTCGATACAAACATAATTGCAAAGGATCTAAACGTGCTTGCAAACGAACCAAAAAAACGGATCAGGGACATCTTTTTGCATAAATGTGTTTAGATGAACGTTGAAATTGATGTCTTAATTTTCCACATCATTAAAGAGTCTGGTAACGGAATCTAATAATAAAGTATAGTGTTTAGCTAATTTTGTATGCGATAGCTTCTTTAAGAGATGTGATGAAGCTGTCTTAAATGAGTTCTGATAGAAAAACGGCGAAAATTAACAGCCCTTTCACGGGACTCGAACGGCAGTTGAATGGAACAGGAATCGAACAGCAAAATATTGAAATAATGCCAACGAATTCGAAATGATGAACGCTTGTTCAACTTTTTGAAGTTATTTAACTATCCAACACGCATACAAATGTATAAAATCAAGTCTTCCTGCTCGAAACTTCGATCTATTTTCCGTGTCACTTTCCGTTCGACTTGCCGTGCGAGTGCCGTCATCAGGCTAAATGGTCGAAGCCATTCCAGCATATTATCCAAATATTATCCATTGATGGTATTTTGCTATTAGTAAATAGTACTATTTCGCATCATTCCCAAAGCGTCAACCTACGAATCGAATCTTTGGAATAGTCCCACAAGGAACGTAATCGTTATTGACAATTGTAATACTTTCGGAATATAAATAATACTATAATAATAATACTTGCACAAGGGTTATGCATTTACTCGAGAATAAGACTAATAGAGTGAAAACACTGGCAATGTTTTCATAAGAATAAGACTAATAGAGTGTACTTTACTTTCATCCGAATATTTTCTCGATTTTGGATCATCCTTTAAACAGAAAAACTCTCCAAAGTTGTTCATTTCGTCGAGAGGTTTTGTTTGGAGTTGGGCTCACTCCCTCAGGTCTTTGTGTCCAATTGCTTGAAGGCAACGTTCGCTGTAGTTATAGCAATGGCAGAAAAGATTAATGTTAAAGATCTGCTCATCGGAAGCAGCGAAATCAACGAGACACTTACACTCATCGGTTACATCAAACACCTTGATCGTGCCGGGCAGTTGCCGAGTTTCGATATTCTGTCTGAAACCGCTCACGTTGAAGCATTTATGCTGCACGCCAATCTCCTCAAAGGTTATCGAGAGTTGCGTTTCGTCATTTCTTAAAACGGTGGCCTAGCAAGGAAGATGTAATAATCGTGTATTATTGCTTCGTGTTATCTATTCCTCTTCAAACAAACACTTACAACCACACCATCGAGCTGATTCAGCTCATCCACACTGTCGTCCAGCGCAATGTACCCGGTCGGGAATGCGATCTCGCACGTTACCATACGCGTCTTCTCGTAGAACCCTTTCGGCAGGAAGCGGAGACACACGCGCCAATCGGTGTAGTCCTCGTTTGAGGTGCCGAATCGCAGCACGTCAATGTCAAACTTTTTCCCTTGCAGCGTAACACTCTCCATGTAGCTGTAGTGTATGCGTAACGCACCCGAAATTGTCCCTTCAATAGTGAAGCTTACCGTGCGTGTGCTTGACGGTAGAATCCAAACCTGACTTCCACTATCACGGTGAGTTAGTTCGTGTCGTGCTATCACACCGGTCCTGTCCTTCGCCGTCACCTTCGCAATGTAACGCTTTTCGAGAAAGGTTGTACGCTTGGCATAATCGATCAGTGCCCGTAGGGCGATGTGCGAATTGGGTGTAATGGAAGCATTCACCACCCGTCGGTACGGTTGCTCTTTCATCCAGTTCACTACCGGACCGGCATCAAATAGGTACTTTTTGGATGTCATTAGCATCAGAGCGTATGCCGTCGCTTCTAGGTCCGGCGTAGAACTGGGTTTGTTCCACCACATCTTCGAACCGGAAGCACTTTGTTGCCTTGCTTGCAAAATTCCGATCAAAATGTGAGACGCTTGCCGGTTGATCATGGTGCGATCTTCCGTTCCCGTGGGACGTTCGAGGGAAAGTTGAAGCACGTGTCCCACCAGCGCAAGATGGTACGAGCTTTGTAGCGTGGAGGTGCTTGAGAGCAGATAATTTCTTGCACTGTCAATCGCTGACACGTGGCGCATTATGTAATTTTTCATGTGCAAGAGCAACAGCAGTACGTGTGCCGTTTTTTCAACTCGTTCCAGCTCGCTCTGTTCACCATCATCCGTGCAAAAACGTCCATCAGGCGCTTGTTTGCTCTTGATCCACTGGAGCGTTTTTAAAATGGTTTCTGCAAGAGATGCACTGCCGAGATGATCATTGGCGAAGGTTAGAGCTTGTACAGCGATAGCCGTGTCCCAGCAAGCCGACGAAGGCGTATGATGATCAGGTATCGTGAACGATCCATCGGCATTCTTGTAGGCCATGATCTTGGTGATCGATTCGTTCATCTGCCTCTCTGCCAGCGCTTTGCGTTCGTTCCACTGCAATCCGGCCAATGCGAGTACCTCCAGCGTCAGTGCTGCCCGCATCGCCATCGTAAGCGGATCCGTTTGGATGAGCTTGTCCAGCAGCATGCTTGCCGTCAGGGTAGCCATTTCCGTCTGTTGACGATCCAGTGTGAAGGTTATCTTCTCCGTCCCCGGGTCGACTGTGCGTGGAATCGGTAGCTTGACGTCGTCCAGCTGTTGGCTGGAATTGTCCACATTGAACAGCCGCACGATACTATCCGTCCGCCGTACGCTCTCGGGAATGGTGCGGAGTATGGTTTCGGCCCGAGCGAACAAATTGCTTTCGGTATAGGCGTTCGCTTTCAGCGTGATAGAGCCTAGCTTTTTGGGCCGTATAAGGAACTCAGTGCGCTGAACTTCGTTTGGCCGAAGGCGCCCATACACGGTTTTCTTGGTAGCTGTAGGGAGTTATTGAAGTGGGTATGAACAGATATTTTAAAAAATGCACTCTATATACTTACCATCTATGCGACCCGAGTTGTTGAGAAAATAGAACTCGTTAGCGTAGTTCAACAACTCCACCAGCACAAAATCCACCTTTTCGTTGCGATTATTAACAATGTAGACATCCACCGTAACTGGTTCCAGCTTCTTTGCCGAGTACGGAATATGAAGGTAAATCTCAATGTCTTGCTGGCGTTGCCATTGGATCGGTTCCGCAATACCGAGTCCTCCGGTGGGACTAAATACAAACGCAGTTACAATCATCTGATTTACATGAGGGGGAGGAATAAACTGAAAAACTGCCTGACGATTGCTGTTGAAGGAGTAAGCAGAGAATCAATGAATGTTTAAAAAGATAGAAGATCACGAGTACCTTATGGTGCCTTCCTCCCACAAAAGTAAACGATTAATGGACTTTGGATTTTGTTGCTTATCTACTTCTCTTTGTTCCGCTAAAGGAGAAACTATCAAGTCATTGATGGATAGCGGAAAGATCTCTTCGATCTGAAAGTACAATGTTGTTAAAAAGATCCGAAACAGTTTCCAATCATTTCGCAAGTCCTACCTTGGGATGGGTCGTTCCATTGAACATAGCCTGGGTGTAGATGTTCTTCAGCTGAGCTGCATCAAGCGATCCTTCGTAAACCGCTATACCGACGCGGGATGCGTCCTCATTGGAGAACACTTTAATGCTTCTCTCATCCACTGATAGATGCACCTGCGAAGTGATCGAGTGTGTTAGTGTACAATCTCTTCCCAATATCCCAACTAGTCACACCTTCTCCGATAGCGCTGGTTCGTTGTAGGAGGCTGAAGCTTGTATTAACGTCCCCTCAAACCGTGCAAACACATACACACGCTTCACATCCTGAAGTCGAACGGTCGGGACGAAAACTTCTTTATAATTCTGCATGTTACACTCAATGTAGTGGGGAACGTTTTCACCATTATGCTTCCGGATGATCGTCAGTACACCGTCTATCGCATATGACGCAACGATCGCTAGCTTAAAAGCATCTCGTTTGCGGTACTGTTTGGGTTGTAGAATACGCACGTACAGCTGTGGACTGTACGCTGGTTCCAGGGTGATGGAGGCGGACATGTTTCGGTACTCTAGATTAGCTGTGAAAACTTCACCGGAATCATCCGTGGTAAAGGACACTATTTCCGTGTCATCTTCAAGCCCACTCAATGGTGCTCCGTTTGCTCGCAGAATCTTTAGAAACACGGTCGCGTTCTGGCCTGGGGTAAATCCAACCGTTCTTTCCACCACCAGCTTGTACGGCGATGCGTACATGGGAATGGCTCGAGCTTGATTATACGTTCGCTGTGTTAATCCATTGGTTGTGGTTACTGTTGCATTGATGTTCAATGTTTTTGTTTCCGATGAGCTCACTTTACGCACCACTTCTTGCATGGGAATTTGTACCATCTTACGGCCAGCAATAGGAAAGGTGCGTTCCACAACATGATTCTCATCACTGTAAACTTTCATCTGTAACGTTCCACGAATTGGTTTTCCGAAACTGTACATAGCATCGATCGTAATCGTAATCTCCGTATCCTGTAGCGTGATCAACTCCCCGGTGTCGATCGTGATTTGGTGTACTGGAGCAGAGTACAGTATCACCTGAAACTGCTTGCTCGTCGTCTGCTCACCGATCGTAACGGCCACGGTCCAGTTGCCTAGATCACGATCGTCCACAAACAGATGCTCGCCACTATAAATCTCACCCGGGTAGAGCTGTACATCGCGAGACACTACCGTTTGTTGTGTATCGTGTTCCAGTACTATCGTCAAGTTGAAGGGTCGCTTCGTTCTACCCAATGGTTTGTTGAGGCCATCCGTTAGCAGGATACGATATTTCAAAAAATCTCCCGGCGTATGGAAAACGTCGCTCAGCTGAATCAAAACCTTCGGCTGTGCGGTGCGTTCGATTTGTGCGGTAAGGCGCGCTTCTTCCGGCTGTCCGGCTGAGGTAACGATATCTAATTGAATCGATTCCTCGCCGGTGGCACTCCATTCCGATGGTATTACGTACAGCTGTACGTGCTTTGGATCGACGGTAGTGGACACTAGCACATCACCTTGCTCCATCCCAATGTTCTCGATTTCGAAAGTACCCGGAGCGTTGTCCATGTTGGCCAGGATGATGCTTACATCTTCGTTTTCCACCCATGAGCGGGTGGTAAAGATGGAAATGTAATCCCTGGAAAGGGTAATTAAATCGAAACTTATCGTATTGAATACGAGCACATTTATTGCTTTATCCGAATAGAGCATATACGCACCCTTCGTCTGCCAGCACTCGTTGTGTCGCAGTGCCCAGAAGCAAGCAATAAATCGCTACGCGGAAACACATTTTGCAAACGAACGCTAATGTTTGCTGGTGCACCGTGAGATGAAGACTGACTCTGACTATGGTTGGATTGGGTTCGGCAGCTGATTGTTGTGATACAGACGGGATTCCCCGGTGTCACGGCAGAGGTTATCAGTGGCTGTATTACGATGAGGATAGGGCAGCCCTCGGCTATGGCTCTGAAGTGTGTATTAATTTATTTAAATTCGCTTTTTGTTGCTTTTTCTCCTAGCGCATCAGTTTTTCACACATTCGCTACACTTTCTTGTTTTGTTGTTTTTAATTGTATGAATTGTTGTTGTATGATTTTAGCTTGTACTTCATTTGATGTAGTTATTTTATTTTTTAAATATTATACTGTTAGTTGTGTTACATTTAATATTTAACACATTGAATTCATATTCAAATAGGATTATTTTATGTTATATTCTTTTTTATATAGTTTGCTCTTTGAATGCTTACAATCTGACACCAAGTTACGAATTTCCGTTATACGAGTTAACGATTCCGACCCGTTGATGCAACGAGCTCTAAACCAGATTCTCACAGGATTTTTCATAATTTTGGAACACTTACTTGACTATTTTTTATGGGAATTGAACTCTATGTGACGGGAATTGGACTGTACGGCATCCTTTTTGGACAGCCCTAGTGTAAATTTCAATTGGATTCTACATTCTAAATTTCAAACCAGTCTAAAAACAGTGCCATAGAGTGCACTTTCCGAAGCATAAAGTTCACTTCAATTAAGAAATGAGCAAAACAAGTGTCCCAAAATTATGAGAACCCCTGAAAAAAAAAAACCTATATGAGTTCGTTGCACTCTATCGTTCGGAAACGGAAATATGTACACGCCTTTTTATGAACCTTTGATCCTCTTTCAATGATTAAGGTTTTTCCAGGATCTAAAGCAAGGTTTTGCTCAATCCTACAGTAAATGCTTTGAAAATATGTGTAAAATGCTCAGTCTACTATCTTCAAAGGAGTATATGTTTATTTTATTTTAATATATCTATTTTGTTGCATTTTACAATCAATATTCGTAAGATAATTTTATTGTTTTTATGATGCTTATATCGTTACATGTGAGGCAGTTAGGAGAACATAAGATAAAGATTATAATTGTCGAAACTATGAATAAGAATATCAAAATTTATAAGCCTACGATAGTCGTTGTCCTTCAGGAATCACAGTGACAGTAAACGTCTTAAAAAGTAGGTTCTGTTTTGTTCCTCCTTATTTGTTTAAAAACAAAAAGATATAATATTTGAAATTATAAACAACGCTAAAAAACCAAAATCTTAGACAAATACTATTCCATTCATTCCTTCTTCCTGCACAAATCAGCAATATAGATTCTTACCCCCGCCCATTGCTTGAACCCGATCTGAGTCATCAACTATCCGCCAGGAAACTTTAGATGAAAGACATCGGACATGTCTAATTTATTGACAGCTCCCATTAGCCTCGCAAACAATAAATCACGCACGGACACCCTCGTCAATTTGGGGCGTCTTGCCTGTTGTTATCAGGCCGGCAGTGAAAACAATCATTAAGCTGTGCGATTCAGCAATCGGCCCGTACGATGGGTGGGAAAACGAACGAGAATGAGTTGAATGAGGTCTACATCATGGGAAGCTGGCACACACACGCAGCACACAGGGCAAACAAAAGTGCTCTCATGTAAGTAACAGTAGAATGGAAACGTTTAATCGTTGTTGGAACGAACCATGGCTTTGCCCAACCGACGGCAATTGGCCAGTTGCTGACGAAGTGGTTTGGGTGGATTGTAAAATAAATAGCAAATATTTGCCCGTCTTAAGATGTTTGCCAAAGGAATAGAGAAATGGTACGTTTGTAGAATGTACTGTTTCATGTAGATGGTCGTAAGTGGTTCGGTAAATATAGTGCATTGGTATATGGTTTATTTTGCGCCGTGAAAAAACCTTATTGGAAACAAGTTTTTTTAATATCCAATTTTAACATTAAAAGTAAAGGTGTTTAACATTTAATAGTGAATTAATTCAAAGTTCTTATCTCTTGATCTACCATTGAAAACTGCAAAATGGTGCAAACACATGACAGACACAAACATAAAATACAATTTAGTAAATGCTCACGAATGAATCCGATAATTCCACTGCAAAGCTGTACCGATGCGTTTCACACATCTACTCCATCGGCCACTGTTGTGTGGACGCGCGGCTTCACGCCAAACAAATAGCGCTGATTTTAAACCGCATCGCAAAAGTTAAACACTACACACAGCGCGCGGCAAGTTTCCCTGTGGTTCCCGGCGTGGCGCGCCAAGGAAATATGCTCTTAAACCGGATCTGTGTGAAGCATGCACGGTCCGACCTGCTCCAAGCCACCGGCGCGGCCACTGTCGAACGCAATGCCAATGTCAAGCTTCGAAAGCAGAAGCAGGCTCGCATGTCGTGAAGTGGTGCTGCTGGTGTGCGCTGTCCTACCGAAGCACAATCGGTGAAATCCGTTTTTACCGTCCGCCAAGAGGCTGCAACGGGTTTGGGAAAAAAAAACAATTGCCAACTATAGTTACCGTACCGTACCGTTCGTTCGTTCCGGATGCAGTTTTGCAGGCACAGCCGGGCGCTGTTTATTGCACTGTGCTGCAAAAGTGCAAGTGCAACATACGGATGTTACGGCCGCGAAACCGTACAAGCCTAGCCGTGGTAGGTGCAAGGCGCACAGTTGGAGTTTATTTGAACAACACCACAAACCGGGGGGGGGGGGAAGTTCACTTTTGTCTGTGATGGTGGATGTTGGTGCCCGAAAATTACTCGGCACCCTATTATCGGGAGCAAAAATCCACAGCACGAGATGGTGGTTTTGCGAACAGCTGCTATAAGGAGTTGTTTAACAGAAGCGCGGACAGCGGGATTGTTTTTCGCCGAGCAAGGCATTAATGCATTGTATTGCACGTATGTGTTTGTTTGTGAGCATATTTTAAAGTGTAAAAATATAGAAGATGAATCAACCTTATGTGTGACGATTTACTATTTAGAAAAGCATTCATCATGTAAAGCGTAGTTTATATAGAAAAGGGGTATTTTAATTCCCAGTTTTTTTTTGCATCAACTCAAAATACTCGATGCTAGAAGAGCCTTAAATGAATATAAAATGTAATATTACAAAACACGTATTAAATTTTCCCCATTCGAGCTGTTATTGAATATTTTGAAGGCGAAGAAATGCCTCATGATAACACCAGGTCAGTAGCGTAGTATCGGCCCGTTAGGCCACCGCTAATAGCGCCAGTCCTTGGGGGGCGCGAAAGTCAAAGCTGCCTCGTTGGTTAGAGACAACTCAACTACTAAGGTGCCAACTAGTGAACCCAACTAAAAAATGCTCAACCAGTGAGGTTATAAGGAAATACAATCGAAACACGGAAAGCTTTGGGCTTAACAAAATTGTCAAAATCTAATGTCAACGTCTAATGAGAAATATACGAAACGTTCAATGTGATGTGTACAATCAGAACTCAATTCTTTTTAGAGGAATTTCATTGTTGTTTGATTGTCTCCAAAGGTTTTTTTCTGTTTACTTCCTGATTTCGTCTTGGATTGATCACACGAGCTTTAGAGCGTCCAAAATGTGTGGAATCATTTGTTTAAAAAATGATGGAATGATGAAAACTATGTAAAATCCTGTAAGTTGACTTTTCGTTGTAAATTCCGTAGTTGACAGACTGTTCAATTTCTATTTAATTTATTTCGACCCCCTAGCATCTGTTGTATGGAACGCATATATTAAATATTTACAATGCGCAAGCAGATTTTGGGCAAGTGTAATCGATTTAAGCATGTATTGAAAGTTCTAGAGAGAACTGAAATACATTTGAAAAATCCAACAAAAAAAAAATCAGGAAATGTAATTTAGAAAACATAAACCAGGATGAAGATGCATGCAGGTAGGCTAAGGTATTGTTTATTAAAACTTGACAAAACTGAAGATGTTTTGCAAACAAGTGTGGTAGCTGATGTTGTTCAATGATACACAAAAATATGCTTCTTATGATAGCCTGCGAGCGAGTTGATTTATTTATAAGATTGTCGATGATCATATGGTATATAAAATATAACCGTTTATAATTAATCCTTTGAATACACGATTCAAAACTTATCTCAGCTCCGAAATCAGCGGTAGTGGCGGTCCCATGGTACAGTCATCAACTCATACAACTCAATAATATTCCGATCATCGGTTAAAGTCTAGAATGGACCGTAGCGAGACTGCGTGATACTCAATAAGTCCTCAAATCCTGTATAGGCCAGCATTGGACGTTACACCAAGCAGAAGAAGAAGCGTACCGTATATGTATTTTGACCAAGGGCCACGCTACGGCTCTGCATATCACATAGTCTGGCAATATACAGGCAATTTGCGAAGGAATGCAAAAGTAAGCTTACGTAAATCAATATCTATCAAACATTAACCAGTTTCAAGCTACTATAGATTTTTAGAAACCCATATTGTGTGCAGCGCCTACCAATTACTTGTTTATTGTTTGAATTTTAATTTGAAAAATTGCTCTTAAATGGGACAATATTTGTTTAAACCTATGCTTTGATTCCGTTTTCTTTGCTAGTCATGAGGACCTGCCATCATCCTGGACATTTCTGAAAACGGGTTTGATCTTTATTAATTGTAGAAAACCAATATTGAACGGCTATGCACCCTACTATGGATTTTGTACCGTGTACCTCTCAAAATCCATTCTACATTACGTTAAATGCATACATAGTGTAAATATGGGAAGCTACCATCGTACGGTTGCTAGCAGGCAAACGCTTCACAGAATCAAAATTGTTCTGCAATGTCTTCTGTATGGTTGGCAAAATTTGTTACGAATGAGCGCTTGAATGAACGGCAGTGATACACGCAACCATTGTAAGCGGATGTTTATTATGGCGGAAGAAAGCTGATTCCTATTGTTAGGTAAGGCAAGGTAAGGTGTTCGTTCGGTTGGGCGGGGAGGCTTTTTTGTGGCGCTACAACCTAAAATCTCAGAAACTGAAATGGATGAAACTGAAAAGGATCACATTCTGTAGTGTACGAATGGAAAATTCCAGAATATTGCATTAAATCTTTAAATTGTGATACGGAATGAAGTTGTTTTGGCTTCCGTTCGGATATTATTGATTTCAAATCATAAATTTGCGCACTTTGCATAAATACAATCCTTGCAAGTAATATACGAAATAGGAAATCTGAATGTATAATTGAACATAATTGATTATTTCTTGACTTTAATTATAAAATGCAAATAGTAATGCGCCTCGGCTTTTACTAACCAGCAGTCGTTTCGAATGATTTAATCAAATTTTAAGTGAAACATGTTTTGAATCAATTGGTTTATAACTCGATACCGGCAGATTGCAATATTGAATAAGAAATAGTTGCATTAATTACGAATTTTTGCATCCCGTTGCAGTATCAAAGTAGGAAACGAATGTTGGGCCTTTTTTCGTTTTGGTTTCGTAATTTCGTAGATTGGATTGTTGCCGTTGTTCCTGACACAGGGCCAACATGACTGCTGGAGGAATACATCAGTTGTTCACAGATAAAAAAACCTACTTAACGTCAAAGACACATAACATAAGAATTACATCACTAGGCTTGTAGAAATTTATTGAGTACGCGGAAGTACACATAATCAGTAAAGGAGGGTTGTAGTAAGAATAATACAAGCTAAAACAATTTGTAAAAAAATATTATTTTTTCAAGCATGGAAGTTGTTAATTTTGCTAAACAGGAAGAAACTTCTTGCAAAACGCGATGAATAGAAGACATAAGTAATAACGTCTCCATGTGGTTCTGTTTTGTTATTCCTCTTGTCGTCCTATTTTATAATGCCTATCTTCACGTAACTTCACTCGGTACAGAACAAAAACTGATGAGATATGCATAGGAAATTACAGGAATTATTATCTTAATTGCAGTGCTTCCTTCTGTTTCGAAGCAAATTGCTTGTTACGCGATGCGCAGTGGAAGAGTACATTGACGTAGTGTATAATGCAGTTTTAAGTGTTTAATTACTACCAGCAATCATTGAAGTTTGATGCATCGGTTTGATGAATCAACAAAAATGGACTATAAATAAATAATTTAAGTAAAAAAGAACGTGTGAAACAATTTACCTTATACACAGCACAGAAAGATCAAGAGAAAACGACATTAAATAGGTAATATTTTGCATATATTCTTCTTCTTCTTCTTCTTTGGCACACAACAACCGCTGTCGGTCAAGGCCTGCCTGTACCCACTAGTGAAAGTGAGCTTGGCTTTCAGTGACTTTTTATTACCATAGCAGGATTGTCAGTCCTTCGTATGGGGGCACGGTCTCTATTCGGGACTTGAACCCATGACGGGCATTTTGTTACGTCGTACAAGTTGACGACTGTACCATCAGACCGGCCCATTGCATATATTACTTTTTTTAAACATGTTATGAACATGTTACATGACAGATGTTATTTCATAACTTAATAATTATTCTCACAAGAAAGCATGATTTGAAGGTACTATAACACAACGTAGTAGTCTATTAGACTTTGCGCTGGACATAAGACTCGAAGCATTTTTGATCGAGTTTTATTTTATGCTTGGGATTCAATGCTCATCTATGTTGTACATATCTTGACTATGACAGAAAAAGGCCTTGCGATCTCCCGTGAACGTTTATTAATCATTTGAAAGGATATCGATATTAACTCATAGAAATATAATCGTTTTATTTGTGCAATTGTTGGTAGATGAAGAAATGTCACGATCGACCGATTAATTCACTGTACGTGAGTTGGCTAATTGGCACCGAAAGTTGAATCAGTAATTTAGTATCACCTCTTAAAGGAGTTCAATATCGGGTTGTCTTATGAATGATACAAGTTATTTAATGAATTGTAAATAAGCTAGTTGTTACTAGTGACTACTCATTTGTTTTTGCAAAAATTATACTCAATCTCTCCTGACTCTCTCTCACTCTCACTGACGAGAAGATGACAGAGCTAGCCAACTGAGCCATTTTTATTTGTCAGGCTCAATGAATAAAATTCAGGTTTAATGTATAAATATAATACAAACACACACCCATTACTTACCATTTTAACACACCTTAAAAATAATGATGAAAGAAACACACAAAACAGACACAATTTTACAGTTTACATTTTCTTATGAATACTTTTGTTTTATTTCATCGGTAGGCTATATATAGATCGTTTAAGTACTTTCATTTAACTATCTTTTGCGCTTTGCACTGTGGCCACTGTCCCATCCACATCCACATGCCCCTGATCTGTCTGATGTTTATCTTCTAGCCCGCTCTCCATCTTTTCACTCGCTTCTTGTCAACCGTCACGGACCGGTGGCTCATCTCATTGACACCTCGTAATTGGTAATGCTAGCATTAAATTATTTATTGTCTTGTTAGTTTTATTACTCAATGAGATGGTAGATAGATTTGACTATTTGTGTTGTATGTCTGTATGTAGATGTGTCGTTCCCGTATCGTTCCGTACTGTTGAACTTATTTTAGTTTGTTTTATTTCCCTTTAGTTTGTTGTTCTGGTTTTGCTTTTCGCTTCACCGCACTGTTGTGTTGCACGTTGCAATCAAGCAGCACATTAATACGTGTGTTATTATGCTAGAGGATCGTAAATTTGTTGTTAAGATAAGATTTTCAACAATTTGCTTTGATTTATGTTTTGATATCGAGTTTGAAGCATTTTCACTCGTGTTTGTCTCTTTCTTCTTCTTCTCTCTTTTACACAAAGCCTTTTGCAAATGGAAAGAAACGTTTTTTTGCTTTAAGTGAAAAGACTTAACTTTTGCTTGACTGCTGCAACACTTGGTGTGCGTGTGTGGCTGGCGTGTTGTTTAATTTAAAAAAACGCATGCTATTTGTAAAATAGTGCAAATTTCATGAAACATAAATGCTTCTCCTATACAAGCGTGTGTGTGTGCACGCTCGTCATAGAGGATATTATCAAATGTTTGTTGTTTTTTTCTTCCTTTGCTTATATTGTTTAAGCGTATTGATGATTGTTTGTTGTATCTGTAAATGCTACTCTCTTCCTTTTAACTTTTGCCGTGTTCTAAAAACCGAACAGCACACAGAAAACAACAAAGCAATTGTGGCAAAACGCTCATCTCATCTCGATCTTTATAAAACGTTTGTGTAAAATCTGCTTTCTCTTCCCCGAGAAACCTCTCCGGACTAGCGGACACAGTGCGATGTGCCCTTGCCATCCCCTTTTTTGTTAGCGGCCTGAAACAGTGTTGCTTACAATCGTTCTATTTACATCATTAAACTATGATAAGTTGTGTTAATGGTTAATGTATTATAAGTAACTGTTTACAATAGTACTTTCAATGATGAAATGTTATATCCTGCCCGACTCACGTGGCTCTAGCACGGAGTTGTATGCACGTAATGTTTAATAACTGCTTATGGATCTGTTCTTTTTGTTTTCCTTCAATGCGTTTCTCCTGTGTGGGTAGGTAACGCCACAAAGAAACGGAACAATGTTCGATTATAGATATATAGGGGTGTTTTTTGCTTGGAAACGTCAATCAAGATTTGCTTTATGTATCACGCACTGCTTGCCATCCATCGGGGGGTTACAAGGGTTTAACAAATTTTGCTACATCAGTTACGGCGGTTACTGTGTGAATTTATGTACTTTGTTTGTTTGTTTGTTTGTTTGTTGTGTTTGATTTATTCTTGCTATTTTGCGGTTTCTGATTTAGCACGGAAGACATCAACATTCTTGTGTGATCTTCAGTTTTTTTAACCTTCTTATTTATGCTATTATTTATTAACTCTCACGGTAGAGCGATAGAATAGATCGCATAGCTCTTAGCTTGATGATTGATAAGTTTTTTGTGTGTTGCTTTTATTTTTAAAATTATAATAATGGTTTTCATACATCCGTTTTCTGCTATTTCACGGCTTTCATGAACTTTGAATTATAGATGACACGATGAGCTTTAATATGTTTGAAAGAGTTTTGATGACCTGATAAAAACACAAACAAAAAACTTCTTTTCATCTACAAAAGTGTCTAAAAAACTTTGCTTAGTGAAGGTACGCAAGAAAAAATGCTAGAAAAACGTATGTGAAATTTATGATGCGTGAAATAAATTTGCTTCCATCGAGTGCCCGTTCCCTGCGTTCCCTCCAGGATATCTTACAAACAAGCCAGTCGTCTTAATGTGCTTTTAATGTGAAAATGGGACACACACACACACATGTTTGTGTACGTGCCGGTGCAAAGAGGGTCCTAGAGCCAAATGTGGAAAGAGATTCTTGGGTAAGAGTTTTCCCAACAGCAGCGTGAGAATGCTGACTGTAACACGGGTCGTCAGCTGGATCGGAAGTGCTCGGGCGCAGGTGAACCCTGTCATGGAATTAATTGAGTTTTAATAACTTCTAAAATAACTTCCCAAATTATTTGACAACCTGACGCGTGTCGGTCGTAAAATGGGAGCTCTGGTATGGATGTGTGATTTTAAAGCGAGAACGAATGCAGTATTTCACGCTGCGTTCGGTTGGCATAATACGGATACGATCAATCGCAGAAGAAATTTCGTGAAGGTTTGTTTAGGGACTCAGTTTTCTTTGTAGTTTTGTGTGTATTATTATGAATTCATCACAATCAGGTAAAAACCTTCAACATTGTCTAACCAACATTTACTCAACTAAACATGTGTACATCTCAATTATCGACCGGGAGCGTGGTATCAGTTTCAGTGCGCGAAAAACAAAAATTCCCACGTACACATGCTCTTCACGCTGCCTGCAAAGGCTTACAGGCGAAAGCTGATGCATAAACATTAATTAAAATTATACGGTAAACCACACGCTACGCGACTGGCGGGAAAATTAAGATCCCAACCATTATTGTGCACAACCGTGCTGTCGGAGGTCGGCTAAGCGACGCGAAGCTATATGGGCAGGAGGGTTTTACGGGATCAAATAGCTCCACGCGAGCCGGTTCAACGTCCTTCCGATGCGTGCAGTGGACACTGCGAAGGGTTGATCTTCATTATCGAAACCGCCACGGGGATGGGGTTTTCGTTACACGCTTTGCTGGCTGTTCGACTCGTGTTACCTTAGCCCAAAGGTAGCGTTTGTGATGCGAAAAACGAACATGACAGGGTGGAATTTATTGGCTTTTGAATATACATTATGTGAAATAGGATGTTTGGAGGATGTGTTATAAATTAAGATGCCTTAAGATGATCAATATGGTGCCTGAATGGGGTTTGTGGTATGTGTACTAAAGAAAAGCTTAAAAAACTAACAAATACGTTATCAATTTGTAGTACTTTGAAAATTAACTTAAAAAGAAAAATAAAAACAAATGATATTGAATAAATGAAACAATAAAAATGTATAATAAAGTAAGTAAAAAAACAAATATGAAGGCGAACATAATAAAAGTGGAATTAAATAGAGAAGGAAAAAGTAAGAAACTTAAAAACAGTAAAATCAACCGTTCTAGTTGGATGTGATTTGATTAAGCATATATAAATAATTATTAAATTAATAATAACCAAAGCACAACACCACTTGAAACATATATTGGTATCAACAAACAAAACAATGAATAAAAAAGTGAAATTAAATAGTTCAAATGATAATCAACAACAACTCTTCCAATTAACACTATTTACACAGCAAGTAACATGGAGTGGATGTTTGAATTTTACCCTCCCTCTCTCTTCTTTCCATTATGTTTTGTACAAGCTCTCTTATGCATGGTTTAACTACTCATTTTGACACTGTTTTGTTTTATAAATCTTTGTTACACCATTCACTAACTTTGATAATGCTTTACGCTTCACTTCCAACACCCACCGTTCTTCCATTGGAAGCTTCCTGCTTTATATTTACTCCTGTTTTGTTTCATTAGTTATGTTTCCTCTTTTCTTTATTACAAAGTGCACTTATAATTGTAACAAATGATCTCCCTCTCTAACTGAATACACTTTCTGGCCGCACAGTGGGGCAGTTTAATTTTCAACGCCTCGGTTTCCCTGTTCCGGTAGTTAATAGTATTACACGCACACACACTTGCTTGATACGCTCATACATACCGCTCTGGGCAGGACGTTAGACGGCCTCCTCCCATTGTTGATGCTGCTTCCATGCCCCGGTTGTGTGTGACTGATTATAAGTAGTTTATTTAACAGCTGTTTTAATTTACGCTAATCACCCACACACGCTAACTTGCACACTCGCACACACATTCGCCCATAAACACATTCACACACAAACACACTTTGACCGCAAACTGGTGATGCGGAACCATCGAAATGCATCAAATCTCCATCATCGTTCACCGCTCGCCGCACCTCGCCACGGCTGCTGTCACGTCCGGTTGTACAAACATTCACTTTGCGGTGCGCAAGTGTTGTTATGCATATTGTTTGGAGGATGTGTACGGCCCTGCCGGGCGTAAATGGGATTGATGAGGAGTACTCGAACGCTGCTGCTGCTGCTGCTGCTGTGGCTAATTTCGTCCATACTACTTATCGGCAATGTACACGCTGTGCCGTCCGGTGATCTGCGGTGGCTTCGGCGGGGAGTGCCACCATTGCGGGCGCTGCCACGGCACAGCTTCATGTAAACGTCAGCAACATCAACAGACTATAAATCATTAGCAAACAACAGCTAACGAACGCGACCGTGCGCCGGTGGCTGAAGATGTCCATCGCGCGGGATTTGTTGTTCAGTATCCAGTGCGGTTGGCGCGACGGGATCGGGGCCGGCATTTGCGTGTTGCGTGGCTTCTCCAGCCCACCGCCGTTCGTGCCGCCCGGGCCGCCCAGCCCATTGCCCGTGCCCATGGTGGCACCGTTCATGCCCACCAGTCCGTGACCGTTACCTGCGTGGAAAGCGTGGAAAGAGTGATAAGAAGGCGGGATGTAAATGTTTTGCAGGATTTGTTGTGCTGTTTTGTGTGCATATAATTGCAGCGTGCGCGGGATTGGTATTGGGTTGATGTCGCTCGTGGTCCTAATGCTATTTTATAACATTCGTCACAAGAGGATGACGGGAGCGCTCAGGTTTGCAAAGTTATGTAATGTTATAATAAGTGAGAGATAGAAGATTGGTTTAACTAAAACCAATTGTGTAAACTGAACACAAAACTCAACCTTGTCATCTATACACTGTGCTTAGGACGGGAAAATACCCATTTGATGTTGGATTCTGGCAGTTTGTGATCACACACTGGAAGGCTTAAGCTATAAGGTTTTAAAATCTGTGATTTTTTTTAAATGATTAATTTAACGTGAAAGCATTTAATCTGATTCCTAGCAAACGGCAGCTTTTTCTAAATATTTAAAATTCACCACCACGAATAGTGACTGCTTTGTGTTACGCAGCCATATTCTTATTGTTTAATTGTTTTAAAATAAAAACCATCAGCGCTTCACTATTAGAGATTTCACTAGAACCAAGTGTTTGGGGTTTTCGTAAAATGGTAATAATTGCATATATATGTGTCATTTGCTCACTGTGTCATGTTACAATTCATAAAAGCACTTCACATGAGTTGGTTTTATATCGAATATGCTCCGATTGGAAGTATTGAAACTAACTTATTAAAAATTAAGTAATTTTCAGAAGCATGAACGATGATTATCTGCATCATAATAATTAATTAATTAAAATGGCAAATTTAAGACAATTCCATGCGGTCGGCTCTGTATGGTGCAGCCAAAAAAAAAATCCTTTATAAACCATGATGTTTTGGGTTTTGTTGAGTTTTTGCCTCTCACTCAAAATACAAACTTTTTGTTAATCACACCTCAGAATGTTACGCCTGCATCTAAATCATTCCTTTTATTCTTGCATCAATGTCTTCGACTAGCGGAATTCGGGGCAAGAGTGTCACCAAGCATTTTTTCAGTAAAACTCTAGTTAAATCTAGTGGTGTTCAAAAATGGGTCTTTTTGAAGATCAGCTCAGTTCCGGGTTCATTCCTAAAGGTGATCCGGATCATTTGATCGGATCAATCATTCAATCGTTCGTTCTCTGCTAAACCTGTCAGTTAATGCAGTCCAAATCTGCAGTCAAAGAGAAACAGAACATCTCAGGGCTCTACCAAGGTTTTTTGGCTGTTTCCCAATTTTTTTTGTATCGTTCCCATAATGTTTTAGCTCGTTTCCACGATTTTTGAGCGTTACGCACATTTTTTTAATTGGATTGTATTGGTGTCCAATAGGACGATACCAAAAGTATGAGGAAACTATACAAAAATGTATGGGAATCGGTGAAAACATCGTGAGAGGGACTCAAAACTTTACAGGAACCACGAGGCGAAGTTAATAAATCTAATGAGTATACAGATGGTTATGTTTCAACGATTAGCTATACTGTGCCGAATTTCATATAGAACAGTCTAGTCGATTTTTCTCAATGTTTTCAACTATTTTATGTTGTGTAGCAAAATTGAGTAGAAAATTAATGTTTTTCTTCCATGCCAAATAAGCTCCCAGAACGCATCGGAACAAAGAATCGAGAAAATATTTATACCACCTGTCAAAAAGTGAAATGTTTCGTGGGGTTAGTTGAAAAAAAAAGAGAAAAAGTGTTACTAGAAGTTTCAATTAAAAAAAACAAACTTTTGGGCCACCTCTTTTTGGGACAAGTTTGCCGCAATATTGCATGAGCGCTCATCGGTCAAAAATGTTAATATTTTTGTGGAGTGCAGTGGAATGATGAGCGGTTTTATGAGCGAATTCTACCCCGAAAAAAACTTACCAGTTACCAGGATATTGCGATTCCACGAGTGCGAGTGCCACATAAGTAAAAAATGGTCCAATCATCCAAGAAATTCTTTAATTTTTTCCAGGTGATTCTAATTTTTTCCAGGGGTCTTGCCGAATGGCACACTTGCCCCATAGCCCAAAAAACACGTCTCTTGTACCCTCTACCCTCTGTAACACCTCAAAAATAGTTATGTTTGCACCTATTTCTACCGAATCTCATTTATTACAGGGATTATCACAGCTTCAGGGTGTTCACATACGGACAATCTGATTGACATGCTTGTTCTTCTATTCCCGTATAGAATAATCCAAATTGAGAATCGTAAGGACAACAAACTAGTATGATCGCTAAGCAGAGCCATCGTTTGTTTTATTTTGATTCGTCATATACTGCTAAATGATTATTTAACATGCCTTTTAATCAATAAAATGCTCTATCCTGTTTTGACAAGGACAAGGCTTCGACCGTCCTATACAGCTAAATAAATTAATCTTCTTTAGCTTTATTCTACTTATTAGCCTATCATGGTATCAATATTCGCTTTTAATCGGAACATCTTCAAGTAGTTGCAGTGATATAAAGCGATTTGAGAGCGTGTCGAGTTCAATGGCGATGATGAACTGTGTTAGAATAAAAAATAGGATGATCAATTGCCGAAGAATGAAAGGCAATCGAAATGATCTTTGGGGACGAGTCACCAATGTTTGTAAAATATGTTGAATGTATGACAATTGACGTACTATCGTGGATTGTACCGACTTGATTGTAATTGTCTAAAATGTTATAATATATAAAGTCAAATATTCCGATAGCAAAATAGCAAATGTTCACTCCAGTGCCGCTTAAAGGAATTTGATGCGCATACAGCAACGGATTCACCATTACGCTACGGAAAAAAATAAAAACCGTGTTCTGTGCCTCGTGTATCCCGTGCACTGTGAAAAATGTCGACGAAAACGCATGCACCGGGAATGTCATGATCCCACCGAATGCATTATTTCATTTTTGCCCCGCCTGGTGTATGGCACAACACAGCTTAAGCTTAACATTATCGCCGCGTTACGGCGAACCGGTTTGAGCGCTGCGCTCAAATAATTAATAACGAATATCCACAGTGGATAAAGGGTAGAGGTCCGCATGTAGCTCGTTCTCTGACGAACATGGCATTTAATTTTGGTTGGTTTTTTCTGCTCTCCTGCGTGTGTGTTTCGCTTCCCACAATTTACCGTGTACCCTCTTAACCTTATCTTCGTGTTTGTGTCATTAAAAATAAATAAATACCATGCCGTTGATCGAGCAGAAGGACTTGATTTGTTCCAGTGGTAGTCCCCCGCCCCCCCTATCGTTTGGCATGGCAGCTCGATTGATAATCTGTTGTGTCGGGGCTTTTTTTTGCATTTATTTTGTTTAAAAACAAAAAGATCACCTATCACTGCGTCACATTAATGGGGGGAGGGAAAAAAATACGGAAAGCAAAGTAGGGCCGGGCCTTTCCCGTGGAGTGAAAATGCAACACGCATTGGGGGGGACGGTTGGGCAGGAGAACTTAAAATGCGCCAAGAGCTGATAATCACATCAATTAATTTATTGTTATGGGGTGTTTCATTGTGATGCAATAAAAATTAATTGAGCCTCCGCATCATAACAACGCTACGCGTGTCTGTGTGTGTGTTCGTGTGGCGGTGTTTTTCAATTACGCCCAATCGATACAAAACGGCGTAATGCGGCGGATGGAGGCAGAAGATGAACAAAGCCCACGGGAAGGCAGAAAAACGTTGGTGGCGAGAGATTAAAAAGCAGACAAGATTAAACTGCGAGAAACAAATCACCCTCGGGTATGTGTATGTGTGTGTGTGTGTGTGCCAGTTAGCATGGTGCACACATACAAAAATAAATAAATAAAATAAAAAAAAACAAACGCTAAATGTTAGATGCTTGTTGTACGCATTTTGTTCCGATTGTTTTCCATCCCTCTACTAATGTGAGTGCGTTTTTCGAAGCCATGGTGTCGCATAGAATTAGTTCATTAGCGCCCAGACTAATCGTATACGATGCATTCGGCATTCCGTGATCATTAAATGCAACTGCAGCTGTCGGTTTGGTGAGGCGTTTTTGTACGCCTCCAAATCATCGATGCGGTGTTACCACTTATGGCGAAATAATTAGTTTGCCTTGTTTGAATAATCTATCACGACAGTGAGCGTGCATCTTGTTTGAGGATAATCATTAATTATGAATACATTAAATGGGTGCAGTTTTTTTTAAAGAGATAAATGAAAACAAAATGTCATGTGTTAATCTGCAACGTAAATAAAAGTTTTTTCAGCAATCTCTAAAAAAGATGTGCTGAAACCATCAACACATTAAACCTAAATCCAATAGGAATGGAACTGAGCAACCGCAGCTTCCGCTCATCACCTTTTCGGTCTGGGCTTACCTTCATGCACTATCAGGCTGCCGAGATAGTCGTTCTCCTGGATGTGGTTGATGATGTAGGTGTCACGGTTGAAGGTGTTCGCGCCCTTGCCCGCGTCATGTCCCTTGCCGTGCGTGCCGTAGTGTTGCTTTCGGCGCGGTTGCTTCACTGTCGACGGTACGTAGGGTGTTGGCGTTGTTGTCGGTTTCGGTGGTAGGTGTAGCTCTGCAGATGAAACACACACACACATACAAGCAGAAACACACGAGCAAAAGCGATGTTTTAGCACGAAAGCAGAAATAACAATGTGCAGATTGAAAATTCTGTATGCGCCAGTGCCGCGCGTCCGCGTACCTTGCAAACGTATCCTCGCGTCCGACTTTCCGAGCGCGTTGATGCTGGAGCAAATGTACGGCCCAAAGTCACCCTTGTGCAGGTTCTTCACGGTCAGGTTCAGCTGCCAGGTGTAGGCGTTGAGCTTTTCCTCGCTGATGGTGTACTTTTCACCCTCGTAAAGCTTCATGCCTATAATTAAAGGGGTTTCGCAAAAAAAGGGGAGGATAAGGCCAACACAGCCAACGCGTTCGTGATAACATAGCCAACTATTTAGTTCGTTTACAAAGTTCATTCGGTAAGAGCTAATAATTGCTATCCATTTCGAACGGTAGCAGGCAAGAGGAAGTGGAATGCAAAGGCAAGGAAATGATTGCCACGGAAGCTTACCGTCATGTTTGTGCCAACCGTTCAGTGGGGTCGGGAATGCTTCCACGATACATTGCAGCAGCACATGACTTTCAACCGGTGCGGCTACAAGCTGGTTTCCTGCTTTCACATTTGGCGGAACTGAAGTAAAGATGCATGAAAATGTGGTTTTAAATTTGGTTTCAGAAAGAATGATTATTATTCTTAATAGTTTCTTATTTATTAATTTCATATTAGATGTATGAAACATGCTAATGTCTCTATTCAGATCGAGATGGGTGTTACACATGTAACTAAAATAATTTTCAAAAAAAATCAAAACGTATTTTTTCTACTAAAGCATAATACAATGTAAATAATTGCTTGTTGTTTATGTATGTATTTAAAAAAGATAAAATTTAAACTTTGAATGTTTGATACATTTGAATGTCCATTTAATGGTTCAAATGTGATTGTCTAAAATCTGGCTTTACACAACTATTATTAAAAAAAATGCATTTTTATAAAGTTTACAAAAAACCCATCCACAAACATCAAGTTTTGAAACATCCTAGAAACTTAAGTATCAAAGCAAGCATGGTTAACCTAGCACAAACATCAACCTATTTAAGATAAACGCTCTTCCGACGCTCCCTCCCAGTCCGCTAAATTGATAACAAAGTTAAAGAATGAAATAAAAAAAAGGAAAATTCCTCAGCGAAAGCACTACATCACTCCTGAGAACGGTGTGAAGAGCAGCAAAAAAAAAAAAAAGAATTAAACTATTTGCCCTTTGCTGCTGCAGCTCGGGGAAGATAATGAGCGGGGCAAACACGCTGCAAATACTTACAGTTAACTTGCACATCGAACCGTTTGCTGACGGAGGGTGGTACACCGTTCGACGCGATGCACAGATATCCGCCCATGTCGGTTCGCTGCACCTGATTCAGGACGAGCCGTTCACCCTCAACGAATTTTACGACTGCGGGAAATGGAGGAAGAGACGTGGAGGAAGTTCAAAAACAGAAGAAAAAGAGAGCACAGCAAAAAAAAACGTTTTAAAATCGATTCAAAGTTGAGATAGTTAAGGCGCAAAAAGGGGAAGAAACTTAAATGGTCCAACGTAACACTGTTCCAGTTGGTGGCGTATTTTTTATTCAGTTGTTGCAAGGAGCGGGAAAACGTTAAAGGACAGAGAAGGTAAAACTGGAAGGGCAGCGTACAGAGAAGTGGAATCTTTCCGCATTGTTCGGTAATTAACTGGCGTTGGATCTAACCTTTAGGGGTCAGCTGAGAAGTAGTTAGTAAATCAAATGCCATGTCACGAAACTATGGTGCGCCGTGAAGCAGATTCAAAGGGCAGAGGAAAGTAAAGGAGGGAAATCCAAGGGGGAAAGTTGTTTTCTCTTACGTTTTATTTGGCACACGGTCCCTCCCAGCCCCGGAGGACTTACCCTGTTTTTCGCGGCCCTCCGTCCGTACGACGATGTCCTTTCCATTCTCGCGCCTCCACTGTACGGCCGGCTCCGGTACGCCCGTCGCCTGGCAGACCAGCTGCACGTTGCCACCTTCGTTCGCTACGCCGCCCTCGAGCGTGTTGGGCTCGTTCTCGTTCAGTATGTCCGGCGGCACGACCACGTCCAGGTTGCCCGACTGTAATTATGGGTTTTTGTGTCTCGGTTTAGTTAGTACAATGCAGCTTAAAGCATAGGGTACAGCATACACCGGTGTGCGTGTAGCTTCATGCTGTGCCGGTCCATTTGGTTGATGAGCAGGAAAGGAACAAAAAAGCAAAACAACAACCCTGCACTGACTCATTGCTCTAAACCTACGCTAGTGCAACTCGGGGGTTTTTGGATTAGTTTACGTTAAACCTTTGCCCGCTGTTTAGTCTCGGTGACTGATGGTGTTTGTGTGTGTGTGTGTGTGTGTGTGTGTGTGTGTGTGTGTGGTCGGTGAGGGTTGTTTTTTGTGTGTGCACAATTTAAGGCATTGAATTTTGCAAAACCGAACCGGGAGAGAGGGATGATGCTGTTGATGTTTTTTTCCTTCTCTCTCGTTTAGCGCATTGTGCTTACCTGATGTCGCATCGGATCCGTGTTCACCTGGCACATGTAGCTGCCGGAGTCGTTGAGCTGCACGTGCGAGATGTGCAGCTTCCACGTGTTGTGCCCGTTGTGGGTGACGGATAGGCGCGGGTTCAGCGCGACCATGTGCGTGTGGATGGCAAGTATCGCCTTTGAGTCGGACTTTATCCACGCAACCTGTGGGTTGAATAGGGGTAGATGTGGGTTGAAGCTGTTAGTGACTGTTTAGTGGGTTTGATTTGATACATGTATCAATTCAATGAAATGAAAGAAATATAAAACTAATAAAAACAAACGATAGAATACATATTTTATCTTTTCATAAATGTACGTTGCATTTGTTAAATCATTTAAGCTTAATTATTGTTAAAGATTTAACAGTTTAAGCTGATTATTGTTTGCTGATGCTCTTATAATGCCCACTCTTATAATTCAACAAAATGTTAAATTAGTTCTAGAGTCGATGTGTTTAACCGTACATCACGTTGCACCACTAATTCCGTACGATGGAGACGCCTAGTACTGCTGGTCGACTAAGGGGTGAACAATTTTATCCAATAGGATTTAATTCATAAATCTTGTTACTTTTGCGTAATAATTGTAATCGCTATAGCCAATGCCTAAGCCACGATTGGTGCTTGGCTATGGATGATTTGGGTACAAAGGATAGTCAAACCATCCTATGAGGAGAGTTCGGTTATTTCAGGTTCATTCATTCAGGGCCATATAAGGTTGAACGATTTTGACGACTATACCAAACATATCTAATTGATAATTGCGTTTGACTATGTTGAATTTAAATAGTTGTGGTCTGTAAAGATTCACTAATTACCTCAAACTTTTGGGCAGATAATCGGAATGACAAATGTACAACACTTAACTGTTTAGTAGTAACATAATCAATTTTTTTACTTTTTTTTTTAATGTTCAAATTTAAGTCATTGGTTTAAAAAATGTTTAAAATATTTAGTTACTGTACTGACCAGTTTTTTTTTATTTTATTGTGGAACATCTCAAATGCGCTTGTTTTCGTTTAAATTCATCTTCATATATTGAAATGTGATAAAAAAATATTCATAAGTATTTAAAGATTTACGTGGGTAGACCACATTCGTTCTAGATTTATCCTATTCACTTATAACTTTTATTGTCACTGAATGACTGGCTATCTTTTAGCATAGCTAATGAATATCATTGGCATTATTGGCTCAGTCTAAGCGATATTTAAACTAGTTTGTACAATATAATCCGGATCACCAGTTTAACTATTTTACTCTCTAGCTGAAGACATATCGAGCGTTGCGTGTATGAAAAATTGACCGTGACCAAACGCCTGTTCACTTCAAGTATGCAAAACAAAACACGAACCGTGTTCGGAGTTTTAATTGAAAATTCAATAGACAACCTGCTCTTGCCTAAACAAAAAATCGACCCGTAAAAACCAAAAACATGCACACCGCGTAGTGGTACATGAAAATAGCCCCACAGTTGCTTTTTATTTTCAAACTTTTATGCACGCGTTTCATTTGACAGTGATTTTCCACTTTCTATCCGGGCGTGCGACGTTAAACTCTGCTCCCCTTGTGTGTGTTTTTTTCTGTGTGCACAGCGCTGCGTGTCAATAAAAGTTGGCCTTTGTTTTCAATAAATTTCCCAAATGAGATCATCAATAACTCAAGGCTGGGAAGCGGAATTAAATGGGCTTGGTTGGTGCTGGTAGACGAAAACCGAGGAAAAAATACAACTACAACATGGTGCCACACGGAGCTTAGCGTTTTTTGGTTGCCGTAAAATAATGCAAAAAATAATAATAATAATTTGAACTGATTCAAGAGCCGCTTCTGCAACTCAAAAACGGCTGCTTCTGCACGCAGAGCCATTTATAATTTCCCTTAAGCTTATTAGTCTTTGTTGTGTTTTTCTATTCATCGAGCAGGCAGATGAGAGTATTTACATTACATCGCGAGTACATTATGGTTTCGTGGTTGAAAGGTATAAAAATGATTTTGATTCGGTGCAAATAATATAATCGAAATTGTTTACAATAAGATAATGATTTACTTATTGTTTTTTTTAAAATAAATAAATTAATTTAAGTTAAATAAATGGACGATGCGGCCAAGTGAAAGGAGAGGCTTGACCTTGATTTTTGGAATTTATATTAAATAAAGATAAAAAGGGGTTAATTAAATAAGTTCAGTTTAATATAAAATAACATCAAAATAATGCATTCGTTGCTATGATGTAGTAGAAATGAAACTTAAATTACTCCGATCAACAGACAACTTTACCACACATTACCTACCCTGTATTGGCCGAGATTGTTGACGACGCAAGTGAACGATACGTCACGGCCTTGCGTCACCGTAAGATTGTCCAGCGGTGCCAGAAACTCCGGCTGTGCCTCCGTCTGAGTGCCATGTCCTGTTTCACGATACAAGCGAAATAAGAAAGCGGGAATGAATAAAAAATGACCAACAAATAGCAAACAATGCTAAAGCGGAAAACGAAATGCGCTCGAGATACGCACGACAAATCCGCACGACAAAAGAAAATTTCATCATTTTCTTTCGGTTTGCGAAACCTCTCGCTGCATTCGTGCGCTGGCAGGCAACGGCGGCCCCGAAACTGCCGCAAGTCCGCATTTATGTCAACCATTATGATTATTTACCGTCGCGCATAAATCATGCTAATTCGTGAAATTAAATTTCGAACACAAAACTTACCGTTTACCAGCAGCACGACTAATGATATATTTAACAAAAGCTTTAGTTCCAGCAGATTTATGTATCCCATCGCGGCGGCGCTCAATTGCTGCTGCTGCTTACTGCTGCATTCGGTTTGTTCGGTGTTTTTGTTTTTTTGTTTTTACGTTCTCACTCACTGTTTCTTGGGAGACCACTACCACTGCTAGCTTACACACATAGACACATAAATACACACACCACGCTAATGCGCAACGCTCAAAACGGTCCTTCTTAATCCCTCTGAGTCCTTCTGTTCTCCCTGCTTTCGCGCGTTTTGTTTGATTTTATTTCGCACTCTTCAAAACTTCTCACTAGCACCACCACACAAGGAAGGGATGATGATGAGTCACTACCACTTTGGTTAGCATTAAACCGTGCTTCACTTTTGCACCAAATGCTCGTTCATTCACTCACTCACTCACTCACTCACTTGCTGCACGTACTTATTGCAAATGCACCAGCGCCCATTGTTGCGGGCGAAACACTTCACCTAAGCGTCCTTACCGATCCGTGCACATCGTATCGCGATCGCTAAAAGGAGGTTTACCAGCACCAGTACAACTCAGAGTGCCTCAGCTGCATTTACAGCGCGCTCCGGCATGCTCCATCGTGGCGTAACTTTCTCGAGCCAACTCACACCGTTCCACCCGTGCCCAGGCGCCACTTTCAGCACTGCTCGCTGATGCGTGAACTGTGGCTAGCGCGCGCTTTATTCATCCGCGTAATGCACCGAAACAAATGCATGCCCTTCCCACCGGGGTGCCGCTTCCCGTTTCAGTCTCATTGGTGTGCATTGGTTTTTTTGGAGTGGACATTAAAATGTTGATTGCACGGGAAATACACTTTTCACTTGGCTTCACGCGTTTCTTCTCCGTCTCCGTTCGTTCACGGCTCACACTTCACATCTTCGTCCCGATTTATGCACACACATACACATGTGAGGGCCTTCCACGCTTGGGCTGGTGTGAATATTTAAAGATGTAAGCTGTTGGAGGTTTGGTAGTTTGAAAATATCTTTCTTTCTTATTTTTTGTTTGGTTCGGTTGGACGAGATTAATATTCTGCAACGGGGGAAAATAAAACAGCCGTGCGACAAATGGGCGAAAAACACAATGAGCGATGAAATATGGCGTGTGGTGCAAGTGAAAGGTTGTTAATTTGAAAATATGTGCAGCTGCACATATGCTTTTAGCGATTGCCTTTTTCGAGTGTGGTGTGCCGGGAGGGATCTTTTTTCGGATAGCCGACCAAAACGGATGCCGTTATTTGCCGGGACGTTCGTTTGCTATATAGTTACAGTTCCTAACGAGCATATTTTTTATGCGGGACTCTTTTTACATCCCATCCCAACAGTTTGTAGGAATAAAGAATGACTATAATTGCTAATAAATTGAAACCATATATGTAGAGCCTAATTGTTCTTAGGAAAAATTTATTAGGAAAACTGGAGTTCAATGGAAACCTTGAATAAATAAATAAAAATATATGTTATTTTTAAAATCAATAAACTAAGAACTCTCAGTAATTCATCAACTACGATAATCTGCATGTGTAACTGGTTTTTAAACCATTGATTCTCTGAAAAGAAGAAATTCTTTTACAAGAACTTTTGTACCGATAATATTCACATTACAGAATATTAACAATCAAATGCGACCTGATGGTGGAACTGGTAATTATTCTGACAATTAATTAGTATGCAGTACTCAGTAAAATTATTTAGCCACACCGGTGAACTCGTTCGCCGCAATCCATTCGTCACTCAATTTAAAATTAACGTACAAAAGCAGCATGTTTGCGTTTATAATCTGGTATCAGTCTGTGATTTGGAATTCTATGTCATTAATTAATTGTTGCAAAAGATGCCAGATTGTTGCATTTCGTGTTGTGTGTTTTTATCACTTGAAAAAAATTATAAAAGAATAAAATAAATTTGTAATTGATAATGACGAGCAAGAAGAGCAACTATTGTTGAAGAATATGGTAGACTGCTACGCCAATAATAACGAGAAATGGTCTTAAATACAAATACACCTAAATGAACCAAGCACTTCCCTGTGCCCACAATATTCGGCCGCTCGCACCCATCCTATACGATAGGTGATTTCTTTTTCCTTCGGAGTGTATTTCATCAACACCGATACACCTATCCTGATTGAGAATCAGCCACAGCAAATCATTGATTTTTACCTTTAATTGTATGATAAAATTGTTAACCAAAACATGTTAAAATTGTTTATTTTAAGTTTTAATTCAAATAATAAAAGAATAAATTCAACATATGCCCTTCACGAATTGTATTTTCAGCGAAAATGGTACATATAAGCGATAAACAACTCTTTTCTGAAAGGATCCGCTACTCAAAACATCGCGGATTTCATTACATATAAGCGGGAACGAACGTAACTGAATATAACAGTTGATTTTCTTTGTAACCGCTTACTCATAACAGAGTTGGGTGCCGCTGTGAATGGATCGCGACGAATAAGTGATTTTAAAACTATTTAAATTGAACGTCTATTATTGACATTTTCTGAATCCTGGCGAATCGTATCGTTTGATGTTAAGCTTGTAAATGGAACATTTTGTATTAACCAGGAAAGCATTTTTAAAACAGATTATGAGGGAACTTGGTCTACATATACTTTGGAAATTTGTATGCAGTCAAACGAGTCACCCTGTCATACATACACTTTGATTTGAGATTCCACCACCTGATCTCGTTCATAAATTTGGAATAAATGAAAACACCTTGTTTTGCAAAATTTTATAGCAGGTACCCGAATCTAATTCTAATTCTAATTCTGAGTTTAGAATCTAATTCTAATTCTTTCTATGATGAAATAATCTAGGCTGAAAATCGTAGGCTAGTTTTGTGTGTGGTTTTGTATAAAGTTTTGGCATAATTTTAGCTACCAACTGTCAAATTTCATATAAAAAGGCTGGCTTGTATCGTGAAAGGTCCCATTAACAGCAAATACGAGCACAGTTTTTTTTAATAAATAAAAACATCCGATTGGGTTGCGGTCGAACAGATGTTGCTGCAACATTTTCATAGATCCGATAGTAACATGTTCCAGTAAATCAGAAGTGTATGTGTTTTTTTTCTAATAAAGATCTATGTCCTTTCTTTGAATTCTAAGCATATTCATATCAAAATGGATCAGCTGTTATAAACATTGTTATGAAAGGCTACTATTTGAACGAAGGATGAGAAAGTTTACCAGAAGAGACCCGCGAGAAAGTGATCTCCAAACAGCAAAACTAAATAGAAAGAATAACGTAAAGTTTAATAAACCTTCATAGACCGCTCATTAAATATCATTCACTTAAATCATTTCCGTATGGAATGTAATTGCCGTAATTTAAATAACCATCTCATCTACTCTTATTCATAACAAGCCGTTAAACGTCTGTTGCAGCAGAGCAAGATGCTGCTGCACCAGTTATTGGTGACCACAAAGTATCACGATGCGGAATGGTTGAATTTGTACGTTGAATATTTAAACTATAGTGATCACGTACAGTTGGAGACTCTACTCCCACTAGTCGCTCCCACACGGTCTCCCCCTACCTTTCCTCTTCCTTCAGTCAAGTGTTGCTCCTTTCTAGCCCGAAGCAACACGCTTTTCGCATATCCGTGAGCCGTGCCGGAAATATGAATATTAAATCTATTTCCACGGACCCGCGTGGGACGCGATGGTTTTGCGCTGGGCGTGAAACGGCACTCGCGTGTGGTTTTAATAGCCGGCAGGACGCACCGAATGCTGACTGCCTTATTATGAAGGCAACGTCGCAGCTGTCTACTTGATTTTAATTAGACCATTCAATTGATTGCCATTTGATCGGGCACATCGGGTACAGCAGCGAGCACGCTTAGAAGCTCGAAGGATAGAAGCGTAGGGTAGAGGTAGGGTAGTGCCAATGTTTCCCACCATCATGTTTAAGGAAGCAAAATTATAGACGCATATGGTGACACTAATTTTGGAGGGTCGGGGTGCCGATATGCACACAGCACAGTTTTGTTCGTCATGTGAACTTTAACGTGATATTATTTGACCCTTGCGTTAAATCTGCTTTCAATAAAAACCAGTCCCAATAGTGCTGACAGATCAATCACACCAAACGCTGCATACTTGCACCGCTCGACAGGAGTGGAACGGAATACTCTTAAAAAAAGGGAAAGCAAAAAACATGAACGGATTATCGCAAGTATTAAATAAAATCCGTTCCCATAATTCATCGCCATTGATCGGTGGAGTATGCGATTGCTGGGGCAGATAAATTAAATCGCTACTGCTGCAATCCGGATTATTTTCAATTGCCCTGCAGCTTCCCCCGAACAAAGCACAGCACAGATGGTGAAGTGCGTACGAGGAAATATTTTTCACCCTGGGAGGATGGGGAGGTCAAAGTGTGACAGTTTTTTTTTGTTGTTGTTTCGTTTTGGGTTTTAACACTTTCCCGTGTACGCTGCAGGTGACATTCCGTACTGGTGGAATGTTAATGTTCGCGATTCGTTGAACATTTTGCGGATGTTCACGGTGCTCGGGAGATAGAATGTAGCAACATATTCGGCTTCTGGTTGCAAATTTCATAAAGTTCTTTTATCATTTAAATATTAATTTACGCGTAATATTTATTTTGAAAACGAATTAGATACGAAGTAATTCAACATATTCCGTTGCATATTTATAAACAGGATTAGCAAAGCGCAACAAACTGGTCAACATGAATTCGCACAAAATTTAATAACGCTTTCTGATGTAAATAGCATAAAACATAGCAAATAGTACATCAATATGAAACGAACGCAAACAAAGGCTGCAATATGTGTTTATTCGCCGGGTGTACCTTGTTTCCCGTTTGTACCTTGTTTGATGCAGTTTGGAATTATCTGCACAATGTTTAAGCCAATGTTACTGTCGGCCAATGTGTGTATGTTTGTATTTGTTTTTGTATTTGTCCATACCCTAGCATGTTCTAACCAGTCCATTTTTTGATACGGCATTGCAGTGTACATTCACAGCGAACGATGTTGACATGTTTAGTCAAGTTATGCAAACTGATTTCGGCCTCTGGATTGTTGCACACCGTAAAGTGTACGGGGCATGCCAGATTTGGCGCCAGTTGAAAAGTCCATGTTTAGTTGCAATACGGATCACTAGTTGCTGCAGTCGGGGTAAGAACATGTTGTATTGTTTTTTTGTTGTTGTTGTGCTTTTTGTTTCTATAATTCAAGCGCTATTTATTCGAACAATGTGTAATGAAGAGCATAGTTTATGTTGCAGTCGGTAGTTTGGATGATTGCATATTTTAATTTGATTGGAACATTGTGCTCGGTTTCTATGAATTAGTCAATATAAATTCTAGTAAAATCTAGTTCTAAAATTCTAACCATAACAATGAGTTAAGTTTTGAAGGATTTCTTAGAATGATTTTTATGCTTTAAACATGGATTAAACAGTTTGAAAGAAATCCGTTTGAATTATGTGTTAAGGAAGTAGACTGATAGCTGCAAGTGATTTTTTCTTGCAATTCTTTTATGTATAATTACGACGATTTGGGGACTAATGTTGTTGGTATTAACTTTCTCCTTTGCAAGTGTAAATGGTTAAAGCGCTCATTGAACAGTTGTAGCTAAAACTTCTATAATAATCCATCTCATGTTCCAAAATATCAAACTTTCGTGTAACGCTTCCTTTGAGATGTTTCATTGATGTGATGTGAAACATTTTTTGCATACAATATTAATTTACTGCTGTTGGAGCTATCTTTCGTTTTAGCTCATTCAAATTAAATATCAATTTCCAATTGACCATCTCCCAACTTTTTGATATCTTTAGAGGGTTTGTGACTTTCACAGCAATTGTAGATTTTTGATTGAATATTTGATATAAATTTAATATAAAATAATTATTTACATTATGAATAACAAGCAGTAGATGATTGAAAGAAGAGAGTTTGTTAAAAAAAAATGAATAAAACAAAAATCTGTGTCAATTGTTGCAAATTCTTGTTCACTAAGCAGCTAATAGTGTATCACGATCTACGTTTTGTCACAAAATGGCGAACGTTTCTTCCTACTCTTAATAAACTCTTAATTTGTTCACATGTTTATGCTTGCATCTTGCAAATCAGTTATTGAACGTTAACTGAAGTATTTTTTAAATCGTTTGTTACACGAAATTACGAAACGTAGTTATTAAAATGTATGAACTTCCATCATTTTACTTTTTTCGTCAATGCACACAGTTTCTAATGCAGCGTGGTTAATTGAAAGTGAAAAAAAAAAATCCAACGATAAACAAGTGAAGGTTTTCCATCCGGTTAAACGTGCCCTAAATTCATAAAATGTCCGTAACCGTGTAGGTCACGTCGCGTATGAAATAGATTCAAACTACTAACCGAGTCTATTATACGGAATGCTTTTGCTTGGCGGCACGTTGTAAAATTTTATCACCTATCATCATCGCCCGGTTCGGCACCACTCACGATCTCGTCGGCAGCACAAAAAAGGGCCTAGAGAAGAGCAAAAGAAAAAAAAACTCATGCCGTTACGGTGGAGTTTATTACATTTCCTCGCATATCGCCATTATGCTTCGGTGAATGGTGGTGGATTTAGATTCGATTATGGCCAAAGTAGCCATGGCAAGGGCAACAACATAAACATCTTCGATACGCTTGACAAGCCATCGGGAACGGGAAATTTGTCCCGGAAAAGTACAACCTTTTTTCCATCCCCTTGCGATCCCTTTTTGCCCCTCGTGCAACCTTAGCCACATCCGGCCGGGGGAAATCGCGTTTCGCCTCCACGTGTGACACTCCTCGCTTTGTTGTCTGATCGAGTGTAAAAGTACACTTTTTGGTCATTTTTTCCCGCGCACTACAATAGCTTATACGCCGCCCAGCTCGTACGGTGGCTTCACGGTAGTGATGACGCCCCCCCTTTTTTGCCGGTCTTGAATGATAATGTGGGGTTGTTATGGTGAGGACATTATTCAACGTGTTTGAGTGGGAAAATTGGTACTCCGTTATGACGAATTGATGGTCGCCAGCTAGCGGTAAGGGATGCTGCCGGGTTTCGCGGTGAGAAGGGAGGATGGTGACCCATCTGCATTATGAAGATTAGCATCCAAGTGAGGATGTGAGGTTGTGAAAGTATTGCAATAGCTAGCAATAAATTTGAATTATCACTATTTCGGTAGCGGGAATTGTTCTTTCTCGAATGAGGAATATTATAGCGATAATCTGATGGGTGTATAGAATGGGTAGATTCTGATGAAAGTTATATCCCTACCGAGAGTAGAATATTTTAGAATAGGAGTATAGAACATGTTGTTGATTTGTAGATATATTTGAATAAAAAATGTCCACACATTTGTGGAAAAATCCATAAATCAAGTCGATGTCAACAGTACAGTATCTCATAAATTTAACATGGACATTAAATCGAAGAGTTACCGTACTTAACCGTTTAAAAATTTGGATTTTATGTTTATTTTTGAATCATTTCATATACATAAATATCCATATTTATTACAACATTACAACATTAAAACCATTATCTAAATAGCTTCATTTCGTTTATGTGTACCACGTTTTGAGTACAGAAACACCATACCATCTCATTTCAACGGTTAATTGAGTGCGTAGATACAGTCAATCAGTCATCATAATCGTAGGAGAGTTGAATAAAATTTCTTTTTAGTAAAACATATTATTTGCATTTTAATCCTTACGAGATGCCAATAACAAAAAGTAAATCTAAATTACACAATTAAGTATAAAAATGAATCGTTTTTGTGCAAAATAATTAGTTGTAATAACATATTAGAAATGAAAAAACCCTATTAAATGGGTTAAAACTATTGGCGGTTCGGTATCAGGAACATATCAGATCCACACCTTGCTGTTTTACTTTACCGCCAACAATAACTAGTTCAACAACACGTAATGCCCTGATTTCACGGATAATTTTTTCATGTCTGTCCGTTCCATTAAGGCTGAACTAACGAATTAGCAAACGAAGTCCCGAGACCATTGGCGCTTTCGGATACTCCTGCAGCCGGTCACGATAGCAGTGTCATTGATGTGCCGGATAAGTAAGGATTTGTTCACTCTATTGAAGGTTGATAATTAAGCCAATCTTAAATATGGTCATGTAAAGAGAACAATTTTGTTTAATTCACGATGTAAGAGACAGCTGGAAGTATTTAAAAAGTTGAACGAATAGAATAGAAGAGATAGTTAGCAAAACGATCGAAAACAGTTTGTAGTACGCAAACTACGTGGCTGCGTGGGGCCCAAAAAACGAGCCTACTCTCCGCTCACAAGTAAATTTCCATTTTGTTCTGGTTTATAATTCATGTTACAACTTTCCGCTAGACACTTGAGAAAGGCCTAGATTCGTGTGAGCGCTTTGGGCATCCACTCGTGTTAATCCGCCACTGAACGTATGTGTATGTTATTTTCGTTTAATGTTCACAATAAGTGTTGTGCGTAGTTTTAGTGTAAATAACTGACAAATGCAATATTCTTACATTTGGTGTATAATGCTCTACATTTTGATAAAAAATATTCAACCTTTTTCCATTCCATCATTTTAATTGGATCCAATACGAAATAAAACTTTATTTTAATCTTTTATTTGGTATTGGATTGAATAAAAGGGGAATTCATACCGAAAGATAAATTACATCAATATTACAACAAACATATGATGTACGTACTTTTGTGCTGGGATTTTACAATCGAAATATTTATTATATTTTATACAAATAACAAATTGTTTCCTTACAATACTTGATCTATGATAATACACTATCATGAACTCTGTATTAGCATGGTGGCATTTAATGAAGTTATATTTATCACAAAACAAAGACAATAAAAAATGGTAGAAAAACACAACAAAGGATAAACAAAGGTTACAAAACCATTCAGGGATCAGATATTGAATAGCACAAGCCGTACCAAATGCATCTTGATTGGCAGGATCATGATAATCGTGATCAAAGCACCACCCGTTTGTATCATTCCGCCGCAGATTGTGAGTTCATGCCTTCAAACCAACTGATTGGCACCTATTAATTTGGATGGCTTTTGAAAGCCATGCAACTGTTTTTTTGTTGCTCGTTGAACAATTAATTATTGAGCCCTGCGCAACCGATCGATAATAATAATAATAGATAATGAGCAGCTTGTGAATGACGAGAAAGATAGAGCAGCAATTTGTGTTCCATCCGTGCTTGGTCTTTTTTTTTGGGCTTGGTGGGGGGTGGCATTAAATCACTCGTGATGTTCATTTAGGCTTACTATTTGCCTTTCTTTTGTATGGGTGTGTGTGTGTGCGTTATGAATAAAAGCGATCATTGCGTATAATTATCGTACACCATTGCATGTTGACATTTACACCCACGGTGCATCCACGATGATGAAAAGATAATGTTTCTCGCCTCCGTCCATGAGGGGCCCACTCCCACTACAGGACAACCAATAGTTGGTGATGAGTTGGCTTTTTTTCTTCTTCCTGGTTTAATAAAGCGTGGTAATAAAGCACATTTTCCCTCCCAAAACCTTAAAGAACTTTGTGCCCTTCGGTCAGAAGCTAACATTCGCTTGCAAAATGCAGTTGGGCGATATCTTTGGTCGGTAAACACGTAATTCGTCTTTTTCATTTGCAGAACCATCCTATCACGCCACCCGTTGCACGCAGCGCCGGTAAGGGTCTTGCTCTTCTGCACAAAACTTTCGACAGCACGGCACACGGCAATATTGAGGTCATTTACCATCCCGTCCAGCTTTGCATCTTTCCTAGGCTTCATCGCTGATTATTCGTAGCATGATTGCATGCTTTCATTATTGCAACCGGTTCGGTTGGGCCCGGCTGCCCATCGTTACCTGTCTCTCGGCGTACGCTTAAAGAGCGCCCACTATGTTGTGCTAATTTTGTGCCCGATTGCTAAAGGCAACAATCATGCTGATGCGGACCTGCATACACAAACAAACACACGCACATATACAACACACACACACACATACACAGGCATAGTATGGGATGAACGGTAGAATCCGGCACGCGCCACCTCTTTCAATAACATGTTGCTCTGTGTGCTGTGTGCCCTTATCTTTACGGAACGCGTCGCATCGGCTCACACTATCGGCATGATCTGCTCCAGGCCAACAGTCGAGAACGGAGTGAGCAGCACCAGATACATAGGACAAAAAAAAAGACCTAAAGCCACTGCTAATATTGATGGGAACGCACATTCACTTGCACACACAAGCACATACACGTAATCAGAGAGAGGGAGCAAAATAAAAGCACAATGTGACGCTTCCTGTCGTTACGCATCTTCGCCCACCCGTTCGACCGATAAGAACCTCGTGATTGACCTTTCGATGCCGACCATCCTTTTTATCATGTTCCACCTCCCCATCACCATCACCTCGCTTCATCACACACACACACACACATACACACGGTGCCCTGCTCGATGCTTAAAAAATACGAACGGCCCAAGAGATGAGATAGTTGATCCTAGCACATAAATTTGGCACATCCGTGACACCGGAAAGTAGTCGAAACTCGGTGTCGCTTGCTTACTCTCGGCTGTCGTAAAACCCCGGAATCACTACCCACGAGACTCTCGGGCACGTGATTATACCGCCCGTCAACTGGACCAAAACTGGCGAACGGCCGCACGTTCACGCAAAAGCATCCGCGCGCTACGCTACGTCAGGATACACTGGGGCGGAATCGGAACGTACGCCGGTATGCGAACGAACCGAACGTGCATACACATACTTCGGATATAGCGACACGAGCGGCTGCACCAGGATCGTTACACGAACCGAGCAGAGAGAACCGGCCGACATAGATGGTTCAAGTCCATGAAGGGGAAGGTTTACCGGTACACTTTCCTTCCCGATGGAGGCGCGTAGTCGTTGGTTCCCCCCCCCCCCCCAACGTTAAAACGACCCACGGGTTTTCGTTTTTCCTTCGGAGCTTTTTGCATCGGTGAAGGGAACGCCGAAATGAAAGGAAATCGTCTGCATAGTGAAGGATAGGGCTGTTTGTCTCGTTTCTTCCAGTGCGATGATCAAGTGAAAGTTTGATCTTGAACGAAAGATTGATTTAAGGCGGTTGGGAGAATTTGTGGTGATTTCTTTAAATTCAATTGGCAATGATTGAAAGCATAATCAAATAGGTAATTGTTGTAATTGGTATCTGCAAAATAGTTTGTTATGAAAAATCACTTCAAAACCAAAATACATCTTTGCGTATGGCGGGAAATAATCTTTGCAATCAATTATGCCTTCTGAAACAAATATTCGATGCATTTTCTTCATGTTTGCTCATGTTGCATCACTGCATCACTGTATCAAGCATGATAAAATCTATTATCATTACTTAAGTTTTTTTAAATACACAATTGGCCAATTGGTAGTACAAATAGTGGTGGTATTGCTCTAAAATGCATTCCATCCAATAATTTACAAGTAATTCAGTTATATATGTTAGTGTAAAATGTTTTCTGCTCTGTTACAAAGCGTTTAAAAGATAAATGGGGTCATTTCGTTACTTAGTGACCGAAAAATCCATTATTTTGTTAAATATATTTCCAAAATCCTTGTGATATTCTTACGAAACTCATATTTTTGTTATCGCTGTAAAAGACTACATAACAACGGAATCAATACTTTTTATCGTAGCTTTTATGAAATGTTTTTGATTTACTCAACTTCCATTTTTTGATTTACAACTTTTTCACCATATTTTTGCATTTTTAAGTGTTTTTACCATAGTACCGTTATAGGTAAACATAACAGGCAAATTCCTGTAGAGGTTATATTCATAATTTTTTAGATTTTTTTCCACGATATCTTTGACATGTCGTACTGTTTTCACTAAATTAAGCAACAGAAATGAGTTTTCTGTTAGTAATTCTCAAAGGCCAAACATTCGCTTTTCTGGCTGAGTGAAAAATCTACTTCAAATCTCAAATGCTTATACTCTGCCGGGTGTGAGTTGACGACAGGTGTTATACAGTATCTAGGCAATATTTTCATCATTCTAATTTATACTATTTTTTCGATCAATTTACGCAACAAATCAAAATTATAGAAATAATTCTTGCTAGTCATACGAACACTGCTTGAAAACTAAGCTCCATTTATATTATACACAGTTTTTAAGGAATCTTTGTTTACCACCACTATAGGAACACAATACGACGACTATAGGAATCATACCACCATTATAGGTACAACGAAGCAGTCACAAAAAAGTTTTTTTTCGTAAATTTATTGCGTTTCATGGTAAAAATGGTTGTGATTTCAAAGATAAAACATATTCCAATTGCTTTGTGTTAAAATATTCATAAATGTACCTTTCTGATACTTTAAATCGATTAAAGCACATCAGTTAACCATTATTAAACAACAAATTCCACCACTATTGGTACATTCACACTAGAATATCTAGTTCTGAGTATGGCTTGCATTTCGTATTTTTTCCTTTGCGATTGGTCAGGCATTTTTCATGATATCTACTCTACCGTTTTTTATATTAAATAAAAACGATGTCTTTGATTTTATTTTTTTTTCGCTTTTATTCTTTTTTGTTTATTTTCATCTTTTACTTTCCTATATTTTATTTCTCCTCTTTATTACTGCATCCTTTTATGTTTCTTTTCGTTAAGCCATTCACTATTCTTATCTATTATTGTGTTCTTCAATTCCTAAGCCACTTTATTCTCTTCATCTGTAATGTTCTATTTTTTTATATTTTTATGTTATGGTATCTTCATTTTCAATATCACATCGCTCTACTTATCGCTTCTTTTTTTGAAATAAATCCTTCCAATCTTACCATTGCGGGTAGATTCGTTTTCTTGTAGCAAAGATTGAAAGTTACGTATAGCATCTCGTACCGCGGAATAAGCCTAACATGATCAGCTAGGTCCTTTAAGTTTAGTTTCAATTTAATTTCACTCACATATTCATGCAGGGCAAAACCATAATCATCCTGGTTTTTTTACCAGCTACGTCGAGGTGAGTAATAAGTTGAACAATTTTTCCACCCCTTCCTAGTCACTTCAATAAAATTATAAATTTAATTTGCAAATATTTTTCACTTAAGCGCTTCATTCTAACCCATTTCGGTTGATTTCATTCGCCGAAACAGCAAAACCATGATTACAATTTCATCGCGGCTAGCAACGGGGCTCGTCGGGCTTTTCCGCCGAAACTATTCGTAACGCATACTTTTCTCGCCAAAACTGCGTTCGTCGTTCGTCTCGTCGGGTGAGTTCACATCCGGTCGCCACGAATGGGAAGTGGTGCGCATTCCCGCAGGCTGTTTTTAACGAGATATTTTAGTTTGTCATATTTTCACTCCGTGGTATGCCTTCTGCCGAATAGCCCTTTTCTTCCACCGTGCCGTACCGTTACGATGCTAAGTTGCTGCTTTTTCGCTGGGACGGGTGAGGTGGGCAAAATTCGTTCTGCATGCTCCAAGGATTGTGCCACGTGGTTTTGTGCAGCTATGAGCGATGTCTCAGGCTCGCAAGTATGCGGCAAACAATTTCTTGCCATTGTCTTGCCATCCTCCACCAGTCCACCCCTATCCTGGGTTGGATTTTGGAAGTAAAAGAGATGTGAGATACGTTAGTCGTGGATAGAGTGGTTTATGGCTGTGCTTGTCTAATAAAACGTATAGAATATTTTGCATTGTTTGGAAATTATTTTCAATAAATAAGATGTTTTATTACTTACCCCTTAAATGTTAACATAAAACAGTTAAACTATCGTTGATAAATTTTCAATCTTCTCCACCCGGTTCCAGCTCCCTGCTAGGTGGATCAAAAACACTTATTATGGCATTTTCAACACATTCGCGGTGGGCGTACGCGATGCTACACGAAACAGATATTTGAGCTTATTCTGCATGCAATAGCCCTGCAGCAGCTGCTGACAGAATGCAGCCTGCGCTGCGATGAAACAAGGAGGCTCTGTTGTTTCGCGCATCACGTGATTCGCCCATGCAATGGCATCCGTTGGGCGGCGTTCCGGCCCAGGAAGGGGTAGTCGGATACGGCATTTAGCTCGAAGAGAAATTGTTCTTGGAAGCGAAAGCCGAACCTTCATAACACGCAGTGTTATGGGGTTTTGAGGATAGATAAAACGGGGAATTGTTACAAAGTTACCGAGAAGGTAGGAATAGTTCCTGTAGAATATTGGAACGCGCTTCAGGAACGTTCTTCGTGCGAGCGAAATTATCCAAATAACGTCTGTAGCTGCATAAGGGTTGTATTTGATGGTACCATTCCTTCTATTTCCGGAGGTTTTTCTGCTGACAAGCGCTAGTTTCGTACGCAAATATTAACATACCCTTTTACTTGTGATGATGAGCGGTAATGAAATAAGACGACGTGGTAACACATTGCAGCACATGGCGCCGCGGTTAAGAACTTGGCCATCAGCAAGTGTGTTGTCTTGGTGTGATGTAATTGTACGGCAAGACGGGTGGCTCCACTGGCACATTCTCCACTCACTTGTGCAGCGATGTATGTTTTATTAGCGATTCAATAATGCAATCGGTGCCATTTGTGTAACATTCCACCGGAGTAACACTTATTGCCAATATTGCATTCCACAAGCCACTTGGCAGAATGGACCACAATCCTAGTGTTCGCCGTAAGTATGATCCCCTCCGGGGACCCGCTCGGGGGGGGGGGGGGGGGTCATTTCAAGTATCTGTCTCCGGCTCTGTGCATTCTGCAAGTCGCGCTGGAATAATAACCGAAGCGATGGTGAAAATTCCACCGACAGGCGGCATATTTGTGGCCCATCGCCTGGGAGCAAAGGCCGGCGACATTACAACCCAGTGACAGACGGCTGGTATAAACAGATCCGTCCCGGGGAAGGGTTGTAAAAATGGTTCAGACAACCATATTGCTCCATAAAGGGTGGGGCAAAATCTGTTTAGACATCATCGAAGCGTTCGAATATTGGAATGTCTATCGAATGGATCGTACTGGAAACGTACGCTTCACCGTCGAGGGAAGTATTGGTCGACACTTTATCTAGATTTGCGTGCTCAAACAAGCCTCGATTGAATTCTTCCATCACATTTTCTGATGTCTGATAATGTAATCGCATCTGGTTAGTTGGTTAAGTTACAGCCAAACAACTTCACACTAGATTTTGGTTTGTCGGACAAAAAACTTTATCGTCGTACTAGGAACAGATCCCCTTTCATATCCGATCCCCAACTTATCTTAGCAAAATTATTACAACAACTTCCCGCCCCACTTCCGTTCCCTTGACCAACCGGACGTGATGTGAAAGTGAAGTGTTGTTTGATGAATGCGAATCTGATTCGGATGTGTTCTGGATTGTTGCCTCTTGCTTCCTTTTTTTCCAACTGAGGGCAAAAAATAAGGCAAACCTTGAAACCAGTGGCCAGCAACTACGCTCGCGGCTAACCATCGTTGCAATGACACAATGGAACTTTTGATTAAATTTTCCTGTTCACCTCCTCTCTAATCCCTTTTCGCTCCCTTAGAGAGTCAGTTAACAATTTCCGGGTGTGTCCAGCGCTTTCCCAAGCCGTATCGAGCCAACACATAATGGTGGCGGTGATTCGTAATAAACTATCAATGGGTGTCGTTTTATTCGTGTCCGCAAGTTCGCTAACTTTGTCATCGCAAAGTTTCATCGCTTTCCGGGTGGAATAGGTGTTACCGATGGTCACAAAACGGAGAGGATGTAATCAGATTTGCGATCTGGACAGTGATATGTAATAGGATCGGGTGGAGTTGGGTGTTGGATGTTTTTTTGGATGAGGTTAGAGTTTTTTGCAAGTGATAAGCATCGAAAGGTGTCATGAGAATAACCCAAACCGGTGTGTTAGAATAAAGATTAGATTAGAGAAGTGTTTTGTGACAACAACATAAAAACCAACAAACAAATTACGCATGGGGAATCATCTTTGGTATTTTCTAAATGTTCGTTGGTATTTTCTAGACGAAACTATCACGATCAGTATTTAAAGGCATTCATGTGTAAAGGCCGGGCTACATTGATCGTACTCGTAAGTGTAATTTCGTAAGTGGCCTTTGCTCCCAAGAAAGAAGTGCAAAGATAATAAAAACTATTTTAAAATCCATTTAATCAAACTGAAACTGAAAAATCTTATAATTAAACAATGTTTTGTTAGTCTTAATGTAAACTTGGTCTTTAATTTCTCAGTTTAAGAACTTTTGAAATTTACTGGAACTGAAAGAAATTTTAAATATCTACTGCAACTGGAAGATAATAACCCCAAAACAGGCGGTTGCATATCATGCCAAGAGATGAAAGTTATGATATTGCAAACGAACTTATGGCAATGCTCGAAGCGTTGGTTTTACGTTTTAAGATGTACCCCCTAAGAAACCTTTGCTACTTGTGTGGATTTCAATTTAATTTTGCTAAAAGTAATTTTTTTTCTTCAATCATGAAATCTTGATGGGGTTACTTCAAATCTTCAAATAAAGTAACACTGCAACACATCTGACCGAAAACGAGTGCTTGAAAGTATGGTCCTCAAAATCCTAGAGGCTAAAGAATGTACAAAGCAATTGATATGGAAGCCAGCACCAAACCCAACCTCTAATGCGGATTGACAATCGAAGATGTGTCATAGCGAAACCAACGGAATCCATTACACTGCAACAGTGGTAGCTTCTGTTGTGTTGGGTTGGATTGTTGAAATCGACACCTACCAACCAACGTTGTCCGCTGCTTCGGCAGCATAATCTTTGTGTGGTGCCAGTGTTCGTTTCGGTCAAAGACGCTCTCGCCCCGAGAGACCCTTTTTGTCCGGCTGTAGCTAATGGATCTCGCAAATGATAGCAATTTTCTGAAGAACCATCCGCTTGGCTTGGAAGATGCAGAATCCGCCTGGTGCATTGCTTTTATCCCCAAATGGAGTCCCATATATCAGCTGTAGGGGCTGTTGCCGAGTTGCGTTCTTCATCGCTCGCATCATCCAGCATTCAAGCTTGACCGTCCGACCAGATGGTTCCGGGTAGTTTATTTTATTTTTTTTATTTTGTCACATCCATACAGTGTTGTGGAAATGATTCTATTTTCTTGTGATGCTGCTGCTGCTGCTGCTGCCGCTTGTACAGCCAGTTTCGAAGCCAAACATCCACTGCGCACGCAACACTGGCGTGAATGGTTTGCAGCTAAACTGCATTAGAATAATTGAATTTTCAAACAAAATTTTCCATTTGCTAGCATTTTGGAATGCGTTACAGTTTGGTGTAAGGAACAGTGAAAAAGGGAAGTAGTTTTTGAAAAGAATATCAGCGGGGGAGTGCTATAGCGCAAGAGACGCCGTTTTCCGAGAATTTGATATCACTGCTGTCTTTGTCTAGGTGAATTTAGCAGCTATGAATGTGTTTTTCGTTTGCTGTATTTTATTTAATAATTTTTCTAGGTACATTTATTTTTAAATATTATTTATATTAATTTCAGAATTGAATCCAAAACCGGATTTAACTTGGATATCAATCTGATATAGTTTATGATATTTAAAATTAGATTGTTGATGTTTCTTGTGATAGTATTATTGTTATAAATATAAAGGTGACACTCCTTTTAAGTAAAGATTTCAACAAAATGAGCTCTTTTCCAGAGAAGCTACTCGTAATGGGAACTAGAACCTATGGAGCTGCTAGATATCCACATAATTGCAAAAAGGAAGGAACTCACTGGAATAATTAGGTAATAATTTATAATAACACTACAAATATTAAAAAATTCTTTCTTCCTTTTGTACCGAATTTTTTATTTATTTTTTAATAATTAAAATAAATAATAATATTAAATTTAAATTTAATATTTATTTTTTATCGAAACAATTATGAGAAGTGATTTTGTCTAACTTTTAATAAAAGTTCAGTGATGTATGCGCGGTTAAGATAGCTTTTGTCACTTGGAGATTTCAAACGTCTTTGAAGAATCTAAATGAAAATAATTATTTTACCCAAATATTCTTTCATGAATCATACTAATATTATTGTTTCCATTTTGAAACTGTCAATATAAAGATTTTGCGAAACAAATAGTTTTTCTTTCTATTGAAATATTTCATTGTATTGCGTTGAAGTCTTCCCGTGCGTATGTTACTTACATATTTATAAATATTGATGTTTTAGATTATTTAATTGTACTTAAAATAAATGGTATTTATGTAGTATTCTATAACAAACAATGTCGCTTGCAGTCCACCGCCTTATTATTTGTATCGTCTTTGCACGTGTAACCTTTTGAAGATATCTCTCAGCTTCAATGTTATCGACCTTGACAAACGCCTTGCATTGAAAAACATCTAAAGAATTTTTTTTGCCAACTTCCAAACCAACTTCCACCTTATTTACTCCACATTTATCTTCAATACATGAAATGGAACTATTATGTAATTATCTGTATCGCAATCTGAATGATACAAACGGCCCAATGTGATGGCTCTCGCTAGAACAATGGTTTTCACCGGTGCGTGGCACAGGAAAGCGGACAACCGGAGGATGCTCTTTCACACACCCAGGAATCTCTCCTCATTTCTCCTCACATTGGTTGACGGATTATGCCCGCCTCCTATCCGGGCGGTGGCCCAACCCCCATCCGCTAAAGGCCGGATCCCAGACGCACTCGAAATCACTCGACATATTGTTTTCGACGGATGGATGGGATGGATTTTTGTCTATAAATGCAATGGTCCGCTTTTGATTGGGGCAATGAGGAAGGTGCACGTGGAAAGCACGTGGCAAAGACAGGGAACGCGGAGTCACGGTGTTTGGCAGCCAAAAGGTAAGGACTGCCGGCGCTGTTCGTCAGCTGCCCGAGCTGCCAAGAGAGCATTATCCGTGGTGAATTGTTTTCAATTGCCATTTCGCTTGACAGATTAAACATGGCCGTGCTCGTCGTCGCTCTTCGTCGTAGTTGGAGTCGTCTTTATTGTGCGCGCTATGCCTTTGGTGTGGGATGCATGGAAGGAGGGGAGCCTGGTGGGGCAGATGTAGGAGGATGGAATTATCGCATCCCGACAGGACGCGCAACGCGGTCGGTCGTGGTAGCGGTAATTGTGGTCTATTGTGTACCACCAACCACCACCAGAAGCGATCGTTGCTAGCAGCAGGGATCTGGTTCGAAGGACCAAAACGAGGTGGTCGGTTTGGCTGTCAAACTCTGGGCTGGAGAGACACACACACACACACCACCACGAGCCTTTAAAGAGGCGGGGACGAGCGTTCGCTTCAGCTCAAAGTCGTTGGACAAATAAACCCGTCACCTTAGTGCTTTCTCCACGTGTGCGTGTGTATCTTTACCATTTCACTCCGTTTTTCGGTAAGCCACACAGCCCTCAAACCTCCGCCGCGACGGGCGTGTCGAAGCAACAAGCAGCAGGCAAACCTCAAATGGTAGGCTCTTTGAAGCGGGGAGAATGTTGAAAAATTATCCACTACACCACCGAAACCGTATCAGATGCCATGTTCTGGTGTGGCCTGTACCCTGGAAAACCCCACAAAACACATACAGCTGTGTGTATGTGTGCTTATGGGTGACATGCAGAAACAAGCGGAAAAGCGTCGGAGCTGGTTGCACCCGTAACACACATTGGCACCGTTTGTATGAGCGGGGAAAGTGAAATTCCGTTGGGCAGCCCGAAAGATTAATGGTCGCACTGACAACTGACGATACAAAATAGATAAATTATCCGGTTCGTTTCTTTCGATAATCAAACGCATCCGCCAACCGCTTCACCCTGGCGGGTAACCTTGGGAAGGGAGGCTGTGAGTTGAAGGATAATCTAAACTTCCCCATCCGTGGTGGATGCGAACGGAAGGAACATCTTCTGCATCGACATCCTGGTGCACGGCGGAGGCCGTGGCTATGGGGTTTTTGGTCGGTTGACAGCCGACAAGATCAACATGTGTGCCATGACTGTCGTGTCGTGTTTTCTTTCGGACAAAACCTTTCGACATGAGTGCAAGGAACAATTTGTGCGGTTAGTAGGGCGCCTCCCGGGCAGATGTGGCATCGTGTGCGTGGAGGTTGCTTTTTTGTGTTCGAATGATGTGAAAAATATTGTTTTAGTGGTGAATGTTAGCTGTCAGTTGCACATTGAAGGAAGAGAAATTCTGCCAAGGATGGTTATTGAATTTGAAGAACATGAAAATTGAATGCTAATCTTGTCGGGCGAATAATGTGGTGAAGTCATGATTGTGTTGTAAGATGGTTTTGGAGATTATTATTGACTGTTAAATGACACAATAATAATAATTATGTACATTATAAAATGAAAAACACTACTTATAAGTATGTAATCGCAATGCAATCGAGAGTAGTACATTAAAATAGAGCCTGAAATTAAACTTTTGCTTTATCTGATTCTGAATAAAGACGGAATCTGATCTGGATCAAGAATTATTCTTAAGTTCATAATCCAACTTCTTCTTTTGTCATAGCTTTGTATTGAAATTAGCAGCAAAATGAACATGAGCGTAAAGATGCTGGCTGCCAATAGGTCATTCAATTCGTATTATAAATCATTATTGGCCTAAACCAATGGTCATATCATGGGATTAAAATAGCTTATCTATTCCGTAATTTGATTATTTTCATATATTAAAACATAAGAAGCGTAGAAGATCTATATAAATAGGAGAAAATTGGGCGTTGGGTAAGAAGGAGACGCATTGGAAATAGACTGGGTGTGGATTAAGTGACAGTTGATTAGACACTCAATATTTCTTCTGTATATATTCGGTTTTATCTTCAAAAAGAAGTTTCAAACAACAAATATAGTAGAGTTAGTAGAGTCCTTAACTCGCGCGACTTAACAACATACTCGTTGTGGGTTCAATCCTGGAATGAATCGTCCCCCCGTAGTAAGGACTGACTATGGTATTGTGTTAATTTTTGTGTACACAACAACAGATCAAGCTTTTCATACATTATGGGCAATTTAAATTAAATATTAATCAATTAAAATTAAATCAAATAATTACAACCGGCTGAATGGCTATTTTAAAAAGTTTTAATGTTATTTGAACAATTGTGTAAAACTCGTACACAATCTAAAGCCATTTCAACGATCAAACCAATGTTTTGAAACCATCGAATGTTGTTGCTCAATCTGTGCATTAGGATGTTCTTTTGTTATCCATAAATGAAATAGATTGTTTGTAAGTTTCATTCCTAACCGAGCGTCGTATGCTACTTGCAATAGCTTAGTGCCAACCAATAGATAACGCTTTCAAAAGAGCGTTCCAAGAACTTCGATATAAGTTCAATTACATTTCAGTTCAAAAGCATTCCAATCAAGCTGCACAATACCATTCGGTCGAATAAAGACGCTTTCCTTTAAGATCTACATTTGCTGGATGGAGATTTGCAAATATCTGCAATTCAACGCCAAACAGCAGAAAAAAAACAAACACACACACACAAGTCTCAAAATCCACAACAATCAAACAGAATAATAGAAACAGAAATTACAAGATGGGTGGCTGGCGCGATGATTTGCACGCGATCATCACCACCAACGAGCACCCACGCTCGTACAATTTCCCCGAGCAAATGAAACAAATTCCAGCTAAATAGAATATCGTTCAAATGTGTTTTCTTCCTGTGCGTTCGCAATTCAATCGAAAGCCTAAATTGCTGGCAGGCGTTTCCGGACCGATGGCTTTCACGCGCTACTCTCTCCACTTGCGCTCGGGCTTGCTTTCTTAATTGAATGAAATCAAACATCGCCTGATTGGATCAGGAGAAGCCCGAGATTTGAGTACAATGATGTGCGTTTTTTCTCTCTTTCTTTCCGCGGATACTAATGCCGTAAGATATTGAGCAGAAAAGTCACGTGGCCGATCCAGCGAAGTGATCAGCGCGAAGTATTGAATTCGAATTAATTCCCTCGGGCTTTAGACGGTGCAAAAGTTGCGGGCTTAGAGATTGATGATAAAACATTGACATGATGAATACAAGGGACAAGCTAAAGCCGAATTGAACCTTGTTTCGAGAAAGTTAACAAGGTCAAACTGGATTTATTCCCATTCTAAATGATCTGTCATGATTTAGGTTTAGTTAGGTGATGTTATACTTCTATGAAATGAAAACTCATGCTTCTCTAATGCACTTATGAGAGGATTTATTAAATTTTTGAAACAGTTACCTTTCGGGTGGGACTTTTTGCCGCTGAGCAGAGTCCTTCTTGGAATTAGTTCCACTGTTCGGTTGCAATTCGGCTACTCTAAATCAATCTTTTGTATGCTGTTTAATCCTATCCCTCGGTGGTTTCGAGTTTTGGTAATTTTTGTCCGACATTTTCCTTTTTTCTTTCCCCTCAAACTGTCCCAGCATCTGCTTCTATTATGACGATATTTTTTACCCACTTCCTAGAATATTTCAAGAACGTGCCTGGGAGCTTTATACTATTTCATGTCCGGTAATGTATTTGTTATTCGCGTCACATACTTCACACATGAGTGGGTGGTGAAAATCCGGATAATAGCGCGTTTTCTACTGCTTGGTGTGAGGCAACGAAAGATGCCACATCGCAGGCCCTCTGTTGTTATAGAAGGGAATGTTTAACTCTTTAAAAAGTATGATTTAATACAATACAAAGCGCATTGAGTCCGTATAAGTATTGTAGATTTTCAGCGATATTCAGTCAGTTATTGAAAGATATAATAAATTCTCTGATAATAAAATTAAATCTGATTTGATCACATATTTCTTAACGCGATTGAACGCAAACGATACATTCTTTCACTTACTCAAAATTGAAACTTTGAAGAACATTCCTATCTCCTAATCCACGCTCCATGCCCAAAACTTCCCTCCATCCGAAGCATCGACGACATAGTTTCGTTTCACTCAATTCAATTGGTTTTTTATTGATATGGAAGGTACGTGTGCCAGTGAAGCAGTCATTTCAAGCTCCGTTTCATTGCCACTAACTCCGAAACTCTGCAGTCGTTGCTTGGGTGGTAGTTTTGCCTCCCTTCGGCAGAACAATTCTCGCCGCCTATCGATTGCCTCTCCGGTTGAGCGAGATCGCTAATGAAGCCGTGGCAGAAATATTCAAAGTCATGGGAAAAATACCGAGTCATGGGATAAGGGGAAAAGAACAATCATTAGGCCGTAAATTTCACACCCTAACTTTTTTCAATTTGCCTGAGATCCTTTTCTGCGCGCTTTGAGCTGTTTTTTGTTTTTGTTTTTCGGCGGCAGAGGTAAATTAAGCGATGGTGGTGCATTGATTTGATTCGATCCAAAAAAAAAAAGGCTCGTTCTTTAAAAAGTTAGGGCAGTGTAGCAGCAGAAACAAAAACTCACTGAAGTATACAATAGACACATTTTATGTTTTTTTTCTATTGTTTTAAATCGGCAGAATGTAAGAACGGTATCGTGCACATGGTGGGAAAGGAAATCGGGACTAGCATGAGTTTCCATAATTGAATTAAATAACATTAAGTCGATCTTGGCTTAGGGTGGAAAATCAATGCAAAATAGGGGTGTTGTTTATTTCGCACTTGGTTTACTTATTTTATGATGCTTGGAAATTTGCTAGATTTGGTATCGTGAAGCAATCAGAGTTAGGCATTTAATTAGTAGAAGTTGCTATCTAGTGTTGCATACTGCCTGATCAGATGATACCATCGTAATCATTTGTGTCGTTTGGGGGGAGTTCACTTCTTGAAATAATAAATAATCTAGTACACCATACGACAAGATTATTATCATTTTAAACAAACTATACAAATTTAACCTGCAATCTGCAAATGGGATAAAGACTCTTTTTTATCTACTATTCATCTCAAGTATATAAAATTTAAAAATTTTAAGTAAAAAAGTAGTTGCAGTAATCAGTAATATATTAATATATTGACGCACAAGTAAATGTTATATATTTAAAATGTATATTTTGATTATTTTGTTGTACATGGTCATGCCAAATATCATGATTGTTTGTTAATATAAATATTAATATTTTACTGGCTCTTCTGGGTAGTACGTATTTGTAGTAAGGCGGACAGCAATGTTCAAGTTGAATTTGTTTTATGTTTTTTTTTATGATTACCATAACGGCTACAGAATCTATAGAATGTTTTAAAAAACACTACAAAATCTAGCTCCTGATCTTGCCTCTGTTTTGTACCTTAGTTTGAAATTATTATTCTCCAGTTATCTGATCGATAATGCAACCTTATCAAGCTTGCATTATTAGAGCACAGTTAACCTCAAAGTATGAATTTTTTCACTAGATTTTAGAAATCGCTTTTGTGCGTTGATGCACTGATTTATCACAATACCGTACAGCCATTCAGCCACTAGGTAAGCCATTCTTCTATTGTAGCATCTATACCATCTGTATCAGAGCCGGTTACCTCCTACTCCTCTCCCGAACATTGGTGCTACAAACCCACACTTACACACAGCCGTCGTCGCGAAATGAAGCGTCCCAGCCGAGAACGCCACGGCGCACACAATTAATTAGTGCTAATGATTAGGAAATCCACATTTCAATCGGTGCATAATGGACCTGGGTCAACGCGGGTTCGATGGTGCCGACCGCAAGTATTAAACCGTACCAGTGTCTCCAAGTTCGTGCCCGGTACTGGTACCGGCAAGCATGGTTGGCCGTGTGTGTGTGCGCGTGCGTGTGCGTTGTATTTCCTCCCACTGTGTCACCCCGGTGGGGCAGCCACGATGGGTTGGGCTTGAGGGTAACCGTGTGCCACACCAGAGCGCGCATTGCATGATTGAGTGGTAATTTGAATTGGCTAAACATTCGATGACAAACCGTGCAGGACGGCGCGCTTGATGATAGCGCGCGCTACCCAGCACGCGGATATCGCCTTTGCCCGGTGGGAAAAGTAAATTTGAATAAACCATGCACGTGGTGTCGGACATACCGACGCACCCGGTGAGCGATGGAATCAGAGAAGTGGGCAACGGGTGGAAAGGGTGGTCGGGCAGATTTTATCAAATCTCCATTAAACTAATTGATGTGGTTCCATCTGCACTTAAAATGAGTTTCAAAGTGCCCGTACTCTGGCTGGCTGCGTAGAGTTCGCGCGTAGGGTAATTTGCGACGTAAATGATTGTATTTTCGATGGACATATTGGTAGGTATGTAGTGTGCTATTCGACTTTTGTCAGCCAGTAGATGTCAAATTTTGCTGAGGTTATAGTTTATATAGAGTGGCAAACCATAAGGATAAAGGTAGAGAAATACTGAGCATATTTGAAATTCTAATGAATGACACATCATGTTTTTAAATGCTCTAGACACCAATATTGTTTCACGTTTGGCATGTAGTAATTTTTTGATTTCTGTAGTTGACATCTTTCATTTTATTATTCTATTCAATTTTATGTCATTAAGTGTCATTATGTGTATATTAATTTATTTTCTTTATTACCTGATTATTTTTTGTAATTAAAACTTTATTGTATGTGTTTTTATTTTATAATATACTTTTCTTATTTGTTGTTGTGTGCTATCTTTTAACGTTTTCTTTTTGGCCATTAACTGTTAGCTGTTAGTCGCATCTTATTTGTACTTACATTGTACATGTAAAAAGTGAGTTCATGTTCTAATTATTTCACTAAATTATTTTTTGTTTTTTTTTTTTTAATACATCCAGATAGAAATGTTGTGGCTTATCATAAATTATATTTTGATATGTTGTTCTTTGTTAATTCTGTCTTCTCACAATATTGATCTAAAAATATAGTATCATATTTGCTTAGTGTGTTTATGTAAATACTTTCAAATAAAGTTGTTCAGCATTGTCATTCTGTTTCTACCCAAGTTTATTTTTCTTAAATTGAAGCAAAGCGAAACTGAATTCTTTCCGCAATGCCTCAACTCGGACAAACAAATCCGTCTCGATTGAGCAATAAATAACCCATTTTCTACCACATGCCATACATGGCACTGAAACATCTGCTTACGACTGTTGTTTTGCATCATACTTTTATGAAACAGTGCTGGCTGGGACTGGCGAACTCAAGAGTGGATTGTGCACTTTACCCTCCAAAGTACTGTTCGCGGAAAACGGGTGCACGCTCTGTACATGCTTAATGCTTTGCATTAAACAAGAGACCGAAACTGTTTATGCACACCATGCACCACCATGTCAATCGATCGTGAAAAATGAAAATGCATTACAAGAGCAACGTGGCGGAGGAGAGAAGTGGAATGAAAAAAAAAAACTCTCCATTCGAAAGAAGCAATGAATGGTGTCATACAGTTTTGCAAAAGCGCTTGAGTGGTTTCTTGTGTGGATATTGTTGCGTTATTTTTTCCACGGGAACTTCTACTTCAGATGTCGTCGTATGGGTGCGTTTTTATATTTTTGTGGGATGAATTTTTCCGCCTTGCAAGAGTGAAAAGCTTCTCCAGGGGTGGATGCTGTTGGGCGGGTTGGGCAGAAGCTGCTGAGTGAACCGAAACCGGGCAGCTGTTCTCAGCGGTGGTCTCGTAAATTTGATGGTGCAATATTTCGTCCTTGCGCGAAGTGGATTGGGTTGAGCGACCGTGCGTGCGTTCCATACACTGCGAACTGATCGGCTGCACCGTGACTACCGTTGGCTGCATAACAATAAACCAAGAAATGATTTGCATTCAGCGACGGCACCACGGAGCTGCAGAATTGCAAGAACTGGTTGCTGCCAGGGTGCTGTGTCTGTGTGAAGGATGCGTTGCGTATCATTGGCAGTGTGCAGTGGCCCGACCACAGCGGAACCAGTAGTGCAGTGGCGTACATCGCGTTGCATCGTACGGAAATAACTGCACCACCCCGAACCGGTGGGTGAAATGGAGCAGTTCAGGGAAGAGAAAGTCGCTTGCGTTTTTTGTTACGTTCTCTCTCTTTCTCTCTCTCTGAACGTTTCATAAAGCATTTTGTTTGATATTCTTGTGAGCGTTTGTGAGCTTCCGCTTTCGGCAGAATGGCGTTTCATTAAGCATCAGTCGGTGGGTTTGTTCTTTGATTTCGTGGACTGTCATATTTAGGAGTTTCTGTCTTTGTGATTGCTTTAGCTTTGAAAGTTGCTTAAAACGGTAGGGTGTTCTTCACCACTTCGCGTTCACTTTATTGTAATTAAATTGTGAACTTCATTTTCCTTTATAATTTTTTATTTGATTTTAGTTTTTGGGTTTTATCTTTGAATCAGCTAGGGAATAAATTACTTTTAGAAATTACAAACTTTTTGGAAGAGCTTTGGGTTTTTTAGATTATTTACAATAAAATGTTGAGCTTTGCATAATTAAATTGCAATAAAATGATTTCACCAAATTTGGCCGTAAACGAGACGCTTAGGTTGTATCATACACTAATTTGAAATTAAGGGGGTTGAAAGTGTGCTCGATGCTGCAAGAAACCCATTTCCATCGAAATTATATTAATTTTGAAGAGGTCTACAAACGTCATATTGTACAATATAATAACATGCCCCACATGAAATTGAACTAAGCCGATTATAGCCAAGACTGACTATGGGTAAACTAAAAAGTGTTTTAGTGTTTTATGGCACGATTGCCTTAGTATCTTATGGCTAAGGTTGTTGCGCTAAATCCAAAGAAGTATCAAGAGGTCTTTACGCATAGGTTCAAAGGTTTAGATTAGTAACGATTATGGGTTTTATAAAGAATCTGTGGACTGATGTTAGTGTAGGATCAGTGCCAATAATGTCTTTGTACATTTCTTCAAGGCAGCCTCTAATTAAAAATGTCCGTTGCAGTGAAAAGTGAATGCAATTACCAACTTGTTACTTTTATGTTTCAAAGAATGTACGCAATGGTTTTATAATTGTAGCCACAGTAAAGCAACACAACAGGTTCAAGTTCCATTTTATATTACGGTCATATTTAACCGAAAAGATGACCATAATTTTCTTATCAGATAACATACTTGCACCAACTACCATTCCGGAAAACCAACCAAAAACCAGACTGAATGGCGTTTAATTAAAATTCAAGCAAACGAGCCACGACGCTCTAATTCGCTAAACGCGTACATTTCACAGCCACACATATACTCGCACTCACACACACAGACCATGGAATGGTGCTTATCATTGGGGGGTAGTTTATGAGATTTAAAATTTCACTAAGCCCCCACACACACACACATACATAGATATATTATCATCATTTCCCCTTGAGCAATCAGTAAAACCAGCCAACACCAAAGCCGCGCGCGCCCTTTTGCGGTTGATTAACGCACTCGTCTCATTAGCAGAAGGAAATTAAAGGCCCGCGCACTAAAAATGCCTGCGGTGAGCCGGCCTCATTTCCCGTGCTCGCAACCGTGGCCAAACACGGAGCAGAACAGGGAGGTGATTTTTTTTATTATTTGTTTTGTTGCCCTTCCTTTAACGCCTCGGAAGCGAAATAGAAACTGCTGCCGCTGTGTGCGTGTGCTGCATGCTGTGCTGGGACACACACACACACGGTCTTTCACTCTCCACTTTCTCTCGACTGTGGCAAAAACCTGTAGGAATGTTCACTCCAAACCGTTGGTCTTGCTGTCTGTGTGGTGCAGCAATTGTGCCAATCGTACGAAATGGCAAGCCTCACATCCAATCCGGCTTTTACCACCCTTTTCCGCAGCGAGTTTCTCGGTCAGTTCCGTTGGATGTGCTCCTTTGCGTGTGGGGAGCACAGACACACAGAAGCGTAAAACGACGGGGACGGGGAGCAAAAAACAAAAGTCCCCTGGGATTGTTTGTGAGCGGAGTGCAAAGAAACCTTCAACAAAATGGCAAAGGAAAGCGAGCAGAGAAATTGACGGATGTGAAATTGGATCAGGAAAATTAAGCAAACATTCTCCAGGACCATCTGCACGCCTTCACCTCTAGATGATGCTGATGGAAACACACTACGGAGAGGGAAGAGAGAGAAAGAGAGAAAAAAAGAATGGGATCGCACATTCCCCGCTGCTTGAGAGTTGCGATTTGGAAACGAGACGGAACCATCATGTCCCGCCACCGTCGCTCCACCGGAAGTGAGCCACCACCCATGAAATGGCCTTTTGTTTCCATTCGGCTTTCCGCGTTCGGCGGTCGTCTCGCTTTTGGCAGCGCTGATGCGCAGTTTTAATTCAATTTCGACGTACTTTTGAAGCGATTTGAAATTTCTAAAGCAAAGCAACAAAAAAAAAAGGAAAAACGAGTCGGAAGTTCCTGCCGGGACACCCTCTCATGATGACGTCTTTTAGTAGGTGGATGTGTGTGTGCTTTTTTTCATTCTCCCACTACCACAAATGTTGCAAAAACGTTCATATTTAGAGAGCAAAAACAAAAAAGGCTCTGCATGCAGCATGTTGTTAGGTAACCGCACCAGGAAGATGTTTTCCAACACAGCGAAACGATGTGTTTGTTTTTGCATTGGGGGGAAAAAAGGCCGGCGCTACAAAAACTCGCTCGCGGCGGAAGTCAAATGGGGCGTTAATGATATGAATTGATGGACGCAGCACGGTTCGCATTCAGATGCGGATGCAACGCTCGTTTGGTGGAAAGGGTGGAGAGGGATTGAATGAATTTTTCATAATCGGTGTGAGGTGGCTCTGCCGTTTCCGGGTTAATTTGTGTACAATCTGGTGCAGGCCGGCCTGGGTGGATAGGGGTCTATCGGGTTGGTTGTTATCATTGTCGAGCCGGTTCAGTGATTAGTCGATTACGGTACACAGTACACTCAGTGAGCAATTGGAGGGGTTTATTGCAATGTAAATGATTGTAGCTTGGGTATGGATAATTGAAATTCTGTAGCTTTCATCACGAGAATGTAGATGCTACAATGTTACAGAAGGAAAATGTCAAATGTAAACTATGAGAAATTATTTTCCAACATATCCTTTGATAATTTATTCAGAAAGCTGAAATTTTTAACCTGTTGTAAGTGTATTCTGGAATCTTGTTGAATTATTAGACTTTATTAGAAACAAAAAAGAGAATTTTGATTGAGTGTATTTTTACTCAAGGTCTTTTAATAATCGCACTGCACTGTTAACTGTTTGACGTTGATCCATGTTATAGTAGTTTTTACTTGTCGATTGTTAGCGTTGTGCTAAAATTGTTTGTGACAAAGAAATGATTTGAATCTTTAAAGCTTGATTTAAATTGTCTTTTCAATTTAGCCTTCTAGGTCGAATTATCCTCTTAGCTCCTCCTCTTGATCGTTTTATTGTTTACATAATATATTTATACCTTTTCTTTCTTTCTCTCTTATGCATGGACCTTTCTTTCATTATTTTTCATGCCTTTATGCTTATTCCAGTTATTATTCTCCGACTGCTACTGTTAGTTCTTTTCTTTTTATGTTTTTCTTCTCTTTCAATATTCCTTTTTATTTTTTTTATTTTTTCTGTGTTGTCTTTTTTTCAATGTCAGCCTCGCATTCAGGCTGGCTAAGCTTTTAATACTTGTATTATTAGTTTATTTTCTAAGTATAATACACATTATTTGATAGTTTTTGGTTTCACAAGTATACCTCAATACATAAACAAATTAAAAAAAAACTTTTAAGTAAAAACTCCAGAAACAAAATCACATGGTAAATCAACCAAAAAAAAAACATTACATTATGTGTTTACTAATTGTAAATATAATACAAACAGAATACATTGTTTATAGTTATTTGTAAAAATGATAATATATGTTGAGAAAAACAAAAACTCCTTTGATTGAATTTAACAATATCACTTTTCGAGGAGTCCATAATCGAGGGCGTAATCATGGATGGCAGTGATCAAATAACAAAAAATAGATAAAACGAAAAAAGTGAAACTACATTCTAATATGAAAATGTAAAAAAACCCGATTCAGAATTCAATCTACAATTTTTCCACTATTACAGCATCCTACGAAACCACGCATGCAGGCGCCCTTGTGTACTTGTGTGTGCATGTGTGTGAATGGGTGTGCGTAGCTGTAAAGTGGAACAGTCTATTGTATTAATCGCTTACCGTGCGGGACAACATCGGGGGACCATCATTGATCGGGGTGGTGGTTTTTGCTCCCCATTGTTATGCTGTCTTAATGGCACTTACACCGTTCGACCGTTCACGCGTTTGACACTTCAATTCCGATACGGATAGGGTCTCTGAATGTCTGATTGCTTACGGTCACCAGGCTTTCTCTAACGAATGCACTTTTTATGGCCTGCTGTCGAATGCACTCAATGCGCACACTGTTTCTCCCTTGTTTGGAGTTTTTTTTCTCTTTTTATGTTGGCCAATGATGCTGTTCATTCGATTTCTGGCGATTGGCGCAATTGGGCCGTCACTTTCAGCCAAAGGTGAAGTGTGCCCAATTTTTGATTCATTACCCATCTGACGTGCCGTTTGCACAACGGTCGTAGGATGATTGATTTTTCTAGGGGGCAAGGTAGAGAGATTGCAGTACTGTTGGCAGCGAATGTACAAATAAAATGATTGTGCTATGGCATTTGAATGTTTATTTCGAATCGATGAAAAATTGTACTAAATTGAATAAAATGTATGATATTATCAAGTAAATATAGAAATGTCCTTTGAAATAGGTTTAGTAAGATAATTAATCACGGAACAATGAAAATAAATAAATTTCAGCCAAATCAAACATCACATCCCGTTCATATGAACTTTATGACTTCTCATTTTATGCTACCATGCGCACCGTAGCACTTCTGTCTGTGCATCGTACGGAATTGTTCACACAAACAAAAAAGCATTTCAAAATATCATTCCACCAAAATATGAGCCGTCTGTTTGGGTAATATACCTAGTTGAGCGTTTTTTGCTTGGGCTTGTCCATTATCGACAGTGCCTTTCCGTTGATACTGGTGTTTTGTATACGGCACTTATTCCTAGCTTGCTGCACGAATTTCGCGTGCAAATGGATGCTCCAATCACGAACAGAGGGAGCACGGTGAAAGGCAATTAAATTAAATCCACACGGAACTATGGTTATGGTAATTAAAGTTACGAAATATTGGTATAGTATGGTAGATATGCTTTTTTTAATGAAATAAACCGCTGGACTACCTACACTTCGTGCCAACAGTCGGTAGCACTAACGAGAGGCACTTTTACACACCCTGTGCAGATGCAAGTACGTTTTATATAGCGTACGATCTGAATAACTGCTATGTATGCATACAATAAACTGTTATGGTCTGAAGTGTCAGCATTTGAGAAGGAAAATATTCTATTGAATGCTGAATAAGGGCTGGATTAAGGCAGTCAATAAAATACTGTATGGTACAAAGTTATACTGAATTTTGTTCCACAAACTTTGATTATAGTATGTTTTTTTTTCTTCATACCCTGTCTATTCTCTCCCATTCTTCATTCTTCCCCACTGACATGATTGTTGAATATCATTCGATGCATATGTATGTTTAAATTACGATCAAAATTACGAAGCTTAATAATTCTTTTAAAAAATCATAAAGATAAACTAAGTCAGTTGTTTGTGCAATCAATTATGCTCACGACAATGACCATATCTTACTAATGTATTGTTTGAATTCAGTTTTACCCGTCTTTAATTCACTCTGTGGTAACATTTTAAAATCAATTTGAGGTTGTTCAATTTACTTTTGTAGTACGTGAATGTTGACAAATACAACAATCACAATTAAACGAGTCAAACTAATGAAACTGTAATCCATAACGAATGTCAAAAATACTCCCACTGAATACTCTCATGATTTTATGAATAAATTATGAGCAAACTGCATCTTAATAGCCATTCTAACTGCATTGCTTCTGCAAACATATTCAACCTGAGCAAATGATGCAGTACAACAGCCTGGAACAGGGTTTTTACGATTAATTAATGTTTTTCATTAGCACTTGTAATACCCTTCAGCTGATCTTGTTCCATTTGCCTTTCATTTTCAATTTGCAAAGGACCGAGAAGGCTTCTGTGCCAAATTCCCTCTGAGCAGGATAAAGTTTCTAGCTATGATTTATTAATTGTAGACCGTAAACCACTGTGACGCCGAACACCACAGAAAGATGCATTCCCGCTCGGCCAGCCAGCTCAAGGAGCAGCTTTCCAGCAAAACTTCTTAACCGGGAGCACATCAACCGCACAGGAATGGGAATGGCGTTTCGGGAATGGCTCATGTGGACAGTACGTCGCACCGTACTCTGGTGTTCATTGTTTTTGGCTCCCGAGAGCAGAGTTTCCGGTAACTAATTTTCATCCCTTTGCCCAGCTACTGCACAATACCATTCTTACACGTGTTCGCCGGCTTGTCCGATGATTTCGCTCGAACGCTGTTCGCCCATTGAATGCGCTGCATGATGGGCGAGTAATCGGGCGGTTTTGTCCCAGCAGGGCAAGGGGATGCATAACTGCACCTAATCGTTGAACTCTACCGGTGCTCACCGTCACGTGAGCGTTTGCAGATAATAAACGCTTTAATAAAATTTAAATACCAACCACCGTTCGTTCCGTTCCGGGTTTGGTAAATGGAACGCTTCGGTGTTTGTGGCTCTTTAGTGTGGCAAAAAAGCGAGGGGAAAGCCCTTGAACTTTGCGCTGCCAAGAACATGGCCGTAAGAATGTAGTAAGTTTTAAGCACAAGATGTATTCATGTATTTTTTTTTTATCGAAAACAATAATTACTTGTTCGGGAAAGCTTCTTATTTTTTGAACGTCTTCCAAAGACGGAGGTTGTGCAGCATTTTGTTGCACGGTTTGACCTTTGGTGTTTTTTTTTTTTGGGTTTTTTGTGTGTGCAGTTTCTTTCGACTGCTTCAGTCGCTTGTAAAGTTTCAGTTCGCACGTAGAAACAGGAAGAAGTTTTGCTGAAATAAAGCAAAAAGTTGCCGTGATTATATAGGATTTGCATATTGTCGGGTATGAGGGTCATGAGTTTATAAATTGTTCATCGAAAAAAAAGCGGAAAACTTGCCTTTATTTTTCGGAATCGACAAGGGTGCGCCAAGTACCTGCTACTTAAACTTTTTAATACACACACACACACCTAAAAAAGGCAACGGAGACGTCAGCGAAGTGAGACGCGAATTTTAATGGTGCTGCAAACATTGCAACGCCACGCAAACGCCGTGCAGATGGTGCAGAAAAGCTTATAAGCTGCAAATTTACATGAAGTATAAGTTTTGCTTGAAGTCTAATTAAGAAACATTTAGGTAATTTTGATAGCAAGGGAACTTTGTCGCGCTTCTGTTGGGCGGTAGGGCGACTAAAGCTGGTCAGCGTTTTACTTTTTGCTTAGCAAATTAGCTTAAAACCTCTGTTATGCGCATTCGAAGTGCATGAAAGAGATGGTTAGCAAAGTTTTGCTAGAGTTTCCTGTTATAATGAAGTGTTGCTGACATGTTTCAAGTATGTATATTTTACAGAAATCTATGTCGTATGTAAATAGCATAAAAATGAATCAAATGTTGCATCATGTTGGATAATATCAGCAAGTATCTTCAAATACTTAAAGCAGTGCACAGTACCGTACAGTAATGGAAGTGCTTCTCACCAAATCCACTCAACACACTCCATCATAATTACGACGCCAAAGCGCTACAGGCGCTGCTTGAGACAACATAGATTCAACAGCCAATTTGACACACCACGACACTGACCAATTTGCTCCCCGACGTCCCAATTTCTTGCTTCCCAATTGGTAGGGGAAGGTTCCGAAGGTAGGTGATGAAGCGTCGTAAGTAGTTTCGGTGGGATGGTACATAAGCGTTCGCTCACATCCCCCCGGACCATCCATCTTTTATCGGTGAAGCGTATTTAGGAAATTGCGTATCGGTTGGCAAATATTTGCTCATCATCGATGTTTGCGCTGGCCGGCGACAGACCACTTGACGACGGTCGTCTGGAGTAGCGGGACGATTGGGACGGGACGAAAACTCACACTGTTTGTCTAGTGACACTTCGCCTACGGTCCAGTGCCGGAAGTGGACTAGATTTCGTCTGGGTTAAGTGAAGTGCTGGCACCGGCTAAGTGGCAGCTGAAGCATCAACAGAAAAATGCACGCGCCGTCCCCCGAAAAATGTTTCGTTTCATGTTTCGCAAATGTCAACAGGAAGGCTGTTGCCGGTGGAAGTTGATGATGGTGGATAGTGGTATGTTGCAAGGAAAGCTCGACTGGAGAACATTGTGTACGGAATGTGTGTTCGTGGAATTGGCACAGTGAACGGGGCATCTTGAGACTTTTATGTCAGTGTGTTACTAGTGCAATTGAGGGAATTTTTAAATTTATATCACAATATTGTTCACTCTATCATTCGATTTGATTGATTATTTTTCAATAAAACGGTGCTGCATAAAAGTATGCATTTGTGTGATAGCTTAAATGGTATTATGCGTTTTGAAAACTCGTTATACGTTCATATTGATTATTTATATTAAGTTTTCATTGAATATATAGGTAAACGTTAAGAATTTTTGCTTTAATCATAAATCAATTATATTATTCTGTAGTCTTCGTTAAACTTCTTCTTTATGTTGGAAAGTCATGTTTGAACTTATTAGAGTTCATTTAGTTTTATTTTGAAGCACCCATTAAAATCTAAATATTTCGATGATGGCCTGGCATGAGAACCTCAACTCATGTTAGTAATTGAAAACTTGAACAAATAATGACCCATACTACTTTTTTCATGCGGCAAATCTCAAGTAGCCTAAACTGTCACAGTTGTGCACTGCAATATAAATTTTTAAATTTGAATTTACCTTCTTCTTATTCTTATTTGACTTAACAACCGTTGTTGGTAAAGGCCTGCCTGTACAACTTGTGGGGTTGGCTTTCGGTGACTTATGGATTGTCCTAGGACTGTCAGTCCTACGTATGGCGGCACGGTCCATTTGGGGCTTGAAACCATGACGGACATGTTGTTAAGTTGTAAGAGTTGACGACCGTACCACGAGACCGGATTATGAATTTAACTAGTCAATACAAAAAATTCCTTAAACAATGGGAATAGCTTAATTATCTGTTAAACTTGTCTTCTTATATTCTTCTATTTGGTGTAACGTCCTACGCGGACATGTCGGATTGTACAAGCTTCCAAGACATTCAGTACCACACAGCCAGTTAGTCAATCCTTGCTAAGGGGGAACGGTTCATTCCAGGCTTGAACCTCTTACGGGCATGTTATAGCGTTTTCCTGGTCAGTTTCGATTGTACACGTTGTTATTCATTGTATGAAACATATTTATCCACATGAATCTGATATTTCATTTCCATCATCATAATTTTTAATTTCTTCATCATCATTTTCAACACGTCTCGAGCTAGATTGAGTTTGACAGTTCTTTGTGATGTGTTGGAAATAATTTGTGAAATCGTTTCATTATGAAACAAATACCTCGTTTGACAGCTGTTGAAACACATCTTGGCACGATAATTATGTGCACATTCGAATTTGACTTGGAAAACCCTGTATTGAGTACCATGGCACCGCTCCGAACTTGTTAAACTTGTTTAAATTACTTAACTATGCTTGCTTGAATAACTCTCTGTTTTTTATTTGTAAGGTCCTCAATTTCTTAGATAACACAATAAATATTCCAATTTATTTAATTTTATATAAATTCTCATGTTTAAAAGAAGTTAAAATTACTATTGCTAACTGTTTCAATTGATAGCATTTCCCCATACTATCCGTTTTCGGCAAAACTTTTCAGCTACAATCATTGCACTCCTGCTTTCGTCTGCTAAGCTTGCCTTTCCAGCTCGACGAAAACAATACAATAAATTGATTAATCGGATCTCATTATAGCATGTGACAAGCGCAATCTCCAAGGTCCGCCATTGTCCGTGTCCGTAAGACAGTCTCGGAGGGATAATCATAATAAAGCCGTCCCAAGCTCTCAAACTCGGTCCTTCCAAACGGGCTCCCACGTCCAGCCCCGGCCATGGAGGAGAGCACACAATCACACAAAGTGTAAAATGACAGCAAAGGGCTCTTAGGGGCCGATTTAGTTTCATCGAGCCTGGACGAAAGGCATTTCGGCGCGACAGCAAATTGGAATGTCCGTGTTTCAGCTGCTGGCGGTACGGTGCTCGCCCGACAAACCGACAAACCGTTCCTTTGCGACAAAGTTTACAGCCCCAGTTTTAATGGAAAAAGACAGAGCCGGGCACCGATGTTTTTGGAGCCACTGTGAGGAAGCAATTTGGTGCCTTTTCGTTTTCGTACATCCGGCCTGTCATAATCGGGCGCAATTTAGCCTCGGATTTCATTTCCTCATTGCCCAGCCGCAATGGTGGGTTCGTATGACGGTAAGAGTCGTGTTTTGGGCGTTGTTTCGAGTTCCTGCTCCTGGTTAGTGTTAGCGTGGCGCAGGCTACAAGCTACACCACTGGCCGTGACGACAAACAGGCTAAACATGATTTAGCAGCGTCTTGGCTGTTGGCTAACGGGCGTAAGCGTAAGTGAAACACAAACTGATTTGCCCAACCCCAGCCGCTAGCTGCACGTTCTGCGCTGTGAGCTGACCATTCCGGTTGATTATCGCCCGCGAGGCTAACGCAAAATGACATTTTTGTTTTGCAACCTCCGCGCTCCGGTCTCGAGCAGTGAGAAAATGGCAAGATTTGATATTATTTCTGTAATCTCCCCGCTCTGGTAATCAGATTGTGGTTCTGGGCAATCACGTGAAGTGTTGGCCGGTGCCCGCCCGGCTTGGGGCCGTTACCGAATGACTTTGTGTTGATCGCATTGTTCAACACGGTTAAATAAGACATCTTAAAGCGAAAATTGCTTCTTGATTGTTCTTTCCCTCTACCCCCGCCGGGGTATGACCTCAGTGTATTTACTTTTATTTTCACACCATCTAGGACGCACTGTGTTGTTTGTGTGAGATGTGCGCTATAAATTAACCCGGCTATTAGCCTCCCCGTGCCCCTTGCACAACAAGCTTACGCTCAATTGCCTTCGCCTAGGCAGCCCTTTCCTGGGCTAGCTGAGTGTGTGTGTATTGTATGCAAAATTTATGCGCTTCGGAATATGTTGTACGGCAATCGTTACAAATCGCTTCACACGCAGACATCTGGGTAAATAATTGATGGTGTCCTGCTTGCCATTGTTGCCAATTGTGCCAGTGCCGAGTCCAAGCAAAACCGGTCACATTATCGGCTAATCCTTACACGGTTTCCCGAGCCAGAGGTTCCGGTACGGTTAGTGGAACAAGCGTTCCGGGTGTACGTGGGTATGTGTGTGTGTGGTGTCCTTCCAAGTGTATGTTAACCTTGTTTCAAGTGCCGTTCATGTTCTCATTTATTTTTCAGATCACAGACATCCACTCCAAAGGGAGGGTGCGGGTTTAGATGGTTGAGGGAACGAAAGAAGCTGTAGGAAAGACGACAGTTAAACCATCTAACACATACACACACACACTCTGTTGAGTTGGTCTGGTAGCGTGTGGAACTGCGTGTGCAATGGTGAACCTACCAGCAACTGGACGGACGTATGTTTTGAAGGTTTTGTAGGTCTCTGTGTGTACGTGTGGTTGAGGTCGAGACGGATTAGTGTAAACGATCGTTTTGCATAAATGAAATTGAACCTCTGTGCGTGAAATTCCCGATGGCATCGATGTCTTATTAAACTATTTTCGTTTGAAACAGGAGGAAAACTTGTTGTGAGTAATAGTGTTTTCTGGTCAAATGCGATGCTCTTACTAATGAGTAAATCCTGCAATATATCACCATGATAAATGAGCATTGTAGTGCCGAATTTTCAGAGATAGTCCTTACGAACAAAGAGAAGTGGTTCTTTTTGGCCTAAAAGAAGTTCTTGGTTGAATACATGAAGAATGTATCGTGATTTTGCGTAGAAACCCGGTTCAATGATTCCAATAACTCATGAATCATTTACCTTTACGTTTATGACCTTTACATTACTGGTTACATTAGTAAAAAACAACCTTATTTGAATATTAATTTTCTCCAGTTTTTTGAATAATCTTGAAAAGAGATAATTTGCATCTACGTATCATAAATAAAACATAGCGTACCTGTAGAAAACAGGTTAAATTAGGTATTGCACATGTTTTTTTTTAAAGAATATATGCTTTGTAGACAATTATCTGTACCAAACCATTGGATTCCATTTACAAGATCTGTTTTAAGGAAAATCAAATAGATTCTGGAAGTTTGCAAAAGGTAATTAAATGGTTTTTCAGTACAGCTTTATCAGTTGTGCATATCAATGCCCTAGTCTTGCTTAGTAGTCATAGTAAATATTTGCAATACAGTAGCTCTACTTCACTAGTATTCTAAACAATTCGTTGACCAATAAGCTAGCTCCGTTACATACTTTTTGGATGGATCACTTAAGCCGTTCCCGTGGCAAAAACTGTGCGATACAAAAAGTCATAGGTAGTCAAGTCATGTTATCACAGTGATTGCTGGTAAGCTTAGACACAATTCAGTTGTGGCGCCAAACTAATAGAAATTTTAATGTAGTTATTCATTGACTAAAGCTGAATAATTATGCAACAATTCTGTGATGATATCTACCTCGTAATGTTAATCATAGCAATGAGTTGTCAAAGACGGATTGAATAATTTACAAGGAAGCGCCAGATTACGCTGTTGAGACAGATAAAGAAAATATAAATCCCCAATGGTGAAACACTAACCAAAAACTCCCAAAAATAGATCCATTTGGGACACAGTTTAGCAGCGGTCGCTAAATAGGGTCAGGCGGGGGCAAGATTGATCAGATGGTCAAGAATAGGTGCCATAGGGACAGTTAGTTGCAAACTGAATTCGAAAGAAGCAAGACTAATTTTTGAACTGATCGGCGATAATATCATAACACGAAAGACAGTTGCGAGAATGTCTATAAAACGACTCAAATAACTAATAGATAGCTGCACGCATAGCGACAAACTATTTGCGTTTCACTTCGATTGTTAAGGTTAATTTATTTTTAAATGCAATGTTCTGATTTCCAAGAGATTTCTCTTAACAAGAATCTTTGTATTAATTTCATCTGCCTCCTAGTGGCATACGGGCAGTTGTTACACAATGTATTATTCAACATTTTATAGAAATGATATGTCATGATTTGTCCAAAATTTAATAGAAATTAATATATTGTTTAAGAAGAAATGAACATTGTGGTGAAGTATATATTAGTGATTGTGTTTTGTTAGTGAAAACGTTGAATAATATATAAAACATGATACAAAATGTAAAGGATTATTAAAAAATAATCTGATACAATTGCATACAATTCTTGTAATATAAAAATAGGACAAATATCATCCATAAAAATGCTATTTAGTAAAAAATTCCTTCAAACCTGTTGGAACTGTAGTAGTAACAACACTTTGAACGAATACCAACAATTTAAATGCCTTTTTCTGACTGTTGCTCCCTTTGCCCGCAATATCCCAGACAAGCGTTACAAACTAACACTGCTTGCTGTATCCTATCCATGATCGGACTGTTTGCCCTGTGGCCAAAAATTCTAATAACTGTCCACCGACAGTCATTCCGGAAAACCACAACCATCATAAGCGAACAGATCTACAGACCCGCAGGCAATGGCGGTCGAGCAGTGCTACCTGCTTTCCGCTCTTGTTCCTTGCACTGTGCTAACAAACCTCTTTCTTTCTCATTCTAACACACACCCATATGCTTCCCGTCACGTAAGAACATTGAAGCGCTACATCATCAACGTCACATGGTGTGTGCAGCAAAGTGCAACTGCATCGCTAACTGCAAGCTCGTCCGCGCGCGCCAACTGAAAAACTGTGCCCTGTGCACGCGTGCACTACACTGTCGCGTTTTTTCGCCATTTATTTGAATGTGGAGCCGAGGTTGGCGGTTAGCCGGCGGGATGCAGATGGCCGTTTTATGCGGTGACAATGTGCGCGTGAATGTGAAAATGCTGGCGGGCGTGTGTTTGCTGCGATTGGGCCCGTGCGACGGTCCTTTTGGGGTATGGTTTTCATCCACATCCCACACCCTCAAAATGGGCCACTAACGCCAACACGTGGTTTTATCAGCGATGGGAAAAATCTACTACCCGTAAGAGCTAGTACAAATAGAGGTTCGAAATGAAGGCTAGTGAGAGAAAGAGAGAGAGGGTTTTCCTCCTATTCTGCCTTCTCCAAATAGCCCGGTGCTGTATTTGGTGCGAAAAAGTGTGAGCGTGTGCGTGGTTTTTTGCCCAAGAGAGTGTGTGTGTGTGAGAGTTGTCAAAAAATCATTCTCGGTGGTTTAGTTGAGAAAACATCCTGCTTTTGTACGGATACAATCCGGCAAAATGTTTGGCTGGTGCGAGCCGTACGAACTATGGCATCGATGCGTGAACAAAATTCCGTCTGGTTTGTACTGCACTAGAGCATGTAGGATTGAAATATAGTGCGTACAGGAAGATGCAAACTACTCGCGGCCGGATGTACAAAGCTTTTAGAATGCGTTTGTAAACGTTTTTTTTATTAGAAATGATTTTTTAGAAATATTTTAATGAATATTGGATATGCTTAATATTTGAATTGTAACATTTTGGACGTGTTTGTCATCCTTTTAATACAAATTAAGGAAAATATATTTGTTTTTTAGTTCTCTGGTTTAATCATTAAAAAGATAAAAAAGGTGGTGGACGAAGTTTGAAATTTCTTTCTATATTGCACAGTTATTTATTATACAGTATGTTTTAAATCAGTAATTGAAATTAAAATCCCTGTTTGTAAATTAAGATAAAAGTTGCAATACTATGAGCTTTTAACACAATATGCGTTAATGTTGTAGTGCTAAAATATTTGAAATTTGCATTTTTTCACATCCTGCGACGAGATGAGTCTTGAAAAATGATTGTTTATTTCTTTGTTTTTGATGAACCTACTTTCTGCATAACTTTTGGGTTTACAATAGTTCAAAAATCGAAACGCTCAATCAAGGACGACGCCTATTACATTTTTTTAATATTAATATATTCATACGTCTGAAATTGCTTCATCTTATTGAATTCCTTTTTAGTAATTAAATTAGGTATTCAATATAGTATTCATATAACTTCACTGAAGTTTTGGAAAAGACTGTATTGTGAATGCCATTTTAAATTTTATATATGTAACGGTTTAGGTGTAGCAAGTTCCTAAAAAGGATATAGAAATTAAACTAAAATAAATGAATGCTATATTTGTTCCCATTTATGGTTCTACTTTATGGTAGTACTTCATTCAATTTAATCATGTGCCAAAATGTTAAGACTTGAAAAAAGTATTTTCTAATTTTTAACAAAAATAAGGATTAATTTTTACATTTCTCCACAAAATGTGCCAACATGTAAATGTATTTCACTTCATTGCTTCCCCTTTAAAGCTGGCTGGTTTTTATCTTTTAATTTAATTTGCAAATCGCAAATAAACCACTCCATGGCCACTGTTTTGATCCGTGCCACACCTGGTCCGGTTGTGACACTGTGCCTTTTTCCGTGGCTGTATCATCCCAGCGTCACCAGCGTCAGTAGTGAGTGCTCATAAAAAAAAACAGGGGGAGAAACAAGCACCGTTTGATATTCAGCCACATCCGGTTTGGCTCCGGTGCAAACCGCCCTGGAAAGGGGCCGAAAGGGGACAGGATGGTTGTTCGTTTGCTTATCAGTTAGGTTTTCCGCAAATACCCAAGCGCACAATCCCGGCCCGGTTCCGGTACGGGGTGGCGGGCAGGAGCAACGGCGAACGATTAAAAGAGTGCGACACAACCGTTCGAGATCGAAGATATGGCAAATTCTTCCAATGATGGAAGGTAAACAATAGACCCTGGCGTCCTGACTGCAACGCCTCCTCCCCATCATCTGACCGGCTGAAGGGAGGGAAGTGTCTGGCGGCAATTGAAGGATCCTCCGGGCACTTTGGAGTGTGCAGGTTCGCTCCGTACGGTCCCAAACACTGACGATATGTTTGTCCACAGTATCGTCCGTCCTGTTCGTCCTGTTACTCATCTCACTCCCTTGCACACATACACAGGGCACACGCTTTTTTCGTTCAACCCGCAGGGATTAGAGTTTTTTTTTGTTATTGTTGCAAGTGCTTGCTTTGCTACAGTTTTTGTTGCCCGAAAGTGCGCTTGTACCCTTCGGGCTAAGCCAAACACTCACTCACACAAAAAGCGCTTTTTCGCAAACAGTTTATCTTTGCTCTGGTGTGTGAATGTGTGTGGATCTCCTCCTCATCCTCATCACGACACCAAAGCGCAGGGATGATAGTCTCTTGGTAGGAGAAGGAGGTATGACTGCTGGGGTTGGTTACAGTGTCCGGAACCCGGAACGCCCTCAAATGCAACCGATGCGATGTGAAACAATGCGATAAAAATTAACCCTCCAACAAAGTGGGGTTATGGTCGGCATTGGGATGCATTTGGTGGAGAGGGGGGAAGGGGTGTCTTTGTTCTTTGTTTCAGTTGGAATTTAGAATTCTATAGCACCTCCCCATACACGTCCACCACGCTTACGCAGTTTGCGCTTCCGGGTGTGTGACGCTCCGCTGGATGCGTTATTCTTCCCTGGTCTTATCTGTTGCGGACCATGCAAGTGGTTTCTTGTGATAGATTTTCTCGCAAACCGGTTGAATGCGGCAAAATTGGCTGGAAGGAAGCAAAAACGACAGCGAGGAAAGAAAAACACTCACAACCCACCGGGACACGTCCACTTGTGAGCGCTTGTCGGGTCGGGGCTATCACTCCCATAAAGACATTAATTAGGACATGGGCATCCCGTTGGACCCGGGATTAGTGTTTGTTTGCCTTGCCGTCCGCTAGGGGGTGATCGTGCGCGTGTAATGTAATTATGGTTCGGTTCCTTGTGGGTGGATAAAACATTGGCTGAGGCGACTTGGTGTGGTCCCGTGAGTGGAGCGGAACTCTAGGACGCGCGTTTGGGTGTTGCTGATGCGATATGGAGTGTGGTTTTTTGGGACAAGAAGGTGGCACACTTCAGTCAAGCTCATTAATAATACCATATTGTTTGCACCACTGTTGCAGTTGCTGGGGTCAAATTTTGTGTGTTGTGGTTACGATTCGAGATTAATCTTTCCTATAGATGTTGTTTGATTTTCTATGTACAAAAAGATATTGTTATACAAATGGATCTGGATTTCGAATATATCATTTTTGACCCTTCATTTGCTTTCTAAAATGAGGTCCAAATGGGAATCCAACTACTTATAACCTTGTTGGAAAAGACGTTTCGGTCCTTTTCACTTTATTTTTTATTAGATCACAATATCAGATAATCAGATGATAATCCTCAATAATGGATATGAGAATGAGTCAGACACACTGTGTTAAAAGCGGCATCTTATATTTAATACTACAATCAGTCATAGATAAAATATACATAGAATAGGAGCAGTGTTTGGTCTTTAAGAAATTGCCAGTCTCTATTTTAGTGGATAAATGCTTTAAGCTTATTTATTTTTGAATTTAATGATGGAGATCTTTGAAAAAATTTATCCTAAGAACAATTGCCCTGAAACTGAAACAAAGACAATAGCAGGAAGGTCAGCTAGAAACAGTGAGAAATTAGAAGATGATAAACATTATAAAGAAGATGCGGTTAAAATATTGTAAGATTATTTTTTCTCTAATTTACAACATTCCAACACTACATTTTCACACTTTACCGAATTGCCACGTTGGTCATCAGGTTGAGCATTGAACTTATCCTGTAGGTAGCCGGTTTGTCCCTATATATTAAAGAAATTAAAATATGACATTAACATGTATCTACCATAGTTTGATTATTTTCTTTTGAATCCGAATCTATTGGAATAGTCCCACAAGTGATGGAATCACCATAATGTAAACTTCTTGAACTTAGTAGTTCCACAGAACAGAACGTATTCGCTACTGAGGAGTTTGCTACGCATTATTTTATTTTTAAAGTCGTGCATATTTTTGATACGGTAATTTAACAACAAAACAAGCATTTTGATCATTATTATCTAGTAGAATGTAATATAGTACTATATTAAAAAATAGTTTTGTATTGTATTAAGAACAACTACATCTAAGTTACCACGTTGTAAATATCTTATTAGTATTTGTATAGGTTATTAGATATAGCGTTAAGTAGTATTGCGTTGATAGTGTTAGATCTAATTAGAAGTATGCGTGAAACACATATGTAATGGATATTTTTGGTAGAATAAACTCAGTCTGTAAGCAACCTCCGAAGAGAAGCGACTCGACTCGATAACTGGCGCCCGAATTAAAAGAAAAAAATTAGTAAACGTATAAGCTCCTAGTACTGGAGTGAAGCTACCTATAGCTGTCTTTGTTCAACCAGAGAATACGACACCCAGCCTTAGAGCTATTGCCTTCCAACTGGTGATTTGCGGTGTTGTAGCGCGAATAGGTGCACTAATTTATTCATCGTGAAAGACCGTTCGATCATTTTTTTTTGTAATCTACGTCTACCTAGTTAGAATCTAGTTAGAAAAAAAAATGGAACAACGCCAAGAAGAAATGAAATTCTTCATACAAATGGGACAGGTCCCTGACATCCTTAAAATGTTGCCGGAATTTGACGGTAACCCGAAACATCTCAACACCTGGGTTGAGGATGTCGACGGAATATACAACTACTATTCCGCATTTGCAAATTGCCCGACGCAATTTGGAATAATAGAACGTACAGTGCGTAGAAAAATAATTGGTGCGGCATCGGACGCTTTACATGCCAGTAATGTAGGATTTGATTGGTCAGCAATCAAAGAAGTGTTGGTGAAGAAGTTCAGTGATCGTCGTGATTTGATGAGTTTAGATTACGAACTTACTACAATTAAGCGTAAGAACTATGAAAATATCGAATTATACTTCGGTAGAGTGAACGAACTTCTTACATTTATTACAAACCACATTCAAAATAATGTTAAGTATAATTCTCCTAACCATGCGTTTTTAGATTATTTTAAAGATAAAGCCGTAGATAGTTTTATAAGGGGATTAAATAGTGACTTAGGAATATTAGTTAAAACAGCTGCGCCAGACAGCTTGAATAAGGCATATGAACTTTGTGTAGAGCTCGAAAAATTACGAAAAGGTACATCGGCACAAGGTTTCCTACCAACACAAAAGTTCCCTCCGAAACAAAAACCGCACGCACCAATACCGAGCGAAACGCACACGCGTCAAGAGCCGATGGAAGTAGATCGTACCATGCGTACACATTTGCATTATCAAAACCGGCCGGCTCAAGCTTACGCTCACCAAGAGAATGATAGCACGGCAGCTCAGTGTAGCCCAACTTTTTTTGGGACAGGCTCCAATACCAACAGCCTGTCAAGGTAAAAAACACTGGGTTAGTGTTGCCGTTTATTAAAGTGCCTACAGAACATGGTTTTATTAAACTCCTAGTCGATAGTGGTGCAAATATAAACATTATTTCGGAGAAGTGGGCAAATGTGATAGGGAGTGAAACAGTTAGAAGTGAAACAAAACAGTTTAAAAGTGTTGCCGGGATAGGAAGTGCTTCGCAAGTAGTTTTTCTTGATATTTTCTCTCCAGTGCTAGAAACAAAATATAAATTTGTGGTGTACAACTTTCACGACTTTTTTGATGGCATAATTGGGACTGAAATAGTATTTGCACACAATATCAATTTAATTACACGTGCCCGAGAGATCGAACTCACAAAGCCGGACAATAGCAAGTATAAAATACCACTGCATTTCTATTATCCGAAAAAAATGTGTCGTGAGTATAGTAGTGTGACAATCGATCAGATACTTGACGTAGAATCTAACACACACATCGCACACCTAACAAGAGAAGAGCGAGAATCTCTCGTTACAGTTCTTAACCAACACAGTCATGCTTTTCACGATACAGACTCAAAGCTGACGTGTACCACTAATGTCGAATGTCGAATAAGAACCACAGATGATGCACCGGTGTACCAAAAAAGCTATCCCTACCCCGTCGCTTATAAAAACGAAGTGGAACAGCAAATTTCAAAGATGTTAGCGGACGGTATTATTCGTCCTTCACGATCCGCCTGGAACTCGCCACTTTGGGTCGTTCAAAAAAAGGGAAACAGTGAATGTTCTGACGGAGAGAAAAAGTTACGATTAGTGATCGATTATAGGCGTCTTAATCAGAAAACCATCTCTGAAAAATACCCTATCCCAGACATACAAAATATTCTTGACCAGTTAGGTGGGAATAAATATTTCACTACACTCGACCTTGCTTCTAGTTTCCATCAAATTAAGGTCAATGATCTCGACATAGAAAAAACAGCATTCTCTGTTAATAGCGGAAAGTATGAGTTTTTACGAATGCCATTTGGCTTGAAAAATGCGCCAGCCATTTTCCAACGTGCAATAGACGATGTGTTTCGTGAACACATAGGAAAAATTTGCTATGTCTACATAGACGATCTTGTGGTTTTTGGACGCAATTTAACCGAACATATCCACAACTTAAAAGTAATTTTGTCCACTTTGGAAGAAGCGAATCTTAAAGTTCAGCTACAAAAATCGAAATTTCTTTGTCAAAGTGTGGAATATCTCGGTTATATAATTACGTTGGATGGAATAAGACCTAACCAAGCTAAGATATTGACCATAAAAAACTGGCCAAAACCAACTAACACAAAGGAATTAAGAAGTTTTTTAGGCATGGTCGGCTACTATCGACGGTTTATCAAAGGGTATGCTGATCTAACTAAACCCTTGTCTAACCATTTACGAGGAAAAAATAATTCTGATTCTTCACCAATCGAACTTACATCAGAAGAGTTAAAATGTTTCGAAAGTATGAAACAGGTAATATCGGGAAACGATATTCTTACGTACCCAGACTTCGACAAACCCTTTCTGATAACAACTGATGCCTCTAACTACGCCATAGGCGCCGTGCTCAGTCAAGGTGAAGTGGGGAAGGATAAACCAATACATTTTGCCTCGCGAACGCTTAACAAAAGAGAAGAAAATTTTTCAGCGACTGAAAAAGAGATGTTAGCAATTTATTGGTCGCTGAAAGTTTTTCGAAACTACATCTACGGTCAAAAGTTTAAAATCATAACAGACCATCAGCCTCTAACATTTTCACTATCGTCAAAAAACGTCAATACCAAACTAAAGCGCTGGAAATCTTACTTAGAGGAACACGACTACGAAATGGTGTATACACCTGGTAAAAATAACGTGGTTGCCGACGCGCTCAGTCGCGTTCAGATATTTAGCCTAACGTCAACTCAGCATTCTGCTGAAGAAGACAGCTCAGACATGATTGAATGTACAGAAGCTCCTCTTAACGCTTTCAAGCTTCAAATAGTGTTAGAGAAGGATGCTAATGAGGATATTCTAGTTTCCTATCCTTTTCCCGGGTTCAAAAAAGTAATAATTAGAATGCACAATTTTACAGAACAGTCTCTTACGGATATTATTAAGAAATACTTCATTCCTAATAAATTAACCGGTTTGAATTGTTCAGAAGAAATCCTAGGAAAATTTCAAAATATCTTCAAAGAATATTCAAGCACAAGAATGTATAAGATACGTTTCACGCAAAATATTTTGAAGGATATTACGAACACAGAAGAACAAGAAAACATTATACAAGTTGAACACGAAAGGGCCCATCGAGGCATAGAGGAAAACAAACGTAAAATTTTGAGGAAATTTTATTTTCCCAAAATGACACAAAAAATTAGAAATTTCATTAAAGTTTGCGATGCGTGCAATACATGCAAATATGATAGGCGACCATTGAAAGTACAATTGCAGGAAACACCTATACCAAACCATCCTTTTGAGATTTTGCACTTGGACATATACCAGATAGACGGGGAAAGCTTTCTTTCAAGTGTTGATAAATTTTCGAAATTTGGAAGAATGATCCCCATTAAATCAAAACAAACGATTCATATTAGAAAAGCTTTCGAACAAACAATTACATCATATATAATTCCATCTATTGTAGTAACGGATAACGAGAAATCTTTTCTATCAGCAGAAATTCGAGGGATAATGCTAGACCTTAATATAACAGCTTACATCACACCAAGCAATAAATCTGAGGTTAATGGTCAAGTAGAACGCTTCCATTCTACGATTACCGAAATGTATCGCATACAAAAACGTCTGCAACCTAACTACTCAACTAAAAGGCGTATGGCGATAGTAGTAGGAAAATACAACGACACTATACATAGTGTAACTAAGAAAACTCCAAAAGAAATCCTTTTAGGTATTTCTCAAAATCCAGCATCCGTTGAAGAAATTGACGAAGTTAGAAATAGGATTTATGATGAGGTAATTGTACAATTGAAACAAGCTCAAAGCAAGCAACAAAAAACTCATAATAAACTAAGGCAAGTACCTCCGCAGTTAGAAGTAGGGCAAGAAATCTTTGTAAAAGATAAAGTCTTCAAGGGGAAAGAAAAGCCCATATTTAAGAGGAATTTCGTGCAAGATGACAAACGTGTCACTGTTCAAAATGAAAATAACTTTAAAATACACAAAACAAATGTCAAAAACTTAATCATCTCCAAATAACTATATACCGATTTTTTTTTGGCTCTAAAGTTGATTCAGGAGAATCAACACTAGAAGGATGGGGCAGTTACCACGTTGTAAATATCTTATTAGTATTTGTATAGGTTATTAGATATAGCGTTAAGTAGTATTGCGTTGATAGTGTTAGATCTAATTAGAAGTATGCGTGAAACACATATGTAATGGATATTTTTGGTAGAATAAACTCAGTCTGTAAGCAACCTCCGAAGAGAAGCGACTCGACTCGATAACTTCTATAAGATAAAGAAAAAATATAATCAATTCAAAGCATTTTTTTTTCTACTCCAATTGTGACTATTGATACTGACCAATTGTGGTTGATGATTGTTGCTATTGCTATTGCTAGGTTTTAAAATTTTGTAAACATGCGTTATAGTCATTGTTATACAACTTTGGATTGCTTTTGAACTTCGTTGAGAATATTTAAAATAATAATATTGATACAAAACGTATCTTCTTCAGGTTTTTAAAGTTTAGCCGTTGATAGAGGCGTAAGACTCTTGATCTAAAGTCTTTAAAACAATAAATTGGCCTTTGGAAGCCTTTGCTATGCTTGGATGTTTCTGCCGATGTACTGCTTCCAATTTATCTTCGCTTCTCTAACAAATGATAGAACCCTTACAATTAACGATGGTACTTGTGATCTTAACCATTACAACGCCTTTAATTTGATGCAGAATTTGCTTTCCATTCTTCTGAAAATAAGATGCTATTAATATTCATAACTTTTATTTGGCTGTTTTTGATTGCCAACGACGTAATCCATGTATTACATAGAATTAGAGCCCAGCAAAGACGCTACTTAAATTTCCTAACTCATTATTAGCAAACGTACCGAACATAACGTTAGACCCATGAGCAAAACTCTAAAGCTCTCCGTAACGAGATGCAAAACAAAAGCGCACGAGAGGAAACACCCAACTAAGCTCGTTTATAATCGGCAGATTCCTACCGACTGCCCACACAAGATTACTGTTTTCAATCAACAAGAAGATTACGCAGCAGGAAAACAGTTTGCCGGCCTCGAAGGGTCACACAGCCGATTACTGGCAAACCGCCGGTCCGCTTTCCGTTCCAGCCTTCCCCTTCGGCACCACACTTCGACAGGTTGCGTTTGTTAACTCAATTTAACTTTCTCACCACTCAATTCCGCAATAAAACTGTCCGGAATGATGAGGAAAAGTTTCTCCACCGCAACCTTCCGCAAGCCACCTCACAACTCGCACCTCCGATTTACCTCACCACAAAGTGCGAACGCCAGTGGCATGGAGTAAAATAAATTTCAACTCATGTTCTTTCCATTTTACTTCCATAACCGTTTCTGCGGTTTCTGCTGGTGGCCAACCGCCCTCTCAAACCCGCTCCTCCGTTTGGCGATCGTTTTCCATCGCTGTATCGACGACTCAGCAGTTCCGCCGTCGGCTGAGCATTTCGGTCGCTCCCCACTTGCAGGCGAGCCAGCAAACGTATCATTAATTTTCTACAGCTTCCAGATTCTTGCCGCTTCAGAATCTCGTACGTACACTGCTCCGAAAAGAAAACTGAACCACTCACACAAGAGGCAAGCAAGGAGGAAAAAATAGACGCGGCAAGTATTGGGGAGCAATGGCGCTTCTGGCGGGTTGTCGATCGCCCGGCTGCCAAAATTTCAAAACAGAAAGTCAATTTAGACAAATGCATTTTCGGTACGCTTCTGCTACGGAAACAATTTTGGGGCTTTCGGTTACTGGGTGGTTTCCTTTTTTTTTTTTGGTGTGCTTCTTGGTGAGCATTTTTTGTGTGTGTGCTGCCGAAACTTGTTCTAAGCGATACTTGAAGATGAATGGGGGTGGGTGGAAATGGAAAGAAAAATACGTCTATAAATCATTCAAACCGTTTCGAACCATCCGTGCGCCACGTGATTGGGTGAAGAATCATCCCGGGCTCTCTCTCTCGGGTGGGAAAGAAGGAAAAACACCACTGGCTGCCGCAGCTGCCTTCAGTTTGATGCACTTGCTTGGCACCGGGTGCATTGTTCGGAAGAGGCACTGCAACATTGCTCGTCAGGAATGCAACAATGTTTGCCGCATCAGTTGTGCTTGGGAACTCGGAAGGGCGGCAGAAGATCGGACATGGAATTGAATTTAGCACATGCCGGTGTTTAGTTCATTGAAAAGTGTTTAAGGGATGATCCCGGCGGGAGCATAAAACAACTAGCGAACGCAAACAACAATGCATTAAAGAGGAACGTCTCGTCCGTGCAACATTATTTCAAGGGTTATTTGATTTTTCCACCTAATTTTATATAGTTTAATAGAGGCGAAGTGAAACTGCATATCTAAGGACTATTGTAGACACAGTATTTAAAAAAAATGCAGAACATGCTTTGAATGTACCTGTATGAATTATTTTCAATGATATGTTTTAATATTTAGTATTAACTTAAAAAAGTTATAAAATTTTTTAAAATTAGGTTTTAGTATTTTTTTAATATTTTGTTTTGTTTCCCAATATTTTTTTCATTTCCCTTTTAATTAAATCTTAATGAAAGATACGAAGCACCTCGATTGCAATAGTGTAAAACCCATTCATCTTCTTCGTGTTCCTTTTCTTATTTGGTACAACAACCTGTACCTTTAATGGGCTTGGACTTTCAGTGACTTATTGAATACTCATAGCAGGAATATGGGGGCTTGTACGGGGGCACGGTTCATTCGGGGCTTTATCCCATGACAGGTATGATGTTAAGTCGTACGAGTTAGCAACTGTACCATGAGGCCCGTAAAACTTATTGATCTCCCAAAAAATGAGTATTTTTTTCAACTTCAATAGATTGTGATGGCACTTAGCACAGGTCACCGTACACAGGTAAACAGCACAGGTAAACCGAGGTTCCTTGGGATAAGAAGTAATTGAAAAGGTTGTAAAATGTAATAATTATCTGGAATATTACTACTGTAATTACGTAATAATCAATATTCTTAAAATATAATACTTAGATAAGAGGGATTACTCCGATTAAAACATATTTTTTATAGTGCTAAAAGCGTGAGTTCCACAGCTTTTTTGATTTTTTTCTAAATCTACCAACAACGCATTTTATTGAAAACGATTTGAAATAATGTAACGGGTAAACTAATTATTTCCATGTCGGATTGGAAAAACTGTATATATTTTTTTGAATAATTTTATGTATTATCTTGGTAAAATGACAAGTAAGATTTTTACAATTGCATATGGTTTTTGTGTTACTTTAGCTGCTTATTATCATTATTAATGTTCAAGTACCAGTTTTAGATGTTTATTAGATTTTCATGGGGTCACTACTTCATTACAAGAATGTAAAAAACAGTCTAGTAAATGACATACACGTCCTGACTTCAAATTTGATTTATAATATGGTTTCTGATATGGAGGCAGTTACCTATGTTTATATGCACCCACTAATTAAACCTAAACAGCACATTATTTAGAGAAATGGATAAAATAGAAATGGATAGAAATGCAAATGAAAACATGTTTTAATGTTTCGAAATGTTCTTCAGCTTTTGTTGCTTCAATAACTATAAATTCTGAACTATCTGTTATCGATGAATCTTACTGCTTACTTGATCGATTTGCTTACATTAATAAACATTGTATATCATTTATAAAAGCCATAATGGAAAGAACGCTCTTTCGCTACCTTTCTAACTTGCGCAAACGCACTCTTCCACCAAGAGCTTCTTCCGTAGAAAAACGACTCCGAAAGCTTGCTCTCCAAGCACTCACCAAATACAAATGATCTCGGAAGGCCAAGGGTGCATTCTTCCGGGAGCAATTTATTCCGCTCCGAAAGCGCCCGCTGACGGGAACTAATCGGTGACCAATTTGTAACGGTCCGCTTAATTATGCGCTCCGTCTTAATAATGGAACGATGCGCCTGACAAGCGGCTCGCTGCAAGGCAAGTGTGCTTGGCTGTGTTCCGATTTTGCTGTTATAAATTTGTTCTGCATTTTCGGGCCAGACATTCGAACGGAACTGTAAGCAATGATGAACATTGTAGTAATAATCTAGATTACAAATAATTATTACACAGTGCGGGCAATTACGTCATGGGCATGGGGAAACTGTAAACAGCTCACTAATGGATCGAATTCCTCTTCTTTGGCGGCATTCCGTACTGATCGGTAGTCGTTCTTTAGCTGTCAGATGATGATAGGAAGGCCTGACGTACAAGATTAAATCGAACATGAAGCATCTTCTGATGCCAGTGGGAATTAATCTTCCCGAATCGATACCATCCTGGCAAGTGAAACGAACCCAAAATATGTAGTATGAGCTAGGCACGTCGAAAGATTGTCAATGGGAATGTCCTAAATGTGAAGTGCAGAACAACAGCAAAAAACATGGCGTGCAAAACAAAATCCAATACAAAAAGCCAACGAACCCTAAAATCCAATCGTAATGGGATCAATGTCGTGATGTGGGATCACGACATCGGTCAAAGGCGCACGGTGGAACACATTCGCATAACCGCTGGTTGATTTCCCTTGACGCTGGAGTTTTTTTTTATCGCTTCGGTCTGGCGATCATTTGTTGAAGGGGAATTCCCTCGGTTCAATATTGTGGGAATGTGTGTTATCGTTTGGTCGAGTACATCATTGCTAGCAAGCAAATGGAGGGAGTTTGATTTCGCTCATGGGGAATACGGTGATGACACACGGTTGTTGCAATGTTTAAAACAGCAAACATAATCGAAATAACGATCTATGATTTATTATTGAAGTTAATATTTGAAGCTGGTATTTTACTTTACTTCTGAACCCACCGTTTTTGACCAGCTATACCATTTACTATAGTATTATAGTATTTTACTGTATAAGCTTTATTCAAAGGATAGCTTTATCAGATTGATTGCGCAGTTAAGATTGAATTATATTTAAATCACTTTTAGTTTGCTTTACGATTATATTAAATTTCACAGAAATTGTATCAAAAATGCCTATAATGTATACTAATATTGGTCAAATCGATGGGTTTATATCATTACTTTTTACATACTTACTGAACTTAACAGTCTGAGTCATAATCAAATCAAAGAAGCATAGGCTGTTTTAAACAGTAAGTGAGTGGTTTTTGATGGAAAACAATCAACATAAAAAGGCAAATTACAATGTCGTTATTCAGCCAACTTTAAAAAAAAATCAAAAAACAATTAAATATTTTGTGGTTCAACTTACTTTTTAAGAAGGGTCAACGCCACTGTACAACCTCACAGAAATCAATTTATCAAAAAACACCTACCCGATGCTTTGCTACCGGCTTTGCTTTATCCTTTTTGGTCAGCAAACTTATTACCTTCGCATGCTTTAATTATTTCGCTGGCTTATTTTTGCTGGCTATGAATAGCCGGCGCCACCGGAGATTGATTGTGGGATATTGCATCGACTCCATTTGCCTGCGCTGCCAGTGTACATCGTCCGAGTCTATCTACCCCGCAATCGAAGGGCACGCTAGGTATTTCGACATTAGAACCCCGGCTGTCGAATCCGTTCGAATCGACGTACGGTACCAGTTCGAAAAGGGTAAAGATCAACAGTGACGGTCGATCCTGGCGGTTCGTTCCGGGCCATTGCTCCAGGAAAAACTTCGCTCGACCGAGGGGAAAGATTGCATCCTAACCGAAAAAGCGAGATCGGATGCAACACCATCGGACCACCGGCGTCATAGGTCCGTTTCGGTTGTCATCTATTTTGCTAGCCTAGCATAGAATTCTTCGCTACTCGCAGCACAGGCACCCTTCGAAATGGAGCCAAACAAACTGCCCGGACCAACATTATGGCAATAAATTACGAAATCATTAGGAGATAAAGCACACTAATTTATTTCTCCTCAGTGTTGCGAACTCGGTCGAACGGATCCGTGCTCGAGCTCGAAGGCCTTCCTCGGTGGATCCTTCGATCAATAAAATTCTCGATGCATCCAAGGGGGAAACTCTGGTCGGTGTTTGGAATGGTCATCCGGTCGAACGACGATATTGGAAGTAGGAAAAATAGCACCACAAAACCGAGCGAGTGTTCGAGAGGGACAAACCCTGGGCAATGCACGATTTAGGATGCGTGTGTTTGTGCAGAGCTTTATAATGAGCTAATGATTAAGTGGAGCTGCCCAGTACGCTGTATACTGGATATTTTTCATCCAGCTTTGCTGGTGATGGGCTCTGATTGATGAGGGAAATGCACACACTTACATACTCAGGCAAACGGGAGCGATGAAACGTCTGCTACGGTCCTAGCAGTAAATGAGGTGAAAGATGTAAGTGAACAGTTTTCAGCTTAAAGCCCGTAAATAGATATACTGCGCGAAATTACACTTCTTACCTATTCTTCAGAGATCTCTGTACTGTAGGGTTTCGTAATCTGATTTTTATTAGCAATTTATGCTGCGTGTAAATAGAGGTTCTTCGTAAACCCAATCAGAACTCTTCTCCGTAGTTTCACCATCACCAACCCACTATCTATCGAAGGTAATTGAGTTTGAAACCAAAATTGAGACCAAAATCAGGGCACCCCGTTATTTAAAGGACTAATAAACTGAATCGAACCGGTACCTTTTTTTTGTTGCTAATCGACCGGATTTTTTCACGGATTATGATTCCGATCGGAACTTCCCAGACGCGTAACACGTAAGTGTAGAGCAGGTGCCCACAGACACACAGGAACGTGTCTAGACCCACTCGGGCTGCCCATAACATCCCGTAACGGCTTCGTACCCAACAAAAGGTTTTGTGACGCAAATAAAGTCTAGCTTTAGTGTCCGCTTATCGCAAAAAAGGGCAACGGTTCGCTTGCAACTCGAAGCAGCAAAGCAAAGGAGCGATCGGAGACCTCACTTACCACCTTTGGGTTTTAGCTACCGAGACCGGCGAGTTGTGGCCCTGTTTGGGGTCAGTTAAAATCCGATCCGTTTCAATTATCTGTGAAACATAAATTTGCCTTGGTTATTGACCAGGTTATTGAGGAACGGCTTGATTGGATTTTTGAAGTTAGCCTTTGCAACCCGGAGTTTGCCTGTTGCTGTCACGGTGCGTCTAGTTGGATTTGGGGGAAAACTTCTCCGATGACTACGAAGCGATGGACGGGTATATCGCAGTGGTTGAAATAGTTTTTACACAGAGAGTAAAGTTTAAAAGATTTTTAATATTATTTAACTTGCACAACAACAAAAAGTTGTGGAGAAATTTCTTTCAACTTTAATCTGAATGTTTCTTACTCCTGTTGAATTTCGCTCCTGTGAAGCGTACACGATAAGATTAGCTAAATTTTGGGCTACATTAGGCGGGCACATCAATTATTAACCCTCCACGTTCCCTTGTGCGGAAAATTCTTTTTCCATGTAGTCGATGAGATATTCATTGTGAGTGTTTTCAGTTTTTCCAGCGTCTTCATCACACCGTGCCAGCGTTCGGCGTAGGATCAAAGTGACCCAAAATTCGTACTCCTGTCATTTCACACAGTTTTCCACTTTCCCTGCGTGTGCGAACACGTCTTCGCTCACTCTCTGCCTTTACCCTCATCCCTCCGCCACACACTAGTATCATTATTTAACGTCAAGCGCAAGCACAATTCGCTCACACGAATCACTCACAATCCGAATGGGTCGCTTGAAGTGCTTTAAGGGAAAAGTTTTCCCGAAAACCCCGTGGAGACAGGTTCTTGCTGTGATGCGCGAACGGTAACAAAAAAACTGTAGCTCCCACTTAAATTTCTCCATTTTGGGCACGAATGAGGAGGGTTGTGCATTGAAATTCACTCGAGAAAACTTGTCTCAAGCACGGTCACTGGAAGGCTGCTGAAAGAAAAAGACGTAAACGCTTTCTTGTATCTTATATTTAGAATAACTAATTAACAACTTTGACAACCTTGCTCTTCCGCCATTCCCAGCTTATCCTGGCAATTGTTCGCTTCCACTTTGCATGTCGTTTTGTTCGTAGGAGGGAGTAAGGGATGAGGGAGTAGCATTTTCTTTTCCAACACACAAACTGCTTTCACTCGGGTTTGAAACAGTTTCTCGAAAGTTTGTGTTTTTTTGTTGTTGCACTTAGCGATCGTTCGCCTTCTGCTTTCACAACCGACGTATGTACTCACTTGGTCGGATAATCATTTTAGTTTTCACATGACTAATGTGAATGAATGTGTATAGAGTGAGCATCTTATCAAGCGGCATGCGTGTCTGTGCTGTGGAGATAATTTTCTTGGTTGAGTGTGCGTTGAGGGGCGGGAGAAGTTTGAAACTAAAAGATGAGTCGTTCGCTTTTCCCTTCTTTAGGAGTGTCTGAAAATGTGTTCTTGCTATGGAAAGATACAGGCATTTTTCTTATTTCATTCATTAGACTTGGCATGGCAAAAGATAAAATCTTTTGCCTTATAAAAAAAGATCAAAATCCAGTGGTAACGTGTATGTTTAAAAGCTGGCGAGGAAGGTATGACAACACTTTAGTCATGTTTATATTTGCTAAAATATTAACCAACACATCGACGCTTTGTGTTATGTAAAGTAATGATAAAATTTCCTTTCAATACAATGTTTTAGCTATTATAGAATTTTGTGAAGATGTGATTTATGTGGAGCAAAAAAACATTATAATATATTTAAGCATTGATCAATGAACAACTTTGATTAAAAAAATAATTGTTTTTATAGTACATTCCTGCAGCCTCGTTATGATCCTTTTTTGTTGTTGTTAGAAAAGCCACTAAACTAACAAAATTAAGAGTTCTAAAAAATTCCCTATTTTTTTCATTAAAAAAACCCATTTGCTTTCTGCCGCTCCGAAGTCTTAACACAACCAGAACAAGATAGAATGCCAACGATAGTCTTCCGGTTGCCCGGTACGGAAGCATCAACCCAAGTTTTTGTGACACTTTTTAATGTTCCACTCTTGCCGAACCCGACTGGACACAGTTTTCAAAATCTTGTGTGTGTGTTTTTTTGGATTGCTCCTTTTCGCTCACCCTCTTACTTTCACTAGTGTTGAGTCCCATTCCCTTCGCACAGCGACACATTATGCGTGCAGCGCTCGTTCACGGCGTTCGCCTTCATTTCCTTATTCCGGCCGCTCGGAAACGGATATCCAATTAAGCGTTATGCTATGCCAAGCGTCGTGTTCTAGCAGCAGCCACTCGGGCATTAATTGAAACCGAATGGCCGAACTGCTGGCGGATGTTGTGGACGAAGAATAATTATATTTTTAGTTCCAGTGTGAGCGGGGATATAACTTTTTTTTTTCGTAGACGGAAAAATAAAACCGTGTTAAAGAAGTTTGTCCTCTATTCGAAGCTTTATTCAAATTAAAGTATCTTTATGATTTAATTTGAAGTGATTGTAGAACACTGTCTGTTAATTAATTTCCTTTTTTATCTACACACACATAACCATGAGAGCATACAAAGGAATTAAATAACCATGAAATGCACACGCATACCGCTAATCTATTTAAACAGATGGTACCGGGTGATAAAAAAAATCGGGCACGCAAAAAGTGTTCCCTCCCCGACCAACACATTAGCAATGATCGCTTATTCGTGTTTGGGAAACTATCTTATAAAAATCCATTACACTGCTCACACACTCCCCTGTTGCGGCACAAAACGCTCACGCACTGAAGCGCAATGTGTGCTTACAGTTTGAACCAAAAAAAAAAAGAAAAAGAACACCAAATCAACCTCCCGGCAGCAGACTCTCGCAAATGCATGCTATTACATTCCACAACCCTCGCCGTGCAAGTGCGGCAAACTTCTGCCATAAAAATATTTTCCAATTCTCTGCCAACAGGAGGCGAAAGTTTCCCACTTTTCCTACACACCTCTGCGGCGCTTCTTTCTCCCTCTGTTCTCTCCCCAGTTCTCGCTCTCTCCTCTCTCTTTCTCTCTTTCGCGTGCCCTGTTCCAGTATGAACATAATTTTAAATAATATTTCAAAGGAATGCTCAGCTCATAATAAAATTTTCATATTCATTCGTTTACTTTTACTGCCTTTGTGCTTCCTGGTGTGGCTGCTGCTTGCTGCTACCGTTTGTTCTGCCATTTTCTGCACCACCACCGTAGCGTCACAGTTTTCGTGTACGCGTACGAATACGGGAAGGAGGTTTGCTGCGCCGATGCTTGCTTGCGCCGGAGATGACCTTGCGGGAAATGTATGGAAATGAGAGTTTAGCAGCAGGATTAGGTGGTCTTTTTTGAGCGGGTTGGGTCAATTTACTGAAGCGATTTGCTTTAAAACACCAGTTGGCACACACACACATTGGCGTCGTACTGCATTTGAGTGTTTCCATACGCAGTCGATAAAATTAGCAATGCATTGCGGAGTGGCAGGTTTTTGGGAAATGCCAAATGTTTAACGCGCATAAAATGATTCACTTTAAAGAGTGTGAGCTTTTTGTGGGGAAGCAGCCAACTGTGCGGGTTGGAATAAGATAATTAAATTCCTTCGAGAGGAAACAAAACAGTGCTGCCCGAAAATCGCCCCAAATTTATTGCACTGCAATCTATTACCGGTCGTTTGATGCAATGATTAGACACAATAATGATAGCTTCCTCTTACGAAACGCTCTGGAGTGCAATAAATTATTGCGTTCCCTAATCTTAGGTGCCCTCGGAGCACATATTAGATGAAATGGGGATGTGTAGACATCATCGTAAGAGGGCGAAAGTGAAGGGAGTCGACATTGAATGGCAATGGGACACAAACTCTCGGGAGACGTATTATAAGATCTATCACGAGAGCTGTTTCTTTCTGTGTGTCTGGTTTTGTGGCTTTAATAAATGGTCAGTTATTGAGGTACCATTTGTATCACATTTAGCATGTACCTCATTGTACGATACCTTGCATTAAATGGATTGTCGAGATGGCTTAATATTCAAGAGCACTGATACTACACAAGTGGCCACACTGCATTGCCCCCACTCACGCATCCAATCTTTCCGAACTCGTTGCTGAACCGTACTTTACATTGCTTACACATTCCTGAAAGCATCCATTCACCCTACCCAGGGGAAGCTTGCTTTAAAACTTTTGATATTCATACCCGAAAGCCCAGCCATGTGTGAAACGAAGTTTCCTTTGTTTAGTTCTAGGTTGGTTCGCAGAACGTCCGGGTGTGGCTGGAACCCGTCCCGGGGCCTGGGTAACTAATCGTTCGTGTTGTTTTCTGGTACATTAAATCTTAATTTATTTAATTGTCAAGACCAATCGCCAGGGCGCCCGAGAGCGGCCACTGGGACACTGCCCACACATCCCTCCCGCTGCATCCCACCCGGCTGACCGCTGGTCGTCGGGCGAACGCTAGCGACATAATTTTAGTTTGCTACCAAACACCACTTGAACCGCACTTAACGGCAACTATCTAGTGGACGCTGGCAGGACAAAACCCTCCCAAACGAAGTGTGTTAGCCAGTTGCCTGGTTGCTGGAGGAAATTCACCGGCATCGTTTGCCGTACGCCGGAGATGCTAGCCAAGACAAAGCAGCACACTTCCTATGATGGTTGATATCGAACTAGCTTTGGTGCGAAAAACACACAGCAGCGTGTTTGGCGGAGGACGTCGACTCGGAAAGATGATTGCACAGAGATATAGCAGCAACAGCAGCAGCAGCAGCACCGCGCACCATACGAAGTAAAATTGGTCGTAAAAATGGTCGTTCGATCGAAGAGGGTTATGCTCGGGTAACTGCTACGAGAGTAACTACTACAGCACCGAAGTGCAATGTGTCGTTACGTGCGAAGGTTTCTTGCGTGCGGCGGGCCCGAGCGGGATTCGTCAAATGACTTTGAGCTCTTGATCCCCGAGCCGAGCACCGAAAAGCGACTATTTACGAGTGTGGCTTGATTAGTAATTATTTGATATTGCTGTTCTTTGACAATGCTGGGGGTTTTGATTTTCGTGATCAGCGTTTAGCTTTGTGCTTCTTGCCATTAAAATCTGTTGTTTATGATACGAAAGAGTGTTCAATGTTGGGTGTGTTTTATATTGCGAACTCTGGTTTTATATTTGTAGTTTCATCACCTTTGTTTTAGAGTAATATACTTCTGGCAACGTCATTAAACTCGTTAAAATGATACTGTTGGCAATTTTAAATTCTTACTATGATAGAATTCAGCAGATATTTTACAAAAGTGAAATCAAATGAATCTGATGGTACTATCCATGCAAAATTTATTTAATCAATTTTAAAATCACGTTGTCATTTGTGCAATGATATGATTCGAGCTAGATACAGATTGGCCAGATACGAGTTTGGTTCAATCTCGATCCTATTCGAATTCTACTGAGATTCGATCAATTTGGCTGCTCGATCCAATTTGAAAATGATCGATACTCCATTCGATGTTCCACAATGGATTTTATTAGGACTTGATACGGTTTAAATTGTCATATAACTTTTTTGTGCTGTTTTTACTGATTTTTGGGAAATTTTCTAAAGTTGATAACTATATTTCATGTTCGGGAAATGTTTTTCAATAGCACAGATGACACCTGTTGAAAAATACCTCACGACCGTTGAATACTAATCGAGATTGAGAAGATCATAATATAATGTGAAATAAATATCATGGTTAAATTAACCAAAAACAAGCTAAGATCATCACATAAGTAGATATTTTTAAGCCAATTTTGATTAAATTTCATATATTTCGAGTTAAATGGGCCAATAATAAGCCGGGTTAGGATTAATTAAGACAGCTATATGATCAGCCATGTGATGACGGACGTATAAGGAACTTGGCTTATGCATGGTATAAATTTGGAAAGCAAAGTACATTCAGCAACTATAACATAGGCTGGAACTTGGATTTTCCAAAACCTCAAATCCGGGACATTTACCATTCAACACTTGATTTGAAAAAATCCCTTCCATAGACACGATCAAATACTTTTTAACATCTTTATACTAATTTTTATACTCCCCTCCTTGACAACATTTTGCAACCTGCCAAACGTGTCACTTTCGAATGGCTGCTGTGGACACAGCTGAGTTTGTTCGAAAAGTTTCGCCCACTAACTCACAGCCCGCGCCCGTCCCATTCTCGTCAGCTTCGTTTAAGCGCTCTTGCCAGCACGTACACATCGGCTTCATCGGCTAACGCTGGCGCGTCGGTACTGTCAGCAGCAGATAAGTATGGCTCTTTCAAACCTTCTCCAACGGATCATCCACTTCCTTGCCGCGGTCGTTGCAAGTGATGACGATGACAAAATGACAAAAGTTTTGCGAAAGTTCAACTCAGCCGCCCAGCAACTGGTCGGAATGGACGGAACGGAAGCCCAGCACCGGGGGAAGTGTAAGGGCCGTGTGTGCGTGCTACAAGATAAACAATATTCAATTTGGCTCAAGTCTCCTCCCCTCCGCGTTGGCTGATGATGAGTCAAGCCCACTCCCGGGCGAGTGGGTTAGCGGGTTTTAAAGAAGTTCGCTCCTCTCTCTGGCACATCCTTAAGGTTGTCGCCACCGAAAGTGTCAGAACGGCGGGAGAGCAGGAACACTCGCCGGAAATAACTTATTAAAATGATAATCTTCATCATGCGCTCTCGCACCCGTCCCCGGCTGTGCGTTGGAGCAACTTGACGGATGCGTTGGCTTTCACTTGCTGCTTCACTTGCTGTTTGGATTGAAATTTCGCTGTCATGCTGCTCTACGTCTGTCGGATGCATAGCCGCTGATCTCACCGGTTGTGCCGGGCTTTTGGCCTCTCTCTCGAGTTTGAGGCAACAAATGAGTGTGGTTGTCAACTCGAGCACGTGGCTCAGTATGCATTTGGGTGCCAAATTTGTAGCAATTTATACACTGGCTATACGACAGATGCACACCAACACGCACAAGAGAGAACAGGAAATCGCAGCAGATTGGTTGGAACGGAAGTTTCGGCTCGGCCTATGCCTGCTTGTGCAACTCCAGAACAGTAGCACCACTGCCAAACCACACGATCGAGGGACACAGCGCGTGCGAGAGACAAAAAGGAAGGGAAAAATAAATCTGGGTTAACCATTAGGATGGCTGGAAGCTTGAACCGGTTCCACTTTATGCCAGTGTCGCTTTAGTCGGTCGCCTTCCAGTTGTGTTATGTTGTTAGCAGACGTCCACCCCACGCTAGCTGTCCCAATAATCCTGGCTGTCGGGCTTTCGAGTGGCCACCGGTCACCGTCGTTACCTTTAACCGTACTCCATTATCCTTGAATCCGACCAGATTTAGCGTTTTACATCGGTACCGGCACTTGCACGGGTGCAGGTGCTTCCGTTCGGCGTAAATTTATCGATTTTCGGATTAAGCTCCCTGCTGCCCTGCTGAGTACTGTCCCGAAGCCCTGCCGCGTTTGCATTCGGACTGGTTCGTTGCGAAAGCAGAATGAAGGAACAGGAAGCCTCAGCTTCCCATTCACCAGGACGTTATTTTGTGGGATCTGGTAGGGTGAAACGGCCAGGAAGCGTGATGCAGGCCAAGGTTCAAGTGGTTCGGTGTAACGATTGCTCAAGTGGACAACGAACTATAGCGCAAAGGTTCGGTTTATTATATGTATTCGGCAATACACGGGCGCTTCCATAGAGCTGTCTGCCAATTTCTGTGCACGTTTTGCATACGCCTGTGAAGGACCACACACTCACACTTGGCGTGAAATCGTTCAAGCGCATTGCGAACGTTGGTGCTGGTAAGTTTTTAGCAATTGTATGCAGGTATGGTAAATTTAATGAAGAGCTTACCACTCCAAATTTTACAGAAAATGGAAACATTCTTATTACAAATATATAGAAAAATGGAACAAAATATTTTTATATTAATAACGCCAGTGTTTTCAAGTTGCTCGAATGCATTTGTATAGTTTACGAATTGGTAGATAACTGAACAATTGTCTCTCATTGAGATTTGCATTTTATTGATTGGAATCATTTTTCTATTCAATCGGATTAACTATTCTTTGAGAAACTTGTAATAAAATGTATAAAAAATGCTCGCATACTGTTCGTCGAATAATTTGTATTGATGTTATGCAGCAAATGTCATATAAAAATTAAATTAAATGCTATGCTTAGCTATGATCATTATACAATTTTATATAGAGCAATATTTAATGTTTATTTTTAACCTCACACCCTTAGCCTCACTCAAACTTTCTTATAATTTGGTGTTTTCAATGAGCTGCTTAAGCAATTCTGGCTATGTGGGGACCTACTCATAATTCGCGTTTTCATTGGTTTAGAATGATTTTTACGATTGTTTTAGTTAAAATATAATAAAGCAATTGTGAGCACATATTATGTGCTTTTTTTATATGATGGACTTTATGAATTCATATAGAAATAATGAGAACGATAAATAAACTTTTGCAATAGTAATATTATATTTACTTTCTATTTTAATGTGATTAACGTCCTGTTTAAGAAAAACCATATTAAGATATGTTGTTATGGTATGTGATCTTGGTTTGAAAAGCACAGACAATGATTAATCTTGTAATCTATATTATCTCACTTTCATAAGCTTATTAAGAAAACCCCTTATTTGCCATACATCGAAATTGTATTGCAAAACACAACTCAGTAACGCAAATTCAACAAACATTCCCCTCTATGCAATATTTAACTGTGTTCAATCGATTCAACTCACTCTTTATTTGCAGCTTTTCCTGTAGATAATGTTGAAGTCCTTTTCATAGCAAACTTTCAACAAAAGACGTCCAAATTTAAGTACCAACACAACAGCACAAGTGTTTCCCATTTGTAATGCATTCAAAAACTTCCACGCTGTTATGGCACGCGAGTGTGAGCAGCGTTTAATAGGATTAAGCGGAAACCGAAGCACCATCTGGAACTGGAGGGCTCAGTTTGCGCTTGTGGATCCGTTTTTAATTCCCCTTTTTTTACTTCATTTTCCAGTTGGGATAAATATTAGTGGGATCATGAAAAGTGTACAACAATGAGTCAAAAGTATAGCAGTAATTTCATTTTGCGTGATACTGTTCTTGCTTTTCGAAAAAGTATTTCAATATATACTTTGTTTAGGTAAATATAGCAAAATTGTTTTTCAAAACGCAAAACGCACCGAAAACAATGGATTAACCTTTCTAATTACGTCAGCTTACGGTGCCTTCATGATCCACTCCATTGAGCGCTAAATGGTCAAGTTCACTTGAAGCTATTTTTTGATTTCTTAGGCAAATAATACGCACAAGATGCTCCCAACAAGCTCTTCAAGAAAGTACTTGCACATACATACACAGCAAAAAAAGAAACATGAACCCAAAATGTACCAAGCAAACATGGGATTTTCGTTTGCGCACAAGGCGCACCAGATTGACTTCTTTGAACTATCTGATCCGTATCACGTCTTAATTGAGTGCTGGCCCTCAAGTATCATCAATCAACCCAACTGGGCAGTGAGGGGAGGGCAACAGTCGACTCGCCGTTCGGTTCCCCGAGCCCTGCGTTCGAGCGGTTTGGTTCGATATCGGATGCCCGCTCGGGTGTAATCTCTCGCACCGTAGCTCCGTAGGCTTTTCCCATCGGGCGGCGTGTTCGGTAGTAATTCAACAGGGATTAACATCAAATGAGCTCTCCGGTCCAGCTACACCATTATCCGGTAATCTTCCGGTCCGATGGGAAAACCGGTACCGACGACCTGCCTATGGTATACCGTGCTCAACAGTCTCTCGGCCTCTCATTTTCTTCCAAACCGTTGGAGTTGGGGCATGATGCTTGGGTTGTAAGGATTTGCCTTCTGATATGCATCGAACAAGCGTGCCGTTTTCTTGTGCTCTCAGTGCTCTTGAGCCCGAAGGAGAAGGATAGCTTCAGTTAACTTCAGCAAGAAAAGATGGTGAGTGGTGTTTTTTTTTCCGGCCAGGCAAACACGTCAAAGATCGCCTGTGGCCTGTGGCGAAAACAAAACAATTCATCCTGTCACTCGCCGTCGACCTGGCGAGCCTGGTTCGTTTGAGTTGTGCTCAGTGACGGCTGTGAGGGGTGTGGTGTAATTAATGGATTTCTTCGATACGGAAAAAGATGCCGATCCAAATCATCCAGCCGGTACGTTACGGTGCCGGCAACAATAATAATCCCCGTGGCCTCCGGGACAGCTCCGGAAAGAAAATGGTCCCACTAAAACCCACAAAACGGTAAGATGCATATCCGTTTCCGCTACCCGACAGGGCCAGCCTAACTGTCAGATAATGTAAGTGATTTTGATTTGATTAGCCAACAAATTGTGCTCTCGTCTAAGGGGAAGAATTAAGCCCGGCTCGCATCACGGCGAGCAAGAAGCTCTGTACGATAGGCTATCAGTGAGAAATGGCATACAAGAGTGGAATGGGCATTCGGGCCGGATTCAAGCCGTATGATCTCTATCTGCAGCACTGGAATGTAAAGCGTACTCCCCGTGGAAGGTACCATGCCAACCCACTATTCATTAGAATTCTTCGAACCACTGGTATCACCCTACCCCGGGGGTGTGAAATCGAGAATCTTGCTGTTGGAATCTGTGGAACCGCAAAAATCAATTGTTGTTGCCTGAAAGCACCATTGGCTACGCCTGAAGCCGCCCGGATAACGGGAACGGGCGTGTGGTCGTTGGAATCGTTTAAAGCCTTCTGCACAAACCACAATCTCTTAATAGAATACCTTTCCGAGTCGGACGCTTTCCAGCGTGACGCTTGCGGGAAGAATCAGAACGAGCGTGCCTTTGAGTCTCATAAATAATCACATTACAAATAGAAACTCGTCACCATCTCGTTGGGTCGGCGAACGTTATGCATTCCCTGGAAGTTCCCCGGAATTATGGTCTGCGTGCGAACGGGTAGACGTCAGCGTATGACAGCAACAGAGCAGCAGTTGTACCAGCAAACGCCTATACCGACCAGCGCTTGCTGATCTCACCGAACAATAGTACGTGTGGGTTGAAGTTGCAACGCGCATAAAAAAGGCGAAGAACACCAACTAGTGACAACAGCACTATTTCATCATCTGTCGTTTATATAACAGATTCACTTTCTTCGGGAGGCGGAAAACGAGGGGAAGGTTGATGCCGACTACATCCAGATGTGCCCAGTTGTGTGACTAAATTCAGATTTTCGTTTCACCTTTCGCCTGGTGTATGTGTGTGTGTGTCTCTCTGGGAGAGATCATGGTACGATGTAGATAAATCTCGCCGTCAGTAGCAGCTAACTCCCGAGGTCAAAGATAGAGAACCGGTCCGGTGTGACGGGGAAAGAACCTTGCGTGCCCCGGGGAGCGGAAGGATTTACGCCTTATCTTCATCCTGTCGCCTCGGCATCACTCAAACCCCACTGGGCTGGCCGGGAGTGGTTATGGTCCCTTGTGGCGGGTGTCAGTCGCCTCAGTGACTTATGGTTACGAGACTGCGAGCGAGAGCGTACGAAAGAAGCCAGACACCGTTTGCCATTCCGGGTGCCGTGTGACAAACTAAGCGGCTTAGTTATAATGCGGCTGCAGGTTACCACCTCTAACTGGAACTGCGCTTCCCTTACCCCGGGCCAAGAAGCAAACCCTTCGCTGCAAGATAGTGCGGTGGTCACGTAATGATTTTAAACTACCGCCAGGGAGGGCGGAGTGGTGGCAAGCGAAAGAAGGATGCGCCACGGTGCGCTGGAAGAGGGAAATTAAATTTTGCTTCCTTACAAAAGGAAGTCGATAAGGAAGAGGAACTTTAGCGCCATACCCGTTCCTAGAAGGCGGGGCACGGTTCCATGATGCTTCTCGGTGCGCCTCCGAAAAAGTGAAAAGAGGTGAAGATAATTCAGAGAGCGAGCGAGCGCGCGCGCTCTCGGAAACTATCACATAAATTAGCCTTTAAGCGCCTTCTGCCGGCGTCTTTGGCGGCGAAACTTTAAACGGGAAACCGGAACACGGTTGCAAAATCGCATACTTCTTGCTCAAGTGGATGCTTCTTGCTGCTGGTGCAGCGTGTATTCATGGATTTGGGTGCCAGCGATGATGGTGGGGCTATTTGAATTTCACTCATAATGCTAGCGCATCAGTTCCGTTGGCCAATTTCGAGGCGATAAAGCTGGCCTATTTAAGTATTAAGGGATTTTGTAGCAATTGCTTAAGCTGTAGGTAGGGGTTAATTTCATTTCCATTGTTATTTCAATTCATTTCATAGAAATTTTATTTGATTAAATTAATAAGGAAAAATGTGAACAATAATTTTAGTAAATTAATTACATGACTAATAACTTTAATTAAATTTCTTATATCCTTGTCACAGACGTACGTCAACTTTAGGAACTGGCCTTTTCGTACACCATTTTCACATTCTATGTAATTTTTCATCGTTTGTGTGTTTCTGTTTCTTGTATTGTTTGCCTTTGTATAGTTGGAAATAGTTTTTGCTGTTTTTCTTTAATGTTTAACGATTTTTTTTTATAAAAAAGATAATTACTAGCTCTGCCAAAATTATTGATTTATAATCTATTCAAAACAGTTTAGAATTACAATCGTATTTCAATAATACGGGGTAAATTTCATAAATTATGGATAAAATGACTTTGATTCATTGTCTAATATTGGTTTTATTTTATCTAAAAAAAGTTATAAAAATCATTCGATTGAATCCGTTTAAAGAAACCTTCTGACTTGATTATGGTATTAAAAAAAATTGTTAATAAGGTGAACTTTAGAAACCAATGGGTAAATATTGAAAAAAAGAGGAATTGATGCAATATTAAAAACTTTTTTTCAAAGGCTATTGAAAGATCACTTGTAACGTATGTACGCAATGTACGCATGAATTTGATTTATTGAGACTTACTTTTTCAATCATGATGTTATCGAGCTCATTAAAAAGCAAGCACTGTGAAGGTTCATGATTCACTATAATCATTCAAAGAAACCGAACGGTCTACCTAAGAAGGACAAGTTTCTACCCCGTTTCCATTTTCGTTCGTTCGCCAAACACACAACGATGCTGTTGCTTGCACAAGCCGAACCGAAACTAACCTACACCAAGCAGATCTCTAGTGCTCGATGGACACTACCGCAACAGTATCGTCCCGCCACCAGTACAGGAAACAAAACCACCGGAAACCGGAAATATGCAGCAACGCTTCCCTTTCTGGCAGTTCGGGTTGCTTCATGTAAGATAAATGGTATTGCAGGTAGGACGCCTCGGTGCCCTTTTATCAGCGGCTGGTGCGGTAGGAAGCATCTAACGCCGAGCGAAATTGGTTCAACATTGTTTGACCTCGGCAGCCTCGGTGTGTGAAAGGAAATGGGCCCATCGTGTATTATTTATTGCGTTTGCCGGACGGGGGATAAATCGGTTTAACAAAGCTATCCATTCAATACGGACGGATAAACATGTCTTTAAGTAATAACATCCTTCAAGTGTGCGTGTGTGTGTGTGTGTGTCTTCGGGTCGAGGCTTTGAGATGTTTTGCACGTTAGGATTGCAAGGGACAGAATGTAGTCTTTGGCTAAAGGGTGATTTTCCTGTTTCAAGCTGAAACAGTTGGTAGCATTTCATTTGAATTTTAAATTAAATATGAAGTAAATGAAGAAAAGGTTTAGAATTCAATGTTGTTGTATCAGTTTATGCAATGCTTCCTAAGCATCTTGATCCTTTGAAACCAGATGGAACGGAGGTTTCTAACCGTCCAGGACAACATCGTTCACCTTGATGAAATGATATTCTGTACATCGATACTTCATTGATCTGTTTGAAGAAAGGACAATCTAACCTAGAGTATGCAGTGCAAGATTGTCTAGTTTTCCTTGTATTGATACAGCACCACAATATTACAAATTTACCTGTTTTCTTCCTCTCTTTACAATGTCTAATAAGTGACATTTTTCAAATTTAAGTAATGGATTTATTATTTTTGGACTTAATTTTATCTTGTTTTAAGCTCTCACCACTGCATTAAAATAAAATCGAATCATCTTTGACAATCGTTTTTCCAAAACTGCTTCGTTAGCCTTACCAACCACCCAACCCAACTCTCCTCTAGACCCCGTAAGTGATTTAATGTAGCAAACTGTTCCGAAAAGCCATAACAACGCCCCCATAACCGACTCGGGGGGCTTGCTTCCGCCTTGCCGGGTCAATCGATATTTTAAAGGACCAAACAATGGCTTTAAAAAGCTTCAATCACTAGTTTGTTCCGGCCGGTCCCGCTCGTTCGTTCGTTCGTTCGTTCAAGCGATCCCATAAAATGATCGTAAAAGTAAATTATGTGGACAGTCGCTGCGCAGACAGCGCACTCTGGACCGGCCCATAGGATCGGAGGTTAAAGTGCCCGATGAAAAATGTAACTATCAGTGCGGCAGTTTTTTGTCCTTCTCTCTTTCCATCCCGACTAAGATGTCAACGGAGTAGTAGCGAAGCCATCATCTGTGCGCAGGAGGAAGTGTGCGGCAAGACACTTTAGACTGACAGTGTTAGACATAATTCATTGGCTTCTTTATCCGAGCGGCACTTTTTTTGCAATTTAGTGTACCGTGTTGACTCCTTCAAGTGTTGGCCATTTTTCACAACGCTGCAGATAATACAATTCCAGCGGCAGAAAATGAAATGACAAACAATGATGCTTTACTGCAGCTGCAATGCTTTGATGAACTTTAAACTTAACACTCACCAGAGAGTTAAACAGTACAAAACCATGGAAGTATGATTTAAATCCTACGTGAATCAAACAGACGAAAGTTTTGCACGAGAGAGACTATCACCCACGACACGACACCATTTGCACATGGTCGTCACTCACCAGACATGAATGGAGTAGTGTTTGTACCAAAAAAAACGGCATGGTTGGAGAAAAGTTTTGTTCCTCATGTACGTATGTGGTGTATTAAAAGCGACTCGTCCGATAGTGGAAAACAATGATACCACACGCGTGGCCGGCACTGGAGTGGGCAGAAAACTTTCTCGTTTAGCACCATTTAGCATTTGATGCCTCGTTCGCTCTCCAAATACTCTCGCCCTCCCCCCTACCCATCCCTTGCACAAAACCATCGTCAAACTTTGGCGTCATCACATTCGTATTCTACAGAAATTGGAAGATAGTTACAATGCTTCCAGGGCAAACTTTTGCACTCCTTCCGCTCCAAAGCTTTACGGCAAGCAACGACACCAGCCAAATCACACACCATCGCGTTAGTACTTTGATTCTTTTTTTCCCGGAAGAAGGGTTGCTCTGGTTAGTTTCGTTGTTTGTTCTATTATTCCGTACCATTTGGTATTCTGCTGCCACTCCCCGAACGACACACTACGTGATGGGCTTTCGATTAGTTCTATTTCTGGAGAGCTTTTGCTCAAACGGAGGTCCTAGAAAAGCTTGGAAAAGAAAAGGCTGTAAACTATTGTTTGAAATTCCATCAAAAAGGGCTTTGAATGCATGTTTGATTACGCATCACTTCGTTGATTTGTGGATTTTGTTATGATCTTGAAGGGCAAATTGGGTAGTCTAATGTAGCAATGGAAATTACAGCACATTGAAGATTGAAATAGAATTCCTCACATTGACGTCCGATGAGCTTAAATCTCAAATATGAGCTTATAGATACTCTAGAAGAAACTAATTAAATGAATATTGAGTTGTATACTGCGTTCTATTCCAAAAAAACACGCTGAATATTTCTGTTAGCATGGCTCAGTACATTAGCAGACTTTAATAACCTTTAAAGATTAGTCGCTCATATAAAAAAGCATGATAGGTATGAGTAAAAGTGCTGATGTTTGGTTAGTTGTAAGCCTCCTGTAAGCCTATTACTGAGAGATAGTTCAGTACTGGACTCTCCAGCAGGTGCCAAAGTGCTAAAAGAGGGGTTTTTATTCGTACTTGTTCGTTATGATTGTAGGTATTGCATCTCAAAACAGGATGTATTTGTATTCGAGCAGAGCTGTTCTATTAATCTTTGATAGCTGCTATTCAATCCGCTCCTGTTATTGATCGTAGCATAAAATATTGCTGCTCACGTTCGATAGAAAGATGTTGAGAAGGATGTATAGCACTGCGTGTGAACGTAGAATGCCGATGTGATGCAATGGTCAATATATTATTTTTTTCTGTCTATTTTTGTATGTTGTTCGTGAGTTGAGTCGAACACAAAATTTAGCACTACTGATGAATCCTGTGAAAACGAGTGCATTAACCACCGATGAAGAGTAGTAATAACTAATAGAGCACTAAATAGTCCGCCATAATTATGCTGCACACTTTGCCCACCGAACGAATTATTGCCAAATTAGTGGAATAAAACCACCGTACCGTAAGTGATTGCGAAAACATGAAACGCCTGTAAGTGGCAATTTAATTAGCAACTATCTTCAACACCTTTTTTCCATCCACCATGTTTGCAACTGGCTGTTGTAAGCGGAAGATCTAATAAATGCAAGGAATCTCCACTTTAAGCGTTCCCGATTGCCGTTCGTAAATTAAGAGATTAAAATGCGGAAGTACCGGCACGCCAGAGCCTTCATTAGCCACATTAAACTAATTGTCCCTAATTAGGGACAGCAGTGAGGGACGTACAGGCTACGTTTTCTCCGAGCAGGCTTATCTCTGCCGCTGCATAAAGAGCGCATTCCATATCACGCTGGCTCAATTCACTAAGCGGCAATTAAAAGTGGAGTAATTAGAAAATTATGTTTGCCCGGAAGTGCTCTGGCTGGAGGAAAAGGGGGAAAACACGAAACATATCAGATAGTTATTCGACTAATGATTACTGAGTGCTGCATTAATCCGGTGCAGCTTGTCATCATTTATGTTGATCGTTTTTTTTTTTCAAAGCTTAAGAAGAGCTTTTACTAATTCCAACGGAAAGACTGGAAGGAGGTGAACTTTTTTCCGTTTAATTCTTTTTATTTCTTTTGATTTTTTTTTTCAAATGGACAGCTTTTATGTGTGTTTTAGATGTATTTTCAATTTTTTTTTAGAGTTTGTGAATAATTCCACACACTCACTGGGCGATGCTACACAAACAGTTACACAAAAACAAAAGCTCCGGAACAGAAAAGTTTAAATTAACGCGTAATCCACTGTCGTTTCGCTGGGACGGAAACAATTGAATTGCCCCTCTGGCAGAAATTTTCATGTTCCCCTAAATCCTTCGTTTAACCTTTTCCATCGGTATCGAAATCGAAAATATGCTTCAAGACGCACCAGCCGAAATCTGAGGTAAAAGCTGACACTGCTCTCGTTTGCTCGCTATTCAACTGTCTTCCGCTCGCGGGAAGAAAATAATCTTTGGCCGATAGTAATCTTTAATTATTTTAAACCGTCTGCTGCTGCCGCAGTCGGAACGATCCGTCCGCTGGCACCGAAAATGGTGCCGAAAGAAGCGAAAAAGTACTGAGCGTACCAGCTCGTTCTGATCCCGTTTTGTTCCAGGCCGGCATTTTGAGGGTTGGGAAAACGGGGGATCGCATTAGCTCGCGCGACGAGTCTGTGATGCTGCCATATCCTGCCATAATGGTCGCTGGTTAGATAATCTTGATTGGAAGGCTTAGCGAGTGCGGAGCGAGCTGCTGAAAGACATGGCTTTTGAGGCAACTTTTGTCTGCTTTGTTTGCGCTCGTCAGCGATTACCGAAAACTAGTTTTTCTTTCGAATGAAATTAGAGCTTTTCTGAAAGCAGAGTTTCGGTACAAGAGGGGATATTGCAGAGCTGAGTTTGGTTTGGCTACTTGGTAAATAAAATTTAGACAGTTTTATTTGATTTTTTTTGTACGATTCTATTTGTTCGAGTTGAGTGGATATTGTATTGAGATCGATAAATAGTTTGATAAATAGTCCTCTGTCCTTGTGAACGGCCTAAAAAGAGTTTACAGGCTGTGTTGTCCGTTTCCATGCGTACAATATGTCCATGTCTCAGAGGCGTATGTGATTACCGGTACTGCATAGGTGCTATATAGTCCCAGCTTCGTCCGTCGTGATAAGTTTTTTGAGGTGAACTGATTTCTTAAGCTGTAGAAAGAGCAGTTGGTAGTTAGCATCCTTGCGCGCAACTCAGCTTCCATGCTATTGTCGTTGCTGACATTTGACCCGAGATAGGTGAATTCTGGGACGACTTCAAAAGTGCGATCTGTACGTCAAGCCTAAGAAGTTTTGGATTAATTATTGGTAGAGTCGCCGATGTTGCCAACATCAGTTTGATCTTTGCCTCGTTTATCTGGAATCCGAGGTTCTCTGCCGCCTGCTAGATCTCTTGGTAGTCTTCTGCTAAATAGGAGAGCCGCAGACCAGGATCTGGTTTGACTTATAGAAGATGGTTCTCGAAGTTTTCCATACACCTTTACTTGGCAAGTGACGTTGGTCATAGTCATTCTAACTAGCCTCATCAGTTTGGCCGTGGTTCCAAAAGAGCTCATAACGTCATACAGTTTTACCCCGGCTTTACTATCATATGCAGCTTTGAAGTCAGTGAAGAGCTGGTACGTGCCGTATCTATATTCTACCATCTTCTCCAAGATCTACCGCATGGTGAAGATCTGATCAGTGGTTGATTTTTTCCGTTTCGGAATTCTCTTTGATAGTTTCCGACTATCTCTTCAACGTGAGAGACCAGACGATGATGAAGGATCAGAGAAAATATTTCATAATTGCTAAATAGTATGGAGCTGTATAATCGATGTCGAATGCTTTATATTAATTGACTGTTTTCCACTCTTTTTGTTCGAGGTATGAACGTTGTTTGCTTCATGCTGAACGTATATCTACCATTTGATCCACGCGCAAAAGGTGGAACAAATTTATGCTGATCCACCCTACGCGTCACTGCCAAACGTTCCACAACCAGGTCAACAATAACACCACTCGCCGGAACACTCGCAACATGATTAATTTACGTAATGTCTTCCAATGATGACTCCCCGGCCGAGCAACTCGGCAAGTCGGCCGCAGCTCCCGGTGTCATCTTACGCTTGTCGTACGCATTTAATCTTCCGATTTTAGCAGAGGTTGTAGAAATTATGGTCCTCCGCCGGCCCTTCCCGTAACCGATACTTGGAGCGGTGTGGTGATCCCCAGAAGTGGCACGTTAGTGGTGCGGTTTCCAGTGTGAAGTTCGGTCGGTATCGCCTTCACAACCCCTGCCCTTTCAGGTCCCTGCCAGCCCTGCAGAACGCGAAGCAATCGCACGATGGGCCCTCTTGGGAAAACTCCGAACATAAATGTAATAAACAAATGAAACTCAATTACAGGGATAATAAATTTGCACTCATCATCATAATCAAAATTAATTTATTACGAAACTTTTCTCCTCCCGCGCTGAGCACTTGCTTCCTTCGTTTTGAGGGAAACGTGCTTCTCGCACATCTCGCCACACCTGGGGCAACTGTCTACGCTGGTTACGTTGCGCCGCGTACGCGTACGGCAGCCACCATCCCACCACCGCACTCGTGCCACGGTCGCAAAGGATGGAATGTTGGCAAGCGTGTGCAGACAAAATACAATTTGCTTGCCAGACGAGGCACGGTTGCCTTCTCCTTCGTCCGTGGAAGATAATGATAACAGCGTTAGCCGGGTGCTTTGTGTTTGCACAAGCCGGTTCTCACACTTGGTGCGAGTGGGAGAATGTGATGCCGTGCGGGGGTGAGTTAAATTAAATAAAACTGGCTATTTAAAAGAAAACTCTACCGAATCATTGACACTCATTGGGACGTTTTATTGCAGCGCTGTTCTTTAGAGTGGCTGTGAATTTGTATTTGTTGCCATTGAAGTAATGTATTTACAATAAAAAGCTGCAATAATAATTATTGCAGGTAAATAAATGAATATAAAACTGTATCACGAAAGGATTTAAAATAACGTAAATAAGGAATAGGGTCGATAAACGATAAACAATAAACAAAAACGATAAACAATAAACGAAAACGATTAACAATAATAAAAAGACTCGATGGTACCGTCTTAAGCTACTGTTTCAAATAATGGTTTACTTTTTAAACATATTTCAAAAACAGTTAAAACTGTCTTATTGAAATATATAATCTCCGTGAGGTTAATCATTTTGCTATGCGCGGTGATCTTATTATGACGAAACGATAACTCATAGACGAATGTGTTATTCAGTTGATTTATGCAGAGTGTTGCTAAGCTAAGCTAATACTAAGCTTATTTTTTCCAAAAAAAAAAAAGATTTGTAAGATCCTTCTTACATAATCTAAATTACAAATGTCAACTGACATCTGCTTGCTCTTTTATAAATACACAATCACACATTAAACATTTTGGTGAAACATCAAATTAAATATACAAGACATGATAAATATGGATTATTTTATCGCACTTCATGCATCATTCATGATAGTCCAATTGAATAGCTTTTTTAAAGACACCAACATGTTTCAATATCTAAGCGTATAATTAATCAAAAATGGGTTTGTCTCTTAGCTTTCTTTTATATTGATATAATGTATATAATCATATTTAAATAACATTAAAATATTTTTCTCATTACATTTTGAGTGAAGCATAAACTACTTGACAATGAGACATTAAAACTAAATAGATATTTACATATCTTTACAAAACTGATTGCTTGATTATTATCTAATGACTAGTTTAACGCGATTAAGTCAATGTTGTTAAATTAGTTAAACCCTTAAGGCCGCTTTACAGTCGAAGTGGGCCTGTCAAAACGTTGACAATTTATTTTTTACATTAAAATCAGACGAATTCAGCCCTTCTGGCGGCGAGAAATTACAGCTTAGATAAAAAATTCAAACAAAACCCGTTTGGACCATATCACCCATACGTAGCTCATTTAATTTATGTTATTATTATTAAACATTTATTAATAAATTTATGCAATATAATGGCTAATAAGCATTATTTAATTAGTATTTTATAATAACTCAAATGAATTATATGTTAAAAACTAATACAAAAGTTAATAGTAACATAAATAATATGATTATATTTAAATCGGATTATTCAGTTAATATTCATTTGTTTAAAAATATTTTAAGAAACCTATCGTTGAATCATATGGAATTAAGCCGTTGACATTTTTCACGGTGAAATATTGTTTTCCGTAAAGACAGAACACTCGGAGAGTGAAACGGTAAATTTCAAACTTTTCGCCCAATCGAAACGGTAAACTTGAACCGCTTCAACAATATGATATGCATTTCACCCCAATCAGAACTTCTCGCTTTGTTAACGGTGAAGAATAATGGTGATCGGGGAATGATAAGGTAACGCATTTAATTCATTAAATTTGCATGTTTTATAGACTCAATAGCTGGGGAATTGGGGAATCGTGGTTCTCGCAAGGTCTAAAGCGGCCTTTAGATGCAAACAACCATCGGTAAAAAATTCTATCATGAAAATCGTGTTTATTGCATACATTTTTTCCTCAAAGTACCCAATTTTGTACTCAAAACGATCAGCTTAAACGATGCTTCCGTTATGGGTAATGTACACTTTCTTCACACGCTTACAAGGGTTCATTAAAGAGCGCCTCGTTAAGGCGCCCTTAAACACTGTTAACACCAATTCCTCAGCTAAGCAAATAACTCACCAAGTGGCCGGCGAAGCCCCACGGTAAATACCTTTTTGCCGGAATCCGACCAAACGATGCGGTAAACCGCACGTCGCGTAGGTGAGCCGTGGCCCGTGTAATGTTGCCCGTCACGCGTGGTGGATTATCCTGTCGTAGACTTGCCTGCGGTTAGCCAGTTTTCCGCTTCGTCTTTTCACGTGCCTAATGAAAGGGAAAACGAACCTATCATATCCCGGACGGACTGGAATCGCAGCAAGCAGCTCGACTCGCTATGCTGTGTCCGCTCTTGCTCAAATCGACCAGGACTCGCCTGTCCCGTATATGTCGGGTGGAGAGAAGCGGAGGAATGGTCAGGAACATGAGATGAATGACAGGAGAATTTATTATACTTTATCTTGAAGATATTATTTCCCGCGTGAATGAGACGTCACGCTGTGCTTAGGCCAGGAGCGTCCTGGAATGTCCCCTGCCCTGGGTGCAACGGTCTCAAACGACGGTTATTGTATCGTTGGTTCACTATTACCGGCTCTCCGGTAGACAGTGTAACGCCATCGGAATGAAGTTGTTTCCAATTCCCGGCCCGCTTATGAGTGTTCGCTTTCTCACACAACACTACACGTTATGATCGAAGCTGGGCTGGAATTGGTGTTTCACGCCGCTGCTGCCAGCACACGGCAGCCAACTTTACCTTTTGGCACGCGGGCTGGCAGCAACACGTTACCGGAAGTGACATAAAACATTTCAACACTTGTCGAGTGTAACCTACATGCAGGAGTCATTGTACCGAGCGATAGGGACGAGATAGGAGGACAAAGTTCCGCCCGACATATTGCACCATGGCGCTCCCTTCCTTCCTTGCGCACACAAACAATCGTCCGGGTGGGAGGCGAGGGACCGAACCCCCCTCCCCCACAGAACGATGATACACATTTCGACACCACCATTACCGTATATTACAGCCAAACCGCCAGCCATCGATTTTCCATTCGCTTTACGATGGTTGGTGCGGTGGGAGCACAACTTCTCTCGTCCTTTCTTGCTCATTCTCGTTCTAGTTTCACTCACACTCTTCCTCACTCTCGTTGTGTGTGTGTGTGTGTTTGCTTCCCACAAAAGGGAAAGTGCCGCGCAAGTGATAATGCACCGAGGGAGCAACATCGGCAAAGAAACTCTCGGTCGCTCCACCCGGAAACAGATGCTACTGGAGAATGCTGGTACGGCTCCGATACGCCTCGCATCGTATCGATACGCCTCGATTTCCCCGATGTTCGCGGTCAAGTTTATTTAGTTTATTAGATCGAACTTGGCAGAGGGATCGGCAAATGGGAGGAATGGCAAGTGGGAGTGGGCCGGAATATGACACTTGGCAACATGTGCCGGGCTTGCGAGGTAATAAATTTCCTATTGCATGATGTCAAGTAGGACGGTGGCAGTTTTGGTGTGGAATGCTAGTTTATCCTCTTTTATTTGCTTGAAAATGAAGAATCAATAACGATGGGAAGGAACGAGCTTTGTTTTTGGTGCATGTTTGCTACACAAAGTCTTTCATTGATTGTTTACAAGGGAGTGTTAATCGCGTATCCGTGGGGAATGGTTTAATGAACTGCTTTTAAAAGGAAAATTGTAAAAAAATGCATTTAAGATAAAATACAAGTGAAAATTTTTAGTATTATTAAATTATCTCATATTAGTTTTCTTTTTAGTTTTTAGTCGATTTGTGTTAACTTTTTCAATTGTTTATGTCTGTCAGTTCATTTTTTTTATTTTATTTTTGATTGACGAGAAAGTTATTTACATTTTTAATTCCACTCTTTCATCGTTTCTACATTTATCTTATTTTATTCTTTTCCTATTTCAATCTCTTCCAATAGGAATGTAGAATGGCTTTCAAATTGTAAAGTTGTGTTGTTTTTAACATACATAAATTGAAGTTTTATAATTCTATAAAATTACAAACTGTTTATTTTGGATGCCATCATCGTCCTGACTTTAAATATCCAAAAATATATTCCAAAATTTTATCATACGATATTAAAATTTCAAAAAACATATTCTTCTACTGAATGATTGCATCGTTTCGTATAAACGCTGTTTGCTTGTGACGCTGCTCGACCGCACCATAATTATCAATCAACCCAAGGTGCTATAAACCCTCACAGGACATCATGCACACACCATTTCAGCTCTGCAAAACCCGTTGAAATCAAGCCATAAAACTTTACATCACATTAGCCCAAAAGTGTTCGAAATTGCCACCGTCTAGCCGGCTTCATCACCAAAAGTGAATTTAATCTATTTAATGAGTGCCGTACGATGGTGCAAGGTTGTTTGTTTCCCTGCTGTGTGCGTCTGCCAGTCACATTAAAGACCCTCTTATGGTGGGGAACACGGGACTCTTTAACATGCGACCATTCCGATGTCCTTTTGGTGGGTCGCGTGTCTCGTTTACTGCTTCTTTGTGGGTATGTTTTTTTTCCTCCATTTCATACCCGTATTTCTACCGGCAACAATACATGACCTCGCACGGTCGGTGGTTTTCTATAGTGCAGTTTGCTTGATATGATGGCGATCTGGCTCTGACCTGCCGACGTTTTTTTAAGTGAGTGTGTTTTTTGCTCTCATCTGCGTCGTCCTTTGCAGAACGGAACTGTGGGCTGGACAAAACAACGGAGATCAAAGGAGCAATAGGCCAGTTAAAGAACAATGCGTCAAATGTGCGTCTCTGGACGCAATTGAACGATGGGGGTTGTGGATATGGACATTAAAGTAGCTTTAAAACTGAAAATAATAACGGCCAATCGTGGTAGAATTCAATTGTTATGAGAGTTATTCTTTACAGAAATTAAGCTTTAACGCAGAGATAGAATATAAGGACGAGTTCTAGTTTTCAATAAACAATTGCAACTCAGCTGTCAACCTGGACGGTCAGAATGATACTTGTTTCTGATTTTCATTCTTCGCTTAGACCTCAAAAGAGGTCAAGCCTGGATGAAGGCCGTTATAGGTTATAGGTGTGCTGTCGCCCAGGGAACAGCATAGCAATCTACTTGTCCGGCGAATAAGTTATGGTGTCAACTAAGAAGAACAATAGATCACCCAGGAGTATTTCAAAACCCCTCCAACTCAGAGGCTTATCGAGGATCATGAAGGAGTTCATCTATCGAGGAGAAAGAGATCACTAGATCGAGCAGCTAGGGAGCGACGCGACAAGACAACAGGTTGGGAAGTAAATAGACTCTGTGAAGCAAACAACCGGCATAACGGAAGCGGAGGAACATTAGTCGATGCTTGCACTTATGATGAATTAAGCGCACAAAAGCTTACAAGGTAACGGAGGACACGTAGTAATGATCAATCGCCAGAACTAATAGAGGAGCTCGAGGCGATGACTAGCCTTAAACAGAAACTAATAAATAGAAAGAAATTAAACTACCAGAAAAAACTAAAATGCACACTTTTGAAAGTATATCATAGCGCCGTGATTTTATATTATTTTTAAAACGCACGTATTAACAAATAAAATTGATTGTTCAATCAGTAGTATGCGTCGTTTGATGTGCATTATCTTATTATTATAATATTTTATATAAATCATTGCCATTATATCATCATTATTCTGATAATTGTTGTTTGTCATATAAACAATCTATTTCAATCCGCATCATCGAATGAATTTAATCTCCCACAGAATAGACCTCTTTAAAGTATCATTCTGTCTTGGCCTGAGAAGCCATTTCACCCACCACCTGAATTTCTCATTCTGCTGAGTAAACTGATTTCCCGCTTTACACAGTTCCATTCACTGTCGTCGTCATCGATACACCCCAGCACACATCATCCTGCTACAATAAAAAAAAAAAAAACGAAACCAGAACCACCTCGTACACGACTGCTCAAGTGGTACAAAATAAATTTCAATTTTATTACCAATCTCCTCTCATTTTCAATTTTTACGCATTCCCCCAGGAAAAGCAACAAAAAAAACCACAACACCCCATTCCATCCACCCCACGACCACATAAAGAGAGCAACAAAAAAAAAACGCCATCCGGAGAGCGATCATCGTGTCAGTCGCGACAAATTCTAGCACTCACTTCCCCCCCATCCCCTCCGACGGATTTGTGTGGGTATGTGTGTCCAGGAATCTGACGCCCCGCGAACACAACTCACCGGAAGTGCCACTTACGGGGCTCGGAATGGAGCGAGACTAGAAAATCGATTTGCAAACACTTTTATGCTGCTCGCAGCGGAGGATAAACGTTTCGATTTAACGATTGCCCTACCGTACTTCCCCGGTGGGGACCGTTCGAGGCGCAAGGTTCGGTCGTAACAGCGGTCTGTGATTTTATATTCGCTTCTAAAAACCGCAAAACCGCCCAGATGGGTGTTGGGCCAAAATTGCCATCGTCAGGAGAAATTCGGGTGTTTGGGAAGTGTGCGCGGGAAAATGTGATTTTTTCGTTTGGGCTAGAAACAGGAAAAGGAATTATGTAGAACTACAGGAAATTACTTTTGTTATTGATTTGCGTATTATTTTAGACAGATCATTATGTATAAGGTTTTAAATAAATTTTAATTGATTTTTTTAGTATGAAATCTCACAAAATCATCACAAAAACTAATATTTTAATGTACAATACAATCAAAATTGCGTTTTGCTACCCGTACACAATTGAACCGATCATTAGCTACTTACATTAAAGATTTGCTCCAATCGTTTAGGAAGCAATTCTAATGAACCTTTTTTCCATACACACGAAAAGGTCACGAAACGACCCTCAGTATACACCCAGTTCCTGCACCCGTAGGTGTTCTTCCAGCCCCGTTTTAACTTCGCCCGTTCGCAGTTGCAAACTCGACCTAAGAAGACGGCCACCTTCTTATCGCAGCACGTGTCGTGCCCCATCTTAAGAACCGATGCAACCGATGCTGCTCCCTCCTGCTCGCACCGTAACGTAACGAGCAAACACGCCGGAAACAGCCTCGGGTCGCCCTTAGCCCCGGCCTTACCTTCCGGTAGTACGGTGCTGAGAGGTGCTGTGGAGCAACCGAAGTGGCAACCGTCTGGAGAGGTTTCGAAAATTACCATAATTTGACACCCTCGATACCATCGTCACCTTCCGGGCTCGTCGACAATCAACACGTGTGATTGAGTCGTTGGGAAGGGACCGGGTCCGGGTCGGGACCGTGGGCCGCTTGCAAGAGCTTTCGCTTGACTTGCACTGATTTAGTGTGAAGGCAAGTGTGAAAAGATTAAGTCATGAGCCCGGAAGAACACCGGTACGAGGCCGCTTGGAAATAGGGGGAAAAAAGAAGGATGCTATCCCAAGCGTAACCGTGGGCATCCGCTCATTGACGGTGTTGGTTGGTTAATCGAACGAGGGTTCAATAAAACACGAAGAAAAAACATCTCTTTACATGGAACAGGTAAATAGGAACCATGAAATGAGTGGTTTAGATCGGGTTAGTTGTTAAAAGGGGATGCAATTTAGCAGCAAATTAGGATCGGGGCTGATAGTATTTTCAGGTTCAATGGAAGCTTTTTTTTTAAAGAACGTGTGCATAACTGTTTTTAAACTCTTTCTGTGTTTGTATTGAAACTTTTGCTTAGTGATGTTTGAGTTTAGTGTTACTTTGTTTAAGTATTGCATTGATATTACAATATAATGTTCTACATAACGTTCAAACTTGATGCAACTGAAATCTCTTAGATGTAACCTGTTCTAGATGAATTTCTTCTTTTAGAAGAGCATTTTTACGGTCTCGTCATATTATAGACATTTTCTATATCTCCAAGATGAATGTCTCTCTAAAACGAATATTCTCTAGGTTCCATATGCAATTTGGCAGCCTAAACTGTCTTACAAAGTCTATAAAATACAGCGATCGATGTATAGCTCGATTTTGCTCCACCACTTACAAAGCTTGTTTTTGACAGCTATATAAAAAAGTGTTTATAAACGATTCCACACAACCAATTGTTTGTTCATTTTCTGCACAAAACCCAGTGTAACTATACATTTCCTTCTCATGTATGTGGCATAGAGTAGTTGTTTTTTAGTAATTAATCACTTAAAAACGACCATAATCATGAATCTAGCACCTTAGTTTTGGTCCTGTTGAGATGCACATGATTTTGTCCTGATTTTGGCACTGTTTCTGCGCCCATAATCGGTAAATGGTTTATAATTCTATCTTTGTTTATATTTATCAAAAATTTTAAAGTTCAAAATTACGAACAAACGTTATAAAAATGCCCGAACATGCATTCAGACCACTGCATGCACCACAACTAAAACCTCAATTCATTGTGCAATGAAACTTTTGAAGCTTTTTCATCTCACTGTCAAAACATTTCTACGCTTTTTGATCAAATGTTCTGGATGATTCGACCTCTGAATTTTTCAATGGCAGTTATTGGTTGAAAATATTGGTCCAAGGATGCCATGTTATTCCCGTAATTTCTTCAATACTTCATAGCAATAATTCTATTAGTTTTCCCCAACCTGTCAAGTATTTCGCTTGTCAAATAGTTCATTTCGCTGTATATTTGACCTCGTCTGGCCTTGCGGTTAGCTGACGGTCTCTTGAAGATTTCACTTGGTGAGATATAACTGTTTAAGAATGTATCCCTTTTGTAAAAAGGAGATATTCAGTTTTGAAGCCCTGTATGGAAAAATAAACAAACATTACTTTTTTCAGCACATTTCTTAATAATTCAGCTTCTTTATCATTTTCTGCCTTTCTATGCGCAAGCTTTTAACATATCAAAGCAAATTCACCTCATGAGTATAGAAAGCATTTTCAAAAGTTGAGGTGATCTTTAACCTGTCGCAGGAATTTAATTAAAACTACCCAAAGCTGCCGTTTTTAGGGTGAATGGATTTGTGGGTAAGATTGTAAAGTAAACTTTACTTTGAAGTCCAAGATGAGGTTGGGTGTGTGTACGTGTGCAAGACGTGTACAATCGGCGAATGTCTAATTTCGGCTTTGAAACTGTCAACATGTGTAAAAATCATTGCTTCGCAATCGTCCACTCTTTTGGTAAGAAAACATTATTTATGTTGGTGGAATTATACAAAGTTCTCTGAATGGTATCTCAAAATGCAAACATCAAAATGATGATTTCATAGTCACGATGTTTTATGAACATTTCAATTGCAGTATGAACAATAAAGCCTGTGTTCTGTGTGTAGAAGAAACGTACGATCATCAGTTTTAAGCTCAGCTTCGCTTTATAATGAAACTACTCTGACAGTACATTTTTGAAACCATTCAACGAATGAGTGGTTTGGAAACAGTCAACGAGACAATATTTTAAAAATGTTTAAGACACAAAAAAACCCCTGGGATACTCGTATTGTCATCGTATTGTCATATTTTTCGATTTATTAGAAAAAAGTCCACCAGAGTTGCTTTTTTATTTAATCGAAATCAATGAACCTCATCGTTATTATTTTAATACTTTTTGTAAGCTTAAATAAGATTCAGTTTTTGTAGATTAGTTGTTTTTTGTTTAGTCAATTTCTTAATTTTTTTTATTTTTTATTCAGGAGTAACGGTCCAAAAAGGCCGTATTGCTTAAGTTTCTTAAATTGTATTATTGAAAACAGCTTAAATTATTGTAAAATCATCTTTTCTCCAGTAAAAACCTCCATACTCCATTGTGAGCAATCTTTCCTCCCTATTTAAAATGAAACTCGAACGAGTTTGACCATATGTTACCCTGCGTGATGGGCACAAATCTATCGATACATCCATTACGATACAGCTTGTGGATGATTTTTCCATCATTTTCGTGCCTCCTCCGCACATCTCCTGCCGCCTGTCCAGTCCTTCCGATTGAAGTACATGCATTGAGGGGTATCTTTATTCTCCCTGGAATGTCATGCTCGTCCTCCATGCAACGAATGACACGCATGCAGTGTCAAGCCATTCGTTGCCATTTACATCCTCTCTCAGGTCAGGTCGAAAGGGTAGGGACGGTCCGGCCGGAGCAAAAACCTCCACCAGCTGGTGTTAAAATAACAGTTTCCCGACAGTTGATGGGCAAGGCAACAAATGAGGCGGTTGCACGTGCAGCGTGTGACCCAGGCAACCGGATTAGCAATGAAAAATGGAAACTCTCCCGTACAAACACGCGCACACAATATGACTGCTACACGCTCCCTAACGTACATCCAATCCAGCATCGATCCGGAAGAAGGACGGCGGCGTACAATGAAACAGTGAAAATGACTCTCGTCCCTCGAGTCACAAATGGCAATGCGTTAGCTGGGCCCCAGTACGTTACACCGAAAAGCATTGCGAAGCATCATCGGGTTGCATGCTCATGGTCATGGACGGTACTGCACGGCGCGTGATGGTCTACAGGAAAAAGCACATAAATATCGGTGAATGGAGAGTGTTTCACAAATTTCGATCACGGTCTGTGAGCTGAAAATGGCAATTTCGATTTAAAAGTGTTGTGCCCCAAGGTGTACAATGTTGAAAATGGAGAGCAAAGTGATGTTACAACAAAAAAAAAGAAGCTTTTTGCACTATCCAGCGTGCATCATAGTTCCGAAATGAAAAATTATGTTTCGCTTGTATGGTTGTTGCAAATGTGATATTAATCTTTTTGTTTGTCGTTCTGCCATTAAAGCCACAAATTGCACTCCAACATGAAATACCGCCACTGTACAGACATTTGTCGTAGATTATTCTTTAAGAAAATAAACAGCACATTACACGGTTGTCGTCGGAGAACGGCAATCGTCGAACTGCTTTCGGACACGGTTACAGACATTCTGACATGTTGCCCTTTTCTCTCGGGCCAAGCTAATCGTGCTCAGGACCCGCTCACATTCGTATTAGCAACGTGCCATTAAATAAGCCTTCATTTGCAGACGTCGTGAAAGATTAGGTTTATGTTTTGGTCGCGCTGTACTTACAACGGAACCGAACTCACCCTTACCACCTGCGAGACGGTGCGTTACGGTTGCTACATAGGAAATAAACGAATCGAATAAATGCGATACAGTCGGAAGCTGCTGCTGCTGCTGGTGGTGATGGTTGTTGGTTTACCGTGTCCGTGCGGACGCGAAACAAGCCAGCAAGAACGGTGCGGGCAAACGTCAAGTGGTTTGAAAAATGTAATCCTCCAGCTTGTATTTGTTTTCCGTCTTTCCTTTGCTGCACTTAATTGGGATGCAATGAGTTGTGTAATTGAACTAAACTAAGGGCACCATTCGAACGAGATTAGAGTAAATAGAGTAATTTCTTATGACCGTTGTTGTTTATTGCAATCGCTAGTTGGATTTTGTCCGACACGCAGTCTACATTGTTTATTGTTTGAACGGACGTCAACATAATTTATAAAACATTTACATGACCTTAATATAATTTAATTTTTATTGTCAATCTCATTCATCTTTGATTCAAATTTAACTCATGAAATAATTTCTATTACAACTAAATTAAATAAATAAGGCAACCGAACGCAATCCGAACGAAGTTGCTTCAACCACACATCGAGCGAAATCATACTTTCAGCAAGACACGCGCATAATGGCATACAGAAGCCAACTGGCAGAAATTTTCTCTGGTTCCCTTTTGCCACAACGCAACACACACTGGCAAACATACGAGCTTATCGTTTTCCGACTGGATTATAATCCGATCCTTCTCGAACCTTTTTTTTGTCGTTCGCCACGAAGTTGAACGAATCGGTGTTCGGGTGTTTGTCGATGATATTAAGGGGAAATGTGTGGATGTTTGTTTTTTGTGTACTAAGGTCGTTTGTAGTCGTGTAAATGGAAGTTTGTCGATAAGGAGTTTTAGGAAGATGAAAGTTTATGAAAGATAAGATGTTTTTAATGAATTAAAATGACTTTTTTCACCGCCAAAAATATCTGTTTTATCGGTTAAAACTCCTAGGCATTATACAGTATGAAATACTTTCATTATTTGCATATGTTATAGTATATTGAACGATTGGGTGACACCTTATACATCGCAAATGCGGACCGAGGGATGTCACCAATTGATCGTTTTGGATCATTTGTTGAAGTTGAAGCAATATTATGATGACATTATTATTTAAGTAAAAATAGGAAAAATGGCCTTCCTCCTTCCTGACTGCTGTGAGAATGTCGCAGTACTTCAATCGATCATATTTGAGCAAATAATAAGGAATACACAAATGTATTTATTACTGGATCACTTTTCATCGATATCAAAGCAGTATACAACGTCTAAATACACCAATTTCTTTAGTATTCGATGTGAATTAACGCGTTAGAATCTAAACACCAGGCGCCTCCATTTCACTGGAGCTAATGGAGCAGCCTGGTACCTCATACATCTTTCTTTAAAAGCTTTAAACTAGTCACGTTTATTTTATTTACCGACATCTTTGCAAGCATAAAATTAAACAATATGCTTTTTGCAACCAATCCACTTGAAGGTTCACTATGCAATGGTTTCAAAATTTGACATAAAAACTTCCTGCTCTGTTATCTTTCAATTCTTGTTGTGCACCTACGGTACGTACGCAACTTCAGCGGAAATCACTAACAATCTGAAGAAAGAAACACCACAAACACATCCCACACCGAGCCAGAAAGGCAAAGCATATCTTCAGCAAACATTGCACACGATACATAACCGCACAACGCTTCGCTGTCCAACTGCACGCTGTGCAAACGTTTTGTTATGGCTGTCAGGAGGACGCTTTTTTAATGCAACTGCTGCATCTACATTCTTTCGCCGTGCTGTAGTCGCCTGTTCGCCCATTCCTCGCACAGCGCTGGCAGTCGTTTCCTGCATTCATCAGTTTATCTACCACACTAAAGCTGTAGCTCTTCCGCTTCCCACACAGGCACAGGCGTACTGCATTCGTGCACTTGGTTGCAGTAGGTGGTGGATTCGACTTTTTTTTTGCCCTTTTCTCTAAACCACTTGTCAGTCGACACGTGAAATTTTGAGTCGAAGTGTGCTTCCTTTTTTTTCGGGTAGGAAGCGAAAAGGATCGCTTCCTGGGTAAAAAAGAAACGATGAAAAATATCTTGCACACACATGAAGCAAGCAGAAAATCTTTTCAGCATTCTTTTTTTTCTCGATTCATTGCACAGAAGGCACCACGAAAAGAGGGTACGCTTAACCGGCAGTTGATTTGTGCAGCAAAAGTGTAAGATTGTGAATCCGATTCTTTGTACAGTTGAACCGGGACGTGTGTGAAGTGGTATTTTGAAAGGTAGATTTCTTCTGATATGGGTTTGGTTACGGTGCCGGAAGCGAAGGATAAGTAGGGTTCATTTCATTTTATTTATGTGAATCTGAAATGGCAATTATTTAGCGGAGTTCTCGACACAAAAAGTAATATTGTGTACCAGTAGATCTGCTGCATCCAGTAGGATAGTTGTAGGAAAGCAGATATTTGGAATGATTATCTAAAGAAAACATGTTACCATTTCTTCTCGTTCTAATTAAAAAAAAAACGGGCAGATAAAAAGACAGGTTTTTTTCTAAATGATTCAAAAGAAATATCATAAAATGTGTGATTAATTATTAAAATAGTACATGTTGAAACAACTGAACTCTTTCTTCAAGCCTCAAGTAAATTTAATTAAGCTTGTAAAAGTTTTTTTTTTCAAGGAATCAGTTGAATTATTTTACAGTTAAATTATTTATTTTAATAATGGTTAATTCCGTCAATTGTTGCGAACTTTAACAAAAGAGTGACCTTTCGTTTTTCTCTTTGTGTCGATCGGGATCCTTCGGGGATGCTCGACCCGATCAGAAGTAAACGGTGGTAACATTGAACTCTTACTGTGTCGTCTTCTTTTTGGAATCACCAGAAACAACACTTGCACGTCCAATGTGACCGTATTATAATTTAAAACTAAATATTTTTAGAATTTCAAGTATTTTTGCTAATATATCTCAATTAGAGCTCAAAGCAGTTCACTACATCTTACTTTGAATGAAAAATGGTACGATTGTTTTAGAACATCTTACAGGAATAAAACATGCATTTTTTAACATGCAAGTTAAAAAATGTCTGTTATATTTTCTTTGTTTTTAAACATAAATAGCTCATGAAACACGATTATTATTCTACGTAAATTATTATTACGTATTATTCTACAACTGTTGTCGCTTTTCAAAAGCTGCAAGCTATGACTTTTCGCACAACTTTTCGGGTAAAAATGTAGGTAATTCATTTTGTACAGTTGATTTCACACACTTAGGGTAATAACAAGAGTTAACACGTTATTTGACGGTTTTTAATTGATTATTAAGTGTAAAAAGATACATTTGAACGGCAATCTAAGGGAAGCATTCGATCAAAGTTATAAAACAACGACAAAACAACTCCCGGCTGCTCCGCAGTCACAGTATTTTCAATTTGAAATAGTAACATTAACACCCGCACCCAGCCCACCATTTACTCCATCGTTCAAAATTGAATCACCTTTAAGTGCTGCCAGTCGCTAGCTTTTCCATCATAGAAGTATAGTTTCGATTCACCAGCATCCTCTATTGTTTGCAAAAGGTCGTAAATTTTTCGTCACACCATCATCGACCAACGGCAAAGAGGACCCACAGACACTGCTCACTTGTCTTCTATGCCCGTGTTCTAGCAGACCTCCATTTACCGTCGAGTAATCGTTTTTAGCATTTACCTTCTGCATCATTACAAAGTCTTATACAGAGTCAATACACACACAGAGGGAGCTTGAAATTTCCATAGTTTTGCTACTGGGTGGCTGGCTGGCTGGCTGGTGTTGGCTCACCCATTCGCACGACCAGTTGCCGCGGACCCGATACGCGGGTGACCGGCGACGCTTCAATGGACCATTGGAAGCGAGCATAAGTAACCCACGATGGGGCAATAAAAATAATACTTCCCCTTTAATGCTCTTTTATGTGATTGCTACCGCACCTAGCAGCCGGGGTCGACTATCGTAGTTAATGTGACCCGTAGACGGTCACCCCTTTTAAACCTCTCTAGGCGGTTGGATTAGCAAAAAAAAAGAAACAAACACAGAGGAAGAGTATCACTGCCACCCTTCCGTACGGCGGTGCGTGGACATAAATTCGTTCGGTGTTTCACTCTTGCCGATACAAAAGTGTCCCACAGGGGTTGGTATAAAATTCCGTCATGCTCCGGTGCAGTCCGCCAGTTCCACGGTTGGCGTCTTCGAGTCAAGTTCGACGAGCGTGATGCAAAACCTCTGTCCTAATAGCACCATCCTCATCATCATCATCATCATAGAGCGGGAGGGTTGGAAGATTGTTTTTGTTTCTGTGCAGGTTCCTCTCGGGAGCTTCCGGTAAAGCTTGCCACAAAGGCGAACGCGATTCTATTAGCAGTGAAACAGATTTTCACAAATAATTGAATTAAACTTAATTAAATTCAAAACTTTCGACTACCATCCCTGGACTGCTCGCATCTCCCTTCACTCTGTGTGTGTGCGTGTGTCAACTAGCTACTCGCTGCAGCTACTTTTCCATGATCCGTAATGGAATTAAAGACGACTGGTAGCATTTTCTCACTCGGGGCTGGACGCTCATTAGTAAGGATTTTGCTTTTGCTACTGCCCGAAGGCTATGCATATGAGAGGTTTTGTTTTATCTTTTTCCCATTTTAGTCTTTTGCGGTAATCGAATCGGCGAAGCGAGGTTTGTTTTCATCATCTCTTTATTTGTTTATTGATTTTCTTTGTAGCAACGTAATGTCTTGGGAAGAAATGCTCTACAATGATACTTGTAGGAAATTAGATATGTTGAAATAATAAGCCACAGTTTTTGTTTCTTTATTACCACCATCATTTTGGTGCAGTATATTAGTTATTTTACGACTTCGAACTTGATAGTAAGGGCCAGAAGTATCTTCAAGGTAGTAGGGCAATGGCTAAACCAATCCAAACAAACCACCCTGATTTGCGCTCCTCTACGTCTCGTGCTGAAATGGTAGCTGGCTTCAGTATAGCTTCCAGACTAAATGAATAACTGTCAGGAGTTATGAAGTGTGTCCAAACACGGTGTCATCAGTAAAATTCGAAAGAATTTTAGAAGCATTAGCCCTATCAATTGTGCGGTTAATTGAGGGTGGCTATTAACGCATCAGTGATTGAAAACGTAGATTCGAAACCATTAATCTCTTATTGAATTTCTAATTACATACGCACTTTGTGTATTGAACTTATTATTATTTGATTTAAGCAAACATAATGTCAGAAAATGGTTTTTAAACAAATGCATGGTGTGAATATGCACGAATTTTGGCTTACAACCACAATTGGTATCGCTATGGCGTATTGCTAGGAACAGTATAGTCATAATGAGTACATTGAGATACAATTAAAATCGAAATGTTCCACTATTGGATGAACATTCATTTAAAATAAAAAAATAACAGCTTGTGATACACATTTTAGGGCCACGAAAACATATAGACTTTAAAATTTTACCAAATACCTATTTTTACAGGAGTAATCTGGTATCTTGATGACATAATATACCCATTATAGGTGCGCCCTAATTGGATTTTGTCAAAATCCAGGTAAGATTAATCGTCTGACCTCAATGACATGCTTTTGTAACTGTGTTTTTTTTTAATATGCATTCTGCTATTATTTAGCGATGAACAACATTCGCCGTAAAAAGTAAAGTAAGGTGTAAATGATATTAGAAGGAAAGTCATCAATTATCTTAGAATGTTGTATCCATGAAATGACCATTATGACTGTCATAAAAACATAACTAAAGCTTAATAAAAATTTGCTGAAAATAGAATTTTGCAACAAAAAAACATCACCGTCTTCCACATACGATTAAAAAAACGAACAGTCAACGGACCTATAATAAACAGCCACTTTCAATTACTTTCCCACACACTCACAAAAAAAAACGATCCGACTGCCAATTTCCCGCGCCACGTACGTCCACGATCGTGCGCGACTTAACGGGTCGAGAAATTTACACCGTTCACACTTAGCGTAACGGCTTCATCCGAAACATCCGAGCTTATGGCCGCCCGGTAAGCGTGAGGATGTGGACGACGAGCACATACACTCATAAATTTACCGCTTAGCAGCAAAATATACCATTTTCTCTCCAGCTCAGGCTCAGCGAAATCGTTTCCCCACTAAAACCGTACTAAGCATTTCGCCCTGTGCAGCCTGCAACGGTACAATAGTCGTAAATAATAACTCCCGCCAAATGGAACTCCCGGGCTCTTTACATTTGCCAGTACCGGGGGGGGCTAGCGGGACAGGAAAGAATGTCCCAATCATCATCCCGTCCGACCTTTGGTGAAAGTTTCGAACGAACAGTGGCGTGGGAAAAGGTTCTTCTGGAGTCGGGTTTCTTAAAGATTTTTGTTCATCGTTTTTTTTAGCAAACCAACACTTCACTTTTATCGCCCACCACCTCCCTCGGGCTGCAAATTGAAATGTCCGACAGGTTACAGTGGCCTCGTGGACGATGCGAGGCGACAAGGCGGCTTTCCAGCGCACAGAAAATGGCATTGCTCGTATTGGGAGTGTTTTCCTATTTCCTCCCAATGTCCTAATCGGGCCATTTTGCTCAAGGATTTCATTTCCTATTTTACTATTTGAAAGCTGGAAAGCTATACTCGTTTCGGTCCTCACTGCTCTCACATTGCTCCTCCATCTTCCAAAGCGTTGGCGAAGTGGAGCAGGAAGCCATTTCTGGACAAAAGTGCAAACGGAAGTGCGAATACATTGCGAGTGCGAGAGGGTCGTCGACTGGCAGAATGCAGCCGCGTAATGTTATTACAGCGACAAGTGAATTGTAAGCTGATTTCTGTCATCGTTTGTGTCCGATTTGAGGGCCATTAGCTGGCACGGGATACGGGTTTGCACCGATTTGCTGTGACATTTTGTGCCTTCTACTTTCGCTTTGCTGCAAGCCATCTTAACCGATCCTTTTTTACCATTTAGCTTCTATGGCAAAGAGACTGTGGTTGTATTTGCTGATAAATCTTTAAAGTGCTATCAAATATCATAACGAAAATAAAATAAGGTCTTATTTTGAAATATATTAAAAGTATACAACGACCCTTAAATGCAAAAAATGCAATGTGACCACTTTTCTATCACATACAGACAAAAGAAAAATCTAATTATTTGCTTATCTTTTCGGTGTTACAACCGCTCTGCGGTCTATACCTGTTGTATGAGCGTCCGAAAAGGCTCACAATCTTGCGCTTGTAAATTTATTTAAATTCAAATTATCTTATAAATGATCTGAACATTTGAAATGATTACGTTTTAAAATAACAGCAGCTGAGTAACATCAATTGTGAAGTCCTTTTTGCTTATTTTAATGTCTGTAAACTAACTCACGATAAGCAATTGCCTTTAAGCAACATATTTACAACACAAAACTAGTTTATTTTTAATTCTTCAATCCTCTCAATTCATTTAATGTTCTCTTTGATTTTTTTTTAATTTTCTTTTCATTTAAAGTACAGCGACAAATACCCTTCTTATTTGTGCTGATTTTTTGATTTTGTTCTCTACAATTGAATGGGAAACTTACTGCGAACATAACGATCCACAATTTTAAATTTTTCATATTCAAAGGTTATTTTAAAAATAATATAAATAATACGCTCTAGTTTTTACTAACCATTGTGTGGACGTAACGTCATCTTACTGAAGGAAACTTGGTATAAGAGAGTGTGTTTTATCACTCAATTGGCTTTGACTTTGACGCTTAATAGACCCGAAATCACATTGGCCCGGCGATCAACGAAAGTAAGATCTCTCCAGAGTTCCAGAGAACTCTCGTGAGGGAAAAGTTATAACTAGAAATGAAAAACACTCACCGTTCGTCAACGGATCAGGTTGCCTTGCGTTTGTCGAAGAAATATCTCTTATTCGTCCTCTGAATCTAAAAAATCCACGTGGATACGTCAACATTTACTATCCGTAAAATTATAAACAATCAAGAGATTTTGGTCCGACTGAAATCAAGTGTTGGTTTGTTTATCATCTGATTTTAATATACTCAGAATTGTTGGGAGTATGGTTTAATTTGCAGATTCTACCTTAAATATTAAGGTTTTGATCATAGTAGTATGAATGCTAGTTCATATTTGCCTCCTCTCACTAGAGGTGCTACATTTTATTTGCAAGCATGTTGAGAAGAAAAAGCAGTCTCAACACATACCATATGTTCGTCCCGACACATGCTGCACCATTATTAATCTCATCATTTGATAGTACATCTGTCTAGCAGTTGCTGTTGTTGATAATTTTTCCCTCTGCGTCATCATCAATCCTTCCCCAGCAAAGCTTCCCATGGAATGCAAATCATCGCCGCGGGTTATTATTATTCTGCAAGCGTTTATCACACAACCACCTACACTGTCACCTATTTTCCCATTTTCCTTTTTAAACACTGCCGCCTGCAAGTAAGGCACTCCATCGCAACGGTCCGAACGCTGCCGACTTGTTACCCATTCACGCTACGCTGCGCAGTTAAGCAAAAGTACAACCGTTTCACATGCATCGACAGCCACCATCCGTCGTGGTGGCGGTTGATGGTGTTTTTCTTCGGGCACAGAAATTACGCCCCGCGTCGGCAACCCTAGAATGTCGATGTAACATAACAGCTACGGCACCCGGGGGGTGCTTCTCGGTGGGGCTGGTGGAGCACATCCAGCCTGCATCCAGAGTGCAGAGTGGCACTTTTCAGCACGCTTAACTATGCGCTGCACTGCACTGCTGCTTGTGTTGCATTTGCCACATTTTTCAAGCTCACCGTTAGTTACCCATTTGTTGGGAGCGAGTTAGTTTGCCGTTTTTCCATGCTTTCCTTTTGTTTCTAGGTAGGAGCGCATCCCCTCCCCCCCCCCCCCCTTCGGGCCGGAAAAGCGTAAGCTATGACAGCCAAGTGGCTGAAAGCTTTTCTTGTAAAGCGTTTCCATTTTTCACAAACGATTGACACTACCCGAAGCGCAGCAGATGGTCGTTTCGTGCGGGAATACATAAATAATTTTGCCTTGTATATTCAGCAACTTTTTGGAAAGTGTGCCTTGTCGTTTTGCTCTGTTTTTTTTCGGTCCCCTCACCCTGACACGCTGTTCTAATGGTGTAGCTTTCTTCTGGTTGGGTGCTGTCCTCTAACTAACTGGTTTGGATAATGTTTGAAAAGTGTCCCAAAAATTAAATTTGATGCTACCAAACGATGCAAATGTTGGCACTCCTCAAACATGCTATGGATGAAGCTCTCTGTGAGCTGTTTGTTGTGCTGGTTTGTGGTGATGGTAGAGTTGGATGATCTCTAAGCAGTTTGGCTGTGTCGTCCATATATTATCTTTTAAAGCGGGTCAGAACATAGATTGCATTTATGTTCGTGCAGTTAAACTTTAGAGGAATGGTTGAATGACAGTACAACAAATAAATCATACATGAAATTGTATTAGTCATGAAATAAATAAATTAAATCGTGTAGACGACAGTAATTGTATAGTCTACGCAACAGTTTTAAGTATTATTTGTTTCGAAAACTCTCAAATAGTTTAACTATGATTAACTGATTTTTTTGTAAATGTTTTTTAGAACGTTAGATATGATGGTTCATATATTTCTGTATATTAATTATTGGCACTAAGATAGAGAGTCACGAAAATATAATTGAGCTTTCGTTTCATCGATAAACTTAGTAGATTTTGCAGAGAGCTATTCCAATAGGAATTTGTGTTATGACACTTTTTAATCCGTATACTACAAGTAATTAATGATTAATACATTACACTTTATTGTTGGAAATTTGCATCTCTTTCGTATCGATAGTTTTTTTTTCCAGTTTATTTTTATTTACACCATTAAATCAAATTAGTTACAAAATGTTTCTCAATACATGCGTTTTTTAATAATAATGCTAATAATTTTATATAGTTCTTATGCAGTTTTCAAATAATGTTTTTAGTTGTTTTTTTTTGTTATTACAGTCTGGCCGTATTAACCCATTTCGGTGAAGCAGTTTTCAAATAGCAAACAATTTTCACTAATATTAAGCATCCAAAGTACACCGTTTCTTTATCAATTTAACCTACCATTTTGCTGTTACCTTCGATAAAATACTTGAGCGACTAGCAAGTTTGCTGGCGACACTTCCTCGTTACCCCAACGGTAAAGGACCATTTAATAAATGGCTCGAAAATCGGAGCAAATTGGCTAAGACTGGCAACCCATTTATTTTTTGTCCCCCGAAATTCCTCCACCCCTATGCCCAGGCACCGATCACATGCTTGGTCTTCTAGAAGAAGTTCGCCAGCAGAAGCGTTCCTAAAGCGCTAGAATAAAGGCAGCCGTCGGTAGTGTGGGGTTTCTCGAGCTTCAACCAGCTGAAGAAGGTAAAAGCTAATTTATGCCACTTGAGTCAAATTAAATCGAAAACGTTGCATTTTTGGCCACTTTTTCTCCGTGAAGAAGGGGGGTGTGCAACCAGGGGGGGGAGGAAAACTGTGGATAGCGCCCAAGAACAAAAGGCATGACTCATCATAAAGCAGCGTCTTATCGGGGGTGGCTTTCCAGCTTACACACACACACACACACTTACCCCCTTCCGATTTCCGAAATGGTAGAAGAGAATAGGAAAAAGTGAAAAGTTTGGTTCCCGTTTTTTGGGCAAAGTGTGATAGTGATTATTTACGAATTGAGAGCAGCGAGGTGCTTCGGAACCCAGCGCCCAGCTCCAGCATAGGATGGAAAGGGCGTGAAGTTAAATTGTTAGTCACCGTAAGTAATGGATCTTTAAGGGTGCTTTTTCACCTACCCACACAGCACAGAGCGTTTAACGGTGGCGTAGTGATGCATTAGGGGGCAATGTTTTTCGAGCGGAAGATGAATAATTCATTGAGTCTGAGCTGAACCCATTATGACGATTGGCAATCAAGAGGGGTTATTTCCCTCAAAACAATGCACAATGCTTGCGGAGTGCCGTGCAGTGAAGCATGAACCAATTGTATATAATTGCACAAGAAACGGCATCAATCGAACCGCCCGCTTTAAGGGGTGTGTGACAAATAATTGCTGTTTTGATTGAACAAAACTTCCTTTTCGCATTTTTCTGTCGTGCGCGGTTCTAAACAACGTTTTCGCTCCAACGTTGAATTGAATTATATTCCCTCCGCCTATTCCGACTATGCAGATATAAATCAACGCAAACGCAAATGCAAATGCACAATACGATAGCCCAAAAAAAAAAAAAGGCCCGAAACCACGACGCCTACCGGAAGCCTGTGATTTTGCAGTCAATTTGCCATGCATTTGCCAAGAAAAAGTGCAAAAATTGCATTTTGATTCACACCTTCTCACTGCCTTTCGTGGCTGTCAAAGGAGCGCGGAACAAAGCACGCAATACACCGCTCAAAGCCACACATCATGCATCTTTTCCCGAGCTAGTCCCGGATGTCCCGGATGGAAATAGCACTCGATAGCAGCAAAACCGGGAAGATTAGATTTCCTCGAAGAAGTAAAAAAAAGTCCTGTCCCCGAACGGCATCAACCTTTTGGCACACGGTGTTTTTTGTGTGTGTGTCTGTGTGTCCCATTTATCATCTGCAATTTCATCACCCTCGCCGATGCGCTGCGGTTTTGTGACTGCTGCCGCCAGTGCTGCGCTTCAGTGAAACAGGGCCAAGAAAATCACAGTGCATTGTGCCGAGACATATGGAGGTAGAAAAATGCGTTCTTAAGCATCTGACGCTTCACTTGGCATGTGTGTGTGTGTGTGTGAGATGCCGAATTTGCCGCTCGTTCATGGAGCGAGACATTAGAATGCAGTGGCAGAAACTGTGCAGGGATGCATACTAATCGCAAATCGAGCGCAGCATATTGAATAATGCACGGTAGTGTGGAAGCGTGCATCGCTGCATATGCATTGTGTAGAATGTGCGAGATTTTTCGGTTCATCATTGCTATTCACTCACATTGGTGTCTTTTAAAGTTGTTTTGTGTGTCCTACGGAGAAATTGATAATCGAATTTCGAAATACAACAGTAAATGGGCCGAAAGAATTGGAATGCAATTCTGTGTTTTTAAAGTTTGGATTTCCGTATTCGAGCGCCTGCTTGAAACCATGGAGGTAATGCACCACCAAAGCAATATGTCGCCTTTTCTCATCCCGTAGCTTGAAATGTGCATTAAGAACGCTGTGTGGTTTAAATGCTACCAAAAAGGTATTAAATTCTGGTAGTCATATAAGTAAACGCTACTCTTTGCAAGATCGTGGGTTTTGTGGGTCATTTTCTATCAATCCAGTTGCGCAGTAAATCACGCGTTAGTGTGCTTGCATAATATAGGCTTGGTCATAGAGTTTCTTGTTCCTACAAGAAACAAATGAAAAGAAAGAATGAAGAAAAAAAAACTATATTTTGCGTATTTATTTTGCAAGGCAAGTAGTCTGTAAGTTCAATAATTGTATGAAATACCGCATGTTGATATTGTTTACTTTCCATATATCCTAGCGATATTAATAAAATTATAAGACATTATTATTGTTGATCTTTTGGGTATTCAAAGAATCTTTAATCCATAACAATATACCCCAAAATAATATTTTTCTTCACTTTCTTCAAATTTTATCTTGCTTTAAAATCATTTTCATTGGGACACCTATGCTCTAGTAATTGCTGTATTGGATTTCTTCTCCTGGTTAATGGTATCAATTAGTGTGTGCACAGTGACATTACACTGATGTTCGACTGAACGGCAACAGAAATCTCGTATACTGTCCTACTCTCTTTTCCTTATTTTAAATGCATGAATATTTGATATTATATGTTTGGAAATTCAAGCTTATTTTTTATGAAATCCGGCATTTTGATTGTTCCGTTTGAATTGAAAAAAACTTATTTATTTTAAATTATTAGTTAAATTAAATGAATTAAAAAAACATATAATAAACTTATTATATTTTCCTTGTGAGATGCCAGTCTAGGTCAAGGTCTCTTATCTTTAGAAATATAATTAGGTTATTTTTGTTATTTAGGTCATACTCTTTTTAAATAATTCAAATAAATGTGTTTTTATGGCATACACTTATTCCTTTTAAAGCTGTACAGATGTTTTTAATATTTTCATAAGAAATAATCATGTTTTTTTTCATGCAAGTAAACCCAAATGATTCTCGCTTAACAATTTTAGAAGACTTCCATCGTCGATCACCCAAGCCATGGGATAATACAAGGCTTAGCTTAACCCTAATTTAAGTGTGAAATTTTAATAGCATCCCGTTCCAAACTTCTGTGATATGTTTTTCTTTTAATACGCTCCATCTTCCTCCTTATGCACGCAAATGGTAAAACAAACAAGCTTAAATCATACACAATCCGCTTTGCCTAATTTTTCCACCAAAACAATGGAATGAAAATAGTCCTCAAAGAAATTCCCCACACGATCCTAACTATGTCGAACGCGTACTATCGCATGTTTTGCGCATGCACTTACACAAATTTGCTTCCTTGCGCGAAATCCTACCTGATCCTTTCCAAAGCACTCACCCGATTCATGCCAGGCCAAGGGAAAAACGCTTCAATATCCTTACTGGATTTGATTCTTTTTTTCTTTTTTTTTGTTCGTTCTTTATGTCGACGTGCCATTTCAGTTGCAGCAATGTGAAGCAATGTTCGTTTCACTTGTTGGAAGTGTTTGGCTCACACTTGTACGAAAAGCGCATAAAGAGAGAGGGAGAGAAAAAACGCACAAATCCTCTCGCAAAAAAAAATCATACACCATACAGAGCGAAAGGAAAGGAATAGTATATCATTCTCCGAAATGTTTTACCATTCGCGTCACATACTTTTCACATGGATGGCTCGTGAAAATCCTGATAATAACCGACGGTGGATTAAATAGAGCGTGTCAGGAAACGATGGAACAGAAGCACCCGGTAGTACAAGGCATGGAAAGGGGAGTAAAAGCAAAGGCGCTGGTGTTTGTCTGTTGATCACCAAATATGTTACCTACCACCACCGAACATGCGGGATTGGAGGTGGAGCGGGACGAGCCGACGGAAGAAATGAGAAATCGTTTAGGGAAAACGACATGCCTTCATTGAATCTATTGCAAGACAAAGTGCAGTCACGGGGATATAAACTTGATTCCGGGACCTTCCGTTCATGCGTGTGTGTGCGATTGAGCTGGGGAGGAAGCGTATGAAATTTAAAGGTGAACAATCTCATCGATTAAGCGATACGCAATAGAAAATCCTTCGATTTAATGAGTCACACTAACTCGATACTAACTAACTCGAACAAAGAGCAGTAGGAACATATATTAATATGGTTATTTAATGATTAAATGTTGTATCTTTCTTTGTACTGTGATAAAACATTTAACATAATTTTAATATTGAACAGATCGATCGTTTGCAATTGCAGTTTTTATAGCTCCATCTTCATTATCTAAGGTATGTTTAGAAATCGAACACTCTATATTTTATAAAATGCGTTCCCATGTATTGATGCAAATGCGTATCACAATTAAGGTTTTAAAACCTTCAGCACCTTCGTCATACCACATTGGAAACGAAATATAATGTGACATGTTCACAGAACTACCCAGTAGCTGCTCGCAGGTTGTACTTCATCCAGGGTGTGTACACAGCTTTTGCCACTTAACAGATGGTTCCATTAGAAACAGGACCCAATCATTGTCCTTTCCATAAGTTGTCCGTTGTATTTTGCCAATTTATTGTTTAATTTATTGTTATTGTTTAGTTTTGGAAATACTGGTTTCAAAAACATTGAGAAAGGTATTAGTTTTCTTTTGCCAAGAAATGTGCAGCACATTTCCATTTCGTCAATATTTTATCTATTGAGTATGAAGTGCTATTTTCACTAAATTGACTTTTCAGAGTTTCCGCAAGATTGTTTTTCGTTCTTAAGTTGTTTTATTAAATATTTCTTAAGCACTACTGCTTTTCAGTTTTTTATTCGTTTCAGCCTATTTGTGATTTCAATTAATTTTGTTTATTGATTCCTTTTTTTTTTCGTCAGTCTTTAATCACTTCATTTCATAAATTATTTCTTGGTAGTAATGTATATACTTCTTTTGTGGCCTAGTTTTCAGATAGAAAAGCGTGTTTCACCAAAGGCTCTGTTATTCCCTTTGACGCATGAACTCCAATACACCTGGTAGAATGTTGAATGGAGAATACATGTTGAATGGAGGACAGGTGGTAGTAAACTTTTACTTCGTTACTACTTTGAAATACCAGATAGCTTCACGTATAACCATTCACAAGCTCTGGAGTTAACATGCTAGTGTTATAGGCTTTTTGGTGGCTATTTATTTATTTGGTTGGTAAGTTGCTTTAATGTTTGCTGTGAATTAAAAAAAAGTTGATTCGTGGCTTGTATTAGTTTAGGACGGAGTTTGTTTTTTTTTCTAGTTATAAAACGTGTAATTGTGTTTTAATGTTAAAACCGTAAAATAAATTTTACAAAGCTGCTACATAATTCTTAACAACCTTTCATAGCACAATTAAACCAAAGTGAAAAGCAATAAAACAACACGATAAAATATTTCAATCAAATAACATTATTGGACATATCCTACTCCAACACCTCACGAATATCAAGCGGTGGTTTTGTCAAACATTGCCTTAATTCAATTGAGACCGCACACGCTGCTAGTGAATGTTTTACACGGTACGATTGATTTGCTGGCTCAATAAATCACTTGTCATTCGTCCAACTCCAATCCGCTCCATCAATCCACTGTCAGATGATTTTCAATTTAAAACGATTAAGAAAGCAAATCTCTTTCACCCACCACTCACTCCCCGCTACAATGGATGGATGAAGCTTTCACAAATCAAATAAAAACAAATCAATTTATCCCCAACTCTGCTTGCCGAGGGTTTTTGATTCCATGTCACAAAGCTACACTTTTTGTCAGCCAACCATTGCATAGCGTAATTGTTGCAGCGTTTCCTTCCTTTCATAGATGTTTTTTCTTCCTCTCCCTCTCTCTCTCTCACCCACACAGTTCACTAAACACTGTACAACATAGATCAATTAAAGGGAATTACGTTTCACCAGGCATTCGTGTTTCACATTCTTCCCTCTTCCTGGGGAACGATTCGCTGCTGAATTTTTCCCAAGAACCTGCAGCTTTTTACTTTAATTTTGTCTCCTTCACTCTCTACAGTTATTCGACATTGTTGTATCCTTGTCTTTGTTCATGGATTCCTGTCTTTCGTGATATTCCTCCCCTGTTCTATCAATGTTCCACCTAGACACAAGGCATTGCCCCTGCTGGGCGCTTATTATTCATGCTTTTAACTTTCCACCGAGGAAGTGATTTTTCTTCTTTGTTTGCGATCTACGATGTTTACATAATTTCCCGCCCCTCGACAACTGATCCCCTTGCCCGATGATGCTCCAGAAAACGCGCCCGCACTTGTTGACTCTTAACACCAGCCGTTGCGTGAGGTGGAAGAGGAACCGACGCCTGACAAACTGTGGGCGTCATCATCCGCCTAATCTTGTAAACCGTAGAAAGAAAAAAGGCAAACCAAAGGAAGCTGGAAAAATGCCACGGGGGTGGAAATTCTTCTAACAACCGGTGTCGGTCGTCTTCGGCGAAGTGTCGGTGGGCTGGAAGGGGGACCCGCGACAGGAAGGGATGGCTGGTGACATCATAGCCCCGGGTATGATGTAACGTTGTACTCGCAGGATGAGACAAGATTAATAGATACTTTACCTCCTAATCCGCTTTGGATGGTTCGATTGGGTGGAATGGTCCTTGAATTTTGTTCGATCCACCTGTCAAAGTTGTACAGTAAAAAGCATGGAATAGCAAGAGAGAGAGAGAGAGAGAGAGAGAGACAGAGAGAGAGAGAGAGAGACAGAGAGAGAGAGAGAGAGAGAGAGAGAGAGAGAAAAGCTCTGTATTTTATTTTGTGTATTAAAGGGCAGTGATCTTTTGCTAGCCGGTAAATACATTTGAAACCATTTCTGAAACATTGAAAATCTTCAAATATTACCCTCAGTTTTACTTCAAAACATACTTTGTTAAGTGTACTGCTGAGCGCTTCTCCAACATAGCATTCGATGTAAAGCATCCGTTGTATTCCACTACAAAGCACATTCATGATGCACATTGAAATGAAGACATTTTTGAGAGAGTGAGAGAAAGCAACAGAAAGAGAGAGAGAGAGAGAGAGAGAGAGAGAGAGAGAAAAGAGAGAGGGAGATATGAACTGGTATACAGATACTCTCGCTGGTTGTTTGGAATTTCGCGAAATGCGAACCATCCACGCTGACAGTTTGAGTGACAAAACAGACTCTCGTTCGGGTACTCGTCTCTAGTTGAGCCGCAGCTTCGTCCTAATGCCTGAAGCAGTGAACTGCATATTTTGCATGCCAGCCCGGGTCTTTTCCTTTCGTTCGCATCTGTTCGTGGCCAACCGTTTGATGAACTGAAAATAAGCATTTAAATTTGTGGCTTGGTGAAATCTTCACTGGCTGTAGGCTTATAGAATAGGTTAAATAAATATAATAATACGATTCTAAGTATATGCTGAAAAATTTGCTTACAATATTCAGCAACAGTACCTTTGCACCTTATTACACCTAAATATTGCGGGAACAAGGGCGAAAAGAAAAAAATGAATGATTTTTATAAAATATGCTGTTATGTGCTTTATTTCACGTACTGTCGGGGAATGATCCCGAAATGAGGATCGAGCTCTTTCTATTCTAATTTTAACATTAGATTATAAGTGTGAGCGTGGATTGTTTCTTGCTAACTTATGTGTGTGTTAGTTTGCTATCGTACTAGTAGTAGCTCATCGTATAAAAAATACATCATGATTTCTATATTTTTACCCATTGTTAAGAGGATTAGTTTGACTGATTTCTACGAAAAATTTCAAGTTGACTTTCCAACCGCTGTAAAATATGAAAGGATTTTTTAAAAATTTAATTAACATTAAACCGTTAACGACATCATTAATTTAACCTTTTTTAAAGGATTAAACTTCCTTAATATTGCCGTAAAATAATTTAATAATTGTGAGCTGTTACAAATTTTCTTCTAGCTGTCCGCGATAATTAAGAAATAAAAAATACTGTAATTATCACCACCAATCAAGAGTTTGAGAGTGTTTAACATTTTATATTGACTGGCATAAACCAGACACCACATTATTTCAGAAACTATGAAAGTGACAGCTTTTTTAGAATTTTCTAAACTCATTTACTAAAAAACCACAAAAAAAGAGTTAATATTGTAAAGAATACCGATGGAAAAAATGATTAACTTCTTTATTATCAAATCAGTTATTAAAAAGCTCACACCGTTCATAACTTAGCACTTAATCTTTATACCGATATAACCGAAAAAAAAACTTTGTCTCGCCCCTTCCTTTCCTGAGGTAACATTTGTTCGTATGTGTATGTTTTTTCCAGCCTCCATTGTGTCAACTACCATCGCTCTATTCGCCAGCACACATGCATCACCCGAAAGATCAGGGATAACAACTAACATTATAGTTAAGCTTCTGCGGCTTGTGCGGACGCCCGTCCGCCTCGGAGTGCCCGTGTGTGCCCGGCGAAGAAAACTTTCGATTATGCAACGGATCAGGCTCAACCCGTCCGGAGGGACCGCCTTTGGGCGTGAGTGTAATTTACGGGCTCACAGTAAACCGCATAACACTGTCCCCGTATGTCTCCGTATATGCATGTGTGTGTATGTATGTGTCTGTGTGTATGTTTGTGTGCATGCAGTGTCCAACGTGCGGTCTGTCTCGATCCGTCCCGGTAAGCATACATCTCGGCAGCGACCTCGAACCTCGCCAAATGGTAAATCTCGGCTTGGGCACACCCGCCAAGGCGTAAGAAAACAGTGAAAACAGTACGGAATGGTACAGCGGTGCAAAGCAGCTAAAGTTGAAAACCGACCAGTTAGGGGAGTTTTATTTGTTTGACTTAACTGGCGTCGGCGGAAAGCGCTCAAAACCGCACCAAGAAACAAAGTCACTAAACCGTGACCCGCTGCTCGGCTCTACCTTACCAGCAACACCACCCTGCCAGTGGGTCTGGTGCTGGAAATTGGTTTAGTTATGGTAAATTTATTTCACACCGAGCCACACTGAACCGAGCGGGTCATGATGGTGCGCCCGGTAAGTAATCCTTTGGCTGCGGGCTGCTGGGTTTGAGCGGATTCTGGCCATCCGGGGCCATCGTCAGCCAAACTCATCGTTCAACCGTGGCGATGGCGAAGAAGGACTTGGCGCTGGTTGGCTTTCGCTACAGCTTGAGCTCATTTGACTTCATTTGGTTGGAGAGTTTAGCGTTTTTGCTACCTTCTACACTGCTTCAGCTCTCGTCCGGCTCGTTGACGGATGGAAAGCGTACTTCAAAACTCAATTATTCTAATGAAGATCCCGAAAAAAAAATGTGTGAAGTGAGAAGGTGATCCTTAAAATGGGGAGAATGTTGAGCTATCCTCAGTTTTTATTAAATTGGCGCTTGAAGGATTATATAAACACTTGAAAAAATTACCACCCAACGGAACTTGCTGCAAGAAGAAGTGGCCTTTAAAATAGAAGCTCTTTTAGATTGTTTTTAGTTTTGCCTTTTCTTTGCTTGGCACGAAGAGGTAGCTTAATTGCTTTTTTGTTAACTGCCATTTTCTTACGTTGATATGTTGCTGGTCCTAAGATATATGTACAAAAAACAAATTACAAATCACAAAGCGCAACAGAGCTGCTCAGTTTGACTACTGGGCTATTTACCACTAGCGATTATGTAAACGTTTAAACCACAATTAAATAATAATCTTTAGACAGTGTTTAACGGACGAGTCTTTTCTGATTGACATATCAGCTGTGACAAGTTTGACGAAAGGTGGACTGGGCGGCCGAAAGAGACGCTATTGGTTTGGAGATAGTAAGATCAGCCTTTATCACAGTGGGTCAAGTAGTTTATTTTTTAACATGCCGGCTCGTTTTATTAACACAATAATTGATACATAGTTTTAACTTTGCCAGACCGGCTTCGCTGTTGGTACAGGCTCATTTTACCCCAATCGCCTCGCGTCGGGATGCGGTGGTTGGTGACGGTGAAGAGAGAGAATTCTATCCGCCCGATTGACTGCCAAAGTAAAAATAAACATGGAGTAAAAACCATTTTAAAAATACGTTGTAAATGCTCTAAAAACTAAAAAAAAACAAGAATTTTGGACTTAAAAATGTTTACTGTTTTAGAGTAGACAGGAGATTCTCTTACCTTACCACAGACCTCTGTGAGATTCGAACGATTCTAACATCAAATTCGATACTCTCAATTTGCACTGCATCCCGTTCATGGTGGTCACTAACATCCGTATCAATTTCGCAGGAAAGGGGTTCCACTGAGTAATGTTGCTTAGCTCTTTCCAGTCTATGATAGGTAGCTGGTGCTCAAGCCACTTCTTTAATATCTCCCTTTACACCGCTAGATTACCTTTTCGCCACATTATATAGAAATAATTGTCAACTATAAAAACACACAGAACTCGATGAAATAACAATGCAATTGTTAAAGAGAAATAGTTACGATTTATTCACTCAATTAATCCTACACTTAACCTTACTGTAACCTTACATTCAACCGTTCGAAGGTAATTATTTAAGCTTACTTGTAATTATTTAAAACTAAATCTATGACCTTGCAAGCTGCCTTTTGTCAGTTATCCGGAAATTTCGCCAGCACGGACGAAGACATGTTTCAAATATTTTTATCAATTCCTCCTCAGCTTTCGCGACGCAGTTGGAGGAAAGCTTTTGCATCATGTTGTTCTAGAAAATATGGATATAACGCGACTGGGGGAAGTTGAACCGGTTATACCGGCCGATATTCACATAAAATGGTCGCATTAAATTTTGGCATCAGTGGACGCGATTTATGCTTCCTGATACGTTTTTTTCATGTTTCTCAGGTACTATTTCACTGTTAAGCCGGTTGCATCGACATTCCGGCCAAGCTAACTCAGCAATGTAGCCACATATCCCTCGGTCTTCATTTTCAACTTCCTTTGGAACCTCAAGCCGCGCTGGGTCTTCAGCCATTCAGAACTAAGCTTTTTTTTCGATGCTCTGTCCGTTGTCAAATAGTGCTAAGATGTTGGAGATGCCGGAACAGGCTCATACGACGTCTACAAACTGCCCCACGGCGTCCGTTTTAGACGCTACGAGGTGCCGTTCTTTGATCGGACACGCTCCTAAACGAAGATGCTTTTTTTTTGGCCATCGCAGTTAGAGTTCGACTGATAGAAGTGTCAAATTGCATACATTTGCATGGGTTCATATCTCGAATGGACCGTCCCCCAACGGAAGGACTAACTATGTTGCTACTTGGCACTGAATAAGTCTCGAAATTCTGAATAGGCTGGCATGACCGCGTTGGTACGTTGAACCGTCGAGACTTTGGCACATAATAGTATTCATTTAAATGAAATAGTAACGTGTTGTTCAATGCGCTACGAAAAGAATCTAATTCTCGGAATTCATTTGCTTAATAAAAGTCGGTTAGATAATTCGAACCATCGTCGTTTGTTGCAAAATTCTATCACGGATAAGTCTTCCAACTGATTAAGAGGAGAAAATATGTCAAGTTGTCTTTCTTCCAGCAATTTCTCTACCACTTCGTTGAGAAGATCTTTCCCAATCTGCTCGGTAGATTCATATTCAAGCAAACATTGTCCATGTGTGTTTGCAGCATCTAACAAATCTTTCAAATTGTTTTTAAAAATTTGTTCAATCAAAACATTCCTGTTTACTGTTGCGTTTAATTCTATAAACTTTCTGATAAGAGTTATATTCTTAGTGACGAATGCGTAGTCAAAGGCACCCCAGCCAAAAAGTTCGTCTTTTACGTTGATTGAATCTAGCGACATCTTTCCCAACAATTGGTCGAGGACATCTAAACGTTTATCCACAACAGCCAAATGTAATGGTAAACGTCCAAAAGCATCTGGCTGATCGACAACTGCAGGACTGTTGTGAAGAATTGCATGTATCTGTTCACCAGATTTGTTGAGTACAGCCATGTGCAGTTCACATCGATAACTGTCCCTTAAAACCATTCGATCGAAAAAGTTTCGCATTCGAGAAAAATAATCCGCCCAGTATGATCTGGATCGGAAAAATGGTTGCTTTCTGTATCGATCCTTGTGATCAAAGATCCAACAAGCTGCAAAGTAATCCACAAATATACGATGACAAAACTGAGGAATACCATTTCGTACTCCTTGTACTATTCCAGTGAGCTCATTTTGCTTAGAAATGATCTCTAAGCATTGATCACCACCCCGTAGCTCCTCAGATGTAAGCAGCTCTGCTCTCGTCGATTCATCAAACAAAACAAACATTGCCATCAAACAGACCTGTCGTTTGTTCAAAATGCTTTTACGTTGTCGTTGTTCATTGACAGAAACGTTCACGGCAATGCTACCAAATTCGTTTGGATCAAACGTACTTGTGATGAGACCTAACCAATCCACTTGACAAGCATTCATAACATATGCCAACACATTGTACTGTAGGGCGCGTCCATTCCATGTGTTATCCCTACGAAAAGCAACGTAATGAAATGCATTCCATCCGTTTTTTGAATTTACAGCCAATGGATCAAATCCTTTGACAATCAAGCAGTGTAACATGAAGAAACAGCCATTTTGAGCCATCAAATGTAATAAGTTGCGCCCTTCATCGTCGATACTGTGCAGGTCGATTGAGTGATCCAGCAGATATTTGAATGCTGGTAGGGATCGTTCGTGATACCCAGGATTTAATTTCGGTAATAATCGCATAATCTTCCTGATAAATTCGTTCAAGATAATTGTGTTGGTTTTCCGAACAACGTACGCGATCACTTGTATGCTACCTTCATCCACTGCGTAGATAAGCAGACGTTCGAGAAGATTTAGTTCAAGGAGCTGATCATTGCTATCCTTTGCTTGTGACCTTAAACTATCTGTGCTTTTCATACAGCAAATAATGAGATTTGTGTTTACATTCATGGATGGTACGTCATAGTTAGCTAGAGTATCACATTGCATATCTTCCATGTCTTCCACTGTGTGAATATTTTGTGTCACGCAGAGTTGTTGAAACAGTAGGATAAATGCTTTCATATTCGTTCTTTTAATAGCACACTGAATAGTCTCAAATTTTTTTTCCATTTCAACTTCGTGTGGAAGAGAAACGCTAAACTCACTCACAATAATGATCACAATGTCGAAAGCTCGATACGTTAATGCTGCTTCAATCATCGCAATGAAATTGTCTTTTGGAATCTTCTTGCTTAATTGAAACACAATTTGTTCAAACAATCCATAGATATTATGCCGTACGATTAGTTCTACGATGGATGAATCTTGCAGATCATCAAGGGGCAAGAATATGTTAAGCCGTTTTTCGTCGATCAAATACTTTGTCACGTTAGTTTGAAAGCGTTCCGAGATCAGTTTGGTATGGTCATGATCCTCTAAACTTTTAAAGCAGGCGTGTGCATGGTTGAATAATTCTTTTAAATTGTTTGCAACTGTTTGCTCAAACAAGACTTTCTCGTCAGCAATCGCTTTACGCTCTAATAGAATGTAGATCCAATCATTGTTTTCATTAGCAAAAGCATAATCTAGGGCACTCCAGCCGAACAGCATATCTTTCACATTGAGTGACTCTACAGACATCTTTTTCAACAACTGATCATTGGTATCGAAACGTTCATCCACAACAGTCAAGTGCAATGGTAAACGTCCAAGCGGGTCTTTTTGATCGACAGCTGCAGGATTGTTGGAAAGAATGTCACATATCTGTTTGATCGATTGATTGAGTACAGCCATGTGCAGTTCACATGGATCGCTGTGCCGTAAAACTATACGATCGAAAAAATACCGTATTTGAGACAATCTGTACGTCCAGTATGATTTAGATCGGAAAAAAGGATGTGTCCTGTATCGATCCTTGTGATCAAAGATCCAACAAGCTGCAAAGTAATCCGCAAATATTCGATGACAAAACTGAGGAATACCATTTCGTACTCCTTGTACTATTCCAGTGAGCTCATTTTGCTTAGAAATGATCTCTAAGCATTGATCACCATCCCGTAGTTCCGCAGACGTAAGCAGCTCTGCTCTCGTCGATTCATCAAACAAAACAAACATTGCCATCAAACAGACCTGTTGTTTGTTCAAAATATTCGCATACTGTTTGTGTTGATTGGGAGAAACGCTCACAGGAATGCTACCAAACTGGTTTGGATCAAACGCACTTGTCAAAATATCAAACTCTTCCAAATGACTAGCGTTCAAAAAATATTTCCATGCGTGATTCTTTCGTTCCCTCTCATTCGTTGTGACGACCTTATCAAAAGCAACGTAATGAAATGCACTCCATCCGTTTGTTGAGTTTACAACCAATGGATGAAATCCTTTGACAATCAAGCAGTGTAACATGAAGAAACAACCATTTTGGGCCGTCCAATGTAGTAAGTTTCGCCCTTCATCGTCAATACTGTGCAGATCGATTGAGTGATCCAGAAGATATTTGAATGCAGGTCCCGAGTGCTCATGACACACATTCTTTACATTTGGAAACAATCGCATAATGTTCCGAATAAGCTCGTTCCGAATGATTGTGTTGGTTTTTCGGACAAGATACATAAGGACCTGTTTATTACCTGCATCTACTGCGTAAATAAGCAGACGTTCGATTGTATCGCGTTCAAAGAGGTGGTTATCTCGAAGAAACACGGAATGCTTTAGAATACAGCATGAAGAGGGATAGTTATTTTGATACAAGATAGCTGTGTCACCATCATCTTCAGCATCACATTGCATATCTTCCATGTCTTCCACTGTGTGAATATTGCGCATCGAACAGAGTTGTTGAAAGAGCAGGACAAATCCTTTCATATTTTTTATTTCAATAGCCCACTTAAGGGTTTGAATAAATTTTTCATTATCCACTCCTTTTGGCAGAAAAATAGCTACTTCACTCACAATAGTGATTGCAGTATCGAACGAAGCATGCTTTAATGCTACTTCAAACAACGCAATGAACTTGTCTTCGGGCATCTGCGGGAATTTCTCTCTGGATTGTAACACGAAATGTTTAAGCAAATTTTGCATATTATTTATTACGATTTCCTCTACGACCGAGTTTTGCAGATCAACGCGAGGAATGAATATGTCAAGCCGTTTTTCATCAAGCAAATAATTGACTACTCTTCGAAGAAGGCTATCCGTGATCATTTTGGTATGTTCATGAGCTTCAACAAGACGACCGCAGATATGTGCATGATACAATAAATCTCTTAAATTGCTTGCAACTATTTGTTCCAACAATGTTTGCTCATTAACTGTCGCCTTATGTTTTAAAAGAATTTCAATTGTGTTTAATGCTACCAAAGCAAATGCATAATCTAAAGCACTCCAGCCAAAAAGCTCATCTTTTACATTGATTGAATCGTCAGACATATTTTCCAACAACAGTTCGATGGCATCAAAACATTGCTTCTCAGCAGCTAAGTGTAATGGGAAACGTCCAAGGGCATCTTTCTGATTGATTGCAGCAGGATTGTTCAACATTATATCATGTACCTGTAGTTTCGATCGATTGAGTATAGCCATGTGCAGTTCACATTGATCACTGTTCCGTAAAACCATTCGATCGAAAAAGTCTCGCACATGAGAAAATTCGTCCTTCCAGTACGATCTCGATCGTAAAAAGTTTACTTCCCTGAATCGATCCTTATGACCGAACAGCCAGCAAGCTGCAAAGTACTCTGCAAAAATTCGATGACTAAACTGAGGAATGTCATCTCGGACACCTAAAATAATTCCAGTCTTTTCATTACCACGAACTATTTCCTGTATGAACGTCGGTACTAGAAGTTGTTGCTCGTTGGGCAACAGCTTTTTTGTTGCCTCTTCATCAAACATCGTACTAATGGCTAATAGTTTTAGCATTTCTTTGCGCTCCTTGTTAGCTGACAAAGTTAATTGCTGCAGAGCCGGAATGAGCGATGCTGAATCGGTTGTGCCACATTTATCTGTGTTCAATATTCTTAACTTTTGTTCTACAAAATGTGATACTATTTGTAGTTGGTCAATGTGCTGCTGGTCGCTTATCGTTGTTTTGACAGTTCGGCGAGAAAAATCGACATTCTGCTGCACAATTGGCAGCAGCATCGCAGATCTCATGTGTAGAAACAAGGGTCTAGACATAAGTTCGTTCATGCTTCTTAAATTTAGAGAATACAAAAGATACAACAGGCGATAACGGTCAGTTTTGTTGCACTGTCTCCATTCGGCTGAGCTTTTCCAAAGGTGCTTGTGCATCAAATTTTGTTGATCTATCCGCGAGAACGGGTTTAATTGGTATATCTTGCAGCTATTAAAGGTGTTCTTTAAGTCATTCATGAAATTGTATGGTCTAGAGGAAAGATACAGCTTTTGAATTCCAGCAAAAGTAGCCAGTTTGCCTAAGAACGCCATCACGAATTCCTTGTAAGCTGGGGCAATTTCATCAAACCCATCAAAAAGGAGAACAAATTGTGATGCGTTGAGCTTTTCCGTAAATAATCGCACCACAAGCAATTGTTCTACACTCAGGGTGCTAGTAGCGTCATCGTCGAACGCCACTTTTCCATCCAAAACTGTTAAAAGTTGAGCCGATTGTTTGGCTTGTTTTCTAATTTCGTTAGATTCATAAAGGGACAGAATGTTTACAGTTGTTGCAAATAGCGTCAATTGGAATAGACGTAAGAGGATCTTTATTGTGGTTGTAGTATCCAGTGGTGTGAAGTGAGCTTTCTGCAGTTCGTTAAAATCAGCAGAATAGTTTAAAGCATGCATACGAATCACACACAAAGAAGGATCATTGCGTGATAAGTAAGAAGCAAGCCAGGTGAAATAGGCGGTCTTTCCACACCCAGCATCATCTAAAATGATGTGTACTTTCGATAGCTCATCAAACGTGTTAGTCATTTGCCAGTTGACAGATGTTTGTGAACTAGTGGCTACATCCAACCTTTTAATTATATGTTGACTAAGATCTGGTAAACTATCAAACTGCACTCTGTCAGCAGTGTTTCCAGAAAAGTCAAATCGAAAATTTAATACTTTTTCTCTATTTTCTTTTTCTGTTCCATCATTATTATATGGTTTCAGAGTACGTGGAATATACCATGAGCTGATCGTTTCGAAGTTTTGTTGATTTATGTTTTCATTCTCATTTTGATTGATGTTATGACCACACCTATCCAACACTTTGCATAGAATACTCAACGAATCTTCCCCTCGCACAATCTGCCTGAGAGCTATTGATGTTCCAAACAGACACAACTGTTTATATCGCTCATGCAGCTGTTCCCTTGACTCCATTGTAAGATCACTGACTAGCAAACATTCTTCACACGGATCACCCTCACTGATGACGATGAGTTTCATTTTACTTTCTCTCAAATGTTTCCTTATATTAATCATTAATGTTTGTTCCAATTTGCCAAGAATCGTTATAACAGTACGAGCAGATAAACCAATATCAGAAATAAACTTCATCACATCAAACAAAACAGTACACAAGCCGTCTTTAGATTGGCTAGCCGAACAGTCCACAATCAGGCAGCTGTAGTCAAGCAGCTCCACCGTTTGTTTCACAATTACTGAACTCATTTTCATGTCAGCTGTGGTACGATATTGATGAATTCCATACAATGATTTTTCACTGACAAATTCATACACTTCAAGGCGCTCGAGAGAGCCCGGCTCTATGGTGATTGATGAATATACATTGCTTTCGCTGCTTAAATACCTCCTTGTAAACTCCTCAATCTTAACATAATTATCGTTTGCTTTGAGTTCGATAAACCTTTTTTTAATGTTTACCAAGTTTATATCATCAAGTGGATTTTCTTTAAGTGCAGTAAGCAGTATGTTTTGTAGGTTTTCAAATTTATCCTTCTTATCATTCACCCACGGCGGCATCAGCGCAAGTGCTTGCTCCAGCAGCTCTGTATCGCTTTTTGTGCCACCTACTAACAAGAACTCTTCGCTAAATTGTTGGATCAAAGAGTCAATTTTAGCATAAGGGTCATCGCTTCGTGAGTTTGAACAGAATTTTTCAAAACTGCTTGCTATCAAAATATTTGCCGCTTCGGTTTTCTCGGTTGGTGTCTTTGGTTTATCTTTCTTACTACCTAAACTAGTCTGAAGTATCCCAATGAGCGTTTTTCCTGCAGCACTTTGAGGCTGTTCAATCAACTTGAATACACCCGGCTTAATCTTTTCAACGCACGTTGCAATTAGATCACTGTACAGTTGGAAAATATAATGGCAATTTTCGCCATTGATTTCTTTTTGGTCTTTGATATAAGATACTAGGAATTTTCCTAACACTTCCAAACTAGCTTTTCTTAGCTTGTTTTGTATGGTATTGTTTTCTTGATTTATGACGTAGCACTTTCCACCAATACTTTCTAACATTATCATCTACCTTTACGTTGGTACACAGGACGTACTTATAAGACGCTCGCAAAGCGTGTGCACTATGCTCGGATGGATCCGCTCGGCGGTGTTTGAGCTCAAGATACGACGCAAAGTAAGTAAGGATGGAATAGGGACCCTTTGAGTTAAGTCCACTGAGTAGGTCATGATGTGTAATCGATTTCAACTTCCCTACCGGATCTCTATGTTTAGCTTGAATGTAAACAGTGCCTTTGGGTAACATTGCGCTTTCGTAGTACAACACTATGTCGTCGAACTTGCCGCCATCCTTGTTTTCCATCGTAATCTCAAATTTGGATAGTTTTCGTTCACAGTGTAGATTGAATGCTCGAAGCAGTATAATCATTGCTAATTGTAAATGGTAAAACATACCATGATAGGAAGACGTTCCCTTAGCTTCATTATCATCCGATGGTTTTGAGATTTTGCTAGCTGACGGCATCGAGTCATTGTTTGCAACTGTTGTGCTATGGTCAGGTGGCGCTTTTCGTTTTTTCGCTTGATCATCCATGTTTAGTTTTTCTGTAAATATTAATATAATCAACCGGAGGCTTATTGAACAAAATGACGCAATTACAAACCTGGTTTAAATTGAAGCTGAATCGAAGTTGCACAAAAGCACGGTTGGAGGTTTCAAAGATGAGTTTAGCTGTAATGAAAGATACCCGTAGCATTACTTATTAATCACCACGCAGCCGGATGGTTTGGCACTCAAAGTGTTAACATTTTAATCAAATCTGTATTTAAGAATGAGGAATAAAAATATCGTTCAACCACCTTTCTACCATAAACGTATTTAAAATTATGCTACAATAAATTACTTTGGCACAGCATGGCAGATTGAATCTGGTACACCATAAGCATCAACGAATTTTTGTTCCTTAAGATACAATGGCCCAGCAAGTAGATGGTACATTTAGCATTTTCGAAGTTTTTTTTTTTTTTTTTTTGCAAGAAGCTTGGCTAGTGCTCAGCCTAAACATGCCTAAACATGTTGATGACGTTTATCAAGTCAAGTGTATCAAGCGATTTTGTCGTTCGACGTCATCTATCGGATACCGTGTATCGAAAATATTGATAGCACACGTGATAAAATTGATAGTGACCAAACATTGATACCAGCCGTACTGCTGTTCACACTCTAGGTTAACCTTAGATAAAGATGAACAAAAAAAAAAATTGATCAACCAATACCAATTGACCAATCCAAATAGACCATATCAATTAAAATTCGAATAGATTTGGCAATTAGCCATTAGCTCCCAACAAGTACACACTACACACACATGACAAACAAAATATGAAAAATACTTCCGAATTGTTCTTATCTGTACTAAAGAAGCAATCTGTGTGGTATATAAATTGTTTAAATAGAATTGTTTCATAATAGAATCTAGCTGCAATCGAGCTACTATAATTGATAACTAAATATCGTCAAAATCTATTATTAAATATCGAGTCATCACATAAACTACACTACACTTGCGAGTCTAGTTCTATCAAACTTACCCAGTTGCCCTAACCGATTCAAACTACACACTGCGAGAAGTTGAATGAATGAACTGCCGTGTTCAGAAGGTAAACGAATAAGTAAGATTGGCGAGCAATCTTATCGTGATAAGCTTTTGTTCCTACCGTCTTATCCAATCTCATGTTTTGCGGAATCGCTACGAAATCGATACCTGGAATCAGCTCCCCCAAACCCCTACATATTTCTTTTATATACAGTACTTATCAGTCGGTTGGGTGCACCTGATACTTATCAATTATTAATTATTATTATAAAGGAACGCGTTGTCCGCATTTCACACAGATGGCAAACAAAATAAAAAAATAATGCCTAATTTAATAAAGACGGTGTGTCTGATGTATACAAGGTTCAAATCAATCGAACTAATAGCATTGTCATGATCGATTGTGGTTACAATACGGTCGTATTTCTTGACACCTGGAATTTCAAAATTTTTAACATTCTGATGCTGAACTGATTCTCTTCTGTCTTGGCTTAAGTCTTACCTTTACGATAGATCATAAACGGTCATAGTCGAACATAGTTTTTTCCGAGCATTTTATCGTCTCTACATTTTCTACTGTTTATCAACGTTTATGTTTGGTGTAACTCCAACGGTCTTATTCTGTCTTCGGATTATGTCTCGTCCAATAAGATCGAGCATGGTTATTTGTAACACTAAATTCCACAGAAGTACAATTACAAAAGATTTTGAACTATGGATTAACGAGAAACTCTCGTTTCAAGGACATATTGAAAACACCCTTAAAAAGGCCAACAAACTGCTCGATCTCATTTTTCGTATGTCCTCAGAAATTTCTGATCCTGTTATGTGTCAAAAGTCCCTGTACTGCTGTTCAGTCCGTCCAATACTTGAGAATGCGTCGGTAGCTTGGTGGCCTGCCGGCCTAACACTGATCGATAGGATCGATTGGATTGTATCACCTATTTGATTACAACGTCCCAGTTTCCCAACTCCGCTCCCTTCGCCGTATTTCCTCACCCCATATGTTTATCTAGTTTATAATAATAAATTTGTACACACACACTAGAGACCAACACATTATTTTCAAATAAATAATTCACGCTGCTGCATGTTATCAGATTATTTTATATCGTTATAAAACCTTCTCGGATTTTTACTTCCTCCTTTTGTAGGAATGTTTGTATTTTGACATTTTTTCCTAAAATTTTCCTCTAAATGATCGTTGAGATTTTAGAGTAATAAAAAAAACACAATAAAACTGGTTTCATTTAACATGGATGCATAAATTTTTCAACAAGCACCTAAATATTCAATCACTTTAAATTGACTCACTTGTTCAATGGTACCGTGTACGATTAATGATAAACTCGTCTGCACAATACCACTGAATTAAGCTAACCGTATGTGTGTGTCTGTCTGTGCTAGATATAAGCTGCAATCTCAATACCATAACCAATGCACGAAGTAAAGCTCCCGAACGTAAGCAAGATGCTCATGTTCAAGTTTTCCCTTGGTGAATTCAATTACACTTAAACCCGCACCCATTTACAATGGAAAGTGAGCCATAAACGCTTCCACCCAGCCAAGTGTGAGCCGTATCGATTTTCGATTTAAATTTAAACGCACAAACACATACAGTCGTTTAAACGCATAGCAAGACTTAGATCACACAGCATCTGGTTCGTGCAGTTGGTAGTAAATATCATTGCAAGATGAAAGTGCAAAGGCAAATTTGATCGCTCATGAATAATAGCGGCAATGTAATCAAGGAAAGCGACTTCCGAGAGGAAGCGGTTTCTTGAGCAAGGTTTATCGGTAAATGGTTACATACGCATTTGACGTTAGTAATTAATATAAAATAATAATGTCGTAACTGTAAAGTTTGTCCTGTCTTGCGTTTGAAATTGGTTTGATGAGACATAATATATAATTGCTTGAATTGACGTAGCCCCTTACACTGGCAGTTAAACATAACGGAAACAAAGTTTGATAGTCGAAATCATGTCTCACACTGACCTTTTTTTTTAGCACCATGCCATTATATTTTGAATAAATAAATAAAGTAAACCATCCCGTACGCAACAATGTCAAGCCACCACTATCCAAAAATACAGATTAAACGACCCCCTCTTATCGGCAAGGCAAACAAATCTCGAATGCAACTCATCCATTATTAGTGGCCATCGTTTTATCATTCTTCATTAAATCACCGGAAATGGGTTCTTCCGGCAAGCGGGAGCAAAAGGGGACAAAGATCCATTGCAACCATGTGCCCGTGTTCTCTGGAGACACACAGGCCATGATTGTGACATTTTTGTCCAGTACCCAGAGTACGACAGAGGATTCGCCCGGAAAGCATCGTGCCAACGAGAGCCAGCAAGTGACATTCACACTTTAAAGCAGTCACTGGCTGACCGGCAGTCACAGTGTGGTGAGTACGGCGGCCAACAAAGCATGAAGTGCCACATATATCTTTGAGGCGATAGCCACCATCCAGCTCCTTTCCAGTGCTAGCAATAAATTCTTCTGTGGGAAAATGTACGGCGAGGCTGTAGTTTTCCTTAGGGTGGACTCTTTGAAGGGTGTGTTTTTCTGGGTCTGGGAAGTGCCTTTTCTACCGTGTAAAGGGAATGGGTTTGTTAAAGATTGGTGTTGTTTTAAAGTATTTTAAACAACGTAGTGGTTGCAGGAGCGCTCAGGCTTTTCAGGTGATATTGGCTAGAATGTTAGGAGAATCCACAGACTGTTCGCATTAATGAACACAATTCAATCCCAGAATCGAACGGGTTTCAATTCAATTAAGTCTCATTTTTCAATCACTTTATTTCGGACGATTCTGACAGCAACCGGAAGCAATTATATGCCAAATCCATCATTCCAGCGTTGGTTGTTAGCCTTTGTTTGCTCAATCGCACCGTTAGGCATGGCGGGCGGCACCAAATCCTTCCAGGCAGCGTTCCAGTTTGCACTCAAACATTACACGCACGTAACCAAACAGTGCATTGAATTCCACTCAATTACCGTTCGCTGTAGGTGGAGCCGTGTAATTGGTGGGCACCAATGCTCTCCAATGAACAAAAGCGCCCTCCATGCCCTTTGCCACGCAATGCATTGCATTCGATTGTGTGCTTTCTGTCGAAGCTTCTGGTCCGAGGAAGCAACAAGTTGATGGGAAACAAATTTAATTATGCTATATTGCACTGTGGTTTGCAGTGAGTGTCTTCCTTTTATTCGTGGTAGAAGCAGCATACACTCTGCTAGTATAATTTGGGCCGATAGGGCCAAAAACCCAATTGGGAAAATGGAGCATAATGCATTCAGTAGTTGTAGTGGCATGATTCGAGTGAACGAACCCCCTGGCTAAAAGGAAATAAAGCCATTCCAACAGTACGATTGTGCCTGCTTGAGAAGGGACCCAACGTTCGTCTTGGATGCTAAAGGGTGTTTGCCTGAAATATGGTTATCTAGGTTCTAGTTTATTCTTATTGTTCTGCCATTACGATACCCATCGCACCGAAAGCGCTCGGGCTCGGCTCCATGAGTTTGAATCATTACACAAATGTGAGCTCCATTTATGCTTCAGATCACGTCAGTTTTTTGCGCACCGCTAGGCTGTATTATGCATTAAATTTGCCAAGTCTGGTTTTATTTTCCCATTCACATGGGCCTGTTGAACGCTGTACGATTTGATGGGCATGGATACGAATAGAGGGCTCGTCTCATGGGTGGTATTAATTTGTAGATGAATTCAATTACTCTATTCATATAAGTTATGCAACCAAATCGTAACAAATATCAATAAATGTATCCCTTCGAAACTTCGAGGAATTGAGTGTGTCAGAATCTGAAAAGAAGCAAACGGTTAAGACCCTTTAAAGTAGATTCTTGCAATGGTGATGAATAGTCCGACGCTATTGAAATCGCAAAGTAAAATGTCTCATCCTGCTTCAGTAAAGTTCACTGAAACAGTTGAATAATCTAATATTTTCCTGATTTTACAGCACAAATATCATATTTTTACTGATTTTTAGTAAAACAATTCACTGAATGCATTTGCGTAATACGCATTTTACTGAAAATCTGCAAAAAACAGACTCAAATTAGTTGTGTAAGTGGATATCAGTTAAACAAATTACTGAAAATGCAGCAATTCATTCTTGCAAATCGACCTGACAGTCAGAACATCAAAACAAAACAACACGGTGTCCGCTTGCTCGTGATGTGCAAAAAAGGGTTGATTTGGTAGGCGCTTACAGGCACCCCGATAAAAATTCAGGTGAGATTTCGGCTTGCGAGGTTAATTTGAAAGAATTAGCAGCCGGTTGGTGTGTACATTCTTGGTTACAATTCACCGTGCGTGCTGAAATTTCTTGTCGTCTGTGAGCGCTTACTGAACCATAAAAAAAATGTTGTTGCAAAATACGGTCCAAAAACTGTATCAAACAATATAATACATGAATGAGCATGGACTGATGGAATGGCTATCTGTGCGCATTGATAAAAAACTCAATTGGAAACAAATATTTCGTCACTTTTTAATCGCTACCAATTACTGAAAAATGAGTAATATGAGAATGACTGTAATGTGATTTTAGTAAATAAGCTGTCATTTTACTGAATCATCCACCCAACATTACTGAATGATTTAGTAAACACTCTTTTCATTGAAAGGTTTACTGAACCTTCAGCTGAAAAAAAAAGAGTAAAATTTTACTCAACTTCAGTATCAAAAGTTTCCTGTGCACAACTCCTACCGTTGTTGCAGTTTTTTGAGTACTTCAAAGAATATTTTCAACCATTTTAATATTTCTAATTTATCATCGATTATGTTTCAACAACTCACTCTAGTAACAATAAAGTTGTGCTTTAATTTAAAGAAGGAAAAAATCAAAAACATTCATAGGAAACAGCAAACGCTGTTTAAGTTGAATCTTTAAATTGGGGAAAAATGGTTTTAAAATTAAAAATAACAACAATATACTAGCACGAAAGAAAAGGCAATTGCTTAAAATGTGCTGAAATAAAGGTGTATCAATTTTCCATTTAAGTTAGTATTTCAACAATGTCAAGGATGATGTGAGAAGCGAAATAATTCCGTTGATGAAAAAATATGCATTTTATGAATCTGTTTTATCTGTATCTTAAATTACAGTTTGTTTTTTTGGCATTGATTATAGTTTTAAATCATAAATTAATGATATTTTTAAGCAAATGTTTCTCTTTAATTATCAAAACCGAGTAACGATGTAGATAGTTTTTATTTGAATTCAAACCAACTTAATATCTAAAACTAATCATAATGTATGGTTCTGGTTATATTAACTCAATGAAAATGAAAGACCAGCTATTTGTTGCTAATTTTAACCTATAACAGGATTACTATTCACTTGTTTGATACAATTTAAACATTACATTAAAAAATTGTCATGTTTTACATCGGATATTTAGAGTTAATAAACCAAAAAAAAATCTTTTAGATTTTCACGTGGAATTCCAGATTCAACATTTCAAACCGGGTACCATCTTTACCACGTTAGCACGTACACAACATACGCTCTGATTTTTCCACAAGCTCCTACATTTCTTTCCCACATAGTTCGGTCATGGCACCCGTTTCCCCTCCCTCTCTAATGGCCATTTTAAAAAGGAAACACTTTAAACTCCCTGGGAAACGAGTTAACTTTTTCTCCAAACGTTCACTTTATAGTCGTTAAAGCCAATTCCCGCAAAGACATTCCAGCAGTGGCAGCAAAGTGAAGCCAACGGAAACTAGCCCGACATTGATTCTACCGGATCCCGTTCCATTTACGCTACGATTCCATTGTGCCTCCCCCCCCCCCCCCCCCCCCAAGTGGCCAAGCACCAAGTTCGAAGAAGTGTAATGGAAATAATTCATCCATATTTTTTGTGAGCTATCCATCGCTCGCCGGCAACCGTCCCATTGCGCTTCCCCTTTTTCAATCTCTTCGCACCATACCCCCCCCCCCCCCCCCTAGCACGGCAGCTTCTTCGAGCACCGACATCATAAGGATTAAGATGCAAGTGGGGTATTATTTCGGAATCTGAGCGCACGTGCTCTTATAGCGGATTTTGCCTTCGCCGGAATCGCCGGTTGCCTATTGGCTTTATCTTGGCCGCCGGCAGCAGCACTGAGCTGAGCAACACTTTTAGCGCTTAAGAACGCGCCAAAGAATGCGGCAAAATGGGCGCTCGGTTCAGACTGGAGCAGATTTGGCCTCCCGCGCCAAAGTAGCCGATTGAGCCGTCGGGCCAAAGTTTTGGGGCACGGGAACTGGATGGGAGACAAATGCGGCCGAAGAACTATCTCAGCGACAGCGAATAGCTTTGAAAGATTTTGGGCTAATGTTTCATTGAAGACGATTCTATTTGAAATGGTTTCTTGATGGGGGGGGGGGGGGGGATGGTTGGTTGGTTGAGTTAAAGAGGCCAACCGTTGCACAAACCGTCAAGCTTGTGTTTTCTACATAAAGGAGCATTTTTTTTCTTATTGGGATTCTCATTTGAAATATTTGGACCAATGAAGTTGTAACTGGAAGATGATGTTCCTAATCATGTTGTACAATGAATATACCATTCGAAATTAAAGGTTTTTATTAATATAGGAATGAATTAAATAAATATGTATTTTACATAAATTGGATATTCCAAATACAAACAAGCTAAAAACCAAACATATCTGTAGCCATTCTATGTATACTAATAGCAAACATGTGTATTGAAATCAAACATCACATCTGCGCCTCAACCAGCGCCCAAGAAGTTTTGCCACCCATACAAATACACCAGCGTGCAGTGGTTGGGCTGCACGAAAGTTCCCCTTATTTGCTTTGATCCGCAAGTCGAAATCCACAAAACAGTAGCAGCAAAAGTGTGCACGAACTGAAACACAATCCATCACAGCCCAAACCACGCCACGGTGCCCGTACAAAAGAAAACCGCGACAAAATCGATGTTTCGGAAACTTTCGGAAAAACCCCCATCTTGGAGCGAGTAATACCACTTGCTGGTTATTTGCATTGCTTGCTCATTCTTTCACTTGTAGGGGGAAACTTTTTCCTCTTCGGGAGTGAAGGGTGGCTAGGGTGGCTTGGCAGTTTCTTACCAAAAATATAGTTTTGTGTGAATCAAACAAGATGTAGCTGGCACACTGGTATTGCAGTCGGATGTAGCATCCAGCATCCATTGGAAGTGATTGTACATTTGCGATGTTTTACTGTCTCTTGGGAAGATACAGGCGAAGTTGCACTCATCAACTCGAAACAAAACCACGGCGACGCACTCGGTACAAGTGAATCAATTTAGTGTATCCCTACCAAGGAACAGTGAGTGAGTGTGAGTGTTGCGCAGGGAGAGAGAGAGAGAGAGAGAGAGAGAGAGAGAGAGAGAGAGAGAGAGAGAGAGAGCGAAATAGCACGAACGATTGGTATGAACACACAGTCAAATTCGCAGCTCGTCGTCGCTTGCTGCTGCTTGCATGTGTTATGCAGCATGCATGAGATTAGAAGAATTTAATGCCTCTGCTGTTCAAACATTCAATCGATCGAGCCTAGCGAAGCCTCACCGAGCGCGGTGAAGGCAATTGGAACAAATTGCTCTCCTCCTGCATCACGTGCACATACGGTTTAACCAACATCCCCCACCAACAACAACCCTTAGTATTGAATGTTTGCTAATCGCTTTACGGTTCGCTCGAGTATTTATGTTTCAATTTAACTTTCAACCTGCTAAATACGTTACGATATGCTTCATTTGCCGAAAGCCGGTACCGCTTCGGGGGGGGGGGGGGGGTGGGGGCCAAGAGATTAGCCATGATTTGTGCGACGCCGCCCGGGAGAGCTCCACCACCGCGCACTCACAGGCGGCCTCTGATGCATGAGGCGGCTGCCTTCCGCTTTTGGTGCGAGCATTTGGTGCAATTAATTTCAACTTCAATACATTAAACAACAGACGGTTGTACGGTTAATGCAGTGGCGGAACAGCAGCGCGAGTGATTAAAACATTCGCACACGTACATCGGCGTTTATATTCGAAACGTTGCAAGCACAATGCGGCTTCGTTGCGCACAAAGAGCGCCCTTAAAAGACACGTGAATATTTGCGTCTTGCGGAAAATCGAAAAAGTGGAAAAATTGAAAAACAAAAAAAACGACCCTCAAAATGTCATTATCCCGTCGCGTCGCGTTGTTTCTAGCGTTTCTTGCACCCAGCCACATCGGTATCGATTTCTTCTGGCATTTCTTCCGCCTTTTGGTCGCATCATAAAAAGCCCTCAACCGTGGCATAATGGACGCCCGGGGTTTGTGTGTGTGTATGTGTGTGGCAGGGAAGAAACAGCAAACCTAGGCACGTTTCGTCTAGTAAATGTATCGTGCATGGTGGTGGTGGTGGGCAAAGAGTCCCTGGGCGGCGGGGGGGAAATGTAACACCCCCGGAGTGCTTCTTTCTGCCGAGGTGCTGCCGAGCGTAAAAACGAATTATGCCCTAGCTTACACAAATACACAACTCATTAAACTCGAAGCAAAATCGAAAACAAAAACACTTTAGCAGCTGCCTGCACAGCCATGGCGTTGCCGAGAGTGGCTGACTGTGGAGCGGTGCGGTTTAAAGCGATCTAGAATCGGGAGGGAAGATTTTTTGCTAGTAAATCCAGTTGGTTTTATGGAGATTTTTTTTCTGATTGGAGGAATTTTGTGAGTACAAAGAAATTTAAAACCGACTTGAAGTTAGTCTGTTTTCAGAGGGTTCTAAATAACCTTATGCTTAGAATATTGTATGGCTATTTTTCAAATCCTATTCTATTCCTAAGAAATGAAATCAGTATATACTATGAATGTTTAAAGATTGGAATGCAGCAAACATGAAGTAACTGATAACTGTGAGTTATAAATATATTATGAAATATAAGTAGTTCGCAAACTAAGCGGCCGCCTGGGGTCCCAAAGTATCGAAAGGGCTTCGTGGAAAGGAACGATCCCTTCGCTTATAAGTAAATTTACTTCGCATTCTTTCACCGATTTAGAACTCCTCATACAACTCATACAAGCAAGACTCAACACTTCAAAAATACCTACATTCATGTGACCGTTTAGGACCTCCATTCGTGTTAATCCGCCATTGCATTTGCTTATAAACTGGTACAAAAAGCCGTTAAATGCATCAAATGAAGGGTGATTTGAAGAATTCACCGATAAATCATTCTAAACAATCCGTGGATTAAAAGAATAATATTTAAACTTATGTTTTATAGAGATTAGCTGGAGAATGTAATTACCAATCAATAAATGAATTAAGCGAACTGAATATCTCTCGTCAATTTTAATTTATTTAAAATTTTATGCTATTGCAACGATGTCAAACTCAAACGACCTCGCCAACCAAAAAGCGACTGAAAATAGTAGCTCGTGCCGCAACCTAGCTTTTGAATAGTTTTGTGCCAACTAACAAGTTTTGTATGCAAAAATAAGGGCAAAACTGGACATGACGAATTAAGTTGGTTTATCCAATATAGACTAGTAAACTTTATGTTTATATGGGTGTCATTTCGATTTTAAATATTTTTATTTTTATTTCAATACCAGGTATTGCATGTGAACAGAATTTACGAATTTTATTTTTGATGCTGTCCAAGGTCCATACATTATACAGGTCGGTTCGTCCACTCCAGTCCAGAATTAGAGAAATCTTGATTAGACAGTCGGAGAGTGCAAGGTGTCATACAAGTCTTTAGTATCCGTTGCTTCTTTTTTTCGCCAATCTCCATTGAAAACCTCAATCATTATCGCGACCAAAATCAGAACCAAAATTGTTAGAAACTGGCGCTCTAACCAAAAAATAAGAGAACAAAGTGAATTTGATAGGTAAGCACTGAGGGTGCACCAAAAAATTAGTTTATTTTTCTATTCTCCGTTATCTTCGCTCTTGGGTGTTTTTATCGCAATTATCCCATTTGGCGCGGTTTTCTCCCTTATTATGCCTATGTCCATACACAAAACATCGCCTTAGCTGACAGTTTGTTGGAACCTTATAACAGTTTCCAACAAAAATAGTATGCCAAAAAAGATCAAAAGCTTGCAGTTTTGGTTCCTGTTGGTTGAGCGATTTTATTTTTTCTTTCAAAATCTTTCTCTTACAGATTTACACTTACTTACTTACTTATCCGGCGCTACAACCGCTTTGCGGTCTTGGCCTGCCTCAGGAGAATTCATTTTTTATATTTATATATTTTTTGTGAAAACTCCCAAAATCTACAACTAATTACATATGAATTACACATTGTGTGAATATAAAACAACATCATTATTATTACATCATCAATACCATCATCAATCAAATTTAGTGTAGCGTTTAATGTTGCTTTCGCAGCAAAACTAAGTTAAAAAAAATATTCTGCCATAATTTTTATTTAGCTTATATTCTTTTTAAATTTCCTGCGTGCACTATAAAGAGCAAAGCAAAGAGCAAAGCAAATTGTATTGGTATGAAATTGAAAAGTATCAGAACTGAAGCAAGTAGTAGGAAGAGTAAAAATAGAACGGAAAAGGTTTCGGTTCATAAAAATAGAAAACTAAAGCTGTGTCCAAGATTCTTATTTGTCGCATCAGCTGAATCTGTTTTCATGATATACACGATTGGTCAACTCAACAGCAAGTGCAGATAAAACACTCTACCCGCACGATGTATAAACTGAAGTGGGACATGTTATCATATCTGGTTGCAAAGCGATTAAGTTGTCTCAACAAAAAGAACATCAAAAACATAATCATATTTTCGGTATTCACTATCAAATAGTCTCAGATGCTCGAATGACCATTCATTGTTAGTTGTCATATGAAGACAAGGCTAAAATATACATCATTAAACACCTACACGAAACCTCCTTTTTTATTTTTTATGCAATATTGTTTTTAAAAATGAGCTACAAAACCAGGAAAACCAAAAAAAAGGCGGATATGATATGCCTAAAGGTATGACCTTCGCAAACAGTAACGCTGCAAACCTCCGAAACTGCTTCTGGCAACTGGTTTTTTGAGCACAATCGAGCCCGATACGACTTGCCTCCTCCAACTCCCCGTTGCCGCCAACGAAACCCAACTGCTTTTGTACTTTGTGTGTAGCTATTTGCAACGACATCATCGGAAGCCAACGATATAACATAACTAATGAAATTATGAGCTGCCTACGGAGCCAGGACGGTCCACCATTGCCCACCGGGCGTGTATAGGAGTGTGCCTTGAGTGCGGTGAGCGTATGATACTCTTTGCCCCCAAAACTCTGGAATGCTTTAATTAAATTTAATTCTATCCGGGGCCATTTTGCCGGTCGACGCCTCCGCACGCCTCGGAGAGTGCAGCACGCAGCACACCAGCAGACAAGGGACCCACAGAGGGACACAGTGGTTGGTTGGTGTGCGAAAGTGTGGAGAGCAATAATTTTCGCCAGTGATAAAATCCATAACATCAAACAATTTCCCCAACTGCCCTCCGGGCCAGCCAATACAGCTTCGATGTAGTTCGCTTCGGATAGAAAAACGATGAAAATGAGCTGGGCTGGCAATGAGGAAGGTGGGCGAAGAAACGAGGAAGGAAACCCTGAGAAAAAGACAAAGTTTTCTAGCCCACTCTACGCCGCACCAGCAAAGTTGTTTAGCGTTTTCGTTGGTTTCGGTGTGTTTGTGTACAGCAACAGTAGAGTTCGAGGTTTTCGGGAAGGGGGGGGGGGGGGGAGGAAAATAACTAAACTAGGAAAATTGATCATTTGTGTTATTAAATAAACCAGCCCTCGGGTCGGGTTAGGCGTCCCTCTCAGCGCGCACCCGTTGCGTCCAATTTCGTTAAACTCATGCTTAAGGACATTGACGTCGCTGCTGGCCGTTCGGTGTTGGACATAACTTTAAAAACAATGTCGAATGACAATGCGGATAAATCAAGGAAATTGATGAACTAAAGGCAGTTGTTGAGGTTGCTCATGAAGTGCATAATTAGCTGGTGTTTTGTAAAGTTTGCAAACCGTCTGTTGTAGGTTCTACATAATAATCGTATCTGCTTCATCAACGGACTGATGAGGGAGTTCACTGTTTGGTGTATTTTTGTACAACGACCTTAAAATTGCAGTTTTTACAATAAAGAATGAAGAATTGAGGTGATAAAACATTACCTCTCTTCCTTACAGGGTTTTCCAGGGGTTCTCATAGTTGTGGCACACTTTCTTGACTCTTTCCTACTGGAAGTGAACTTCATATGATGGGGGTGGGGGGGGGGGTTTCCAGGGGTACAGGGTTTTCCAGGGGTTCTCATAGTTGTGGGACACTTTCTTGACTCTTTCCTACTGGAAGTGAACTTCATACGGTGGAAATTAGACTCTAAGGCACCCTTTTTGGACAGGCTTTTTCGGAATTCTTATTAGATTTGTCCAACAAGGGAGCTATAGAGTCCAATTCCCATTACATTAAATTCATTTCACGTTAGAAAGAGTGTGTCATTAAGTGTCCCACGGCTATGAGAACTGGTGGAAAACCCTGTAAGAATTGTTTCCTTCACTTGTTTCAAGTATTCATATTGCTGTCCATTTAATAAAATCTTCTGCATTCCACAGACGATTGCACCTTCGAGCACCTTGCAGAGCTTATCTGAATGTCTTCTGCTTTACCTCGATTTACTTACCAAAACGCAAACGTTTGCTTCGTTTTCGCTGGAAGAAAAAACATAAAACAAAATAAAAATCATGGCCCCTAGTTTACGACTGTTAGCCCACAGAGGTGTATTTGCTGGAAAAACAGTAACACCGTATCAGTGACGAAGAGAAAACAGACCCTCACCGACAGACAAAAGGCTTGGAAAGTAGCAACAAACACCTCATCTGCTCTTCTGTTCAAGCCGAGCCGTTTGGAATGGCGTTGCTTCAGGCGTTTCCCTTTTGCACCTCACAACAACCTGTGCCCACCACCGTCCTTAGCACAAACAACACAAATACCGTATCAGAGATGAGATTTCTTACACCATACAAGCACACACACACACACACTGTTTGAAGAGTAGGATAATCTTAAAATATATTGCTTTTTGTCGCTTCGTGCAGAAGCGTAGCGAATTTATAACTGCCTCCCATGCGCAAAAGGCGAGTTTGTTTGACACAATGGAAATGGAAGGTTTTAATGTGACTTGCTGTGTTATGCTCTGCGAGAGGAGGTTGAGACAATTTAGAAGCTAAACACATCGTGGGGAAAGATTTTTATATCACTGCACCATTACAGCTTCCAGCGTGGTGAGTTGGATAAAAGCTTTTTGTACTTGTTTTTACATTTTACTGCAATTGTTATGTTTTAACAAACTGACTTTTTACGGAATTTAACTGACTTTCAATACGATCTTCTGCTTTCTTTTTGGATTTGATAGGAGTTTTCTCCAAACAACACATATCCTACAGTAAAGCATTGCAGTTCAGCCATTTCGATACAATTGTAGGCTGTTATTAATTTATTTTAATTTTATTAATTCAATTAATAAAAAGAACAGCGGAAAAAAATGCTACACATGGTATAATTTTCTAAACAAACAACCAAACCTAACATCTCATTCCGCCGCTTTGATTTATTGTTGCGACTCCGGCCGGCCGTATGTAAGCCCCGTTAAATTAGTAGCTTTGCTTAAGGAAATTAAATGCAAACACATTCCATCACAATCAACTTCTTTTCACCCGTCCGGAAGCCGGTTTGTACCTCGCCTATACACTCCTTTTTTCCTTTCTTTCTCTTGCCCCAGTACGTAAATAATGCTTCTCCCCATCCCCACCAAAAAAAACGCTCATTCATCGATTTGTCACGCGTATGAAGAAAGCTCATCCTTGAACCGGAACGCTTGCCTTTGGTGCACCCTCTTCTTTGTTCGCTGCTGCTTTATTTCTTTTTCCAATAAGAAACACAAACCGGCTGTGGAATCACACACACATACACCAACAAGCAAATGGAGCCCAATGTTTGGGTGGGGGGGGGGGGGAGAAGGTGGGAGCCATAATAAATTTGCTCTCATCATCATAATCAAGCTAATTTATAGCGAAACTTGTTTTCCACGGAAACGCGACCGGCCTGTGCAGTCATTTTAGATTTATTTAGAATCGTGCAAAAGTTTAGAGCGAACGGGCGCTTCTTTGGCGGGCTTCGCGGAGCGCTAAAATCGATGGGGTAGATAAAGAAAGCGAAAGAAAGCTCCATTGGGCTCAGGTGATAAAAAAGGCCAAGCGTAATTACCCTCGCGGCATGGTTATCGTAATTAATACGGTACGATTGTTGGTACCGTTTGTAGCTGAAAGTTTCCGGGGGGAAAGCAGCTGAGAAGTCGGCTATAAATAATAACGATGTGAAAATGGCCTCCATTACCTACGCTACGGGCGAAAAAAGGGGTTTTGCCGTTGGATAATCGTTAATGCGATTACCCTCGTGGAAGTTGCTTTTGCGATTAATATTGATGCAAGGATAGCTTTATTACGAAATTGATTGTTTATTTTATTAAGCGTTAATTTGTGTTCCAAACTTCAGCTTTTTCCGTGTTATAATTTTTTTTTTCATATCACAACGCCAGTTTATGTCCCGACTTGAAAGCACTTTTTAAAGAGCCAACAATATGTTACGCTTTAGTTCTGGTGTTTGCAACACCGTCGCCAAAACCCACAGCTTAAAACCGAAAACACAACACAGCTTTTACCCTTTTTGGCGGTCAAGTTTATTTAGTTTATTGGGCGGCCGCCGTGCTGCTACAGTGTTTCTGTGCCACTCGCGCGACAACCGCAACCCAATGTGGAATGAGAGCAAATAATAATGTGCTAGCCAGGAGACGGTGGCGATGTGGCGGGGTGCAGGGCACACAGCAGATATGACACTTGGCAACATATGTGCGAATCATAAATTTTCTCCAACATTGTTCTCTCGGTTTCTCCAGTGTGTCCGGCCCGTTACTGCCAGTCAGCAGCAGTATCCTGTTTGCCTTCGATAGCGTGCACAGCTTCCGTGTGGGAGCACTGGGTGTATATGTGTTTGTTTTAAATAGACAAATAAAAGAGTATGTCTCTTGCTGTTTAAAAACCTCGTACAAGCTGCACTGGTTGCAAAGCAATCGTTTTAATGTTCTTAAATGATACAAGTAATTTGTGATGAACACTTTCAAAGTAGTATGTAATTTTTGAGTGCGGAAAAACTATTATAATAATAACAAAAAAAAGCTATTGAAAGCTAATACTTTACCTAGCTCTATGAACGTCTCACAAGAAAGAGGCATTTTCATGCTTCATTCGTTAAGCATCGTTCGTTTCTTTCACCATGACAAGCCGTCTAGACATAAATAACGTCTCATCTCCCCCACTTATTATGCTCGTAATTGGATTGTAATGAAATGTGTAATTGAGGAGAAAACATGATATCTTGCCAAAAAAAAAAAGAAAGAAAGAAAGAGTACCCAGGCCCATTCCAAACTGGCGCGGGAAAGACGAATGCTAACGAGCCTTCAATGAACCACACTGTGAAGCACATGTCGGTGTAGAAGAGTAGCCCGTTTGCTGCTCGTTCCATTCACATTTTTATGCACCCTGTAGGATGTGCGGAAGGAGTGAACGGTTCGCTGTTTTTGGCGCTTTTTTGCTGCTCGTCTGCATCTTGAAGACGATTTCTGAACGATTCAGAAAACACAGAGACGTGGGTTAAAAAATGAAGGATAAAAAAATAAGATAAAGTAGTACTCATCCACTATGTTTTCTTAAGGATTAAGGTCCTCTTTAATCAATCGGCATTCTGTTTTTTGAAAAAACTATGTAGTTTTGATACAAATAGCATATAGTATAAAGATATAATTTAGGAAAAATGATTTGCATGATGTTTTTCATGTTAAATTACAATTAGATTAGTTTTCGAATTTATATGTTTTGTCAGATTTAACTCATCTTAGCTAAAATGTATGAAACTTGTTTATCAATGGTAAATTTTGTCTTTTATTCGGATCTGTTAATTGTAAAATTTTACTACAGAGCGCATGTTACATCAAATATTTCATTCTAAACCATACCGGTCTTGCTTTTTAAATTTTCACTGTTTTTGTAACTAATGTTGAATGCATATAGGTATAATCTAATAACTGATCCATATCCGGATCCATATAGTATGGTACCATATCTTGATGATAATGAGTCGCACCTCTTTCTCCAACAATGGATTGAAAGGAACGAATTTATCACTAAGATATTTAAAATAACAAGGCATTCTACAAAACAAATGAGTCAACAAATAATATCGGTGCTGAAACTGGTTCTTAATCTGTACCGGCTCTGGAACTGATTTCAAACTCATGCCGACTGTTAAATATTAAAATAAATGTTAACGGTCAATTCGATGGCACAGTGGCGTTTTTCTTTCATTCCGATAGAGTACAATAACGAAGTAGAGTCTTGTGGCTATCTGCTGATAACGGTCAGATCGAGCAGTAGCACAAAAGTACGAATATTCCCGATTGTGGCAAGGGTTACGATCTTTAGCCATTCTTTCACTTATCTCCGAACCAAACGACTGATTTTTTAGCTACAGTAAAATAACGTTACTTAAAAAACGCTTGTGTATCTCACATGTACTGCACATTCGGGTGAATTGGACCTGGTCTTGGAGCCGAAATGTAATTCGTATCTTCAACTCAACTCATTATCCCCAACAGGTACTGGCCCCGATTCTAAATTCGGATGTTTCATTAACTTAAACTGATGATAACCCTATATTAGTCCTGGAACTAGACCTCGACCAACCCCGGTTCTGAAAAGCATTACTTCAATTACAGTATCTACTCCGATTCAGTGTTATACTGTGCCACTGATGAACGATTCAATTGATTGTTTGATTTTAGCCATCCATGTAACGAGTCTATGTTACCAAACCAGCACTAAATGATTGATCCAAAGGATTAAAATTAATCAATAAATTAATCTGACGATAAAAATTAATCATCTGATGCTGAACTGAACTTGAATGGCATTATAATTAGTAATTACATTTCAGATGAAAACTTTTCAATCATGCCAAATAAACCCAAAATTAGATCCATTATGTTCACTTTAAGCCCGTAGCAATTCTACAGATACTGCTGTGGTATTTCGATGTGAAATTTTTTGGGATAAAGTCAAACGCTAAAGCATTCAATGAACCTGTACCCTCTTTTTTGATGACCCTGTTTAAATAGTTAAAGACTTTTTTCACGTTTTATTTTAGTAGTATGAGTTTGTTTGCATGTCGTTCCCAATCAAAATCATTGTCAAAGATAGTCAAACATATATTTTTCTTAATATATTCGCACAAAACTTCTTAATTCCATAGTTTCCATGCAGAAACGCAATTTATAACCCTAAATCTAATCTCTGAAGCTACTAAACCCTACAGCTACATGGACAGCGAAGCAACATTTTAAAACGCAGAAGCTTCCTTTAGTTCCGTTTCGTTGACTTTTAAATGATACACGAAACGGAGAAGAAACAAACCCACCCAGTGAAACAAACCATCGCAAATGAACCGAAATTCTTGCATCTATCTGGGCCGGGTCAAATTGAAATCAGCATCAGCAGTAGCCACACCACCACCACCACTGCCAGCAACATTGATTTCTGCTCCGAAACCTCAACCCCAACCGACTGACAGATGACAGTGCTTCAAGACGCGTCCCTGTCCCCTCCCAGTGCTGCTTCCGGCCTTTATCTAGCCAGTATCAAGGAATGTCACCCAACAGCAGTGGAAACTTGTTTCCCGAGGAAAGCGAGCGAGAAAAAAAGGAGCACTCGAAAAAAAGACAACTTTCTGCTCGTCTCATTCGACCATGAGTTACGAACATGGGTTGATTCGATGCCGGTGGTACAAAATTTATCAAGTTGATCAAGCGTCCCCATCTGCTCGGTCTTCTTCTCCCCAAAAAAACGGTGGGATCAAGCATTGTTCGTACCAAACAGAGGGGTGGAATGTGCATTCCGATGCTTCTCCAGTGCGCTTAGCATGGTTCGGCGAGTGTGGGTTACTGTGGCGAAAAGCAATTCCATTTCCCTCCCTACCCATTGTTACCATCGTCCGAACATCCCCGGGCGGGGTTGGACCTTTCGATGGTTTCGTTGGTGCGAAATTACGTGTTTATGCAGATATGTGGGACAATCGTAACCCTAGAATGAACTCTTATGGGCAGCTTTGTATGGCATTTTGGAGCGAGCAGAGTGGCAGAAGTGCTGACGCCCCGGGAAGTGAAAACAATAAGCAACTCTTCAAGAATGTGGCCGTATCGTAAAATGCGGTCCAAGTCAAATCACCTCTCCACCAATCGAGGGTTGCGAACTGGGCCGAAACCATTGCGGGAGGGGGCAGGGAAGGGAATGCACAATAAGATCTTCGGACATCGTTTCACGGAGCAGCGTTTTTTTTTTTGTTGGTACGCTCGATTACGTCCGAAATGTTCTGGCTGAATGTATGTAAGCGCCAACGTGCTTTTGTGGGCTGGAGGAGTTTGAAAAAGCCAAACGTATGGTGATGGGAATAAATGCAAACCAGTAAACACAGTGTCACAATTTGTGTTGACGTTGGCATGAAAAATACACACAGGGGTGGTGATTGTTTATTTTATCATGTTGTGGATAGGTTATTGTAATAACAATAACTCTAAAGGGATACATAAAAAAATGATCAAAATTATTGTTGGATTTGGGTTTATATATTAATATTTCGAATATGAATTCAAATAAGAAAACACATACGAATTAGAAGGAACTAAACCATAGGATATAGATAAAACTACTTGACTAATTTGGACTGCATGAAATGAACTGCTCGAACTACACGAATGAACTTTGTAATGAATTATGTAATGAACTATGGGACAAACGAATGCACAGTTGCAAACAGACCGGCGATTAAGGAGCACTCTTCTCATTCTCATCAAATTTATACTAAGCTAATATCACAATCCAGTACTTTAGTGAATATATTTCATAATTATATTCCCAACCAATCACACCAACGCATAGGCAGTGAGTGACTGCTTTACGACAAAGTGCAATTAAGGTACAACGTGTATGAACTGGATTAGAGTGATGAATCTTTGGACAAAAACAAATTAGACATTCGGCTTCAGCACCATTCTTCGATCGATCCGGCTGTCAGGCTACCGTCATGTTAAAAACCAACTAGAATCGTAGAATCTCCCAAGACTGACTTGTTTTTTTATTTTAATTTTGCAGAATTTGCCGTATGTTCATGCCCTGATGCAATATAACATTTCGTTACAGGATATTTCTATCCTTACAATCACACTAATATCCTCCCGAAACCGTCACCTCTGGAACGCTAATCATACCGATTGTTGCCAGCTCTTATCCAACAGAAAACATTGCACCAGCTCTCCCCTTCACACACTTGCCATGTCTCTAGAGAATAGGAATTTTCTTCTGTAACTAATTTCCGCTAGCAGTTGGGCCTGCTCAAAACCAGCCATTTGCTGGTTGCCGTTGCACCAGCCGACGGCTGAAAAGTTGTCCACAAGGATATTAATTAGAACAGTCGCCCGACAGCAGGCAAAGCAACAAGAAGCTATAGATAATGCAATTTGCATCTGTTTGTGATATGTACGTGTGTATATAAGTGTGTGTATGTGCGAAAACTTGAACATACCATGATAGTTGTAGGAGAAATTCCCGGATGCCGGATCTGGCACTAAACTGATTTAGTGCACTGTTTTCTGCCAAGCGTGGCCACCGTACACAAAACACTGCCTGTTGGCACATTGATATGAAGCACATAGCGCACCGTCACAATAGCGGTTGTTTGGCGTTGATGAAGCCGAAGACATCCAAATTGCACAATGCAGTTGCAGAACAACCGAAAGAAGTGCTAATTACGAAGACGGGTGTCAATTGAATTATGCTTGGCTAGTGGGCAAGCGTTGACGAGACAAAATTTGGTTGGTAAAGATAGTGTATCTCTGTTGAAATAATGAGCATTCATTGTATTTTCTCGTATTTCTAGAATAATACCCAGAAAAAAGATTGAATTCTACACATAAAAAATCCATCAAAAATGGATAGAGCCGACAAAAAAAGCAGTAAAAACAGATTATTAATAGGAGCGTCCTCGCAAGATCCTTACTTAAAGTAGAAACACTCGCGCGTTGCAATATGAGTTTGCACGAGCAAAAGGTCAATGGGGATTATATCGAATGGTGATTATTAATGCTGAAGGCCAATTAGGCTGATTAATTGAAGCAACCATAGCCTTCGCACAACGTGCCATACAAAAGGACGAGGAGTGAAAAGAGCTTAAACCCAATTAGCAGGCCCCGCATTAGAGAGAGATAAAGGGCGTTTTATTTTAATTCCGAAACGGTATATTACTAAAACGTTAACATATTAGAGTTGGAAGATGGGCAGTTTGTAGTTCCTCTGATTGGTTTAATAACCTACGCGGTCATGCTAGCCTATAATGGTTGTCCTTGCTACGGAAAGGATGGTCCATACGAGGCTTGAACTCACGACGGACATGGTGTTTGCAGCTATTTTGCGCAGTTCAGATTTTACCAAAAAGGTTCATTCCTTCCTCAATTTGAACGATGAGAACTAGGTCCAAAATTTTATTATTATTATTATTATTATTATTATTATTGTTATTATTATTATTATTATTATTATTATTATTATTATTATTATTATTATTATTATTATTATTATTATTATTATTATTATTATTATAATTATTATTATTATTATAATTATTATTATTATAATTATTATTATTGTTATTATTATTATTATTAGTAATACATTGTAAGCTTTTCGAAAGCGGGATTTTTATATAATGCAAGGATAAATAAGGAGGAGAAGGCCGTAAAGCTTCATAACTATTCCATATTTTCGTTCATTATAAATCCAAAGTTTAAATTAAATTATTTAATTTTCATTCATTTCAAATACAATCAAAAACACCTTTAATTTACAAACATAACATTTCTAACAAATTTAAGCTAAAAGTATAAATAACGTAATTTTTGCTTCAAACAAACAATCGAACTTTTTTAATCCATCTGAAAAATATATAAATTGTCACATGGACTTTCTTTTTTTTTTTTATTGCCTGCGCTTTGCCCACCTATGCAAGCTGCACTTGATTTATTTTTACTCTTTTCCTCCTCGTACAAGCTCCTCTTGCTCCCTCGACACACTTCAATGTCGTGAGATAATTCCAAGAAAGATTTAGTCTCGTTAAGGCAGATTAGCTCGTAACGATGTTCATCCGTTTCGGTTAGACACGAAGGGAGTGGAAGGTTCTTTCCTTTTGGTCCGATTCCAGATTTTTGAGTTTTTTTTTTCTGCCAACTTTCTAAAAATCCGTGTTTTTTTGCCTCACCGTTTCGTGATTCGGATTCCGAGCAAAAGAGCAAACGCCTTCCCAGACACTAACCGCTAGCGTTAAGGAGAAAAACGAGAAGAGAGCGAAAAAAAACACAAGATTATCCTCGAAAAAGTACAGGCTACGGCTGGGGCTGATGCCGCATACTTCTCGAGACAATTTATGTTCAACAGGGTGTAAAGTTTTTTTTTTCTTCTCCCGAGCGTACCATCCCACATCCCTCAACTTTGTTGCACACCACTCGACCACTCGGGGCATCAGGCGCCACAGAAAAACAAAACACAGAAAGCATAAATTCCGTACAAACTAACACACTCCTTCAAAAATCACGCCCTTTTCTAGGAAGGATCCCCCGTTTTTTTCCCCTGCCCTCCCAACCCCGTTCCGGACGTGCTTGAGCTCATTGGCTAATGTCTGGTAAACAGATAACATGCTTTTAAAATCCTTCACCTCCTTCACTTTGGCCTTTGGTGGTGAGCTACCACTTTGACGCTTCAAGTTTCCCCTGGGTTAGGGTCAGCACTCACTGCTGGGGCTTGCTTGTCTTTGGCAAAAAGTGATGATTGTAAATGGCGCTCTTAGACTGACAAACGACTCGCTTATGGTTTCTGATGGATTGGCATTTCTCAACTGTCGCCTGTGCGGAGTGCTTGTTTATGGTGCTTTATTTACCGTCATCATCATCATCATCGTCACCACCATCACTTTTACCAGCAAAGAGTGTCAAGTAAGTGTTGAGGGTCAGAAAGCGTCAAGCACATGGTTTGCCTGGACGTTGGCAGGGAAAGGCCAAACAAAAAATCAAACAAGTACAAGCATGTGGTTTGAGGTTGCATATTTTATTTCTCGAGATGGAGATAATCCTAGTGGTTTCGGATTGGATTGTAATGTGTGCTTCCTGGGAGGGAATGTCTCAAATGTGTTGCACCATCAGTCGCACACACATGACGCAAGTGTGGACTAAAGTGGCTCACAAGCCAAGCACAATTCCGTAGAAACAGCTTAAAGACATGTTGATCCCTCTCTCTCTCTCCCTCTCTTTCTATGAAGCTATTTCACTGCTTTTGCCGCACGAAAACAAAACAACCACAGTTTGAGCTAAAACAAGTGTACCGTACCCACGGTGGATTGTTTCGCAGTGTAATACAATTTTACAGATACAGCACCGAAAAAAGTGAAAAGAGAAACGGACTTTAAGCAGCAATTTTTACATTCCACCCACCGGATGCGTCTAAAACTTTTGCCATAAAAATATTTCTACCCCACCGCCGACCGATACACCCTTGCGCCCGCCCCTTTTGGGAAGAAAACAATCCCGACTCGGTAGCTTTTCCTGGCGCTGGCTCGTGCTTCACCCACAAAACACCCTCCCTTGTGCGTTCTGCACAAAAGACTGCAACGAGGTAGATAGCTGGAAACACAGAGGGCGGGGGGGGCAAGGTGAACGTGCGTCCGAAGTGCTTATAGAGTTTGTGCATAATTTTAAGCAGTATTCCCAAATAATAAAACTTTCATGCTCATCCGGATGGTTTGCGTCGTTGGCCCGCCGGAAAAGGTAGCGAAGGAGGTCAATTGCGTTTTTGCTTTTTTTGTTTTGTGTGTGTGTGCGTGTGTGTGGGGTTTGGGTTGGAATTTTACCGACTTTTCCCTGACCTTTTTCACGAAAAGCGGTCAACAGTTTTGGGAACGGTATGGAATGGGAAGGAATAAAACACAAGGAGAGAGATATACAGCAGTAAGGAAGCTGAAATGAACTTGTCCACGATTTAAATTGCTGCCAAAACAGCATTGAATCAGTTGTGGTGTAGTGAACAATTAAGAAAAAATGAAACTGTTTTGCGTTGATAATAATGATAATAATACTAATTATAAATCTGGATTCCGTTGAATATTAAAAATATTCATATGATAGAACAGTGAACATTTATAGTTTCAAGCCTTTGATTAAAAGATCGAACAAAAATTTAATCAATTTCAATTCGCAAAACACCTTCCTTCGACAAGGCATACCGTACTTCGATCAGACGTGATCCTGATCCGTTAAGGCCAGGCTACATTGATCGTACTCGCAAGTGTAATTTCAATTTTCACTAGCGCATCAGGCGGCGGCTGACCGAACCATTTTGCCAAACAATTTGGAGCAGCTCCAGAAAATATATTATTTTTCCATGTTTTTTACTTTAATTGGACTGGAAAATGTTTGTAATTAATAGATAAACATATTGTGCAAGTATTTCAGCATCAAACAACGATGACAAAACTACTTAATTTTGAGATCCGGCACGACCATTCTCTCGAGGACCAAAAAAAGCTTCCACCAGCCGCCGCCAGATGCGCTAGTGAAAATCAAAATTACACTACGGAGTACGATCAATGTAGCCCGGCCTTTAGTTTCTACCAACGTTAAGGCCGGGGGACATTGCCCAACATTGCATCTGGCGGCGGCTGACCGAAACATTTTGCCCAACAATTTGGAGCCGCTTCAGGAAATATGTTATGTTTACATTGTTTGTACTTAATTCGGATGAAAACACAATTTGTAAAAGGTAGATGCACATGTCCTGCATGCATTGCATCCATTTTTACCACAAAAAAAAACGATGTAAAAATTACTAAATTTTGAGATCCGGCATGACCATTCCCTCGATTACTAAAAAAAAAGCTTCCGCCAGCCGCCACCAGATGTGCTTGTGAAAATCGAAATTACACTAGCGAGTACGGACAATGTCCCTTTACAGTTTGCCACACTGGGGGAAATAGGGGTAAATTTGTTTTAAATTTTGCGCGTTACGTACTTGATGGATGCCGGCTTATCAAAGCAATTAGATTTTCGAATCAAATTTATTGATAACTTATCCACTTATTACTTACTCATTTTATGTTTGGAGTCGATAACAGAATTGATGTATTAGATCGTCGTAGATTATAGAGCAGGATTTGCAGCGGGCAGATAAAGCTATTTGCAATTCATATCACTTTCATCCTTTTCAATCTTCAAATCGATGAACGTTTTGTGCCTCGAATTGATTCACTAAGATGCACTACGATTTGTGAATCCATTCGCTTGAACTTTCTTCTATTTCGTGAGCAATGCGAATAGTGTTTTGTAAACCTAACTGATTTATACACTAAATTTTAGAACGACCTTTGCATTACGAACACAAAATAACTCTGGACAGACTTTTTATTAACTTGTAGGTTATATAAGAAATTTACATTTACATTTCTTTCGTATTACTTATAAATGCGATTTTTTTAAAAAAGCTATATAAAATATTAGAATTAAACATTACAATCGTTCATCATTTAATCATTTTTCTTCTTGAGGCAGTTCTTCCTAGAAGCAATGGCCAAGAAATGACCGCGATTACCGGTCAAAGTGAAATAGACGGTAACCCTCACCGCTCAAAACCTAACGATCCTTCTAAAAACAGCACACAGATGGTAGAATAAAGCAATGAACTTTCGATATTTGTGTCTTTTTCCTCCACTTACTAATTTACCTAGAAAGATAGCACAAAAGACACCAAACCGTTCAAGTGCCCAGTGCAATACAAATGATCGTAAATCGCCCCTATCCTTCTGAAAAGAAGGCGCAAACAAAACAGAAGCTCAACAAAGGCAGCCCAAAGGTCCAAAGGGCAGCCGGAAACGTGCACGATTCAGCCCATTTTCTCTATTCTTATTTAAAGAAGATTTCGAATTGAAGACAAAAAAAAAGACACTACACCCCAGAAACAGGACAGGGCACGACAATCCGGCGCAATCTGCATATAGTTGCGAGGCTAATGAAAGGACCGTAAAAAAAAGGCGAAGCACAACGGCACACCGTCCAAATTGAAGGCAGCGTGCGGGAAAAGTGAAAGTAAACGGAAACGCAGACTAACATAATAGGGAAGGGCGTAAAAGCTGTATCATTTCAGCTGTATCAGCGTACTGAGGATGTCGTGCTCCTCCTAAACCACCCAGCCGTTCCCGTTCCCCTCGCAATTGTGCTGCACCCGCTGCTATCGTTGGCTTTAGTTTGGAAGTTTTGAATTTAATTAAGTTCAATTCAATTATTTGCGAGAGAGAGAGTGTGCGCTTGCTGTGAGCGAAGGCAAGTGGGTTGAGGTCAAACAGCTTTAAACATCTTGTGCGCGTATTTTTTTCTTCTCCTCCGGCGCGGTGCTTAGCTTAACCGACCGTATGGAAGCCAATGGAAACACCCGCCATTTTACCCACCGATGGTTATGGCTGATGCTGATGACGACAATGATGATGATCACGATGCTTACAGCTGCTTTTTTTTTTGGTGGGAGAGGAAATGCTGATGATTATGAGCATGGCACGCTTCGTTTTCGCCCGCTCTGGGGAGTTCGTTTCTTTTGCAGGCGAGTTGGGATTTTTCTTTTGCCACTATTCGCCCAGCGACGAGGTAAAGAACGCAACACACTAAGCCTAAAGGGAATGACCCGAAACGTATGGCACTATCGAAGAAGGGAGTGTAGTAAAAAATTGGAGGGCAAAAATCTTCCATACGCCTGCGATGGGAAGGTCGCCGCGTGGAAAAACGAAACCAATATACCAAACCAAACCCAGCACAGCCACCAAGGACTCGGGGACACTCGATACTAACGAAGGGGATTTGTTGTAGCACGCACATAAAGGCAGCATTAAAAGAGGAAGTGCTATTTTTATTACTCTATCGTGGTTGAAGCTGGCTTGGTAGCACTACTGCTGCTTGGCCTGGCAATACATTTAGCGAAGCGAAGAGCTAAAGCCCTCCCTGTGGTGTAGTGGACGAGGAGGTGAGTGAAACAGATGATTTTGGTACAATCTTGTGGTGTCGGGGTAGTTCGGTAGGGGAAATTGATTTTTTTCTAACAAGATTTTAACCTTTGCCGTGTTTAGCGAGAATTTGCTGTAAATTGATTTTCTTTTCCTTCGAAAGTTTTAAAGTGGTGACACTTTTAACTTAATATTTGTTTTAAAGTAAAAGTAAACTGTATATTTAAAAAAAATTTAATGTGGTCTTACTTTAAACTCATTTTATGTTCAAAAGAAGTACTCTGCACATATATTTTTAAAATATTGAACGACTTATTTTTTCAGTTAATCAGGTTTATTCTATTATTGCGAATGTTTCATCTTCGAGTTTATTATTGCTAAGGAAATCAGGTTTACTTTGCACGTTTCAAGGTATCCATACAAATATGTCAATTAAGGGGGTTTTATCCATGGAATCGTAGACGTGTTCTTTCGGTTCTAGAGTCGATTCGAGACTGTCTTTCTCGATTTCAAAACCCTAGCGACAAATGGATGAAAATCTATTTTTGGCAGTTTTAAAGTATATATTTTAATTTCCACGCTATCAAAAATGGAGTACTGATATGTGTTAAAATAAATTACACAAAATTGACGTTAAAATTAAAATTTCAACGTGAGTAAAACCAAATTTAATGGAGCAAAATGAAAAACAAAATTGATAATTCAGAGAAAATAGATCAGCAGAATTCATTTCATTTTATCATCTATAAGGGAATTGTTAATGTTTAGCCAAAGTTCTGATTTTGTGAGCGTATGACTTTTAATCATTTCCAAGAGATGGTTTGTCATATACTACTATGTCGGCTGATTGTCTCAATTGATTTTTCTTACCAGACTTTTAAAACAACAAGCATATTTATTTATAGAGGAATCGAATCCAATTTCTCGACTCGACTGGTATCGAGTAAAAGAATCGATTAAGCTTGATTGTGTAAATATCAATATCATATTTGGTTATCTTCTTCTTCTTCTATTTGGCGTAACTTCCTACGCGGACATGCCGGCTTATACAGACTTTTTAGACTTAATTGACAGCTGGATAGTCAATACCTGCTACGAGGAGACGGTCTATTTGGGGTTTGAACCCATTATGGGCATGTTTTTGAGTCGTACGAGTTGACGACTGTACCACGGAACCGCCCCAATCATATTAGGTTATAAGGATAATCAAAATACCCCTGATAAGTACTTCCAGTTTATGTTCATTTCAATTAGGTACAAAAAAGAGCATTATAAACTAATCTCATTCGATAGATAACTATCAATTTCGCTCAATGGGTTAAAAGGATGTTTGCGTTTGAATTACAACAAATCGTGAGAAGTACTAGGCGTCTCCATTATAACTAATTACGAGAAGTACTAGGCGTCTCCATCGCTCGAAGCACACCCCAACAGAAAAAAAGCATCAGTTGATTTAAGCATTTTTCAATCGCTGGTATTGTTGGGCACTTGGCACAACAAAAAAAGATAGGAAAGCTAGTGCTAAAGTTGGATTTGATCTTTCAAAACCTCAATTGTGTGACTAATAATTTCGAACGATTTTTTTATAACAATTGTAACAAACACTACATGAAGTATTCAACCATGAACAATATTCCACTTTTCCTTCTGCTCATGCTAATTTATGAAATAAATATCAAGTATATCAAGTATACTTGAAATATTAGCAGCATTGTTCAACTTGAAGAAATCCGTTATGAAAATTACTTGATTATTTGAATATATGACATATTTTAGAACGGTTAATCATCATTTTACTAAGTGCTTGCTCTAAGTAAGCTTATACATTATTTGGCAGTGCTTCAAGAACTAATTTCGCTCTAGCTTATACAGCCATTCAAAATTAACCAAAACAAAAAAACGCGCTTTTCACAGAAAGGTCAACGATGCTTCAAATAATATTCCACCCAATCCTCTAGCCGAAAGTAGCGGGAAGACTCACTAGAAAAATGCTATAAAAATGTAGAACAGCCCTGCCGCCAAACACAGCCTACCTTCCCATTACACAATTTCTTACCGTTAAAGCACACGGCGCTTTACCCCGGAACCAGGCCCGGAATGCCTTTTGTTCCGACAAGGCCGATGGTTTTCCACCGGGGGAAAGAGACAAGGGGAGAGAGATAAAACGCAAAGCGTACAGCGGTACCGAAACTTTCGGCCGCCGGTTTCCCGAAACTATTTTGGTGTGCGAATAAAATTTAAACCAAGAACCAGCACCGCTCCAACCCCTCCCCCCCCCCTGCCACCAGTGCCGAATAAGAGCAAAAGCTCTCCGCCATGCGTACTACCACCGCTGGAGGCACTTTTTAACGAGATGTTTTAGTTTGTTCTGATTCTGGTGCTTTGTGGTTGGCAGGCGGATCCCGGGTGGTGGTTGGATGTGGTTCTTGGACGAAGCAATAGGCTGGTTGCATTTTGGCGGAAGGGTAGGTAAAACCGAGGAAGCTGGATGAAACTATGCCAGATTCCGTACTTCCCGGACGCGGAAGCAAACGAAAGTATGCGAATGCGAAACAATTTCTCGGCGGTGGATGGTTTCATCTTGGTCTTATGCTTGCCTTCCAAGATGGAGGTCACCAGCTGATGATGGAGTGATGTTTGGTTGGATCAGTCCCATTAAGGATGATGTCTGATTTCGGGTTTTCGGGGAAGCGTCGAGTTTAATGCTGTCGTACGCTTCAAGTGTAAAGAAATGCTGAGCAAGCTTGAGAAGGAATTCCGGAACTCTCTTAACGTGTGATAAGTGAAGTGATAATGTCTTTGCCTTAATTTGCCTTAATTTAATTTGTCTTTGCATGATCATTACACCGTATTAATCGAAGTGACTCTATTAAAACAAAAATAAAACTCTGTAAACCCACACGCGCGTTCCATTCGGCATAATTCCTGGGAAATTATTAAGCAGGGAATTATGTGGATTGAAAATAGCACCAACAAAAAAAAAAAACACTATTCAACACAAAGAAAACTTTCTGCCACAGCATGGAACCGGGGCGTAGCGCATTCCGCAATCTCAGCACTGAAGAAGGCTGCACTGATGCATTCTCGGCCCGCAAGCCCGGGAAAATGCTCTAACCGGCAGCGTGGAATGCAGCACGGTTGCACTGGTAATAATGCCTTTCGATGCCTTTCGAGAAGAGATGTGTTATAATTTTTGTGAATGGCTGTGTGTGTGTGTCTGTGCATGAAATAGTTTCGCCCGTGCAGAACTTCACTTTGGGCCTCTGGGCTAAGACCGATGGAATGCCAGTTGCGAATATGCGTGTGTGCCACCGAAAGCATCCACGCTCTCCCCGCCCGGTCCGCCGGAATGTTAATGTAGCTCATGTAAAAGGCTTTTGCAAAACTTTGCAAACGGGGCGGAAAATGTGGGTAGAATGAGCTGCAGGGAAGCATCAACGGATCAAAACAGCTTGGTATGGAAGCTCTCTCACCATTTACAACTAGACAAAGTAGTACAAGAGTATATTAAATAACAAAAGGTGCATTTGAAAACATAGTATTACTAAACAGTATAAAGGTCTTGCTTATAGCCAGTTGCTTCCGAAGGTTAAATGATAGTGTAATTTAGTTGATCAATCTGTGATAAATCTGTACTGTGATAAGTTCAGATAGAATTTGGTCATCTAGTTTTATTTTTAATAGGTGATGCTATAGGCAACTTTTGTACAGTTATTTGAAGGTATTGAAGCACACTATACAATCTTGCAAAAAAATATATTTATGCGCTTGTGTTCGATAATTATTAATGATAGAATTACAAGGTTGAATAATGTAGTCGCACAACTACTGGGAAAATCTATGTGAAAGTGGTACGGGACGAGGAAAAATTGAGATTCAGGGTCAAAACTGTTATATTACTAATGCATGATCCAATGTCGCCTATAAATATAAATACTATATTGCAGATAAATTTACCGGCAAATTGAAGTAATGACAAATTATTGACAGATCAAGACACATAACACGGACTTTCATAATCCATGCAACAATAAACTCAATTAATGGTGCAAAATTTTGGCCCAAAGTAAAATCAGGAAGACAAAAATTGAAAAGCAATCAAAAAAAAATACTAGAAGGCTTAATTACTTATTATAGGCTTATTACTAGAAAAATACCAATTGCATACTACTGGAGAAAAAAGGCTAGTTTAGACGATGGTTCGGTTGTGCGGCATCTGCTGAGAGGTTTCGATGGATAAGTTTTAGCATTCAACTGTAAATCAACACTTTTTTATAGTTTTCAATAAAATACCTATGACATAGCTTTCGTTTGCTTCCAAAATCATTTTTCTATGTTGTAAATAGCTTGTTTTAAAGGCCTGCACTAAATGACCAGATCCATTCGAGACTTGAATCCACGACGGGAACGGATTCCTTCGTACGCAACTCTTGCCATACCAAAGCTATACGGATCTGAACAACGCTGATTAAACGCTGAAAAAGGGTTAACTGAGCAACAACTTTAGGGTTTTTTAGCATGTTGAATGTTAAAGGTCGAGGAGAAAACACTTAAAATGAATTTAATTAATTGAAAATGTATTATTAGATGTAATTCAATTCAAGTTTATTTAAACTGTCAGTCTAACGGTTTAACAATTCCTAAATCTAACTAATTCCTAACATGTATTATCTTAATTCCTAAGAAAAACCCTCATTTGTTGGCGAAGAAAGGAATGAAAATGTTGGCTCGAAGGTACAAAAATAGAGATTTAATGATAATAAAACCTAATAAAATAAAACTTCATTATTGTTTAATTAATTATTTCGTACACTGCACAATAGCAATGATACTTTTTTGCCTTCAATTACTACCAATTTAGCGGGTTGAAGTTATTATATCAGGTTAAATCAAATGTTTGAAAAAATACTTTTTTATACTAAATATTTTTTTATTGAATAAAACCTACCACTTCATGCAATATGAAACGAAAAAAACTGTATTTTGGCTGAAACACGTTCATTATTATATTTTTTCTTAAATTTTATAAAATAAAATACATGAAACAGTTTTATTTTACTTCTTTTTTTAATTTTTGTAAATTCCTCCTTGCCTTTAAAAAAAAAATTAGTTATAAAACGACTGAATCATTGTTTTTACTATCGTTAAAATTCTACCACCGTACCATTTGCCGTATCATCTCTCGCAATCGCACCATCTACCATCTACACACAAGAGCTTTGAGGAGGCGGGACATTAACACGAAACAGTAAAAAAGTAAAAATAAAACAAAGAAACCCTTAAAGGCTCCCAAACAATTTGCAAAGGAAAGGCTGGACTTATCCTGGCCTCTTTCTTTCGCTTGTTTGTTCGGTTGAGGCTCCTCAACATCTCCCCTATTCGGGAATTTCCTGGTTGGGCCTTATGCCGACCACACGAAGATTGGTCGCTTCGGGCAGTTTCGTTCAGTGTTTGCCCCCACCTTGCCACAACCAACACGAGCTGCATGGACACGAGCAATGCCGAAGACGTTCTCCACGTTCGGGACGAGATGAAACACGACTGATGCAATAGGGGAAAGCAGACATCTTGATTCAGAATTTGTCCTCCTTTGCACGAGATTCACGACCGGTTCCAGTGTCGCTCCAGCGCTTGGTGAGGGTTGATGCGTGTTGCGCCCTCCGTTTTCGTTGGGCGTTTTCCTTAAGTAGAAGGTGTGCCCATGGTGTCACGTGTCGCACTCAATGCTTGATCGTGTTCAACGTTTTGCTGCCTGTTCCCTCGAGTGATGTTTCTGTTCGTCAATTAGTCTACGGAGCTCTTTTGCTATTCTGCACAAAAACTGCCCTTATTATCAATATGACGATCACTGAAGACACTCATCACGCTTTTTAGGCGAAGGCTTTGCGTTGAAAGTTACCGATTATCGGCATGCAAATCTTTTGCTTGTCCCGTGTCTTTCACAGACGCCACACGCAAACCATTTTCATCAGTTCATTTGTTTGCCCTTTCCTCGGTGCTTCACACGGAGCTATTCGGCACATTTCTGTGCCAAAGTCACACAATCAACGTATTTTGCTTGATTTTATGCACTGTCCCAACAGCTGCTCCGGACGGACACTCCAACCAACGGTCCCGGTCTCAATTAAAGAGTGAGTTTGTATGTGTCCTTAGCCCGTGTGTCTCATTGCGTGACGGTTTCCTTTTTAAAGACTTGCCCGTTCGAGGGGATTTGCCCATGCGTCTATGCCCACTTGATGAATTTCCACAGATAGTGTAAATAATGTCATTCTCAACTTGATTCACCATTCCGTTTGCGTCCTGCGTTTGCCACCGTCTGTTTGCCGCACCGCACCGCACACGATAGGGAACGGCACGAGGCTAATGTGGTTGATAAATGATAATTAAAAACGCACAACCGTTTGTTTCGGGTGGTGGGGGGGCTCTGAACGGCTTTCCCTACAAGCACACACACACACACACAAAATAGATAAGCTCAACAAACACACCGGTGACCCTTTTATCGTAGCTGAGCCAGAACAGAACCCGTACGAGCAGCTACCGGATGGATGGGTTTCGGTTCTTCTTTTTTTCCTCTCTCCTTCTCTCTCTCTCTCTCTCTCTCTCTCTTTCTACACACACACACACTCACGCAACAGCACCCCCATAGAGTGGGAGACTGGGGTACGTGCTTTGGGTGGGCTTGTGGTGCGGAACCGGAGAAACGGGGGAAAAGGTCACCGTGAAGTATTTACATTGTTTGATCGTTACGGAGTGTATTATTACGGTCGTCGATTAACTTGGCCGGTGAAACGTTCGCCATAAACTAGTGGGCAACTAGTACTATCGTTAATTTCACACACCCAAACAGAGAGACACCATTATCGGTGGGAAGAGTGTTTTTGTGTGTTTTTTTTTTCTTCCAGCGGCTCTCCTTTTACATTGTATTTCATTGTTTAAAACCATACAATGGTGGGCAGTGAGGTGGTACTGTGTAGTTCATTTGTAACATTTGTTTGGTTTGAAACGCATCCGTAATGTGTTGCTGTGCATGAGATTGTATGGTTATTAGCAAGCATGGATTGAATTGTTCTAAATATTGCTTTTCTCTGTGTTTCCTGTAACTAATACCAACATTGCTATGCGTTTTTCAGAAGGAAAGCTTTAAAAAATGCGAACTAACGCTCATCGATTTTAATGGCTTACATGACCAAGGAACTTAACATAGTACAGGTTGATCAGTTCATTAGATCACCATTCCTGCTTCGCATTCAAATATGTTTACGATGCTGTACAGTCTGTTCCCGAGATACACGGTGTATGTGTTTCCGTGGAATCCGCCTAACTCGAATATCTGCGTAAGCCGAAAATCACTTTTTTTGGCTAAAATACATTCGATTAATCGGTACTTTTGATTACATTTAATACCTTTACACATTATCATTTATTTCATACGATCCTTGCAGTAAATTGTGATACTTTTTGGCTTTCAAGCGCATTACAGTGAATTCTCTCGAAGTAGTAGTTTCTTCAAGATGAATTGTTTCTTTAAGATGACCATTTAGACAGCCCCGTCATATTCCATACCTTTTATGTCTCTTTAAGATGAATGTCTCCCAAGGGCGAATATCCTTCAAGCTGCATACAGGGTTTTCTAAGTCACTTTCGAATGTAAACATTGTTATTCACCGCGTTCAAGATGTTGTTCCACGTCGATCTGACATTTCATTTCGATCATCATAATTGATCATCATAATCTACAGTATGATTTTCAACACGCCTCAAGTTGGATTGAGTTTGACAGTTCTTTGTGATGTGTAAAAATTGAAATTTCATTTTGAAGTAAATACATCAAATACATTTGTGCACATTCGAAAGTGGCGTGGCCAACCCAAGTAAATTGTATTTTTGCTACAACATGTACAGTGAAATCTATCTAATGAGAACCTTCAAGGGACCTTCAGCTTAGAAAGATAATTATATTGGGCAAAACTAATGAAGAAGTTGCTAAGAAGTATCTAAGAAACCACGTGAAAAACATGGCATTGTTTTTCACTGCGTTCAAGAAGTTACTCCACATCGATCTGACATTTCATTTCGATCATGACAATTTTTAATTTCACCAGCATGATTTTCAACACTTCAACCGGCTGCTGTCATCGTTTTTTCACCGGGGTTTGAAGTCGGATCTCAACTCCCGTTGACAGGCGAAGTGTTGAAAGTCATGCTGAAGAAATTAAAAATTATTATGATGAAAATGGAATTTATGATCGATGTGGAATTACATTTTGCACGCGATGAATAACAATGTTTACATTTGAAAATGATCTGGAAAAATCTGTATCCTGCATTGGAAAATTCTTGATTCAAATTGCACTGACTTGACATTTGATCTGTCAAATAAAGAAATTCACGTATCTCCGATTCAACGTATGTCGAGAACCGTGTAATTCGGGAACATATTGCACATTAAACGTGGGACAAATAAAAAAAATGACGAAACAGTTAAAATATAGTAAAAGCTTTTCAAATCTTTTTGAGAAATATTAAGCAAAAAATGGCTGGAAACTCTATACTAAATGTTTTCAAATAAGTGCAAACAATTAGTTGAATAGGCAAACATAAACCTCGAATATATTTAAAAAATAAACAAAAATCTGAGATTTTTGTTTATTCTTGATCTTGAAATCTTCGTTAATCTTGAAGATTTATTTTAACTAAATTTTAAACCAAACCAAAACAATAAACTTTTATGTGAAAAAACCTATCTGAACGTTTTCTGTTCTAGATCGATGGTATCGCTAGTATCCACCTTTAAATTCAGCACTACCTCTCCACGCCACCATCTTAAGTGAGATCGATTTTGGCTCTGAATATTCAATGTCAACTACACAGACACAAACAAAAATAATCTGTAGAAACAAGCACTCAGCTGCCGCCATCAAATGCTACAAAACGTCCCAGACAAACTCGTGTTTGTTTCCATCCACCCGATCCACCGACTCCCGACCGGATCTAAACGTTCTAGACATTCTCAAGCCAGATGGTTAATAAATTAATTATGATTATGGTGATAACTTCCGAGCGATTGGTTGCTGATAAAAGGAAAAAGGGGGAAATACTCTGAATGTCATGTTAAAATGAACGATTTTCCTTTTAAAGTCGAGCTGCTGGCTACGCAGAATGGTGTCAAACAATGTCTCTCATCCAAAGCGGTATCGTATCGTAGCTGAAGGAGGATGTGGCGAATGGCTCACCATTGGTATGTCGTCTGCAATATGACACGGTATCAAACCATTTATCACCGTGGGCAGCAGAAAGGGAAACGTTTGTTTGCTCAAACCATAGTATGGGTGAAGCATAGATGCAGACTAATTAATGAGTTTGTTTGTATTTTGATAATCTTCCAGCATTGGAATTTCGTGACCAACAGCTTTTTGAGTACGACAGATAGCAGGTGATACAGTTTTAGCTCGTGCTCAAAGATACAAAGATAGTTGTGATGGCAAATTTAGTCATTTTTTTTCTAAATATTTACCCTCATAACATTCGCAAAAAGTATGTACAAAACTAATTGTAAAATTTAAAAAAATATAAACATAAATCATAAGCCTTTTTTTCTATTTCAGGGTAAATTCCTTCGCAGCCAGCCCATGAAGGCTTCCCAGTCCTATTGGTAAAACGCAACTGGATAGTTCCCACGGAAGGACGGTTCGTTCTTATATGAGCGCATCAATCGCACAGGCTCGCCTCTGAAAATGATTACAGGGTTTTCCACGATTTTTTGGTTGGTTCTCGTTTATTTTTGGTGGGTTCTAATATTTTTTTTGGTGCGTGCTCACGATTTTTGGCCAATTTTGGGTCCAATTGTATTGATATCCAATCGGAAAATACCAATAAATTAAGGGAACGAACCAAAAATCTATGGGATACGATCAAAAAATCGTGGGAACGCACGGAAAAATCACGGAAACTGACCAATAAATCGTGGGAAACCATGTATGTACACAAACTAAACAGTTAAAAATCTATTTATCTCACTCGTCGCAGTTGTGTTCAAAATATCAGTCATATATGAATATTTAAAAAATGTGTAAAATACAACAATATTTGAGAAAATACAAAAACTAAATAATTAAAACACTAAGCCGAACGTAAGAGTTGAAAATTTGCAGCAGCTCATAAAATAAGCAAAGTAAATATGTAATTAAATAGAAAAACAAACCATAAAAATTGAAACATATTTCACAACACAGCTTAACTGTAATACAATTTAAGTAGAAAATAGAAAAATAAAACAGCAGTTGATGATGAGAAAATTAAACAGAATACAATTAACATGGAGGAACTGTCAATTATAGCTCGGGATACTCGACCACCGGATTGACTCTCACTATAAATTTCCTATTAGATATTATATTGCTTCTAGGGGGCCAGATGTGGTTTGTATAATTTTAGCTTATTTATTGTACTAATAAAAATAATAATCAACAAAAATAATAAATAATGAAAACTAATCGAAAAATTTCCGATATAAATCATGCAGAAATGCCAAATAAACCATATTTTTTAATAACAAATGATAATCCAATAATATATAAATAATCAATAACGGCGAATAAATCAAAATGATGACACAAAACAGTTAATCAGAGAATTAACAAACATTACATATCAGCTGCACCACACACACACACATCCACAAATCAAAATCAACAGCAAAAAAAAATCATCAACAAAGTGATTTATTTGTTTGTAATACATGCTGCGGGTTAATTAAACACTGTAAATAAGGCAAAAAAAATGGTTGCCACAGTAGATGGTGGACAAACAAACCAGCACGACAGTACACACCTTTGCAATGGCAACAAAAAAAAAACAAAAACAAGAAAGTAAATCTATTTCCATCGATGCAATCTGTAACCTCTCGGATGCATTCACTAATGGAGCCCAAGCTAATCTATCATCAAACGTCAACAAACCAACCGGGTGGACCGCGCGCACAGACCCGATGCGGCTTTATGCCGTGGTTTTAACAATCAAAAGTTTAATTTAATGATGCTACAGCGGCTGTTCCCGTTCTTTGCGCACGCCTGGCCGCTTGGCCCCGTAGTTTTGAAATGTTATCATCATTTAGCAGCTTGCCAGCTCTGGTTTCACTTATCGACCGGGAATCGAGAACCGTAGTCAAACTCGTAAATCAATCCCGGCCGGTTCATTTTTACCGAAAAACGCACAAACCATTTTCATAATCGGATCGCAATGGGTTCGATGTCAGATACAGACAGGACCGGCCACCGTTTGGCCACCGTTTTTTTCACCTCGCACATGTGTGCGCTGGGTGGTTTCGGTTGGCACCAAACATGAGGCACGTGAGTGTTTATGCGTTTTCCATAATTTACATACATCTGTTGCACCGATTGGGTGACTTGGGACAGGCGGGCAGGGGCAGCAACAGGGTTGACGGCCAAACAGCGTGCCATCGCTCGACTCTAATCGGACAGACAGGATCGACACGGTGCTCCTGTTTGAAAAGCCGGTTTAACCCTCCCAACGCTGCGGTCGGTGCGTTCCGGAAGAGGTCAAACGATGCATTCCAGATGCATATAGTCGAGAACGGCAGTAGAAGAGGGTTGGGGGTGACAATTTATGCAACATTCGATGCTATTTACGATCGATGGCAATGTGTCTGTGCCTGTGTGCCGTCTGCCCCGAATCTCAACCTTTTTCGATGTGGTACAGGAGCACGAAAACGACCGGAAAGCAGCACGTAGTGGAAGCAAAATGTCCACTGCCCGGAATCACTGATGTTTAATCCAGTGTGTTTGTGTGTGTGTTTGTTACCGTGTTTATATCACCCGGCACCGTCTGTTTCGGTTACCTTGTTTGCTGTCGATTGGGTGTTGTGTTGTGTGTGTGTTTTTATCCAGTGCTTTATTCGTTTCTCCCCTCCCAGCGTTTCCCTCAACTACAGCGGGTTTTGCCGGTGTTTGTTCGTATTTTATGTGTTCGTTGTTTTATGACCATAAATTATGCTGCAGCCCGATGTTGTGCGTTTGAAAATATGTTTTTCCGATATTGTGTTTTTTTTACTTTACTTGTTTGTTTTTTTCTTCTTCCTATTTTGTTCTGTGCTTTTTTGTTGGTACGCTTTGTTTCGTTTTTTTTTTGTGTTAATATAAGTGAACATATAATGTTTTTTGTTGTTTTACACTTTTAGCTTTATTTTAAGTAAATAGACTTTATAGTTCCTCTGTAAGTGTGTAAGTGTACGATTATATTAGCCATTTGTGACTATCTACTTCTGCCTGTTTTCGAAAAAGTTGGTCAATTAGCATCTTGCAATTAATTGATGTGCTTTATTTGCTTTCATCTTCAATTTATTGTTCTTCTTTTATATCTTTAGAAAAAAAAATTTAATGACATGATTATGTTTTACTAGACTACTTTCTAAATATTTGATACGCTTTGTTAACTATTGTTATCACATTATTGATTTTCTTTTTCACGATTTAGCTGTGATATTCATTATTTATTGAATTTTTCTTTTTTCTATTCTTCATGATATCATTCGATTAGTTGTTGTCGTTTTTTTTATATTGTTTTCAACATTTATTACTATTAGGTTGTGTGAAAAAGGGAAAGAATAATAACTTCTTTTAATTGTAGTGTATATGTTTTTCACGGTTAGATATAAAGTAAAAAAAAAACTTTTGTAATAAATGTGCCTAATTTTCATAAAATCACAACAATCTCAACATGTATTTAGGAAATAATGAGATGAAAAGCAGTTAATATACAAAATTTCAATTCAAATCACTGAACAGAAATAAAAAATTCAAAATGTGCCTGAAAAATTGAAAGACAATTAAAAACGGATTTTTATTTTAAAGAATAACCTCAAATAAACACATCTATCGAACAAGCTTCACTAGCAAAAATGATAAATAGAGCTGATGCATAAAACTGAACGAAAAAAGTATTAATCTCTTATCAGGTCAATAAAAGGACATTAAAAAAGGCTGTTAAAGGGAGCTTCATGAAAGCATTAATACTAGCATAGTTTAAAGTCCCTAAAGTTCCTAACGCATTGATCTATCGCTCTTCGACTGGCCCAGTGACTGCGAAAGCTGTAAAATCTACTGAAAAACTATCCTCCTCAAACTATAACGGCCTCAATAGAGCTTACCTAGCCGATCTTCCCGATCCAAACAACTGCCGATAGCAGCGATCGTTTGAATAATTTACTCTAAACAATAATCGCATTAACTGTAACGGAACGAGCTATCCCTCCTTCCCATTTTGCGGTGGTGGTGCTGATGGTGGTGGTGTTGAGTAGGCATTTGAACATGTGCCAGCGGCCCAGCCCACCGGCAAGCACGCCGCCCTCGACCAGGGCACATTGTTCTAGCTTATGCTTTATGCTTTCGCGCGCGCACTCCATATCGCGGTCGGTTTATTGTGCCAAGCGGTCGCGCTTCCCATGTTACCATCAGCTTGAGCGGGAACGTAAACGCGTATCAGCACGCGGTGTGTGTGTGTGTGTGTGTGGGGGGGGGGGGGTTTGTGCGTGGCTACGATGCAAATTTGCCATATTCCATCATAAACAAATTGATTGGATAATGCGATTAACACTTACACTTCGACTGCCACACCACCGACGGCCGACGCACAACAATATGTAGCTGTGCGTGTGTGCGAGTGAAACGCAGGAGTGGGCAATAATGGAGCTTGCAGCAATATTCGGTGAGCTGAAGTTGCTGCGTTTTGGGAATGTTATCGAAAAAAAAAAAATGATACGGCTATTATTAAAATTCAATTCGCAGCTATTTTTAATGGTGTGTGTGTTTGTGTATGTGTATGGGGGAAAATCAGTTATTGTTTGCTGCCATTGTTTGGCGTTGGCAGATTCGATACAACGTGGAAACGATGCGCATGCAAACAAAGGTTGCGGATCGTGCAAGCTTAATTTAATTTAAATGGTTATTCAAGCGCAGACATTATAATATTACCATGCCTTTACATTGTTATTGAGTAACGTGTGGGGCAAAACTAGGACAGGAACAGCCGTTAATAGTGTTATGAGGCTTATAAATTAACAATCAGATAATGAAAACAAATAAATCTGATGAATGTTTTCCTGTTGGTGTTTGTAATTGTTGCATAACATTTCTCAGAAGGTAGAATCTTATTGGTTCTGTTCGTTTAATGTTCGAATATAAACACTTTTGTATTCTATCTTCCTGTTGCAGAGAGGAAGACTGTACAGGTGTGATTAATTTGATGTGCTTATTATTTGAATTTGTTGTTGAATTGTTGATGTCGTGCATTCTTTAGGACGACACATAAGTCAAAAATTAATTTTACTATGTTGAAATGAACAATAAAATCCACACACAATGTGTTTTCCACACAATTTGGAATGTCTTTTCCACACACAAATTGTTACAATAAAGCCTCAAATTTCGCAATGAAAGGAGGATGAACTTATTAATACTTACTTACTTACTTACTTATTGTAGCCAACCGCATTGCGGTCTTGGCCTGCCTCAGGAGTGTCCGAAACCGCTCACGATCTCGCGCCTTCGTCTGCCAGTCCGTTATCCCGGCTTAAATGGCGGACGCCTCCACGCCATCCTGCCACCTCAATTTAGGTGGCCTACCTAATACCTTCGCTTATTAACTTATTAATACTTCGCTCAAAAATTTAATAAAATGTCTTATAAATAACAAGACTGTTGAGCCTCGTACCTAACTGTCTAACTCACTATCTATATAAATATCCCAGCAAATTCCTATCAGATAATGGTCCTCTTCTTCTGATACCTTTTTTATAGATCTGATTACAAGCTTACCCAGAATTTTAAAATTCCAATTCGAAAACCCGACTCAAGCCTGATTGGTGAAATGCAATGCTGGCTCAAAACCTGAAACTGAATTTATTAGCATCATTCCTTTAGCTCCTAATTATTTCTCGACACAATTATATGTCTTTACTGGTAAATGTAAAAAGTTTAAAAATTGAGTTGAGAATCTCAAATTGTAATTGAGAATAAATATGTGGTAGAAACGTATAACTGTGATTTTGAAATTTAAAATCTACGTATCGCCGGACTTTTATTCAAATATCAAGGAGGAAAATGTGAAATAATTCATCCTACTCTCATGGTTTTAACATTGACTAAAGGATACATTGTACTAGATATGTAAGGGGTATTTTTTAAGGATTCAATGCAATTTAGTGCGCTATAAAATAGGATACGCAGAACTTTACAAATGTTCACCGATGTTCAAATTCGTCCAAAATCGTTCTTATCCTTTTGGCGCTAACATCGCTAAAGAGTATCGCTTTTCCTTGTCCATGCTGTTATAAAAATTGCTATAACCTGAACGGTAGCGAAGTAGGCGGGAAAATTGCACAATAATTTATAGCACAGGATGATAAAATGTCCTCGAAAAGGTTTTTAGAACAAAATTACCCAAAGAATTTCGTGCTGCAAAATACAGCCGTAGCGTATCTGATTATTTTTATTGGATTTTGGGAAAGCAGCGAT